>NC_047042.1:23736142-25080142 GCF_011762595.2 Tursiops truncatus | reverse complement strand
GCTATTAAAGGAACAACAGTAGGTTACGGAAACCCTGCATCCTAAGATGATAACAACTCTGAGAAGAGGAGTTTGGGTATTATTTAAGCAATTTGTTTAGAGGTTCGACCTCATGCACATTTATCTACATTCAGATAAAAATAAACTTGGAGAAGAGGTCTTTATCTCTGTGTAGTTTCTGAGGAAACATCTTAGAGTGAACATTATTGGCCAGGTATTTTGGTTTCTAAGAAATAAATGACTCTTTGGTTGATAATCAGGTCCTGTATATCAGTGGTCCCCAACCTTTTTGGCACCAGGGACCAGTTTTGTGGAAGACAATTTTTCCACGAACTGGCGGGGGTTGGGTGGGTGGGGTAGGGATCGTTTTGGGATGGTTCAAGTGCATTCCATTTACTGTGCACTTTATTTCTATTATTATTACATTGTAATATATAATGAGATAATTTTACAACTCACTATAATGCAGAATCAGTGGGAGCCCTGAGCTTGTTTTCCTGCAACTAGATGGTCCCGTCCTAGAGGGATGGGAGACAGTGACACCTGAAGTGTGTTGCTTATGTCCAGTCTACTCCGTAAGATGCAGCTTAATTGTCACTCTCCACTCACTGATAGAGTTTTGATATGAGTCTGCAAGCAATTGATTTATTATGGTCTCTAGGCAGTCAGACCTCTCTGCTAATGATAATCTGTGTTTGCAGCCGCTCTCCAGCGCTAGCATCACGCCTCAGCTGCACCTCAGATCATCAGGCATTAGATTCTCATAAGGAGTGAGCAGCCTAGATCCCTACCATGTGCAGTTCACAGTAGGGTTCGCGCTCCTATGAGAACCTAATGCCGTCACTGATCTGACAGGAGGCGGAGCTCAGGCAGTAACATGAGCGATGGGGAGCGGCTGTAAATACAGGTGAAGCTTTGCTCCCTAGCCTGCCGCTCACCTTCTGCTGTGCAGTCCGGTTCCTAACAGGCCACGGACTGCTACTGGTCTATGGCCCTGGGGGTTGGGGACCCCTGCTGTATATGAACTGTTAATCTACAAAATATATAGGTTGTGTTTTGGCCACTTTTCAAAAGTGGCTATTCACTGTCAATCTCTGTTACTGCTGGAAATGGGCAGATTGCAGCCTGGAATAGAAAAGAGGAGCAGAAGGGGCCCAGTACTCATATATTTTTCCAGAACATACTCAATTCAGTTTATTGCTTCTTTTATTACAGATACTCCCTGGGACAGGTAAATCTATCTGTCATAAGGAAATTAGCTTAATAACAAGATTCTATTCTTTTTCCCTTCAAATACCAAGATAATGTAATTAGCCCACAAGATACAATGAAGTTTTCGTGAAAAGGGAGGAAAACTTTGGAACTGATCTTTCTGCAGAGCTTCTCTAAATAGAAATGCTGCGACTGGTGGCTAAGGGTAGGTCAGAGGCTTAAAGTGTGTCAAGAGCTGAAAAAGAAGTCAGGTGGTTTTTGCCTAGATTTCCAGAAACTTTTGAAAATTACCAAGTCGTGTTCTGTTGACACTTACACAGGAGTGTCTTACATATGCTTGCCTTTCAAGCCTTGCCCTGTATTCCCTGCACTGTTAACTTAAATTTTGGATGCCTATTCAAGTGAAACTAAGAAAACTTTAAACGTGGGGATTAAATTACAATCTTACAGTTTACAGTTAATGTTTATTTGAATTGTTACATTATTTACTTCAAAGAAATGAGAGAAGAGGATTCATGAATTTTATGATAAATTTTACCAAAGTTCCATTTTTGGAGCTTACTTGGTTTCATCCAAAGATGGGAATTTCTTTATGTCAGGAAGATGTAAATTTTGTTCTTTGATATCAATATAGTAAGTCTATCAGTGATGTTTCAAAAAAATTAATAAATTGCTTTCCATCTGTGGTATAAATTGTATTAACATAATAGGAGGTTGACGGTAATCTCCTGTTTTTTATGTGATACATTACTAAAAGTTGTATGTATGAAAGTTAGCATACATATTGAAGGAGAGAAAAGCCCTGATATCAAAGAGCTAAAAATTAATAGAAATTTCTGTTATGCTTTCTTTTTTATGATATAAGCTTCAATGATACATTCTGAAGGTTTTGAATATATATGTATGCATGTTTATATACACACACTAAGAATTCCATATATGCCTGTATCTCCAGTTGAGGTTAGGGGTTGGTCAGTTTTGTTACGTCAAATTTCTATCATTGTCCTGACTCTATTAAGTAATCATACTAATGCTTCTGTTCCCCATATAAGCTATTTTGCTTTCAGTCTGCAATCATTTTATAAAATAAAGAGGCAAAGTGCAATTAAAAGTTCAACTACAGGATCCTACTGATAGTGCTATACAGATAAATGTGAAAATGCTGTCCAGTAAAGCCATACTCTTAGGTAGTAGCACTTTGAACCAGCTCTAAATGGTCAACATGAGTTGATTAAAAAAAAAGTGTCAGTGTATAACCTATCAAACTGTCCATTACTCGAAAGTTGTCCTAGTGGTAGTTCAAAGTTTCAAATAACAGAGAATGACAAGGTGACTTAAACAGCAGACATATTTAATTGAAGGAGTATATTGGGTAATTCACAGAAGAAAATTGCATACAGAGCCAGCTCAGGAGGACACATTTGTCACCACCCCTAAACATGGGCATCATCCTGGCTTATGCTACTGCCATCAGCACTGGTCAACTGGAGCTGTTGTTGCTGCCCCTAAAACTGGATATTGCTGCCACAGCTGGGATGGGTCTGTCACTGTCCCTGCTTCTCTGGGTTACTAGCTTTTCATTCAAAGTTCAGGGCAGTTCCGTCTGATTGGTGGAATCAAAGTGGTTGGCCAAGTCTCAGCGGCAAACAAACAGGTAAAACAAGCTTTTGATTTCTGTACTTGTTGTGGGCACTGCCTCCCAGCATAATTTATATCTTTAGAAATTCTCTAAACATAGAGACTCAAAAACAGAGAAGTAAAAACTCAGACAGATGTCTATAAAGTTTAGCCAACTGCAGTTAAGTACCTCTAAACACACCTCTGTAGAAATAATTTGATATTTCACGTTTCCCTGATTACTCTAATCAGCCAGGGTAAAATAGACTCGACTCTTTTCAAGAACATGATAAAGTAAGACTGCTTGTTTGATTGGTTTGCCTGTCAGGAAATGAGAACAGTTAAACAGTTACTTAATTGGTGTAGATGTAAATGAGATAATGTGAGTGGAGACCCTAGAAGAGCATATCCTTTATGGTGGGATATATTTAATAAGTGACAGTTCAAAAGCCCATTATGGTCTGCTCAATTTGCTCTTTAAAAATCTGTTACGTTTCAGCAGAAAATCAGTAATTATACTGTGTCAAAGGTCAAAAATAATATCTCCTCAAACAATTATTTAGTGTTTACTGTGTGCATGCCAGTGCACTGTTGCTTACAAGATATATACCCACAAGATACATCGCCTGAGCACTGTTGCTCTTTGCCTTCCAGTGTATATTGCCTTTAATCAGCCTGGCAGGATGAAGTGTGGCTTGTGGAAAGTAATTACAGGCTTTCAATGGAAATGACAGTGTAAAGCCAGCTAGATGATGTTTGTCACGCTGGAGAGTGTATGAAAAGCGTACAGAAACTATGGGCTCTCTGCAGAAAGACCCCTTCCAGAGATGATGATAGAGCTGCTTTGGGAACGCATAGAATCAGAGAGCAACCTGATGGGGGGGTGCTGCCTTCACCTTGGGGGGATAGCTGTGCTATCTATTCAAGAAGATCAGGGAAGTTAAAAAGAAAGTGTTAAATAATGAGCACACACTGCTGGGTACGTGCTCTGAGATGGACTGGAATTTAATTTGGGGAGAAGAGGGGATGCTATTGAAATTTTGATTGCTTGGGAAAACAGTTCAAATGTGGTATTGTTTCCAGGTCTTTTCAGGGAACTACATGACAGACCCAAGGATCTTGCTATAGGTCCTGAGTAAATTTTGATGTTTAATTGAAGTAATAAATTTGCACTGTGACTTAATTGGAGGCACCAGAGAGCTGGCTGCTTGATGGAAGAAGCTTGCACTGTGCAGCTGTGTATATATTGCATATCAGACTTAATGCTTGCGTGTGAGATTGGTTCACGAACAAGTGATTTTCATTCAGTATACATACTTTTATTGCTACACACTTGAGGTCACAGCGTGTGTGTCCCTGTATAGAATTACATTTGGCTTGTTTTTTCCATTCCCTTATGTTAATGTCATTTTTATGGATGCATAAAATATATTGGCGATTCCTCATTCAATCATTCGTAAATACGTGTATTCAACAATTTTTATTTATTCATTGAGTGCCTAATTTATATCAGGCATTGATTTAGGGGCTAGAAACAAACAAAAACCACTGGCCTCCCTCATGGAGCCTGTATTCTAGTTCTCTTTGAGTGTGGGAGCGTATTGCATTCAGAGGAGTGCCCACACATTGTTGATTATATAGGTCTGGTGGTCTCCACTTTGCTTGACGCTTTGTTGTGCTTTAGTAAGGATAACCAAGTGACAGACTTCAGTGAATGAGGAAACAGTAGAAACGAAGAAGGAAAAATTAGAGAGTGCAGTACCTATAAGCCAAGGCCCTCATTCTAGCCCTCATTCATTCAGAAAACATTGCTTGAATTGCTGCTATTGAGTAGGCATTTTTCTAGGGACAAGGGATATAGCAGTTATCAAGATGGACAAGTTTCCTGCTGTAATTTTATATTTATAAATTAAAGGAGATATACTATAAACAAGCAAGAAAATAAAAAAGAGATTTTTGGGGCTTCCCTGGTGGCGCAGTGGTTGAGAGTCCGCCTGCCGATGCAGGGGACACGGGTTCGTGCCCCGGTCCGGGAAGATCCCCCATGCCACGAAGCCTGCGCTCCGCAACGGGAGAGGCCACAGCAGTGAGAGGCCCACATACCGCCCCCCCCCGCAAAAAAAAAAGAAAGAGATTTTTGTATAGTATGAAGTACTCTGAAGATTGGTAACCAGAGGGACATAATTCTTAATTTGTTGCCTGGGCAGACTGCTTTGAATGTGATGTTCAATAAAGGTCCTCTGAGCTGACGTGAGAGAAAAATGCAATGGAGGAAGCAGCCAAGTGTAGGTTGTGAAGGTGCCGTTCCAGGAAGAGGGCAGGGAGTGGTTGGTTAGTGCAGAGACCCTGTGGCCCACGGAGCTTTGTGTGGTCCCAGGGTCAGAAGGACCAGAATGACTGGAACTTAATGAACAAGTGTGAGAGTGTCTAAGAAGAGTTCAGAGGGGCAATCAGGAGTCAGGTGACATATGGTTTCTTAAAGAGCATTCACAGTGTGTGACAATGACTGTTATTATTTTCTTCACTGGAAAAATTACTTTCTTAGTATTAAGATGCTGATAAGTAGAAGAGGAAAATAAAATATCCTTTTAATTCTATACTCAGGAATAAGTATTATTAACATTGTGGTACTTTTATTTCTGTTCCTCTTTCTATCCTTATATACCCACATGCACATGCATACAGGCACAAACACGTGCAAATAAGCATGCACACACGTGCAACTTTTTATTAAATTGGAATTATACTCTTTACATGTTTAAAATCAGTTATTTGCACTTAATGTATTGAGAATGTTTGTTTCTGTCATCAGATGTAATAATAAAAATAAGGCTATGTTACATAATATGTAAAATATACAATTATTTATAAAACAGTAAATAATATATAAAATTTAAAAAATATATTTTAATGGCAACATCATAAGGATATACCAATATCTGTGGCTAATTTAGTGGAACCCCAGTTTTTTTTAGCACCACATATATCAATCCCATGAACATTTTTGTATAAAAATATATGTACAAAATTCTTATTTACTTAGCATAAATTTCTAAGGTGGAACCATATCAAAAGATACGTTATTATTTTTGTAAAAAATATGGATAGAGTTTGCCAAATTCTCCATCTGAAACTATAAGCAGTATATGAGAGTGTCTTCATATTTACTCTCCCTGGAACACTGGATAGTATCATTTCTTAAATATGTAAGTTGATAGATAAAAAATGGTATCTCACTTTACCTATTCCTTTTGTGGTTTTATTTAGGACATGAAGTCAAGTTTGTTTATTATATAGTTGTGTTAGTTATCCATTGCTGTGTACTGAATTACCCAAAACTATAGTGGCTTAAAACAGCAAACGTTTGCTGTCTCCTAGTTTCCATGGGTCAGGAACACAGGGGTGGCTTATCTGGGTAATTCTCAGCATCTCTTGTGGGGTTACAGTCATCTGCAGCCTTGACTGGTGCTAGAAGATCTGCTTTCAAGATGCCTTGCTCATATGGCTATTGGCAGGAGATCTCAGTTCCTTACTGTATAGGCTTCTCTTGATGATGGTAGGTAACTTCTTGTACAGCGAATAATCCAAGAGGGCATGAGGAGGAATTCACAGTACCTTTTTATGACCTAGTCTCTTAAGTTATGCCCTGTCATTTCTACTTTATGCTATTTATTAGATGTAGTCACTGAGTCAGGCCTCACCACTTGAAGAAGGGAATATCAAAGAATTTGTCGACATATTTTAAAGCCACTCACTAGGTTTTACCATTTTCTCCCTGGCATATTGATAGGGCATTGACTGTATTGCTACAATTATTGTTACTATTGGACAACTAATGACACCACCTCCTTGTCTATAGTACAGATGTTACTCAGTAAGGGCTATTTTACATGTTTATCATATATTCCAATTCCTGTGCTGTCAGAATTGTTCTGTTTAAAAATTTGGAATTCTACAAGTTAGGTTATATTCATATTGTATAGAATACCTGTCTTTTACAGATTGTATTGAGGGAAAAATATTGTCATACATTTTGATTCATAGATTAATCATTTTGGATTTCTGCTTAAATGAGTTTTGACTTCTGTAAATTTATAATTCTTGTGTGTATGTAGTGTTTGGATTGTTAGTCCATCATCTACTGTCTAGGATTATAAAACTTTATTTCAAGTAGGTTAAGGTAGATTCAGGAAAGAAGAAAATGATTATTCGAGTTTTACACTGTAGTGAACTGCTTTCCTGGCTCTAGCCATTTGCCTTACACTTGAAGCCTTTTTATCTCCTTGGCTCTAATTAATAGCTGTCTTTCTAAAGCTCAATTTCTCTCAGCTTCCAAGTAGGGATAATAAATGAACTTCATCCACAGAGGAGTTGTGATATTAGTTAGTTATTGCTTTGTTAGTGGTGGGATAGTGGTGATAGTCTGAGGACCAAAATCAGCAAATTGAACAGCAGCAAGTATGTGTGAAATTTGGCCAATTGGAATGGGTTAATTTATGGATGGTAGAAGATACATAAAATTATAATGAAAATTTCCATTTTAATGGAATAAGTATATTTTATGGGAAAAAATGGGAATAAAATTTGAGAAAGAATCAAGATCATTCATTCTTTTACTGCATATAGGGAAGAAATGAGTAAAAATAAATGACTCAAGATTTTGAGATTGAATGACTGGGTGAATAATGGTATTTTGAGTAGTAAAAGGAAACTCTAGATGGGAAGCTAGGTTCTAGAGAAAGCAATGACTTTACTTTTCTACATGATGAATTTAACGTGATGGTTAACTTTCTTGCTGTAGCTGGTTAACAGCCAGTGAAGTTAGAGGATTGACACTTCTGAGAGAAAGGATGGTAGTGGATGTGTAGTTTCATTTAGGTGACAGTTGACATGAAAAAACAAGAGCAGAGGGTTGAATCTGTGGTTAAAACACGATATTTATAGGGTGGAAGTGGGGAATAGAGCCAGAGTCTCATAGGAATTATGAAATTAACATGTCATTCAGTGTAGCAAGGGGAGGAATTTGTAGTTAAGGAATACAGTTCAAGAAAGGTGATTATGTAAAAAATTATGTTGAGCTTCAAATCGTGGATATTAGCGTAATTAGGCAGAAGCCATAATGAAATAAGTTAAACAGTGAGTGAGACATAAAGGAGTAGTTAGACGGAGTTGAGTAATGGAGACATTAAGAAAGTCTGTGTTTTCAGATTTTTAAAGCAGAATGGCCAAAATTTTTAAACGACTCACAGTTCCAATTGTTGGCTAGTATGTGGAACAACTGGAATGTAAATTCATTGAATGTGGGGATGCCCATTTTTATAGCAATTTCTGTGGAAGACTCTTTGGCAGTATCTAACCCTATGACCCACCGATTCTTAGAGCACACCCAAGAGAAATGAGTACATATATCTTCCAAAAGTCATGTAGAATTATTCACAATAGCTCTTACCTGAAAACAACTCAAATGTCCAACAAAATATTGGATAACCTTTAGTAAATTCATACGTTGGAGTGTTGCACAGCAATAAAAATAAAGGACTGCTACACACAACAGCAGTTGCAGATCTCATAGGTACAGTTAAGAGCCCAAGAAGCCAGGCAGAAAAGACTACATACTGTATGATTCAATATAAGTGAAGTTCAAGAAGAGGCAAAACTAATCTGTGAAAACAGAAGTCAGAATGGAGGTTACCTCAGGCATGTGGGCAGGGGAGGATAGCTCTTGACTCAAATGAGCATAAAGATATGTAAATAAAGTCTAAAAAAGTAAAAAGTAATGGGGAAAGTTAGAAACAGCTGAAGAGAGAACAGCTTAAGGACTTAATTAGCTGAAGCCAAGTGATGGATCTTTAATTCAAGATATGGAAACCAGAGAGGCAGAACAACAGTGTAGAACTTCATGACAACATAAGGCAATAGAGTCTCTCTTGTCTACTGTTGATGTCTTAGAAGTCCCAGTTTAATGCTGTGAGTTGGGTACAGGGGAGAATATAAATGAAGAGGTTAATTCTTTCCTGCCACTTTCTTCCTGGTATCTGTTATCTCAATCATTTGCTCAGAAACTTTTTACTTAAGTAACTCCTATGTTCTAGACATTGAGCTGGGTACTAAGGATATACAGTTGAGAGGTGATGTCTTCGCCTTAAAGAATTTATAGTCCAGTGGGGGAAGACTGTCAAATAGACAAAAAAATTTTTTTTGAAGTATAGTTGATTTACAATGTTGTGTTAATTTCTGTTGTACAGTGAAGTGATTCAGTTATATACATATCCTTTTTTATATTCTTTTCCATTATGGTTTATCACAGGTTACTGAATATGGTTCCCTACACTATGCAGTAGGACCTTATTTATCCATTGGACCAACAATTTTAATAGATGTACAAATGCTATAGAAGCAGGTAGAACATTTCTCAAGTTCCTGAGGTGAAGAGAAAGCCTAAGAAACTTTCAGAAGGTGCACAATGAGGTTATGGTGCGTTAAGGAAATGGTGAGATGTGAGACTAGAGAAGTAAGTAGAGGCCAGATAATAAAGGGGCTCATATGGCCTATGCCCTTGGAAGCCTCCACACTTGAGAGTGGACACATCTGGACTTGCCTGTAAAATGGAGAAAATGGTGTCCATTTTGCAGTGTTGTGAGAATTACAGGCTTAAAGCCACACTTGCTGTTGTTTTAGATATTAAAGATACTAAAGAAGGAGAATAGGAATTGGTATCATTGTAAATTCACATTGACAGCTTTAGGAGGATTTCAAAATCAGATTTCGGAAGACCGGTGAGAAGGCTGCTGCAGAAATCCTGGAAAGTGAAGGCAGCTTGGAAGGAAACAGTTCTCGTGCAAATGGAGGAGAGGTGGGAGATAAAAGAGGAGAATATATGTCATGCTGAGTCACTGAACATGACCTTTGAGAGAAAAGAAGATATTTAGGTTTCTGATAATCAGGTGGATGCTGGCCTTTCCCACTAAGCAAGTGTGTGAGAGGGGCGTCCACTTTCTGTCACAGACTGCTTACACTTCCTGGCATTTTTCCTTGCCATTTCATCTTGTGCTCTGATTCTGGACCCGGGAACCGCCGTCTTTTCAATTTCTTCCCTTTGCCTTCTCTTACAGATCGGGAACTCTGGATTGAAGCTTCCTGACACCCTCTTCTTGTCTTTTTCCTGTATCAAGCTATTTAGCCGACTCTTCTGATTTACTGTCTTGGAAAGGTTCTTTGTCATAGTGTTCTGTTCACTCTCCTTAATTTTTTTTTTTTTCCTCCTTAATTTTATCCTCTTGTTTTTTGTCTCAGGGGTCTCTCCTGTCCTCTTTCCATTCCCATTTTCTCTACAGCTCATCTTAGCTTTTCATCCTTTTAATCACTATGCAGGACACCTTGCTCCATGTGGCCAAACTGGTTTCTCAACTTTTTGTCGAAACATGGTCCACATGATTCTAGCAAGTAACTCTTCTTTTGGGTATTTCTAGTTTTGTTTGAAAAATAGGGTGGAGAGGGGAGAGAAGTCAGAGTGGACCATGTGTGACTGGAGGGAGAGTAAATAATTGGGTGATGCCCATACGTTGTTGTGATTAAATAAACCCCCCACAGTATGCCTTGGGTTCTCTCTATATTAGGTCCATTGGCTGTTTCATCCATTTCTGTGAAATAACCATTAGAAGTTAATTTTATAGCTGTGATATTTTATGAGTTTTTTTTAGTTAAAGTACAAAAGTTCAGTTAAAGTACTTATTGAATACTCATAGAGATAGTATCTGAAGCATTAAATTTTAGCCATCTAGTATGGAATTTATTTTTTAAAAGACAAATTTTAACTTTGGTGTAATTATAGTACTGTATTTCTTTTGATCAATTTCAGTCTTGCCATACTCTGTTTATATTTTACTAAAATTAAAAAAAGAACATTAGGGGCTTTGCTGGTGGCGCAGTGGTTGAGAGTGCGCCTGCCGATGCAGGGGACACGGGTTTGTGCCCCGGTCCGGGAAGATCCCACATGCCGCGGAGTGGCTAGGCCCGTGAGCCATGGCCGCTGAGCCTGCGTGTCCGGAGCCTGTGCTCCGCAACGGGAGAAGACACAACAGGGAGAGGCCCGCGTACCGCAAAAAAAAAAAAGAACATTGAAAACAAAATTTTACACCAAAAATAGGTTTTCCCTCTGCCTATATAAAATATTTAAATGACTTAATTCACCAAAAGTAGTAATTTTTACTTATTAATTTATTGATTTTTGTTTTCCAAATAGGTAGCTTGTAGAGTCTATAGGTTTAAAGATGTTGGCTTTAAAAGCTTTAGTTTCTTCAATTCAGTAGGAAAATCATGTGTTTCTGTTGTATATGAGGAAAAGTGTGAGGTGATGGTTATATCAAGGACACTATTTAGTACCTGTAGTCAAGGAACTTATGGGCAAGTGGGAGAAACAGACAAGTGCCAGTAGTATTACAGTAATACCATATTATATGTTTAGGTGCTGTAATTGAATGTCTTATGATGAATTGTTGGCAAACAAATTATTCTGAGCTGTTTTCTTGATTTGCATATAATATCAATTGGTGCTGGGCCATAAATAATTGTGATGCTTATAGACTGTATCGAGTATCTATATCAGAAAGTCAGACTTTCTACACATCAATAAGCAAAAAATTAATAATCCAAAGAAAAAGAAGCAATGTATAAGAAAAATCATTACACACACACACACACACACACACACACCCCAATACCAATAACATGAAGTGCTTATTCTCTTCCAAGACAAATGCAAATCAAAACATTGGTATATCCTTTTTCCCCAAATATATTTTTCACTGAAAAATAAATATTATCTTTTAATAAGGGATCTTTTAGGTTTTGATATTTGCCTCAAATCTATTTGAATCTACATTAGTTAATTTTTTAAAAGATTAATTAATTTTATTTATTTTTGACTGCGTTGGGTCTTCATTGCTGCATGCAGGCTTTCTCTAGTTGCAGTGAGCGGGGTCTACTCTTTGTTTCATGCACAGGCTTCTCATTGCGGTGGCTTCTCTTGTTGCGGAGCATGGGCTCTAGGATGCACGGGCTTCAGTAGTTGTGACATGTGGGCTTAGTAGTTGTGGCTCGCGGGCTCCAGAGAGCAGGCTCAGTAGTTGTGGTGCATGGGCCCAGTTGCTCTGCGGCTTGTGGGACCTTCCCGGACCAGGGCTCGAACCCACGTCCCCTGCATTGGCAGGCTGATTCTTAACCACTGCGCCACCAGGGAAGCCCTTAATTTGTTAATTTTAAGGGAGCTAGATTCTGTATACATTTGTTGGAAGCTTCTAGCTGATGAATTTGGTAGATGAAAATGTATTTCAGAAGGAGTTTGTCCTGTGTTTGAAATGTAGATATAGAACAAATCAAATATTTCCTGGATTCAGTCTTCTTTAGTGTAATTTAGTTCTTCTTACAGTTTATCTGGGCAAGGAAAAAGGTTGAACATATTTTTGTTAATAATTAGTCAAAGACCTTTTCTTCCAGTAGACAGTCATGGAAAGCTTTCAAGCCCTGGCCTGGTGTATTTAGGGTTTCGTAAGATACTACTTATGAATTGATTTCTACAGCTATTATGATTTATTTTACATGGAAATGAGAGTAAACTCAACCATTCTCACAATATGGTCTTCTAAACTAACTTAAGAGTATTTGGAGAAGCTATCCCTTTTTTTTTTTTGTGGTACGCGGGCCTCTCACTGTTGTGGCCTCTCCCGTTGCGGAGCACAGGCTCCGGACACGCAGGCTCAGCGGCCATGGCTCACGGGCCCAGCCACTCCGCGGCACGTGGGATCTTCCCGGACCGGGGCACGAACCCGTGTCCCCTGCATCGGCAGGCGGACTCTCAACCACTGCGCCACCAGGGAAGCCCGAAGCTTTCCTTTTTGAATCAGTGGAAGCACAAATGTATTTTGACAGCAGTAACCTATGGAGGAGTCTGTCTGCTGATAATTAGTAGCACCCTGCACTTATAAATCTTAAATCAAAACCTGGATTTCACATAGACAAAGGAGATGTACCTCATTATTATCTAAAGGCCAGGCAATTTCTCTTTCATTTTCCAAATTGGTTTATTGAATAAAAATGCTTTTGTGGCTTTTTTCAAGGTAACTGAATGGCTCCTATAAGACTGTGTATAATTTTATAAAAAACAGTGCATTAGATGCACACACACAAATAACTATGCTACCATGTAGGTCAAATAGATGATTTAATGAGGTAGAATATATTTTCATCTAACTGTTTTATCATCATATAGACAGAACTAGAACCATTAAAAATAGCTAACCAAAAATACAGTTATAAGATTCTGTATTGCTTCTCACTTCTCAGAATCAAATCCTGGATAAGGGAGAAGGAAAATAAAGAGGAGAATGATTGAAAAATCAGAAGTTTATAAGAAAATGGAAAATGGGCTGCAAGTAATGGCAGGTTGTTGAAGAATAAGATACAGTTTTAAGGTAAATTTATCTTGAGACAGCTACATTATAGTCTTACATAGAGCCCAATAGATTTTTCCAAATCTTTCATTAGAGCTTGCAGTAAAAGGCAGATATTCAGAGAAGAAAAAGAACCCAGAGCAGATTAAATAAATTTCTGGATGTATATCTCTGCATCGCCAAAATAAGCCAAAAGGACCTGTTGCAAATGAGACTGGGGGATTTTCTTGAATGAAATCCAAATGTGTTCACTGTTAAATAAAGGGACAAAAACTGTACAGACATCAAAAAATGAAAAAATAAATTATTAATATGCATGGGTTAGGTTTGGCCCCAGAGATCTTAGATTAAATATGGCTCGGTTTGCCTCGCTTTAGGAAAAGTGTAAGGCAGTATTTAGAAAAAAATTGTACAGTGAAATTTAGCATTTCAATTTGAGAAATAGCACTTTGCTTCTAATGAGCAGATGCTCAACTGTGTATTGCGAGACCTGATGCAATTAAAAGATGTTTTTAGATGGGAGGAGATCATTGAGCCATGTATCTATCACCTGTGAGATCTACCTTGGCCAGCTTTCCAGGCGACAGATGCAGTTAGATCTTCCTAAGTCTATTCAGCCAGCCATTAATTTGGCAGCGATCCCTCCAACAATAACTTACAAGACCTGGGTTTGGAAGAAGACTTATGTGTCCCTTTTTAAATATAACAGAGATCACATGTGTCACTGCAGTGATAGGGACATGCCTGGCAATAGGATGAACCCCGCTGGATTTTCAGGAGAGAAGAGAGAGACTGAAATTGGAAATGGAGGAGATACCTAACTGGGAGAGGCTGCTGTAATATAGGTATATATTTTGATCTCTAGGTATATATATATGTGTGTGTGTGTGTGTGTGTGTGTGTGTGTGTGTGTGTGTGTATACACATGTGATAGATATATAGAGAGAAAGGTCTTTAAGCGCAAGAATGCCTCTTTTTAGAGTGAGTGGCTCTGTCATCATTGGTGTATCTTGGATGACTCTAATTTTATTTTCAAAATCTGAGATGAGGAAGCAGGTGCATGGTGAGTAAGAAAATTGAGCTTTGAGATATCAAGTCATTTACTGGAGGCAAAATTTGATTCAACTGATATGCTTTCCCTTGTCCATTCTTTTCCTTTTCTTTCTTCATTTCTCTTCAGGTCAGAGGCTGGTAGCATAATTAAAATTTGAATTATTTATGAAGAGCCATTAAAGTGGGTGGCTTGCAGATTAGTCAAAGACAGCAGAGCTGACACTAAGCTGCATTTCTTTTACTCACAGTAAATGATATTGTATGCCCTGAAAATAAGCATATGAAGTTGAAGCTTTTAAAAGAAAGAAAAAAAATAAAAGATTGTGGCCGTTTACACTGAAGCAAACCTAACTGTGTATCTATAATCATTATAATGTGCAAAAACATCTTTTGTGTGTGCATATATACATACACGATGTTTCTTGGCCAACTGTTCATTAATATTGAATAGAAATATAATTACCAAGGGGAACAATTTTTTGTAGATATATAAAGATATGACTGGAACTATAAATACACACACATGGGTATCATTAAGTGTGTATTTTATATTTGGACAGGGACATTGAAACAGTTCAGAAACATCTGTCACCAGCACGACATGTTGAGAAGCAAAGAAATGGAAATGGGTGTCTGTTTTCTCAAAAGCATTAGGATCTGTAAACATAAACATCATTTTTTAAAAATCTGCCAATTAGAATGAGTTTATGGGCCTAATGCAATTTTTCACAACAGTGAGAGCCTACATGATAATGTTAAACTAGAATATTCTCCAAATTAACAGAGAGAAAAAAATTCCCATATTATGTGTTTCTTTATAGCTTTATCCTGGTCTTGGGGGAAAAACAGCATATTGTGATATGTTTCATTTTGCACAGAGATTGAAGCAAGCCTCTCTTTTTTGTTTACCATACCCATGTAGATTTATTCACACCATTTAGAGGAAAATCAAACATACCTTTGCTTTCCTGGTTTTTTTCTTCCTTTTCATGAGAAATGGCCCACAACGATTGATAATAGTTTTAATAGCACTAAAACTGAAAAATATTAAATATACTCATATGTGTATTTTCATTTTTAATGTCTCTTTTTAAGACATCTCTAAGCAGAATGTAGTAATGCTCTATTGAAATAATCACTTTTATCTAATATTTCTTATGTCATACTCATTTCTAATTGCAGAGTTAATTCTGTGGTTAGGGTCAATCTTCTGATTTTTTTTTTTAAGGAAAAATACCAGACCGTTTTTTTGTTTGTTTGTATGTCTGTTTTTGAGTCAGTATCAGTGTTTTAAAGATAACACCATTCAGGTTTAATCATTTAAGTTTAGGCTAAAGTTCTCCCTATTTGTCTGGAGCTAAATGACCAAAGCATGATGATTTCCCCAGCATGTTGATGTATATATGTAAAAGAGTAACACATCTCTCCCTCTTCTTGTGTTCTCTCTTTTATGTGAGATTTTGAATCGCCTTCAGCAGATTTTTTCTTGTAGGTCAGTGGATTACATGATAAAATAATAATAGCAATAGCATAACAACAATAATAATAATGAAAAACTTACTACTCTTTGTTATTTGTCAGCACGGAAACATCACAGACATTGTCATTTTCAGAAGAAAGGGCAGGTTGGTCAACTTCCTCACTAGCATTTGAAATTGACATTACCTCCAAATAAGTCATTAACAAAGGGGGGGTTTAATCTACTTTAACACTTTTAATGCCAAGGTCATTGAAAGAAGAGTACCAGTGACATACCGGGCTTCACCAACACCAAAAAATCATTTACCTCATTTTTTTCACTTACGATGAAAATGTTGTATCTATTTCTAACGTCTTCTCCTTATACAGGTGCTTATATTCTCCGTGATAAGATAGCTTATATTTGGTTAGAAATGATTAAGTAGAATACTATCCTTACATGTAGATGGAGTGACTACCTTTATGATGTGATATCAGGAGTGCTTAGAAGACAACGCTCCTTTCACCATTCTTATCCCCTCATTGATTCGTACCTGAAAGGAGACTTCATCAGCCTAAGGAAGGCTTATTAGAATGGAAATACCAATGCAAAGGGATACACTTTCCGTTGGCCTCAGTCACACTCGGTCATGTGAGAAAAAAGGAAAAGAGTAGTCTGAGAAGTCTACACATAGTGAAAATTTTAGAGCCATACGTACTGCTAAGGAGAGGAAAGGTAATGATGCAGTGCAGGGTTTGCCCAAACGTGTTCCGTAGCACCCAGGTTCAGAGAGGCAGTCTATAAAAAGAGGGCCATGATCCAGTAAACTTTGGACGTACTTTATATATCTTTCCTCTTAGACTCATTAAACCCTTGGATATATAAAAGACATGGGTAAAGTCCTACATTTAGGAAACCGATTTACGTTTGTGTAGTCCAGTGTTTCATATATATTCAAATGATACCATATGTATGTGTGTAATATATCATTGTGAAAAATTTTGCATATTACATATGTGTATATGTCTGTATCTCTCTCTCTATTTTTTTATGGACCAAAAAACAAAGTAGACAGAGAATAAGAAAGTAGCTCAAGGTAGCAAAGCTAATAAGTGGTTGAGTTAGTAGTCAAACCAAGCAATAGGGCTCCAGAGTCTAGGCTCTTAACCACCACAGTATATGGAGAGAAAGGGCCTCGTGAAGACCCCTGGTCCTCGCTTCCCACCTGCATGAGCATGTGACCCATGGCAAGCCTATTTTTCAGTTATTTAGCCTTCCATTATCAGTGTTCCTGGATAGTTATGCTTATGGCTTTCTACTTACTTTATAACCCCTTTAGCATTTAGGACTGAAATTAGTATGTACTTAATAAGTACTTAATCAAAGAGTTCTCATTATCTTTTAACCCTTAACGACCAATCAAACCAAACAACACGCCTCTAGAAGTTATTCTCCCTTGGAACTAACATTACCAGCTGAATGGTTCTCAGACATGTTCTGCTAACAACTATGTTATCCTCCAATAGACCTTTATGGGTAAGGATGAGTTTTATTTCTTATGTTGTAAAAAGTTCCTAAAAATCTCTGAATAGTTATTCAAATGATATTCATTAGATGTTTGACAATCAAAATGTAAATATATCCAGAGGATCCTTGGAATCTCAAAATTTGTAGAGTGTTCTGCTGTTTCAGTCCCTGCTTGTTTTCGTTTATAATGGAGGGACATTGATACCCACCTCACAAGATTGGGAGACTATGGTAGTAAGTAGCAGAAGAGGCCTTCAGTTAAGCTCAGTGACTGAATAATTCACATTCAAATTTAGGCTTATGACATAAATAACTCAATAGTGTATCATAGAAATATTACAAAGAGGTTCACATTAAGGATTTAGATTACTTACATATAATCCAAACAACAAATGTGATATGAATGTTGTATATGTGCATATGAAAGGATACTGAGATATCTATAATTTAAAGTAAAATTTTAAAACTGCATTTTGTATTTTAACCTTATCATCACCTCAATTGTTTGGGTTGAGGCCAGACATAACGGTCCTTTCTTGGATAGAAGATGCCAGGATCCGCAAAGAGCCCACAATACTCCAAGCATGTGTATGTGCACATCTGTCTATCCCTCCATCCATCCTTCTAGCCTTCTGTATCTGGCTCATCTGTACGTAGATCTGCATCATCATCTGCCTATCTACCCAGTGTTTATTCAGGGATAAGATATAGGATTTTATTTTCTTAAGTAATTATTATAAGCAGGAAACACACTTTCAAAAGTATTGGCTTGTGTGTTCCTGTTAGTTCAGATGAATGATTCGATGTTGAGCGAAAAGAGAACACCGTGTTTGGAAGATAGGGGTGTGATTAATATTTAAACACCTTCATGGGAGCTTTCTTGGTGTTACATGTTATCTTGTCATCTGAAATTGTTTCGAGTGATACTCCCGGTTTTAAACTAGAAATTCATTGTTTGTCAGAGCAGTAGTGGTTATGAATTGGGAACCTTAGTTCTATAAACCCTGCTGACTCAGTAAAGTTTGCATAAAGCTGGAGGGTTCAAATAGCGTGTCTGCCAGGAATGCTCAAGAGGAGAAATTCCTTAAGGAATTTTTGTCCTTTGACAGCCTTTGTTGCCCATTGTACTGGACGGTCTTACATGCTTTCAGATTGACCAGGAAACTATTTCCTTGGATGAAACTCACAAAGGCATTATTTTTTCTTCTTCTCCCTGTGGAGAAGTGGAGGAACTAAGTGAATCTGACTGCAAAACTGTAATCTCTGAAGGATATGGGAGGGGGAAAAAGTCATTGTGAGTATATACTCTTTAGAATGGAGAACATTTGATTTACTTTAGTTGTGAGAGTGGTGGGTAGGCTTCCTTCTTTCAGCTCTAATATCTTCAAACTTTATCTCCACTTGTACCTCTTTCCATCCAGTCCCAGAAACATGTCCTTTCCTGTACTAGAAGTTAATGGTATGGCCTGTTTTTTTTTTATGATTTTTTTCTGTTAATTTTTTTTCTTCCAGTTATATTGAAATATAGTTGACATACATCGCTGTGTAAGTTTAAGGTGTACAGCATAATGATTTGACTTATACACATCATCAAATGATTATCACAATAAGTTTAGTGAACATCCATCTTCTCATATAGATACAAAATTTTTTAAATAGAAAAAAATTATTTTCCTTGTGATGAGAACTCTTAGGATTTACTCTCTTAACTCTCGTAAATAACATACAGAGGTGTTCATTATATTTATCACATTGTACATTGCATCCCTAGTACTTATTTATCTTATAACTGGGAGTTTGTACCTTTTGACTGCCTTCCTTCAACTCCTCCTCGGTATGGCCTGTTTTTAAAAATATTTGCCCCCATCTCTCCCAACATGGGGGTCTCCCTCCACCAACAGTCCATGTTCCTATTTTATTTTCAATCTCTTCCATTTTGCTAGCTCCTGGCTCAAAGCTTGTAAATTTATGCGTGCTCTAATCTCTCCCATCTTTATAAGATAAATCTACAAACAAAACAAATATTCTTAAACTCTGTGTTCTCTTTAATTAAAATGTTTCTTCTCTCCTTTACTTTATAGCCACATTTTACCAGAGCTTTCCAGATTTTTAGATTTCACAGACCAGTATATTCTTTTAAATGTGAGAATTAGTCTAGATTACCAACAACTACCATATCTCACCAACTGAATTTCATAAAAGAGAGGATCTTATAACACATAAAAGGAGGAAGGACATGTTTATGTTATTCTATTCTGACTGTCTGTTTTAGAGTTTACGTAGTTCTGGAGTGTAGAATTTTTACTCTCATTAATTCCTTCCTTCATTTCTTTATTGTGATCTCATTGTTGCAGTTCAGTGCCTGTATTTAGATTTTAGGCATCACTACATTGGCTTTGAATCAAAACAGGGAATGCGATTTAATTCAGTGGATTGCGTTGCCAGTTGTAAATGGAAATTATCCCGAGATGCATATGTCTTTTCCCTGAATATAGATGGCTGGCACTGAGTGTGTGTTTTCGGTGTCAAGATAGGGGTAATATATATGACTGGTGGTAAAATATAGACTGCTGTGGGCTTAGGGCCAGAATCCTGTCTCCTATTCTGTGCCAGTCCCTTCGATGAGCAGAGCCGATGAGACCTGATTTGCTCAACTAAAATGTCATATGTAAGATACCATACTGAGTGTCATTAAAGGAGGGAAGATAAACTATTTTTTTGACTGAAACTCACTGAAATTTTATTTTTCTTTGTAACGAAAAGTATTAAAACTTAACAGAAATACAAATAACAAAGACAGTATACTATAATCTGGTTAGTATTGGGAAATACTAACAAAATACTTCCAAAGTTAGATTTGTTGCTACCACCTTCATTGTTGATATCATCCCTAATGAATTCTCAGCACTTATTGTGGGTAAGGTTTTTAAATTTTTGAAACTTGTGATATGTGTATTATTTCCAATTATGGTAGTGTTATCAGAGCATGTACTAAGTAAGATATTCTTTTATGAAATATGTCTTATTTAAATTTTTTGCTTCAAATTTTAAGTGACTTAGAGATTCAGGTTATTTCTGTTCTTTGTGCTTTTGTCACAATAATATTATCATAGTATCTTCTTTTTTTAGGTTTTATTTTTTAACTTCTTTTTTGGAGTATAATTGCTTTACATTGGTATGTTAGTTTCTGCTGTATAACAAAGTGAATCAGCTATACATATACATATATCTCCATATCTCCTCCCTCTTGCGTCTGCCTCCCACCCTCCCTATTCCACCCCTCTAGGTGGTCACAAAGCACCTAGCTGATCTCCCCATACTATGCGCCTGCTTCCCACTAGCTATCTATTTTACATTTGGTAGTGTATATAAGTCCATATCATAGTATCTTTTAATGGATGGCTTGATTAATGGTCTTCATCCTAGGTTCTAACTAATTAAGGTTTTCTGAATAGGACCATAAACTCATATTGAAAGATTCAAATGTACTTTAAAAGCAGTTCTCATAATTCTATACCACTAATCTTTATTCTCTTTAAGATGTATAAAATATTACCATATGTCTGTATTTTCCTGTTTCTATAAATGCATACAATGATTACATGCTCTATGAAATCAGTTACTCTATGGCTAAACTTAATGCGATTTTTTAGCAAAATATATTAGAAAATACACACAGTGAATTATAGAAGATAAGAATAAATTTATACTTTTATATATTCTTGTCAGTACTTGGAAGCTAGAGTTGAGACATCCCACAACTTAGAAAGAAGATCAGAATTTGATAGTCAAATTTTAATTGCTAAACACAGACACATATTGGAGGGCTGAAACATGAGTCTTAGGAATCCAGAATCCAGAATGTTTTCATAACTTGACTGAATGTATTCACTTATTTAAAAAATGAGAGTACTTAGTTAGTTAACTAACTTACTAAATAAGTTAGGCAGTTAGTTGGTCAGTAGTAGTTCAAGTAAAGAAAGAAGGAAGATCATAGAGAAAACCTTTTCAGTGACCAAATGTTACCTCTAGAGGGAGACATTTAGCCATTGGTCATTGACATTTAGGTACCATTGGTGAGATTATCCCTAGATGCATCAGTCTATTCTAATCATTCCCATTAACTATTTTATTCATCTAAGGCCCCTCATTCTTATCACATGATCAAAAGCTATGTATCATTTGGCTTTTCAAGAAGTTTTGCCAGCAGGGAGATTAATGTATAGGTTATGTCAACTATAGTAATCCAGAAAATGATATTTCTTATAAGTAATTGACAATTTTGTATTATACCACAGTCTTATGAACCAAGTTAATTCTTTCCTTCATGAAATGTTTATCAGGAGTCTGCTAATGGAGTCAGCTGTATTTTGTAATCAGGATAAATCAGTGAATAAATAGGTAAGTTGCTTATTCTCTGAAACCCTATATTCTGGACTGGTGAGATAGACAAGATACATTCACACTGAGAAAAATACAGTAAAGGAAACTAACATGATGATATAATACAGAATAACTAGGGGGGGAGGAAAGAAGTAGTTTGGGGGATGGAGTCTGTAGGTGACTTTTGAAAGGAACTAAATGCTCAGAGCACTTATTTAGCAAGTGAGAGAACAGTTTTCCGAGCAGAGAAAACCAAATGTTCTGAGCAGACCAGAGTTTTAGTATATAAAGAAGGCTAATAGAGGTAGGGATAGATAAGCCTAAATACAACCTTGTAGATCAGTGAGTTTGGATTTTTTCTAAATGCAATAAATAGATAAATTGTACATCTTCACCTGAGAGATGGATCTACTTCAAGGGTACTGATGAAAACGGGATTCTAAATCTCTAAAGCTGAAAGCCTGATTCTGGAATGTGGTAAATTTAAACAAGGTCATGAACTTTATCCTATGAGGTCTTCTGAGGTCAGTTTTTCTCACAGCCTGAGCCTGTAGACTCTTCCTGTATATGCTAGCAACGAAATGAATGAGAAGCGTAACATTATATATATCAACAATGCCTCATAAAATGTCATGCTTCTGATCATTATTGTTTCAAAACGTAGGACTGACCTTACAATGCTAACTCAGAGAGTGATACGCTTATTTGGGCAAAAAGAGACCATACAACCTAAAGAGACATAAATGCTGCTTTATAGCTAGGTCTTAAACATATCCTTCCTTCCACCACTAGGAGTCTCTACCAAAAAGGCACACAAAGAATTATAAACAAGAATCATAGGAGAACAAATGAAAAATTAAAGAAAAGTAAACCAGTAAAAAAAAAAAAATATATATATATATATATATATATGAAAACAAGTAACCATTTATGGCTCCTTTTTCTTATAATTACCTTCAAATTGTACTACACTTTTCCTCCTATTAAGCATACTTCAGGAAAACACAGGATATCCAAGGGATTTATGCTGAATGCTAATTTGTTTTGTTTGTTTTATATTCATTTTTGGAAGGACAGAATAAGAACTAACCAAACTGAATTCTAGAGTTGGAAAAAGGTGAGAGGAAGGAGGATGTGATCTTTTTAAGTCCTTACTGGTATATAATTCACTTCTTTATAGCCCCCATTTAGTATGTAGCAAAGCAAAAATATAATTTGAATTTCCTTATTGCTAAATTAAAATAAAGATTAGATGAATAATTTGTTGGTGGCATCAATTTTTGATGTCATTTTATTTTTAAGTCAGAATAAAAACACTCCCCAAGCACAGATCAGGGGAAGGGTGAAGCTACTCATCAAATTGAATTGTCAGGGAAGAAGAGCGTTACTTTGCAAAAAACCTGCCACTTAAAAAAATATTTTGACCTCATGTTTCTTAGCCATATGAGAACATACTAAATTCAAGGTTCAATAGCTTCAGGGAATCTGCTGTAAAACCTTGCAAGTGTCTGGAGAATAAACAGTAAGTATATTTTATTTCTGGTATAAAAATCATATGATAAAAATACATTATGTGGGACCGTGGAATTTATTAAATGAAAAATACCAGAAAAGGATTTAATATGAAATATCATTAACAGCATTAATGCACATTTCTTTTGTATGCCAATACTGTATGTCTTACCAGATGTTTTCTGGTTGTCTTCATTTTGTGTATTAAAATATTTATTGATACCTGTCAGATTTTTTTATAAAGCGAAATCATCTTCCAGAGCCAATAATTTTTGTCATTATGTCCTTGACTAATATTCTTGGACATTATACGTGAAATATACAGTACCGTATTTACAAAGTTCCTCTCTCTCTTTGAGGATCCCCCTTTTCAAGCACGTTTAAGAAGTCTTGCCCTGGGCTTCCCTGGTGGCGCAGTGGTTGAGAGTCCGCCTGCCGATGCAGGGGACACGGGTTCGTGCCCCGGTCTGGGAAGATCCCACGTGCCGTGGAGTGGCTAGGCCCGTGAGCCAACGGGAGAGGCCCCAACAGTGAGAGACCCACGTACCGCAAAAAAAAAAAAAAAAAGAAGTCTTGCCCTGATGATCATCCCTACCTCAGTTCACACCTTTATCGTTTCTGACCTGTGTTTCTAACTGTCCTCTTGCTTTAGATCCCCACTGCCCTTTGATTCACTTCATTTTCCACATTACTGCCAGTCATCTTTTTTCAGATTCAAAAATTTTATTTCCCTACCCCAAATCCCATACTCATTTCTCATCCTGTTCAGGATATAATTCACATTATTTTCAAATTCAGACTGAGCCTGTGTTCCAGCACAGCCCCTGTTTCCCCAGCCGTTCCTCTCTCCCTTCTCTAGGGCCACTCACACTTTGTTTCCCTGAATGCTGACACGCTGTGTCCTGACCTTTGAACACCCTTCATTTTATTCAACAGGTGAACTTCTTGTCCTTAAATGTGAGTTTCTTCACAAAACCTTTCTAGATTATAGTCTCCCTGATATGTCCCGCAACTCATTCTCTCTACTTTCCGTAGTTTGTCTCTTGGTTGAGTGTTTCTTCTTAAGCAACTTACCTCTTAACATACTGCAGTGACATTTTGTAGTGCTCTGACGCTTCCTATTTTGTAACTCCTTGAGCCCAGGAACTCAGTATCTCCATCGATGAGTACAGAGGACATTCAGTAAATGTATATTTAATGAGTGAGCAAAGGCATGTTTAATTAAGACAGGGAGTAGGGCTAATGTAGTTGTGATAAGGCCAGGCAGCCCTGCCAGTTTTCAAATCCTGGCTCTACTACTTACCAGCTATTACTAATAAGCAACTTGCGTAAACTCTCTGTGCTTAACTTTCCTGATTGGAAAATGAATGCTACAGAAATAACTAGCTTGGAGTATAACTGCAAGGACTACAGAAAGCAATTAGCAAAATGCTTGGCGTATCATCAATGCTCAAACAAATGCTAACTATTATTATTATTGCAAAGGAGGGAAGTTTATCAAAATTATAGTATACAGTCTATTTTGCCTATCCCAAAGCTTACTCACATCCTCATTTTAGAGTACAAATAAGAATAGGGTAGAACATATTTAGAAAATAGTCATTAGTGTAAAGTCTAACAAGTGAACTCTAGTAGATAACAGATAAAAAATTTGATGCACTTATATTTTAAAGGACATAACTTCAGGTAATGAAAAGTAAATAAATCATAGAAATTAAGTAATGATTTGCTAGACTTTATCACTCACATCCTTTGAATTTCTACAACTGATAAAAAATGTTGACAAAACACTGACAAAAAATGTTAAAAGTCCTTAGGAAACTAGGCATTGGCATCAGGCAGATCCAGGTTTGCATCCCATCTCCTGTTCCCTCCAAGCTGACCACTGATGGACTACTTGACATTTCCTAATTATCTGGGGAGTTATTTTACTTTTTTGGCCGTGATGTATGGCCTGCAGGATCTTAGTTCCCCAACCAGGGATCGAACCTGTGCCCCTGGCAGTGAAAGCACAGAGTCCTAACCACTGGACCACCAGGGAATTCCTGGGAGTTATTTTAATCAATCTAATGTATGGCATACAAAAGTCTGGAAAAATATTTTTAATATATGTTTCTGAACATAAAAAGAACAAGGAGCATATCTGCGTTAAATCACTTACATACCCGAAAGGAAATGGAAACGTACATTAGAGCTCAGTCCTTTCACACCCATACCTCTTCATGCGGGTAGCTAATGGAGTGAGTGATTGCTTTCTAAGGATCCAATTGCATCATCACAATGATAATATATTGTACTTTTGGGGATTATTTCATATATGTGTGTATTTATATATTTAATTTGAGGTACAGTTTATATACAGTGAAATGCTCAAGTCTTATGTGAAACTATGAGTTTTTTTTTTTTACATCTCTATTAGAGTATAATTACTTTACAATGGTGTGTTAGTTTCTGCTTTATACCAAAGTGAATCAGTTATACATATACATATGTTCCCATATCTCTTCCCTCTTGCGTCTCCCTCCCTCCCACCCTCCCTATCCCACCCCTCCAGGCAGTCACAAAGCACCGAACTGATCTCCCTGTGCTATGTGGCTGCTTCCCACTAGCTATCTACCTTACGTTTGGTAGTGTATATATATCCATGCCACTCTCTTGCTTTGTCACAGCTTACCCTTCCCCCTCCCCATAGCCTCAAGTCCATTCTCTAGTAGGTCTGTGTCTTTATTCCTGTCTTACCCCTAGGTTCTTCATGACATTTTTTTTTCTTTAATTCCATATATATGTGTTAGCATATGGCACGTATATACAATGGAATATTACTCAGCCATAAAAAGAAACGAAACTGAGCTATTTGTAATGAGTTGGATAGACCTAGAGTCTGTCATACAGAGTGAATGAAGTAAGTCAGAAAGAGAAAGAGTATGAGTTGACTGACGCTTACTGCAATGTAACCCTGACTCCTATCAAGATATGGGCAATTTCCAGTACCCCAAAAGTATTGTTCTTAGCGTGAGATTTAAAATCTCTTTGTTTTCCAATATCACAATAGCGGCCTGTTTTAGGTGCTAGTATACTGACCATTACATGAGCCCTTTAAAAATAAAGAAATTATGCGGGTGGCAGAGGCAAGTGGTATTTTAATACTGTTTAGTAACTTCTTGTTACATCTTGGCATTGAGAGATGGGCGATGCGGGGGAGTTATTAGAGATCAACATTCTTTATTACGTCTGCTTTAATGAAGAGTTTTGAATTCAGATAGAGATAGACTGACTTGTTATTTTTCTTATGACTTATTGTTCCTGGCTTCATTTATTTAAATACATAGATAAATATGTAAAACTGACTCTCTTAACATTTGAAAATATCTGGAAAAAGATACTAAAAATTACACAAATCAAGTCCTGAGATGTTCCTGTGGTAAAATGTTTAAGTGATTTTTGATTGCTGATAGCCTTTGGAAAAACTGATAGTGATGGAAAACAAAATTTCAAATGGCAGGTATTTGAAATTACTAGTAAACCATAAATCTTTTTTAAGAGGAAAAAGAACACACAAAAGAGCCAATATTTAATTTCTTAGGAGAATGCTGCATACTGAAAGCAGAAGGCTAAATATACATTAAATTAAAGTGGTAAGAAATTGATATTCATTAAAATTTGAGATCGGTTCCACATAAATTAGTTGCTTAATCAAGAACAATTGAAGCTTAGACTCCTCCTGTAATAGTGATCACCCTCAGAGGGAAGATAAGTGATGCTACTAACTGTGGGTCCTTAAGAATTGCCTTGTATATCCTAAGTTATGTGATGAAGTAAAAAGGAGAATAATCTTCAGTACATATCATTAGGAAATGATAAGTTCTTATTTATATGGTGTTTAAGAAACAAAACACTTTCCCATTCTAAAACTCATTTATATAGGGCTAACTCTGTCCTCTACATAATATTATCAAGCTTCTTTATTAATAATTTTTAAAAAGTTTATATAGTTTTTAGAGATTACTTTCCATTTACAGTTATTACAAAATATTGGCTACATTCCCCATGTTGTACAGTACACCTAGTAGTTTGTGCCTTCCACCCCTGTAGTGCCCCTCCCCCATCCCCACTGGTAGCCACTAGTTTGTTCTCTGTATCTGTGAGGCTGCTGCTTTTTTGTTATATTCACTAGTTTGTTGTATTTTTTAGATTCCACATATAAGTGATGTCATACAGTATTTGTCTTTCTCTCTCTGACTTATTTCACTTAGCATAATGCTTCCAAGTCCATCCATGTTGCTGCAAATGGCAAAATTTGGTTCTTTTTTATGACTGAATAGTATTTCATTATGTGAAATACTATTCACATAGTATCCATCTTCTTTATCCATTCATCTGTCGACGGACACTTAGGTTGCTTCCATATCTTGACAATTGTAAATAATGCTGCTATGAACATTGGGGTTCATATATCTTTTGAATTAATGTTTTTATTTTTTTCAAATATATACCCAGGAGGAATTGCTAGGTCATATGGTAGTTATATTTTTAGTTTTTTTGGAAACCTCCATTCTGTTTTCTGCAGTGACTGCACCAATTTATATTCCCACCAACAGTGTACAAGGGTTCCCTTTTCTCCACAACCTTGCCAACATTTGTTATTTGTGTTCTTTTTGGTGATAGCCATTCTGACGGGTGTGAGGTGACAACTCATTGTGATTTTGATTTTTTTCCCCTGATAATTATATCAAGCTTCTTTAAAATGCAGAGGAATTGCAGGGGAGGTATAGGGACTGTTTTGCTAGCTGTCTACTCACAGTTCATTTCCTATTTTCTCCCTTCTCAAAGTTCTCCTATGGTATCAGTCATAAGATTTAGGTAGGACTGATTCCAGGCCCAGAACCCATCACTTAGGAGTGGATTTTGATTGGTGTAAACCATCTCGGTTCAGGATTGGAGATAAAATCTGCCTGTGCCAATCAGCACAAGATCTGTCCTTGATTATGGAGTGTTCTAATAGTTAGGATTAGGAATATTGTTTGATAGTTTTGAGAATATGACCCATGTTCTTCCACTGGATAAAAATAAGGATGATTTCAGCAATTCCCAGCCATTTTGCAACCATGAGGTTGGCATAGCTGAAGATGATGTGCTGAAGATAACACCAACACAGGGAGGAGGTCAGAGACCAGGTCGTGTCTTTTCTTTTTTAATGTGGCAAAATTAGTCTTTCATGATCTGGTTGTTTCACAGCTTTTTCAGCCTCATCTCCAGGCTCTTCCCTGCTATACTCTTTAACCCAGCCACATGATCCTGTGAAGAATTTCCAGATTGTCCCATAATCTTAATTCTATGAAATTCTTTTTTTCCCTTAAGTCCCTTTACCTAAAATCCTTCATATAATCGTGCTTCTTCAATGCCTGACTACCATTTATTCTTCAGGACTCAACTCTAGGAAAACTGTCTGGTATGGTCTGAATGCTTGTGTGCCCCCCAGATTCATATGTTGAAACCTGATGCCTAATGTGATGGTAAAGGCAGGGAGAATGGGGAGGTGAACCTCCCTATGAGGTGGAACCCTCATGGATGGGATTAGTGCCCTTATACAAAAGGCTCAAGAGAGCTCTCCTGCCCCTCCTGCCATGTGAAGTTACAATGAACAGACGACCCTTGAGGGCCCCCCAGACACCAGATCTGCCAGGAGCCATGATCTTAGACGTCTCGTCTTCCAGAAGTGTGATAAATAAAGGTTTGTTGTTTGTAAGCCACCAGTTGATGGTATTTTTCTTACAGCAGCCAGAATGGACTAAGGCACTGTCTCTTTGAAGTATTTCTCAGTATCTTTTACTTACCCCTGTTGCATCTACTGATTATGGTATTCCTCCTCTGTTTTCCTAGGACACCTTGGAAAGTGGAAAGACTCTAAGTTGAATTTTAATGGGATAATTTGGCCTCTTTCTTACTAGAACATCTTTAGGATTGATATTTTTTTTCATTACTGTGTCCAAAGAACTGTCCCTTCATCCTGATAGAACTATAGCAGAGTTTTGATAGACTATGTCAATTGTTTTTTATAATTGAGATGTAGCTGCATTCTGATGATATTCTGCCCTCTATATGAAACTGTTAAAAGTAATTATCTTTCAAATGACATCAGGTGCAAAAATGATATTACTAACTTGGGTTCACAGTGTGAAGTTTCACTTTCAACTCTTGGAAAACAAATCACTTGGTTATTTGAAGTATTAGCCTGTGAATAAGAAAACATGGATTCTAATTTTATCTTTTACATTTTCATAATTATCAAAATCCTGTTTTAAATGATTGTGAGAGCAAAGTGCTTGGGAAAATAAACAGCACAACTCAAATATGGTCACACCTGGGTTTCGTTCCTGTGTGGGCGAGAGAGCTTCCTTCTCTTATCAAGTCACCAGAATTGCCCTGTCCCCAATTATGCCTTTTAAAAGGAGGGACATAAGAGAACTCTCGTGGAGGCATGTATAGTCCATGGAAATCTGCCAACAATTTTGGAAAAAACAGTCAAAGTAAATGCCTGACTGCTGAGAGAGCATTGTTAACTTTATGCATGAAATACTTTATCATTGTCATTTTATTATGGTTATTGTTATTATTAATACACATAGTCATGACCTATGGCAGCTTGGAATCTAAAACAGGCCTGCGAATATCTCCAAATATCCTTTGTTTGGCCTGCTCAGCGTGTTAAAGTTGTTAACTTGGTTGCATTATAAGGTGTGGAGTGCCTGTTCCTTATACATGGGCCTTTTCACACATTTGTGTTTTACTTCCTAGTTTCATTTCTCTGAAACAGGAATAGCTGGAATTCTTCTTATCAGATATTGAAGTCTATGTTTGAAGAGCTTAGGGCTTCTCTCTCTCTCTCTCTCTCTCTTTCTCTCTCTCTCTCTCCCCGCCCCTATTGCATAGAGTTCAGATTGTTATTTGTAGAATATATCTCTCTCTCCAAATTTTAGGATTACTGAATAATGAATTTATAATGCTAAAACTTAATTTATCCAAAGGAAATCTTACAGACTAGATGAAAATGATCATGGGGGCTATCTCCTTATAGTTAATATTAAAAAAAAAAAACGGTTTTGTCAACATGGTACCATCAAATCAAGCAAAGCCTTTGTTTCCATGACAAAGTACCAGCAAGCCCAGCAATACATGATTGGATGTGTTTTAGGGCAGAGCTAAATGGCCCTGTGAGAAGAGTTTGGTCCTTTCACTTTGCATTACGCATTCGAATTGGCTTGAAAAGGATTGGTATGGTTTAATTCCATATCAGTTACTGAAATGTTATTTCTTCATGCCAGATCCTTATTTTAAAGTTCCAAAGAGACATAAGAGAGGAGAAAGCAACTAATAGGGATAGCAGTCCTAAAACTTATACTCGTGCTCCATCCAGCTTCCCTTCTTTTCAAAGCGGGTTGCTTTGGTTGATAAGCGATGGTCCAAGGGATCAGGAACAAGACCCTAGGAGTGGGAGTCTTCTGTGCCTCGTGTGCTCTCGGTGGGAACGTGTCTGTGTGCGTGTGCGTATTTGTCGGGTGGCAGTGGGGAGGGGGTGGGAGTGTAGAGTATATTGATAAATAGAACTAACAGAATTCAGCCAAAAGGGCCCCAGAATCTCACCTCCCTCTGCCCCAGCACTGTGGGTCTGTATAACCAGGCAAAGATGGTTTGCCCTTTTCATAAAGATCAAAAGTGTCTGAATATTCCCCCAAATATATTTAAAACACTTTTACGAAGCAACTGGTGATTGGAGGAGCTTGCACAGATATCTCAATCATTTTGTCAGCTGATCAAAGGATAAAGTCCCTTCTCTCAGCACTCCTCCCCCCACCAGCATTCTCCACATCCTGTTAACGCGTGCGCGCGCACACACACACACACACACACGCACGCACGCACACACACAGATCAGACAGGGCTTAAAGCAGAGACTTTGTCTCAACAATACTAACAAAGTACTTTTTAAAATAAAATGCTTCTCTTGGAATGCTGAGAAAGTTCTGTAATGTTTCTTGCATGTTTTGTTATCAAATAATAGTAGATTGCTAAATTAAAAATGATACATGTTTATAGTACCAGATAGTTGTTTATTGATCTGAAAATATATTCGTATTCTACTATCATGTGAGCAAGAACAGGTTACACAAGTATATTTTTAATGTGATAAATATATATAAAATGTGTATATTAATATCTCTACATATGCATAAAATATGAAAGTATATATAGGTGTCAGATATACTTTACGATATTAACTGAGTGGGCTGTAGAGTATTTGCTTTTTTTGCTTATCAGTATTTTCTAGTTTTTTTTCCTACAATGAGCATGAAGCACTTAGAAAATAAGTATTTTTTGTTGTTTTTGAAAAATGTAATGATTGATCAGGGTTCTTGGATGCAGAAGCTTAGGACTTTGAAGGGATGTGACTCCTGTGATAGCCTGAAGTAAGTTTACCCTGAATGCAGAGGATCCAATACACACAAACAAGATAACACCTGACCTTTAATGAGCTGAGGCCACAAATTTATATACACGCATATTTATAGAACACATATAGTAGTAAGTAACATGCTTATAAACTGTAAACTATCGTAGAAGGGATGTTTAAGTATAAACCTCTAGCTTATGCTATGCAAGAAAGTAAAGTATCAGGGCTTTTATAACTAACCACCAACATGTGTTTTACTCTGTAGTGTTCTCAGTTTCTCCTCCTTGAAAATGAAGACTTGACAGCATTTTATTTAAAGTGAACTTTACAAAACTAACTAAAGGGTTGTCTAAAGTGAGAGAGAGAGAGAGAGAGAGAGAGAGTGTGTGTGTGTGTGTGTGTGTGTGTGTAGCTGGACAAAGAAGTTGCAACATTTTGAATTACTGAATGTTTAAGAATGCTTGGCTTTCTTGCAAAATTTGGTGTTCCATTTTATTTATAAAACAAATATCCTCACCAATCTTACTGTATATAGTGTTTAGTTATTCTATTACTAGAGTTTTCTTCCATCTTGGGAAATACCAAAACGAAGAGTTCAGTTGTGTCGTGGAGACTTTTGCATGAATAGATAATTATCCAGGGGTTTATTCAAGACAAAACCAAATTTTGCATCAGTGCAGAGCTGAGCAGGCTGTAAACTCGAGGATTTGGAGAATTTTGTCTCACCTGTGACGAAGGTGCTTGGAGTGAGACAGTTATCGTTAATACTATGAAATATTAATGTTCCATGGCTGGCCTAAGATTGGCCATGGACTTGCTGCCCAGGGGACATATTATAGTTATTGTTGGTATCAGTGCTGCTTCCTGGGTTTAAGTAGACATGCTGGAGGATGCTTTAAGCTTTGTTGGAAAATCAGCACTGAGCCATTGCTACATTTTCAATTTTATTACACTTTTCCGAAGTATGAGAGACATTTATGATCAAAGATTTTTTTCTCATGTATAATTCATATGCTGCTGATGGAAAGCACATCGCCATTGTCTGTAGTGGTGGAATATAGTTAAAATTATACATTTAAAATAATACTAGTAATTGTGTTCGTATGTGTTAAAGTCGGAAAGTTAGGACTGTTAGGAAAATATTTTGATTTTTGAAAGGCCTTAGTGGCTTCATCTTTTAGCTACTCTTTAAAACAGACCTCTAGGGTATACTTTATCAAGCTGTCAATATATGCACCTTACTGAAGATGAAATTTGTAGAACATTCATGATCTGTATTTGTGACCTAGGCAGTCCTACCCTTGACACCTTTCAAGCTACTTTTGGAATACTGCTTTGCCTCCTGTGGCTTAGCAAGTCACTTAATTTAAGAAATACATGTTATCCATACCCATGTACAAATTGTGTGTGTACATTAATATTTTCTAATGCCTAGCACTGCATTTTCATTACCTTTATTTATTTGTTTCTGATTGCCCTTTACGTTTCTCTGTCATGTCAATTTAGCTGCATAATTTTGCCCCCAGATTTATCAAATTTTGCAGATCCATTCCTAAGCTTTGAAGAGAAAGACCCACCGAAAATCTTACATAAAGGAATAGGTACATAATGACAATAATCAAACCTCAGTTTTAACACACACACAAACACATTTTTAAACTAAGTGTACTACAAAAACATTAAATTAATAAGGTGAATAATTACCAGTTGTGCTTCTACCATCCATTTGCCCACGTGAGATTTTATAAAAGTAAGTTACTCATTTATGATACAGGGAAACATAGGAAAGCTGTTCACAATAAACTTGTAAAGATCAAATATGATAAAAGATGTGGTGATACTTAAAAACAAAATTAAAGTTACTATCCATAGAGAAACTTTGAAAGAGGACGCTGCATCAAGAATTCTTAAGTAATGAAGAACTTTCTTCCTATTGAGAATAATTTTCCTTTGTGTGACCTTGTTTTCTGGCTATTAATTTCCTCTAATTATAATCATTCTGTGTTTTATTCCTTTTTTTTTTCTTGTTTAATTTCACTTTCTTTTTATTTCAACTGATGTGCAGGCATTTGGCCATGTTGTGTTGTTTCCACACGGGCTTTAAGCTCATCTCTTAGTAGTTATTACTTGATTCAGTTTAACATAGGTTAGGGCTGGTGGTCTACTGTAGAAAACTTTCTAAAAGTAAACCTAAACATCCGATTTGCCCCTAAGAAAATGTAAAGGCCATTTTTAAATGCAATTATGATTAATAGTTATTTTATTTTATTTTATTTTATTATTATTATTTTTTAACATCTTTATTGGGGTATAATTACTTTACAATGGTGTGTTAGTTTCTGCCCTATAACAAAGTGAATCAGTTATACATATACATATGTTCCCATATCTCTTCCCTCTTGCGTCTCCCTCCCTCCCAGCCTCCCTATCCCACCCAATAGTTATTTTAGATTGCTTCCTTCCTCAAGCTCACTTTCTTTTTTGTCTTATGGGATTATAGAAACCTCTTTGATAAATAAAAGGATTTGTATGCAGCTTTGGATACCTCATCCCTTAGTGGCATGAAGGATTTGAACTTAGAGCTGATTAAAATCCTAATAAATGAATACACATAAGTATTTACCCATTGAGATAAAAATGGTAATTTTAATAACAAGAGTGCACTTTGTTTCTATGAAATGTTCTCCCTTGAGGAGCTCAATGCCTTTGAAAAAATTATAAAACACACAAATTATCTCATTATTGTGCACATTAATTAATGAATGAAAACTCTTTTCCCTCTCATTTAAAGATACAAATCAAGGTGAAATATGAAAGGCTTTATACCTCTAAATTAGTCTGTTGAAGAACGGTGAGCTCAGCCCAGAAAATTCTTAAAAGTCTTTTGTCTTTATTCCCTTTATGAAGCCAGCATGAGGTTTCTGGTCACCTTTGAAAATGGGAATTTTGACATTTAAATGCAAGAACCTTAAGTCATACTTTTAAAAACTCAAAAGCTAGAGCGAAAACGTAAATAATTCTGTGATTTCACTATTGGAGGCTATATAGAATAAAGATTAAGGTGTGGGGATCTAGAGTCCTACTATGTGGGTTTCCTTCTGGCTGCACCCATGCAGTGTACAGGGTAAGAGTGGGTTAGAGACATGGCCTCTTGCTACCTCAGCCTTCTCACCTCCAAAGGGGGATCACGACACCTTGCTCCTGGGTTTGTTGTGGGGGTTGGAAGAGATAATGTATGTAATATGCCATATTGCTTGGCAGGTAACCCCTACTCAGTAACAGTTGCCTATTTTAATAATACTTTGATAATAATAACTGACAATAACAAATAAATATTCGGATATCTTATCTGTTCTAATTGGGAATTTTGTTTCCCCATTTCAGGAAAAGATGAACCAATTATATGTCAAGCTATCTTTAAAAAAATGCTTGCAAGGCATGGAATCCACTGTAGTATTGAAGTTTTAAATGATCTATAACTAAAATCAGCCAGGATTCTTCTCTTTGGAAAAATGTATTATACATAAAACTTGTCCTTTAATGGTGCTTGTGGAAGGTGTTCTGGTGGAGGGAGGTGAAAGATGGGGAAGACTTGAAATAAAAAAGAGGTAAACAGTTTAGTTCTGTACACAATATTTAAAGGTTTGCTTTCATTATAAAGCAAAAGATCAGAGCAGCACAGTTTAAAATGTCTTGCTACAGAACTTAAATAGATATTGGGAGCACAAATATCTATTTAGCATGTAACAAAATGTTTTGGTATCCTAACTATCCAGAGTTAAATATACAACTTTTCAGTGCTTGAAAGATTTTCTTGAACATTTGATTTGTGATTTTAAAAGAAGATTGACTTTCATGGTATGATGAACTATTTCTTTTTTTTTTTTTTTTTTTTGCGGTACACGGGCCTCTCACCGTCGCGGCCTCTCCCTGCCCCGGAGCACAGGCTCCGGATGAGCAGGCTCAGCGGCCATGGCTCACGGGCCCAGTCGCTCCGCGGCATGTGGGATCTTCCCGGACCGGGGCACGAACCCGTGTTCCCTGCATCGGCAGACGGACTCCCAACCACTGCGCCACCAGGGAAGCCCCTGAACTATTTCTTAACTGTGACACTAAATATGATTTTAAGGCACACTCTTAATTTTAATAAAATGTGAGCAAAATACATTTTCCCTGCTTTTGCAAAATACTTTTTTTCTTCAATAAATTCAGTATGAGCCTGACTCAAAAAATTGATTTGGAATGTGTGGATGTGTATAATACAAAACAAACAAATGAAGTAAAAAAATAAAATAATGCAGTGAGTTCATTTGGCGAAGGAAAATTTTATAGTTTATATAATGAAAATCTCTTCTGTGTTATTTGATTTGCTGAATAAGATCTTTTGCATTTGACAGAACCATGTTCTTTCAGTGATTACTACTATAAAAAACATAATGCCAGTTAGCGTATGAGTGTGAAAAAGTGGACTTTATTTAAAAAGATTCAACCTAAAAAATTCTTACTAGGAGGAATGAGTATAAATTAGTTTAAATCCCAAAATAAAATTCTTTGTCTAACAGAAAAGTGAAATATTTGTAGTGAATTTGAATGTGATACAAATAACATGTTCACTCTCACATCATGAGAATTGCTTCTGGTAGCCATGTCTGCTGTTAGCTGTGTTTAAAGATAATAATGTCTCAGGTAGGTTAGATAATTGAGTAAAACATTTGGTATCACTCATTATTTTAGTCTAGTGTATTGCATGCTACTCTCTGATATTATTTCTTATTCTTGGCAATAAAATTCATTTACTGTTACTTCAAGGATATTTAGATTCACATAATGTTAATTAATCCGTAATTAATCCCTAGCTCATGCATTATAAGAGACATTATCACCTTTTTTTTTCTTATTCAAACCTCATAGCAAACTTTTGATGATAGATTTTATCTTCTTTATGAAGGTGAAGTAATTGAAGAGTTTTGGAGAATGATTTTCGAAGCTTACATCTGAAAGATTAAATGCACTTGAGGAGGTACCATCATAATCCTGCTCTTAAGCCCAGGACATTATATTTTTTCCTGTACTAAGGTTTTCAGTAAACCAATACTATGAATAGTGAGGCAATTTTACTCCTAGAGGAATTAAAGATAGTAGCATATATTTCTGCTATTAGCTTGACGCTATATTTATTTATTTTATTTCTTTCCCTCTGGAAGCTTGCCACTGTATATAAGTTCATACTGTTGATATAACCATATTAACACTAAACATAGAAATTATTTCCACATATGTGTGCCTGGGCCCAGCATTATCCCTTCTGACCTAGTCTCCTCCCACCTCTCCTTCCATTCATACACACACACACACACACACACACACACACACACACACACATACACATATTACCCCCTCCCCACCCCCAAACATTCCAGAATGATTAGGAGATTAACATCTGAAAGGTGACATGGTGACGGTATAAGTAGACCTCTTGGGACCACTTCTGTCATGAGTCTCCAAATTGATCCCACAGAGATGAAGTGAGTATTCCCGGATGGTTGAAATTGCATTGTGGGGTATTGGCTTGTCTTCAGCTGTCTGACCTTAAGTAGGTTCCAGCAATTCACTGCAACTCCAGATATCCCTGAATTAATGCAAAATATAGTCTAGATTAGCATGATTCTCTCTGAAGCTACTTCATAGTGTTGAGAGCAAAATATAGAAAAAAAAGTATTTAGGTTAAATGTTGAGCTACAGAAACATAGTTTTATCTTTAATAAGTAAACATCTATTAATCTAAACCATTAATAAAGCTTATCGAGGTGTCTGATTCATAATTGGGTTAATAACTACTGAAAAAATCTGAAAAATTATTTTCAGTTTACATTCGAGTTACATCAGTCCTACTATACAACTGGTAGAATTGGAATACTGAGAGCCTGCAAGCAAATTAAAGATGTTTTAAGGAGTGCTTTAGATCCTTAGGTTTGCATACTCTTAGTTCAGCTCTAATCTTTAAATAATTCTATAACGACACTTTAAAGGTGCCTTTTAGGTAAAATTTAAGGAAAAGTACTTTATGTATTTATAGAACAAATTATTACATTAATTGATGAATTAATTAACATATAAAGCAATAGGAAATGAAAGATACATGGTTTGTAAGAATTCTTTGACGCATTGACACTGCCAGGTCAGTAGTACAGTTAGACTTGCCGCTCAACTTTGAGATTTTAAAGCCCATTTTATGTTACATTTTCTCATAAAAGGCTAATATTTTTCTAAACTCAGTTATAGATTTAAATACAAAATGTAAAATGGGATTATTAGCTCAGGAATGAAATTTGAATTCTCTTGAAGTTTATAGTAAATTAGGAAATGGAGAAGGTGAAGGAATATAACATATATTGAGAACCTGCTGTTTTAGACATTCCATTTAATTTAATAACCACAGTAAACTTATGATGTCAGTGATGTTATTATAGTTTTATAGAGAGGAAACAGCCTCATCGACATTAATTAATTTGTCTGAGTGATACAAGAGTTTAGGGGCTTCCCTGGTGGCGCAGTGGTTGAGAGTCCGCCTGCTGATGCAGGGGACACGGGTTCGTGCCCCGGTCCGGGAAGATCCCACATGCCGCGGAGCGGCTGGGCCCGTGAGCCATGGCCGCTGAGCCTGCGCGTCCGGAGCCTGTGCTGTGCAACGGGAGAGGCCGCAAGAGTGAGAGGCCTGTGTACCGTAAAAAAAAAAAAAAAAAAAAAAGAGTTTACGCATCATAAGCACATAGACAAGTTCAAGTCGACCTTGTGGATAGGCTAAATACTTACAGTAGGTCTTCCTTGCCTTCGACAAAGTCATTTACTAGGCAGGAAAATGCAGTCGGCTTCTAACATAATTTTTAAAAGAGGCAAATAATTTAGACTTACTTCTGCCCTATGGAAAAAGTCTGGCACTGGCTTTAACAATATAGGTTTAAAATGTAAAATAGATAGCTAGTGGGAAGCAGCTGCATAGCACAGGGAGATCAGCTCAGTGCTATGTGACCACCTAGAGGGGTGGGATAGGGAGGGTGGGAGGGAGACGCAAGAGGGAGGGGATATGGGGATATATGTATATGTATATGTATAGCTGATTCACTTTGTTATAAAGCAGAAACTAACACACCATTGTAAAGCAATTTAAAAAAAATGTAGGCTTTGATATCTTTATAATGGATATTGGGAAATTAATTTTTGTCTTTTTTGTGTAGTGAAAGGCTTTGTAGCTACATAAATGTGCCTTAAAGAGCAAAATTAATTTGCTAGAAGAAATCTATCAGATAACACAATTATTTTTAGCTGCTACTCCTATAATTACTAATGAGGAGAAACTTGGAGGAAACAAGGGAAGTATCCCTATAGCAGTGGGGTTTTTTCTGTTTGATTTGTTTTGTGGAAGGGGTGGTGCTTACTGAATATTTTAAAATGATTAGTCCATTGAATCATGACTGAGTGGAGCTAAAATTTTAGTTCCCTTATGGTGTCTTTATATAGGCCTGATGTGTTTTTTTTACAGCATACTCTAAAATTTATCACATTTGGCCCACATATATAGCTTCATTTGGCTAAGTTACTGGTATTTAGAGGGAATAAGATTTAGGTCTCTACTAGCAGTATGCTCTTTAATGTCTTTTATTTTCCTGACACAATAGTATTTCTAAATTAATATTCTGTTGCTTTTAAAGAAATTAGAGAAAAAGGAGAAAAGAGATGGATTTGACTAAAATACTGTTGTAAAAATAAGCATAGGTTACTAGAGCTTCTGTCGGGTTGCTATTCCCTTTTTATCGGTTTAATGTATTGGCTCCTCATATTATAAGGGGCCTCCTAAGACTATATTAGTTAGTAGTATTTTACTTACCTCAAAATGTCCTTATCCTAGTACATCATTCGTCTACTCATTAATTTTTTTTTTCATTCAACAAAGGGTTCTTCCACATGTAGTTTGTGTCAGATATTGTAATGAGTTTTGAGAATAATAAGATGAATAAATTCAGTTGCCATGTTTGTTCTCAAGCAACATCTAGTCTATCCGCAAAGACAGATCCATCAGAGTCAACTACACGTGTGGTATTAAGCAGTGACAGTTTTCTGTTCAGCAAACATTTAATGAGTGTGTGTCGTGTGGCAGGCACAGTGATAGCAGTGAAGTTACAAACATACCTAAGTCTAGGTTGTGCCTCTTAAGGAACTCAGAGACTCTTTGACAAATGGAGGTATAAGCATTTGTCTTGACCATGGCTGTTAGAATTAGATTCATGGTTCTGGGAAGCACAGAGGAAGGGCTGTTTACCTGTGGGGGGCTAGGAGTAACAAAGGGACTGCTACTACCTGACTCGGGCAATGCTGAATGAGAAACATGCTTGGCAATAACAACAAAAAAGTAAGTTGATTGGACTAGAGAAACTGCACAGTAGAGAGAACTTAATTTGTCTTCTGTCCTTTTGGTAGCCACACAGAATGTTATATTAAAGAATTTGGAATTTTTCTTGAAAATGACATGCGGCTATACAGGGACTTTAAGTGGATCATGTTAGTTTTTAAAAATACTTACTCCAGGAGTGCAGGAGACCTCCTAGAAAGGGTTAAGGCCAGAGGCCAGAAGACTTCTCATTAACAAGAAATTTCACTGTTACGGACCGTGGCCGCTGGCTCTGTGTTGAAAGTTGGCAGTTTATTTGATCAACTGAATTCAAGTTCCTATAATTTTCTGGGCTCTGTGTTGGGATCTGAGACTATGAAGCGGCTGTGACATGGGCCTTCCCCATAGGCATTTTCTGGCAGACAAGTGTAAAAATGATTCATAGTCCCCCTCCCTGAGGTTGTTAGAGTTGATCTTTAGCTGTGTTGGACTTATTGAAGACCTTTCCTCAATTTGCCTTCCACATATTTTTTCAATTAAATTAAGCTTAATAGAGAGTTTCATTGGTTTATACCTAATGGGTGTTTTAAAATTATACATCATATTCCTAGAGACCAGCAGTTTATAAAAGACACGCTATAGAAAAAGTGAAATATGTGTGAAAGTGTCGTGTGCCTATGAACTTTGGACCCTCAGAGGTACCTCATGTTCACTATAGATAAATAATGATAAATAATAAAGGAAATCATTTCAGTGGAATTACTGATCTTCTAGCAGGTTTTGCTGTTATTTATTTTCCTAATCCACAAATACTGAGAGCTCTGTTATGGGACAGACTCCACTATACTTTGATAGTAAGAAAAGTTTGCAAAGATTTTGGATATCACCCTTAGAGTCAGCACTGATGTGTTCACACCTGGCCTCTAGTTATATGTTCATAAACTCCTGATGGTTTTAGCTCGGTGCTGGCCTGTAGCCCATGTTAGTTTCGAAGGCTTAGCATACTTGGGTATTTTCAAGTCCAGTGACCTTGGTCTTTGCAGGTTTCTGTTAGGACCTGATCTGCTTACTCAACATCACTAATCATCAGGGAAATGAAAATTAAAACCACAGTGAGATACCACCTCACACCTGTCAGAATGTCTGTTATTAAAAAGACAAGAAATAACAAGTGCTGGAGAGGATGTGGAGAAAAGGAAACCTCATGCACTGTTGGTGGGAAGGTAAATTGGTGCAGCCACTGTGGGAAATGGTATGAAGGTTCCTCAAAAAGTTAAAAACAGAACTACCATATGATTCAGTAATTGTGCTCCTGGGTATTTATTTGATGAAAACAAAAACGCAAATTAGAAAAGATATATGCACCCCTATGTTCATTTCAGCATTATTCACAATAGCCAAGATATGGAAGCAACCTAAGTGCCCATTAATAGACAAATGGAAAAAGAAGGTTTGGTATATATATGCAATGGAATCTTTCTCAGCCATAACAAAAGAACAAAATCTTTCCATTTGCAACAGCATAAATGAACCTAGAGGGCATTATGCTAAGTGAAATAAGTCAGACTGATAAGTGAAATACTGTATAATTTCATTTATATGTGGAATCTAAAAAACAAAACAAATGATCAAGCAATAGAAACAGAGTAATAGATACAAAGAACAAACAGGTAGTTGCTAGAGGGGAGGAGGTGGAGGGGAGGAAATAACTAGATAAGGGAGATTAAGAGGTACAGACTTCCAGTTGCAAAATACATGAGTCATGGCTATGATATGTACAGTGTGGGGAATATAGTCAATAACTATGTAATGTCTTTGTATGATGATATAACTAGACTTAATGTGGCAATCATTTTGAAATGTACAGAAATATCAAATTACTATGTTGTATAACAAGAACTAACATAGTGTTGTAGGTCAGTTGTACTTCAAAACAAACAAACAAACTCATAGAAAAAGAGATCAGATTTCTGGTTACCAGAGGCAGATGGAGGAAGGAGAGGGAATTGGATGGAGGCTGGCAAAAGGTAAACACTCCCAGTTATAAGGTAAATAAGTACTAGGGATATAATGTACAACATGATAAATATAATTAACACTGCTGTTAAAAAGTAAATCCTAAGGGTTCTCATCACAAGGAAAATGTACCTTTTCTATTTCTTTAATTTCGTATCTGTATGAAATGATGGATAGTCACTAAACTTAGTGTGGTAATCATTTCACGATGTATTTAAGTCAAGTCATGTTGTACCTTTTAAACTTACACAGCGCTGTATGTCAATTATATCTGAGTAAAACTGGAAGAAAAAAAAGACGTGATCTGCTTCCAACCATTGCTGATGTGACTGATTAATAACTTCAGCATATGTGTGGGAATGACTACTGGTGTGATGTAATTTTTCTGCTCTCCTTTTAGATTGGATTTAAGTAAATTGTGGTGTCAAAATAAGAACTTATTCAAAAGGTTAGCATAAGTCTGTTTGCCAGTGAGGAACACAAGAAAATATAGGTTCTGGGATTTCCCTGATGGCGCAGTGGTTAAGAATCTGCCTGCCGATGCAGGGGATATGGGTTCGAGCCCTGGTCCGGGAAGATCCCACATGCTGCGGAGCAGCTAAGCCCGTGCGCCACAACTACTGAGCCTGCGTGCTGCAACTACTGAAGCCCACATGCCTAGAGTGCGTGCTCTGCAGCAAGAGAAGCCACCGCAACGAGAAGCCCTCACACTGCAACGAAGAGTAGCCCCGGCTTGCTGCAACTAGAGAAAGCCCGCACGCAGCAATGAAGACCCAATGCAGCCAAAAATAAAATAAAGTAAATTAAAAAAAAAAGAGAGAGGGGCTTCCCTGGTGGCGCGGTGGTTGGGAGTCTGCCTGCCGATGCAGGGGACGCGGGTTCGAGCCCTGGTCTGGGAGCATCCCACATGCTGCGGAGCAACTGGGCCCGTGAGCCACGGCTACTGAGCCTGCGCCTCTGGAGCCTGTGCTCCGCAACGGGAGAGGCCGCGACAGTGAGAGGCCCGCGCACGGCGATGAAGAGTGGCCCCCGTTTGCCGCAACTGGAGAGAGCCCTCGCACAGAAACGAAGACCCAACACAGCCAAGAATGAATGAATGAATGAATGAATGAATGAATAAATAAATAAAACCCTTCTTTGTTTAAAAAGAAAAAAAAAAGAGTCCATCTGCCAATGCAGGGGACAAGAGTTCAATCCCTGGTCTGGGAAGATCCCACATGCCACGGAGCAACTAAGCCCGTGTGCCGCAACTTGAGCCTGCTCTCTACAGCCTGCGAGCCACAACTACTGAAGCCCGTGCGCCTAGAGCCCGTGCTGCGCAACAAGAGAAGCCACCGCATTTGAGAAGCCTGCGCACTACAAGGAAGAGTAGCCCCCACTCACCACAACGAGAGAAAGCCTGTGCACAGCAACGAAGACCCAGAGCAGCCAAAAATAAATAAATTAATTAAAAGAAAAGCAAATATAGGTTCTGTAAAACACATGTTAGATAGTGGTTGAATGCTGGACTTGAAAACGGACAACACTGAATCCTGCTCTTGTCTCCAGTATGAATTTGTTGTATGATTTCAATTTCCTTATCTACAAAAGAAGATAGTACCTACTTTAAAATGTAGGATGGTTGAGAGGATGAAGTCAGATTATGTAGAAGATAGTGTGTGAAAAAATATTAGTAAATACCTGTGAGTAAAAGTAATAATGTGTAATGCTTACATCATTCTAAGCATGCTTCCTTATTTTTTAAATTGACATCTCCAGTTTCTAAGTAAGCCACCAATTGGACCAGTTACTTTGGCTACGGAAAGTACTTCCATTAGGAGATCAGAATGTTAAAGTGAGGTTAATAATTGTTCACGATTTGGTTGTAAAATTAAAAGTACTTAAATAAGTAGGGTTTAACACAACCTATTCATACCTGATAGTCCCAGTAGAAAAAAATAGCAGAAGATAGAAAAAAAAAAAATCTAAAAAACAAGACAGAAGGATATGTTTGTGTGTATATGTATGACGTTTTGCCAAAAACACATATAACTCTGATATCTGGCATTGAGTATTTACTCCCTGAGCTAGCTTTGGAAGTTCTAGTTATTAGATTTTCTGTTTAGTTCCTGACAATACCCCACATTTTAAAAAAATACAAAGGGGAGGAATTATTTTTAGTATCAATATTTTGAGTTTTATTAGTAGGAAGATACTTGAAAATCTTGTTTTTAGGATTTAGAACACTCTGGTTCTAAGTTTTTACATAATTTGTAAAAGTGTTGGATAATAGTACTCAGCTATTAGAAAAAGACACTTAAAAATATGTTCATAATAAGCACAGTGTTATAGAATTAGTGTGATAATTTTTATTTTTACAGGTGCTAGTATATGATTTAGGTGGACCCATTAAAATAAAGAAAATTTTTATTTATAATTGTATTAAAATATCCAGTTAGAAATGTAAGTAGATTCCACCATTGCTGAGGAAACAGATTTCCTTTCACAAGGTCTAGCTAATTGGATTATTCATTATTTTATTTCCCTCTTCAATAAAAAATTTTAGAATTTAGAATAAAAATCACCTGCAGTAGATGGTAAATTAGTTTTATGGCATGGAACTCTGCCATAAGTGAGGAAATATTGTTAAGAACATATGAGTCAAATAGAACTTAAAAATAGTAACATTTTTCTTCTAATTTTGTTATATCGTCAAGTTGGATACTTTTCGAAAAAGCCCAGTATAAGAAACACTACTAAATATAAACAGACAAAGGCTTCTAATAGCTTTATTTGAATTCCTTTTTCTAACTTAAATCAGTGAAGAAAATGGCTTACTCAGAGTCAGTTTTTCTGATATGCAATTGGTTAGTGTAGAGATTACATTATGAATGTCACATTTAATTTAAAACTAAAGAAATAGCATTATCACAGAGAATGTGCTCTTTTGTGAATGTCAAGTGCAACTTGTTGAAGGTCTTTTGAAAAACAAGTAAGACTGTACGTTAGTTATGCATGCCTGGAGCACCTACCAGTTTGGCATACAGATGCCAAGTACACTATTGATCTGCACTGTTTATAATGCAGGTTGGCTCTTGGAATGACACTTGGCTCTATTTTCCATTTGAGAGGAATGAGTCTGTGCTTCGGAATGGATCCAAAGCCCCTGAAAATTTGCTTAGAAATAACATTCTTGCCTAGGAAGTTGGTTTTCACTTTCCATGTTTGCGATTTACCTAGTAACAGCGGAGTTTCTAGAGAGGCCTTTTCTCTCTGTGCTGCATTTTTCTTCTCAAATCTTGATTTTCCTTAAGGAACAGGTGTCTTTTTGTTAGGATGGTGCTACACAACTGAGAATGTTGTCATACGTTGTTAACCTGCTCATTTCTGTTCCCTTCTTGGCCTTTCACATGGGTTATTGGGAGGGTTAGGAGGGTTCATTCGTGGAAAGTTCTTATACAGTTCCTAGGACATGGTCAGTCATCAGTAGGGCAGGTGGTGAGTATTATCTCGATTAGAGAGATGAGGGAAATGAGTCGTGGAAATATCAGCTCGTTAGTACAGAGACATCATTGGGCCTCATGTACAGTGACATTTTAGGAAACATCCAGGCCATCCTTGTCTCCTTAACTGTGGCCCATTGGCTTGTCATGACCCCATAGCTCCAAAGCTAAAAGTCCAGCCATCAGGGTAATTAGGTAGTGTTCCTTGGCATCTTAGGCAAAATCTAGTAAAAAATATGGAAAATCCAGACATGATGAAATCATGAGAATGAATATAAAAGATGAAAGTAGAAGAGTCATCAGATCTTTTATCAGTATTCTTATGATTAATCTTTGGTTATTCCAGCTGTTAGTGTCATCACCATCATCAACATCATCATCACCATCACTTCATTTCTCTGGTTTAACAGAATTTAAAGTGATGTGTGAGAATGGAATGAGTTACTGGCAATTAAAAGGATAATTGGATATAGTGAATTCATAATGCTGCCGGTGCACTGAAGGAAGCTTCCCCTTCTCTCAAATGAAAGTGCCTTTGCCTTTGGTGGGTGTGCTGGATAACATGTCCTCAGGCACCAACTAAAGGATTAAAGGATAACTGGTTTAGTTCCACTTTACGTTAGGACTGGTTGGACTGTTTCTTTCAGGAGACAAGCATTATAACGTTTTTATCTGCAGAGAGGAGTTGATTTTTGCTAATTACACCACAGAGAATATTTGAGCAAAATGTTTAGTTGCTTTATATAGCTTACCAGTCCACCTGTTTTGTAAGTAATTGTAATTAAAAGGAAGAGGAACAGAATTAAAGTGTACTGTTGTTAGACGTCACTTTCATCTTTTAGTTTGATAGTTTAGCCTGGTGAACGTGTTTTGGTAATTTTACTCATTCTCAAGTTTCACCTCTGGTCACTGGGTTAGACATTGGACAGAGGTTAATATTTGTCACGTGATATGTTGCAGCACTTGAATAGTAACAGCTTTATTAGTAATTCTCATAAGCCATCATATTTAACACTGATTCTGTGTGAAAGTCTATTATGAGCCCAGAGGCACAAGGATATGCCCGTTTTGGAGAGAAAAGTAGGAAAAAGTTTCTCTCTTCAAATATATAGCATGTATGGGACAAACCAAGGTAATTCATATTCATTTTTACTTTCAAAAATCAGACTTTTACGTTAGTAAACGTTTCCTTATGTTAACTACTTAATTTTTATTTATTGTTTGACTCCATTTTCAGTTTTCCCTGCTAACTGGCTTGTCTAAAAAATTCAAAGAAGATAATTATGGCCCCCTTGTGGTGAAATAACGTAAATTCTCAAGATTGAAGAATAACTATTTTTTTCTAAAAAAATTAATTCTTGAAAATTCAAAAACTATAGCTTCAAAACTCATAAAATAGTTTGATGAATAATAAAGACATAAGTTCACTGAACATATATTTAATTAACCTGTGGCCAAATACCTAATGTTTTACATGAAGAGATAAATGTTCATGCTTATGTGAATAAAATATTTGAAGAATTATATTCCTTACCCTACCTTCTGTGATATTTTAGTTCAGATATATTAATAAGGTAGTTTAAAAAAGTATGTCTCATATGATGATGAATCTGTTAACTATATATTATTTAACACTTCAAACGTAGTAAAATAGTAGGATGTGAAACAGCCTATGTATATGCTTTTGGTAATTAAATCTTAACATTTTAATTAAAAGAATTATCTAGTTTCTCATATAATCCTACTTAGTTTTGATTAGGAGAGGCATCTTGCACCATTTCAGAGAAAACAAACATTAAGGAAAGTAAATTTTTGAAGTTTTTTCTCCTATGTTCAGTTTTATGTTTTGCATAAGGGTTCAAGAGGTTGATATCAGGAGACATCTTAATATATTCATCATATATCTTAATATATCCATCATATATCTTAATATACCATCTTAATATATGCATTATATGTCTTAATGCATATTTCAATTAATAATTTATTATAAATGGAACAAGCAGTTTTTCTTTTCACAGTGTAGTAAGACTTTAAATTATTTATACTGAAAAAAATATTGACCTGGAGAGTTTGTGTCTTACCTTTTGGAAATGACTATATATACATAGAAAAAATAATCTAGATTTGGGCCAATTGCTCTCTAAAATAGAACGTGAAAAGTTATGTAAGCTTGTTTTATATATAAATCTTTCTACTTAAAATATGAAAACAGATGGTGGTGAACTAAGCAGGAATAAATCATGTTATGCAAATATTACTACTATCTGGGAGTTGTTTTAGTGAAACATAATCTTTTCGGTTTTGATGTGGTTGTAAGAGTGGAAAGGAAAAATAGAACCTGCAATGTATCGTATGTGCCAATGACAGATGTTCAAAGGCTGTCCCGATGCGTGCCAATTTGATATTACTATTTTCATCAGGTCTGCTTTACTTGATCTCATGGGATAAACTTCCATTTTCAGTGAAAAAATGGAAGAGCTAGCAGAAATTAAATGAGTACTTCAGTAAAGGTCACAAAGAATTTATCAGAGCTTTGCTAGATTAAAAAGTATCTGTGAAAAAAAAAAGTATCTGTGAAGGTAAAAGTAATCTCTGGTTTTAGAAGTTAGAACACGAGGGAGATTTCTTAGATGCTGGTAATTCTGTTTTGATGTGAATGCATTATACGAGTACTTCCTTGTTGAAATCATTATGCTTTATACACTTTTCTGTATGGATACTAGCTTTCAACAATAAACTAACTTAAAAAGTGAAAAAAATATTTGTGAACACCTGAAGAAAATTATAGAAATGTTCTAAGATGCTTTAGAATTAATTCTTTCATCTAAAATAAATTTTATGAAGTGTTTCTTTTCTATAATTAGCTCAAAGTCAGGAAAGAAAAAGTTGTCTTCTCAATGACCAGTTAATTGCTTCCATGTTGTAAGAAATTATCTACCCAGTTTTAAATGTTTCAGCATTTCTGCCTGAAAGCAATCCTGAAGCATCTATATTAGTTTATTAGTTTTTTTTTCTTATATATTTCAGATGTTATAGTAGAAACAACATGGACTGTACTTTACCCTGAATTTTGTGAAAATGAGAGCAATTACTATAGGCTTTGCAGTCTTAGATAACACATGAGAAAGTCTATAGCTCTATAGCATAAGGTTTGGTACATGATTTGTTTTCAATAAAAGTTTGTATATTCTTTTTCTCCCATGGAGATCTTACCTCAGTCTACAGTTGGAAATGGATGGATTTTCTGACTTGCTGGCAACACAAAGAAGGGAACATTTGTTACTTTGAAATATGCAGCATTTTATGAAAGCATTAGCCAGATGAAAAATCTTTATGTTATGGATGACACTTATCAATGTGATGTGATTATGGGCCAAATGAGGGTGGTATTCTAATTTGAGGTGCTAGTTAGTTTTAAATTTTAATATTGTGACTATTTAAATTTGTAATACTGGCAAAATTATTTTGGAAACAATAAGTGCATGCATTCTCTTTGGCCTCATACTTCCGTTGCTGGGTATATATCGTCAGAAAATAATTTATAGAGTAGGAAAGCTACAAAGCCACAAACATAGAATACTAAACAATTGTCTATACATAATAATAGGATATTTAGAATTTTAATTTATCCAGTGGGTAGACTATTTTATAATTTAAAAACAAATATTATGAAGCATTTGTTTCAATATAGACAGTGTGTCATGGGATCAAGTAAAATTTTGAAAGTGTATACATACCATGATTACCATTATTTATTAGAATACCATTATTTATTATTGTACAATTGAACAAAGAGTACAAGAATTAGGAAAAAATGCAAACATCTGTTGGATTAAAGTGGTGGAATTTGGGGGGATAATGTTCCTTTAATGTTGTTATTTTTGTTCTTTCCACTTGGACAGGGTGAGGTGGAGGGCGAGAGTACATAATAAACTTCAAAGCAGTTTCTTTTTAATTAGACCAATGACATTTTCCCTGGCATACTGATACCTGTTTACCTTACAATGTGATTTTTTTTTTTTTTGGTGACATTATATTACAGTTTTACAAAATTGAGGTGCTTTGCTACAGGGCTCTGTCTGTTTGGTTCTCCCCAAAACATATCACTGAAATTTGACCTAACCGTCTCTTAGAAAATGTAAAAGGTAAATGTCAGTTATTTAATAAGCACAGTTAATGTGGCAACAAATATGAATCGAACCTTCTAGGTTTGGTGGCTTACTTGCATTTCTGATTTCCCCTGCTTGTGCCCAATTCTAGCTACATTGACATTGAGTGGAATCTGTCTCCATCCGGGCTTAGGGTTGGAGGGTTCTTACACGAATGCATAGGTGAGCAGTCTGTGTAAGCAGAGTGGGTAAAATGTAAACATTTACTTTTTTTCCTCTTCTGGTTCAAGTCCTTTCCAGCCTCCCACAGAGGGGCATGACCTGTCTGCAGGGTCTTGGCACTGTGCTCTAGGGCCTGAAGCACAAACAACAAAAGGCCGGCTGGGGAGGCAGATTTAATTAATTTTATCAAGTGCCCTACCACCTCATTAAAAGAACATTTCAAGGGGAACATTTGCTGATGTGGCTTTTTGAGGATTCATTTATTCCACAAGCGTTTAGCCAGAGCCTTCTATGTACCGGAGGTACAGATGTAGGAATATAAAGATGAATTTGACCTGGTCCCTACCTCAAGTAGCTTATATAAGGGAAAAGTTTGTCCTGCTTAATTTTAAGCCTCCCCAAAATGCAAATAGCTTCTTCTCTTTTTATACTACATAGAAAGAAAGCCAAGGATGCTTTTTAATATACTGGTATTCTCGGATATATATTTCCAGTAGATGTAAATTACATTTCACAAAAGCTAGTCTGTATATTTCTAGAAGTAAAACTGGCATAATGTCTCTCTTCCTTCCTTCCTTCCTTCCTTTCCTTCCTTTCCTTCCTTCCTTCTTTCCTTCTTTCCTTTTCTTGTAAGAAAATTTGAAAGCAATCTTTTCAAGTAACATTAGCATGATAGAGAATACAAGATTGGGGTTGTAACTATTTGGACACTAAATTTCTTCCTTTAGTTTTTTTTTTTTTTTTTTTTTCTTCCTTTAGTTTTAATTGAGAGCCAGTACGTGGTTTCTATGATTTCTTTTTTAAAGACAAATTTTTGTATCTGTCAAAGTGAAACATATGTATACACTATGATCCTGCAGCTCCACTCTTAGATACATTCCTAGTAGAAATATCTAAGCTGCCAAAAGACATGCACTAGAATGTTCATAGCAGCACTATTTTTTATAAATTTTATTGAAGTATAGTTGATTTACAATGCTGTGTTTAATTTCTGCTGCCTAGCAAACCGACTCAGTTATACATATATATATATTCTTATTCATATTCTTTTCCATTATGGTTTATCACAGGATATTGAATTCCCTGTGCTCTACAGTAGGACCTCGTTGTTCATCCATCCTATGTATAATAGTTTGTATTTGCTAATCCCAAACTCCCAATCCTTCCCTTCCCCTCCCCACTCCCCTCCCCCTTGGTAACCACAAGTCTGTTCTGTGTATCTGTGAATCTGTTTTTCTTTTGTAGTAGGTTAATTTGTGTCCTACTTTAGATTCCACCTATAAGTGATATCATATGGTATTTGTCTTTCTCTTTCTGACTTACTTCACCAAGTATGATAATCTCTAGGTCCATCCATGTTGCTGCAAATGGCATTATTTCATTCTTTTTAATGGCTGAGTAGTATTCCATTGTATATATGCACCACATCTTCTTTATCCATTCAACTGTTGGGGGACATTTAGGTTGTTTCCATGTCTTGGCTACTGTAAATAGTGGAAGCACTATTTTTAATAGCACTAAACTAGAAGCAACCCAAATGTCCATCAATAGTAAAATGGAAACATAAATTGTGGTACATTTATCACATGGGACTATCACATGGTAGTGAAAACAGGCAACCATAAGGACAAAACTGTAACATAGCATTGAGTGAAGGAAGCTAGACACCACAGGTGGATACTACTCTCTGATTCCGTATCAATAAAATATAAAAGAGGCCAAACTACACTGTGGGATTAGCAGTTAGCATTGAGGTCACCCTTTTGGGGGAGACGGTAGTGCCTGGAAGGGAGCACAGAGAGGGTCTTTGGGAGCTGCTCGTTACATGGAGTTTTTTCACCTGGGTGCTGAGTACACAGATGTGTTTAGTTTTTGAAAATTCACCGAGTTTTATACTTATGAGATATGACCTTTTCTGCGTATATGTTATACTTCCACGCAAAGTTTCAAAATTAACAGTTAAAGTAAGTGAATATATGGGAAAATGTAACAGGAAATGGAGCTGTGCTCCAAACATTCATGTTCCTCATCCACTGAACTCCGGAAGTAAATGAAGACCTCACCTATTAGAAAAGACAGAGGCTGTCTATTCAGAGCTTTCTATAGCAGCCACCATCACTTGCATTTGGCGGAGACTCGGGTAAGGAGGGGAGTGGGACAGCATTACGGTAAAAAAAAGAGAAAAGGAAAGCTTCCGGTATGCTGTGATTGGAGGATGTTGGCAGAGGAAGCTGAGGTGGGCTGGTGAGAAGTGGGCCATCTTATGTGATTGGTTTGGGGAGCATAGATGGCTTTCTCTGTTTGATCCTGAGTTGGAAGCCAGGGCAAGAATATAGAGACTGGTGGTCTTTAACCAAGTTCTGATAGTACTGGGCAAGTTGCTGCAGAGTTGTGGTATGGTTTCCCAAGTTGGTTGCTTCAGAAGTTGTGGGTCACAGTTCTGTTGTCACTTGTGGTCCGAGGGGTCTGTTTGAATATTCAGTCTCATCATAGAAGGAGTCATGTAGAAGTTGAATCATTAGACAGGGTACAAGGAAAGTGATGTGTTCTGCTGGAGCCTCACATTTGGTGCAGTTTGGATCTAAGGCTTGGTCTCTTGTATTTGGGGGGCTAGACCTGTAATTTATCAGTTTCCCTCAAAGTAATTGGACTGTGAGAAAGTACCTACTAAGTCCATACACACTGAACTAATCTAAGAGATTTATAATGGAAAGATCATTTACATATGTAAAGCAGTAGGCATATCTTATTCAACAATTGGACATTCTCTTTTCTGATGAGTTTGTTCAGAAATAGCCATTAAATGCTGCAAAAAAAAAAAAAAAAAAAAAAAAAGCAGCAGCAGCCAGGATTCTCTGTGACCATATATTTGGAGTAGTGGTTTTCAATCTGTCTGAACATTAGAATCACCTAGGGAGCGTTTAGAACTGCCATGGTCCTGGTCGTACCAGCAAACATAGAGATGCCAGTGCAATTGATAGGGTGTGGGACCCAGGCGTTGTTTTTTTGTTTGTTTGTTTGTTTTTTTAAGATCCCCTTGTGTTTTTAGTGTGTGGCTAGTATTGAGATCCACTGGTTTAGAGCAAAGGTTGTAAAATGAATAACAATACAATAATAATAATAACAAATAAAAAGTTTGATGGCATGCTGATTCCCGATATTCTATCCAGTATTTTACCTACACTCTTTAATTAAATTATCACCAGCATCCTTTGAGGTAGTTGTTGTTATCTGCTTTTTAAAGATGAGGAATCTAAAGCTCATAGTAATTAAATAGGTTGTCTATAGCAATTAAGTAATTTATCTAAAGTCACACAACTATAGGTACATGAGTCCTTATTTACAGAGACAAAATCTGACTTAAATTAAATAATGCCTTTAAAATCTGACTTAAATATTTTCCCACACAGTATGAATATTCAGACATTTCACTGTGTTTAATACTGGGTTCTGGGAATATTAATATAATATATAGAATACTCATCTGTATATACTCATCTATAACGTTCCCTTCTAAAGTTTAAAAAAGGAGTAAATTCCAAACTCTGGCCTCAAATTTTTAGATAAAGGATTATGAAGGAGGAATAAGAACAGAAGCAGGTCTAATCAAATCTAGAGGAATCCCTCTTAACCACTAGGCTATACTGCTATCATGTGATGTTTTTATTAAGCCATGTTAATCTAATAAATTTTCTTCTTCATTCTAGGAACATGTTTATCCAGAGAACCCAAACCAGTCACTATGATTGATAGGCCTATAATTTCTGGTTTAGAAGAGATCTTAATAGCTTGTTAAACCAATCACCAATCAGATACTTGATGCTATTCTGTCTTCTCAGGACTCAAAACCTATGCTAGAGCCTTTCCCAGAATCAATACCAAACACTCAGCTTTGTCGTTTATACAATTTATTTTCTTTTCCTTTCGTAAGATCAGTTGCACTTGTGTATCTCGGCTTTTAAAGCCCTTTTCCTGTTCTCTGTGAGCCACTTAAGACCATGATAGTAGTTTTGGCTGACTAATTTTTAACTTCTCCCAGACTTTCAGGCTGAAGGTCCTGAGCTTATTTAGAATAACTAACTTCGCTCTCACAAAGTGGAGGAATGGATAATGTTTTATTATTTTTTCAACTCTTTATATCCTAGAGACTATATTTACCTCTATGGCAACACCTTTTTTATTAATTTTATTAACCTATAGCCAAGATTTTTTAGAAAGGTATTTTTAATTATTAACATGAAATTCCGAGAGCAAAAAATAACAAGGTAGTGTAAATTTGTTCACTGTCCTTGTGCAAATAAGAATTGTAATCTTTTATGTATTTTATATAATGCAAGGGGAGGACCTCATAAGACAGTTTTTATATTACAAGTTAAACTGAGCACTCTGTCTGGTTCAACTGATTCTTTAATTAGAAGGACTGTTAAAAATATCCAGTACATAATAAAGTAGATAAAAACATACAATTTGAGGTTTAATTGAGAGGTGCAAAATAACAGCCGGCTAAGAGACTTTCTAGGTCTAATATTATTGGATTAAGCCTCTGAATCCCATATTTCTTCTTCCTTTAAGATATTAATTGCTTTGTTTCTCGGGATCTGTTCTGATTTCTAATATGATGGATGATTGAATGGGCCCCTTCCTCGTCTGTACTCAGGAAGCCTGCTCCATTGGTCCTGTAGCTCAATTGCTTTTTAATCGATCACTCTGAAGAGCTGATATGCTAGCAGAATGACAAAAAGTCTCAGAACCTGCACACCTGTCTGAGAAGTTAAATCACTTCTTCCATTTCTCCAAAAAGAATGGGTAATAGGAGAAGCCTTAGTCCCAGAAAGGAGGTCTAGGTAATATATAATAATCCCTTACCTCATCTAAAATGCACTTCAGTCTCTTTCCTTTCAATCTCCTGTGAGGGCAAATGAGAAAATATGTATGAAATGCCCAGCAGAGTGTGAGTCAGCCCCAATGAATGGTGGCTGTAGAGCAGCGGAGGTGGCTGTGGTCATGTTGGTGACAGCATTTTGAGCTATTCGTACTTCTTCAATCAACGAGAATCAATGAGTCTTTAGTGTAAGAAAGTCATAAGTGGACCATAAACTATTATTTACGTGTGTTTTGCAAAAGATGTCTAAGAAGAACTGACTACCTAGTAAGCCAACTAAACAACTACCTAGGACACAATTTTTAAAATATAATTTTATATTTGGTATTAAAACAACATTAAAGTAGAATAATGTTGGGTTTTCTAACGTGTACTTTACATTTGGGAGTTGGTTTTATTTTGAATGATGAATAAGCTATTATCTTTATCGCATTTAGTTTCTCTACAGACGTTAGTCCTACTCCAAGTCTACATTTGCATCGAGAGCCATGATAAATATGCATGGGTGCTCGATTAGATGGGTCATTGCTAGCCATTTTAGAAATATCCTTATGTTGAAAGAAAATAAGAATCAGAAGGAACACCTCTGTCTACTCAACACATTAATAAACCAGCAGTTTAAAAACTGTCCTCTGGTAGAGGATGGGTCGACATTCCTTTATGTAGGTCGGTTGTATCCCCAAAGGAAAAGCTTGGTTGCATGTCTTATAATACTTCTTTTCAGTGTATTTGTATATGTATGTGTGTGTGCACATATAAAGTATACAAATATCAAATAGCACCTATTTTTTCATGATCATAGTGAGTAGGCTTTTTTCTTAAACTCTGTTAGGTCCTGGATTCCCTTGGAAAATTGATATAAGATATGGAGCTTTTCCCAGAAAAATTGTTATATAAGTGCCTACACAAAATTTTGCGGACAGTTTCTAGAGATTGATGAGTCCAGTTCTGGTAAGCGGTTCATGAATCTCAAAGTCAGCACCATTCTTCAGTGAACTTTGAGTTGGGAGGAAAATCCAAGCGATTAAATTAATTTTCTAGTGAATTTGTAGAAGTACAGAGTAGATAAGCCACTCAACTACCTTTTTTAGGGGGAATAAAAAAGCCTAGTTCTTAATTCTTATATTAGCAATTTCTTCCCTTATTTCCTGGCTGTATCCATAGTGATTTAACTCTGTAATCAGCAGAGCCTGTAGAATGTGTTCTACATTGCATAACTACTTCTGATCATAATTCTTACTGCTCCTTGCATTATTTCTGTCAATTTATTTTCCACATTTGGCCACTTTTCTCAGCAAAATAACAAGGTCACAGACAAAATTTAATGTATAAATGTGAAAACAGAAAAAGTTAAGAGAGAACAATTTTTGTATAATTCTACGTACTAACTTCTTGTCATGAATATCAACCAGTGAATGTATTTTTACATTAGACAGTCTTATCAAGCATGAATTTTGTCTCATTAGTGATCTAAGTTTGTTTTCCAGCAGTGAGACATTCCAGCTTAGTTTTGAATTTTACATCCAAATGGGAGCAGAGATTTCATCTGTCATTACACATTTTAGCTTTGCTGAGGAGAAGATCCAGGTGCCATGTGGAGAGAAATGTGGCCTGGGGATGAGTAAACAGCCACTACCTGATTGATGAACAGGAGCAGTTCACACAATTTCTGTTGAGACAGGGAGCTACGTCTCCTCAGACCTCTATGAACTATCAGCTGTGGGCTGACTGAGAAGTAGGTCCTGTCTTATTTCCTATCCTTCCCAACATGACAGGAAAAAATGCTCCTTGAATCGAAACAAATCATTTGACCCGTAGGTAACAGTAGATCAAAATGATTTTATGAACCCTACAAGGAAATGAATGTTGTGAGGACACCAGAATATTTCTGTTGTGAAGGTCTTCTTGGAAATTAGTGTGTTGATTCAGATAGACTCTGAAACGGGAATATCTGAGTTAAAAACCAGATGCGGTCATTCGCTGTGTGGCCTTGGGCTAGTTATATAACTTGCTAAACCCCAGTTTTTTTCATCTGTCAAACAGGGGCAATGATTATCCCCACAGTATCAGTTTTGTGTGAGGACTGAATTAGTTAATGCCTGATGTATAGTAAATAAGCTTTCAATGAATACTAGCTATTCTTATTTTTAAATTTAAGGTCATGAAAAATGTTCCTCCATAATTTTATAAATCTGCATGCACTTAGGATTAAAAAAATTATTAGCAATAATTATTTATTCATTCAGCGCAGATGTTTGAGTGGCCCCCACGTAGCAGACACTGCTCTAGATCCTAGGCAAATAGCAGTGGATGAAACAGTGACAGGAGTGGGGCTGAGGGAGGTTGCTAGGGTAGGATGACGATATGGAATATTCGAGTAGACCATTGAAGTAAAGTAAGGGAAGTGAAGGGAAGAGCATTCCAGGCAATGGATCTTTGGATGCAGTAAGGCTCTAAGGCCAGAGTGTGTGCCTGGCCTGTTCCAGGAACCGGAAGGAGGCCAGAGAGGTAGTGGTAGGAATGTCACCACGGGAGATGAGGTGGAAGGTGATGGTGGAAGCAGAGGGCGCGTCACGTCAGACCTTCCATAACAGGCAGAAGAAAGGGAAGCCACTGGATGATTTTGAGCAAGAGAGTGACATATCTGATTTATATTGTACGAAGGATCACTGCAGCTATGTGTGGACAATGGGGGATCTTCATGGAATCAGGAAGATCACTTAGGAGCAATTGAAGTGGTTTAAGACAGAAATGATGGTGTTTGGGACCAGCCTGGTAGTGGTTAAGGTTTAAAAAAAAAAAGACCTGATAATCATAAGTTAAATACCTACCATGCACGAGATGCTTTCTATATATATTGTCTAATCCACACAACAGCCCTAAAAGGGAAATCTCGGGTTTCCCTGGTGGCGCAGTGGTTGAGAGTCCGCCTGCCGATGTGGGGGACACAGGTTTGTGCCGCGGTCCGGGAAGATCCCACATGCTGTGGAGCGGCTGGGCCCGTGAGCCATGGCCACTGAGCCTGCGCGTCCGGAGCCTGTGCTCCGCAGCGGGAGGGGCCACAACAGTGAGAGGCCCGCGTACCGCTAAAAAAAAAAGGGAAATCTCATTACTATTCAGAGGGTATGATTTGCCCACAAGGTCATACAACTGAAGTGCAAGTGTGGCGTGATGCTCACAGTGTTCCCTTATTTCTACATCCAGACGTAAAAGAGAAAAGAAAAATGACAAGTACTGCACATTGATCACGTTGCCCAGCTAAGTAAACTTTTCTTTTCACATATACTGTGTTTAGTTTACTTTTCATATAGACTATGGATAGTTTCAATCCTAGTGGACACCTGGTAGGAAAAGGTTGTAAGGTTGGCAGATTGAAGAGAATGGAAGAAGTTGTATAGCTTCAGGTTTTGGAGTTTTTAATGTTTCGAGATCTAGTACATTAAAAGTAAAAAACTTATTTTTGGAACAAGCTGAACGGCAGTTTAGCATTTTAGGATAAAACACTAGAAGCAGAATACAAAAATAAACACTAGGAACAATAAAAAATCCTGAAAAAACATTTAACTTTTAATAGGATATTTATGTATTCAGTTAATCATTGCAATTGTTTAGTGCCTAGTCTGTGGCAGGTACTGTATTAGAAACTTGGGCTTAAAAAAAAATGAGTAAAACATGATATCTGTCCTCAAAAGCTTAGCTGTATAATAAATGGTAATAGCTTGTATTAAAGGAAAAGATAAAGTGTTCTGGTAGAAAGTAGAAAGCAGTAAGTAGATGTGTGTCTTGAGGATGGCAGGGAAGTCTTCAGAGGGGAGAAAGTATTTGTGATAGATCGTCTCTTCTGTTACCACTGGACACAATGGAAAAGTTCACTTGATTCATGGAATAAAAATCTTCATTCTTCAGTATAGAAAACCATATAACTGTAGCCACAGGTACCTATGACTGCAGTTACAGTATATATGTAGCATATCTGTAGTCTAGAATAGCTTTCTCTGGCCACCCAGATCTCAACTGACCATGAAAGATAAGCTTCTGGTAATGACTCTCAGAAGTTGTTGTTTTCAACTTGAATTGAATCTTTGGGCTACTTCTTTCCATTCTGGGACCAAAACTATTTTTTCTATCTTCCTTTATTAATTTTGCTCATATTATAATGATATTCTACTAGCATCTAAAGAAATGGGTTCTGATTTTGAGGAGGGGCTGGCATTCCTCATATACTGGTAAAAACCTTTGGTATTATAGACAGATTAAAAGGAAACTTATTTAAAAAATTTTTTTTTTACTTTTGGCTGCGTTGGGTCTTCGTGGCTGTACGCGGGCTTTCTCGTTGCGGCGAATGGGGGCTACTCTTTGTTGTGGTGCACAGGCTTCTCATTGCAGTGGCTTATCGTTGCGGAGCACGGGTTCTAGGTGTGCAGGCTTCAGTAGTTGCAGCACGCGGGTGTTAGAGCACACGGGCTTCAGTAGTTGTGGCACGCAGGCCCGGTACTTGTGGCTCGTGGGTCTAGAGCGCAGGCTCAGTACTTGTGGCGCATGGGCTTAGTTGCTCCACGGCATGTGGGACCTTCCCGGACCAGGGATCGACCCTGTGTCTGCTGCATTGGCAGGCGGATTCTTAACCACTGCACCGCCAGGGAAGTCCCTAAAGGGAAACTCTTATTTTTATTATAGCTGGCAGGCCTTTCATTACCCAAAACTGCTCAGCTTTTTCGAGTGCAAGAGTTTTTCTTTGTATCAAAATCATGGTATTTACTTTAAAAGCACCATTATAGAAAGTATCTTATAACTTGTCTGGGAGCCATTTTGATGTGCATTTGTAAGTACTCTAATATTCTTCTAACAGTGAGCTGATTTCACAATTAGTTGGAATTCTAAGGCCATGTCATAGCTCTGATAGGAATTTCAAGAATCTGTTGTAGAAAAAGTGTTATGAGTGAGGCTTACATGTAATGTGCAAACCCGAAGTGTAATATTTATTTGGTATGTGTATAATGCAAAAGTGTTTTAGAAGTTATCTATATTAAAACACTCAAAATCATTGGTTCTCAAGGTGTGGTCTAGGCTCAGCTGGGAATCTCTAGAACCCTTTGAGAGGGTCTGCAAGTTACAAATTATGCATGGGTAAAAAATATACTTCACGTGCAAGACATACCAATAATTAAGTTTTAATGTAACACAGAAGGAAATGTTCATTGATAGGGTTTCTGATTTTATATTGCACTGACCTTTAAGAAACTTCAAGAAATGTCTACTTGTTGAGTTGTGATGTAGTATCACAAAAGTTTATCGACAGTTCTCTATAAAGGACACTAAAATATTCCTTTGTTTCATACTACGTATCTTTGCCACCCTTCTCATTGTTTTAAAAAAATTTATTTTTCATTAAAATATGTCATTTAATCATGTAATGGGAGGGTTATTACTTTTACTAAAATAATCAATAGATAATAATTTAAAGATTCTCAGTTTAGTTGCTAATACAGTAAATGCTAATAGATATAACCACCCCACACAAAACCTTTTTGGAGTCCTCAATAATTTTTAAGAGTATAAACACATCATGAGACTGAATATTGATTGCGACTTCCAGCTTTCCAGACTTAATAGTGTGTTGTTTAAGCCGCCCAGTGCACGGTAATTTGTTATAGCAACCCAAAATGAGACGCTTATACGAGCTTTTTATTAATGGCTGTGACTTCTGCCATTCTCAGAAGCCATGCTTACTATTTTTAAAGAACAAACCAATGAACAAATCTACAGTAATCTTTATATCATTAAAAGGGGAAATTGTCATCATTTCATAAAGATTCTACCTATGAAAATCCATTGGTGACATTGTAGACTTTGTTTCTGTCTAAAATATTTTCTATGGATATTCTACTCTTGGTAGGTACCTTTTATATATTATATATATATATATTTTTTGCGGTACGCGGGCCTCACTGCTGTGGCCTCTCCCGTTGCGGAGCACAGGCTCCGGACGTGCAGGCCCAGCGGCCATGGCTCATGGGCCCAGCCACTCCGCGGCATGTGGGATCTTCCTGGACCGGAGCACGAACCCATGTCCCCTGCATTGGCAGGTGGACTCTCAACCACTGCGCCACCAGGGAAGCGCTTGGTAGGTACCTTTTATATTGATATTTCAATGTCCTCATCAGAATAAGATAAAATTAATTACAAGGCATAGATGAGAACGTTGCTCAGGTATTTTTGTAACTAAAATGTAGCTGGAATTTTAGGATCAAGTTTGTACTTTTTATTTAAGCATGACTAGATCTAAAGTTACTTTGTGACCTTTTCTAACAGTTTTCTTGTTTATAAAAATTTACAGTAGGGGAACTATGACAATAGATTTTTTTTTATTCAAAAAAGATGACTGTCCTTTGAAGATATTCCTACTATATTAAAATATAAGGTCACCTAAACTTTTGGCTATAATTCTTTGTTTAAAAATAGATACAACAGATAAGTAGTCTTTTAATTGTTATACAGTAAATTTCACATATAAACAGCAAAAATAGTGAATAGTTCAAACCTTATGATTTTCTGTTACTATTGGAAACAAAATTGTAGCGGTAGAAAGAATCATGATGCCTTTATTTAAGTGACACAGAAATTGAAAAAAATAATGATATGTAAAATCAATTATGTCACTTTCCAAGTTTTAAAAAAAGCTATATAAAGTAATTTTTATGAAGTATGCAGTATTATGACTGTCAATAATATAACTATCAAATTTTTACTAAATCACAGATGTTTCACCTATACTATTTTATCCATATGATCATAGGCTGTATAGGTCTCTCTCTCATAAGACTCTGTTATCCCAAAGCACTTTGTATTTATTAGATAAATAATTCACACAGTTGTAAGTTCCTTAGGCCATACCATTGTCATTTTACAAGTGAATAAATTTTAAAAACATCTTTTTGATAAATATTTTCAATTTACAATTAATTTTAACATCACAGAAGGGAAATGAAGCAGTCCTGAAGTGGAGGATCTCATTAAGACCATTTAGGCAAAATTTGGCTACCCTGGCTCCTTTCTCACAATTATAGGCTAGTTTCTTTATTCTGATAATTTTAAAATGTTAAAAAAAAAAGCAATCCAAAATGTCTAACTGTTCAAAATTTTAATTGGCTCATGTCATAACATAAACCACTTGGACTGCTTGAGATTTCTTGAGAAAAATGTATCACATTCTAGCAAAAGGCAGACATGTGTTGTGTCTATTTCTCAGCTGCTATAGAGAAAATGAAACTTTGCATCAATATCAGAAATTGGACCACTCTTCTCTGATCTGTTCTTTTTTCCTGGTACCGATTAATAAATTCGTAGCTAAGAAAAAAATCGATGAATTTATGATGCAGAAAAAACCTACACTCTTATTTTACAGTAGGGTGTCACTGGAAATATTATCAAGTAGAAAACAATTTGGAATAAAGACTTGCAGATAACTTTGCTGTTTCCTGGAGAAGCAGCATATTGCAGGCTTAATAATTCTAGGTCTAGAGGAAAAGTTTCTCTATTTTAGGATCAGTATTTACTAGTTGTCTGAACTTCAGAAAGTCAGTGAGCCTCCTTAAGCATCAGTTTTCTTATCAAGTGGGAATAAAAATAGTACCTATCTGTAAGGGTTTATCTGAGAATTGAATAATAATGTTGGTGAAGCTGTAGCTTAATATCTCCCACATTAAAAAGAAAATCTTAATGTGTGTTATCTCCATTGATGTTGATGATGATGTCAAGAATGATGAAGAAAGAACTGGAAAATATTTCAAAATGAAAGATTAGTGATATTTTTGCCCCTGAAACTATTCTGCATTTTAATAACCTTAAATTTATTTTTCCTTTTCTTTTATTTGAAATTAATAAATTGGACATATGGTTGTTTCCATGATAAAAATATTATTTTGTGTGTGTGTGAAACTTCACCATGAATGACAGTAGATCTTGCTTGTGGCAGTAATATGACAGCTGCCGTAAAACTATTGCAATTCTATCTATACCTGAAATGAAATTGCCTGTCTCTTTAATTTTAAAAAAATTTTAGTTGACTTTGGAAATGTATGTAATTTATTTGAACCTGGCTCTGAAATTTCTTTATGTCAAAGTCATATTTCTTTTCCTGGTATTAAAACAAAATCCCAAAAAACAGGATGTAACAGACATCAGTGTAACATGAAGTACAAATCTTGATTTCTAGTTGTTCTGATTAGCTTCCTCCTTTAAATCTTATAGCTTCAGGATACTGTCACCTTGTGTGTGTGACTTGCAATTAATTCAAAGTATATTGTTTAAAGAGTTCAGAAAAAAAGGTTTGAGAGGAGCAAATTAACGCACAGAAATCACTCACCAGCTAGGCCAGTCGGACAGGTGATAGGAATAAAAGAGTGGGCTTCTGTCCTTAATGGCGATGGTCAAAGACATTATGAAGAGAAAGAAAATAGCACTTTTAAAGTAGGTGGCTAAAAGATAATTCTCCACTGGTTTGGCATAAAAAGAATATCATATAATGTAATTTTAAATGTCTTCCACCTCATCTTTTTAGGAAAAAAGTGTATTCCTTGGATTTCTTTTTCTTCCCTCCCTTCCTTCTGTCTTTCCTGTTTTTATATCTGTCTTTTTCAAGTATTTCAGCCATCAGATTTTTAATGATATTCATTTAGGTTTATAGCCAATTTGAAGATCAAGAAGTTTTAAATTTATAGCTATTTTTTTGGTTGTTCATCAGATATATTTACTAGTTTTTCAGTTGTTTATTTATGGTGGTTTCTTTGATATTTGGGACATCGTTTCCTTTTGTACTTTACTTTTGGATTCTTTGTGCTCTAGTTACTTGATTTAGCTACAAATCTGGTCTTTGGGTAACTGAAATACTTGATAAAATAAAACCATTCTTGGGAGTAAACTGTCTTATTATGATGATGCTTTAAGTTCCAGAATAAAAGTAAGAATATATCAGTAGTTTAGTTTTTGGAAAAGGAAAGTTCAGAATATTTACAATGAACTATCTCATGAATATGTAGCAAACCAAATTGATTTTGATAAACTCCTTCATATTCTACTGTTATTACTCTGTCTAGAAAATTTTGCTTTGTGTGGTGAGAAATTGAAACAATATAAGGAATATTTGGAAACAAAAAGTGGTATGAATGTCAGGAGAATGAAAGGAAGAAAGAGAAGCTACCCCTTACTTTAAAAATATGCTAGAACAAACTCAGTACAGCAGTGCTTTGCAAGGATGGGCCTGTGTTCAAGACCAGAAAATAGTTTGCTGATCTCTGTTCTGGTGGGCCTTCACTTCTGGTTTCCTTATGACCTTTCTAATGGATTATTCCAGGCTTGGGAACAGATTGGTCCTAGACTGAACTATTGTTTGTGAAAAGTTATTTCACCCACAGCATTCATTTGAGATGCTTTAAAAAAGGTTTTTGCCTGTTTTCAAGTGTCTATATGTGGTGTGATTAAGTGTGTTTGAGGCTACATAACTCTATAGGATAAGAGGTCTACTTACCTGAAGGCCACAATGTAATACCTCTTAATGTTGAGGACAGCACATACTAGAGAATGAAGAGGCATAGTTTTATAATTAGATAGTATGGCCAGGGAATCTGTGATAAAGTGAAAAAGTAATGTGTTAAGCTGGAAACAAAACTCAATTTGAGGTAAAATGGCTTTTGACTAGTTAATTTTAATCAAAGGCACAATCGAGATTTATTGTATATATGTTTTTTTATGTCTGATTAAATTGGGTTATATGAAATGTTTATTTTGCACAGAAGTTTTCATGACCTATCAGTAAATCTGATTACAAGAAAAAGATGCAAAGATATTAGTAGGACTAATCAGAAAAACAGTATTTTTAGGTGAAGCAAATACTGAATTTTAGTGATTTAAGGAAATGATTACTGTCAAAGAGGTTTTGGTATAAAAGAAGAACTCATGGTGAAGAAGAAATATAATTAAAAGACCAAGGCATTGGATTTTAAAGGAGTATTAATCAGCTAAAATTATTTTAACTGCCAAATATATCAGAACATGCTAAATAAATGAAAAGGTTTAACAGGAGAAATTTTAAAAATAGTTGTAAAAGAGATCATACGTGAATTACATTAGACTTTATATTATGTATTAAATAATATCATTTATTTGTAAATCATTCTGAGAAACTAGTATTTCTTTTTATGGAATGTGAAATAGAAGTGTTGAGGCTCAGATTCTGCATGTATTTGGAGCAAAATTGTAAGATCTCTTACTTGCTACTATGGTTCTACTATATGGCTAACTGCTTTCTATAAAAGCTTCTTTTTAATTAATTGTTCTTTGGAATGTTGACTTCAGGGATATTTCTTTCTGATGTTTCCTAAAAGAAAGAGACTTGATAAAGCTGGAATGATATAGTCTATTATTTTTAAGTTACTTAACAGTTAAACCCTTTGGAAATTTATAAATGCTTTTTAGGGTACCGGGGTCTTATTAGAACAGTAAAGAGTTAATTGATTCTCTTGATACTTAAACTGCTACAAGAAGGAGTTTTGATATATTATAAACAGAAGCTACAGGAACTTTGCTACAGTCACTTATACTGTTTTTCATTTTAAATGGACCGTGTCAACTATGCTCATTATTGTAAATTATAGCCTGTTTTGTTTTCTCTCTGATAATATAATCTCATTCCAAACTCCCCTAACTTCTAGGTTGGGCACTGTGTTCTGTGTTGCCCCACTTAGAATCCCACTTAGGTTCCCCCCCACCGCCCCCCACCGAGGACTGAGATCCTTGTTTTCTCAGCTACTGAGAGCTTTGGTGATTGACGGTTGTCAGCCAAAGGAAAGCACACAAGGTGTGCCCCCTCCTCAGAGGAGACCTACATTGAATGACTGGTTAATCAGAGGTTAAGTATAGCACGAAAGAGGCATCCTGCCCACTGAATTCTGTCATAAGTAGAAGAGCATTATCTGACCAGTGAGGGGTGGTAACAGATCAAGGAAGGCTTTCTCAGCGGAGCCACATTCAGTTACTTTTCAACTAATTATAGCAGTGCCTTCCAGGTACACAGAACAACACGAGCTGTCTGGAGGTTAAACAAGAAGCGTGGGTGGGATACAGAACTCCCAGAAGTTTATCATGACAGGTCAGCAGGTACAAGTAGAGAATGTTAAAAGACTGGGATGTGAAAGTTGACAACGGACAGATAATGACAGTTTTTGCATGTCAACAAAGGGAAAGTATACTTTGCAGGTAAGTAGGGGACTGCCATGATCAAATTTGTATTTTAGATTGTGTATTCTTTTATAAGTTTAATTATAAACAGGTTTTGTTTTAGATTTTGGTTTTTAGTGCCCCTGGCTTTTAAATCTACTAGTTGGTTTGCAGTGGGAGAGAGTAGAATGTTATGGAAGTACAACCAGAGTAGGAGGGAGAGATGAGTTTCGTTAGTATAGTTAGGAGGTATAAATCTGCCCCAAGTTATATGAGCCATATGTAAATACCCAGGGGTGGATTCTTCAACCTGCCAGCCTGAAAGGACCGGCCTCCTAAAGAGAATGGCTCTCTTTGAGTGTGTGTGTGTAAATATTTTTTTAAAAGAACTCTTTACAGTTTATTGTGTTATATATTTATTTTTTAGAAAGACAGTTTAGAATATTGTTTAAGAACTAGAATATTATACCCAGACTTGGTTTTAAATCCCAAATCTACCACATACTTGCTCTGAGATCTTAAATATCTGTTTCTTCATTTATGGGTATGATAATGACATATTAGGTCAGAATATTTCATTGCCATGTGACATAAACCGAATTCATGTTTCAATGAAAAAAAAAATTGGCATAATAACTTCAAATTGTACCCACTAAGACAAATTGCAGAGGCCGTATTGGATCCAGGGGCTCATGTGATATCATCAGAACCTTGGGTCTACACTACTCTGTGAGGGTTTCATTCCTAGGCCGACTTTCTCCATGTTGAACCAGAGATGGCACCCAGCCAATGGTAGGCCTGTGTTCTCCAAATTTAGCTATTGCAGGAAAAATATGAAGTACTTCTTGTCCAGTGGTTCAGTATAAGTCCTGGACTGACTCTTACCATCTCTACTTGTAGGATTTCCAGATACAATTCAAATGTATTTGAATTTCGAATAAACAATGACTCATTTTTTAAGGTTGTGGTCTAAACATTGCATGGAATGTACTTACACTAAGAAACGATTTCTTTGTATATCTGAAGTTCAAATGCAACTGGGTATCCTATATTTTTATTTGCTAGATATGATAACCCTTCTTAGAAACCTGTCAGTTTGTGAACCCGTAACTCTGGTAAGTGTGAGAGAGTGTTGATTCGGCTTGGTTATATGCCTTATTAGTTAAATCCTCCACCTCAGAGCAAATGGATTGAGACAGGGGGAAAAGTAACTTCATACAAAAATTGAGATGCTATTGTTAAAGAAGAGATGCTGTGCATATAGAAAACAAAAACATGTACACACATGAAAATGTTTTATAAAAATGGTTTCTGATAGAACTCCCGAGGAGAGTCCATCATAGGAGATAATCCTTTTAAACCTGTTAGCACAGTGCCTGGCACATAGAAAATCTCAGTAAATGCTTTCCATTGTACATACTATTACTGTTCTACTAATTCTAATACCTAAGTATTGACTCCATTCATTAAGCAAATATGTATTGAGCACTTCAGTATTACTCCACAGTTTTCATGTTTTAATCTTAACTGGAATAAAGGACGTAATAGTAGAAAGGTGAAGTAATTGTGTTGAACATCTTTGTTCATTAGACTTTTCCCCCTCCCAAAATGAATTTTTTCCTAGGAAGAGAGAGAAGTTACTAGCTCAGAGGGAATGAATGTTTTGAATCTCCAGTTTCTTCTGTTGAACTGCCAGTTACAGTTCTGTAGGAATCTGTGTTCCAAACCACAGAGACCAGTTGTCTCCCTTTACCCACAGATTCAGCCCTATTTCCAATAACCTTTGCACAGACCCATCCAATAATCTAAACTCTCAATCCAGTTCCCAGCTCATACGACCCCTTACTGCTAAAGTTACAGGTCAGGGTTAAAAAGTATTGTTCCTATAATTCCCAGGCCTGAGAGAGACATTCTCAACTTCCACCCCAATACAAGAAAAGTCCCATCTTAGAGACAGTTCAGGAGACTTGGAAATTTATTGTTGCTACTCTTTTTCCAGAGCTACTTATTCCTTCTCTGGTGAATTCTTCCAGTATATCTTTAACCTTCTGAGGTCAGTCAGTCCTCCTAGGCAATCCACACAACAGATAAAATGAACAGTACATAAGGAGGTTTACTTAGGAAAGCCTTATCAGAATAAACCTAATAATACTAGAGAAAAACCAGATTCCTGAGGTTGCTCAAATGAGGTGAGTTTTGAGGTGGAAGAATAATCTCTAGCCATCCCAGTTGATCAAATTGATCGGCTTTGCATAATGACAGAGGTTCCCAGAATTATTCTTCTCACTTTCAGTTCTTTCTAGTTGTTCCTTTTATTCAGAATACTGAAGAGAAATTGACTAGGATTGCAATTAATTTTTATAGGAACTTCAAGGAAGTTTAGTTGTGTCGATGTTCAGTTTTGTCTGTTAAAGATAAAAGTTCAGCGAAAAAGTCCCCATAACAAGGATCTGACTGGGACCACAATAGGGGGTTTCATTCATACTTTAACTGTGTGCTAATTTGGGTACACACAGGAAGCCAGCCAAAAGGTTCTCCTGAATTGCTCTACACACCTCTCTAAAAGGGGATTGAAATTTATCTCTTAGAAGTAAATTGGTAAATATCTAAAGTTTAGACAACAACAGTCACTGTCTTAACCTAATATTCTTTTAACCAACAAAACTTCCCAATCCCACCAAATACCACCTTTTCCCCAATCTGTACTTAAATATTTGTACAAGTGGTAATCACTCAACTTCTTTGAAAGTCAACAATCAATCACTACTTTCCATTAATGTAAAATACTGTCTCTTTTTGAGTCTGAGACTGATGCTGTTGCACGTCTTTGCTCTTATGGGCCTGGATTTTAGGAGTGTTTTTCCTCATATCCAAACACACCCTCAACACTCATGAAGTTTCATCATACCTTTCATTTGACTGACTGTGTATCGTTTGCCTCCACACCACTGACTATGTCACAGAGAGGCTCACTGAACTCTTAGAGGATAAGAAATTCATTGGCTTGTATAACACGTCAGATGGTTGCTAGTTCAACACTAATTTATCCCCCCAAATACTGTGAAATCATATAAAACATAGCTCAAAGAGGCACAAGGAAAATTAAGTTCATAATGCTGAACTTGTTTTCTGCATACCAAAGAATAATGAAAATGTATGATTAGCTTTTTAAATTGATAGTAAGAATAATCATGATAAAACTAGCTGACACATACATCATAATTTAGAGAACATTTTCATAAACATACCAGGCAACATATAAAAAGATATCAATATGTCAGTTTTCCTTCCGGTGTTCGGAAAGAATTGCTTGCAAGAGGCATGTAGTTTAGAAAGTGAACTCCATCATACTCTGATATTTATGCTTTGCTTATCCAATATTGTGGTAATGTAACTCTGTGTTTATGTAGAAGAGGAAACCTACGTGGAGCATTGTCTTTACTTTGACTGTATTTCGTTTCTTTAATTATAATTCTGTGAAAGAATAGTTATGCATTGTTTGACCAAGTGCCTCACATTATCCTACTAACTTTACTAGGACCTAACAGTGATAACGTCCCTTTATTCAGCGCTTAGCATGTGACAAACATGAGCTAATTTAACTCTCACAGGGCTGTGATATAGCCGTTGGTACTCCCATAATCAGATGGGAAAACATGCAGAATTTTGTTTTAGTTAGGGAAGCCTTGAGGATATTCATATGCTCAGGAGAAAAGGCCTATAGATAGGTAGACAGAGAAAACAAAACAATCAAAGAGAGGCTACTGTGGGCTTCCCTGGTGGCGCACTGGTTGAGAGTCCGCCTGCCGATGCAGGGGACATGGGTTCGTGCCCCGGTCCGGGAAGATCCCACATACCGCGGAGCGGCTGGGCCCGTGAGCCATGGCCGCTGAGCCTGTGTGTCTGGAGCCAGTGCTCCGCAACAGGAGAGGCCGCAACAGTGAGAGGCCCGCGTACCGCAAAAAAAAAAAAAAAAAGAAAAAGAAAGAGAGGCTGCTGAGCACAGGTGAGCAGAGATTAGTCTTCAGAATTAAGGAATATTTTCCTCTGAGGTGAAAGGAGGAGGAGAGAGTTGTAGCAAATATTAATTAATTAAAAGGTAAACATTAATGCTAGTTTGGTTGACTATGAGTACGTACTGTCTTTGGTTTTGGCAACTGTAACAAAATACCATAGACTGGGTGGCTAAGAAACAACAGAAATTTCTTTTTCATAGTTCTGGAGGCTGGAAGTGTGAGATCAGGGTACCAGCCTGTTAAGGTTCTGGTGAGATCTCTCTTCTGGGTTGCCAAGGGCCAACTTCTTTTTTCCTCACATAGCAGAAAATGAGAGAGAGATAGTACGCACTCTCTAGGGGTCCCTTTTATAAGAGCAGTAATGCCACTCATGAGGGCTCCACCCTCATGACCTAATTACCCCCCCAAAGACTCCAACTCCAATACCTTAAATCGGAGGTTCGGATTTCAACATGAATTTTGGAGGAACGTGAACATGTACCATAACATATACCAATTTGTAAAGTGGTGTAGCTGCAGAAAAGAAGGAGATTGTGCTGGTCCAGGACTGAGAAATTTCAGGCAAGTTAGGACAGAAAGGCAAAAGAAGTTTCCATATTGAATGTTAACTAATTATTTGGTTTTCAAGTTAATAATTATGTGTAGGGCAGTTGTATGTGTCTCACACTGTTACAGAATAGTCTCTGCTCTAAGAATCTCACAGTCCCATCGAGAAGACAAAACATACAGGTAAAGACATAATACAAGGAACTAAGCTGTCAATACGACAATGGATGTTAGAGTCAGTTAACATGGTTGATGATCGGAGTAATGTCAGAGAAATATTAATTTCAAAAGTATTCTTTAAATCTAGGGTGCCACCCATTGTAGGACACAGGATAATACTGCATTTAAAAAAAAATCTACAAACTGTGAGTCATCATTCATTGTAAAACCAATCCAGATTTTATAGATGTTAGTTAAAATGGGCAAAAATGTATCTCTCTAAGGTAATAGATGCGAAATACTTAAACTAGAATTACAACTTCAAATGTATTGAGAATTCAGCATAATCTTAAAGAGACCTGTTGCGAACTTATCTTAATAAACAAAACAATGAACCCATTATTAATTACCTCCTCAATGCATTTATACAGCGAAACTTGTATAGTTCATGCCATTCAATAGGCATGGTTCTTGGTGATCATCATTTTATTTACATTAGCATCTGTGAAAAAATTGATTTCATGTTTAAGTTGAGAAATTTTGGCTAACTTAGTGACTGCTGATTTCAAAGAATTCTGGTACATAAGGCTGTTTCCTTTATAGTTGGCAGTTCTTTTCTATTTTGTTTGTTTGTTTGTTTTTTGTTTTTGCTTTTGCGGTACGCGGGCCTCTCACCGCTGCGGCCTCTTCCGTTGCGGAGCACAGGCTCCGGATGCGCAGGCTCAGCGGCCATGGCTCTCGGGCCCAGCTGCTCTGCGGCATGTGGGATCTTCCCGGACCGGGGCACGAACCCGTGTCCCTTGCATCGGCAGGCGGACTCAACCACTGTGCCACCAGAGAAGCCCTCTTTTCTATTTTTTTAAGTTCAAGATTAACATGATGATTTAAGACTCACACTTACATTGAGGATGTTTTTAGACTGTGTTGTAAATGTTGGTCTGAAGGTACCAAAAATATAACTTAAATTGTTAAATTTTAGAAACAAAGAGGCAAGATTTATTTGGTTCACACTGTGCAAAAATGTGGCACTGGCTATATAGGGAGCAATTTGGCAACAGTAAGCCATTTCACAGCAATCATTATTTCAGAAATAAGCCTGTTTTGTTTCTTTGACTATAAGAAAGAATTAGAGATAGAACTTTCCTGGCGTATATACAGAAATGAGCTCATTATCGTTGGAAAATCTTCTTATAACTGTTGGGAACAAGAAAAGAAAAACCAGTCTGTTTGTTCCCTATTTCATATTCATGAGGCTGCTCAGAGGCAGTTTGATTGACACCATTGGTATATGTTGTCTGCTTTCTTTAGATCAAGCTGGGGGTTTTGGTTCACCTATCACTCACTTCCCACTTTGCTACCAAGGTCTATTGTGGCTCTCTAAATTGTGTAGTGATGAATTGCCCACTTGGGAATTTTTAGGACATCTTAATCCCAGCCTGACAGAAATCCCTTCGATAAATAATCTACCAACCGTCTGCCAAATGCAAGTGGATCAGTGGACATAGATTTATGACAGCTTTCACAAATGAAAAGTAGCAGCAGGGAGTATATGCTAGTGTACTCAGAATCCATGAATGGTCTCTATTTCCTAGTTTAATTTTCCCCAGATATATTTGTTTGAAATGTGTTCTGCAGGATTTTCTTTAAAGCTGTGTGTGTGTGTGTGCACACACGCACGTGCGCGCACGTGCCTGTGTGTGTCTGAATGCGCAGTCGCTTAAATGATAAAAAAATGCACAATTACTTTATAAAGCAATCACTGGAAATCATTTTTATAAGTTGGGCTTTTCTTGGATAAATATAAGGTGATAAAATTAGATAATAATGAGTGGTAAAAATTTGGATTAAATGATTGAAAATGATTTCAAAATCATTTTTGAAATCAGTAGCTTTAAAAAATAACTTGAGGAAACCAGTTTGAGAGGAGTTATATAACTAATAGATTCAGAATCTGAATGATAAGAATAGGTCACTCATTTTAAGTGATTAAATTTTCTCCAAAAAAAATGTTTCTTCCTAAAAAACAAATGAGAAGTTACCTGTGGTTTTGTTCATATGATTACAATTTTATATTTGCATCTGAGCTATTTGCATATATCCCATATGATACAGAAATAGCAAAAAAGAAATGTTTGGTAGATTGGACAATTAGCCTGTAATATTTTTAATGTAAATTGTAAATTCTATTGCTTTATGATAAATTATTAAGGATATCGAGTCAGTAATGCTATGGAATGAACTTATGTTATGGAATAGAATCTAAATACTGGGCTTCATGTATATTATATACATACATATAATACATTTTATTTATTGAACTTTTAAAAATGAGAAGCAATTTTAGGGAACAAATCTGAAAATGAGTCATTTTTTAGTAATTCTTGCATTATCACACTTAGACTGTGAATTTTGTCAGTCTATTGCAGAAGTACCATTTTTACTATAAAGTGACAGCCACCTTTTCTCGCCCTTAAGGTATATGGCACAAGTTCACAGCAAGTTAGAATGTGACATGTTGCTATTTGCCATTAAAATTTAGACAGCTTTATAATCTTCTTATGAGGCCAAGAATTTTCTTCAATAATGAAGAAAAGAGAGAGTTTTGTGTGTGTGTGTGTTTTTGGTATACATGTGTATACCAAAGTGGTTTTGGTATACATTTGGTTTTTTGGTATACATTTGGTTTTTTTTGGTATACATTTGTAAAAACATTGGGGGGAAAAACATGGACTGAAAAAGCCTGTAATTTACTAAATCCATAGAAATAAGTTAAAATGAGCATACTGTTGTTAGTTAAAAAAAACCCCAAAAAGCTGGATTTTCCAGAACAAACCCCGAAGACGTTATTAAATTCCTACTAAGTACCAGCTGCTTTTCCTTTGCTAACAGAGCTACCAGCAGGTGACTGGAGCCTCATTAAGGCCGTAACACAAGGTCAGGTGTAGAATTGCTTCTGGCTTGGATAACTGAAAAAATCAGAGCCTTCAAATTAGTGCACTTGTGTTCATATTAGACAGTAATACATGCTTATTTTTTTCCCCTTCAAATCTTTATTAATTAACCATGAAAAGTATGTCATAGGATAATTGGTAAATGAAACCAGATGTTTTAATTTTGGGTGGCACTGACATTATGCAGAGCTTTTTCATTGTCAGTGTCTCCTTTGGTTCATACAGTGATTTTTCTGAGGCTTGAGGGCAGCTCTTGTTGAACCCACATCACAGAAGAATAAACTGAGGCACAGAGAGAGCGGAAATTTTCCTAAGATCACAGACCTACTAGGATCAGGTTTGCTGAATTCTGTCTGCTCCATTCTGAGCCCTTCGATCATGTTTTCAACCAGGGGCTGATGTAATAACCCTCCTATCACCGTCTCTCTCCCCTTTCCCACCAAGAGAGTTTTTGTGTGAGGGTGTTTGGGTTGTCATAATATAACAGCTGCTGGCATGTAGTGGATGGGGCCAAGGATAGTTCCACACAACCAGCACTTTTTCTCCCTAAAAATCCTGTGATGCCTCTGTTGAGAAACGTTTACAATCGCGAAGCATACTAGGAAAGTGGTTCTCATAATTTTATATGTATGTTTAAATTCCACTCAGTACATTTATTCCTATTTTCATTTGTTTTATAAATAAGTCTAAGAATGTATGGTTAATAAAATGTTACTCTCTAAAGAATATTATAAATAGAACGAGTAAAATAACAAATGAACAATTATAATTCCTCATTTCTTTTATGGCCTTCAGCTATCACACATAACACATAAAACATATCTATATCTTTCTATATATTTTAATATACTCCATTTATTATTCTTCCAAGTTAGAAATATCGTTATTGGAACAGTAATTTTTACCCTCCTTTAAATTTGGTGTCCTGTTAAACTGTTTTACCAAATGATCTGGTTAGCTCCTGCTATTCTGAAACTGAGGGGAAAGGTAATAAGCCTCAGGCTTTGCCTGAAGAAACAGCAGAAACTGTTCTTTTTGCAATTAAATTTGTACCTTTTTTGCATATATTTAACATTTGATTTGAAGCGTGCTAATTATCTTATTTCCTAAATATCTAATTTGGTTTATGGAATGTTAATAGTGGTAGTATTGTTACCATTTGACAAATTAGGAAGTAAAATATACAGGGTTGTTACTTGTTAAGAGTTAACACAAGTAAAATAAATGTTTAATTTCATGGTCATTGTAGACTTACCTCCTCTACCTTCCTCATTCATCAAAGGGAATAAGAAAATTGGTAAATTTTTGACAGTTTTAGCATATAATAGCATAGGTTTTTTTTTTCGGTACGCGGGCCTCTCACTGTTGTGGCCTCTCCTGTTGCGGAGCACAGGCTCCGGACGCGCAGGCTCAGTGGCCATGGCTCATGGGCCTAGCTGCTCCGCGGCATGTCGGATCTTCCCGGACCGGGGCACGAACCCGTGTCCCCTGCATCGGCAGGCAGACTCTCAACCGCTGCGCCACCAGGGAAGCTCATAGCATAGTTTTTGAATTAAAAAAAAATGTGTATATGTAATACATTCATCTGCCTATAAATAACAAGAGGTATGGCTTATATGGAGTTAATTGACTCACAATGAGTTTGTAATTATGCTTTGAGAAATAATAGATTAGGATTTAGTTAATAAAGTGAAAAAGAAGCCATAAAATTCACATTCATGTCATATTTCATTAAATACATATATTAAGGTCATGACTAATAGAAGTCCAATATACCTCAGAAACAAAATTTTCTTTAGATATTAATGGGAAACTTGCATTTTGAAGCACATTCTTGGTGCTTATATTTTCCTTACTTTTAATTAGCTGATTTTTTAAGTAAAGAATGTTTAAAGCTGTATATCTATCAAAATGAAAAAGAGTAGAAAAGACATGTACAATAAGATTGAAATTACTGGAGTGAGTCAGTTGAGCTTGATTTCGTCTTTTTTATGGGGACTGTGTCACAGTGCACCATAGCTCTGTGGTTTTTGTGGTTAAGCTTTTTAATACTTCAAAGCATCAGCAATTACACATTCTATGAGTTGAATTTATATTTGCATAGATCTGATTTTAAAAATCTTTTTGTAGGGAAATCTGTTATTTGAAATGACATACAATATAAAAATAATTGGGACTATCTACATTCTTCTAGTAACAGAATATTTGGGTTTTCTTCATTTCTGACCTAAAAATTAGTTGGCATTTCTAAAAAGGTATATATATGACTTTATTCCCTTATTTCATTTCTGTCCTCTTCCAACAGTGAAAGACATAGCCATGCTATCCTAGTTATTATTGCAATTGTATATAGAGAACAACCTGCCCAGAAATTAATAGCAGAATTTCACTCAGGGGTATTATAGTGAGCAGCCTTAAGAATAGATTACTTTTGGGGGGACTTAAAATAGCAGAGGTCAGTGTATTAAAATGAATAACATATGAGTGAAAAAAATAAACAGTGTGCAATACCAAGAGGTTAGAAAACTGAATACTGTGTAATAAATTTGTTAGTTTGTATAAGTTCATTTTGATAAACTGTTGGTGGCTGCTTGTTAACATAAATTTTTAAGATTTTCATTGCAATAGTGTTTTCCCACATACAGGGCAAGAGAGATCACTTAGTTGAGAACAATACTTAGCTGGAAGTAAAAAATTTCATAGGTATTCTTCTCTACTCTAGTAGTCTTTCTTTTTTTCTTTTAACTGAAGTGTAATTAATTTACAATGTTGTGTTAGTTTCCAGCATACAGCAAAGTGGTTCAGATTCTTTTCCATTATAGGTTATTAGAAGATATTGAGTATAGTTCCCTGTGCTATGCAGTAGGTCCTTGTTGTTTACCTGTTTTTTATATAGTAGTGTGTATGTGTATATGTTAATCCCAAACTCCTAATTTATCTCTCCCCCATCCCCCGTATCCCCTTTGGTAACCATAAGTTTGTTTTCTATGTCTGTGAGTCTAACAGAAGCAGTCTTGATAAGCTAACAGTTCCACCAAGCTTTGTCAATATGCATTCATTACACATACTTATTTATATATATCCTCATTGCAAATAAGCATAAATATAGTTTAATAATTTTATATATATATAAAATTGTCTTAGGTCTCAAGCCTCCTAAAAGCAGAGTTTGAGATGGGAATTCTTGTTTGTTCAGCAGATGCTTTCAGGTAATACTGGGATGGGCAAGACATGCTTTCAGCTCGAAGACTCACTTTAAGCCGGATCCCATGAGGAACACTTTAGCATGAACCACACCACAAAACTGGTCTCACATCAGGGATGGCGTTGGCCTTTTGTCTTCCCATGTGAAACAGTTGTTGGTTGAAGGTTGCATGAAGGAAGCAAGGGGGCAGGGAAGGGGAGCAAAACATCTTGGGAAAATGTGGGCACTTGAGGGTGGTTCTCCAGAGAAGGGGCAGCTATAAACTGTTCGCAGCTACAGCTCAGTGCAGCTAGGGGGTGGGTGTGCCCGGCAACGGAAAGTTCCACGGAAAGAGAAGTGGGCAGGCATCAACATTGTCCAATCAATTGATGTCACATTTGAGAATCTGGTAGTATTTGCTAAGTAAATTCTGTGAGTCTATGATACTGGTCAGATTATTCAGACCCATAATGTAGTGTTTGAAGTATTTTTGTGAGTGATACACATTCTCTAGTGTTTAAAACAAATGTGATTAGAACTGTGAGACACAAAATGCAGAAAACATACAAAACATGTTGACCGAAATTCTCTCTGAGGTTTCAGTGTCAGTAATGGACACTTCTCTTTCTTCAGATCATTTAGCCTTTTCTAACACCCTCACCTTCTCCTCTGTGGTTCTTAGCACACAGGTTTCCATGGTTGATTACTCTTAAGCAGGGGAGGAAAGCCCAGTTAGTGTTACTACTGGGTCACACGTATCTCTCTCAATGCCTGATGTCTCATGGTCCCTCACACGTATTTGCTGAGTGAATGAACAAGGGACACTGGATGTGAATGGAGCCACCAAGTGTTAGGGATAATTGAATAATTAATAAATGTATACACTCTGTGATTCTTTTTACACTGTTTTATTAAGAACACTTTATAAAGTGCACATCTCTGTTATGCAGCACTTACGTGCATGAGTGCACGCATAGGCGCTACTGTTGTTCAGTAGCAGGTTTTCTAATTTCAAAAGCTACATCTTATTGTATTTCTTCTTGTGTAATTGGCTTCAGATAGATAAGCCAACATCTTCACAGTCCTGAATCACTTGATGGTTTTACACGTCATTCCTCCTACAATGTTCATTTGCATTTTCAGTGTTCATCCTCTTTTTCAGGATGCATTATGTTCAAACGTATGGAATAGCCTTTAATTAGGGTATGTTCACAGACAGCCAACATTTTATGACAGAAAAAATAAGATATTGAAGGATCAAGATAAAGGAGTAAAAAAATTTATGAAGAAATATATTAAGAGCAAAATTTTAAAAGTTATACAGAGTGCCATGGTACAGATTCAGAACCATGCCAATAATGTATACATCATGTTCTTTATTCGTCAGGAAGGACATGGAAATAAAGGTAACCTCAACTGTTACGTTTATTCTTTTTCAAGACAGAAATATTCTTTTTTATAAAAATATATGCTTACTATTAAAAAGGCAAATAAGGCAGTATGGAAGATTTCAGGAAAAAAATAAAAAGATGTAAATATTTTAATACCCAAAGGTATATCCTCATTAATATTATGCATGAATATTTTGTAAATATTTATATGAATATTTTATATTTATATATGTGGTAGATGGATAAATATTTACATCTTTCTTTTTGCTAAGTAATATATAATATACTTTCTATTTGGGTCTGTAAGGAAAGAAAGTTAAATAGGCATTAATAATTGCTGTACGCTATTTTGCTGCATTGTCTTTATAATATCTATGTATATGTATGTATACACACATATATGTTTTAGATATTTTTTCCCTATTTAAGAATAATTATACTTGTAGTTTGCCCCAACCCCAGGCAAACACATTCTGATTTCTGTCTTGTAGTAATTTTGCTCATTTTTGTGTTTCATAAAATGAAATCATGCAGTTTGCATTCTTTTTGTATCTGTCTCCTTTCACAGAGCATAGTATTTTATAGAGTCATTTGTGGGTTGATTTGTGTAGTAGTAATGTCTTATGAATATACCACTATTTGTTTGTCTTTTCTCCTGTTGATTTACAGTCATGTTTTTTCGGATTTTTTCTTGCTATTATTAGTAAAACTGCTGTGAAACTTTTTCTGTAAGTCTTTTTATAAATATATGTTTATATAAATATGTTTATGTTTTTATTTTGCGTGTGTGTTGGGGAGAGTCATATAATAGGAGTGGAATTGATGCATCATAATAATATGTGAAATTTTATAAGAAACTAGCAAAGAGGAAAACTCAAAAGTAAGGTTTTTCTTGGCTGAAAAAAGTGTCAATCGGTTCTAAGTTCTCTCTCATAAGGTAAATAGGGTTAAAAATAGAGTGTTCAGAAGCAATTAGAATTTTTGCCCTTGTATATGAAGGTATCTCATACAAAGCCTTCTCTCACAAAGTCAGCATAATTCATTACTGAATAAAAGCTTTTAGAGTGAATTATATTCAGGCATTTTTACATGTTCCAGAGCCCACAGATTCATACTATTTCATGATAAAACAAATTTACTTTGAAGTTAACATTAGTTATGATAATATAACCTAACAGGTCATCTTGTTTTCATAAATTTTTCTAGAATATGTCTGCTTCTTGCTCTTGCTCTGGGTTGTTGGAACACACTGTATATCAAGGCTATACTCACAGACAAAACACACATATGATCATCAATATTTATGTAATTGACCCATCCATGTAAATAATTAATAAGTAAATACAGGCCATGTAAATAATAAGTAAAAGCAGACTAAATCAGTGAAAATTATAAAACATATGTAAATAATACCTCACTCTTTGAACAAGTTGATATCATGGGACACAATGGCTGTGACTGTCAAACTATAGACTAAAATCATGAATGTCCAGGAGGGAGGATGTCTGCCTATTGACTCTTCTATTAAGTCAGAGGCAAGGGAAATCCAACCCTTCCTTGTAAATGTGAAGAAATGAGAAGTGATCATAACCCCAATTTGGGGTATATAAGTGAAACTCCTCACAAAACCAAATTTTTATAATAGATTGGGTATATATACCTATTGGTAATTTGAACCTACAAAAATTGTGACTCAGTTTTAAATAAAAGGTAAAAATTCCAACTTTCACTAGAGAAGCATTATTTTAAAGGAGTAGAGGATTGGGGTTTTATTAGGTTTCTTCTCCATAGTCCATTTTCTTTCCTTGGTGGCAATCCAGAGGGCAAGGGTATGCACTTTTTAAAAATGTTCAGTTTCAAATATATCTCTTTGATTGGTTTGAACATAAACAGAAGGGACCAGCTTGTTTTCCCGTTCTGTTCTCATACCAAACTAGGAAGTAACCCAGGCCCATTAGGAGTTCTGCATAAACCTGGATGTCTGGCTCCCATCCCCAGATGTTCTGTTTTAACTGGTCTGGGTCCAGCAGTGGTATCAAGATATATGGAAGCTCCTCAGTATTTCTAACATGCAGCAACATTTGGGAACCAGCATCTTATTGCCTTGTAGCTCACAGGGCTCCATCTACCTGTTTTGCAGGTGGGAATGCTGAGGCCCGGAGAGGGGGAAGGACTTGCCTAGGTTCACAAAGAATGTTTGTGGCTGAGCCAGGATTGGCTATACTATTCTTGCACCCCACTGACATACCCCTCCCATCCTATTATTTCACTAGGTAACTGACCTCTCTGTGCCTTGGTTTCCTCATTTGTAAAATGGGGGCCTTAATGGTATCTACTGGTAGGGTGGCTGCACTGATCACGTGAGATTATGACTAGAAAGTGCTTATTAGCACAGTGCTTAGTTTTCAGCAGATGTTATCCATTTATTGTTGTTGTTGCTGTTTTGTACTAGGGGTATAGAAATGAATGGGATGCCCAGAGGACAGTGACCTCACTGGGGACAGAAATTGGGATTCCTCTCTCCATACCCGGCATTCAGTATAGACCCTGACATTTAATAAAAGTTTTTTCTTTCAATGCAGAAAAAAAGTGCTGTGTATCATTTCCCTTTAATATGTATATTGTGTATGTAATAATATATAATATATATATTAAAATTTTTAATTGATATCACTGACATTAGGGTAACAAGCTAACTTGGAATCACAGGGCAGCAGATTAGTTACATGATTGTTAAAGAGCTATCAGAAGGATGAAAGATGTAGCTTAATCTTCTTGGAAATCTTATTTTCATGCATAATGTGTTAAAAGTAATTGTAGTTGAAAGTTTTAATTCTTCTGAAAAATGGTTTCTAACTTGTTTGTGTCATGTTTGTGGCACATCTAGATAGCAACAGATTTTGTGAAGAATGACCAGGTTTAACAAAGCCTTTAGGTTTCTTAAGTGCTTGCAACGTATCACAGTGCATTATCTTTCATCACACAATAAAAGGACTATTTGTAGTTCATTTTTCTGCCTCATATATTAGAAATTATATGCCTGTCAGTTCTCATCTTTGCAGTAGAATGCCTTACATTTATATTGTGATTTATGCTTCACAAAGTTGTAACACGTACATGCTTCTCAATTTTTCTAATATTCTTGAATTATAAAACTCAGTTTATTTTCACAATGTATTCTGAAACACCTAAAAGATCAGATATATTATTCAGAGAACCATGGATAGGGTGAAATGAAAAATATCCTATTTCTATTCACCTGATAAATTACCCTTAAATTTTAGATGTTCTCTTTTAGCCTTCCCAATTATTGTATCTTGCCACAATAACAGTCTTTTAAATTAAATAATATTTAATAAAGATTTATCTCCATATAATTTTTAATCTCTAATTAAGATATCTGTTTCCTTTTTTGTGTTATAATAAAGTCATTTATGTGGTAGTTAAATGCTTAATTAGCCACAATTTTTCATTGACTGTTTTTGTGTCGTTCTGAGTGTTTTCAATTTATTAAGACAAGGATATCTTTCCTTAAAAAAATTATTGAGGATTATACAGTCTCTTTATCCTTATATAATGCCCTCACTCAGTTCACCAAAAAAAAAAAAAAAAAAGTATTATTTCAAACCTGTACTCCTTTCCTTCCACTCTACCATACCCACCTTCATTTTCAAGCGCCTGACCTCTGTTCATTCAGAGATGAAATAGAGGGTGTCAGGTGGGAATTTCCTCAATTTCTTTGCCCACCTCTTCTCATCTGTAGCCGTCTTCATCCATTTCTTTTATTTCTGACTCAGGGAAATTGGACCCTCCTTTGCTCAAGTCTAACAATCTTCTCTTGTTATTGGATCGTCAACTGTTCCTGTTTTCTCCTGTTCTTTCTTTAAAGCAAACAAATTTACAAACAGACCAACTAATGAACCATAAAAAACAAAAACAAAAAGCCTAATGGCAACAGTATCTCTAGGCCCTCTAGACTCCAGTCCTCTCATTTCTACCTCCTTATTATTTGTAGAATCTTCTCCACATCACCCTTCCTCATGCCCCTGGTTTAATCTGGGATCCCATCATTTTCTTCCTATTATGTTAGTACGGTAAGTATCCAACAGAAATTCCTGCCTCAGGTATGTCTCTCCTGTCTATCATTCCAAGCATCCGTCATAGAATTCTTTAGTGGCATTGTCTTTATGATAAATTCTGAACCTCATAGCATATTAAGCTGGTAGTTAACATGAGACTCTTCTTGTCTGGAAATTTCGGCTAGGCCCCAAAGCTAAGGGTTATGAGTGCCAAATATCTCAATTCTAAAGAGAGTTATTAGGCCATGTATGTAGGATTTGAAAACAGTGGTTCCCAAATCTAGTTCTAGCTTTAGCTGATCTCCTACCTTGGGGCTAGGTAATAAAAAGTGAAGAGTATACCTGGTGGGAGTCAAGATGTCCCCAACCAGAAGAGCCTGGCTTGAATTATCAGCATCTACATTGCATGGAGAGGCTTACAGTCTAGTTGGGGAAGGAATCACCATTTCTAGGTGATTACATTGAGGTATCTCCGGTGAGAGACTTTCTGTCGAATGGTTAAGGTTTCCTAGGAAACAGATTTAACACTGGAGTTCCTTCAAACCCTCCCACAGCAAATTATAACTCTCCGCAGCCAAGGGGGACACTCTCTGCCATCATTTCTCCTTCCTCCCCTGAGCCAACTCTTAAGGGTTGCAGCAAGGGTGGGAGGGTGGTCGCAGAGCCTGGTATGTAAATATTGCAAGTTATTCTGTAGATTTCCCAGCCTGAATCAGGACAAGAGGGGACAATGTTCAATTTGATAGAGATTTCATTTAGGCCAGCTTTTTTTTTTTTTTTTTTAAGATCTGAAATTACAGCATCAGGAAGAGGTAACATCCTGGGTTAGGGAAAGGAGATTTGACATTGCAAGGAAGAAAGCGAGTTACTTGCACTTAGTGTCTTACAGACCTTAAAAAATTCCAGTTCTGATAGCAGATTAAAGGCAAAATCTTTAATATTTGTTGCCTATTTATGTAGCCTCATCTTTTGCCACCAGTCCTTCAATCCCGAATGCTGTGCCTTATCAAAACACTTTGAGCACCCTTCCTCATCTTCCTTACTTGATTAATTCCTCTTTGATCTTAAGGCACAGTCCAGGAATCACCTTCTCAATGGAGCTTCCCCTCATGTCACACCACACCCTATTTTACGTTACATTGTTCCCTTTTATGTTTTTAATGGCACCCCACTCACTTCCATCCAGTCACTCATCAACCTGGATAGTGGTGGTTTTGTCAGTCTCCTTTGTGAGACTATGCAATTCTTTAATGCAAGGACTCTCTTTTCGGTCTGCATCCCTGACACCAATTGCAGTGTCTTTTTTTTTTTTTTTGGTTAATGAAAATTAATTGTTAGTGGCATTTTTGAATTGAGATATGATGTAAATCCAAGAAATACTTTGAGTATAGCTCGCTAATTGAAACATTTAAAAATTGCATTAAAAAACATTTTCTGTAAAAGATAAGAGTAAAATTCAAAATGTTACCTTCATGTGACTACTTGGAAGCACTTTATGCGTGCTTTTCCCTGCCCCTCACCCTCATTCTCTCTCACTTTCTCCGTGTGCTGAGCAGATGTAAAAATACAATACTACTCACCCTCCATCTATCAAGCACTTTCACAGTCTCTTATCTCATAGAATACACTTGAGAGTTCTTTTTCATTATAGGTTTTTCAGTCCTTTCTTTTTTTTTCAGTCCTTTCTTACAGATAGTATTATTTTCTTTACTCTCTTTCTTCACTTTGATATGACCTTTGCCAAACATTATGCCCTTTCTCAAAATCTGAACATGTTTTCAGAATTAATTTTTTTATTAAAATGTACCATAATATATATTAAATAAAAATACTATGTAGTTTTGTTTGCCCTCTCTTCTCATTAAGATTTCTAATGTTTGTGGTTAGGCTTTACCTTACTAGCTACAATTCATTAAAACGAACAAAAAAAAGATTTAAGGAGAAATGGGTGTGAGATCCACCATGTAAACACCTCAGTCCTTGCATGGTATTTCCATGTGCATACACACCCATGCATGCACATCATTACGGAAAGAAAATGTTCATTTTTTAGCTGTTCCAGCCTAGGAAATAGAGACATATTTTCCTAGCACTACGTGAACTTGAGAAAGTTTATTTACTTGTTATTTGTTATCTTGGCACAAAGCATAATTGAGCTTGTCATCTTGAAGGACACAGTTGAGGCAATCACAGGAGCCCCTGTGCCCTGACATGAGTCCCAGAGCACTTCAGAGAGGCTGCCCCAGCTGGAGGTTGGTTATGGTAACCAGTGCCCAGGTCCTCTGAGCAGCTCATGGGAGAACACTGTAGACTCTGCCAGTGACTGGTCCTAACTTGTATGGAGGTGCATAGGGCTTTCAGCAGCTGCTTTAAATCCTACTCTAATAAGGTTGGTTAGTTTTAGAAATTTAATGCAACACAAAATCTCTCATTTAGAGGGATTTGCTACCAGAACAACAATGTAGTCTTACATTAATTTTGATGCAAAAATTATTAAAGTAAGAGTCCATTCTGAAAGTAGACGTGTCTCTTTTTAAAAACAAATTATAAAATAAAGATGATAAATAAAAGGAATATTTTGAAAGTATTTATAAATATATATATTCTTGGATTTCATTTAGGAACAACAAATGAATTTTCGTGTTATAAAGCAGCTAAGCAAAGATAAAGTTAAACATACCAAGTATCATAACTAGCTAGCATGCTAAATACATTTGTTTTTTTGTTTGTTTGTTTTTTCGGTGCGCGGGCCTCTCACTGTTGTGGCCTCTCCCGTTGCGGAGCACAGGCTCCGGACGCGCAGGCTCAGCGGCCATGGCTCACGGACCCAGCCACTCCGCAGCATGTGGGATCCTCCTGGACCGGGGCACGAACCTGTGTCCCCTGCATCGGCAGGCGGCCTCTCAACCACTGCACCACCAGGGAAGTCCAGTACATTTGTTTTTAATAATATGTACTGTTCAGGGACTTCCCTGGCAGTCCACTGGTTAAGACTTTGCCTTCCAATGCAGGGAGTGAGGGTTCGATCCCTGGTCAGGGAGCTAAGATTCCACATGCCTCGTGGCCAAAAAACCAAAACATAAAACAGAAAGTATTGTAACAAATTCAATAAAGACTTTAAAAATTGTCCACATCAAAAAAAATCTTAAAAAAAAAATAAGATGTATCCTTCAGATGTTGAATTTTAGGTGGAGTGGAGGAGAAGATAAACCTTCAAGCATTCCACAACGTTTCCAAAACATTGCCAAAATGATTTAGGAAACGCTAGGAAATTCAGTGCATTAACTTTTTAATACTCATTTCAATGTAGTATGCATTTCCATATATTATGATATGCTCAGGTGTAATACATGTTTTGCGTAGATTCATTGTTTTAATGTGCTATAGAAATCAGACTTTTCATTTTGTCCATGCTAAATCTTTTTAGACTTAAAAATACCACTACAAACCCACACATCTCAAAAAACTTGGCAAACTGTAATGAAAGCAATTGTTAATTCCAAAGACTGCTAAAATATCCCAGATATTTGTCAGTTTGCCTGGGTCTATTCTGGACATACATGGTAGGAGAGATTAATTTTCTATTGTCATATGGCCATTAGTCCTCAAAAAAAAGTAGATAATGTGTAAATGTGTATTGTTTGAAGTTACTTCAGAAAAATTTCCAGCTGTGTCTACCATTAACAGTATTCAAACATTTCTCTCACCTGTTTGGCCTTGTTTAATATTTTGGATTGTGAGGGGTTAGAACCCAGGTTAAATGCAGTTCCCTATCCAAATGTAACTCTAAGACTTCAGGATAAATCTTTGTGCACCCCTGAGATCAGCATATCACTCACCAATACAGTGTGGTAGAAAAAACATCAGACAAAGAGTATTAGGAACTAGAACAGAGGGAATCTAGTTCCAATTTAACTAATGATTCAAAGCTGATCTTTTTTTGTATCAAGGAAATTATGACTAAAATATCATTAATCCACTAATATTTTTTACGTAGGTCAGGATTTTAGGTGCCATTGTACAAAAGAATAATACTTTCTGGAGCTAATCTCAAAGTACAGAGACAGAATGTGTAGGGTGGGTGCAGTATTTAATTTAGATGTTACAGTAAAAAAAAAAAAAAAAAGCAATGGCCGCTCATGTTATTAGCATCTGAAAGTCTATGTAGAAAATACAGAGACAGTGGAGAGTAGTGAATAAAAGAAATAGGGAAATCTACCAGGCAGTTGGCCTCTGCCAAAAGGAGTTGATTTAATATTTACACCACCATTCTCTCAGCTTGTGACCTATACGTTTTGGAATCCTCTCTGAAGCATCCTTGATGCTTACATTCTGTTTTCTTTCCTGGTTCTGTTGATCCTTCTACCTAACAAATACATATTTCTCAATGATTGATCCTTGATTCTCTTTGCCATTCTCTTTATGTTCTCCTCTGTGATCACATTTAAAATTTCCACATACGAGAAGATGACTCGATCGTCAATACTTCTGCATTTTTAAGCTCTTGTTCCCCATCCCCGAACACTGAAATCTCTACTCAGATTTCCAGATTCCACATACACCTCAAAATCCCAAACTGAGCGGTTAATATTTCCCTCAAAAAGTCCTTCCTCAAAATTTTATACCTTTAAAAATAAGTGTTCTTTTTGTGTTGAACTTCTGTGTCCACAGTTGTAGCCTAATTGGCCCAAAAGAAGCTAAATACATTTCTTCAGTTTCCCAAAGTGATCGTGTGTGTCGTACTGCAGATTTCAGAGGAAAGTTAGAATAGGGGATTAACTCTGTGACAAAAGTCAGGCTAAATTGAAAATTAAGCTTCCCAATTATTTAAAATTTTTTTGACTATCCAAAAATGAGAAATTGTCTCTGGTCTCTCATTCTATCTGTTCTATGTATATGTATGACCTTGAAGTGTCTTCTTTTCTTCCCTTCCTCATACCCTTCAGAATTGCCTCAGAATTGTAATTTCATTTTACCTTGTGCAGAGTAATTCTGCTTTTCTTAGCTTGATTCCCAAACTTGTATATGTAAACTCAGTTAGATGCACAGCAGAACAAAATGTACTTCTATTTCATAGGATTTAGTGTCCTTAGGAAAAATTCATTGTTTCTAGGAATAATTTTCCGTGGTGCCAGCTACCCTTACTGTGCTTCTTCCCTATGCAGTCCCCATATTCCATTTTGATTCAGAAATTGAAATCAACTCTCTGTCAGTCTCCCTTTTCTGTGAGGCGCACACCACCTGGACCGTCGTTTTTAAATTTTTTCTCCAAATTTAGAGATTGATTTCATTTGCTATCAAACAAAATGATATACATTTCCTGTTTTAATTAGCTAGGTGACGTTGGGCCTGTTTCTACACAATGAATACAGTGATGATAATACCTTTTGATAGGGTTATTGTGCAGTTACCTAGCACCATGCTTGGCCCTTAGCACTAAGTGATTAAATGTCATGTTCCCCTTATTTCTTCTTTGGAATTCCATATTTTATTAAGTGACTTTAGGATACTCCATTAGTCATCCTATTTAATTTTTTTTTTTCCTTTTCTGTTTCTCTGCATTAAACTGTAAAAATCTTGAGTGCAAGAACTGTATCTTGGTGCTCATGTATATATATCTCACAGAGCAAAGTGGAGCTGGGTAGAGAAGAATCAAACACTTTTTTACCTGCATGGATTTCTGAAAATATGACTTTAAGTAGTTCCCTGTAGTATGTGGTGAGATTTTTTTGGAGGGGTGTGGGGATTAAACTTTCAGTAAGTAGTGATAAGTTTTCTTTGAGTTTCTAAGATGATTGTGAATCTTAATTGAGAGAAAATTGTGTCTGACCAAGCCTGCTTATAGGAGCCTGTTCGTTTGAAATATATCCATTAACACTATGATTCAGCTTTTTCATTTTCTTTACTCTTCTTTGTTCCTGTCTTTTGATTAGTTGCTTTCAAATGCCAATTTATTCTTGAAGATTATTACACAGGCACACACAAACACACACTCCCACACATGGATGCTCTCTTAACAAGAGAAGAAAGAAATTAGTTGGGTTTATTCATGCTTTGATTTTTTTTTTTAATTTTCTTTGATTTAAGAAAATACAGAATACTTTAAAAACCAAAGTTTTCCTGGATGGAAGGTGGAAATGAGTGGAAGGAAAAACCAAGAGTTTTGTACAGGATAATATTCAAAGCAACTTATATGCGTACTTTGAGTTTGAAGGTGGTGATTAGGTTTTCAGATTTAGAGAAGTGTGAGACAACCTAATTAAACACCTTTTTGCTGAAAAGCAGCTCAATAAATTCAGATTGCTTTGGGAAGCTCTCAAAGCTTTTATCAGTAAGCTAATATTGCAAAAGTCCTTTAAACTAATAGCTTTTGAAAAATTATTCCCCAGACTGGAAATAAATTATAAAGATATTTAAATAAATACACTTGCTAGAATCCTTACATCGAATAGGTGCAAAAATATATCTTAAAAAGTATGAAATATACGGTCAGTAAATGTGTAAGTACATATTTTCTAGTAATAATTAAGGCAAATTAATTTAATAACTTTTTGACCCCTTGCCTCTTAGATTTCTCTTTACAAATCCTTAGTAATTGTTTATGAAGGGGATCGAATGGAGATCAGGATGAAGAAAGAAAAGCAAATCTTTGTAGATAATAGGTTTATTCAAGTTGTACATAAAACCTTCATCTTCTTTAGGAGCATATTGTTTATTATTGCCCTCATTAGCAGTATTCTTATTAAATGTGAATTGTTTACCTGTAAATACAATGGACCAGATTTTGTAATTTTGTGGTATCATTCAATAGCACACCTTTCTTTCTAACAAAAATACTTTTGGGTTGCCTTGTTCAATGCCCATACTGACAGGTCTTTATTTCATCTGTTTTGTCTTCCCTCTGTGAAAAGCATGGACCCAATGGCCTCTGAAATCCCTTCCAATCTTTCACAGCATAAGATTTTTTTTTCTCTTAATTTAATTTAATTTATTTTTATACAGAAGGTTCTTATTAGTCATGCATTTTATACACATTAGTGTATACATGTCAATCCCAATCTCCCAACTCATCACACCACCCCCCCACCACCACTTTCCCCCCTTGGTGTCCATACATTTTTTCTCTACTTATGTGTCTCAATTTCTGCTCTGCAAACTGGTTCATCTGTACCATTTTCTAGGTTCCACATATATGCGATAACATACGATATTTGTTTTTCTCTTTCTGACTTACTTCACTCTGTATGACAGTCTCTACATCCATCCATGTCTCTAGAAATGACCCAATTTCGTTCCTTTTTATGACCGAGTAGTATTCCATTATATATATGTACCACATCTTCTTTATTCATTCATCTGTCGGTGGGCATTTAGGTTGCTTCCATGACCTGGCTACTGTAAATAGTGCTGCAATGAGCACTGGGGTGCATATGTCTTTTTGAATTATGGTTTTCTCTGGGTATATGCCTAGTAGTGGGATTGCTGGGTCATATGGTAATTCTATTTTTAGTTTTTTAAGGAAACTCCGTACTGTTCTCCATAGTGGCTGTATCAATTTACATTCCCAGCAACAGTGCAAGAGGGTTCCCTTTTCTCCACACCCTCTCTAGCATTCGTTGTTTGTAGATTTTCTGATGTTGCCTATTCTAACTGGTGTGAGGTGATATGTCATTGTAGTTTTGATTTGCATTTCTATAACAGTTAGTGATGTTGAGCAGCTTTTCATGTTCCTCTTGGCCATCTGTATGTCGTCTTTGGAGAAATGTCTATTTAGGTCTTCTGCCCATTTTTGGATTGGGTTGTTTATTTTATTGAGCTGCATGAGCTGTTTATATATTTTGAAGATTAATCCTTTGTCTGTTGATTCGTTTGCAAATATTCTCTCCCATTGTGAGGGTTGTCTTTTCATCTTGTTTATGTTTTCCTTTGCTGTGCAAAAGCTTTTAAGTTTCATTAGGTCCCATTTGTTTATTTTTTTTTTTATTTCCGTTACTGTAGGAGATGGATCAAAAAATATCTTGCTGTAATTTATGTCAGAGTGTTCTTCCTATGTTTTCCTCTTGAGAGATTTATAGTGCCCAGTCGTACATTAGGTCTCTAATCCATTTTGAGTTTATTTTTGTGTATGGTGTTAGGGAGTGTTCTAATTTCATTCTTTTACATGTAGCTGTCCAGTTTTCCCAGCACCACTTATTGAAGAGACTGTCTTTTCTCCGCTGCATATCCTTGCCTCCTTTGCCATAGATTAGTTGACCATAGGTGCATGGGTTTATCTCTGGGGTATCTATCGTGTTCCATTGATCTATATATCTGTTTTTGTGCCACTACCATATTGTTTTGATTACTGTAGCTTTGTAGTATAGTCTGAAGTCAGCAAGTCTTATTCCTACAGCTCCGTTTTTTTCCCTCAAGACTGCTTTGGCTATTTGGGGACTTTTGTGTCTCCATACAAATTTTAAGATTTTTTTGTTCTAGTTCTGTAAAAAATGCCATTGGTAATTTAATAGGGATTGCATTGAATCTGTAGATTGCTTTGCGTAGTATAGTCATTTTCACAGTGTTTATTCTTCTAATCCAAGAACATGGTATATCTCTCCATCTCTTGGTATCTTTAATTTCTTTCATCAGTGTCTTATAGTTTTCTGCATGCAGGTCTTTTGTTTCCCTAGGTAGGTTTATCCCTAGGTATTTTATTCTTTTTGTTGCAGTGGTAAATGGGAGTGTTGACTTAATTTCTCTTTCAGATTGTTCATCATTAGTGTATAGGAATGTAAGAGATTTCTGTGCATTAATTTTGTATCCCACAACCTTACCAAATTCGTTGATTAGCTCTAGTAGTTTTCTGGTGGCATCTTTAGGATTCTCTATGTATAGTATCATGTCATCTGCAGACAGTGACAGTTTTACTTCTTCTTTTCCAATTTGTATTCCTTTTATTTCTTTTTCTTCTCTGATGGCCATGGCTAGGACTTCCAAAACTGTGTTGAGTAACAGTGGTGAGAGTGGACATCCTTGTCTCGTTCCTGATCTTAGAGGTAATGCTTTCAGTGTTTCACCATTGAGAATGATGTTTGCTCTGGGTTTGTCATATATTGTGGCCTTTATTATGTTGAGGTAGTTCCCTCTGTGCCCACTTTCTAGAGAGTTTTTATCATAAATGGGTGTTGAATTTTGTCAAAAGTTTTTTCTGCATCTATTGAGATGATCATATGGTTTTTATTCTTCAATTTGTTAATATGGTGTATCACATTGATTTGTGTATATTGAAGAATCCTTGCATCTCTGGGATAAATCCCACTTGATCATGGTGTATGATCCTTTTAATGTGTTGTTGGATTCTGTTTGCTAGTATTTTGTTGAAGATTTTTGCATCTATATTCATCAGTGATATTGGTCTGTAATTTTCTTTTTTTGTAGTATCTTTGTCTGGTTTTGGTAGCAGGGTGATGGTGGCCTCGTAGAATGAGTTTGGGAGTGTTCCTTCCTCTGCAATTTTTTGGAAGAGTTTGAGAAGGATGGGTGTTAGCTCTTTTCTAAATGTTTGATAGAATTCACCTGTGAAGCCATCTGGTCGTGGACTTTTCTTTGTTGGAAGATTTTAAATCACAGTTTCAATTTCATTACTTGTGATTGGTCTGTTCATATTTTCTATTTCTTCCTGGTTCAGCCTTGGAAGGTTATACCTTTCTAAGAATTTGTCCATTTATTCCAGGTTGTCCATTTTATAGGCATAGAGTTGCTTGTAGTACTCTCTTAGGATGCTTTGTATTTCTGCAGTGTCGTAACTTCTCCTGTTTCATTTCTAATTTTATGGATGTGAGTCCTCTCCCTCTTTTTCTTAATGAGTCTGGCTAATGGTTTATCAATTTTGTTTTTCTTCTCAAAGAACCAGCTTTTAGTTGTATTGATCTTTGCTATTGGTTTTTTTTTTCTATTTCATTTATCTCTGCTCTGATCTTGATGATTTCTTTCCTTTTGCTAACTTTGGGTTTTGTTTGTTCTTCTTTCTCTAGTTCCTTTAGTTGTAAGGTTAGATTGTTTATTTGAGATTTTTCTTGTTTCTTGAGGTAGGCTTGTATAGCTATAAACTTCCCTCTTAGAACTGCTTTTGCTGCATACCATAGGCTTTGGATTGTCGTGTTTTCATTGTCATTTGTCTCTAGGTATTTTTTGATTTCCTCTTTGATTTATTCCATGATCTCTTGGTTATTTAACAAGGTATTGTTTAGCCTCCATGTGTTTGTGTTTTTTACATTTTTTCCCCTGTAATTCATTTCTAATCTCATAGCGCTGTGGTCAGAAAAGATGCTTGATATGATTTCAATTTTCTTAAATTTACTGAGGCTTGATTTGTGACCCAAGATATGATCTATCATATCTGGAGAATGTTCCGTGCGCACTTGAGAAGAAAGTATAATCTGCTGTTTTTTGATGGAATGTCCTATAAATATCAATTAAATCTATCTGGTCTATTGTGTCATTAAAGCTTGTGTTTCCTTATTAATTTTCTGTTTGGCTGATCTGTCCATTGGTGTAAGTGAAGTGTTAAAGTCCCCCACTATTATTGTGTTACTGTTGATTTCCTCTTTTAGAGCTGTTTAGCAGTTGCGTTATGTATTGAGGTGCTCCTATGTTGGGTGCATATATATTTATAATTGTTATATCTTCTTTTTGGATTGATCCCTTGATGATTATGTAGTGTCCTTGCTTGTCTCTTGTAACAGTCTTCATTTTAAAGTCTATTTTATCTGACATGAGTACTGCTACTCCAGCTTTCTTTTGATTTCCATTTGCATGGAATATCTTTTTCCATCCCCTCATTTTCGGTATATATGTGTCCCTAAGTCTGTAGTGGGTCTCTTGTAGACAGTATATATATGGGTGTTGTTTTTTTATCCATTCAGCAAGCCTGTGTCTTTTGGTTGGAGCATTTAATACGTTCACGTTTCAGGTAATTATGGATATGTATGTTCCTATGACCATGTTCTTAATTGTTTTGGGCTTGTTTTTGTAGGTCCTTTTCTTCTCTTGTGTTTCCCACTTAGAGAAATTCCTTTAGCATTTGTTGTAGAGCTGGTTTGGTTGTGCTGAATTCTTTTCACTTTTGCTTGTCTGTAAAGCTTTTGATTTCTCCGTGGAATCTGAATGAGATGCTTGCCAGGCAGAGTAGTCTTGGTTGTAGGTTCTTCCCTTTCACCACTTTAAGTATATCATGCCACCCCATTCTGGCTTGTAGAGTTTCTGCTGAGTAATCAGCTGTTAACCTTATGGGAGTTCCCTTGTATTTTATTTGTTGTTTTTCCCTTGCTGCTTTCAATAATTTTTCTTTGTCTTTAATTTTTGCCAATTTGATTACTGTGTGTCTCGGCATGTTTCTCCTTGAGTTTATCCTGTATGGGACTCTCTGCGCCTCCTGGACTTGAGTGGCTATTTCCTTTCCCATGTTAGGGAAATTTTCAACTCTGATCTCTTCAAATATTTTCTCGGGTCCGTTCTCTCTCTCTTCTCCTTCTGGGACCCCTATAATCCAAATGTTGTTGCATTTAATGTTAGGCTGTCTTCATTTCTTTTCATTCTTTTTTCTTTATTCTGTTCTGCAGCAGTGAATTCCACCTTTCTGTCCTCCAGGTCACTTATCCATTCTTCTGCCACAGTTCTTCTGCTATTGATTCCTTCTAGTCCATTTTTCATTTCAGTTATTGTACTGTTCATCTCTGTTTGTTCTTTAATTCTTCTAGATCTTTGTTAAACATTTCTTGCATCTTCTCGATCTTTGCCTCCATTGTTTTTCCAAGGTCCTGGATCATCTTCACTATCATTATTCTGAATTCTTTTTCTGGAAGATTGCCTATGTCTGTTTCATTTAGTTGTTTTTCTGGGGTTTTATCTTGTTCCTTTATCTGGTATAAAGCCCTGTGCATTTTCATCTTGTCTATCTTTCTGTGAATGTGGTTTTTGTTCCACAGGCTGCAGGATTGTCATTCTTCTTGCTTCTGCTGTCTGCCCTCTGGTGGAGGAGGCTGTCTAATAGGCTTTTGGAATTTCCTGATGGGAGGGACTCACAACATAAGATTTTATGACTTGATTTTTTATCATAATGCCAAGAGGACTCAGTGATGCGTTTAAGGATATTGGAGGAATCCTTTTTTCAGTTGCAAACAGTCCAAAGTACTAGCAGAGAATATTTAATAAGATGATATTACAATTTGAAGAGGGCATGAGATTGCAGTTAGATAATGAGTAATGGTGGTATAAACAAATCCACACACTATTGGGTTGATTAAATTTATCTTTCTGGGAATTGAATATATTGTGGTCTTTTATATTACAAATGAGATTTGAGGAAAGTTAATGAAGCTGAACCCTCACTAGGTGGCCATGCTTTTCTGCCTGTTTGATTGATAGGAAAGGATTGCTGTTGTCTTTTAGTAATTAATCTCCTTTGTGTCATAGAACAAGTTTTTTTATTTAAAACAATTTATTCAAGGTTAATACAGTTATGGATATGAAGCAATTAAACATTGGCTTGCATTCAGGATAAAGAAAAACTAATTGATAAACTGAATTCTCCATGCATAGAACAAGAGCAATACAGTCTTAACTGTGGAGACAATTCTTTCTGTGGATGTGAATAGCAATATTATTTTTGCTTTTAGGATTGTTACTTTTAGTTATAAAATTTTGCTTCTATGACTTAAAAATCATTCAGTCAGGAGTCCAAAAATGGCAGTTTCCAGTAATTGGACCCTCCACTGTTTGATTACAAATTCTATAACAGGGAATTTTTTTCAAGGCAAGGCAGGTTTAGCTAATAATTTCAAACCATACACTCATTTCAAATTGCTTATCTTTGAAATAAAGTTTGCGGCTCCCATCATTTCCATTTATTTACTGTAAACTTTTAATTCATTCATGATTTTCAAAAGATAATTTAAATTCTTTCTAAAGCAAAATCACATCTATCCCTTTGAGTAGCCCTAATGCAGCTATGACTCTTTTTCTCATCTATGTATTTCCAGCAACTCACTGAATAACAACTCTGTGAATGAAACCTTTTCTGTGTGTGTTCTTGTCCCTCCTGTATCCCATTTTGTAAAAATCAAGTTCTTCTCTGCTCTTTCATTTCTCTCCAGGATCTACTGCTCTGAACCTTTCCCTGGACATGCCATAATCAGGTGGTACCTCTTAGTCTAAAGTAATGCTTTTATTCGTCTTTGCTTGTAAATTCTTGTGAAATTTCACATTTTCTGGTATCCTGTTTGTCTCCCATCTCTAAAACAATATAATAAATGAAGTCACAGTAATTCCATGCTAAGAAAACTCATGACGACTATTCCTATGGATATTTCAGTGTAGGAGCACTTTTGGAATAAGTAATACAGGTTTAGGCCAAATGAGTAAATCTTGTATGGAGAAACTTTAGAGCACTATTGGCCAAGCAGGGAAAAATTCAGGGACACATGCAGCCTTCTACATCTTTCTGGATTCCCAGTCAGCAGTCTGTATTACTGTGCTTACCCATTAAATAATCCCATTAATACTGTTCTTATGCATTACATAAGACCAGAACACTGTAGCCCAAATACTCCTTTCATAGTGTTCAAGTTGGTGGATTCTTAAAAACCTAATTTTCTTTACTGGTTATTTAGAAGGTACACATCGTACCAATTTCCTACAGTGATGCTTTCAACAACATATTACCTTATTTTCCTAGACAAATTTATGCTCCATTACTTTATTTGACATACAACAAGCCAAACAAGTAAACTATTCCTTAACTATGAGCACTGTATTGTTTTGGTTTTTGCTGTCTTACCCACCAGATTTCATTTTCTCCCTGTCTGCTAAATTCTTGTTCTGCTTCCTACCTTTTTCACAAATCCACCTAATCGAAACTAATATTTTCTTAGTATACTTTTGGTCTATTTTATGTTTCTTTCTCTTTGTGATCTTTTCCCCAGGTATATTATGATGTGCTATGATCTGAGCATGAAGTTTAGCTCTCAGCTTATCACAGCATTCTTCGTAGCTCCTAAAATCAAGCTCTTTAGATAGAAAGGAAGTGATTACAAATACACGTTGATTGATTTGATTAATTAAATCATTTTTAATTTGTTCGTGGCTATTAGCAATTTCCTCAGAAATCTTGACTATTACTATCTTTATTTCTTGTTATGTTTACCTATTTATGTGTAGATGATCTTTTGACCTTTTCTGATGTTTTAATTGAAATGATTCTCATCTACAGATATTGCTGGCTTAATAAATTCTATTGTACATTGTCCTTATTTCCATTGTTAATATTCTGTAGGCTAGATCATTTCAAGATTCTATGATACTTGAAAGGGTTCCAATTTAATAATTTTCTATACAGTTTTTACTTTCAGATGACTAATCCTTTCGGAATGTACTCGTTTTATGGAGTATTATGGTGCTTCCCTTCAACCTGTGAGATTGATTGAAAGTAGAAACGTAGATTTCATGTGCATTCAGTTGAAAATAGGCTCGTATTTTTCAGTATTCACCAAATCATTTTTTCACTATGCCACATTTTATATTACTGATGTTTATTTAAAAGTAGATATGTGTGACGTATAGATTCTTGGATTTTATAAAATCATTTATTATCATTTGTGACCTTAAAAGTGGATCAAGGGTGATGGCAGGAAAAGACAACTTTAGAGATATGATTAAGTCTTAGATGGTTTATGTCTATTGTGACATTAAATTTTCACCGTAAACTTGTGAGCATATTTGAGATCATCATCTTCTTTTTATACGAGAAGAAACTGGGGTTTAAAGATTATACATAATAAGTGGGAGAGCCGCAGTTAGAATTCAGATCTGTGTCTAAAGCCATCATGCATCTTTCGTGGATGCATCATATTATCATATATGGATATATACTCGTTAGCTATTATGATCGCTATTAGATCACTTTTCAAGGAGTCTTCCATTCTCTTCCCTTTGCTTTAACATGTTCCCCAACATGGTACACAACCTAGAGATAAAAAAAGAGTGTGATAAGCTTTTAAATGCATAGTTGCCCAATCATATTTCTTTGAGACTGTCTCTGCATATGGCAATAACCCTCCATCTCTGTCAGGCTGAGGCATTTTGGAGCCTGCTGGCTTGGTCACACCACAGTAACACGAATGACAGTAACACCCTGCACCCTTCACTTCACTTCGCTCTGTAACACACATCAAAGTTGCACTTTGGGCCATTAATCCCTTACAGAGATTTTGGTAAAATAATTTTTAGCATTTTATTCACGAGTCCTTGGGGGCTGGGATAAGCACAACTGGAGGTATATTGAAAGCTCCTAGATACGTTGGGTAAATAAATCTCTGCAGGAACATTTCATCTGCTGTTTCAAACTTGGACAGAGTAGGTACAGTCTGTGTGTCCGAACTAGGCACCATTCTTCCCCTTCACTTGCCTTTTTAATCATTAGGTATCATAGATCTCTCTTGAAGGATTGAGTTAATGGAGTTTGTGAGGAGGGAAACTTACCTCCACAATGCATTTTTTGTTTGTTTGTTTTTGAACTGATCGTTTCTTCCATTCTTGATATTCATTCTTATTGATAGTGACATTGCCACTTTTGAGTTATCAGGGTGGATAACTCTTATCTAATTTTTAGCTCTGCAACTTTATCTCATTTCACCTATTGTGTTAGCCTAGAAATGCTGTGGCAAAGCAGTGGAGTGCAGTGGGGTGGGGACAGAAAAATAATCAGATGTGAAAGAATTCTGCTAATTAGAAAATGAGCAAGACATCAAATGCTGAGGGTGAGTTTTTTAAAGTGCTTCATTGGTTGTTTGATACATGCATACCTGAGCTCCTCTCTACTGAATATGGAATGAGAAGAAATTACTTCTTGTTCACAGTTTGTCTTCTACTTATGTGATATTGAGGGCAAGTTGTATAACTTCTTTTAAAAGGTAGGCTAGGGGCAGGGCTCTGGAATAGGTAGCCTTATTCAAATTCCAGCTCCTCCACCATTGTCTCTTTGCTAAGCACTTTATAGGAATTATCCCATCCTACAAGCATTGTACATACTATCATTAATTCCATGTGTAGATGAGCAAGCAGACCTCAGAGCTGTTTAAGTTACCCTACATTACTGGCTCTTCGAAGTGTGTCTACTCCTCTGTAAAAGGTGTATCTACAAAGTTTGTAAGAAAGACAGATGGCATAATTCCTGTAAGGTGCTTGGCAAAGAATAAATACCTAAATGATGTCAGCCCTTCTTATTTTTTATCTCATTATGATGGTCAACAGAGGTGCCATCTGTAAAAGAAATTCCATAAATTGTGAAGCGCTACACACGTTTTAACCATCATTATTCTTAATAACATCATGTGCCTTGTATAATGAATGTACAATTTTAATCTTCTTAAAAAGGAAAAAAAAAAGCCTTCTGGAACTTTCCACCTGAGAGCCAAGGGTTTAAAATTTTATCACTTCTTAGAAGTTTATATCTAAGAAATATGAGCAGCAAGTTATAGGATAATAGTATGAGCATTATTAAGAGAAATTTGATATTATTTACTGGAAGCTTTTTACTCAAATTGTTAAAACTTACTTGAGGGTAAGGAGAAATAATAATATTACTCAAGTTAAAAGTAAAAGCCAAAAAATACTGAATATCAGTGCTTTCACTGTCGTGGCCTGGGTTCAGTCCCTGATCGGGGAACTGAGATCCCACAAGCTGTGTGGCACAGCCAAAAAGTAAAAGATAAAATAAAGAAAATGAATAAAAAAATAAAAAACACCTTCTCTGTCAAAGGGAGGAACAGGAATGGCATGTCTTCTGCAGACTAGTAGTGGATGACGTTTCTGATATTTGGAAAAACCTAGTAAATTGCATATTTTGCCAATTCGACTGATTTACACATCATAGTGATTTTCCAAATCCTTGGAGGAGAAATTATACAAGTGGGGGAGGAGCACACAGTACACACTTTTGTCTACCACAGAATGTGATACATTCACCCCCAATGTATTAGCAAAAACAGAAAATAAAAGGAGTATTTCCATAGCAACATTAGCAAAATAGAAAATTTGCCTACCGTGTAAAATTAGGTTTTTTTTTTTTTCTGAGCCAACAACCCACTCACCAGATTGACAGCCTGTGAAGAGTTAACGAAACTCAAAGGTAAATTATTTTAAACTAAAAAGAAATGAAGATAACATGGCAGGAATGATAAATAGTTTACAGCCAGTCAGAGGGTAGCCCGAGGTAAAGGAAACAAATCTCCTTTGATAGAATAAGAATCAAAGGGAGGGTGGTTGGAGGGGAGCTGGAGATGCAAAATGGTTATTGTAAAATTAAAAGGATGGAGGGTGGCTCAAGCAGCTGTAATCTGACAGGACCTTGGACACACTGCAATTTACTTAGACCATAGTGACATATATTGATAGCTGTTTGATTATACCTTCAATAAAGTGAAAGAACTCCTTTTTCCCCTTCTTAATTCCTAAAAGCTAATGTTGACGAAGATGTCACTGCTGTGTTTATTTAGCAAATAAACACATTTAATCCCTAAACAATTCTGTGAAAAGGTATTATTATCTCTGTTTTACAGATGAAGAAACAGAAGCGTAGAGAAATTAAATAAATTCTCCCCTATTTTCAAAGTCAGTACATCTTTTATGGTTTCCAGAATTGTTGAACAAGCCCTGCACAAAATTTTAACTAAAAATAAGAGCTAACTTCAAAATTAAATTCAGAAGAGCTGAATACTTTATGTAATAACTTTAGTTACTATGTAATACTAGGAAGTTAATGCATGTACCAGTACTTTAAATTTATTTATTTATTTTTGCTGTGTTGGGTCTTCGTTTCTGTGCGAGGGCTTTCTCTAGTTGCGGCAAGCGGGGCCACTCTTCATCACGGTGTGCAGGCCTCTCACTTATCGCGGCCTCTCTTGTTGCGGAGCACAGGCTCCAGACGCGCAGGCTCTGTAGTTGTGGCTCACAGGCCTAGTTGCTCCGCGGCATGTGGGATCTTCCCAGACCAGGGCTCGAACCCATGTCCCCTGAACTGGCAGGCAGATTCTCAACCACTGCACCACCAGGGAAGCCCTTACCAGTACTTAATAATGTGTTGTAACTACCCTCTTAAATTATCTGCTCAAAGAGTATTCAGGGCAGTGGAAGGTAATGGATGTCTGTCTGTCTGTGAGTTGATTTGGAGGGTTAATAATTCAGGCTGTTTTAAAACTCTTGAATTATGACAAGGGAAATATGGTGATAAACACTTTAGTGATTATTATATGCTGAAGGATAAGTTATATATAAAAAAATGATCCTTTACTGACAGGATAAACCTCTTAAGTTAGTTTTCACTTTAGGTTATCAAAATAAATTTGGTAGATTTTTTTAATCTGCCCTTCCTGATAATATTTTTTTCACTTGTTCTCAGTTTATTACTACATATGTAAAATCATAGGTATGCATACATGAAACTAAAGATAAATTACAAATATACGTTCTGTGACCAGATGTATTTATTTCTATTCCTGTGTCTAGTTATGGTCTTTTAAGAGAGTTGAAGCTTTTGGTCTCACCTTCTGTTTTTTCTTAAAAACAAAAGGTTAGCAAAAAAATAATTTCAAAGGTACTTCTCATCTATTGTACTACATCTTTTTTTATTAATTATGTCAATTTGCATCATGTTCAATTAAATAGTATTTTTACTCTTTTCATAGACTAGTAAAACTCATGTGAACTTTGCTGCATTCCTAGATTTACAGGAAGGCAGAGCCTCACGCAGAGCATCTGACAGTGAAAAATGGTCTTAACACATCTTTTTCCTTCTTTTTAAAAGTGGTTGCATACTTCACCAGTTTTTTTTATATTACCTGCTTCCTACAAAATTTGATCACTTTCTTATAAGTAAAGCAATTTCTCCCTTTCTAACTTGCATATACTTTTGTGCTTTATGCTGTATTTGCCAACCAACATATGAAAAACAAAATGAAGCCTGAAGCCTATAAAGGTACCTGCAAATTGTGAGTAGTGGGCTTATAAGAACTAAGCAAGTTTAACCCACTTAGTAACCTGTATACAAGAAAGAAGGGAAGGAAGAAGGGGAGGAAGGAAGGAGAGAACCGTAAAGACCATAAATTAAGGCAGATTAAGGCAGTGTGTTTCAATAATATATTTCAAAGAAAAAAATTGTAAGAGAAGGTAATTTTAGACCATGGCTAAAGATACAGATATATTGTGCATAAAGAAGATGTGGCACATATATACAAGGGAATATTTAGACTTCTGAATCATCTCCAGTATGTCTGATTTACAAGGTTTGTTTTTTCAAAAAGAGGGCTTTAGGACAAATAGTTTGTTCTCATTTTATCTCCCACAGCTTCAAGAGCTTGCTGTTAAGGTAATAGCATTGTTCTACTTGAACAATGCTATGCATTTTTATTTTAGAACAGTGCTTCTCAAACTTTAGTTCATATTAGAATCCCAGGAAGGTCTTGTTAAAACATAGATTGATAGGACCCACCCCCAGAGCTTCTATTCGGTAGGTCTGGGATGGGATCTAAGAATATGGGTGTCTAACCTTTTCCCAGGTGATGCTGCCCCTGCTGGTCTAGACACACTTTGAGAAGGGTGCAAAATGCAGGCTCAGGAAAGAACTGAAGACAAAATAAAGATTACATCAGTTATTTGATGGTGAAAGTTTGAAGATATGGAGATGGACCAGTGAACATTTTTATGGAAGCAGGCTCAACCAGATATGGTATATCAAGTAGTGGGAAGGATCTGAGATTTTACCCTTCGTGCAAGCTAACAAGCTAGTCAACCACCATCACTGGTTCAGGAGCCTCCCTGAGTTGCACACAATGGATTTATATGTCCCCACACAGGAGGCAGCATGGGCTTTGTGTTCCCATGGGTAACTCCTGACCATCAAGTCTAGGGGGCCATACTGAGTAGCCCAGGTGGACAGTGCCTATGACATGAGCTTGTGTCACAGCTGAGGAACACTGAACCCTGAACTTGGGAAACCCCACTCTTGTAAAGGGCGCCTACCAGCAAGCCTGCCTAAATTTTACGCCACAGGATTATTTTTATTTTCCTGAGCAACAAATAAATCTGTCCTCTGCCCTGCAGGGAGACACACAAACATTCTTGAGAAAGTAATCCAGAGCAGAGGCTGTCCCTGCCTCTGTTCACATGTGGTGCAGAAACATGAGAGACCCATGGAGAATTGTCTCCCAAATGGTGACTGGTTGTAGGATTAATTCAGAGGGAAGAGTGATGACATCATTAAAATCATTTAAGAATCAGAATGGAGGAACTCTGGTTCAGGCAGCCAAAATGGACCCGGGTGGCCATTGTGGATGTCGTTTCTTGGATTTCTGAATCTGCATTGGTATTCGACATTTAAAGAATAAGGCAACTGATTATATCGATAGATTAGTTCTAGAATCCCAGAGTGGAATTACGTGGATTAGTCTGGATCCCTATCACATTCACAGCTAAATTCTACTAAATTTTAAGGATCAGGTGGTGATGAATTAATCCAGCCATTTTTAAGAATTAGGTAGTGATGTATTGATTCAGGAATATGCTTGTCATGTGGGAACAAGTTTTGTGGCCTCTCAAAGTACCACGATAATGAATGGTGATAATGTAAGTGAACCTAGTTATAAATCTTGATACAACTGAGATAAAACCTTGACAGGGTTTGAAAATGATTACTTATACATTTCTACACACAGCAATTGAGCGTCAGCTCTCTGCCACACATTGTGTGAACTACTGGATATGTACAGACATGAAAGAACTGTGTCCTGTGCCTAATGAACCCGCATTTAGTAGTTTATTGAAAGTGTGTGTGAGAGAGAGAGAGGAGAGGGAAAAGGCAATGAGGGAGCAGGAAGGAAGAGAAAAAAACAGAAGAAGATGGAGAGAGATAAATTATGTGATGAGAGTCAGGCTAGTGTAAGGATAGGGCACTAGTGGGTTATTTTTGTTTCCATCTTTCAAATTGTGCTTCTATTTTGAACGGTGTTTTTCAAAGAGTAATTAAATCCATATGTCTAATATAGCTAAAAATCTTACCCTCTAGAGGAGTGTTTTCAAAGTTTAGTTCATGGAAAAGGTGTATTATATTAAGCATGTAGATTTCTAGGAATGATACCAAGTATAGAATCAGAATCTTTGGATGGTCATGGGGTTGAGTGGGTTTGTATGTGGTCCAGGTGATTTGAACAGGCTTAGCTGGTGATTCTTCTCAGGTGTCAAAGTGTAGAGCTGATGTAGAAATTATATTCAGTTCAACAGTCTTTTAGTTTAGTGTTGGTCCTGTAGAGCCAAGAAAAAGGCAGTGATAATTGCGAGTTGTGTATTAATTTACTTTCACTACTGATAAGAGGGGTTTTGCTGTTCTTACCAGATGACATCTCCTTTACCTGGCTTACGTATTCCAAGAGTCTGCCAATTTATTTGGAGCTAATTACATCTCTGAATATTAGACTTGAAGCTTTGTGGTTAATTTCAAAAGCATTTCCTGAATATGGCAGATCCAGGCTGAAATCTGTACAACAAGATCCAGAAGCCATGTTCCAAAAGATTTAATTTTCACTGGGCCACAAATAGGGGAATAAATGATGACTGGCTTGATTTCAGCAACTTTTATTTATATGTTTTGCATATATTATACGCCCTTAAATCTTACACTAGAAAGAAGAATAGTATTTGTATTATAAAATTTTTATTTCATATAACCTGGAATGAAATCAATTGTAGGAAAATGATAGGCCATCTAAAAGAAATAATCTGTAACCTTACATTGTACCTTATGAGTACAGTATAAGATTTCTATATGATTTGCTTAATATAGTCAAAAATTGATGTTTTGCTATTAATCTTGATAATCCTCTTCTTATGTCACGGTTCCAGTACATACAGAAGTGTTAAAATATTTGAGTAGACATAAATAGCAAGATTACATACTTTATTTCTACTTGGTCAGTCTACAAATAATTTTAATCAAAATATGTATTAAAAGTTATATGTTATGTAGTCTTTTCTGTTTCACTTGAGAAGCAATGCTCAAAAAGGCAAAGTCCTTTTTTTTAACCCCTCCATAAACTCAAGGAGATGAACTGATGCTAAGTTATTTTTCCGAGTTTGGTAGAATTCCTCAAGTCATTGGAATATATTTTTCTAAATTAAAATTGGATTTTATTTTTTAAAAAACACGTTTTCTTTGTCTTGGAATCAATTTGGGACTACCCTGCTAGAAAAGTGAAAATGATTTGAAGAAAAGAAAGATTATAATTATGTGCTCATGTTTCATGTCATTAAAAGCAGAAAGTCTGCAAAAGTATGCTTTAGGCAAGCATAAGTAAAACATAAAAACAGAATTTAGTCATCTGTGTAAGAGTGGGCTTGCTAAACCATAGAACCATATTGAAAGGGGATTGTCATGTCTTTGGATAAGTTGCCTTGCTTAAGTGTTGATTTAGCATCTTTCAAACTGCATAAGAAGTGCCTATGAGAACAGAATGATGGTCTCTTGATGGAGAGATGGAACAGGTAGGACTATGTTTACAAATAAAGCCTGTTCTGTGTTCTGACGATAAGGATGCAATAAATGCATAGGCTTTTGGTGCTGAAAAGGGGGCTTAGAGATGGTTCCAGCTTTGTTTCCCTGAGGGTTCTTCCCTCCTCCGTGCATTATCTTTACTTTCCAAAACCACCAGCAAACCATTTCTCGAAACTCATTGACATTAACCAAATCTCTTGTCCAATCTAAACCATCACTTGCAAGTGTGATAGGTTTCACTTTAGACAAATCATTCCCCCCATGAAGCCGGTGCAGTTTCTCTTCAGTATTCAACCTGCATGCAGCCTATTAGAAAGAAGAATCAACAACATCAGTATCAGAAAACGTTCACATAATTTAAAAAAAAGCGTGCCACACAATGCCGGAGGATACAGACAAATTCATTTATAGTGATTGCTGTGGGTAGGGAAATTGGTCAAGGGATGAATAAGGTGAACTTCAAGGTTATTTGTACCATTTTATTTTTCACTTTAAAAGTTATAAAGACAATTTTAATTAAAGATAAAAGTGAATTCTGGGTGATGAATTCCAGATTGTTTGTTTCTCTACTTTTCAGTGCTTTTAATCTCCTCCCAAACCAAACAAATAAAAAGACCTAAGGCTAAAACTTGTCATTGGCTAGCAGTACTCATTCTTTTTAGAATCCTTCCTGTTCTTTATTTTTGAGACATTGCCACTCTTGATAAAAGCAATATTTTAAAAAATTTATTCACCATGTCACTGATTCCACTGTAACTAAACTAAAACGAACAAATGTATATTGTAACCGTTAAGAAAGCATCTGTCGAACACTGATCCTATGATGTTAAGTGTGTGTGAGAGTGTATGTTATATAGGATATGATATATGGTATATGAATGTGTGGCAGTTCCCTTTAGAAGCAGGAACTGAGTCCTGTAGTTTTTCCTAAACACTTCTACGTAGCAAGTGCTAAGTAAATGTCTGTTGAATAAGAGCAAATGCACACTGTAATTCTTCTCCTCCCAGTCAGGATGTATATTTACCTATAGCGATCACAGTCATCAGGTGTCAAAACATGGCAAAGGTAAAACTCATCCTACTTAGCCTATTCAATTTTTATAACTTTTCTCAAATCCCAGCTTCTGGCCTGGCTTCTTTAGCCAATAGATCTTTTTCAAAGTACCAATAATGTTCCTTTATAAAAACGTTTTAAACAATACATAAGTATAGCAGGTGTGATTTTTAAAAAAGTATAAAACAATTTCTCTACACGTGAAGATTTTTATACTAAACTCCTTGTTCACTAGGATATAACAAGTTGTTAGAAGGCTTTGGTAGAATTCTGCTGGGTATATATATTTATATGAATTTAAAGAAACATTGTTTATACGTTGTTTTATGTGAATTTAAGTGAACATTTTGCATTGTTTCCCATTATTTGGTGAAAGTTATTAGAAAGAAAAGAGTATTTTTACCTTTTAGATGGAACATTATACTAAATATTCATGGGGTTATGATGTTATCTTTTCTATTGAGGTCTTCAAGCTTTCTATCACCTTAAGAAATGCAAAAGAAATGTGACACCTCAATCTTTTTTTTTTTTTTAGTATTTCAGGAAATAAGGTGAGAAAGCAGAACATAATGATCTCCTTTCCTTTCTCATTTTATTTGTAGTAAAAATAAAATGAAATAAACTGAAGAACTCATTTTATTGACTACTGTATTAAACTGCTATATTCCCTAAATTGCATTTGCTTTTGGCCCACCCTATAGTTCCATAGATAAGAGCTTTCTTGCAGAGCAAAATACAGTGAAAATTTAGGGGCCATTAAGATGTTTTCATTCATTTCACTCACTTATGTACCTATTGAAGTGGTCATCAGTGAGTACAGTTTTAACATATTCTGTTCTAGGTATTTGTGTTTGTAGATTCACATGGAAGTAAAACTTTGATATATGGTTTTGAGCATACCAATAGAAAATATATCAAATAAATATTATTGTTAAATGCTGAAAAATGTTAAGTCCATTGCCTACATCCTATAGTTAGTGAATAGCAGCACCAAAATTGTAAACCAGAGGTGTCTGATTCAAAAGCGCATGCTTATTTTAGCTATAGCTCCAAAGTTATTCATGGCACCTGTACACTTTTCTTCAGAACATAGAAGTCTGTTCTTTGACGTAAGTTTGCTATTTTCAATAGATATTGTTAGACCATTCACATGATTATCCTGATTATTTTGGTATGTTAAGAGCATTTGATGAGGTTAGGGAAAACTTGTCAACAGAGACATAATACAATAATTTGTTCATCCTTATTGGGTGTTAGCTATTTGAACATTAATCATATAACACACACATATTTTACTGGTAAGTCTGAAAAATCTTGACAGACACTAGCCAAAGAAATTGTTTTGAATTAGAGATGTTTCTTTGAATGATATTTCAATTCTTGATATTATTAATATAAGTGCCAACATTGTTGGAGTCTAATGGAACTGTCATATGATCCCTGAAGATTTACTTTCAAAACTATCAAAAGAAAATTCTTTGTAATTAAATGTTTCAGAGAACTTTATCTTTCATCTGCAATAAACATACGGTCTAGGAAGCAAGTTATTTACAGTTTTGGAAAATACTCTTATTTCCAAGAAAAAAATACATTTAAGTATTGTTAAGGAAAATGATAGAATTATTTCTTTTTATACTGTACAGTTATACTGCTTTTATTAAACTTTCATATCACTTGCCAGATGCAATGCTAGTGGAAGAGATAAAGATGACAAAAAGGTGAAGGTTGAGAATGAATAGGCCTTCAAGGGAGCTGATCTTTCTCTGATCTGATAAAACCTCTCCCATTATCTATTTCTTTCTTTTTTGTTTTTCTTTTTTTCCTTGCAGATCACTGCATATCAAGAGCTTTTTCTCTGAATAGCAGCATTCTCTCAGGATTTGAGGGCAAGACTTATATAAAGATAGTTTCCAAATTGACATATGACATGTTGTGCTGTTTTTAGAATTTGCCTTTAGAAAATTCTAAAAATTACTGGGAAATTTTCCATTAATCTGAAATAGTTTTCTACCAGTGTTTTTTATTTTGATACTACTATGTCTTCATGTATTCTATGAATGCCAAGTGATGTTAACACTTTGATGGGTTTAGTGGGAACTAAAGATTGGTCTTGTGGAATAAGAATAAGCTTTGGAGTAGGAAGGCTTATGTTCAAGTCCATTTCGTTAAACTTGTGAGTCCTTAAAAGTCTTTAAAATGAGTTTTTATTTTAAATGCTCAAACCAGTAGGTAGGTAGGGATGTACATATTATTATTACCTTTATGACATTGTATATATACTTATCATTCCATCCCCAAAGGATTTTCATATATACATGTGCTGTTTCATTTATAATAAAGCCGTTTAATGAAACTTTCTCACTTACCTTAATATGAGCAGAATTTTCAATTTTCTCTTGTAGGTATTTATGCTGAACTGGGTTTTTTGTTTCTATCTGATTCTCTGCCTGGTTTTAATGTTTGATACTATATTAAACTGTACTATGAATTAAATGAGAAAAGATTCTTTTTCTGAAGTAGGTTATTGCTATGGGTCTATTTTTATATATCTATAGCTAACTATGGAAACAGGGATGTCCTACTGAGCAAATATTCACATTTTATTAGGTAGGAATTTTATCAGTCTTAACACAATTTGCCTGTGGCATTTAACGGTAGGTCATTGGCTTTAAAAATAAAATATCACTTGACTAGAATAGAAGTTAATTAGGGACTTGCAGTGTCCAGAAGACATGTCAGTTTTCTATGAGTCATGACTAGCTGGTCTTTTGCCACAAGAAAAAAGCACCATCAGCAACTATTTGTATCACTTCCCGAGGTAGGCTAAGTCTCTAAAGTTCTCTATTTTGGTTTGTCGTGAAATCTGCTAGATAAAAAAAAAAAAAAATTTACTAATTTCTTCATGAAAAAAGAAGATAATAGTAGTGCCTTTTCATGATTATGTATCCCTGGATTTCCAAGCTGGGGATATATAATATTTAGCAACTTTCCAGCTGTAAACTAACCTTTTAAAATACACTTTTTTTTTCTTATACATAACTACAGGTCTTTAGGTTTCTAAAACTATCTCAGAATCTTGCAATAAATATCATTTACTTGATAAAATTAGTGTTTATATATATTAGAAATAAAGATGATTTGGACTCTCCTCCCCCTAGGAGAATTGTCTGATAGTTTGTGACCATTGTTCATCCCTCTTTAACTTTTTTTTTCTAGAAATAATTAACTGTGATGATCACTGTCACTCTGGCTTATTAAACATGGATTAAGTTCATATTATAAGCCATGTGATTCTGAGTCAGATCATTAAGTTATACCTTCTCCTGCTCTCCAGAGTAGAGAACAGCATGGTTGAGTTAGAGCTGGTGTCTTGCAAACCACGTATGGCATTGTGGGTGAATGCCCCCCAATGTGTTTTGTTTGTTGGGTGGCAGCCTCCTTCTGTGTGTCTCGTGAGGAAAACATGTTAATATCCCTCTTCAATAAATTTTAGAGTTCTAATATTTCTTAATCTAAAAAAATATTTAACTTATTTATATTTTACCCAGTATTTTGTTTAAATTCACAAAATACTTAATTTTATTATTGGCCCCATACATATGAACAATTTAGTTGTTCTTATGTGGCCTGTTAAAAATGAGGGAAGACTTATGTTCTGAATTTTGTCAAGAATATGCCTTTGTGTTATTTTCTCATCTGTCTTTTCTTTTTCTATCTTCCCTACTAAAGTTTTCCTATAAAGAAATGGCTTCCATTTCCATTTGTTTTGCCATTTTATTCACTTTTTTGCAACATTTTCACACAGAATTTGAGTTTCCAAAAATATTGTGATAAATATTACTGAGATGTATACATTTTTCCCTTGGTTTTTCTCTGTTTAGGTTTTTGACCTTGTAGGGATAGAGAACCTTTTCTGGGTTACTCTCCCTGCTACAATATCTTACATTTACTAGCTTCTTTTATGTTCCCTTGCTGTCTAGTAGTTGATAAACTGAAACCATTGTCATTTAAGCACACTGGAGAATTTTTCCTTTAAATTGATTTAGTTTAGGGGTTCTTAACTTGAGATTTCCCACTAGGCAGTATTTTCTAGTCATTGGTAATACCTATGTAAGAGTTTAGAAAAATGATTATAATATTAAAGAAGAGGGAATAAAAGCCAATACACTAATATAAAACTAGTCGAAAGGGATGTTTCCATTCCCCAGTGTGGGCAAGACTTCCACATCAAGAGCACACACTGAAGTATAGTTCATAGTGAAAGATCAAAAATGTGAATCAACAAACCACTATGAGATTATACTTTCTAAAACCTAACCTGATCATTTCTATCTCCTAATAAATGAGTTTAATACATTTATTATATTTACTGATATACTTGTCCCATTTTGCCTGTCTCCTAGCTGTGTGGGAGGCAGGCTACAGGTGAACTCAGTACTCAAGGGACACAGTGTACAAATGGAATCTTAATTGTCCTTCATAGTTAGATAGCTGACATGTATATTTGCTTACTGTCTGCCAGGCACTGTTCTAAGCACTTTATATATAGTATCTCATTTAATCCTTTCAACAACCCATGAGGCAGATTTTGACATTTTTCCTATTAGAAAAGGGGAGGAGAGACTTAACTTCTCCGAAGTTTGCACAGCTGGTATGCAGCAGGGTTGGTATTTAAACCCAGGCAGTCAGGTTTCAAATCTGTTCTTAATCACTAAATGTTACTGTGTCTTGTGAAAGTTTAGCACACGGAGAATATGATAATAACACTGGAAAATACAAAGAGAAAACTCTAAAAAGTATTAGACAAGGGGGAAAAAAAAGAATTTATCCACAAAAAGTCATTAGCAGGCTGACAATAGGCATTTCATCTCCAGCTGAACCTAACGGAATAACATTTTAAAAGTGCTAAAGGAAAATAGGTCAGGCTAGAATTCTCCGACGACTTTGGCATATAAGAGTGAAGGGGAAATAAAGCCTTTTCAGATGTGTGGATTATGATTGTTTGTTACTCATGGATATTTGAATAAACTCATAAGAATGTACTTTAGCAAGGAGAAAATTATTACATTTTTGTGGCTTTTGGTAAAAAACTAAAAATGCTATTAAGAAGGTGCCTATACAGCACTTAGCACATATTTATTGATTCTCATTGTTATTTCATTTCCAGTTGTATAGAAATATATGCTAGAAGGGTATTTATGAAAAGCAATATTCTACTAGGGTTAATATAGTGATCAAAGCTTTTTTTAAAAAAAACAAATGAAATGTTAGTCATTGATAGAAAGCACTGGAAGTGGACACTACTGCCAGTGATGGCAGAGGTAGTAAACTTAATGGTATTCAAGAATACTACGCTATTTATATTACTGAAGAGTAAATATATATGTATCAACTTCAGTAAATTAAAGTATTAAATGATTTAGAATTTATGAATCACAAATAAGGAATCTCTTCTTTTTTATGTGTCTTAATAATTGATTTGAAAACCCAAGCACTATATAACAATTATGTATTCATGTGGTCATTTGAATTCTAAGATTTCTTATTTTCTTTCCAGCGCCTGGCTTTGGAAGCTGAGAAAGTTCAAGCAGCCCACCAGTGGAGGGAGGATTTTGCAGTAAGGACCCTTTTTAACCACTTGATTTAATAAGTACATCGATGTTTTGTGTTTGGATAATTATGATTTCATTTAAAATATTTTTTTTAGTGATGGACTCTTAAGGTATTATGAGACCAAAAACAGCTAGCTGTACTTTGTTGCTTTAAAAAAATACCTTGAAATATTCTCATACTCAAAGGTATTTATAAAATTAATAACAGAAAAATAACATTAAATTATAGCATTTGAATAATCTTTATAGGTATTATGAATATACTAATTGAAAAACAAGTGACATTTTTTAAGAAGTGACATGCATATTGTAGTCACTTTGACAGTGGGCAATGCAATTAAAGTTAGAACAGATGCATTAAAACCTCTTAAAATTTAACTTGCTCCACATTAGTTAGAAGTTATCCTTCGTCTGCTCTGGCCTGCTTTTAGAAACGTCAGCTGATATTAACTTCTGCACCTATTGTTTGATAAACTGCTTTTGTGCTCCAAGAGTCACTGGGCTAATTATACAAATTGCAGAAATTCTTCTTGTGATGAGTTCCTTCCCTCCTTCCTTCCTTCCTCCCTCCCTCCATCTCGTCTCTAGCTATCTGTTATATCTTCTTGCATCCATGGTACACAATGAAGAAGCCTGATCTTAATAGTTAAAATACTTCTGTTACATATTTGAATTGTATCATTTATAGTGAAAATCTCTTTAGTTTCTTTTATTTTTAACATCTTTATTGGAGTATAATTGCTTTACAATGTTGTGTTTCTGCTGTATAACAAAGTGAATCAGCTGTATGTATGCATATATCCCCATATCTCCTCCCTCCTGTGTCTCCCTCCCACCCTCCCTATCCCATCCCTCTAGGTGGTCACAAAGCACCGAGCTGATCTCCCTGTGCTACACAGATGCTTCCCACTAGCTATCTATTTTACGTTTGGTAGTGTATATATGTCCATGCCACTCTCTCACTTCGTCCCAGCTTACCCTTCCCCCGCCCTGTGTCCTCAAGTCCATTCTGTATGTCTGCGTCTTTCTTCCTGTCCTGTCCCTAGGTTCTTTAGAACCTTTTTTTTTAAGATTCTCTCTCTCTCTCTCTCTCTCTCTATATATATATATATATATGTCAGCATACAATATTTGTTTTTCTCTTTCTGACTTACTTCACTCTGTATGACAGACTCTAGGTCCATCCACCTCACTACAAATAACTCAATTTCGTTTCTTTTTATGGCTCAATAGTATTCCATTGTATATATGTGCCACATCTTCTTTATCCATTCATCTGTGGATGGACACTTAGGTTGCTTCCATGTCCTGGCTATTATAAATAGAGCTGTAGTGAACGTTGTGGTACATGACTCTTTTTGAATTATGGTTTTCTCAGGGTATATGCCCAGTAGTGGGATTGCTGGGTCGTATGGTAGTTCTATTTTTAGTTCTTTGAGGAACCTCCATACTGTTCTCCATAGTGGCTGTATCAATTCACATTCCCACCAACAGTTCTTTAGTTTCTGATCAAAGAAAAATTCCAGACAGCTCATTTGGGAGATGTTAACCCCCCTCGCCCCATTTAAAATACGATTAGAGTTTGAGTGACAGCTTGATAATACTGTTCAATTATCTTTGAATGTTTTGCAAGACATCTCAGATTTGAAGGTAAGAAAGTTGTGGTTCAATAGAACACTAAACTGAGGTTTAGCAGTTGACACTTTTACTTCATGTTTATGTGATTTTATTGTCTATCAAAGGAAAATATAGAAAATGATACTTCATTCACTAATAATATAGGATAACAGTTAAATAGTATTTCATGCTTGATGATTCTGATATTATTTATTTATACTGTCTTTTCCACAAATTTATATTTCTTAAGTAAACTCTTAGTCTACTCAGTTGAGACTCTATTTGACTGTCAGTTTGATTCTTTCACCTGAATTGATCATATTGCTTGCTTTGTTGGTATCATGTAGGTACTGGCTTAATCCACAATTGTTTGTTGTAGGTACATTAAGAAAGATCAATATGTCATCCATAATATATAAAGAAAAAATCAGTGATGAAGTTAAAAACACAACCTTTCTGAGTATAGAGGACAAATTTTAAGCTCATCCAGTGAAGATTTTACAGTGCAGTTTGTTGCTGTTAGATGTAAGGAAAGTAAACCTGCATTTTTTTGTGTGTCTTGAATAGACCAAAAACAGCCAAAGTAATTTATCCCAATAAATATCCATTCTAGAACTAATAATTAGTGACATTTACTTTTCTTCTCCATCTTAGAGGTGGCATAGTAAAAGCAGTGTAAAGGCATAATAGTTGTGAAGTTAGATGTTGTATTTTGCCTAGTCTTGGTATATAAATTGGCGCTGTTTTAGTTTAAATCCTGAGTACTTCTGAGAATCCAAAAAATCATTAAGTTCATCAAATCAGATTGCATAGTATATAGATTCTATTGCTGTTTCAAAAAGCTTTTCTTGCATTAAGGGAATTTGGTAATATTTCATGTAGTCATTTATTGGTTGTATGTCTTTTCCAGCTTTCTAGGGAGAAGTGATGTGTTAAAAGTAACTTTACAAATAGGAATGTAGTATATAAAGTTTCCTTCCCGGATATATTGGCTCATTAACACAAAGTTAACATTTTGGCAGTGATTTATTTTTCCTTACAAAAGTAATGGGTGACCACTGTAGATGACACAGCAACTCTCAGCGTGTGCTAGCCATTACTCTATTTTACTGAATCCAAACCATCATCAATTGTAAGGGTAAGAAAGAAAAAAAGAAGCTAATTAAATTGTGATGCACTAACAATTTTAAGCAGTATTCATATTTGTCGGATGTCAAAATGTGTAAAAATTTACCTTGAAACGTAACTCCTTTTATCTGTTCTCTCAGTGCCTATATCCAAACAGAAGTATTGCTAGGAAAAGTCATGCAAGAGGACAAATTCAGTTCCACAATGACACAGATACCATTACTAGATCTTCTATGGTTAAATAGGAAATACATTGTTTACCCAGTAAATGTTAGGAGTTCTTAGCAAATAGTCGTCACCGTGTGGGAGAATTCTTGAACAAATTCTGTTTTAAATTTCCCCTTAGGTCACCTCACAATTTATTTAGGACTTGTGAATGTACTGATTGACATTAGAAGAGACTGTTAAAGGGAAAACACATTAGAGAACTTTAGAGCCCTGTCAACTCATTTCCCCAGTACCCTTCTTGATGGACTGTAAATGATGTTCACAGGACACATATCTGTCACAGTTTGCATGTTGACAATTGATATTTTCCCTAAAGCCTTTACCATAGCACTTCCCTTTGAAATACCATAGGTGATAGACAGTTGAGATAGTAGTGATTTTATATTTGAAGAATAGAACCTGAAAGAAGATTGCCTTCAAATTCAAATAAGTAAATAGTGCAAAAATAAGCGACCTTTTTCCCCTTTTTCCTTGTTTCTTTTCTGATAAACTAGATGATGATTCAGTTCATATACATACAATAAGGTTAAACATCCTTCAAGACCATAATAAAAATCAAATTCACGCATGGTTGGAAATTAGAAATCATCAACATTAAATGTCTCTTTATTTTGTGATTACATACAAAACAATCAGAAATTTTGTCAATATCTTAACCAAACATTTAAAAATGTTTAATTTGAAGTTAAATGCTGCCATACTCCAAAAGGTCCTTGTTTTAAACTTTATAAGGCTTTTATCTTCTAAGGCATTTAACTATGCATCAGTGCAATACTTCTTTAATGCCATCCTTTAATAATTTAACACTAGGATGATTTAGAAGGCAGAAATAATTTCCTAAAAGGTACATTAGCATTTCAAAATGAAATATAATATGCTGATTCTTCCCTCTAGTATAAGTAGGGAAGTTTCATTAACATTACTTAGGCAAAATGTTGATTAACATTCTGTACTCTGTGGTGTAGAGAAATCTCAAGAATAACAAGAACAAAAGGCAAAATACTAAAATGCTGGCAACAAGAAAGGGCTCCTGTAATTCACACTCTCCCTCAGCTCCACTCAATTCCCAATTGGATGTACAATTGAGGGAACAAAGGGCATACACTTTAAATGGATCAAGATTTATACGGTCATGCATTTACAAGTTCAAACCAATATTTGTAAATAAGCTGTGTCTACCAGCTGCCTTTCAGGTCTGCATGCAACTTACTGGCATTAAAGGGCACCTCTCATGTCACTTATGATGGACAAATTATTTTATTAAGGGCAGGTGGGAGAAGGAAAAAGGAGCTTAGAAAATTAATTGTTCTGCATAAAATAATTGCTATTATTTCTACTGAACAGATCTTTTCCAGTTGCTTTTGAAATCTCTTTTGATTGCATTGCAATGGTTGGTTAACTAAAGCAATTTTGTTTCCAACTAAGCCTGCGATATTAATTGTACGTACACATGTATAAACATAAGGGGTGCCTAATTTGTATTTTAATAAGTAGGATCTTTATGTATGGCTTATTAGCATCAGCTTGTTATTGTGAATGCTGAGTACAGACAGTCTAGAAATTGGGCAATAAATAAAACATTTAGGGAGCCTTTTTTAGCTCCAGCTTCACAGAGAAACTAAATGAGATGGTGGGAATTTTTCTAGTGAAGTTGAATGTTATTGAGTGTTAATCAGGCTAATTTAATTCTCCTAATTGAGTTTTAATTATATACATATACTTTTTAAAAATTACCTTACTCAAATCATATTTTGAAATGTTGCTTTAAAAGTTGTACTATGTAGAATTTTGTGTTTATATGAGTTAAATTAATAGGCACTGGCATTCTATATTTTATTACTTCATCTATCCTAATCATTTCATGAAATAACATCACCTCTGTTGATTGCAGCACAAACAGTTGTGACTATGGGAACTAGGAAATCATACTGTATTTATTTTGGTTACAATGTATAAAGAGAAAAACTATTCTAAATTATAATTGTGCAGGTTCAGGATACAGAAGTGCTGGCTTTTTAGGAATAACAAGTGGGGAGTACTTACAGACAATGGAATGTTATTCGGCACTAAAAAGAAATGATCTATCAAGCCATGAAAACACGTGGAGGAACCTAAAATGCATATTACTAAATTAAAGAAGCCAATCTGAAAAGACTACATACGATATGATTCTAACTATGTGACAGTCTGGAAAAGGCAGAACTATTGCTAAGGAAAAAAAAAAAAGACAATCAACCCCAAATGGAGACACATATGCTAAGCCCCACATCACCAAACCATGACTTAACTTACAGTTTCAACTCTCCTAGAAATGGAATCTTAAACCAATTGGTCAGGAATTACCTGATGAGCCCTAGTTAGGAATCTGCCTGATAGACCCCTGCCATCCTCTAAAGGACAGTAACCTTGCAGTAACCAACCTGCCTTTTTTGCCTGGTACAATTTCCTTTTCCCCACTCTCTTCTGCTGTAAAAGTCTTTCATTTTGTACAGTTCCTCAGAGCTCCTTTCTATCTGATAGATTGGATGCTGCCTGATTCAAATTGATTTTTGCTCAAATAAACTCTTAAAATTAAAAGAAAAAAGTAGGGGGGCGGCATTGTCTTAATGAATGAATGAATTTAATAGATTATCAAAATGATTTTAGTCTCTAGCTGGATTTAGTCTTTCTTAGTTTCTACATTTGGTTGAATTGTCCTTTTGGAATCAAGAACTTACATATTATGCAACAGTTCTTACGTAGAGAAACAATCAATTTTTTACTACTACTTTTTTTAAAGAGTTTTGTCAGTTTCTCCTCATCATCAAGATAGATGAAAAGGAGCCACAATGCAAAACTGATTTACCCTCAAATTGTGGGAAACCATTTTAGTAGAAAAGAGCCAGGCAAATTCATGGTACCATATTCTTTTTGCACATACATATAAATGCCCATGGTAAGAGCATTATAAGGTAGCAGAGTAGAAAATAGTAACCGTGGGCTTTAAATTATTAATTATCCTGGATGATAACCCCTCTCTTTTGTTTCTTATGTTGAATAAAATAAGAAGCAAAATATTTATCCAGTAATTACCTAGCCAATAATCTTGGTTTTATTTTTAATAATGTTTAATATGTTCTAATGATCTTCCTGTTCTCAGTATTATTTCTTTTAAAACGAAGGTCACATGATAGCACATGATGATGCATTAGAACTCCCTAAGTAAGACATCATGACAGCATGTCCTGGGATAATGCAAACTTAGATATAATTGGAGCTGGGTAAATTTCTTTCTTTCTTTTTTGTCCCGCTCTCAGGAAGGTAGAGAGGAGTTAGAAAGGGCAGGCATCTCTAACTTGGGAAATGCGGAGGTGGATGGGTCTTTATGTTTTTCAAATCTAATCTGCTGCCTCAGTGTCCTGGTATTGAGCTGATGAAAACATTGTTAAATTAGTGGGAGATTCCAGGAATTGCTGCCAATATTCTAAAAATTGTAGCCATGAAGAACACACAAATATCAATACCCCATTGATATTTAAGCTAGAGTTATTTATTGCCATCTGCAGGTATCAAATTGTAGTTGTCACAAGAGAGCTTTTGAACTTAGGTATTTCATTAACCTCTCTATAACTTGAGCTACATTTAATTAAAATTTTTGGACACCACTTATTTGCATTAAGGTGGGGTTTACTATATTAAAAATGTCTCAACCACAAAAGAACTAAAAAGATGAAGAAAAATGTATAAGCATTAAAAATTACTGCATAGTTTACAAAGATTTGCTCTATAAACTTTTGTCCACTTCATTTCCTTATTTAAAAATTTTCAGTTACTTTCCATTTAGCATAAATGATATACAGGCCCTTCATGATCTGGCCCCATCTTATTTTTCATACATTTCTACTGGAACATTTCCCCAGCAGCTATTACCGTTCTCCTGAAATTCTGAGTCCCAAACAGAGTAAATTATTTGATGGTTCCCTAAGACAATATTCTTTCCTTCATCCTCAGACCTTTTGATAATCTCTGCCTAGAAATCTCTCTCATCTCTCCCCAATTTCCTTTTGGCTTTGATCCACCAATCTTGGATTTGTTGTCTGTTTTATATGGCCCTCTAATGTCTAGTATATATTCATATTCAAGTACGTACTCCCTGTATAATTTTCCTTTTTCCACATTTTTTCAGCACTAAAATGTAAACTTCCTGGGGATAAGAACTTTGGCTAAAGCATTACTAAAAAAACTGTAGTCTAGTACAATGCGTAATAGACATAATAGTACAATGCAGTAGCCTATAAGTAATTTTTAAACTAAAAATAGTTACTTGTAGTGCTGAGGTATCTATTTTTATTCTAAATATTTATTGTCAATTTCACTGGAGAAATAATAAAAAAAAAACTTGGTTTAATGTACTTTTTAAAAGTCTGAATATATTTGCCCATAGCTGTGACATAGTTACAGAACACTGGGCTTGGAGTTATGCAAATCTATACTTCAAATGTTGGCTTTGCCACTAACTTGCAATACAATTTTAGAAAAATAACAGTCTTTTGAATATCAGTTTATGTAAAAACTCTTAGTTCTGTAGTCTCCACCAGCATAATTATTTTTGTAAGATGCTCTGTGCTTGCCCTATTTCCCTACGAAGGAAGATATTTTCTAGAAACCTTGTGGTATGTCCCAGGTGTTCACACACAGGTTGACACAAGTCCCTAGATGGCTGTTTGCCTAGTCCAGCAAGTATCTGCCGGCTCCCATGACTGTGGTGCTCGATTTGCTGTCGTTGCTCCAGTGAAAGAATACCACTCTGCTCAGGCTGCTGTCAACTGGTGCATCCCAAACTGCAAAGCACTTGAACTTGAGTCATAGTGTAGTCTGTGCAGAAAGAAGGGTGAATGACCCTATTTCCAGCCATAGATTTTTTTTCAAACTAGATAAATCATATTTTAATGTACTATTTAAAAAAGTCAAAGTTCATAAGAAAATCCACAGTGAACAAAATATTAAATTTATTTTTCTTTAAAAACATTTCACTGTGATAAGAACACAACATGAGACCTACCCTCTTAACAAAGTGTACAATACATTATTATTGACTACAAGTACAATGTACAGTAGATCTCCACAGCTATTTATCTTGTGTTGCTTAGTTGAAATTTTATGCCTGTTGATTACTATCATTTCTCCCTCCTCCCCAGCCCCTGGTAACCACCATCCAGTCTTTGATTTTATTGACTATTTTAGGTAACTCATGTAAGTGGAATCACGCAGTATTTGTCCTTCTGTGTCTGCCTTATTTCACTTAGCTTAATGTCCTTGAAGCCCATGCATATTGTATTATAGAATCATCTACTTTTTAGAGGCTGAACAATATCGTATTATATGTATATACCACATTTTTTAATATCCATTCATCTGTAGCTGGACATTTAGCTTGTCTCCACATCTTAGCTACTGTGAATAAGGGTACAATGAAAATGGGAGTGTTAATAATATTTCTTCCAGATCCTGATTTTAAGTCTTTTGGATATATATCCAGAAGTGGGATTGCTGGATTATATAGCAGTTCTAGTCTTAACTTTCTCGAGAAACCATACTGTTTTGTGTAGCGGCTACACCATTTTGGATTCTCACCAACAGTGTGCAAGAGTTCCAGTTTCTCTACATTCTTGCCAATGCTTGTTGGTTGTCTGATGGATTAAAGACTTAAAGGTAAAACCTGAAACTCTAAGACTTCTAGACCAAAACATAGAGGAAAAGTTTCATGACATTGTTCTTGGCAATGATTTTATGGATATGATACCAAAGCATAGGCAACAAAACCAAAAAGAAACAAGTGGCACTATATAAAACTAAAAAGCTTCTGCACAGCAAAGGGAACAATCAACAGAGTGCAAGGCAACCATGTATCTGATAAGGGGTTAATCTCCAAAATGTATAAGGAACCCATACAACCCATTAACAAAAATTACAACCCTAGACAGTTTTAATCACCAGACTCTGAAGCTAGTTCTCATATTCTCATTTATTTAATTCTTCTCCCAAAGAAGGCAGAAGCACCTTTCCTTAGGAGTCTGTGAGGAGACTTATTTTTTACCTTATCCTCATTTCACTAGTGTCCCTGTGAACACTTGTTTATGTTTTTTTCCCCTTTTTAGGAAACAGTCAGTCAGCTTCCAGCAAATGAATGCATGAAAATAGATTTCTGATAATTTTTCAGCTTTAATCCTGTATTGTCATAGCTCATGTTCAGCCTGGAAGGCTTCTATTGGAAGACCTCATACATTTGTATTTCCAAAAAGTTTTTTGAAATTAAGTGAGATAGTTTATGGGAATATACTTAGCACTTTGAAAGGTCTTAAAAATGATAATTTTAATAGAGGAGATGCTATCTCCTAGATTTATTTCTTTTGAGAAGTTGACATATTGCTTTTTAATGATTAAGTGTAGCTGGTTATACCTTCTTAAGGAGGAAAATATACATTGCACATAATAGGCATTGGATGAATGCTTTTTGAATTGACTTAAACCCATTTTACTTACATTCCATTTATGTATTAAGACTGCACTGATGAAGAATGACTACATTTGGAAGTGACAAGTACTCAGCATGAGACTAACAAAATTTTTTGTTCTTATCGATGTTTGTCTTTATGTCTGTATGAAGTTCTGGTTTACTCGGTGCCTAAAACAGCCCTGGAAGATCTTTGCAGAAACAAATCAAAACAAACAGCTGTATCTAAAGAGATCTTTAGGGAGTACAGACACTAATACGTATTTCTATTTACTGTAGATCCTTTAGGACCGAGCCCTGGGGCAATAACTCTATTCTCAGAGATAATTTTTATCTTCAGAATAACATTAGATGTTGGAATAATTTCAACTTGATGGAATTATAGATATGTTAATGGCTTTGTTCCTCTTGCTGTGGGAAAGAGAATGTTTTAGGAATTGGAGAACTGGCCTAGAGAGCTTTTTTCCTAAAGGATTGACACCATAGTGATGAAACTTGGAGCTTTAAAATAAAGCAACAAAGTGTAAGATGCAGGCAATTAATGTAGGTCATGGGGTTTAGTCACTAGTAGGATACATTTTGACTTTGGGGGATACCTAGGAGAATTGACCATGAGAACTGAGGGCTTAGTACACTAATTTCAGTAGAGGGATATTATATGTCCAGAATATAGGAAAGCTGTTGAAACAACGGTCTGGATAATGTTGAGAGTGTGGATATTGCAATCAAAAGCTTAGTCAGAAAAAAGAAGTCTTGGGCTTCCCTGGTGGCGGAGTGGTTGAGAGTCCGCCTGCCGATGCAGGGGACACGGGTTCGTGCCCCGTTCTGGGAAGATCCCACATGCTGCGGAGCGGCTAGGCCCGTGAGCCATGCCCGCTGAGCCTGCGCGTCCGGAGCCTGTGCTCCGCAACGGGAGAGGCCACAACAGTGAGAGGCCCGTGTACTGCAAAAAAAAAAAAAAAAAATCTCTAAGTAGATGGAAGACATTTTTAAGAGGTCTCCGATTTAAACTTATAGGTTAAAGAAAAAAAAAGACAAGAAAACCTAGAGAATATTCATCTACAAGTTTAAAAAAGTATGTAACTAGACTTGAGTGCTGGACCTAATTACATATGATAAAAATGCTATGGGAATTGAGGGGAATAGCCAATTCCTCCTTTTATGGAAAATCGCTACTTCTTTAAAGTTCATGCCTTTGGTCATCTTCTAACCTTCCAAGCCAGTCTGTCAGTGGAGTTTTTCCCATGCTATCCTCTCTCTCTAGTTAGTCAACCTTTTTGTTTTCCTTTTACTTTGTCACCAACATACAAACTGGCTCCCGTATCTTCTATCATTAAAAAAAATTTTTTGCTATCTCTTTTAGTGTTGCCACATTTCCTTGCTGTCTTATTCTGCAAACCTCAAAAGAGATGTAGACCTACACCATCTCTTCATCTTCACCTTCACCCAGTGGCCAGCCCACTCCAATCTGACTGCAAAATTCATCCGTGGTGAAATTGTTCTTAGTAGTTGCATTTACCTCCAGGTCATCAAGTCTTATGGACATTTTTTGTTTATCTTTGTACTTGGTCTTTTCCTATCTTTTAATGTACCACTTCCTATTTCCCCTTTCTTCAAACACAAGTTTCTTCTGTTAGTTTTCAGGAAACCCCATTTTCCTATTTTCTCACCATTTAGTCCTTCTCAGTCTCCTTTTTAGTATTTTTTCTGTACTGTAGCTCTGATATTACCTAAATTTAGGGCACAGTCTTAGCCCTCTTGTCATTAATGCCCATACTTTCTCCCAGGACACCTCATCCATTGCTTTGAAATTAAATAGGATTCCACCCAAATGTTCTTTCTGAGCTCTAGGTTCATTTAAGTAACTGACCACTTGCTGTTTCCATTTAGCTGTCTCACCTGCATGGTGCTAACATGGCCAGATGAGCAAGTGTTTCCATTCCTCCCTCCCCCAGTATCCTGATGATCTGTTAATTTCCCCATCACGGATGAGATCACCTTCTCCCAGTTCATCTAGCCAAATTTAAGGAGTAATCCTTAATTTCTCCCTCTGCCATAACCCCTCATATAATCCACATGTAAATTCTGTCAGTTCCAGCTCCGTATATATCATGCAACCATTCATTTCTCTTCAGCTTCATAACCACTGTCTTTGTTCAAACCACTGACATCCCACAGGCAGAATAATCTTGAAAATATTAACCAAATTATGAATCACAGAGCCCATTCTACTGTCCTAGGGAATTCACAAATTTGTTTTACAGAATTGTAGTGGTCCAACACATACATAATAGTTAAGTAGGATTTTCGACTGTCAATTCGATAGAAGAGAATGGTGAGACTTTTTAAAAAATCAATACACAATTTCATAAGATAGTGGGAAATGTAGCTTTGTATATCCTTCTGACACGGACGTTTTGGAGACCAAATAAGACGGACGAGTTGTAAGAATTTTAAACCAGTAAGTCAGGCAAATATAAAAACTGAGTAGTTTAAGTAACACATACCTGAATTTAGAAAGTAATGTGCAGCTTTTCTCAAACCGCCCATGAAAAAATGTGTCTATGTAGCAGCAACAATAAAATCCAGGCAGAACAAGTAACAACTAGATTAAAAAAAGAGCAAAACATTACTTTTAGTCAAAATTAGTGATACAAAATGTGAGGTTTTGTATGAATTCGGGTGTAACATAGCAATTTCAAAGTGCCTGCTTCTGCTTTGTTAGAAGGCATATTATGATCTGAGAGAAAAGGTAATCAAGAGAGCTTGTAATTGCTGAATGTTGTAGAAAATCAGCTATCGTGGAATTGTAGCATTGTGTGCCATGGCATATATTATACGTTAACTAAATTATTAGATTCCAAAAATTATAAAATTACCACATTGCAAAAGCTGCTTTACTTTGTTATAATGTTTCACCACCATGTGGACAGTTCTCCTGCGGATCTTATAAGAATCACCTAGAATCCTGTTTTTCAAAGTTCTCTATTACATTCTCCCCTCAAGGTTCTCAGTGGTGTCCTATGGGGGTGAAGTCAAGACATTGAGAATCCTTCTGTAGTGAGCCAGTGTGACTGAGTGGAATATGATCTCTCTCTCATGGGTGTTAAAACTGAAGAAAGCTTGACCAACACTAACTGGAGGGCTTATTAATTATGAAAATAAAAGTGATGAGTCTAAATGCAGTTCTAAAGCTTGGGAAAAAAAGAGATTGAGTGTAAATAGATTTGATGTAGAAAAGAAAATTATAATAAGCAGCCAGAGTCTCAAAAAAATCTAGTTGGGTTTAGTTAATACCAAAATAGCAATAACAACAATAAACAGGCTTACTCAATCACTTTTTTTCTAAAATTATAATACCTTGTTTTTGTAAAAATGTTTTAATATCATTAATTAAAAATTAAAATGATATAGATAGCTACAAAAGAAAAATTAAAATCTCCCCTAATCTCCACAACTACGTTTATTCCTTGTTTATATTTAGTGAGTCTCATGATGTTCAATTTATCTGTTTATACCTTTTTTCCATGTATTTTTTTCATGATATACATACAAAATTCATAGATACAGTCATATAATAGAATGTACAAACTTATCACCAGAGAGTGTGTCCTATTTTGAATAAGTTAACATGTTTCTGTGTTCTCTCACTTTCTTCATACATCCCCAAATCTTACTAAATTATTACTTTTACATAAAGATTTGTCTTATGTTGTGTAACCGTAGTTTCCGCATTGTTAATCCTGGTTCTGGATCCTCCATTACTCACCTTATTTTTTTGTTTTTGTTTTCTCTTTAAATTCATAATTTGATTGAGTGGATTTTGTTGTGAAGTAGTTTGATCAAGAAGAGCCGTGAGATGCTTTAATTTCTGAGTTCTTATGTGTTAGAGAATATCTGAGTATTTAATTTTGGACTTGAAGAAAACCTTGGCTAAGTAGGTATTTTTCCCACTCAAAATATTGGGGTATTGCTTCACAGTCATCTGCACAGTCTGTCATTTTTAGTGGCTGTCAAGAACTCTAAAGCTGTTCCAGTTTTAGCCCCTGGTTTCCATCCTGAATTGACTTGATTTTTTTCACTGATTCTCTAATGATATAGTCTTTGTTCTTGAAGTTGAGCTAGGAATGATGCATCTGATTGTTGATTGTTTGATGTCTTCTTACTAAAGTTGTAATTTCATTTCAGAGATGTAGATGTTTACTTTCAGCATAGTTTTGAATATTTCTGCATAAAGTTTTTTCATGATCTCTTTTTCAAGAATATTACTTAGTGTAAGTTGGGCCTCCTTTTCTGTTTTCCATAACTGGTATCTTCTCTATTACAGTTTTTAAAAAATATATCTTTATTCAGTTACATTTCATTTGGCATGATTTTCTGAAGGCTGTCTGGAATGACGGTCTTTTCACCTGCATCCACGTTTTGTTGTTTTCTTCGCTACATTATCTTTTTTGTATCTCCCAGTTTTCTCTATGTTCTGGCAGCTTCTTTGCCAACTTATATTGGTTTATAATCTAATCTTTTGAACTCCTTTATCTTTTATTTTCTTTCATTTTTTCCCCTGGCTATCTCCCTCCACCTCCTATCTTAAAGAGTAGGTCTACAATTTCTCTGGGACTCTGCCAAGAACCATGGATCTTAATTCTTTCTTTTATTTTAGGATTTCATATATTAAATTAGTTTCCTTTCTTCCTTCCCTTTTCCAAAAATGGCTAGGCACAGGTTCCTGAATCTTCTTGAGTAAAGTAATGTTTTGATGGAAGATGATGAAGTAAAGTTAAAGAGAACTCAAAGATACTTTAGGGCTTCCACTAATAAAACTGTTCCACTGAGGTGAATAGTCTCAGCTGTATTCCAAAATATGCTCTTTCCTTTGCACATTTCCAGTCAGTTTTTAACATTCAAGAAGCCTGTAAGATTTATGGTAAAAAACAATTAAGTCCTGGCTTTTCTTGAAGCAAGATGATGATTGCCATTTCTCTTTCTTACTGGGATTTATTTTCTTTTATGTTTTTCAGCTAGAATTTATTTAGTAAAAAAATAGAAAACTGCAGGTAATAGTAGTATTAATTACATTTTCAAAGCCAAAATAGGGAATGCCCAATGTAAGTGTTCCTGAAAAAATATATATCTAATTATCCACTTGATACCAGCTGGATATTATAAATGCTACTTTTAAACAAATTATTACAAAATATGATGAAGAAAAGAAAATACAGTGTAAACCAGTGCAAAGATAAAGCAGAAAATACTCTAAACAGAAACCCTAGTTACCATTTGCTCATGAGAATTATTGATTCTCAGCTTATAATGTGCTTCTGACTCCATAGGATATTTTGTTGTCTAGTATTCAGTCTAAAATTATTTTTTGAGCCACGAAGCAAGTCAAAGCCGTGATGTTTAGAAGCGGCATACTCTAATAAATAGAATTGCCAACCAAGGTGCCAGAAAGAGTTTGGTTTGGTTGTTTCCTATTGTGCGATTTTTAGCTATATAAGGTCTAAGCCACAGTTTCTTCAACAATAAAGAGGGGATAATATTGGTACTAACAGCACAGAGTTATTCTGATACTTAATGAAAATTATGCATGGACGCCTTCACGCAGGTCTTTGACAAGTAGATTCAAGCATTTGAGATAACTGAAATTATCTTGGCAATCAAATTTACTTTTCTTTAAAAACTTGGCTTATATTCTTCCTGCTTGGTTTCAGGTGCCATCATTAGACACACATCCTGCCATCCTCAGACACCTTTAACATACACATAATCAGTACATTTCATTGAGATCAGTTATTCTTGCAAATGTGTTGTTTCTCTTTTGAAACATGTTTGTAAAGATAAAAAAAAAAAAGCCCACTATGAAATGTTAAATAAGGAGGGCAGTACAGAATCAAAATATCCATTTTGATAAATTATATTCTTGCTTTGAACAAAATATACATTTTTTTAGCACAGCTATTTTAAGCTCTTAAAATGTATGAATATTGGAATCCCATTATCTTACAGCTTACACTCTGTAAAATCTAATAAATTTTACATTTCTGCCCTTTTATTTCAAAATCTTAACTGTTTTTCATATTTCTTTGTTCTGAGGGTTTTTGATTGTGGAATAAAGAGCATTCATTAAACTCAGGAGAGATGACAGAACTTAAGTTGTAATCAATCTGAAATATATGTTTCATGGTTGCTAAATTCTTTTTTCATCATCTTTGTGCTGAGTGAAAATAACCAAATCATGTACTCAAGCTGACTTAAGCCTGTTTCTTTGACTAGAAGGGTAATGAAACTACCTGTCAGAGAATGTCAATGTTTCTGTTATTTTAATATCATAGATGTTAATCTTAAGGCTTCCCAGAAGTCTCTAGTTTTTACAGAGTTTTATCTGAAATTCTGATTCATAAAGTTATTCATATGATAACCTAGATTTTAATCTCAGGTTTCTTCTATCTTACAGACTTTTAGTTCTAAATTCTGATTCATAATTAGTTACCAGTTTGTGGTGGCAAGGGGAAATGGGGGAAAACATGAATAATTTTAATGCATAAATGAGTATTCACATTGTACGCCATTTTCATCAAACCCTATTTTCTCATCTGAATGAACACAGAATAAGCACGAAGAGTTGTGGAACTTTAGAACATTGGATTCTCTGGCACTGGAAGCTTTGTATGGCTTACTTGCTGTTGTTTCCTTTCTCAGTACTCTCAAATGTCAAGGATATTTCAGTGATGATTATGAATTGTCTTGAGTCATGCCATGTGACTCACAGAAAAATACAGCAATGACAAGAAAAGCCAAGGTCTCTCTACAAAAGTACCGCTTGGCCACGTTGAAAGCTTTGTGAATTTAGAATGAAGATGGGCAATTGTACTATAATTCATAGCTCTGCTTGAGTGCCAAGGAGTCATATCTTTCAACAGCTTTCAAGTTCTTCAGGACATGTAAAATTCAAGGTTACTGTTGAGCAAATTAAATTCATCAAATACTTTGACTTCAAAGGGTATAAACATCTATTGTGTGGTTTGAGAGAAAGTCTGTTGAATCATGTTAGTGCTAGTCAATTTGGTAACACAGAAACTGTAAAATTTAAGGAACTTTCACAACATTATGTTTACAGAGAAAAAGTTCAAGCATATTTTCATGAAAAAGTGAAATTTAATTAGCTTTCCATTTCAATTCCCCTCTCCATCCCACTACAAAAGAAGAAAGAAAAAAAATTGTGATTAGTAGTGATGGATAGCTTGGTTATTACCTGTTACTTTAGATTGTATACATGAGTCTCTTTTTTTGGGAGAAAGATGGATTTATTTACTATTATACTAAAAATTGTAGTTCTTAATTATGCTTTTTAAGAGGTACAATGAATGTAAATGGATATATATATATTTTTTTTAATTAAGAAAAAGTAGGGTAGCAATATATTATTTGGGATGATAGAGTACAAGTTGATTACCCAGAAAATCTGGGAGAACTGATGTCTAAGTAGCTTGCAGATTGATTTCTGGGCTTCTCCCTCGTTAAAAAGTGATACATGGCAGGAGTTTAGCTGCTTTCAAGCTTCCCTGCAGCTTTATTTGTACCAGGCAGTTTGGTTACAAACGGTTTCCTGCTGGGATACCTGATACCAAAAGTAAAACCAAAAGGGCAGCAGAACAGGTAATTAAATAGGCATTAATGGTGTTGATTGTCACTCAATTTAAAAGCATGGTTTATTGAATTAAAGCAACAGTGTGGGCAGTTGACTGCATAGTGTGCCCACATGTCTTGTGTAAAATTATTTTTTATAATCTTGCCAGTAGGTATTTTGTAATGACATCTTGGTATAATTTAATATTTTAAATCTTACATATTAGCACTGAGTCTTTAATGATATAAAATTCATTTGTTTTTAAACCTGCTTTTTTTTTTTAAGTAAATTGAAATGTCCTAACAATTAGATGAGGGAGTAAATAAAATATTAGTAATACATGAATACTGACAGTGTATAAACAAATATACCATGCTGAATATATTTCTATCCAAATATAATATTTTGCTTCTGTATTTGAGTTTCTCCTTAACTTTTAGCTGTCTGTTTAGGCTGCCCTCTAGTGAAATATATAGTAATGAAGACAGTAATTTGTTACACCCTGTTTTCATGCTGGTGAAACCTTATTTTCTGTACCCTTTCCCTCTTTGATTATCATTTTCCTCTTTATGTCATCTGCATTATACTTGGGCTTGCTGGCAATAATCAGTGAGGGAGATTTGGAGAAGCACAGAGACCAATTTAGAGAAAATTCTAGCTTTGTTGAGATAATTTCCTTTTGCTAATGGCAAAAAAATACCATTTCAGAAGCTCACCAGGAAGGAACGTTGTTATTCAGAAACTGAGAGATTAGGATTTGGTATTCCCAAACTAAAGATGCTTGTTTGGTTTATTATTATATTTATTAAACATCCACAATTTAAAAATATATAGTATACTAGTGTGAAATTAGTAAATGAAAAAATGATGTTCATTTGCTCTGGAGGAAAATAGGGAAGCTTTGGTGTTACATAGATCTTGATTCCAATTCTATTCTGCTACTCACTAAGTAACTTTGAGAAGTTGGCTTACCTTCCTGAACCTCCATTTCCTCATCTGTAAATTATAATGGTATACATATCTTTTTAAAAATAAATTTATTTATCTTATTTAATTTTGGCTGCATTGGGTCTTCGTTGCTGTGCGCGGGCTTTCTGTAGTTGTGGTGAGCGGGGGTACTCTTCGTTGCAGTGCATGGGCTTCTTTTGTAGCGGAGCATGGGCTCTAGGTGTGTGGGCTTCAGTAGTTGTAGCGTGTGGGCTCAGTAGTTGTGGCTCGTGGGCTCTAGAGCTCAGGCTCAGTAGTTGTGGCTCACAGGCCTAGCCGCTCCACGGCATGTGGGATCTTCCTGGACCAGGGCTCCAACCCATGTCCCCTGCATTGGCAAGTGGATTCTTAACCACTGCGCCACCAGGGAAGCCCTACATATCTTTAATATTGGATATGAACATTTCATGAGATAGTGTAGGTTTCCATACTAGATTGTCAGTAAATGGACATAACATTATTATCGTTATTATTGTTTATATCATGTTTTACAAAAGATAGCTCTACGAAGATTAACTGGCATTTATTTGTTGAATCATGTTTTATACATCCTTAAATTCAGTACAAGTCTTTTCAATATTAGGTGAGCACGCATATGTGCTTTATGTGTTGTATCGTTCTTTCCTCTACTGGGATGAGAAATCAGTGCTAATAATCTTGGGTTCTCTGTTCTCCTCTGTACACGTATAAAACTCACACATTTCTTAAGAAAATATTTCACTTAAACTTTTGTGCTGGCAAATGTACCAAAAAAATCTTGAAAGAATGATATTAGATTATTGTCTATTGTCTATATATACAAATATATAATACTATGTGTGAAGGTTATGGAAACAGAGAGAGAGGGAGACAGTGACTATTTGAAGAATCTTTCTGTGTTTGCTCAGAAAACACCTTTGAAGACCTCTGCCCACTATAATTTTCAATGTTCATCAGGCTTTGGTGACAGGAAGAACCTTATGACTCAGGGCAAAATTTCATTTATCCCTTTCATCAGACAAGGAGAATGATGCGACTTCCTTTCTCCCAGTCTGTCAAGAAATTCATGGCTAAATTTCATGCTTAATTACAGGATTATGGGGTTCTATAACAGTTATCCTTTTTCTCCTTCTAAGTTTTTAAAAATTATTATTGTTGAAGTATTTATTTTAACTGGCCTGTTGAATAGGTGTTTTGCAATTTGCTCTAAGAATGGAATTATATGTCTTAGAACAATGATGCTTAATGGGGGTTGGTGGATGGAGAGAGGAATTCAGAAGAATCTCCATCAAAGCATTTCAAATACAACTTTCTTGATATCCCTACACAAAATCCAGTTATAAATCAATGGCTGGTTAATTAAAAATCTATAAGTGGTCATACAAACATAGATGAAAGCTGTGGTTGAAAGTTTTAAGGCACTGGAATTTGTGAAAGTGATGTTTTGCCACAAATAAGTTTATATTATACAGGTAGAGACCCAATGGTCTATTATACTCTTTTACATAATCTGTCATTTTTATTTTTTAAATTTTTATTTATTTTTAATTTTTAAAAATTTTTGCCTGCATTGGATCTTCGTTGCTGTGCGTGGGCTTTCTCTAGTTGCGGGGAGCGGGGACTACTCTTTGATGCGGTGCGCGGGCTTCTCATTGCGGTGGCTTCTCTTGTTGTGGAGCACGGGTTCTAGGCGCACAGGCTTCAGTAGTTGCAATACTCGGGCTCAGTAGTTGTGGCTCACGGGCTCTCGAGTGCAGCCTCAGTAGTTATGGCGCACGGGCTTAGTTGTTCCGCAGCATCTGGGATCTTCCTGGACCAGGGATCAAACCCATGTTCCCTGCACTGGCAGGTGGATTCTTAACCACTGCGCCACCAGGGAAGTCCAATCTGTCATTTTTAGAAACTGCTGTATGTTCGAGTCATTTAAACGAAGAGTGAGGAAAAATGGTAAAATGAGCAAAGTTCAGTTGTGTTATTGAGCAACTGTCTTATCCTTACAGAAATACAGAAATTTACAAAATCTTAAAAATAGATTTATATTTATTTTATTAATTATGTGTAATTTATTACTTAGTTCTTTCCAACTTGCTTTGTTTTTTTATACATGACTAGTTTGCCTTTAGTTTGGAAATTGTGTCCAGAATTTTTATGGCAGATGGTCCTGAGTCCTTTTCATAGACTAGCTAGCTTCCTAATGATCTTAACAAAATGACCAATGGCAACAGGATGAGCATTGCTTAGGGGTGGCTTAAAACACTTAGTTTACAGGTTCTAACAAGTTGTCAGCCTTTTGTGTACTTTTGACAACAGGAATGTCCTCGGTCTGGGAAAGTTATACCATTTAACCTAGTGTGGGAGTTTAGAAGGTCAAATAAACTATAGTTTGAATGTGTGTAAATACCTGACTTGTCAGGTCATGGATATCAATTTAGGTGATCTGTGGGATTGTAGATATGACAGCCATCTTTCTCTAACCATCAAAAATTAACATACTACTGCTGTTACGAATGCAGCTGTTTTGATGACGTCTTAATGTATTTCAAAATGAGAATTAAATGAGCAATGCCAGATAAATATATATGTAAAGTTGAGAATATCATTGAAGCATACAATGCATTTGATTAAGGATTTATTCCACTTTGCAAAAGAAACATTCCTTGGCCTTCCTGGGTAGTTAAGTTTTCTAAAGTCTGGAGCAGTTTGTAATTTTGATGTCACTCCTTTGAGATCATTGTTCGAAATTTCATTTCCAAGCTAGTGTTCAATGATACAGCATCCTTCTCCCCTCCAAAAAAATTCCTGCAACACATTAACTTTTTAAATTGTTGGTAATAATATAAAATATACATAAATGATATTATAGTATCTTACAAATTAGAGTTGCCAGATTTAGCACATAAAAAGACAGCATGCCCAGTTACATTTGAATTTCAGATAAACAAAATATATATCTCTTTTGTATAAGTTTGAACATTGTTTTAACTAAAAAAATCCATCATCAGAAATTCAAATTTAATTGATCTCTATTTTATCTGGAAAACTATATTTTAAATACTAACATTAAGTTCTTAAATGAAAATTCTTAGCTCAACCTTTCCTCAACTTCCTATGTTTACTATTTCTTTTTTTGCATAATCTCCAAGCAATTTCTAAACAATACTAGTTCAATCATATAACAGTAACTTTTGTATCATTTATTTGATAGCGAATGGACATTATGTATATTAATATTTATCAGTTTGATTAGTCATTTTTAGGTTTATCTTGCACTCTGTTGATATATAACTTGACAAATTTACCTTTAAAATGTAAAATATAGAGGATAATTTCACTTGATCGGCTTTCAGTTTACTTGTTCCTCTTCGGTGTTTCTAGAGCTGCTATTTTTACCAAACAAATAATCCACGAAAGTGGCCAAAATATACAACAGATTGGAGGAAAAAACACAGCCTTCTAATTTTTTAGGGAGGAAATTGTGTCTGTAAAGGTTAATTGGCTGCTAATATATTCCATTCCTACTTCTCACCTGGGTAGTGACTTTGAAATATCTTTATTCTTTAAATGTAAAATATTTTTCATACTGAGTTTCTTATGTACTGGGAGAGAAGTCATTTTGATCAAAAGATGAGTATGTCGATGTGTTCCTTTGTTCGGTAACACATCTGGAAGCATAGTTTAAAATGTAGACAACTCTATAATTGGCTTGGCTTTTCTGCAGGATTTCTGCTCTCCATTGAAGTGACACCAGCATCTTATGATTGAAGTAACTTCATTTAGCCAAGTCCTTTAGCTGGTCAATCTATCTTTTTTCTCAATTTTTTGTTTAAAAACTATCTAAATTTTATTATTTACACTTAACCAAGATGAATGCCTTTTTTTATTTTTAGGACATTTTTATTTGCTATTTCAACGTTCTCTTATACTATTCTATTTATGTAATTGCATCACTGAAACAAATATACTTTGGGTACTTAAGTAATGGCCTTGATTATAGTTGTATAAAATAGTCTTAGAATAATTTGAATACTACAAAGTAATATTATATATTATTTATATATTATCTAATACATCCTTAAAATTTCAAAGTTCTTTCAGATAAATCATAACATTATCATTGCAACCCTTTGAAGTTGGAGTTCTTTGCCTAGCTGAAAATGAGAAGACAAAACAGCTTTGGCCATACTAACTTATTTGTTTGCTGCCACAGGGTAAGAATTGGACCAAGGAATAGAATTCTGAAAGTATGTCTGAGGAACGGAGCATGATCCACAGAATTCCCTTTCCCTGTCCCTCCTTTTAAAACTTTTGGACAATAGATGAAATGCAGTATACAACTTAACTAGGACTATGTTGGGAGTCTTTTGGATTACTTGAGAATCTTTTGGATTGTGGCTTTCATAAATTAGCACTTTAACATGTTTTAATTAGAGACAAGTTATATCTGAATCAGTGAACAGTTTGAATTTAAAAACCTCTTTGAAATATGACTTAAATACAATTACTGAAACTAGGCTAATGAAGTATAGGCTACTAGGAATTTTTTGTTTCTTTCCAAAGCAATTATATATTATTCAAATGGAAAGGAGTGCTTCTAAAATGTCAGAAATTATTCCATTTATTTCTTCTGCGGTAACCTTTCTTTCTTTATACTGTGAGCAAAATTATTTTCACACAAAGGTAGTTCAAATTATTTAAACTGTAATCTGTCCCCTAGAGAAAAACACTTTCATTTCTACTCCAGTTAAATGCAAATGAATGGCGTTCCATTATATTAATGAAAGGTAGCAGCGGTTGATCTGGAGCAGTTCATTTCTGCCATAATGGAGAGATTGCCAGACTTTGTGTGGTAGGAGGGAAGGGGTTGATTTAAGCTAGTTTGAGGATGCTTCTTTCTCAACACATCCCTCCTCAGAAGCAGAGTTACTGTTTTTCAGAGATGAATGAATATACTTTGAGTTGACATTTCAAGACATAAAGAAAAATAATGATGTTGCAATTCTTCTTTTACATGTTTCTACAGAAATATGTCAGAGACATTTCCAATGGCGGGGGGGGGGGTGGGGAGTGGGGAGAAGCAGCTTTGCCTTTGTTTTTTAGAATCGAAGGATGTCTCTCTGAGTTCTGTTGGATGTTCACATGAGAAGAGAAGCAAATCTATCAAAGATTCACTGAGAAAAATAGATGAGCACACAGCTCTTAGGTCTTATGTGACCTAAAGAAAAACAGTTACTTAGTGGAAACATCAAAATATATAGATGGAAGAATTCTAGAGACCAAAGTTGTCAAATGACTCAGCATTTTACAGATGAAGAACCGAAGCCTCAAGAAGTCATACTGCCAACTAGTCAGTGCTTAAAATCATTTGTTGATTTAGCCACATGCTCGGTAAAACACTCACATTGAGCCACATTTCTAAAACACTTACTACGTGACTCTGGTAGAGGTTGGTTCCCTGCCCACAACTACTCAGCGCACACACACAGTTGTATAGCTTCCTACTCTAAGCACCTGCAGATATTTGCTTGAGGGCTTTCTGTGGTGGCAGGAATTTGCAGAACACTTCCAACCAGTGATGACTGGTGTGGGTGAAAACTACCAGTCTTCTCACTCTTTGGATATAACAATGTTGAGCCATGTTGTAAAGCCTCCCAGCAGTTCTTGGAGGAACTTTGTTGCCCATCTGCTTTTTAGAACACCATGTTTTGAATTTCTTCAACTCCATGTCTCACTTCTCCACTTTGCTAGTGGTATTTGCTGGGATCAGCTCCCCAATAAAACCTAGTTTTAGTGTCTGCTTCTGGAGAACCAAACCTAAGGCAGTGCTAGAAACCTGTCCATAAGGAACTCGTCTGTGGAGGATAAAGATCATTAAGCAGAGGAGGGCAGGCTTGTCCAATAGTCCCTGGCACCTAACTGTGATGGGCCTGTAGCCACACGTTGAACCCAAAGATAAGGGGAACTGTCTGTCCCCTCATAGGGCTCAGACATGTGGACAGAATATAGTGTGGTAAGTGTAAGGACTGCAGAAGGGGTTCTGGCTGACCTTTGGATCAAACGTTCACTCCTTACTTCCATGTAACAAACCAGTAAGGTAGCTCCTGTTGTTCTCCCTGATTTATAGAGGAGAAAAATATCAGAAGGTGCTGTGAAAAGCATTAACAGGGATACCTAATTTTGACTTGAAGTGGGAAAGCTGGGGAAGTTTTCCACAACAAGGAAAGCTTCCTGGATGTAATTTAGGTATGGAAAGAATTTATTCCAGAGTCCCAGATAGGAAGGACGGCATGTTCTGGTCTGCTCTAGAATTTCTCCCAGACACATCTTCCCTTTCCCACTGTGTTTTCTACCTGTAAGGGGAGCCAGGTCATATACATTTCATTTCACTCTTAAATCTCCCCTCTAGCATTTTTCAGTGTTTAGACTTCCTAGTTTCATCTTTCTATATAAAGTTATCCATTTTTGAAGTTTGTAAATCTCCTTTCTACTTTAACAAGCCACCTGGCTTTTAAGAATATTGCCTCATAGAGACTTAATCCGAATACAATATCCAGGCTATACAATGATGTGTTTGTATTAGCCAAAATTTTCACTGTCTGAAAATAGTGAGGAGTTGGGATGGAGGGGAAAGAGGGGTGGGAAATCCAACAAGAAATATGATACTGAGATACAAGGTTAATTAAATTTTTACCAATTTATTATTTTCAAGAAGATCACAGCTATTGTATATCCAAGGAATTTTGTAAAGTTTAAATGATATATGTAAATGCCTGTCTCATAATGGACACATGACAAATATCTCTTCTTCTCCTCCTTCTTTCCCATCCTACATAGCCCCTCAAATCCAGTGAAAGATGAGTTAAATTGATGTAGTGATTACCAATTTACTGTTCTTTGAAGGTCTGATTTTAGCTGAATTATTTTATATTCAGTAATTCAATGGCCATAGTGTAAGTCTGTATATTTTGCTTTAGCATGTGAATATTCTGAAGTTGATAATGATTAATTTGGAAAGGGAGTGCTAATATTACGTTTGGAAAAATTAATACAACTCTATTACTAGGACATCATATATTGTTATGATCAAGTGCTGTTAACTTTGATCATGAGTCAGGAAAATCTGTGAGTTGTCTAAATCAATAGGAAGAAGCATAGAAAATGGAATATTTTGGTGGATTAAATTTTAATGTTTTAGTTGATTATACCCCAAGCTTCATTAGAAACACAGATAAAGGAGATTAAAGCAAGGTCCTCGGTATTAGAGATATGTTTGTTCAATTCTCGACTGAGTTTCCTGGGAGATTTGGTGGATGAAAATAACATATTTATCTTCTTATATTCTACTTTGGCTTTTATCCTATAGTTTAAATAATATATTTATCGATATCCTTTGGGACACTAAAAAAGCTTACAGGCAGATTCTTATTAAAGTTTATCAGATGCAGAAATAAATTGCTATAGCTCTTAATGTTTAATAGGAATTGATCTCCTCTGAAGTTCAAGAACACAGAACTCTGAGATCACAGTCCACTTGGAATTCCTCCTTGGTTTCTTGTGAAAGTGGTCTATGTTTTAACTTATTTGAAGCTTTTTAAAGGCTATATACTTTTTCTCTACTCTGATGCATTGTGTGTGTGTGTGTGTGTGTGCATGTATATGTGTGTGCGTTTGGTTGTTATTTTTACTCTAGAATTTCTAAAATAGTTCCTTATAAGCTCATGATGGTCATTTATCCATTTATCTGTCCATTCAGTGGTAGTTCATACAGTTCAGACAATAGCATCGAATATACACATAATAGAACGTGTCTCTACTTAAAACAATTTTTCTCTCCGTTTTTAAAAAAAATTCTTATTTTATGTAGAAGTAATGAACATTTTATGTAGAAGAAATGAATTTGGTGACTATTATGTGTTTTTTTCATCTAGGATGATAGTTCCAATTGCGTCATGAGCCTCATAATAAGTATAGCTTGGGGCTTGAGTACGTGAGCATGTTTGTAATTAGGTCATTAAACATAGTAAGACACCTGAGTTTATTCTCTCTTGCTTTGGTGGCTCTTAGAGGGCCTTGCTTGTTGATTGGTTACTGTGGTGGGCCAGGTATTAAGTAGTACTTCAATTTACGAGCACCGTAATGGCAACTTAAAAAAAAAAAAACTATATTGCAAATATATACTGGCAATTAACTGATAAATACTATAAGATGGTGTTTGCTTAGAGTAACAGAAGCAAGTTTTTTTAAAGGAAACCCAAAATTAATTTCTAGTTTTTTCTTCCAGTAAGCTAAAGAAATTAGTATTAAATTCAATTCACATTTTAAAACAAATGGTAAGGCGATGTTAAAAGAACAGCTAAGACGACTGAAGGTGCCTCAAAGATTATTAGCCATTCTCTTTATTATTAGGTGGACATTGAGTATATAAGGAACTCACTGTCTCTAAGAAGTAGATCATTCCGCATTCATAGCAGCAGGATATGGGAGGAGTAAGTACTCGACTAGGGATAAGAAGACCTCTGTTAGTCTCGGAATGACTACTGTTAGTCTTGGCTTTCAAATATACAAAATTGAGATTGATAATATCTTACTCACTGATTTAATTTTAACAGTCAGGTTCTCAAAAAAGCACATGTATTTAGGTTTCTAGCACAGAGCTTGGCATATATACAAAGCTCAATATATATTTATTCTTCTGAATGAACACTGAGAGTTCAGAGAAGGAATAGATACGTGTATTTTTTCATTATAATCATTGATCATTGAGCAGCCTCTTAGCAATAGCATTCTACTTTCATCTTCTTTGATAGAAACTGTGATACTCAAGCATATAATGAAAATTTATGTAGTCATTCCATGCTGTATAGTGCAACTAATTTCTAAACGCTAGTGAGTTGAGGTAAAGAAATTGATAGAAATTATTTTTAATGGTAATTACTTGCTGATTTACTACTCACAAAATATTAACTTGACACTAAGAGATTTTTTACCTTTGAGTAAAAAGGTAAAAACACTTCATTGAAAAACACTTCATTACACTTCATTGAAGTGTAAAAACACTTCATAGAAAAATATTAATGGTTTCTCTTTATATATGAGCTAAGAAAATTTTCATCTCGTGCCTTCTTTGATTTTTTGTTTTAATCTTCTACTAGAATTTTAAATTTTAGACAAAAAAAGATGCCACAGCACGCCTGGATTTTTATCCTACAAATCTTCTTCTTTGCAAACCACTGAACGTGATTAAAGAGAAGATGGACACACAGGAAAGACAAGGGATGAAGGAATGGGATCTTTCAGGATGCAGGAGGGGCTGACATCCAAGACACAGAGAGGGGAGTTCAGTCTAGAACAGTTATAGTCTAATAATGCCACCAACAGAAATTAAAGTTCAAGCAAATACTATTGACTGTTAGTAACAGGAAATTAGAATGGAAAAACACATTGTAGGTAGTGTGGTATTTGCATTAGTACTATCAGTTGTAGGAGTTAGCACCTTGTAACAAGCTTAAGAAAAAAAAAATTATCGGTTCTTTCATGAAGAACCCAACACATACAGGTAGCCTCTGACACAAGATTCAGGCTGTTTTTTTTTTTTAACATCTTTATTAGAGTATAATTGCTTTACAATGGTGTGTTAGTTTCTGCTTTATAACAAAGTGAATCAGTTATACATATACATATATTCCCATAACTCTTCCCTCTTGCATCTCCCTCCCTCCCACCCTCCCTATCCCACCCCTCCAGGTGGTCACAAAGCACCAAGCCGATCTCCCTGTGCTCTGTGGCTGCTTCCCACTAGCTATCTACCTTACATTTGGTAGTGTATCTATGTCCGTGCCTCTCTCTCGCTTTGTCACAGCTTACCCTTCTCCCTCCCCATATCTGCAAGTCCATTCTCTAGTAGGTCTGTGTCTTTATTCCTGTCTTACCCCTAGGTTCTTTATGACATTTTTTTCTTAAATTCCATATGTATGTGTTAGCATACGGTATTTGTCTTTCTCTTTCTGACTTACTTCACTCTGTATGACAGACTTTAGGTCCATCCACCTCACTACAAATAACTCAATTTCATTTCTTTTTCTGGCTGAGTAATATTCCATTGTATATTTGTGCCACATCTTCTTTATCCATTCATCCGATGATGGACACTTAGGTTGTTTCCATCTCCGGGCTATTGTAAATAGAGCTGCAACGAACATTTTGGTACATGATTCTTTTTGAATTATGGTTTTCTCAGGGTATATGCCCAGTAGTGGGATTGCTGGGTCCTATGGTAGTTCTATTTGTAGTTTTTTAAGGAACCTCCATACTGTTCTCCATAGTGGCTGTACCAATTCACATTCCCACCAGCAGTGCAAGAGTGTCCCCTTTTCTCCACACCCTCTCCAGCATTTATTGTTTCTAGATTTTTTGATGATGGCCATTCTGACCGGTGTGAGATGATATATCATTGTAGTTTTGACTTGCATTTCTCTAATGATCAATGATGTTGAGCATTCTTTCATAGATTTGTTGGCAATCTGTATATCTTCTTTGGAGAAATGTCTATTTAGGTCTTCTGCCCATTTTTGGATTGGGTTGTTTGTTTTATTGATATTGAGCTGTATGAGCTGCTTATAAATTTTGGAGATTAATCCTTTGTCAGTTGCTTCATTTGCAAATATTTGATCCCATTCTGAGGGTTGTCTTTTGGTCTTGTTTATAGTTTCCTTTGCTGTGCAAAAGCTTTGAAGTTTCATTAGGTCCCGTTTGTTTATTTTTATTTCCATTTCTCTAGGAGGTGGGTCAAAAAGGATCTTGCTGTGATTTATGTCATAGAGTGTTCTGCCTATGTTTTCCTCTAAGAGTTTGATAGTTTCTGGCCTTACATTTAGGTCTTTAATCCACTTTGAGCTTATTTTTGTGTATGGTGTTAGGGAGTGATCTAATTTCAAACTTTTACATGTACCTGTCCAGTTTTCCCAGCACCACTTATTGAAGAGGCTGTCCTTTCTCCACTGTACATTCCTGCCTCCTTTATCAAAGATAAGGTGACCATATGTGTGTGGGTTTATCTCTGGGCTTTCTATCCTGTTCCACTGATCTATATTTCTGTTTTTGTGCCAGTACCATACTGTCTTGATTACTGTAGCTTTGTAGTATAGTCTGAAGTCAGGGAGCCTGATTCCCCCAGCTCCGTTTTTCGTTCTCAAGATTGCTTTGGCTATTCGGGGTCTTTTGTGTTTCCATACAAATTGTGAAATTTTTTGTTCTAGTTCTGTGAAAAATGCCAGTGGTAGTTGGATAGGGATTGCATTGAATCTGTAGATTGCTTTGGGTAGTAGAGTCATTTTCACAATGTTAATTCTTCCAATCCAAGAACATGGTATATCTCTCCATCTGTTTGTATCATCTTTAATTTCTTTCATCAGTGTCTTATAATTTTCTGCATACAGGTCTTTTCTCTCCTTAGGTTTATTCCTAGATATTTTATTCTTTTTGTTGCAATGGTAAATGGGAGTGTTTTCTTGATTTCACTTTCAGATTTTTCATCATTAGTGTATAGGAATGCCAGAGATTTCTGTGCATTAATTTTGTATCCTGTAACTTTACCAAATTCATTGATTAGCTCTAGTAGTTTTCTGGTAGCATCTTTAGGATTCTCTATGTATAGTATCATGTCATCTGCAAACAGTGACAGCTTTACTTCTTCTTTTCCAATTTGGATTCCTTTTATTTCCTTTTCTTCTCTGATTGCTGTGGCTAAAACTTCCAAAACGATGTTGAATAAGAGTGGTGAGAGTGGGCAACCTTGTCTTTTTCCTGATCTTAGTGGAAATGCTTTCAGTTTTTCACCATTGAGGACGATTTTGGCTGTGGGTTTGTCATATATGGCCTTTATTGTGTTGAGGAAAGTTCCCTCTATGCCTACTTTCTGGAGGGTTTTTATCATAAATGGGTGTTGAATTTTGTCAAAAGCTTTCTCTGCATCTATTGAGATGATCATATGATTTTTCTCCTTCAGTTTGTTAATATGGTTTATCACATTGATTGATTTGCGTATATTGAAGAATCCTTGCATTCCTGGAATAAACCCCACTTGATCATGGTGTATGATCCTTTTAATGTGCTGTTGGATTCTGTTTACTAGTATTTTGTTGAGGATTTTTGCATCTATGTTCATCAGTGATATTGGCCTGTAGTTTTCTTTCTTTGTGACATCCTTGTCTGGTTTTGGTATCAAGGTGATGGTGGCCTCGTAGAATGAGTTTGGGAGTGTTCCTCCCTCTGCTATATTTTGGAAGAGTTTGAGAAGGATAGATGTTAGCTCTTCTCTACATGTTTGATAGAATTTGCCTGTGAAGCCATCTGGTCCTGGGCTTTTGTTTTGGAACATTTTAAATCACAGTTTCAATTTCAGTGCTTGTGATTGGTCTGTTCATATTTTCTATTTCTTCCTGATTCAGTCTTGGCAGGTTGTGCATTTCTAAGAATTTGTCCATTTCTTCCATTTTATTGGCATAGAGTTGCTTTTAGTAATCTCTCATGATCTTTTGTATCTCTGCAGTGTCAGTTGTTACTTCTCCTTTTTCATTTCTAATTCTATTGATTTGAGTCTTCTCCCTTTTTTTCGTGATGAGTCTGGTTAATGGTTTATCAATTTTGTTTATCTTCTCAAAGAACCAGCTTTTAGTTTTATTGATTGTTGCTATCGTTTCCTTCATTTCTTTTTTATTTATTTCTGATATGATCTTTATGATTTCTTTCCTTCTGCTAACTTTGGGGTTCTTTTGTTCTTCTTTCTCTAATTGCTTTAGGTGCAAGGTTAGGTTGTTTATTCGATATGTTTCCTGTTTCTTGAGGTAGGATCGTATTGCTATAAACTTCCCTCTTAGAACTGCTTTTGCTGAATCCCATAGGTTTTGGGTCGTCGTGTCTCCATTGTTATTATTTCTAGGTATTTTTTTATTTCCTCTTTGATTTCTTCAGTGATCACTTCGTTATTAAGTAGTGTATTGTTTACCCTACATGTGTTTGTATTTTTTGCAGATCTTTTCCTGTGATTGATATCTAGTCTCATAGTGTTGTGGTCAGAAAAGATACTTGATACAATTTCAATTTTCTTAAATCTACCGAGGCTTGATTTGTGAGCCAAGATATGAGCTGTCCTGGAGAATGTTCCATGAGCACTTGAGAAAAATGAGTATTCTGTTGTTTTTGGATGGAATGTCCTATAAATATCAATTAAGTCCATCTTGTTTAATGTATCATTTAAAGCTTGTGTTTCCTTATTTTCATTTTGGATGATCTGTCCATTGGTGAAAGTGGGGTGCTAAAGTCCCCTACTATGAATGTGTTACTGTCGATTTCCCCTTTTATGGCTGTTAGTATTTGCCTTATGTATTGAGGCGCTCCTATGTTGGGTGCATAAATATTTACAACTGTTATATCTTCTTCTTGGATCGATCCCTTGATCATTACGTAGTGTCCTTCTTTGTCTCTTCTAATAGTCTTTATTTTAAAGTCTATGTTGTCTATTTTGTCTGAGATGAATATTGCTACTCCAGCTTTCTTTTGGTTTCCATTTGCATGGAATATCTTTTTCCGTCCCCTCACTTTCAGTCTGTATGTGTCTCTAGGTCTGAAGTGGGTCTCTTGTAGACAGCATATATATGGGTCTTGTTTTTGTATCCATTCAGCCAATCTGTGTCTTTTGGTTGGAGCATTTAGTCCATTTGCATTTAAGGTAATTATCGATACGTATGTTCCTATTCCCATTTTCTTAATTGTTTTGTGTTCATTATTGTAGGTCTTTTCCTTCTCTTGTGTTTCTTGCCTCGAGAAGTTCCTTTAGCAGTTGTTGTAAAGCTGGTTTGGTGGTGCTGAACTCTCTCAGCTTTTGCTTGTCTGTAAAGGTTTTAATTTCTCTATCAAATCTGAATGAGATCCTTGCTGGGTAGAGTAATCTTGGTTGCAGGTTTTTCTCCTTCATCACTTTAAAGATGTCCTGTCAGTCCCTCTGGCTTGCAGAGTTTCTGCTGAAAGATCAGCTGTTAACCTTATGGGGATTCCCTTGTGTGTTATTTGTTGTTTTTCCCTTGCTGCTTTTAATATGTTTTCTTTGTATTTAATTTTTGACAGTTTGATTAATATGTGTCTTGGCGTATTTCTCCTTGGATTTATCCTGTATGGGACTCTCTCTGCTTCCTGGACTTGATTAACTATTTCCTTTCCCATATTAGGGATGTTTTCAACTATAATCTCTTCAAATATATTCTCAGTCCCTTTCTTTTTCTCTTCTTCTTATGGAGCCCCTATAATGCGAATGTTGGTGCATTTAATGTTGTCTCAGAGGTCTCTGAGACTGTCCTCTGTTCTTTTCATTCTTCTTTCTTTAATCTGCTCTGCAGTAGTTATTTCCATTATTTTACCTTCCAGGTCACTTATCCGTTCTTCTGCCTCAGTTATTCTGCTATTGATCCCATCTAGAGTATTGTTAATTTTATTTATTGTGTTGTTCATCATTGCTTGTTTCATCTTTAGTTCTTCTAGGTCCTTGTTAAATGTTTCTTGCATTTTGTCTATTCTATTTCCAAGATTTTGGATCATCTTTACTATCATTATTCCGAATTCTTTTTCAGGTAGACTGCCTATTTCCTCTTCATTTGTTAGGTCTGGTGGGTTTTTGCCTTGCTCCTTCATCTGCTGTGTGTTTTTCTGTCTTCTCATTTTGCTTATCTTACTGTGTTTGGGGTTTCCTTTTTGCAGGCTGCAGGTTCGTAGTTCCCGTTGTTTTTGGTGTCTGTCTCCAGTGGCTAAGGTTGGTTCAGTGGGTAGTGTAGGCTTCCTGGTGGAGGGGACTAGTGCCTGTGTTCTGGTGGATGAGGCTGGATCTTATCTTTCTGGTGGGCAGGTCCACGTTTGGTGGTGTGTTTTGGGGTGTCTGTGGACTTATTATGATTTTAGGCAGCCTCTCTGCTAATGGGTCAGGTTGTGTTCCTGTCTTGCTAGTTGTTTGGCATAGGGTGTCCAGCACTGTAGCTTGCTGGTCGTTGAGTGAATCTGGGTGCTGGTGTTGAGATGGAGATCTCTGGGAGATTTTTGCCGTTTGATATTATGTGGAGCTGGGAGATCTCTTGTGGACCAGTGTCCTGAAGTTGGCTCTCCCACCTCAGAGACACAGCACTGACTCCTGGCTGCATCACAAAGAGCCTGTCATCCACACGGCTCAGAATAAAAAGGAGAAAAGGTAGAAAGAAAGAATTAGTAGAAAGAAAGGAAGGAAGGAAGAGGAAAGAAGGAAAGAAAGAAAGGAGGGAGGGAGGAAGGAAGGAAGGAGCGAAGGAAGGAAAAAAGAAAGAAAGAAGATAAAGTAAAATAAAGTAAGATAAAATATAATAAAATTCTGAAAATAAAGAATAATTATTAAAAAAAATTAAAATAAAACGGACGGATAGAACCCTAGGACAAATGGTGGAAGCAAAGCTATACAGACAAACTCTCACACCGAAGCATACACATACACACTCACAAAAAGAGGAAAAGGGGAAATAATCGTAAATCTTCCTCTCAAAGTCCATCTCCTCAATTTGGGATGATTCGTTTTCTATTCATGTATCCCCCAGATGCAGGTACATCAAGTTGATTGTGGAGCTTTAATCCGCTGCTTCTGAGGCTGCTGGGAGAGATTTCCCTTTCTCCTCTTTGTTTGCACAGCTCCTGGAGCTCAGCTTTGGATTTGGCCCTGCCTCTGCGTGTAAGTCGCTGGAGGGCGTCTGTTCTTCGCTCAGACAGGTCGGGGTTAAAGGAGCCGCTGATTCAGGGAATCTGGCTCACTCAGGATGGGGGAGGGAGGGAGGGGCACGGAGTGCGGGGCGGGCCTACGGCGGCAGACGCCAGCGTGACGTTGCACCAGCCTGAGGCGCGCCGTAGGTTCTCCTGGGGAAGTTCCCTGGATCCGGGACTCTGGCAGTGGCGGGCTGCACAGGCTCCCGGGAAGGGAGGTGTGGAAAGTGACCTGTGCTTGAACACAGGCTTCTTGGTGGCGGCAGCAGCAGTCTTAGCGTCTCATGCCAGTCTCTGGTGTCCGCGCTTTTAGCCGCGGCTCGCGCCCGTCTCTGGAGCTCCTTTAAGCAGCGCTCTTAATCCCCTCTCCTCATGCACCCGGAAACAAAGAGGGAAGAAAAAGTCTCTTGCCTCTTTGGCAGCTCCAGACCTTTTCCCGGACTCCCTCCCGGCTAGCCGTGGTGCACTAGCCTCTTGAGGCTGTGTTCACGCCGCCAACCCCAGTCCTCTCCCTGCGCTCCGACTGAAGCCCGAGCCTCAGCTCCCAGCCCCGCCCGCTCCGGCAGGTGAGCAGAAAAGCCTCTCGGGCTGGTGAGTGCCGGTCGGCCCTGATCCTCTTTGTGGGAATCTCTCCGCTTTGTTCTCCACACCCCTGTTGCTGTGCTCTCCTCCGTGGCTCCGAAGCTTCCCCCTCCACCACCCGCAGTCTCCGCCCGCGAAGGGGCTTCCTAGTGTGTGGAAACTTTTCCTCCTTCACAGCTCCCTCTCACTGGTGCGGGTCCCGTCCCTATTCTTTTGTCTCTGTTTATTCTTTTTTCTTTTGCCCTACCCAGGTACGTGGGGAGTTTCTTGCCTTTTAGGAGGTCTGAGGTCTTCTGCCAGTGTTCAGTAGGTGTTCTGTAGGAGTTGTTCCACGTGTAGATGTAGTTCTGGTGTATCTGTGGGGAAGAAGGTGATCTCCGCGTCTTACTCTTCCGCCATCTTCCCCCTAAATCTCAAGATTCAGGTTTTAAGCAGTACAGCGTTTGCAGCCATAACCGCTCTTGGAAAATGATATTTTGTTGAAAAAGGAATAGGGAGATGAGATGCTATTTTTGGATAGATTTAGGCGCCTGTTAATTTCTGTGGTCAGAGAAATAAGATGGTTTGATTTGCCAGCCATCAGAATCATGTGATTGGAAGAAACAGTTTCCCAAAGATAGGAGGGTTTCTGAATTTAAAAAGAAATTACGAAGCAAAGTTTACTACAGTTTTTAAAACAGAGAACCACTGACTTACTCTATGTGAGGCCTGCATGTGTAATTTTCTCCAGCAAGATTCCACAGTTTGGGTGTTAGGATGGACAAACAAATTTTGCGTTTAATACAGAGTTGGAGTTTTTCTAGGCAGGAGTGGATGAGGATGGATGTTTAAAGGAGATGTGGGGTTGGAAAGAGTGTGCTTAGAAACACAGAAGCGTTTGGAGCATAGCAACATATTTAATGGACAGGTTGCATATAGAACCAACACTTAATTACCATTTTACTAGACTTTCTTATAAATTACCTCATTTAATTTATCAGAATAAAAATAGCAATAGCAGCTATAATACCATTTCTTCTCCACTGTGCTGTATGGAATCTTTGAAGAAAGGACTTTAGACGATTAAATAGACTCATAGCATAGTAACTGATCTAAGAAAATAAAATTGTATGCATTTTATTTTAATTCCTATGTAAGTGCTAGATAAAGCTAATAGATAAATTCTGTGGATATTTCTTTTTCAGTATATAAAATAACAGGCCCTGTGCTCAACACTTTACGTCAATTATCTTCTTTATTATCTCTTGTCACATAATATGAATGCATGTAGGTTTATCACATGCCTTCAGTTCAGTAATCTGGTAACATTGATCTCTAGATGGACCTGTGCCCATCTTTATTTTCCCTTTTTATCTTCATAAATAATATTTCATGCATTCCAAACCCCAAACATAGAATGGCATAAAAAATATCTTTTTTCAAGAACCACTGTCTTTACTGCTTCAGCTACTTTTAGCTATCTTTGGAAAGTTCACTTACATTCTCACCCCCTGTCCGACACACACATGGATGTATACACACACACCCTCCCCCCAAACCTTGCTAAGTTGTTTTATTCACACAGTGCTATAATCAGTACTGCTGGTTAACCCATGTCATGTAGCATGGTTGACTTGACCACGGTCAATAGTGGTGCTGTGTCTGGTTACCAGGACAAATTGTTACAAAGATATAATAATCAAAAAATTGGAATTTTAAATGATTTGAGCTAAACAGTGTGGATCTTGGTTGGCAGGAATCATTAACACAACTCATTTATAACAAAGAGTATCCTTAATGTTCATCCTATTGACAGCATATTTGGAACTAAAGAAGGATAAAATGACAGTAAGAATGAGTTTTTCTTTTAAGGTGATTTAACAGGCAATAGAGTTGCCCAACATTTGTCAACGCTGTGGATCATATGCCGAGTCAAGTGTATAACAAAGAAAAGAGAATTAGTAAATTGGACAGGAAGTTAATGTCTATTTGAGTTTTGAATGTGTCATATATTTCAGATGTTACCTATAAAATCCTAATTTTCAGTTCCATTATTTAAATCTTATCCTTGGCAACATCTTACTCCCAGGTTGAAGCTTTGTACTTATGCTTCAGATTTTTAACATAAACTATTCATCAGAGGCCACGTTTTACAGGAAAGTGGCATGCAAGGGACTGTCACTCACAATATACATTTTTAAGATGGAATGGTCTGTTTTGTCCAGATTTAATTTTTGACTCCCAGTAGACACTGGGAAACTAAAGTCATTCATCTCTCAACTTGCTCGGGGATGTTTTAAATTTCAGTAAACAGCAGCATTGTATTAGCGTGAACCATTTGGGTAAATTTGTTTCAAGGAGATAATAAACTACTTGGTTAAAAATCAGAAATGAAACAGTTTGTACTTGTCATCTAGTGGTGCTTAAATTATGAAAAATTGCTCTCTAAAGGTTTGACTAATCTATGAATCTCGTTTGAGGCTGTTGCTAGCTTTAGCCTATCATACTGCACATAATGCACTGAAATCCACTGAAAACCTCTGGGTTTGGAGGTAAAATATCTTCTAACATGATGTTGTTTAATAGTTTGCATGAAAATGTTTACCTAGAAGGATAGTAGGGAAAGAAGATTACTCAATTCTGATCTGTGCCTGCGATAATTAGTTTATATGCTATGGTTTTAAAGTCTTAAATGATAATGATATAACTATGTACACTCTGGAAAAGGGACGGAGGGAATTTTGAGTGATAGGGTAGGTAAATGATTCAGAAAGAAACACACACACACATTTTCAAACACACATCCTTGAATTGATCAATAGAGGAGGAACGTCTCAAATATCTGAAATTCTTAACTCTTGCCTATTTTGAAACCTGGGAAGGTTTTGGCTTATGTGGTCCTACCATCCAAGTAGTAAGAGATCTTCTTCAGTTACAGCAGATTTGGGGCAACTGGCCCAGCTGCCTGCTCATCTTGTCATGTGTGAATCAGGAGGGCAAGAACTTGCCTCTTAGGTCAGTGTGTCCATAGTCTTCATCTCCGTTTCTCCAACACTTAGCACAGAGTGAGGGCGCCAGAGTACTGTTGAGTGAAGGGGGCGTGGCTCCCTCTGTTTGTGGTGAGACCCCCAGCCCCTCCCTGTACAAAGTCTAGGTGAGATGGGGGCAGGGACAGGATAAAGGGAGAAGGAATTCAGCTGATACTCTTCCTCCTCTCCTCTAACTTCCCCCACTCAGATCATTTAACTGTTTTTCTACAATATCCTCTCCTAATTTTCTTTTAACACAGTTAATTTTAACCAAAAGTCATCCCTGTAAAAACATCAGGACATAGAAGTAGGGCTGATTCTGTGTGAGTTGTCTTTCATTCCTGAGAACTGTCCTTTAACCCAATTCTCTTAAGATTGTTTCTGGATATATTTTGGTGATTCAGTGATTTACATGATTTGATTTCAGACTGATATAGTTTAATTGTAGCTGCACACATCTGAATATATATATGTATATATTTTATAATAGAGCTAATTTGTATTTCCATAAAGCAGAAGAAATGGCTCTAAATGAATGTGATAGGAAAGAGAATTATGACCACCAAATTATGATTTTTCTCAAGCCTACTTTCAAAATTATTTCTGAACCAAATAATTCTGAAACTATATAAACAAAAGCCACTACGAACTGAGACAAAAAATGTTTTTATATAATTATACAAATTAAAGGCCCTGTGAATGTTTGCCATTTATTTTAGCGTCATGCTGCCATGTAGGTGGACTAGGTTGACAGATTAAATGCAGAATTACAGTTTCCCCAAATCCTGATGCCCTGTAGAGATTTCTCTTTACGAAAATTGATCAGTCAAGCCTTTCTGCTAGATAGAGTAAGGGAATAATGAAATGTGTGTGCTATCAGTGCAGTCTGAGGATTGAGAAAGGAAAATGTATTTATAAAAAATGAGGTTAAAAAAAGCTTCTGAGGGCTTCCCTGGTGGCGCAGTGGTTGAGACTCCTCCTGCCGATGCAGGGGACACGGGTTCGTGCCCCGGTCCGGGAAGATCCCACATGACGCGGAGCGGCTGGGCCCGTGAGCCATGGCCGCTGGGCCTGCGCGTCCAGAGCCTGTGCTCCGCAACGGGAGAGGCCACAACAGTGAGAGGCCCGCGTACCGCAAAAAAAAAAGCTTCTGAGTCAAAAGCAATGTCATTTATTGGAGGGAAGAAATTTTGTTTTAAGACAGTGGATGTAATCAGTTGTACATTCCGCTAAGGCCTGTGTTCTCTTATTGAAACATGACCACCCGTCTAAGCACACATGTTTGATTAAGTGCTTCCTAGGTATGTTGTTTTTCTATAAAAAAGACACACTTTGTTTTCCTTTGCATTTATATTTTGACCATGTAAGAAATGGATGTTGTATAAGCAAAGAGCTTCTTAAAAGTAAAAATATAAAATACCTAGTCACAAGGAGTACCAGTGTTTGGCCTGCAGTATTATTTTATGACTAATGTATTTTGTTTCCATTTTGCTTAAAAAAGCCAGGTTTTGGAATTATACATCTTCCAAAGTCCAGAAAATTTTGTGCAAATGCATAAAAGTTAAATAAACTTAGCAATACACATTTTCAGTGACAGTTTTAGAAGCCATGTAGACCTTCTAAAAGAAGAGGCAAGTAGTGTGGCTTTATGTAAAATATAATACAGTAACAAAGAAAAAAAACATTTGGAAATTCTCAAATAAACTTAGGGTTTCTCCATTTTCATTTTACCTTCAATCACAGTTTATCTTAGTAGAGTCAAAATACTTAGTTTGAGTGAAAACTAGCATTTATCATACTTTACCCTCTTCTGACACTGTATGTGATACTCTTCATCTTAGGTTTAATAAGTAAATTCTCTTTGTTAATGTGACCATGTGTCACACATAAGAAGAAAATTTGGCTAATCAGTTTAGTCCATTAGCTCTGGCACCATGGGCCAATTGTAATCCTAGACAAATAAATTGTTTTATATAGTCATCTGAACATGTTATTTTACCTAAAAATAGGGGTAGATGTGTTTAACTTATTTTGTGTCTTTTTTGGCGCAGAAACATATACAAATAGGTATTGAATGAATGTTGAAAATGATGCTGCTGAACCGCTTGAAATTTAATGCAGTTTCACCTTGTTTTCCACACGTTTCAATTCTGTAAATGTAAGCAATCAGTTGGCAGACATAATATCTAAAATGAAGTAAACTCATTCAGTGTTTTAACTTTTGATGGAATCCACATTCTAAATTGAAAATTGTCTCCTGAGTATAAATTACAGGGTTCCTTGAGGGATCAATAAACTGGTAATTGGATTTGGATCTCAGGGGAATTCAGAAGATTCTCTTTCTTCCTGTATGTGATGAGTTCTGACATTGTATTTTAACTTTGTTACAGAACTGTCTTCCAGAAAGTAGAACTTTTATGTATGTGAAAATTCTCTAGCTACTTAGTTCTTTTTAAAAAAACAATTAAATGGTAATTTTAAAAGTTTTAATGATTCTAAATGAAATAAATTGAAACTCATGGATTTCATTCAGTATTACAAATCATATGTTCTTATATTTATCTATGTAGTTTTTGGTTTGCTTATTTGGTCTTCAGAGATACCTATATTTTACAGATCTTCATTATCATGGTATGTTTCTCAAATAAAAAAACGGGGGCAGAATCTGTGGCAAAAATTTGGAAACGAAACAAGATCTCTTTTCCTCTTGGAGATTTATAATGTGCATTCATACAATAAGGCTGTATGAATTCCTGCTGAAAAGACACAATTTTAACTTTATTGTTTATTGTAAAATCATGACCACAGAATACTTTTGCCTATATAAGGTCTACTATAGCTTCAAGAACTAGTGATTTTCTTTGGAACATACTTTGAGAAGCACTAATTTAGTCTATTTTTCCCAAGCGATTTTTAAACATTTTTGTGAATTGTGTTTTCTTTTAACAAAATTTTATATTGTCCATGTCTGTAAATGTTTAAGAGACACAGAAAAATACACTTTTACATGGTACCCAAGTTACTACTAAAGATGTACAGAAGATGGGTAATACATATCTTCAAACAGTTCAGGAGGAGAAAGAAAAAAGATATCAGTATATGCAGATTATTTTTATATTGCACAGAACTAGCCTTGTAGACAGAATAGGAATTTAAAATTCAGTGATAATTGTTTTATCCATTTTTTCCTTTCCATTTTTCCTCTGTAACACAATTTATGTCCATACTTTATATTTATGGCATATTCAGCGACGTTGATGGCTAGCAGAAATGTCCACACACTTTCATTCTTGAAAAGCCAACACTCACTCGGTACTTTGGTAGAATATGAGAACATTAGTATGTTGGATTATCTGATATTCTTTGCTATCTAAATTCACAGATACTCTTAATCCCTTATCTGAATCTCCTGAAGGAATTCCTGCCAGTATAGTGCAGATATACCTTTCTTCAAGAATAATTTCAACATTCGATGTATATTTTTTAAAAGTCATGGTTTCAGCAAACTCTTAAGCAGCGACTTACAGTATTCACTTTTCTTGAATTATCCTATTTATCATTTCATTATTTAGGTGTGTGTGTTTGTATGTATGTGTGTATATATATATATATAACTTATTTGCATTAGGAATTAAAAAATTTTTTTCTTCACAAATTGTTCTCAGACCTATGCTGAGTTTTCCCACAGTACAAGATGTGCTTTTCTAATATCACTGCTATAGTGTTTGAATATGTTCTAAGAAAATATTGGCTAATCTTTTCAATCTTTGTGGAATATATTGTAAAAGGAATACTATGAGAGGTTTATTATTTAAAATATGAATAAAATGTATTCAGTGTTTGATCCAGTATATTATTATGTTTTTAATCAAATCACTAAAGCATTCTTTTTTTTTTTATAGAGCAATGAAGTTGTCTACTACAATGCAAAGGATGATCTCGATGTGAGTATTAAAAGTTTTACGTTAAATTCCAGGGTAAACGTAGGTATACTAGGGTGATTGGCTTTACAAACAAGCTGACCTAGCAGGTTTAGTTGGATTCATGTACCAGTCCAGCCTTAAAACTGTAGTTGCCTAAGGGCATTAAAACATATTTAAATTCAAACTGTTTTTCTCTCATCTGAGACATGCTACAGTTGACTTGGTGATCCATAAATTTCATTTTAGTTCTGCATATTCTTGACATCCTGCTAACTTTGTCAAGTTTGCTGGAGTTGGACTATATCACATAAAATTTTTGAGAATTTATAAAGAAATGTAAGACAATACATTTTATACTTCACTAAAACTTTTTGTTGGGGAAGTTCATAGTCCTTTAGATATGTTAATACTATTGCTCTTGTAAACCCTTAGATAGTGAATAAAAATGAATCATGTTTTATGATTAGTATATTGGTTTGGCTATTACAGAGAGTCTTAAAGTAAAAGTGCTAAGACAAGACAAAAGATTATTCCTCTCTCATGTCACATTCTGTGTGCAAGGCCTAATATAACAACTCTTCCGTCGTCGAGGCCCTACAGTCCTTCTCTCATGTTTTTTGCTCTCCTCAGTGTAACTTTTCCATATTTTGGTCCAAAATGGATGCTCCAATATCCACAATGATTTTTGCATTCTATGCATCAGGAAGGAGGCAGATGGCACTGAAGGACACACCCTTTGCCTTTAAGGGCATGTTCTGGAAATTGCACACAGCGTTTCTATCTGCACCCGTTGTCCACAACTTAGTGACTAGTCTTGCCTAGATGCAAGAAGATACGGAACATAATTTTCTTTCCCCTTCGATAAGCATGTACCCAAATAAAATATAGGACTCCATTACTGAAGAGAGAATAGGGAGAATACTAGTTGGGAGTTAATTAGCAGTTCGTGCACTTAATTTTGCTCGTCTTGGAATATTAAAGTTAATGCCCAGACTCTCCCTGCTCGTCTGAGTGACTTCTATCAATTAAGTATAGTCAAATTCTTCAACTTGGAACTGAGGAAAAAATTCTCTTTTACAGGAAAATGATTATAAAATTATGCGCTGTGTTGAGTATTATTTAGTCCTTCTTAAAGCATGTGTTTTGATCATTACAATCAAATTGTTTTCTGCAATGGAAATATTCACTATCTTAGAATGAAAGAAAGTTAAGAAATGTAAGTAAATGTTGAACTTTGATATTCACCTTAGGATTTTTAGTGGTTATAGCTTTTTTTGAAGATTGTTGCTTATCAGATGAAGTTGGACTTACACGGATGATGAGATTTATTCATCCTTACCAAAAGTTTTGCTGTATATAATTGGATTTAATTGGTTGCTATACTCCAACTTTATACACGTAGTGCTTGATGTTTTATTTATCAAATATTTGTATAATCATAATACCATCTTGTTTTGATTTGAATTGGCTTACCGTCACTGTTTGTTGTGCTTTTCTATATTCCAATTTAGTTGTAAATTTTTATTGCTCAAATTCCACAAAACCATATTCATTATGAAAAATTGGTGAACAGAGATTATATAATGTGAGTTTATAATCTCATACATTAATATGTAATATCTAATGAACACAGGAACTAATTGGAATACTAAATATTGAAACAATATTATCAATTAATAAATTTATCCTCATATGTTTGAATGGGGATATAAATATCTGAGATATAAATAAATTTTCTATTTTCTAGAATAGTTCTATATTTAGCCTATGAGTGGACTTTGAAAACAGGTGGCTGAAATCTTCCCAGCAAGTGTCAAGCTATAGAAATAGGAAGGCCAGATTTAACTACAGATGTGTTTTGGTGTGCTGACACAGAAACAAAGTGAGTTTGATTGCCTTTGGATGTGATGCATTCTCCAGCTTGCTGCAGTTCCACTGCTCCTGTTGCCTTACTCTGCCTACATCACACATCCACACATGTAAAGAAAAGAAAAGAAAAATGCCTTAAGATAGTATAGGGTAGAATCTTCATCACACCAACATTTAAGGAAGGTGAGGGCAGGGGTAAGGTGTGTAGGATATGAGTAGATGGAAATGAAGCAAAAGTAGCTTTCATAATAGAAGTAACTCATACGAAAAGTCCATAACTTTAGTTTATGTTGGATTCAGGATTAAATTTAGAATCTCCTGGTTCCTATTATTCTCCCATTTTAAATATGCTGGTCCATCACCAAGTTAAGATTTGCATATAAAGAATGACAGTCAAGTGTAATCAATTGATTTTGTTCATTATAATGGTGATACATGGCCTCACTTAAAGGTAAAACAAGCATTTAAAGTGCTTTTTAATCTCATCAGTTGCCTCTCAATGAAGCTCAACAGCTATCTCTTTGGAGTGTAACTTTCTGTGAGCTACGTCTGAATTAGCTAGTTTGTGGGGAGATGTCAGGTTGTAAGCCTTTCAAGGACTTTGATACCAGACAGTCCCTCAGGGGCATTTTATAATATCTGTGCTGCTCAGATCGATGCTGTTTATATTCACCTTCTGGGTATAAAAATAAATACCTAGTGACAGGCAGATTTAGCTAAAGCAGTGACTGAAATAAGGGGTAAAGTCAGTGTCCCTTAGGATTGTGTAATGTGATTTAAAAATTATGACTCTAGTCATTTACACAAATTTTTGCTTTGGAATTAAAAAATGCACGTATAACTTGGCGAAATTATTTGGTGAGCCACAATTCATATGGAAAGTATAAGGTACATAGCCATGCTGGAAATTTAAGACAATGATTCCTGTCCCTGTGCTAGTTAATGTTAACTATTCTCTCCTCTAATTACCTGATTTTGATATCCTACAATTTTTCCAATCAGATGCTAAGTACTCTTTAAAAACTAATTCAAATACTACCTCCTCTTGAAGCCTGCCTTGCTTTTCCTAAGTAGCAAATGGTATTTCCTTCCTCTGGGTGCTCAGAATAACTTGTTACACGTTTCTGGTTTCAGTGGTGTAATATCTTATACTATGGTATTTTTATACAGGGATAATCTTCTCTATTAAAATTTTAGTGTCTTGAGGTAAGGGTCTTACTCATTTTCTCTGTTTAATGATTTAGAATAATTGCTGAGATAATGCTTGTTAAATTGGGTAGGTGTTTGTGTGTTTCAGTCCCCCTGTTGCTTACATAGCATTTGTGAAGATTGTTCGCTTCTTTTTTTCATGTCAAAAGTTTTTTTTTTTTAACATCTTTATTGGAGTATAATTGCTCTACAATGGTGTGTTAGTTTCTGCTTTATAACAAAGTGAATCAGTTATACATATACATATGTTCCCATATCTCTTCCCTCTTGCGTCTCCCTCCCTCCCACTCTCCCTATCCCACCCCTCCAGGTGGTCACAAAGCACGGAACTGATCTCCCTGTTCTATGTAGCTGCTTCCCACTAGCTATCTGCCTTACGTTTGGTAGTGTATATATATATCCATGCCTCACTCTCTCGCTTTGTCACAGCTTACCCTTCCCCCTCCCCATATCCTCAAGTCCATTCTCTAGTAGGTCTGTGTCTTTATTCCTGTCTTACCCCTAGGTTCTTCATGACATTTTTTTTTCTTAAATTCCATATATATGTGTTAGCATATGGTATTTGTCTTTCTCTTTCTGACTTACTTCACTCTGTATGACAGACTCTAGGTCCATCCACCTCATTACAAATAGCTCAATTTCGTTTCTTTTTATGGCTGAATAATATTTCATTGTATATACGGCACTACCTTAAAAAGAGAAAAATCTCAAACTACAATGAGATTGTTTGCTTTTTAACGTAGTGCCGTATTTGCAAAGTAAACAGGAAACCCTTTGCAAATATGATGGAAACGAAAATGTTTGTTTTGTTTCAAGGTTGAGTGGAAACAATATTAAGAGAGGAATGGCAAGACTGACTTTGACTGTGTACTGTATTTGAATTAATTTTTTAATATAGACATTCGTTTCTTTTTGTTCATACAACGGGGCAGGCTGCAGAAGATGGGAGTGGAGTGGACCTTTTTCCTTCTTCTCTCATCTGTCCCTTCCTCTCATTAGCCCCTGGTTCAGTCATGAGAACTAAGTAAAGTCAGACAGACAATGTGCTTTCCCCTGTGTCTAAAACTGATTCAAGTTGGGAATAAGTAGCAGAGTTAGAATATTTGTTTGCCATACTACAAGCAATATAAGGATCAAGATTTTGGGTTCCAAGTCTGGAGAGATCTGATAATCTAAGTTTTTATGAATCTCTGTGAAATATGAAACCAAGCTTATTTTATTAGTCCATCAAACTGAAGTTTTGTCTAATTATACATGTAATTAGAATAAGTAAGTTGTCAAATTTCATTTCCAGAGAGACCACAGCATTAACGTGGGTACAGTGTTTTAATGTAAGATTTTTTTTTTTTTTTTTTTTTTTTTTGCGGTACGCGGGTGTCTCACTGTTGTGGCCTCTCTCGTTGCGGAGCACAGGCTCCGGACCCACAGGCTCGGGGGCCGTGGCTCACGGGCCCAGCCACTCCGCGGCACGTGGGATCTTCCCGGACCAGGGCACGAACCCGCATCCCCAGCATCGGCAGGCGGACTCTCAACTACTGTGCTACCAGGGAAGCCCTAGTTTTTAACTTTTTATCAGGAAAAATATTTTAAATATAAAGAAGAGAGAACAGTAAACAGAGTCTCCATAGTTGCTGTATGTATTGTTTGCTAAATATTTTAAGATAAATTAGAGATGTGACATTTCACTCCTAAATACTTCCATAGGAAACTTTTATCCCTAATTAATAACAAGACATACATGTATAAGTGCTGTGTACATTGTTAAACGGAGGAAGAAGCAGAGCTTGATGGTTAAGACATTATACTCTGGAGGCCCACTGCCTGCATCTGAGGCCCATCTCTGCCATTTTCTAGCTTTGTGATATCGGCAGAGTCACCTAAAGTCTCTGCGTTTCACTCTTTTGGTCTGAAAAATAAAGGTAATGTGATACCTACCTCATACTGTTACTGTGAAAATTAAATTAGTTAACACATATAAAGAATTTAGAACATTCCCTGACTTACAGTAGGCAATCCAGAAATGTTAGTGAGTATAATTTTAAAAATAATAATTATTAATATTACTACAATACATTTAATATTGATTTGAGTTCCAAATGGAACACGTTTATATGCGTGGATGTGTTAAAAATAATTGAAGGGTACTAGTTTGACCTCTTTCATTTTATTGTTATGAATATCCTTACATTTGTGTGAAAAACTTAAGAAAATGCGTGACAGAATAAAAATCAGAATCTTCAGAAAACGTTTAGAAATAAATGTGACCTCAGTGCAAAAATTTGCCTTGAAATCCTTGTAGGTTTTATATATCTGGGTTTGAAAAGATAATTAAATGTCAAGATAAAATGGAAAAAAACCGCTAATAATGCAACAGTTATTTATGAAATTCCACATTCAGGTTCTCTTTAGTTTTGAAATTTATTTAGGTTCTTGTTTAGGTTTTTAGAGACATCTGTCCCAATAAATCCTTAACTTTCCTAAAGATGTAGTGAAGCAGATTCCCCAGGAGATTTCAGTTGTGCCAGCAAGCAGCACTATTTTCCTAATTCCCAAAGCAAGCAAAGACGAAGCAGATCATTACAAACTCTTATTAACCTAATTCCAAGACCTATGTTTCAGACTGAAATCCAAATGAAATAAATTCAGCCCAGAATTCCCATGTCAATAACTTGAGTTGATTTATTTGCTACGTTTTATTATATTGATCATGCTAAAAATTTGACCTTTCTGGGACATTCGGCTAGTCTGCTCAATTCCCTTGCATATTTATGTTGCTATTTATTTTCTTACCAGTCTTGTCTACATTAAAACTTATTCCAACATAATGTCCTATCTAAATGTTTTCTTAAAAGCCTAATCATTCATGATTTAATTTTATTTTGTAGAAATAAATCAGTCTGTTTCTAGAATGAACCAATAGGGATATGTATCAGACAGTGACGACTCTGTTCTAATTATTAAAGAAAGAAAGTCTAGGTTTCTTTGGCAGCTTTTTTTTTTTGGCGATACGCGGTCCTCTCACTGCCGTGGCGTCTCCCGTTGCGGAGCACAGGCTCCGGACGCACAGGCTCAGGGGCCATGGCTCACGGGCCCAGCCATTCCACGGCATGTGGGATCTTCCCAGACTGGGACATGAACTCGTGTCCCTTGCATCAGCAGGCAGACCCTCAACCACTGCGCCACCATGGAAGTCCTCTTTGGCAGCTTTTTAAAAAAACTGTCTAATAGTATACAGCCTTTATTTCAGGCTCTGCTAATGACTGTTGTTGAATCCTCAAATAGGAGATGGCATACAGATAGAATATTAATTGCTTCTGTATAGTAAATGGTACAATCAGAGTTACCTTTTTGTGTGTGTGCATCTAAAGTAAGTGGTGTAAATATTTTCAATGCTATATGTTTGGATTGGATTATAATAGTAATTAAAATATGTATACTTACTCTATACTAGAAAGTAAGTGCTTTGCAGGTAATGTTATCGTTTAAAGTTCACACTCATCCTTTGTGGCAATACTATTATTTTCATGATATCCAGAAAAGACAAGAAAAATTTAGTGAGCTTAAGTGACTTGTCCGCTGTCACACATGTGGGATTTGGTAGTGCACGGAACTGAATGCAGTGCAGTCCGTGTGATCCCCAGCAGGGGCCGTGTGTCCCTGTGCTGTGCTACACTGCCTATTCCGTGGGCCCCCATGGGGGACAGGAGAAGGCCATGTGATGGAACTGTTGTAAATCAAGGCTTAAGATTAAAGGTTTTGAAAATGGTTTTGGTTTAAAATTTTAATTTATTGTACCTATCCATCATTCTGTCCGTATTTAATTTTGATGTATGTGGCTCGTACTTATCCAACCAGCTTCATCATTGACAGCTGTTAGTTGACAGTGACTTGCAGTAGGTAAAATAAAATCTCTGTGATTAAAAAGACTGTTAGACTTTAAATCATAAATCTTCAGTGAGCTGATCCATCATTCCTAGTGATATTTACCATGGAGACCTTAAAATTAACGCATGCACCCTTGTGTGAAATATATAGCCATATTAGGATTCATTGGGGGGAAGATAAGATTAGATTCCATTTCTTCTAGGAATAGCGCCATATGTTTTTTGGGCCTTCTTCCAAAACTTTTGAGTCTATTTTGATAGTTTTGTAATGCTTTGTGCGCTTGGGCACGTGCTGCTTTTGCAAGGATAGTTAAAACGTTGGTCCTCAGCTGCTTTGGGGTGGTGGCATGCATAATTCTCTTTTAGATTCCACATCCAGTTCTTCCTTTCCAGAGGCTAGTGTATGGTGTATTTATTTAGAACTCACTGAATATTCACTGTTTGGAAAGTTCGGTGGCATTATGTGGGCATTATAAACTCACCCTATGTACAGCATTGGGTAAACAGAGATATGGGGACTGGATTGTTTTGAATGGTATCTTCAACCTTTTTTTGCTTGCACATGCATGTCAGTTAAAAAAATGCACCTCTCAATATAACAATATTTACTTATAAATTCTCTCTATATACTACTGAACTAATATGCTGAGAAACCTCCCAAGAGACATCTAAAATTTTAAGATAAGTGAAATTTTATGAAGTATTGGTTTAAGTGGCATTTGACATTAAAAATCACCAGAAAAAAAGTATAGTTCTTTTCTAGATGCTTAGTTATTAAATGCCTTTAATTATGATGCCTTCATAATGCCATAGGAAATAACTCCACAGCCCATATGAACACAGGACATTGTTACCGATATAGTAAATCTAAATCCATATTTATGATAATCTTCTTGATAATATTAACTTTTTTGACCAACTTGCCGGTTGAACTAATTGAATCACTTTTCTATCTGGTAATGAGACTGAAGAAGAGCTAGTGCTGGGAATAGAAGCATCATCTCTGTCATTCTCTTCTTGTTCAGTGCAACTTCCATTACTAGAATTTCAACTTCAATCATTGTTAATTTCAGAAATCTTTTAAAGCTGGTAGCCACGTATGGAGTAGGTTAAACCCAAGAAAATAATAAGTAAATTTACATATAAAGTGAAGAATAGTACATTGAAAGGGACTGTGTAAGGGAGAAGGTGGCTCATTATCAGTATGTGGGGTTTCCACTTTCTCCTTGTGGTACCTGGAGGATGACAGATGACTTGAGACCAACCCACACACACAGTAAGGCCAGGGGAAAGGGAATACTAATGTCACTCTTTTGGGTAAATATTAGTAAACTTTAATTTTTTTCTTCTTTCATTTGGTAGAAATGGGTATAACTGTAAGTTCTAATGTTTTCTTCCACCCTTCCAGTGAATTCCTTTGGAGACCACTGACGCATGGTGTGTTCATTTTTATTTAAGTTCTTCTCAAAAAGATGGCCTTGACTGTCACTTGAGTGAAGTAATCGAAATAATTCAACTCGTGAAGTGGAGGTGAAAAGCCCAGCTAATGTTCTAACCCGTGTTCGCCTACACATTGTCTGTTTGATTGATAGCTATAGCTCTGTGCTTTGAATGCATTGCCCTAAGTTAAAATGTAAATTCTCAGGGTCAAGGGGTTTGGATACCAAAGGAGTCTTTTGGTCAGTGGTCTCCAAAGGAATTCACTGGTGGAAGAGAACACTAGAACTTACAGTTATACCCATTTCTAGCAAATGAAATAAGAAAAATATTAAAGTTTACTAATATTTACCAAAAGGAGTCTTTATACCCGCTTTTCATCATTTACATGTTCTTGCAGTTACTTGGCATTAAAAAAAAAAAAAGCCTTGGAAACAATTTGCTTTTAGTTCATAGATTTCAGAATGAGAATTTTCAGAGCTAGAAGGAGGTTTACAGATCTTGTTACCCTCTGTTCCTTAAAAAAAAAAAAAAAAAAAACTGAGAAGCCATAGCAAGGACACACAGAATTGTACACAGAGTTGAAATGAGATTGAGAAGCGGGGTTCCTGACTGAGGCGCTGTCTGTCCATTCACCGGACTGCTTCTGGTGTTTGTCCTTGCTTCCTGCTGAAGTAGAAAAAGCATGAGTCTGGGGACTAGGAAACAGTGATTCAAGTTTATTTATTCACTCAACAAATGTTATAAATAGGGCAGGCAGATACAGTTCTAAGTGATTTGCTAGGTGCTAGGGCCACAACCGAACGATGTCAATGAGGCCTCTTGCCCTCGTGGTGATTATATTTTAGTGTAGTGAGATAGCAAACATGGGGCAAATAAAAAATTTGATAGCGTTTTTACACATCCATATATCCTTAAACACCATTTAGAATATCAAAGTGTTGATGCCAAATTTCTGATTTTAATAAAGAGTATTCTGATCATTTAATGAGCATTGTTGCATTACCGATTTTTAAAAGATACCTAAAAAAAAATGTAGTAAAATTATTGCTTCCAAAGTTACATTGGCACAATCTGTGCAAGACAGAATTGAAACAAAAGTCAACCGCACCAACGCAGTTACATAACCAATCTTTATCCCTTCCTTTGACATTTTATACAAAATTATTATTTTATAGTCTTTATCTTGAAAGGGATGTCCTGCCATCTAGATCCATAAATTTTAGCAATGTTAAGATATATCCTAGGGATATATCTTAGGATATGACTTAAATTTTGCATGTTAAGCAGTACAGTAAATGTTTGACAAACCTTAATGTGAAATTCTATAAAATCAGTAATGTCTACATTGCTCTGAATGTAATAAATGAAGTGTAATGTTTTCAGTATTCTGTGGGGGATAATTTAGATGGCAGAATCTCCAAGAGAGTATTTTTCAACTGCGATCTGAAGAGTGAACTGACACTATGAAAAAAGACCAGGGAACAACCTACCAGACAAAAGGAACAGCAGACCCAGGGACGTTAAACCAGGAAGAGCATAATGTGTGTGAGGACCAGAAAACAGTCCAATGTGGCAATGAGCAAGGGAAGGCAGGGCAGGAGATCTGGATGAGGAGTCAGGCTGGAAATAGATCATTCAGAGTCTTATGGGCCATAGAGAGATTTTCATTTCTTTGTAAGTATGGTGGGATCTTGGCGTCCTGGACTCCAGGCTTTTTTTTTTTTTTCTGGTACACGGGCCTCTCCCTGTTGTGGCCTCTCCCGTTGCGGAGCACGGGCTCCGGACGTGGCCATGGCTCACGGGCCTAGCCGCTCCACAGCATGTGGGATCTTCCCGGACTGGGGAACGAACCCGTGTCCCCTGCATCGGCAGGCGGACTCTCAACCACTGCACCACCAGGGAAGCCCCTCCAGGCTTTTTTTTACTGTATATTAGTTGTAAGGTGTTAGTCAATCTTTGCCTTAGGTATCAAGGGAAAATAATTGATCTTTCTACCTTACAAAGTTTTTTTGTTTAACCTGTTTTGTCCTGACAATATTTTTTAAAGTATATTTGTCTGTCATAATCTTCATAATAAGAAAATTTGCTTTTAATTTTTTAACAAATAGATTGGCCCCATTGAAATGTTTTCCTTTCCTAATATAATATATACCACTATATGGTTTCCGGAGGGGTGGGGAGAGTGCTTGTATTGAACTTTCAGACTATCTGAAATCACATAGTTCTTTTCATAGGCAAGACACCATTTCACAGTCCCTTAGTAGAGAAAATACCCTATCAGCCACTCCCCAAAATTTAGGTTACATATTTATGTATAAAAAAGATATGTATATATATGTTCAGAGTATTACATCCCTTTCTAATGCTGATAATTTGAAATTTTCATACTACTCGTAGAGTGTAAACCAGCCCTCAGTCCTTGTCATCACACTTATCTGTACTGTGATACTGTGATGGCTCTCATGCTCATTGAGGGTAGATCCTGGGATAGGTGATTCACACGCATTCCTCCATTATGCAAACTAAAAATTCATCAGTTTTATTTTGAGGATGTCCTCAGATTTTGTATTCCACCTTATTAAATCGTTATTGTAATCCTTATCAGCAACCTCAATACATTTTATTTAAGGAATGCCGCTTTTAAATTTTAATGAACAAGTTCTTGCAGTGATCAGTATCCGTTTTTGACTTAATTTAGTTGTTTTATGTGTTTCAAATTCATAGTTGTCTTTGATTCGCTTCATCATATTAGAAAATGTATATTTTTTTGCTTTAATATCACCTATGTATTTTTTAACTTGCTGTCTTTCTCTGTGTATTACACAGTTTCAGTTGCTTACTGTTCCCGCTACCTCCAAAGTCTGCTTATTTCAGACTGTTTCTTCCTTCTCTTTTATATATCATAATTAATAGTAGAAGAATATGCAGAAATTTAACAGTAGGTCTAATTTTAAGGAATAGAATTATTTCTTCAAGTTTCTTCTGACCACTAATGTTATGTTTATTTTTCATGTTAACTGTAAAACATTCTTAATATATTGAGTAAATTGCCTCTGAGGAATTAATGCTATAGTTTTTCCATAGGGTAAATCTAAGCAGCTAAAACATTTTAACTACTTGAAGAACTGGAGAAATCTTCTCAATTCATAAAAAAAACTCTTTATTTCCTCATCAAATATATTATGATTAGCTGAACTCATATGTTTTTTCAAAGGACAATATGTCTATTCATTAAATTATAATTTAAAATTTTTATTTTCTTATTATGATTCAGTAAAGCAAATGGACAAATATTATATTTAAGCCCTTAGTGTCATGTATTCAGTGTCATCCAACTCATATTTCCTTTTCAGTTCTATTCATCCACTATGTCTCTGAGTCACAGCATCCTCAGGGAGAAAAATAGCAGCTTAAACCAATTAACTCAGGAGACTCAACAGTACTCTTATTGCCACTGTAACTGGACTCATTATTTACTATTCAGCCTGGCCTCACACCCTGACCAGAACAATTGTAATTGGCTGAAGGCTCAGCACCTTTTTCTCTATTTATTATTCTTTAATTGGGCATGGACAGCTGCAGCTGCTTTGATGAATCTCCACTTCTAATTGATGCATGTGATTTACTAAAAAGGCGGCTTTCCTATGTGTGGGTAAGAACTGGTAACCAGCTTACATTCCAGTGGTGAACTAGTGGCTACGGGAGCAACTTTATTTTTTAATTCATAGAGTAGATACCAACATGTCAGTATAGCAGCCTTTTCCGCCTTGCTGGCTGTATGAAAGTCTATTGTAAATATAATACATCCATGATAGTTATTTACATTGGATGATAATATCATGCCTAAAAGCATATTGTGTATCCAAAGTTTTGTTTGATATTGGGAATACAATTGAGACTAAAAATTTCAAGAATCAATAACGTGTATGTTGTGAAAGTTGTAAGGCCCTCTTGTAAACAACATCTGTGAAATAGTTGTAAAAAAGAAAAGGATGTATTTGGAGGTGGAAGTTTTAAAATATACTCATATACACTGTGGAGAATTGTATACAAGTCTGTAGTCTCTGGTTATTGAAGAGTTTGGTTCATTACACAAGAACACGTTCATTTACACCCTTCACTAGTGGGATAGAAATGCCAATTGTGATGCCCCTGTAGAGGGTCCCAGCTCTTATTTAGTATCAACTAATTTTCTCACAGTTTTGTGAGATACACAAAAATTAGAGAGCAGGGGGAGGTAAACCTAACCATAATGTGATTGTGAGCAAAGTTTCTCAGTGAGCATGTTCAGCCTGAATTGTGCACAGTAATTAAGCTAATGTTTATTGTAATTTAAGTGAAATATATGAACTTTTAATTTCTGAACATTTTACTGTTGGTAGAAATAGTTATAGCATGAAAAAGATTAAAAATATTAAAAACAAATGTTTTATTATAAAAATCAATTCTAAGAGTGTTTCATTTGAGATAAATATATTAAATATGCGAAAGTCTTTTGTGCCTGTCATAGACATCATGGTGACTTTCCAAATGAAATTTGCGAATAGGTACTGCTTGCAAAATCGAATGACCCATCCAGGATTAGCTGGTACCTCTGTCTCTGAGTGATCTAATCTATTATTTAATAAATGAAATTATGTTGAGATGAATAGTCAGAGGAACATGCTTCTCATGTTTCACTTATGTGTTTTACCAGATACATTTGAATACATTTTGGAATTTACCTTCTCAGCGTCTCTGTACACATTTATATAGGGTAGTCAGGAGAATTCAGAAGAGATGTTTTGGGGAAAAAAATTGGCAAGAGACATGCTGACTTAATTTTTCTTGTGGTCTGGCAAACAATGAGATCTTAATTCCAGGGGGACAATTTATTTGAAATTTTTAACACACTAAACAATATGTGTTAAGTAGCTTTTCTCCACTTTCCTTTTCTCAGTCAGTTCCTTTGTGTCTAGTATTTGCTCTATGTTAATTATACTATATAATCCCATAATATATCAAGAAAAGTAAAGATGGATTATGATGAAATGAGTTACATTTAGAAATTTTAATCTTTTCATGAAATGACTTCAATTTATGGAGAGTGTAATAAAGGGCGGGGGGGGGACCATGGGCAACAACCATATTATTTTTTCTTAATATATTTAGCATCTGTACGTTAAAACTAGACGTGATACATGATTATACAAGTTGAGAAGTACATTATTTTAAATTATTCCTAAAAGCCCTTTATATGGCTATTTATTTATTTACTGGCTGCACCATGCAGCTTGCAGGATCTTATTTCCCTGACCAGGGGTTGAACCGGCCTCAGTAGTGGAAGCACTGAGTCCTAACCACTGGACCGCCTGGGAATTCCCTCTATGGCAATTGAAAAGTGAAAGAATCTCTATTAAAATACATTTAAAACATAATTTTTAAGTGTGAGAGGGCTCAGAGGAAATAGAAGCAACTTCCACCTTAGTAAGATAATCGTATAGTGCTTAATAGCACTCTAGAAAGGACTTAAAACAAAAATTAATATTTTAAATTGCAAATATAATACATGTTTATTGTATTACATTGGAAACAACAAGAAAGCACAAAGATGAATACCATCAAAACTATAAAAACCAGTGATAGGGCTACTAGTGTTTGCTATGTACTCATCCCTACATTTCTCTCTTTTCCTCTAAAAGTATAGGCTGATTTTCTCTTCTTTCTTTGTGCTTAACACCTACATTTAAGCTTAAAACCATTTAAAAACAAATACAGCATATATGTACATTCCCAATGTAATTATTCTTTTATATTCCTTAATAACAATATAAAATTATATTTGTCATACTTATTGTGATTATTTTACTATTGTTGCACATTTGTTTCAAGATTTAGATATTAAATGACATTTCTATAAATGTTATCATTAAATCCTCCACTCTACCAATACATTATTTCTTGAGTGAGTGAATGAATGAAATGATTGCACTTATGCACATATTCCTAACCGTAATTCATAGGTATAGTTCACTCTGTCTCTTATTTACCATCAAATCTTTCTACTTTTCATATATCTAAATTTTGCCAGAGATAGATATAAATAGGATTTCTGGAAAAGATATGCTTACAGAAACTAATGTAATATTTTCTAAAATTATAGAAATAGGACTATAATGTTTTCATAACTGATAATAACATAGATTCTTTAGTTTGAGTCTTCTTAATTTAAGTAGGAGAGGATATTAGAACCAACTGAGAGATTCTTTCCAAAGATGTCCTCCCTGTTGTGAGTCACTGCTTTATTGGTGGGGGCGAGGGCTCCCCAGGTGATTCTGATATGCCCCAGGCAATAAGGACCACACCTGCAGCCCAGCGTTATTTGTAAGTCAGAAAGCTGAAGCCCAAGGAACAGTGACTGGCCCTAGTCTGAGGTGTTACTAATACGACTGAGTAGAAGCAAATCTTCTGATGTCTTTACTTTCCACTATGCCTTTCCACAGTTTTTTGTAAGTATGTTCTTTGTAATAGGTTTTGTATGGGAAAAAAAAAAAAATTCCAGGGTCACATAAGCTTGAGAACACTGGGTTAAACATGGTTTTCTTTAGTGACGCTTATTTCAGAGCTTTTGATGTTCCAATGTGCTTTGTTATTCTCTTGACAGAAGAGTAGAAGAATGTTTCCACAAGTTATTTCAGGTTGGAGTTAACCCTTAGAGTATCTTGAGAAACTACTGTCTTTTGAAATATCCTTTGACAGATATTACTCGCCATATTACCATGTGCACACATCTATTATTCAGTAATAATAAAACAGTGTTTCTACCCTATGGAGGGTAGAAAAATTCAGACATCCATTAATATGCTTATTATTAATCCTAACTTTTTCATGAGTAGCTCTAAACAAAAATGTGTGTGCAATTTAAACTATTGATTGTAAAGCAGTGGACTTGCAGTTTTAGTGTGTATTACAATCACCTGGAGGGTTTGTTGAACTACTACTTGCTGGATCCCTCCTCCCCTGCCGTTTCTAATTGACTAGTTTGGGGTGGGGCCTGAGAGCCTGAACTCTGAAAAGTTTCAGTGGTTGCTGATGCTGCTTCTTCAAGGACCACACTTTGAGAAACCTCTACTTTAAAATAAATATTGAGGCTTTTCACTAATTCAGGATGTTTGCAGTTGAGAAGAAAAATGACATCATTTATTAGGTGAGACCCTCTTTACATTCTTGTTATTAATGAAAGTAGTTTGTTTTAATGATCCCTTCTCTTATTTAAGTCAATTGTGCCCAGGAACAGAGAGCCATAGAATAGAGGATGAATTTTAAAATATGTTAAAATTCACGGTTGAATCCAAGACCAAACCCCAGTTATTACTTTTATTCTTTCCTTTATTAGCAGTTGGAATGCTGGTAGATGTGTTAGGTTACGTGTTCTTTGGCGCTATGGTGCCTCTTTTTCTTAACATCTTTCTCCTTTCTTTTCTTTTCCTTCATGCTGTACACACCTAACGTCTGTTTTAGAAAAGAGTATGAATTAGAGATTCCTGCGTGTAGGTATTTTGCCAAAATTTAGACTTTCAACACCACTGTTTCATTATTTTGTGTATTTAGTTATGGGGGAGCAATTATATCTTTGTGGCTTTCACATGGATAAAAAACAGTGATATGTCTTCAACTTTTTGTGTTTTTTTTTTTTTTTTTGCGGTACGCGGGCCTCTCACCGCTGTGGCCTCTCCCGTTGCGGAGCACAGGCTCCGGACGCGCAGGCTCAGCGGCCATGGCTCACGGGCCCAGCCGCTCCGCGGCACGTGGGATCTTCCCGGACCGGGGCACAAACCCGCATACACTGCATATCGGCAGGCAGACTCTCAACCACTGTGCCACCAGGGAAGCCCCCCTTTTTTTTAAAATTTTTATATTCAGCATATTAAATTGACTCATAAACATTCTAAAAATGTAATTTTTCCTTTTCAACAAAGTATAATAAAACATAAAACCCCCCAAAACAGAATACCTAAACCACAGTTTCCAAATATAGTCCTTCCCCTTATTATAGAGAGTATTTTCATATTTTCTTTCAACATTGTTTCATTTGAAAAATAATTTGGTCATGACCAATTAAATTGATTTCATTACATAATGAGTTGGACTTGCAGCTTTAGAAGTCATGGATTAAAAAAAAAAAGCCCTGGGCTTCCCTAGTGGCGAAGTGGTTGAGAGTCCGCCTGCCGACGCAGGGGACACGGGTTTGCACCCCGGTCTGGGAAGATCCCACATGCCGCGGAACGGCTGGGCCCGTGAGCTATGGCCGCTGAGCCTGCGCGTCCGGAGCCTGTGCTCCGCAACGGGAGAGACCACAACAGTGAGAAGCCCGCGCACTGCAAGCAAAAAAAAAAAAAAAAAAGCCCTTTTGCTAATATTTGTGTCTAAATAATCTTTCCAGTGTTGCAACTTCCTTAGGGAAACACACAGTCGCGCGCGTGTGTGTGTTTTAAAATATCTTGGGATACTGATGGGTTATCTGGTTATAGAAATTTTCAGAGCCATCTAAAAAGTTGGACACTATCACTTCTTTGTAGACTTCGTGTTGCCACATTCTACCAGCCTTCTTATGAAATTTTCTGATTGTCCATTTAAGTCTTTTCTCTTGCTTATCAGTTGCATTACTGCAGTGTGCTGCGAAAATAGTCAAATGTTGTGATTCTTTTTTCAGTTTTGTTTTGAGGAAATTATCTTGGGAATATGGGATACATTAGTCCCTAAAATGGAGTTGATAATACAGGTTTGAACTTAATAAAAAAATGCTTACTTAGGAAGGAGTTAACTATATTTGAACTGGGGGAATAAAAAGTTTAACATAAGTAGGCAAAAACAGTTGTTAGAGAGATGCATTTTGGATAAATGAGTGAGGTTCTTAGTTTCTTGCCAGACGAGAAACTGGATAATCTTGCCAGGGTAATTCAGTGTCACAACCGTAGTTCAAATAGTTCAAAATTAATCTTTAACCTGAAACTCTTGTGGGGTTTTCTTGAATCGTTATTGATTGGATCTTTTCTCCTACCTTGGGAGACAAATTGGTTGAAGTTAGGATTTGATTGTACTAAGAGTTACAATAGATCTCTTCTTTCTTAGTATTTATACTTACTTTTTTAAAACAAAAATTGATACACCTGGAATACATGTAGAAATCAAGGGAATATGACATAAAATAATCCTTCATTGCTATTATTATTATTTTTACACAAAGGTCATGTGTAGCTTTGGTTATCAAACTAAAAATAATAGAAATTTGGTAACATAAGTGGTGAAATTTATTTCAAGGGGAAACTTTTAATTTGGTTGTATATAAAGGTACTTAGGCTATTCTTTAAATGTACTTTTTAATAAGTACTGGATGTGGGAAAGCTCTGGTCCTCTCAGGATGATCCCAAGTGACTCCAACGTTGAGGAAATTAGGAGAGAAGTTAGGTTATAATGTGAAAGCTAATACCTGAGTGGAAATTTGTGTGTCTGATGTCATCATGGGACTATATTTTAAAATATTCTTGTAGATCTGTTTTTTAAAGACTATGCATTTGGCAAATGAAGAAGTGAATGTGAGAATACCTGTGTTAGCATAAGTTGTAATATTCTGTTTATTGTCTATTTTTTCTTTATAGCCAGAAAAGAACGATAGTGAGCCAGGCAGCCAGAGGATAAAACCTGTTTTTATCGATGATGCTAATTTTGGGCGACAAATATCCTATCAGCACGCAGCAGTCCATATTCCCACTGACATCTATGAGGGCTGTAAGTAAAAGAATGTGAACAACTCTTGGAATACCATGTTCTCATCTATCTTAAATATCTAATATTTGAAAAAAAAAAGGAGCAACTGTGATAGTGTTTTGTTCACATGCCATTTAAGAGTCTGTGGTAAACTTTGATTTATTCAAAAGAAGAAACTTGATTTTCATGAGCAATATATTGTTCATAGGCTCTCACTCTGTGAATATTTGCAGGAGAGCCTGTATCCGTGGAGGTGTCCTTCTACTCTGTTGTTTAACAAATAATTCTGCCTTTCCAATTGATATCAATAACTTAAAAAATAATAGATGTATTTTTTTAAAAATCAAAACTATGTAGCAGTAGTACAGACCCACAAACTGCTAAAGGAAGCGAGATGTACTTTGTAGACTCTCTAGTTCTCATCACATCTTACTGTGTTTTACTGTCTCTCTTTGTCTCTCTCTGTGTATCTCTGCCTTACTCTAGGATATAAGAAAAAGATACCACTGTCTTAGTATATTGTGGACTCAAGATAAAAATGTTGGTTAAAGGAATGAATGATAGACCTAAAGAAATAGAAAAACATCAACTGGACTTGATTGAGACTTGATTGAGAAGGCTTCACTGTGAGGAAGGGAGAGGAATAAGTTATTTAGGAAGATACAGGGGAGGAAGCTTGTGCCAGTGGTATTTCTTAGAGACACCCTATATACTAATAAGGGCAGAACCTGACAATTCTAAGTAGGAATTCTTTTAAGTGCAGCCTAATCATCTATGAGGACCAGCTGTGACCCAGAAAGCAGGGTCTTTGCCCGTTCACAGCTCTGGTCTTAGATGTTATCCATTTTCTAACTTGTTCCCACTTTTCCCCCTTGTACCCTGCCTTTCACATAAGTAAGTGGTAAGGCGAAAGAACCACTTGAGAATTTAAAAAGTATATTTCTTTTTTTTTTTTTTGCGGTACGCGGGCCTCTCACTGTTGTAGCCTCTCCCGTTGCGGAGCGCAGGCTCAGCGGCCATGGCTTACGGGCCCAGCCGCTCCGCGGCATGTGGGATCTTCCTGGACTGGGGCATGAACCCGTGTCCCCTGCATCGGCAGGCGGACTCTCAACCACTCCGCCACCAGGGAAGCCCTAAAAAGTATATTTCTAATAGTTCCCTTAATTAAAAAGGCTGTAAAGTGTACTGGGTATTCAGAGTGTGTCTAGAACTGCCTGGATTCTGGATGCAGACAGCCTGGGTTAAATTAAATTTCAAATATAAATTTTAGCAGTATTTCCTTTGGCAAATTTATTAACTTTATGCGCTAGCATTGCTCACCCGTAAAATGGCGATAAGTTTACTAACCAAAAAGTTCATTTGAGGGTAAAAGTAAGTTAGTATGTTTGAGTTTGCATAAGAGTGCCAGGCTCATAGTAAGAATTATGTAACTGTTTGCTGTTATTATTAATTACAGTTAAAGTTTATTTACACAAAAAGGATTAAATTCAAGGACTAATATAAAAAATTAGCCTTAATTTTTTGGATTCATTCCAAGATTGTTGTTTAAAAGGGCATTTTTAAGTACATGTCTTATTTTTTCCAAAATATAAATTTCATCTTCTGTCAAATTGTTTTATTCATTTTTTGTTTCACCTTTTATATATATATATATATATATATATATATTTTTTTTTTTTTTTTTTTTTTTTTTTTTTTTTTTTTTTTGTGGTACGCGGGCCTCTCACTGTTGTGGCCTCTCCCGTTGCGGAGCACAGGCTCCAGACACGCAGGCTCAGTGGCCATGGCTCACGGGCCCAGCCACTCTGTGGCATGTGGGATCTTCCCAGACCGGGGCATGAACCCGTGTCCCCTGAATCAGCAGGCAGACTCTCAACCACTGTGCCACCAGGGAAGCCCCTTTTTAATCTTTTTAAAAGTACATGTTGTTTTCATCATATCAAGTCTTTAAAGATATTAAACATATGATTTTTCTCTATACTAGAAACAATGGTGCATGTAAGTAGTTTCTGATGTTACATGAGAATTAAACGTAATCTGACTTCTTTACAACTCACCCTATTAATTCCAAGTCCTTTTAGGAATTACTGGGATGTAGGTTCAGTTTTGTTTTTCTTATTTTTCGTTTTTTACTTTGTCTATTGCATCTTTTTTCAAGAATTATTTTTGATGTTTGCAATTAAATTTTGCAACTATTATAACAACAATTAATCAGATAATACTGAGCTGTATGGTTGTGTTTCTCAGTGTTTTAAAAATTATTTCATCCATTTTATTATCACCTGTTGTTATCACCTGTTTGTTATCACCTGTTGTCGGGTATGTCAACAGGATGATAATCTTATTACTCTACAATTATATCTTTCTTTTGAACTTACTTTAGAAGAACAAAATGGCTGGATGGAGAAGTTTTGAGTCAAAACATTTTTATGTCAATTCTCTGGCTATAATGTCACTGTTATCTGATCTGTAGTACTATGTTGAACAAACTTGAGGCCAGCTTGAGTGTTTTTAATTTGGTAGCAAGCTTTCATGATTGTGTTTCTGTTTTGTTGCCAATAGTGATTATCCAGAAATCCTCAAACTTTCCATTAAATTCCCAAGGAAGGATATCAGAACTTTGTCCAGGGAGGGGGAGATTCCACATCCCTACCCCCACCCCCCGCCCCAGCTCTTCTTTTTTTTTTTTTTTTGCGGTACACGGGCCTCTCACTGTTGTGGCCTCTACCGTTGCGGAGCACAGGTTCCGGACGCGCAGGCTCAGGGGCCATGGCTCACGGGCCCAGCCGCTCCGCAGCATGTGGGATATTCCCGGACCAGGGCACGAACCCGTGTCCCCTGCATCGGCAGGCGGACTCTCAACCACTGCGCCACCAGGGAAGCCCCCCAGCTCTTCTTGAGTTCTTTTGGCTGGTCTAATAATTGACACAAGACAGATGAAAAGATTAATTTAAAAAATTAATTAATTAATGCATATAAGTCATAAAAATGGGACCCCCCGAAGTGTCCAGAGCAGGCCAATAATATATCATGTTTAGACAAAGAAACAACTATTTGAAGAGATGTAACAAAACAAGGGGGCTTGTGTTTGGGGTAGCAGACTAATGAAGTAACAAACTTTGTCTATACAGCTTGCTTAGCCTTGAATTCCCTAACTTTGGTGATAGGGATGCTTTCTATCCTCCTGGTATCACATGGGAGATTTATTTCCTACTTTTAGGGGGAAAAAGGGGCATCAGAGTTTTTCTTTTTTATCATTTATTTTCCATTGGTTGTTTCTCACATAACTTTATTCAAAATAATCAATATGCCATTGAGGTGCATTTTGGGGTGGATTGCCCTGGGCCCCAACAACCTCACACACTTAAAAACAGATTTCTTTCTCTTTCTACAAGCCATGTACCACAGTAGCAGAAATTTTAATAGTGCATGCGTATTTAAGGTAGAAGATGAAAGTCTCCAACTGTAACACCTAATCATGACTAACAGTTTGGGGTACAGTCCTATAAAATATATATTCAAATGTGAACACTTACTAATGAAATAACCCAAATGGGATTTTTCATATTGCTTTTCAACTTGCTTCCTCCTTCCCCCACCCACCTCACTTATAGTAGAGACTTTCTGTTCTGTCGTTGTTGAACTATTAAAAAGCTGAAAATAGAGAGGAAGAAGGTATCTCTTCAGGAGTAGGTTACCCAGGAATATCAAAACAAAATAACTTTGCTTAATTTTTCAATGGGCTGATGTTTAAGAAATCAGTGAAAAATGCACTTTTTCCCTAGATTATTAGAACCTAAAATAATAAGAACCTAATTCACCAGTCTAGTAAATTATAATATCTCATTTATTTAAATAACTTTGCTCAATAATTTTGAAGAAGGAGAAATTGAAGCTGAGTCTTTAATGAAAGACCACATCATTGGTAAGAAATGGGGTCAAATTTCATATAAATTCTAATGCTAAACTTTATACTTTTAAGTACTACAATAGATAAAATTTCTTTTTTCTTAACATCTTTATTGGAGTATAATTGCTTTACAATGGTGTGTTAGTTTCTGCTCTATAACAAAGTGAATCAGTTATACATATACATATGTCCCCATATCTCTTCCCTCTTGAGTCTCCCTCCCACCCTCCCTTTCCCACCCCTCTAGGTGGTCACAAAGCACCGAGCTGATCTCCCTGTACTATGCGGCTGCTTCCCACTAGCTATCTATTTTACGTTTGGTAGTGTATATATGTCCATGCTACTCTCGCTTTGTCACAGCTTACCCTTCCCCCTCCCCGTGTCCTCAAGTTCATTCTCTAGTAGGTCTGTGTCTTTATTCCCATCTTGCCCTTGGTTCTTCATGACCATTTTTTTCTTTTTCTTTTTTTAGATTCCATATATATGGGTTAGCATATGGTATTTGTTTTTCTCTTTCTGACATACTTCACTCTGTATGACAGTCTCTAGGTCCATCCACCTCACTACAGATAACTCAATTTCGTTTCTTTTTATGGCTGAGTAATATTCCACTGTATATATGTGCCACACCTTCTTTCTCCATTCATCTCTTGACACTTAGGTTGCTTCCATGTCCTAGCTACTGTAAATAGAGCTGCAGTGAACATTGTGGTACATGACTCTTTTTGAATTATGGTTCTCTCAGGGTATATGCCCAGTATTGGGATTGCTGGGTCATAAGGTAGTACTATTTTGAGTTTTTTGAGGAACTTCCATACTGTCCTCCATAGTGGCTGTATCGATTTACATTCCCACCAACAGTGCAAGAGGGTTCCCTTTTCTCCACACCCTCTCCAGCATTTATTGTTTCTAGATTTTTTGATGATGGCCATTCTGATCAGTGTGAGATGATATCTCATTCTTGTTTTGATTTGCATTTCTCTAATGATTAATGATGTTGAGCATTCTTTCATGTGTTTGTTGGCAATCTGTATATCTTCTTTGGAGAAATGTCTATTTAGGTCTTCTGCCCATTTTTAGATTGGGTTGTTTGTTTTATTGTTATTGAGCTGCATGAGCTGCTTATAAATTTTGGAGATTAATCCTGTGTCAGTTGCTTCATTTGCAAATATTTTATCCCATTCTGAGGATTGTCTTTTGCTCCTGTTTATGGTTTCCTTTGCTGTGCAAAAGCTTTGAAGTTTCATTAGGTCCCATTTGTTTATTTTTGTTTTTATTTCCATTTCTCTAGGAGGTGGGTCAAAAAGGATCTTGCTGTGATTTATGTCATAGAGTGTTCTGCCAGTGTTTTCCTCTAAGAGTTTGATAGTGTCTGGCCTTACATTTAGGTCTTTAATCCATTTTGAGTTTATTTTTGTGTATGGTGTTAAGGAGTGTTCTAATTTCATTCTTTTACATGTAGCTGTCCAGTTTTCCCAGCACCACTTATTGAAGAGGCTGTCTTTTCTCCACTGTATATTCTTGCCTCCTTTATCAAAGATAAGGTGACCATATGTGCGTGGATTTATCTCTGGGCTTTCTATCCTGTTCCACTGATCTATATTTCTGTCTTTGTGCCAGTACCATACTGTCTTGAATACTGTAGCTTTGTAGTACAGTCTGAAGTCAGGGAGCCTAATTCCTCCAGCTCCGTTTTTCGTTCTCAAGATTGCTTTGGCTATTCGGGGCCTTTTGTGTTTCCATACAAATTGTGAAATTTTTTGTTCTAGTTCTGTGAAAAATGCCAGTGGTAGTTTGATAGGGATTGCATTGAATCTGTAGATTGCTTGGGGTAGTAGAGTCATTTTCACAATGTTGATCTTCCAATCCAAGAACATGGTATATCTCTCCATCTGTTTGTATCATCTTTAATTTCTTTCATCAGTGTCTTGTAATTTTCTGCATACAGGCCTTTTGTCTCCCTAGGTAGGTCTACTCCTAGATACTTTATTCATTTTGTTGCAGGGGTAAATGGGAGGGTTTTCTTAATTTCTCATTCAGATTTTTCATCATTAGTGTGTAGGAATGCCAGAGATTTCTGTGCATTAATTTTGTATCCTGCTACTTTACCAAATTCATTGATCAGCTCTAGTAGTTTTCTGGTAGCATCTTTAGGATTCTATATGTATAGTATCATGTCATCTGCAAACAGTGACAGCTTTACTTCTTCTTTTCTTATTTGGATTCTTTTTATTTCTTTTTCTCCTCTGATTGCTGTGGATAAAACTTCTAAAACTATGTTGAATAAGAGTGGTGAGAGTGGGCAACCTTGTCTTGTTCCTGATCTTCGTAGAAATGCTTTCAGTTTTTCACCCTGAGGATGATGTTGGCTGTGGGTTTGTCATATACGGCCTTTATTATGTAGAGAAAAGTTCCCTCTATGCCTACTTTCTGGAGGGTTTTTATCATAAATGGGTGTTGAATTTTGTCGAAAGCTTTCTCTGCATCTATTGAGATGATCATATGGTTTTTCTCATTCAATTTTTTAATATGGTGGATCACATTGATTGATTTGCGTATATTGAAGAATCCTTGAATTCCTGGGATAAACCCCAGTTGATCATGGTGTGTGATCCTTTTAATGTGCTGTTGGATTCTGTTTGCTAGTATTTTGTTGAGGATTTTTGCATCTATGTTCATCAGTGATATTGGCCTGTAGTTTTCTTTCTTTGTGACATCCTTGTCTGGTTTTGGTATCAAGGTGATGGTGGCCTCGTAGAATGAGTTTGGGAGTGTTCCTCCCTCTGCTATATTTTGGAAGAGTTTGAGAAGGATAGATGTTAGCTCTTCTCTACATGTTTGATAGAATTCGCCTGTGAAGCCATCTGGTCCTGGGCTTTTGTTTGTTGGAACATTTTAAATCACAGTTTCAAGTTCAGAGCTTGTGACTGGTCTGTTCATATTTTCTATTTCTTCCTGGTTCAGTCTTGGCAGGTTGTGCATTTCTAAGAATTTGTCCATTTCTTCCAGGTTGTCCATTTTATTGGCATACAGTTGCTTTGTTGTAATCTGTCATGATCCTTTGTGTTTCTGCAGTGTCAGTTGTTACTTCTCCTTTTTCGTTTCTAATTCTATTGATTTGAGTCTTCTCCCTCATTTTCTTGATGAGTCTGGCTAATGGTTTATCAATTATTTTTATCTTCTCAAAGAACCAGTGTTTAGTTTTATTGATCTTTGCTATCGTTTCCTTCATTTCTTTTTCATTTATATCTGGTCTGATTTTTATGATTTCTTTCCTTCTGCTAACTTTGGGGTTTTTTTATTTTTCTTTAATTGCTTTAGGTGCAAGGTTAGGTTGTTTATTCGAGGTGTTTCCTGTTTCTTAAGGTAGGATTGTATGGCTATAAACTTCCCTCTTAGAACTGCTTATGCTACATCTCATAGGTTTTGGGTTGTCGTATTTTCATTGTCATTTGTTTCTAGGCATGTTTTGATTTGTCTTTGATTTCTTCAGTGATCGCTTGGTTATTAAGTAGTGTATTGTTTAGCCTCCATGTGGTTGTATTTTTTACATATTTTTTCCTATAATTGATATCTAGTCTCATAACATTGTGGTCGGAAAAGATACGAGATACAATTTCAATTTTATTAAATTTACCCAGGCTTGATTTGTGAGCCAAGATATAAGCTATCCTGGAGAATGTTCCATGAGCACTTGAGAAAAATGTGTATTCTGTTGTTTTTGGATAGAATGTCCTGTAAATATCAATTAACTCTATCTTGTTTAATGTGTTTTTTAAAGCTTGTGTTTCCTTATTTATTTTCATTTTGGATGATCTGTCCATTAGTGAAAGTGGGGTGTTAACGTCCCCTACTATGATTGTGTTACTGTCGATTTCCCCTTTTATGGCTGTTACTATTTGCCTTGTGTATTGAGGTGCTCCTATGTTGGGTGCATAAATATTTCCATTGTTATATCTTCTTGGATTGATCCTTTGATCATTATGTAGTGTCCTTCTTTGTCTCTTGTAATAGTCTTTGTTTTATAGTCTTTTTTGTCTGATATGAGAATTGCTACTCCAGCTTTCTTTTGATTTCCATTTGCATGGAATATCTTTTTCCATCCCCTAACTTGCAGTCTGTATGTGTCCCTAGGTCTGAAGTGGGTCTGTTGTATTCAGCATATATATGGGTCTTGGTTTTGTATCCATTCAGCCAGTCTATGTATTTCGGTTGGAGCATTTAAACCATTTACATTTAAGGTAATTATCGATATGTATGTTCCTATTCCCATTTTCTTAATTGTTTTGAGTTTGTTATCGTAGGTCTTTTCCTTCTCTTGTGTTTCCTGCCTAGAGAAGTTCTTTTAGCATTTGTTGTATAGCTGGTTTGGTCGTACTGAATTCTCTTAGCTTTTGCTTGTCTGTAAAGGTTTTAATTTCTCTGTCAAATCTGAAAGAGATCCTTGCTGGGTAGAGTAATCTTGGTTGCAGGTTTTTCTCCTTCATCACTTTAAATATGTGTTGCCACTCCCTTCTGGCTTGCAGAGTTTCTGCTGAAAGATCAGCTGTTAACCGTATGGGGATTCCTTTGTGTGTTATTTGTTGTTTTTCCCTTGCTGCTTTTAATATGTTTTCTTTGTATTTAATTTTTGATAGTTTGATTAATATGTGTCTCGGTGTATTTCTCCTTGGATTTATCCTGTATGGGACTCTCTGTATTTCCTGGACTTGATTAACTATTTCCTTTCCCATATTAGGGATGTTTTCAACTATAATCTCTTCAAATATTTTCTCAGTCCCTTTCTTTTTCTCTTCTTCTTGTGGATCCCCTATAATTCGAATGTTTATGCATTTAATGTTGTCCCAGAGGTCTCTGAGACTGTTCTCAATTCTTTTCATTCTTTTTTCTTTATTCTGCTCTGCAGTAGTTATTTCCACTATTTTATCTTCCAGGTCACTTATCTGTTCCTCTGCCTTAGTTATTCTTCTATTGATCCCTTCTAGAGAATTTTAAATTTCATTTATTGTGTGTTCATCACTGTTTGTTTGCTCTTTAGTTCTTATATGTCCTTGTTAAACTTTTCTTGTATTTTCTCCATTCTATTTCCAAGATTTTGGATCATCTTTACTATCATTATTCTGAATTCTTTTTCAGAATTATTCTGAATTCTTTTCCTCTTCATTTGTTAGGTCTGGTGGGTTTTTGCCTTGCTCCTTCATCTGCTGTTTGTTTCTGTGTCTTCTCATTTTGCTTAACTTACTGTGTTTGGGGTCTCGTCTTTGCAGGCTGCAGGTGTGTAGTTCCCATTGTTTTTGGTGTCTGTCCCCAATGGCTAAGGTTGGTTCAGTGGATTGTGTAGGCTTCATGGTGGAGGGGACTAGTGCCTGTATTCTGGTGGATGAGGCTGGATCTTATCTTTCTGGTGGGCAGGTCCACGTCTGGTGGTGTGTTTTGGGGTGTCTGTGGCCTTATTATGATTTTAGGCAGCCTCTTTGCTAATGGATGGAGTTGTGTTCCTGTCTTGCTAGTTGTTAAGCATAGGGTGTCCAGCACTGTAGCTTGCTGGTCGTTGAGTGGAGCTGGGTCTTTGCATTGAGATGGAGATCTCTGGGAAATTTTCGCTGTTTGATATTACGTGGAGCTGGGAGGTCTCTTGTGGACCAGTGTCCTGAAGTTGGCTCTCCCACCTCAGAGGCACAGCCATTATGCCTGGCTGGAGCACCAAGAGCCTGTCATCCACATGGCTCAGAATAAAAGGGAGAAAAAAAAGAAAGAAGGTAATAAAATAAAATAAAGTAAAATAAAATAAAATAGTTATTAAAATAAAAAATAATTATTAAAAATTTTTTTAAAAAGAAAGAAGAGAGCAACCAAACCAAAAAACAAATCCACCAATGATAACAAGTGCTAAAAAGTATACTAAACAACAACAAAAAACGGACAGACAGAACCCTAGGACAAACGGTGAAAGCAAAGCTATAGAGACAAAATCACACACAGATGCATGTACATACACACTCACAAAAAGAGAAAAAGGGAAAAAAATATATATTTCGTTGCTCCAAAAGTCCACCTCCTCAATTTGGGATGATTTGTTGTCTATTCAGGTATTCCACAGATGCAGGGTTCATCAAGTTGATTGTGGAGATTTAATCCGCTGCTCCTGAGGCTGCTGGGAGAGATTTCCCTTTCTCTTTGTTCGCACTGCTCCCAGGGGCTCAGCTTTGGATTTGGCCCCGCCTCTGTGTGTTGGTTGCCTGAGGGAGTCTGTTCTTCACTCGGACAGGAGGGGTTAAAGGAGCAGCTGATTCGGGGGCTCTGGCTCACTCAGGCCGGGGGGGAGGGAGGGGCACGGAGTGCGGGGCGAGCCGGCGTCGGTAGAGGCCGGTGTGACGTTGCACCAGCGTGAGGCGCGCTGTGTGTTCTCCCTGGGAAGTTGTCCCTGAATCAGTGGATGCTGGCAGTGGCGGGCTGCACAGGCTCCTGGGAGGGGAGGTGTGGATAGTGACCTGTGCTCGCACACAGGCTTCTTGGTGGCGGCAGCAGCAGCCTTAGCGTCTCATCCCTGTCTCTGGGGTCCGCGCTGATAGCCGTAGCTCGCGCCCGTCTCTGGAGCTCCTTTCAGTGGCGCTCTTAATCCCCTCTCTTCGCGCACCAGGGAACAAAGAGGAAAGAAAAAGTCTCTTGCCTCTTTGGCAGATCCAGACTTTTCCCCGGACTCCCTCCCGGCTAGCCGTGGCGCACTAACCCCCTGCAGGCTGTGTTCACGCTGCCAACCCCAGTCCTCTCCCTGCAGTCCGACTGAAGGCCGAGCCTCAGCTCCCAGACCCGCCCGCCCCGGCAGGTGAGCAGACAAGCCTGTCGGGCTGGTGAGTGCTGGTCGGCACCGATCCTCTGTGCGGGAATCTCTCCGCTTTGCCCTCCGCACCCCTGTTGCTGTTCTCTCCTCTGCGGCTCCGAAGCTTCCCCCTCCGCCACCCGCAGTCTCCGCCCGCGAAGGGGCTTCCTAGTGTGTGGACACCTTTCCTCCTTCACAGCTCCCTCCCACTGGTGCAGATCCCGTCCCTATTCTTTTGTCGATGTTTATTCTTTTTTCTTTTGCCCTACCCAGGTACGTGGGGAGTTTCTTGCCTTTTAGGAGGTCTGAGGTCTTCTGCCAGCGTTTTCAGTAGGTGTTCTGTAGGAGTTGTTCCACATGTAGGTGTATTTTTGATGTATTTGTGGAGACGAAGGTGATCTCCACATCTTACTCCTCTGCCATCTTCAAGCTCCTCCTCAGTTAAAATTTCTGATATTTTACTTTTGAGTTAATTTTGACTCAGGTATATTCCTTGGGAGCCAGGATTGTGCACAGGAGTTAGTAAGATACGTACTTTGTATGAGAATCTTCAGTTTCTTATTTCTTTTGCTCTTTTGTTTTTTCTCATTGAAATCATGTTCATGAAAGTCTTCATCTATTTTATGCTGGAACAGACATAAAATATGGCACATAAAGTAAATCCGAACATGTTTTTTTCAGATTGGTATCACATAGTATACACATCTTTTTTTCAGTATCTTACAGAAGAGTCTTGACTTGGTGTAAATGTTTTTCTTTCTAATTTAGAATAAACTGTGAATATTTACAAAGGATGATTTTAATAGTCTCAGAGAATAAAAAGTATTACTTTGATTACTTTGAAAGTCAATAAGATAAAATATTGATATAGATGTTTTCAGAAGTTGTAAGACACTTTGGTATGTGGCATAATTTAAACAAACAAACGAAAAGAAGCTCTGTCTTTGGATTATTTATTTAGTCCCATTTATGTTAATATTCGCTTCTCCTTCCTTGCTGAGATCTCATCCATAAGCCTCTGACCTTGCCTGGCCTGTGCTACTTTAAAATTCATATCCAGTGTTACGGGCTGTGTGGGTAAATGACACAGGAGTAAAATCAGAAATGTCAACAAGATCTTGAAAAGTTAATAATTACTGGCTTTTTTCATGCAGCTCATCAGAACATATCAGATATCCAGGATCATTCTAGGTTTCTGAATTTAATAAATGGTAAAGCATACTCTAATTGAAGGCATAACTGAAGGAAACAACCTCTTCTTTTACTCAGTTTGTGTCTCTGAATTCTCGTAAGATACTTTGTGTTCTAATTTTACAAAGGTGATTACTTTCGAAAGAGTCTTGAATTCAAATGTGATTATTTTTTGTCCATGATGTATTTAAAATTTTCAAATAGTATATTTAATTAAAATCCTATCTGAAAGTTTCTACTTTTGAGGATTTCACTGGTCGGTACTTTTATTTCAGAGGGCACCCAAACCACACTTAATGTTCAGATCTAATTTATCTGTTTAAGAGTATAAAAAGACGAGCAATGAACTCAGTAAAAATGGCTGAATATTTCGACTTAATTTGTTTTAATCACAGAACTTTATTAATTTGTTATGTCTTCATGGAATGTCTTCATAGAATTTTCTTGTCATTTGTCATTAGTAATTTATGTTGATATTTATTTGTAGAATTATTATAGTTATATAAGAATATGCTAAGAGAAAATAAGGAACCTCAACTTGCATAACTTTCAAGTACTAGATACTTTTGTCCTTACACTTACCTTGTAATGTAAGCAAGGCAATTTATAATTTCTATTTTAGAAATTTTAAAATGAACATACTTCTATCACAAAGGTACATTGATTTTACTGAAAGAAGACAGGAGAATTTTCAGGAGTTGTATTAATATCCTTGGAGTCTCATATGCCTTAACAAAAATACTTGCTTTTTATAAATTGAACTGTCTATAATACTGTGTTATAATTTATCATTTTTTAAACTGAGATATAGTTAATGTACAATATTATATACAGTATGGTGTGCAGTATAGTGATTCACAATTTTTAAAGGTTATACTCCATTTATAGTTATTATAAAATATTGCCTATATTCCCTGTGCTGTATAATATATCCTTGTAGCTTATTTATTTTATAAGTAGCAGTTTCTATCCCTTAATCCCCTACCCGTCTTTCCTCTCTCAATGTTCGTTTGTTTTATTACAGAAAATATAGCTACTGTACCTCAAATGATGTTAGTATAGAAATTATAGAGGAAAAAGCTTCTTGGCCTTTACTGATTGATTATGTTATAATCTTTCATAAGCAATTAATCTGTTTCAAGACATGGCCAATATTGTATTAGAGAGTGCTAATAGTTTACGTTTACTGTTTTAAAAAACAGTTTATAATAGGAATATAGCACTGAACAAATAGATAAAAACCCCTGTACTCATGGAGCTTACATTCTGATGGAAATAGGGCATAAAATAAAAAAATAAACAGGTAAAATAATGGGATATATTGTAGCATAAAAAATGTTTGAGATAAAAATAAAATAGGGGGCTTCCCTGGTGTCGCAGTGGTTGAGGGTCCGCCTGCTGATGCAGGGGACACGGGTTCGTGCCCCAGTCCGGGAAGATCCCACATGCCGCGGAGCAGCTAGGCCCGTGAGCCATGGCCGCTGAGCCTGTGCGTCCGGAGCCTGTGCTGTGCAACAGGAGAGGCCACAACAGTGAGAGGCCCGAGTACCACAAAAAAAATAAATAAATAAAATAAAATAGGGAAGTGTTGTGGGTAGTTTCTGGGTTAGGAGTTGGGGAGTTGATATTCAAAATATGTGGATAAGGAAGGCTTTGTGGATAAGGCAGCATTATGGCAAAAGTCTATAGTTGGTGAGCATGAGAGTCATGAAATCATTGAGCAAGAAGGTTGCAGGCAGAGGTAACCGAAAGTACCAAGATCCTGAGCCTGGAGCATAGTGGGTGCATAAAGAACAGGAGGACCGTGTGGGCAGAGCTGAGGGAGCAGCTGAGGGTAGCAGCAGAGGCCTCCTTTTGTACAGCCTTGTGGATAATTACAGTTGATTTTTATTTTGAGATTGTCTAAGTCAATTTGGGCTGCTGTAACAAAATACCATAGACAGGGTGGCTTAAACAACAGATATTTAATTTTACAGTTCTGGACCCTGGGAAGTCCAAGATTAAGGTTTTGGGAAGATTTGTCTCCTGGTGAGGTCTCTCTTCCTGTTTTGCAGATGGCTGCCATCTTGCTATGTACTCACATGACCTCTTCTTTGTACACATGCGGAGAGAGTGAAATCTGATATTTTCCCCTCTTTTTATATGGATAGCAATCCGGTCATGAAGGCAGGACACTAATTCCAGTACTGAGGTGCTACCCTCATGACCTCATCTGTGCCTAATTACCTTGCAAAGTCCCCATTTCCTAATACCATCACATTGGGGGTTAGGGGTTCAAAATAGGAATTTTGTGAAAACTCAAACATTAAGTCCATAACAGAGATGGAAGGGGACTTTGTTTTTTTGAAGGGGAATTACATAATCGGCCTTACTTTCATTAAAAATTAGATACTGGATACTTTGTTGAGAACAGACAAAAAGGTAAGAACGCAGGAATGGGGCCTTAGATCAAGGTTGTAGGCCAGGGAAGTATTCCTATTAAAATGTGTAAATCTAGTATATTTTTGAGGTCTAGATTCTTCCTTTAATTTTATATGATGAAGACATTCTGTTCAGTTGACTTAATTATCTGAAAGTACTGTGACATAAAATTTAATCCTCAAACTTTATAAAAGCACTTTTAATTGACAGCTAATGAGCTAAGGTAAAATTACTGAGATCTTTAAAAAGTAGTGAATCAATTCAAACTGCAGTTCAGTAGAATACCAAAAGGGTCTCTGTCTTTCTCTACAACTTTTAAATTTTCTTTTCAAATTAAAGGAATTTCATGCAAGTTAGTTTCCTTCTGATCATTCAGTGATACAGGGAACCAGGGGGTAGTAAACCTAGAGGAAAACAGAGGGAAAATATGCAGAGAAATTTCTTAATTTTTCCTGTTTACATAAGTCCTTACACATTGGTGCAAATTGTTGAGCTCCTTTTTTGAGCGTGCCTGGCATATTTCCTGTGATAGACTTCTGGTTTGGGATTTACATCTCAGTATGTACCTTGTAGTGTTTTAGCTGTTGTTTTTTATACAAAACAAATAATCTTGAGTTAATGCCATGCTCTATTTCTTTGAAGTAAAAATATTAATTGGGTTGTTCCACTTACCAGAATCTTGGTTGAAATAACATGTTTTCCTGCTGAACATCTTACGATTTTTAAGATTGCTTTTCACATAAATGCAACATTAAAATGCTTTTTTCTCACTGTAAAGGAAACACATGATGATTTTATGAAATACAAACTAGTGTGAAGGAAAAAAATCTTGATACTATACATGTGTGTATGTTCATTCAATATATTAATAGCAAGTATATACCAAACTAAACAAATATACAAATACTGAAACACTACAAAGTTTATACCTGACCTTTTAACTTACCAGGAAGCTTTATCATATATTTAATAACGCTTTTTGAGAATAATATTTTAATATTATATGTTCCAAACTAATTTACATTGTTACCATTTTATCATGGTAAATAAATAAATCTCTGCATTTCTCATTATCACCTTAAGATATAAAATACAGAAACTGGTATTAAAAGGTCGAAGCTATTGATAAATTTCCTTGATCTTGTAGGTTAGTACCAATTTAGATCATACCTTCAATGAATTAGTGCCTTTCTAACTCCACCTTTGTCAGCACCAATATTATAATGTTTTATCGATTGTGTAGATTATTGATAATATGTTGGAATAGTTTACTGCTATTTTTTTTTGCAGCTTTAATATCATACGTTTCTTTTTTCTGCACTGGGTTCTGATGCTGTGTGAAATAAAATACTAGGGCACTATGAAAAGTAGCATCAGTTTGTCTAAGGGATGATAGCAAACTCCTTTAGAAATTACCCTGATTTTCCTGCATGCCAGATCTTTCAAAACATATATTGTAGAGTTTTCACGTTTACCTCAATAGCCTGAATTTAATAATTATGTTTAATTGAACTTTAATAAATAAGCAAATTTAAAATTTCAAAATAGCCAATGTGTCAAAGTATACTTTAGCAATAAAATCACAAGCTTTAAAAAATTGTCATGGCTGTTGAAAATGAGAGAAAAATATTAAAAGTAAGAAGTATAACTCCAGATAAAATGAAGATTAAAATCATAAAAGGGCATTTTGTACAGTTTTACAATAAAGTATTATAATGTGTAAGAAGAGTGGATGGTTTATTATAAAATATAAATAATCAAATCAACTTAATGTTAGGTCAGTAATCATAGAATAAATTGGAAACATATTTATATTTCTGGCCAAAGAAAGTACCTCATGCTGAGGCGTTTCTGTAAAATTTTCAAATAAATACTTTCAAGTTTTAAAAATTTTACAAGAACACATAAAAATGTGAAAAGTTAACGCATATTACTTCTTTTTTAAGAAAGATATAACAAAAAAGGGAAAAAAAGAAAACCATAGGCCAATTTCACTTTACGAATAATGTTGAAAAATTAAAAAGAAAACATTTGGGGCTTCCCTGGTGGCGCAGTGGTTGAGAGTCCGCCTGCCGATGCAGGGGACACGGGTTCGTGCCCCGGTCGGGGAAGATCCCACATGCCGTGGAGCAGCTGGGCCCGTGAGCCACGGCTGCTGAGCCTCCGCGTCCCGCAACGGGAGAGGCCACAACAGTGAGAGGCCCGTGTACCAAAGAAAAAATAAAAAAAAATTTGCCAAGTGAAGCATCAATGAAAGAATAATGTCTGATAACAAAATAACTGACTTAATAGTTGAGTAGTTTAGATGTCTAATAATGCTTTTATATTCTATGTTAATTGGTGCAAATTAAGCATTCACCTATTTTTTCCCAGTTTTATTGAGATATAATTGACATACAGCACTGTATAATTTTAAGGTGTACAATATAATAATTTGACTTTTACATACATCATGAAGTGATTGCCACAATAGATTTAGTGAACATCCATCATCTCATATAGATTTAGTATTAAAGAAATAGAAGAAAATACTTTTACACTCATTTTTTAAATTAAAATCTTATCAAAATACTGCTACCAACAATAAAAACTGCTCTGATGATTAAGGATGCTGAGAAATCCCACTACTTCTAACTTGTTATTTTTTTCAGAGTAGTTGTTGTCTTTGCTGTTATTTATTAGAAATATGAATTTGGCTTAAGATACAATAATATAAAATGTTTGCAGCATTAGTGCATTCTGAAGTTTTGTGTTAATTTTTTTTAACCAGATAATCTACCAAAAAAAGTTTTTGCAATTATGGATGGTGCATCATTCCATGCTATAGAGTTGTGTGTTTAATAACTAAAATGTGAATGACTTTAAAATGTTATCATGGTTATATTAACAAAGTAGCTTTTCTTTCTTCTTTTAAGATGCTATTTAAATTATAAAGCCTTGATTCTAAATCATGGAATCAGAAATCTGATAAGTGCTAAAAAAAAGGACACTTTTAAGAAATAAAATGAATTCTGTAACAAAATGATCATCTGTGTATGTGTGTGTGTGTGTGTGTGTGTGTGTGTGTGTGTGTGTGTGTGTGTTTAAAGGATTAGCTTAACTAATTAGCATCATTCCTCATTAGGAGCAGAGCAATGAAATAGTACGAACATCATGAAAAGACATCGAGGACAGTCCTGAGGTACAAATTATAAATTTTTAGGATAGGGTAATTTGATCATGTTTAATAAGTATGAGACAAAGAGAAGCAGTTCCAATTCTGAGGGAAAGTTTGCACCTCCTTTCGTTGCTCTTGTCTGCTGGTGTTTCTCTAATACATTCATGTCATAGATCGCAATATAGTATTTATTTTCTGAGAGGAAAATGTTGACCACAAGTAAACCCAAATGCCAAAGATACAGTATTCTTCTGATCTTACAGGTACTAGTCCTTTAATTCATTCAGAATGATAGAATAACAGACCAATTAATAGCAACAGTTTTATGGGTTTTGTAAATTGCTATGGACTGAATTGTGTCCCACCTGGATTCTCATGTTGGCGCCTTAACCCTCAGTGTGACTTGATTATATTTGGATAGGGCCTTTAGGAGGCAGTTAAGGTTAAATGAGGTCATTAGGTTAGGGCCCTGATCTGGTAGGATTGGTGGTTTTATAAGAAGAGGTACACATACACACAGAGGAAAGGCCACATGAGGAGACAGCAGGAAGGCAGCTGTCTGCAAACCGGAAAGAGTGCTCTCACCAGGAACCAAATTGTTGTTCACCTTAATCTTGGATTTCTCGACCTCTAGAACTATGAGAAAATACCTGGTCTGTGGTATTTTGTTATGGCAACCTGAGCTGGCTAAGAAACAAATTTGTTTCCAGAGAAAACTTGCTATAGGCTTAAACTTAGGTTTAAAAGAATAAATATAAAATGAGCTATGAAAAAGTTAAGTTGGATATTTTATGCTTTATAAAACTGAAATGTATGGTTTAGAAATATTTGGCTGTTTAAATTTGGATTTGCAAGACCCTTTTTTGCATTTTAATTTAGAATCTTAATTTCTGTACTTCCCTTTACAGTGATTGTGCTGTGGAAATCAGTTAATGCTCACCAACTCAATAGATAAATAGAGTTGAATTGGAGAGATATTTAATTTGCAATTTTAGGCATATATAGCAATAATAATTAGATTGATTGTTTTCTTGGAGCATTCCCTAAGTTATAGTTCCCTAAATTCGTGGGTCCATAAGCTCTGCAGATGTAGAGCCTGAAATTTATAGTTACTGAAGCATGGTTTTGTTTGTTATTTTTTAAGAGGACAGAAGAATATTGTAACAACCTGACTGATTGCCCAGTCATTTGATCATGGTGTCCTGTGTCCAAGATGGTGCCAGAGTCACACTGACAAGTTTTTTGTTACTAGTCTGTGCAGATAACATTGTCCTGTGTACATTACAAAGTGATTATACTTTCGAATACTCTTCCCTGGTTGAATCTGTGAAGCATCCCAGTCCCTTATTTGAAATGTGAGAGATATTTTAGACCACAGTTATATTTAAGATTATAAAAACCTCTAGATCTCATTGAAAATAAAGTTGTAAATTAGCTCTTGAGATAGCTTCTACTGCAAGATCGACTCAGCTCTTATATATAGACATCTATCATGGTGGTTGTATCTGTCTTCTGTATCACCTACCATGTTATTGACAACTGTTCATTCAAACATGCCATGTTTTCTCAATTCTGGTATAGGCAATAAAATTATGTCAGGATTCTTAAGTGGGGTAATGGTTTGCTGGCCAAATAAACTTGGGAAATGTATTTTATAGCTCTGTTTTTGGAGATTCATAGATACATTAGTTAATCTTTAAAAGCTCAGAGAAATTATGCTAGGGATAAATATAATTTAAGTTGTTTTACTGATAATTGTTCATATTTCTCTGTGTAACATTAACATACTACAAACGTGTATTTCATTTAATTCACATAATAACTTTATCCAGAAATTTTTATATTATTGACAAGTGGGCACAATACTTCTGATAAAATTTACCACTCATTTTGTTGTCTCTGTGAATCACCTTGTCCAAGTGTGACGTGCGGTTTGTTGTAGGGATCTAACTTTATTTTGTTAGACTCAAATTTTTTCAATGAATGACTGGATAAAGATGACTTTCTTGATGACAGATAATAAAATGGCCTTGGTCCCTTTTAGACATAGAAACAGTCTATATAAAAAAAGTCTCAATTCCAAATTTGAGTTAGTATTAACCCCTGTCCACCCCCACCCCACCCTAGATTAGGGCTAATGGAGGCCTACAGTGGAAAAGAGGCAAAAGGGATGGGGTACTTCCTAGCTGTGTGTATTTTGCCCCCACCAGGTAGAAGTGCTAAGGGCAAGGGAGGGCAGAGAATGGTTGGTATCCGGCTGGGTGACTTTGGCAGGGCTAGGTAGATGTAATTATCTTGTAAATAATTTAAACTAACTTTTTCTCTTGGGGAGAGATTTTATGAGTTATTTAGAAATTTCTTACTGGGCTATCCTCTTCTGTAGTTCCTTTGACCCAGCAGACACACATCTCTGTACTATGTGAAGACTTTTTGCTACTTGTTTCCTTGGCCTTGGGTGACATTTTGGATTTGTCTCCTCAGAACTACCTAAGGTACTATAGGAGAATAGTGCATCCTTCATGCTGCATGCCAGCCTTAGCAGATGCTACCAAATCAGACAAAATTTGGGCATAAAATGTTGCATCATTCTTAATGTTTTGTAGTATGTCTTGTACTATATTTCATTGCAAAGTTTATCCCATATTGTTGCATATTTGGCCAAATATATAAGAAAGAGCCCCTGGAAAGTCTTCTCTTCTTAGGAGCCTCATGAAGAATATTCGGTGAGTCCAGAGGACTTAGAAAAGTTTTTTAAGAATATCTGTCAACATATATGGTTACTCTTGATATTGCATTGGTGTTTCTTACCTAAGATTAATGCCCATATGTAGGTCACCTAGGTCCCAGCCCTCTGTCCAGTGTATATATAACTCACTAAGGAAAATCACGGATCTTTCCATAACTTCTCAGAGATGAAATATATTTCTCAGTGTTCTTTATAAGGAGGGGGGCCCTCAGATATTGTATAACATGTTTATTAAACTTCTTTAATTTCTATTCATTTTTCATATTTTATTAGGAGTTGTAGAAAAAATATTCTGTCAGTTTTTTAAGTTTGTTACTGAACAAGAATATTCAGGGGTTTGTTAAAGGTCCAATTATTGCTATACTTAAAAAAAATTGTTTAGAGGGGGAATACAAATAAAAATTCATCATTTCTTTGTTTTTAAAAAGAAATTAAAAAGGGAACATAGAGGGAAGACATCAAAAAGAATGTGTGCACAATTCAGTGCCTCTATAAATTGATAGCTGGAGATCAGAAGTGTACTTGGCTAGCTTTTTATGATGGCTATAACAAGTGACAGGCCATTCAAAGGCTGAAGAAGAGAGATAATGAAATATTAAATTAGAATAGCTTCCAAAACAGACCGACAGTACTCTTCGCAGAAAATTAAAAAGGGATTGACAATTGGAGAGAAAATAGAGGTCTGGAATTTGAGATGAGAATGTTTTAATCATCTGGCATTTTGCTTCGTGGATAAGATCTTACTCAGATTTCTCCCTAGAGATAAAGAGGCATTTAAAAGATATTTCTAAAATCCAGTTATTAAAAGAGAACGATTTTAAATGGGCTAGAGATTTCAAAACTATTTTGTCTCAGATACAAAGATAGGACTTCTAAAGAATGGGGCTATGAGTTATGCTTGTAATTGAGATGGAATTTAGTCAATATTTTTGTCATAAGAGCAAATCAAGTCATATACAGTTTTAACCTAATGAATAATACATGATACTTAAAAAATACTGCAGGCCTTGCTAATTGTTTCAGTCTTACATAAAAATCGTTTTGTTTCTACTTGTGTCTTGCAAATGATAGCAACTGGAAGCTATGAGGAAGTTCATGGTGGGCGCCCATGAACGTGGGGCCCTTTAGTACCTTACATTAATCCAGACTGGAGCATGTCTGAGGAATTGGCCCATTAGTATCCTTCCACGTCTGTGAAGACCAGTTGTTGTTCTTGTACTTTCTTGGTAGTCACTACCCATCATATAAAAAATACATCAGCAATAATTATTACGTACAGAGCTTAAGTCCCCAGGAGAATTACACAAGTAGTGGAAGACTGTATTTTTGAAAGAAATGATTATATGGGGATGGTCTCTTTCATACTGAAAATGGTTTCTCTATTTAATCTTCATCTTTAGTAAATCACAGGGCTTCTCTGACCCATAGAAAAACATCCTCATTCCAGAATAATTTAATTCCTTGACCCTCTTCAGTTATCAGCTCTACCCCAAAGCTGGAAAACAAAAACAAACAACAACAAAAAAACCCCACAAATAAATAACAAGAAAAACTGGTTTCAGTCATTTTTCAATAAATATACCTGACGTTTTCCCATTTCTAGTAGAATTAATGGAAAAAAAATCAATTATCCCCTGTATTTTATTTGTCAGTTATTATTTGAAGTTTCTATAGTCTCAAATTTTTAAAAAAATGTCTTTTTAATATAAAAATGTTTTTTCTTTTTCTTCTAAATGTGAACAAGTTTTATTCAAAAATTTTGCATATACATTTTAGTTATTTTTGGTATTTTGACATTACAACTCCAACTCCTATTACCTTCCTATTACCACTTCCAGTTCCTATTACATTCAATACCAGTGTTCCAGTTCTAGGAAAAAAATTAAATAATTACCGTATTTTTAAATAGAACAAATAAATAATAAAACAGCTAGACTTTTTCATCACACTTAATTCTAAAGGAGTTACAGCTATTTGAAAAATAAAATAACTCATGAAAGGACCAAAATATTTGTCATCAATTTAAAATATAATTCAAGATAAGGATTTCTAAAAATGTTTCAGGGAAAGGAGCTTCCCACAAGTGTAATTGGTGTAACTGAATGGTAACCGTCTATAATTTAAAAGATCATACAAGTGTTACATGTATAATCATTTTGATGCAGAATGCTTTTTATTTATTTTGGTTTCAGTAAAGTCAGTGATCGTATTTGTTTATTTGTATTTCACTTTTTAACCCAAGTCCTGTTGTTAAAATCTTGTCATAGGTGTCCAGATTTATTCAATTTATTGTCTAATATTTGTTATTTTCAAAAGGATCCCGTGGGTTGTTTTTGTACATTATTGAAAGACTTTCCAAAGTAGAAAAAGTCAAGGAAGAAGTCATACAGTATATGGAGTACATCGGATAGCCTTTGAGAACGGTACCAAAAATTAAAAATTGAGGGATAAGAATTAAAATTTAAAATTATAAAAGGAAAGTTGGTGATACATAAGTGAATTTTGGGTTTTTTTTAGTATTTTTGGCTGAGTTGGGTCTTCATTGCTGCACGCGGGCTTTCTCTAGTTGTGGCGAGCGGGGGCTATTCTTCGTCGCAGAACGCAGGCTTCTCATTGCGGTGGCTTCTCTTGTTACAGAGCACGGGCTGTAGGCGCACGGGCTTCAGTAGTTGTGGTGCGCGAGCTCAGTAGTTGTGGCTCGTGGTCCTAGAGCACAGGCTCAGTAGTTGTGACACATGGTCTTAGTCGCTCTGCAACATGTGAGATCTTCCCGGACCAGGGCTCGAAACTGTGTTCCCTGCATTGGCAGGCGGATTCTTAACCACTGCGCCACTAGGGAAGCCCTGTCAGTGAATATTTAGATAAACAGACCTTTAGCAAAATATGACAAAGCTGCCATTTGTAAGACTAATCTAATACATATCATACTTGCCTCAAAGGACTATTATGAAAATTTTAAAAACATGTAAAATAGACTACTCCTAGATTAATGTTAAACTAAAATCTATTTTGTATATCAGCAGGTTTTATTTTCCTAAGAAAATGTATTATTTTTGTATAAATTATTTTTCTCTAAGTCTAATGAAAATATTGTCATCTACTGAAGTTCTTAATATGGAATTGCATACATATATACATCTTCTTTTCATTCATTGAGTTAAGAAAAAGAATTGTTTCAATAAATATTAATGAATTATAGAATTAAATTTATTTTAATCCAAATTAAGTAAGTTAGAAATATTTGATATTGATTAGTTTCTTTTCATAGCTCTTTGGTCAGGGTCATTATGGTATCATAGTAAGTAGCTTGGGAACATGAATTTTTGTTGCTAGTTTTGAGATACATTTTAATATTTTAATGAATGGATTGTGAATCTGAAAATTTGAATATGAAAGCATATTTACTTTAAAGATCAAGTTACTAATTTACAGTCTCCTTTTGTGTAATAAATTAATATATTTTAGAGTTCATAAGGTTTCAAGTTTAGTTAAGTTTACTACACATACAATACTAAACGCAAAACATTCTTTTGCTACCGTAAAGCCAGTTCTTATGAATGAGTAGAATTTACTATACATATCTGGGATTAAGTACGTTTTACTCATAGGGCATTAAGTATATTGTTCCTATCTCACTCAAAAAGGATGGCTGAGGTTAGAAGTGATCTCTATTTTTATGTATTCCAAAATGTCTGAAAATAAGTATACAAAGGCCTAAATTATGATGATCTAATTGTGTAAGTAGCATTAATTTATACAGCAAATATAAGAAAATCAGAATATAAAAATAAAGACAAGGCTGTTGAGTAATTGGAACTCGTGTATTTTAGTCTATTATGGTATTGTAGCAGACTATATATAGTATAAATTATATATAGTAAACATTGAGACTTAGGTACAAAGACTAGTTATTAGGGCTCTATGTCACATAGTAGCATAATCATAATATTCGTTCTACCTTTCAAGAATTTCAATATGTGGCCAACCTTTTCTCTGCTCTTGATCAAAACCAGCCTTCTGCTCCATTCAGAACATTCTTCTCCATGGAACCTTGTTCTACAGATCATTCCAAAGCATTCCTGACTGTCTTTTATTAGGTTGTTCCTCTTGTGTTATTCTACATAAATTATTATTAAAAGAGAAGCCATTACTGTCTAGTTTAATGTTTTTCTTTTTTAATGAAATTAAAAACCATCATTCTACCAATACACCTTCCTCAGTGTGGTGTGCTATATGACAAGGATTAGTACAGACTGCATTGCTCAACTGTATCTGAATCTCTCTTTTAGACACGTAGGAGAATTACACATCTTTTCCCACCTGCAACAGGGTAGGGTGACATGGCTAGTGCTATCTTATGGTGGAAGTGATATTTGTGACTTTCAAGCTGGTAGATTTAAAATTGCCAGAATTAGACTCTCTGGAACTCTCTTCCTGCCCTAAGATCAGATGGGCAGAACCACATAGAAGGAACCTACATCAGTCTACATCCCTGGGTTGAATGAGCAAATACTACAGACACTACCCCCTCTTCCACACTTGGATTCCATCATTGATAAGCTGTGGGTTTGTAGGATGAGTGAAAGAAAGATACAGGCAAACAAACTACTTTGATGTTTAACCCACTGAAATCATATGCATGTGCATATATATAATATGCATATAAATACACACACACACACACACACACACCCTTACTCACAGAACAAATAATATTCTAATAGTTCTACCTAACAATTCTTCCTAAAATACCGCTATTCATCTACTTATCTTTACATCATCGTTCTATTTATAAAATGACTTAATATGGCTTTCTCTCTTTCTCAGGATTTTTTCCCAAAATATTTAAAACTGAAAATATCAATCAAAAAGTTTTGTCTCCAAAATGAAAGTAAAGACTTAATATTTGGCAAGTCATAAAGCCTTTATCAAACAGATTTATCTAGAGCTACAAAATAAATATCACTTCCATTTGCTTATTCTCAATCTTTCATTCTTTTTCTCTTTAATCCAGATTTTAAAAATATGACAGTTTAGGGAAAACAAAAACTCACTGCTTACTCGCCTAGGAGGTTGGATGTTAGATTGATTTTAGACTCTGACACTTTAAAATCTACATTTTTGCTCATTTCCAAGTCAGCAAAGTATTATAAAAATGTATAAATCTTACATGTTGAAATGATACTGTCTCCAATTTATCAGTTTGTTTTATAAAACTCAAAAGTAAACCATTATCTACAATATTTAATGGTAACTACCCTCCCACTGATACAACTGTACTGCTTATAATTTATGAGAAAATAAAATTGACTAGGCTAGAGTACATACTCAAATGAGGAGATTTGAATTTAACCTGGGTTGCTAGGCTATAAAGTATATACATATATGTATATACTGTATATGGTCAATAAAATACAACATTTTTACATTACAGGGGACAGTATATTATAATACCATTACTATAATTATGGCATTGCTATACTCACCTTAATTTAAATATTTTCCATTAATTCTTATGATGAACCGTAAAATTCTAATGAAAATTGAAAAAACTACAGGCTTGCAGTCAAATAGGAATATTATACACCTTGCAGATTTTCAATTTAACAATAAGGTACCTTATTTAGAAGTTTTATTTTGGAACTTATAGATTTTCATTTGTCTTAGGAGTTCAGTCTCTCATTTGGCATTTTACTGGTGCTCATTTGTTGAATTTCTGGGTAAATAATTTAGAAGTTGTGTGTGGCCCATCATCTGATCTGCCTCCCTTAGATTTTGGCCATACTTAGTTCAGACCTTCTCTAGTAGTAAGGGCATGGGAGATCTTAACAGTGAAAGTTAAGAATTCTGTTCTGACCAAGACATTCTTAATTTCCAACTTCAAATTCTTTGGGTAACATACAGTGGTACACATGCATAGTTGTTTTCTCCTTTTTGATTTTCAAAAGTTATGTTAGCATATAGTTACTACAACTTTATTTATGTAATGTTATATACTTAAGAATGCCCCATGTTTGGAGTCTATAAAGGAATATTACATTTACACATTTATTGTGTCTGCATCTACATTTGTGTGTTTGGTATGAATAGTGAGGTCTATATTTCAAGGTAAAATAGTGCCAAATAGTTTAATTCTGCTTTACTTCAAAAACTTATCCACAAACCCATGGTCTTGACTGTGATTTATACATATCAAAAATCATAATTACAAGTTGTCTACATGTCAAAAATTAAAATCTTGAGCTCTTCTTAGAAAATGACAATAAAGCATTTCCGAGAAAAAGTGTAAAAAGGTTAAGGGCATGAGTTTTGATCCAAAATAAAAACAGTAATTTGAGAAAAAACACCTTTGTGTGAAGTATTCTGAAAATTCAAATATTTAGAGTACCATTTCAAATCCCCACTTAATCCCCATTTTACTTTGCATAAATGTACAAATACGTACATTTCATATATGTCTATCAATCAAATATAGAACTCTTTCCAGTAAGCTGTTTATTGAATCAAATTTCAGATAAAAATATGCTTCCATAGTCTGTATTTTGATGTTGATAGCATAAATTTCAACTTATTCTGACCTAAGGAAAAAAAGAGAGTTGTTTAGAAATGGGCATAAACAATGTTCATGGGTTTCAGAGAAGTTTTCATTTTAATGAACACATCTTTATGCTCCAAAAAACTGATAATACCCATGAAAGATTTATTAATTTTAATAAAAGATGCTAAATTCTAGACAATAAGATGAGATTTTTTTAATGGTTTTTTAAAAAGAAAATTTTCTAGGAAATGATTAGTAAGATAGGTTCCAATAGTAGAAAAGATCACTAGGCATACCTTTGGAAGCAAGGGAATAAATGTGCACCTAGGGGAAATCTCAGAATATTACAAAGAAACATAAAATTCAGTCTTAATCTCATTATATTTGCACTTTCCAAAAGCATAAAAAGTTATTTGTCCTCACTAAAAAATAGTTATGTGAAGTTTTTGCAGTGTCTAGAAGAGCTATTATAACTAAATGCTTTTAAAAGAATTAATTGGATGTTATTGGTTAAGTGTAGCATAAACATGTATCTTTTTTTTTAAACATCTTTATTGGAGTATAATTGCTTTACAATGGTGTGTTAGTTTCTGCTTTATAACAAAGTGAATCAGCTATACATATACATATATCCCCATAACATGTATCATTTTAAATAGAGAATTGAATAATATGATCTGGTGCCCACAGTGATTCACACACACACATACAAACACATCCCTACATTCTTGTCTAAGAAGGTATTGCTACCTTGTTTAAGGGTAGGCAATTTTAAAAATGGGAAAAAAAAGTACAAAAATAGTTAAACAATAAAATGCACAGGCTTTTGGTTTTAAACAAAAAATGTTGCAGATGTCACATTTAGGAATAGGAGATGAAAGGGCAAGAAATGGGGAGATTGATACTTTAGTAGAATAAATATAAAAGAATTTCACTAAGAAAAAAAAAGAAAAGGCTTTACTTCAAATTTATTTGGAAGGCCAGAGAAACACAAATAATGTAAAAGATTCTGGCTTCTATGTGTTTGATGCGGAATGCAAAGTGACAAGAAAGTAAAGGCTTGTTTCAAAATCGTGAAAAAGATTAATGTCAAAGAAAACACTTGTTGCAAAGAATGGTAAAATTCATTTCAATAAACCATCCATGTTTATATTAGAGAATGGTAACTATGTGTTTAAAATTGAGTTTATTACCTCTTAACATTGATGTTTTATGAAATAGAAGACTTAAAAGTCTTTATCTGTATGTTACCTTCTGATATTAAGTTTTATCGAAAGGCCAATTGAAGTTTCATTTTTAGGAATAAATACCTAAGATGTTTCTAAGTAATTAAATCTTGTCACTCTTCTACTTCTGATGAATGACGGTGGTTGGCATTCGTGCTTTTAGAGCTACTGATGCAGGTTTAAATCATTTCCGAAAGTCAAAGGTGCAAGTGAATTGCAGAAGAGAGCCACACAATGATGGAAAGAAGTGCATAGTCGGCAATTTGAAGTGTTTTTTTAAATACATATACGACTCCTGTGGTAGAACTTTATGGTCTTACAAGACCATGTAATCGTTGAGCTTCAGTCTTGTGGGGCTCTGTGTAAGTGTAAAGGCACAATAGATTACCTCATCATTCTAACCGAGCAGAAGGGAAATTGCTTATTCTCCAAGTACACAGCAAGCATTAGTTAAAGTGCTCTACATGCAAAAGTTTCAGGCATTGTATCCCTGGGTACTTGATTTAAGTCAGTAACTCTTTTAAAAAGGCAAAATTCAAAACAATGCATTAGAAGATAATGGGTTTTTATTGGTTCCAGTATCTTCTCATATTATCTCTTCTCGATGGACTGTGAGTCAGGCATAGATAAAGTGAATTTGTATTCAGTGCATTTATTTTAATGCAGTTGTGAAAATTATATTCGAAAGGCACATTTTGCTGTTTTTGTTAAATGAAAACAGTAGGTACATATTAAAGCATGCTTTGCTGATTACTTCTCATGGGAAAAGGTGTTCTTGTTTATGAGAGTTAGGTCCACATTATTTCCTTTTGGCAGTGTTTCTCAGAGAAGTAAAGCCGCTTCAGTACTTAAGGATCTGTGGACCTTATTAATGTCAATACCGTGAACATCCTTCAGTTTCGACTGTCACTGAAACAATGACTTCCAAATCCGATTTGTCCATATGGATTCATGGCTAAGCTGCAGATTCATTTCTCTAATGACCTTTTGGATAACCCTTTTCAATGGATTAAATGGCACAGGCACCACTCATTATGACACTGATATCTTCAAATATGTCCCTCCTCCAATGTTCATATCTTTGTTAATAGTATCATCCAGGCCCAAGCCAGAAAACGAGGGCTCCTCTTTTCCCCTTCCCACCATCTGTCACTGTGGTCTGCAGATTATTTCTCCCCAACATCTTTTTAATCTCTTTCCACTCTCCACGTCCAGCACTGCTTTTTTAGTTCAGACCATTGTCATTCCTCGCCAGCCTGACCGTACTAGTTTTCTGTCTTGTCTTCCCCATTCACATCTGGCTTGTTTCCAATCTACCTTCAGTATTTTTCCATGCTGGCTTCTGAGTGAAGACTCAAGAGCAAATATGATTATTTCATACTTTAGCTTATATGGCTTTCTGTAATTCTCAGAATGAAATTATTTTGTGTTTAGGACTGCTGGGTCATCATAATAGTGTGTCTCTAATCTTATCTTGGCTGCCTTATTCCATATTCCTCTTTCATTCAACCATTTTGAAGAACATCGAGCTCCTGAAATGCCTTGTGCTTTTTTTTTTTTCTTTGCCTCTTTGTTCTGCACAGGGCATTCACTGAATTAGTCATCCAGCTCTCCTACCGCTTCTCCACTCTTCTTTAAAGCTGTCTGGGGCTTCCCTGGTGGCGCAGTGGTTGAGAGTCCGCCTGCCGATGCAGGGGACACGGGTTCGTGCCCCGGTCCGGGAAGATCCCACATGCCACGGAGCGGCTGGGCCCGTGAGCCATGGCCGCTGAGCCTGCGCGTCCGGAGCCTGTGCTCCGCAATGGGAGAGGCCACAACAGTGAGAGGCCCGCGTACCGCAAAAAAAAAAAAAAAACCTGTCTGTACCACCTCCTCCAGGAAGTCTTTTTTGACCACCACTCCTTCCCCTGACCCTCAGAACATTTACTTAGCTTCTGATAGGCAGTAATGTTGTTAATAGGGCCTATGATACAAAAGCAAAATTGGATGTAAGATGCTTTGATTTATCTCTCTTTCTCTATTAGATTTAGAGCAATTTGAGAAGAATGATCACAATTTTTTTTATCACAATTTATATGAGTTTAACTCTAAGAGCCTAGTCAAGGGTTATTAATGTGCTTTGAATGATAGAATACAGTGCTGGAAATAGATCTTCCCCTCTCTAAAATTCCATCTATTACAGTAAAAAGACCCAAACCACTTTTAATGTCACAGTATTCCTTTTATGCCATATGTTTCTGTTTGGATATTTTGGTGTGGCAGGAAAACTGTGTGAGATTCTGTCCTTGAAATATCACACTAGATCCTACAGCCATTCTGTTGATAAGGAGAGCAGTGGGAGAGGAGGTTGGAAGATGGGGTAGAAGCAATCATAAAAGACCAACTTTTATGGAGACTAACTGAAGACTTTTCATTAGGGAGGGCATTTGCCAAGTAGAATTCTGTGGCAGTAGTGGGAAGAATGGCTGAAAGTGAGCTGAAATTGGAGGGAGACTATTTAAAGGTTGTTGTGAGAGACCTAAGTGAGTTTGGCCTTGGAGTGAGAGAAGATAGACACAGAGCTAGAACCAACATGACCTGGTCACTTACCATCTCTTACGATATTTCATCAGATCAAAAACCTTTAAGCCATTTTTAAAAGCTTGTGTGCAGAGTATTTGTTTTGACCAGGTATTGAATCCTTTATAATATTTTAAAGCTATGTCAGAATAACTTGAGCTTCTTCAAACAATTTGAGTGATACATTTAAACTTTTATGGGATATTAAGCTATGAATGAAAATTTAAAATACATGATTTATTAGAATAGAAAAAGAATTATTTCTTTATTAAGGTATTTGTTGAACTGGGCAGTAGCTAGGACTGTTAAATATAAATTTAACATGTCAATAACTGTAATAAATACATTAAAACCTGAACAAATCATGGTCACTATGTTGTAAGCATCCTGAAAACTGAAATAGTTGATGTATTTGTTTTTTCTTTTTATATGTAGGTGTCTATCTGTAAAAATAATGTTATGAGTGCTCTGCATGCATGTGTGCTTATAGGCATATGACAATTCTTTATTCATGTGCAAGTAGGGATGTAAGGATACTAACTTCATGTTGTCTTAGATATGGTGTTAGATTTCATCCATACCTTTATGGAACATGACTCTGTAAGTAACAACCTGTAGTTCAATTTCTTAGATTTATTTTGTGTTTAGTTTCACTCTGAAGCAGTGCATGGTGTTTAAACCAAGCGATTGTTCTTCTTGATTATAGCTATCTGCTATGTACTGTGTTTCAGTGCATCTGATCTTTCCATCTTAAAATCACCAGGCAACTCTTTGTTCTAAAACTAGTTGACACAAACCCTTAAGTACTAAGCAGTGTGTGCCTCACTGCCAGTATCACCCTTGCCCCCAGGAGCCTTGTTATCCTGCAGCCGTATCTCATTAGTCAGCTCCAATACTTTTTGATCCTTCTTTATGAATTCAGCAGTCCAGATTTGTATGTAGACACTAAATTCCCTATGCAGTTAGGCAGTCTCAGAGCAAAGGCAAGAGATTTCCCATATCTAATTTGGTCTGTAATTCTCGGCCAGAGTTTCCTCTCTGCTTTAACAGAACTGTGTGTACACCATTCTGTGTGTGTGCGTACATGTGCCTGTGTTGTGTCTGGTATGTATATTAGGTCTTATATAATTTAATATCTTCTGCCAGAATTTTAGTGTGTCTATGCTGTTTTCAGGGCCACAATCACCAGCATGGTTTGATTTCAGGAGTGCTGAGAATATTCTGTAGTAAAAATTATCTCTACTGAAATTATATAGTACATTAAATGCTGTCATTAGAGAAATTTGTTTTTTTCATTTTTGCCTTCTCTTGAAACAGTGTATCAATAAATGGTTTGGAAAGGTGAACATGCTATTTTATCATGCGATATATAATAAGAAAATTAAGTAGTGTTGTTGGACATTAACTAAGGACCGAGGTAAGAGGAAAGATCCCTTGAGGAAAGAGAGGCTGCTAGATTTACATTACTCATCCTAGCATTTTAGCAGCGCAATCAGAACGGCTCCATTAAGATGTTTAAAAAAATATATTTTAAGGCTTCCTTGGTGGCGCAGTGGTTGAGAGTCCACCTGCCAATGCAGGGGACACGGGTTCGTGCCCCGGTCTGGGAAGATCCCACATGCCGTGGAGCGGCTAGGCCCATGAGCTATGGCCGCTGAGCCTGCGCGTCGGAGCCTGTGCTCCGCGACAGGAGAGGCCACAACAGTGAGAGGCCCACGTACCGCAAAAAAAAAAAAAAAAATATATAGTAAATGCTGAGTATTAAGAGGTAAATAAGAAAATAATGGTAATGATAAGGGCAGGTAGCATTTATTGTGCAGTTACTAAGTGACGGAAGATGTTCTAAGTACCTGTAATCCTCAGCACAGATCTGTGAGGCAGACACTATTATTATCCCCATTGTGCAGGTGAGGAAAATGAGGTTTAGAGAAAATAAAATGCTTTCCCAAGGTGAAATGGATACTTCTGGCACAAAGACACACGGCCTTTCAGTGGGAGGGCAGTAAGTAAGAATAGTCTTTGCTTATACTACATATGTGCATATACTGAATTCTTAAATGCCAATTATTTAAAGGAAAAAGAATCACCAGCATGATAATTAGGCATTTTAAAAAACAAACAAACCTCAGTTTGGAGTCCTTTATATTTGGGTTTAATTACATATTTATTCTTATATGGCTTCCAACTTCATTTCTGTGTTCTCATAGTTTCTGATTTCTTTTTTAAACTCATGCATTTTATTTCCCTTTTTAAAGTTTAAATTTAAAAAATGTTTAGAGCATTTTTGGCTATTTTTCATTTGTTCAGAATTTAGTAGGCTCTGTGTTTACTGAAGTATTGCTCTAATATATAGAAACAGATTTTTAACAATTTTTCTTTTAACAATTTAATTAAAAATAGTCACACTTATGATGAAAATGACATTGTGAAGTCGTATCAGTGGAAAAAATTATATTGTCTTCCTCAGGTAATCACTGTAAAGTTCAGCCTTATATTTACAAATTATACAGTGTTATACTCTAGTTGCTGTATATAAAAGAAATGTGTTATTGTTCATGTAAAAGAAAATTGAGTAAATAATATGCCAAGGTGTAAAAAGAAACTGTTTTTCTATGTAAGGCATCCTTCAATTAATAAATATGACATTGGGTCCTAGTGTCTCCTATTCCCCTTGCATTATCTTATTTTCTGTAGTAATAAAGTGGTTTCTCCTGAGCTCCTTTTATGTGCTGGGAAACTAAAGACATAGGGAGTGAGACCAAATATCTCAGTAATACGGGCCTTAGAGAATTGACAAGGACAATGGCCTTTTAATATTTGTACCCAATTAATGGTAGGAATAAGGCTTATCTCCTCATCACGGCCCACATGTGCCCTGGAGCCTTCTGTTCTCCCGTCCTCAATGGGAGGTGGATGCTGGTGCCAAAGTCATGATTAGAGAGATTAGATTTGGTCTTCCCATCTCCCTGTACTTTATTAATCTTTCATTTACACTGGGATTAGGTGAGATTCCTTTAGCCAAATCCGCTGAAAAGATTCGTTCATTTTAATATTTATGCACACTGTCTAGTCCTTAAAGTGGCTTCTTTTTGTCTGTGCGCTTAATTGGATCAGTGGGTTTGTTCTTATTAACATTTTTCTTTTTCGAGATTAAGGTTGATGAATAAAGTTAGTGGCATCTGGCTCAGCTCACCGGCTAAATGCAGCTCCTTTAATGACTACCTTATATACTATGGGATAAAATGAACATTTGCTCTAAAGATAAAATTTAGTTTAGAATCGCACAGTGTTGAATCTTTAAAAAAAAAGCAAAACTCTAATATTCTATGAATGTCCAAAAGCCAGGAGGTGGGGAGGGATGACATTTAATGGCACTAAAAAGTAGCTTTGAAATCCTACTTACTTGCTCAGGTATGAGAATAACGTGTTAGAATTTTGGGGACTAAAATGAAAATTTGCTCCACCCAAAGGGTGTCAAAATGTAGCCTGAAATATTGACATAATTTAATATGAAACAATAATATTTTTTAAATGTATCAACTTTCGGTTTGAAGTTGTGTTGTGGCTCTTTGTTGACAGTATTCGTTGGGAATATTGCTTTTTACAAAGCAGATTAATTGTCTTGTGTTCATAGTTGTACTTGAGCAAAGTTTGTAAACCTGGGCACTATTGACATTTTGAACTGGGTGATTCTTTGTTGTGGAGATTGTCCTGTTCATTGTAGGATATTTAGAGCATCTCGGGCCTCTGCCTGCCACATGCCAGTAGGCTCCCACCAGTCTTGATAATCAAAAATGTCTCTAGACATTGCTGAATGTCTCCTGGGAAGGAATATCTCTCTCAGTTGAGAAACACTGTTACAAAGGCATAGGTGATTTTTACTTTTTTCAGATTTAAAATTCTAAATCAGAGCTACACATATAATGAAAGCTTAGAAATAATAAATAGCTCATAAAACAGTAAGAATCTTGGAATCTGACTTATTTGGGTGCTCTCTCTACAGCTCTTACTGTATGATTTTTGACAAATTACATGCCCTTTTATTTTTATCATCTAAAAATAGGTTTTGTTTTTGTCATCTAAAAAAAAGATAATATGAGTATCTCACTCAAAGTGTCATATTTAGTTAAGTGAGATAATGCATACAAAATGGTTAACACACCTGCTGGCACACAGTAAGTTCTTAAAAAATTCCTGACTTCATTTGTTATCAGTGGCAATAGTTTAGTTTTATCTTAATGAAAGGCTATGATAATGGAATGGTATTATTAAATGGAAATAGCGTAGTAAACATTTTGGACAATTCTCTTGTTTTAATTATTTAATTGTATCATATTTACTATTAAAAATAATTTTTAGTATCCAGTCCCTTTACATAGCTTTAAGATTTACAGAGCTTATCAAAGACCTGTCAAAGCTACTTTATGTTGTGTAAGATGTATTTTTTGATGCAGACTTGTCAAAGTTATTTTATATTTTAAGTGAATCATAAAAAATACTTTCTCTTCTTTTTCCTAGCATATTTCCACTTCATTTCAAAGCCGTAGCTGACATTATAAATAACCTTAAGGTTTTTCAAATAGTTATATAGTGCCTTCAATGCCTGGTGAGGCCCAGAACCCTGAATAAGTCAACAAAGTGTACTCAAACTTAAAAGGGAGCAATAGTGCAACCCTTCATGGCTGAAATTTACAGGAGAAAATTGGATTCCTAACTTGTCAGCAATTCTGTATTCATGTCATAAATGAGATACAGATATATCACGTATTTTAGAAGAATTAGCAGCAAAGGTAAGGTGCTTCTTTTGTGCTGTTACAAATTAGATTTTTCTTTCTTCCCTTGAGAAGCCAGATTGAACAAAAGAATCCTCCAAAACAGAGAACTGCTGAACATCAAGGCCCTGTTTCTGAAAACTAAGTAGAAGAATAGAGACGTATGCTTGGTGTTCTGAATCAATTATCAGTGAAATGCTGTTATACCATTCAGAATAGAGGCCCCAGAGTCAAGGTTTGCTTTCCCAGCATTCACTGCTTTTAATAAGCTTAGCCTTGGATATCTATGAAAGACTTATTTTCACAAACTCTAATTTTCAAACAAAGATAAAAATCTTCATTTCTTAAAAGTTGACAGAAGATGAGGACTAATTTTACTCTGAAAGAAGCCATAAGACACTTAGCTAAGTTCACTAGTAATTGGCAGTAGGTTCAAGGCTAGATCACGATTGACCAGTTTGTCTTACACAGCGAAAAAAGTAGAAGCCACTCATGAATTTCTGTGTACACTCATGTACTCCATTCAAGCAAGACATTAGAAGTTTGTGTGAATGTAGGACATTACTATTTTAGGAGGTAGAGAAGGAGGACGTGGATGAGTATAGTATACAGTATATAGTATACAGTATACTGTATATACAGTATATAGTATACAGTATATAGTAGATATTAAATAATGCAATACGTATCCAGTATATAATTGAGAAACTTAAATATGATGTAATTTTAAATACTGCCTAACGATTTATGGAAAACCAGTCAGAACTATTACCCATATTCTTGAGTATATCTGTCCAAATAAAAGGTAAAGTTTTATTTGTGGCCAAGAACTATTTCAAGTCCTTTTAAAAAGATCACTTACTCTGGAATTATTTTAAGAAATATTATTTGGCTACTAGTTTATACCAGTGTTTCTGCAATTAAATAAAATCCTTTGAATTTTTATTTCTTGCTCTAGACATTTATATAAAGACTGTGCCTTACAGAAAAATAATTGCATTTTAAAAGTTTTAGCATGGGCAGTATTCTGCATTAGTTTTATTATGCCACGATCTGCAAATGATCCAGTTATTTCATTATTGTTTTTCCTGAGTTATGCTAATAAAGTAGAAATGGGGAAATGTTGGGCACCTTAGTAATCCTGGATTAGGTATTTAATTTTTAGAAGGCTAAGAAGATAAAAATCTGCTTATTATAGGATACGTAAGTAATATATATTTATTAGTCAAATGTAGTTCATAATGTGGACCCGAAAAGTATAGCCAAATCACCAAGAACGATCTAAAATGGTATTCATACTTGTTTATTTGCTTTGATGTTTTACATGTTTTCTTTTACATTTTTAGCTGCTTTCAATATAATTTAAGAAAAAGAATTTCCTACTGCAGCAATTTATTTTACCTTCCAGTTTTGGTGTTTTACTATGTTTTTATACATAGTGTAAATCCCTTGAAGTAGAATTGTTGGACTAAAGATGGAGAATTTTGATAGACAACTACAGCCAAACTCTCCTCTAAAGAGATGGCACTAATTTTGTACTCGCATGGCAGATCCTTTGAATTTTGATTTCTTGCTCTGGACATTCCAGTAAAAATTGTGGCTATTAGAATAATGATTGCACTCAAGCGTCTCTATAAATACACAATGACAAATGGAAGTATCTGTACCCTCCTTTCTTCACACTGTCATCAAATTTATAAACCTTGCTCATATGATATATATATACAATACCATTTCTTTCATTCTGAGTAAATCATTCAAGTGTCTATTCTGAAAATATTTATGCACCTTGCTCATTTGCATATGAACAGATTTTGAGAAAAACATTCTGCAATGTCTCATCTGAAAAAGAATTTTCAAATATATAAACGACAATTTTAAAACGTATCACCATGATGGTAAGAACATTCCAGAGCTTGACTTTTTCCCCTGAGTACATAAAAGTACAATTCACAATCACTGTATCAGAGCCTAATACTTAGTAATTGTTATCAAATAAAACGAGAAAAAAATTAGCCCTGTAAACAAATAAAACTTTATTAAAAATAATTAGATATCAGTTGTTGCTTAATGTGAATTAAAAAGCCAAGGAAATTGAAGAGATAGACTTCATTAATCCCCAATCTATTCTAACTATCTGGAACATAAATAAACATTATTTTGCTGAGTAGAATATTACTCTAAAATTCATGAATGTTTGAAAGAAGATAGAATGCCCCTCTTTTTCTGTGATGTTTTGTATAGTACCATAAATATTCATGAGTAGTGAGTATCAGTTCAGGTTATCTATGTGAATATAAATTTTCACATAACTGGCCACTCAGTGTTCATTGGATCATGCTTTGGAATATGAATTCACTAGTATCTCAGATGCACTGTGGATCTGACCCAGCTCATGAATATTCACACACACAACTGATCTTTTTGAAGGTAATCACATCCATAAAGATGGAAATCTCGTTAGTTTTCAGTAATGAGAAATGCATGAAGATGTTGGTCCCAGAACAATTTCACAGTATACTTGCTTTTCATTTTTTGGTAAATGATAAACTTTAAAATATAAATACATATGCCGTGCCTCTTTCTTGATAGAAGCTCTTTTTCCTTTTCCCTTTAAAACATCTTGTGTGTGATCTAACCATGATCACATTTGTTTCTTTTACTTACTGTGGTCACAGAAAAGAATGGAAAGAGTTAAGCGGTATCTCCAGTCCTTATCCCAAGCTCACGTCCACTATTTAGGCTTAGCCATAGATCCTCAAATGCAGAGTGTCCCAATCTGCTAATCTGCTTGTGGGCATGGTGCATATTTTACATATAAAGACCCCTCCAAAAAAGATGAGATTATCTTATGTCATCTTCTTTGCATAAAGGGAAAATAATATCCTAAGCCAATTAGAATTTTAATACGTTAGACATAGGATGCTATGATCATGGAGGCCCATAATTATAAATTATATATTATTTTAGCCCTTGTTATATCCCACATTATCATTGTTTCTCTTTCATTATAATGACTGGCGTATGGTTGTGATACCTATCCCAGATCAGTCAGTCACTATAAGTAGGTATCAAAATCAATGACCTGTCCCTTATTAGCACCGTGCTCTAGTTATTAGTTGAACTAACCAGAAAAAAGAAAATTACTGTTCATAAAGGTAGCGATAAGGTATCAGCCACTTCTTAGTTCTAACACTGATATTGTCAAGCCTCTGAATGAGTTTTTCTTTATCAACATGTATGCATTTTTGGTAGTTACATAAGCACAGTTAATAAAGTATGCTCAGTAACAAACATCTGTTTGTTTTGGGGTTTTTTTTTTTTTTAATTCAGGTAACAGACCAGACTATGTTAGTGTATCACAGAGAATCCTCAATATTGAACTATGCTGAATTCTCCTCTGCTCAAGCCCCTTCATGAATATGCATATACCACCCAAGCCCCTTCGTGAATATGCATGTACCCTTAGCTTAAAAATTCCCCAGTTTTGCTGTTTGGGGAGACAATGCTCTGGGGAAAATCCCTGGTATTCTCCTTACTTGCTGCAAGTAATAAATCCTTTCTTCTCCCCCCCCCCCCCCCCCGCCAAAAAAAAAATACTGAGGGCAGTCGTGGTCACACTGTGTCATGAGGTGCCTTGTAAGCATCTTCAGAACTGCCTCAGTGCAAGAGATACCTCCCAGCAGCAGAGTTCTGATGCTGCCTGTTTTATGCATCACAGTGGTTCTCAACAGAAAGTAATTTGGCCCCCCCCGGGGTTATGTGACGATGTCTAGAGACAGTTTTGCTTGTCACACCTGGGGGGATGTTACTGGCCTCTAGCGGGTAGAGGGCAGAGGTGCTTCTAAACATCTACAAAGCACAGAACAGGTCCCGCACCATCATGTAAACATGTTTGAAGAAATGATTCCATGTCTAAACTTTTGATTACCACCAGATTAGAGCGCTTTATAGGTAAAGCAATGAAAATGTATAACAGTATTTTGCAAGTAAAGGAAGACAGGTTCAATTATTAATTACAAATTTGAATTAATTGATTTTTCTTATTTTTGGGGGGTAGCAACGATTGTGTTAAATGAACTCAACTGGACGAGCGCCTTAGATGAAGTTTTCAAGAAAAATCGGGAGGAAGATCCTTCACTGTTGTGGCAGGTGTTTGGCAGTGCCACAGGCCTGGCACGATATTATCCAGGTAAGTGCTTAGTGATCAGGAGGTACCAAATAAAACTGTAAGTACCGGACTTCGTTCTTCTTGAACACTCTGTTACTTTCTCTTACTTGGTAAAAGATGGTTATCACACTACTATTAAAAGGAAAGAGTATTCCTCCTTCCTTGGCTCTGTATCTACCAAAATTATTTTAAACCAAAACACCTGAGAAGCAGCTGGCCCATGGAATCAGGTGGGCTGCAGTGAGACTGTGGACAGGTATCTATGGACCGGGAACAGGAGGTTATCATGAATCCTAAAACAATTCTAAGGGTCCAGCTGCATAGCATGGACCGTGAGTCACAGTAGAGAACTGAATAGAATTTTTAGAAACTAATTAAAATATTTCTTTCCAGATTTCAAGTCTTTGCTTTTATGTGAAAGGTACTGATGCTTTTCTTTAATCACTGAATGTGGATTTGTTAAATGAAATGAATATATTTTACAAATTAACATGAATAAACTCTTTTGTAATATCCTTTATTCTTATAAAAAAAGGATAAGGAGAAGTAAGTTTATAATGAAAATGAAATATTAATCACTAGTAGATCCCAAGAACCTATTAAAAACATTTTAAATGAAATGTCTGTTGGTATTTTTAACTTCTCCACCTTTCAGAACAAGATGACAAGCAAAAATGCATTAACTTTCTCAAAGTGTGACCTGAGTTATGGGATACATGCTAGGTAATTTGGCTTTAAACAGCTACAATATATATGAGAATTTTTTTTTTAGACTTGAGTTTTCTAAACATTTAAAAAATAGTTATTAACAATAAAGGTCACAACAGTGAAAAGGGGGTGAAATAGAAATTAGATAATGTCTATCTTTGTATGGCAATAGCAGTGAATAAAAGTATGTGGGCATTATCAGACTAAACAGCACTCAAATTAGGTAATGATATATAACTTCTTGCAACAAGTGCCAGATGGTAAGATCATTGACAGTTATTTTTCTGCAGAAATCCAATGGAATACGAAAGGCCTACTCTGTATTTCAATGTGGAAAAAATCATGAGTTAGAAAAATATTAATGTTAATATCTGATGTCGAGAAAATATTACCACGTAGGTTATCATAATAGTGGAATTTTCTACTTACAGAAATATTGTTCAGTACAATACAACACTTCTAAAATACTCTTGTTATTAATATGCTAAATACCATATAGCAGGAATTTGAAAATTTTTGTATGTAATATAAAGAAAAAAGTATTATTACTCATGTACATAGTAAACCTAATATAATAAACTTTAAAGTTATAGCAGGTCTTTTAAAATTTCATTTTATTTTTTAAATTTTTTTATTTTTGGCTGTGTTGGGTCTTTGTTGCTGTGTGCGGGCTTTCTCTAGTTGCGGCGAGCGGGCTTCTCATTGTAGTAGCTTCTCTTGTTGCGGAGCACGGGCTCTACGCACTTGGCTTTAGTTGTTGCAGCACACGGGCTCAGTAGTTGTGGCTTGCGGGCTCTAGAGCACAGGCTCAGTATTTGTGGCGCACGGGCTTAGTTGCTCCACGGCATGTGGGATCTTCCTGGACCAAGGCTCAAACCTCTGTTTCCTGCACTGGCAGGCAGATTCTTAACCACTGCACCACCAGGGAAGTCCCTATAGAAGGTCTTATAAGACATTTATAAGTACAATTAAAAAAAATACACAAGTAATAACAATAATACATGAATATAATTATATTTATCAATAACTTATTGCATTATGTAGCTTTTAAGTCTTTTAAAATATATTACCTCAATACAAAATTCCATATATATGCAGTTGAAGGAAGGAGAAAAAATAAGAGAAAATTAGGATAATGAGGAGAAACGAAGAGCCCAGTACTAGAGGGAAATTGATGATGCCATGAATAAAAGAAAGACACATAAGGATTATGAGAGAGAAATAGGAATGGGAGTGGGAGGGAAGATTGTATAAGAAAGGGGAGAGAGAACATTGGGGTCAGGAGGCAGAAGGAAAGATAGATCATATTTTGCACATTTCAAAGATGGCTCTTTTTAGAAATAGCAATTTGTAAACATACCAATAAATCATCTTTTATGTTTTTTCTTTTAAATGCTAATTGAGGGATTATGGCTTTAATTTTTTTTAGACCCTAATCATATATTTCCTAATACGTTGACATTTGTCCATTTTTACCTTGGGAAAGATCTTTAAAGGTTTAATTTAGCTGAATTCATGTGGTCCCCCCAGGACATTAGCTGTGGAAGCAACGCTGGGCTCTTCTGTGATGTCTTGTTTTTCAGCAAGTGTTTGACAGACAAGCTGACTCACCAAATGATCTCCGAGCCCCTGTAATGGCTCTCTTGACTGCTATGAAACACAACCCTCAATGAAATTTCAGTTTTAGTGAGTCTGTTGCTGAGTTGCTCTTTTTATTTTATTTTTAAATTATTTTTTGACATACAAAAAGCTGTACATAGTTAATGTATATAACTTGATGAGTTTGGAGATAAGTATACATTGGTGATACCACCACCACAATCAATGCCATAAAGCCTATCTTCCATCTGTATAAGTTTCCTCCCACCCTCTTATTTATTATTATATGTTTTGTGATAAGAACACTTAACATAAGACCTACCTGTGCAGGGAGATGAGCAGCCAGGATGGCTGTTCTCTTGCCCTCGGTCCATCCCCTGCTCAACTAGTCCCTGCTTCACCTACACCCTACTCACCTGACTGACCTTCCCTCTTAATAACACAGCCTAATCAGTAAATGCCTACTTACTTGCCACCAGCCCCAACTTATGACTGTTCTAAGCTTTAGATCAGAACATCGCCACCTGATAGATTACCAAAGGGGCAGTGAGGGGCATGCTTCTCTGCTGGTTTCCCTGGTAACCGATGAGCCAACTAGACGTCAGTGTCAGTTCTCCTTGTAACTGGGAACCTCCCCTCCCCACCTCCCCTCCCCACCTCCACTCCTGTCAAAGCCTGCTGCCATGTTCTGCCCGCCAGCAGCTGTACACGATGGGGTGTCACTCCAGGACCTTGTTTCAGACCCATAAGCTCCCCCATCCATTAAACCATTGACGTCTCTGTCACTGACTCTAGGCTCTTTCTTCTTGCAGCTGAGAGGGTACAGGGCTTGCAGGCCTGCGGGTTGCAGCCCTACATACCCTTTTAGCAAAATTTTAAGTGCACAATACAGTATTGTTACTTACAGGCTCTATGCTATACAGAAGATCTCTAGGGCTTATTCATTTTTTATAACCGAAGCTTTGTACCCTTTGACCGATACTTCCTTATTTCCCACTTTCCCTAGCCCCTGGCAACCACCATTCTACTCTGCTTCTATAAGTTCGACTATTTTAGATCCCTCATAAAAGTGATATCATGTAGTACTTGTCCTTCTGTGTCTGCTTATTTTATTTAGCGTAATATTCTCCAGGCTCATTCATGTTGTCACATGTGGCAGGATTTCCTCTTTTTTAAAGCTGAATGAGTGCTCTTTATGGTAATAATGCTGTAATAGAACCAAATCTCTTTAGCAAAGACACTAAGACAATATTATAATTAAAGGTAGACCACTATATTTCTTTTTATGCTAAGACGTGTTTTCAGCACATTTCACACTTCTTTCAGGTTTAAAGACTTTTTACAGTGAAGTGATTTTTAAAAAATTTCTAGGTAAGCCATACTTTCCTCTCTGATTTTAACCTTGCCATTTTGATACCAGCCAAATTAACGTAGAACAGCTCATCCCTGATTACTGTCTGTTAAAGCAAATATGAAAATAGCCTTTAAATATTGTTAATTATCTTAATTGTGAGTGGAAATAGAATAAATGTTACTTAATTGGATTTTCAAATAACAAGATTTGGGGCTCAGGCTAGAAGCTCCCTACTAGCTGTGAGGAACTGGGTGAGTCTCCTAAACTTTCTGAGCTTTAGTCATCAAATCTGAAAAATAGGAACACCAAGGCTTCAGTTTATCCTCTGAGGGTTGTGATCAATGAGATAATAGAAGGAAAAGTACTTTGGAAAATGCAAAACAGTAGACATTTTTACAAGAGTGAGTATCAACTAGAATAATTTTGCCTAAATCCAGATTTCTCTTCATGTGAGAAATTAAAAAACGTAATTGAGGGCTTCCCTGGTGGTGCAGTGGTTGAGAGTCCGCCTGCCGATGCAGGGGACACGGGTTCGTGCCCCGGTCCGGGAAGATGCCACATGCCGCGGAGCGGCTAGGCCCATGAGCCATGGCCGCTGAGCCTGCGCGTCGAGAGCCTGTGCTCCGCAACGGGAGAGGCCACAACAGTGAGAGGCCTGCATACCGCCAAAAAAAAAAAAAAAAAAAAAAAAAAAAACGTAATTGAGGTCGCAATCAATTGACAAGGGAGCAGAAGCTGAAACAGAAATGTGGAAGGAGTTCTAGACAGATGACTAAGCAATAATACCTAGCAGTACCTCGACACAGTGGAGTTGGTCAGAAGATGTAGGTTTTAGATGATGACCTTGGTTAAGTCACCTCTCTGTAGGGTGGCTAGATAAAATAACAGATGCCCGGGCTTCCCTGGTGGCGCAGTGGCTGAGAGTCTGCCTGCTGATGCGGGGGACGCGGGTTCGTGCCCCGGTCCGGGAGGATCCCACGTGCCGCGGAGCGGCTGGGCCCGTGAGCCATGGCCGCTGGGCCTGCGCGTCCGGGGCCTGTGCTCCGCAGCGGGAGAGGCCACAACAGTGAGAGGCCCACATACCGCAAAAAATAATAATAATAATAAAAAAATAAAGGATGCTCAATTAAAATTCAGTTTCATATAGAGAAGAATTTTTTAGTGTAAGTATGCGATACTTGGGAAATATTTACATTCAAATGTGTGGTTTTTTAATCAAAATTCAACTTTAACTGGATGTCCTGTATTTCTTTTTCCTAAATTGGTTAACTTTATCTCTCAGGCTCTGAGTTTGTGAGAAAATATGAGAAATCAACTTCCCCACTACCTCACAGAATTGTGAGGATCAAACAATCTATTTCATATATTAATGTTGGGTTGGCCAAAAAGTTCATTCAGGTTTTTCCATATCATCTTACAGAAAAATCCGAGCAAACTGTTTGGCCAACCCAATACAAATGTAGAATTTTGTAATTGTCATTTTTTTAATTCTGTAAACTACCTTTAAAAGATGTTGCCACATTATTGTAAATAAAGTGTTTTGTAGAAATTAGAATTCTCTGACTCACAATAGAGTCTAAAAAAATAGTCTTTGTCAGTGTTAAGATGCTACTTAGAACAGGGCTACGTGATGTGAGCGGGTTAAGCAGGTATATACCCAATAGCCTGGGTATAAATCCCGCTGCCATCAATTGAAGTGGTGGTAAGCTTTGGAAAACAGTCACAGACTTGAGCTGTGAAACGAGGATAAAATGGTTAAATTGTAGAATTGTTAAGAGGAAAAAGGAATGAAATATGTTTCTTATTTGCTAAAATGTGTAGGAGAAAGTCAGTGATGGTTAGCCACCCTCATGATTTCCATTTGTTAGGTTGTTTAAACTGCATGGAGACAACTACTGCTTCCATATAAGGAGGGCTCCAGAGCTGACATAATATAAAGGCACCTCTGCAGAGTGATTCTGAATAGCAGTTTGGTAATTAGTGGGAATTTGTACTCTAACATCTGTCCTTAGACTGAATATCAATAAATTGTCTGTTTTCTAATTTGGTTGATATGTATGGAAATAAGCTATAAAAATGACTTGTATGTCTTTTTTCTTTTTTCCCCTCTTTCTCCTCTCCAAATTAGAAGGTAGGTAGGCTGGCTGTGTGATAATAGAAGGAACATTATACTGAGGGAAGAGAAGTTCTTGATTCGTATTAAAGCTGCCATCAGCATAGGTGTGTACTTCCGCTAAGTCATGTTCTATCTGTGAACCTATGTCTTCAGCAGTAATTTGGGATGATTGAAGAATGTGATTTCCAGGGCAGACACTATCTTTATTTACTTACGCATTTAGACCTTTAGCATTTGCTAAGTTCACAGTCTTTGTTCTGTAGGATGATAACTAGAGGGGCTTGCCTTAGCTATACAGCTTGTTTCATGGCAGAGTAAAGCTGGAACCCATGTCTGGTGACATCTTCATTGAATATGTGATGACTGGACAATCAGTTTAATTTATGAGTGCTTTCCTTTAGAAGCCCTTAATTGATTTATATAAATTTACCTTAATGCTGGTAAAACTGCTTTCAAGAGCTATCAACTTTGTGAATTTTTATGCATCATAGAAACGGTACATACAAACTACGCATTTCATCTATTAGTGTCTCTTGAAATTGTACCAATTACTGTAGTAATTGGGATTGTAATCAGGACTTAGTGGCTTGTCAAAATGCCAATGTAGGCAGCTTACTCTTTTTAGATAATTAGTTGCACTTAAAAAAAAAAAAGAAAAAACTTCCTAAATTTCATATTACATTTTAAAAATATCTTATTAATCATTTGTTCTTTCTTCATCGTCCTTCATTTGTTCATTTCAAAAACGTGGGTTTACAGTACAGGAACCTAACATATGTTGAATTAGTTTTAAATATTCCTTAGGGAGACACTTCCTTGTTCTTATATCTGCTAGGATTTTGGTAGAAGAAAATGCAAAAGGACCTGTGTGCAAAGTATATAGAAGGACATATTTTTGCCATGCGGATAGCCAGTTGTTCTTGAGCTGCTTAACTCTTTTTTTTTTTTTTTTTTTGCGGTACGCGGGCCTCTCACTGTTGTGGCCTCTCCCATTGCGGAGCACAGGCTCCGGACGCGCAGGGCTCAGCGGCCATGGCTCACAGGCCCAGCCGCTCCGCGGCATGTGGGATCTTCCTGGACCGGGCCATGAACCCGTGTCCCCTGCATCGGCAGGCGGACTCTCAACCACTGCGCCACCAGGGAAGCCCCTCTTTTTGAAAATACTTTAAAAATGTTTTAAACAGCAAATAGCAGATGACAAAGTAGTCCAAAGAATCCTTTTTTGGTTATTTAAGAAGGGAGCATTTGATAGATTTCTGGTTGATTTGAAGAAAACAAGATAACAGTGGATCTTCAACATTTTGGGGCATTTATAAAAGAACTGCTTTCATTGATCAATTATCTTAAAAAAATACCTGTATTTTTGTTTTTTACTTTGATATTTGTGAATGGATACAAAGTTTAACTATAAATATGTTTAACTACATTTGTTGATTGCTGTATAAATACACTTTATGTTGAAATGATTACTTTATTGGTTTTTTTATGCTAATAATGATTAAAGTCCAGTGTGTCAGTTAGGACTAGTATTAGCTACCAGTTAAAGAAAAGCCAGAACAATGGTGATTTCAACACTATGGAGGTTTGTTTCTCACTCAAGTCAAAGAATATCAGTTACAGAGACCAGGATTGATAAGGAAGCTTCACATATAAGGGGTTGACAACTCCTATCATTTCTCTGTCATCCTCTCAGTAAATTGTCTGCTGCAGTGTCCACCACTGTTGCTTGTGTTTTTTCTTAAGGGACTAAGAGTGGTATTCCCTCCCTTTTTAAGGCACTTTCTGGAAGTCATACAAAACCTTTCACGTGACATTGGCCAGAGTTTAGTGGTCTCATGGTCACAGTTAGCTTCAAGGCGCCATGTACACAGCTGAAAAGCACAAGCTATACCAAGGAGGAAGGAGAGAAGAGATATTGGGAGACAAAAAATCTCTGGCATGGTTCCTCTACTCTTTCTGTGAGTTTTGGCTTTTTTAGATTCTACCAATAAGTGATGTCTTACAGTATTTGTCTTTCTGTCTGACTTAGCCCTCATAAAAGTGTATCAAATCAACACATTGTACACCTTAAACTTACACAATGTTATATCTGAATTATAGCTCAATAAAAAAAGATAAAATGAGAAAAACATAAAAATGAATACATGAATTTAGTGACAGACATAGGATATAAGTTAAGATGACTAATTTTTTTTTTTTTTTTTTTTGCGGTACGTGGGCCTCTCACTGTTGTGGCCTCTCCTGTTGCGGAGCACAGGCTCCGGACGCGCAGGCTCAACGGCCATGGCTCACGGGCCCAGCCGCTCTGCGGCATGTGGGATCCTCCCGGACCAGGGCACGAACCCGTGTCCCCTGCCTCGGCAGGCGGACCCCCAACCACTGCGCCACCAGGGAAGCCCTAAGATGACTAATTTTTAATTTGGATATGAGAATGCTTACTGAAATAAAATATCAGAAATATTTTTATTTGGGGACTAAAATGATGAGTTTGACTTAGAATAGTAAAATTTGATGTATTGACAGGAGAGTCCACAATAATTCTATTTACACCCAAGCACAAGGTTTATATTCTGAATTCCATGATTTGCTTTTCTATACCATCAATAAGTTGTGTTGTCTGAGGGACACATCTTATATATATACAAATTAATGTATTATTTTGAAATTCTCACATGATGCTGATTTACAGAGGTAGCCTTATTTTTGTTTCCTTTTACATAACCTCATCTCTTACCTGAGTCTGTCTTATTTTTCTCATGTAAGGGTTGCAGAGTTGCTAACTTTGCAATCAACTATGGATCCAGTCACACTTAAACTGATGAAATGATTTCATAGGTGAGAGCAGTTAAGTAGGATGCTAATATGAAAATGGAAGGTGCTCTTAGTTTGATGGGGGATAACACTGTATATAAAATATGTGAATAAGTTTAGTTTAAAAGCTTTAGCTCTTTGTAACTTCTAAAATATCTCATTCTGTTCCTTTTTCTTTGATATATTGCTAAATTTGTGTACCTTATGCTGTCCATTTTTAGATGCATAGAACCATCTTTGATATGTAATTCATTTTATGTTCAGTATATTTTATTAAGAAAAATTAAAAACATTTTTGTCAAAAATTCAGACTTTTTAAGTACTTCTCTCAGATATACCAAATATAAAATTTCTAAGAAATATATCCTTACCCCATTATCTAAGAAGATTTACTGACATAAAAATAGGAAATTTGTTCCTGTAGAATCATTGTTTGTTTTTATAAATGTGTCATTATCATCACCTAACTGGATTTATTTGCTTGCAAAAACAGAAAGCTTTTTCTCTGTTGGAGTTCACATTTTTCTCTATGTAGCACACATCTGCAATTATTTTCCAGTAAATCCTTCTCATCTTTTACTTCATAGAACTTAATGTGTTCAAGTTTATTTTTGAGCCACAGCTAATAACTACATATGGACCATCTAAATGATTAAGTCTTTGTGTACCATTTACTTTATGGAATATTTCACTTAACCACACAACTTGACCTTGTTATCTGTTACTTCTGTTGACAAACAAATATCCCTTGTTAAATGGAAATGTTTTACCTGGTCTATCTGACATCTACAGAATTACCAGAAAATCACTTTGTAATAAGTACTTTAATTTTTAAAACTATGATCATTTATCCTTGGCTTTAATACTGTGTATCTGTATGTGAGTTTCCAATGCTTATTTTTCTATAAATTAGAGAAGTGTTCTGGACATATTACAGTGGAGATACCAAAGGTGCTCTCAAGCCAATATAACAATATCATTGAACTTCAAGTCTCATTGTTCAGAAACAGTATTAAAATCTAAAAAGAATCTGATTATGTCAATATAGTCAAGTGTGAGTTGGAAGGACGAAAACTGATAAGAACAAGCAAAACTGCTGTTTCTGAAGAAACTGAGATATCCTAAGGATTCAAATACCAGTAGGAGAGAATTTTGCTCTGGAGGAGCTCACAGGTAGATGAGACAGAAAAAATATAAAGACATTAACACACAATGCAAAGAAACATCTAATAAATTTATTAAAAAGTTATCTGGAGTTAACTTAGATTATCACTTCTCCAGTAAAATTAAACAGTCTGGAACTGTTCACTTAATTCCATTTGACTCACTTGCTGTGGCCTTGAGGCCATCCAAAAACTCTAAACCAGCCTACATTTTGAGTTTTGTCTCTTACTGTACAGTTAAACCTTCACCATGTACCCCAAATTGCCTTTTTTCCCCCTTTTTAAACTCTCAATTTCATTTTATTTTCTACAACCTCCCCCCCCCCTTTTTCCTATCTCTATATGCTTTGATCCCAGACCCCCATTTCTGGTCATATGCATCTTATCCATCATTCAAAATAGAATACAGACATGTGAAGGCTTTCCTAAAAGCAATCTTTCTTTATTTTGTTCTCTCAGAGAACTTGGTTTTTATCTAGATTACAACAGCTATCAAATTTTTTCTTCCTTCAGAATTTATTTTCATATGCTCTTTTTTAAAAAACATGGCAATATAAGTAACTGCAGGTAAAGAGGTATATAAATCTATATCTATACCTGTATCTATATCTGTATCTAATGTGTGTGTGTGCGTGCCCCGTAGCACCTAAGGCAGAGCCTTGCATATAGTGAAGAATAGGGATTTGCTGAATTAAGCTAGATAAACAAGTCAGGATCATATCAGAGCTGAAAACAAGTTATCACAGTAGAACTTCAGAGAATCAGTTTCTAAATAAAATGAAACAAGGGGAAAAATGCAGATAGGAAACAGAGTTACCATTATCTGTGTCCCTGCCTATACACCTTTCCCATCCTGCCCTCTTCCTTCTGCCAGTATTCTCCAGGGGTTTCTGGGGTAACCTCTTGAAGTCAGTTTTTAGATTCCTAGGAAGTTTTTTGACTGTGTGACACCAGCCTGCATCATGGGGAGGGGGTAGGATGGGAAAATGGTATGAGTTTCCAAGCCCTAGTCAGAAGACTATGCATTTACGTAGTTAAAATCTAAGCACATTTTATAGTAATCTATTATTTTAAAAAATCTACAACCTATGATAAGTAGTTCCAGTCACTCAGTGATGCTGTTTTCAAATATCCACGTATGGAGTACTTATTATTGTGCCACCACTAGTTCTAAATGTTTACGTGTATAAATAATTGAATCTTAACTATAACCCTTGGAGGTGGAAACTGTTACCCCCCTTTTACTGGAAAAGGTTAAGTAATTTATCCAATGAAAATCTAGGTAGACTAGCTCTAAAACTTATCTCTTAAGTGCTACACTAGGTTATTTCCAGTCAGAGAAGAAAATTTTGAAGGGACAAGGGAATAGGCTCTTCTTACTAGCATTTACCCAGCTGGAATGACTGCCTTCAGCCTGTGGATCCCACTGGTGGTTCTACGCTGTAAAGCTTCAGTTGTTCAGGATTTGAAAACCTGATCTGGGAATGGTTATTGTTTGGGGACCAGTTACTGTTCAGAAACATATGTGTACCCTGAAATTCATCATTGATCCATGAAAGATAAGACAGTCATCACAACTGCCTAGATTCTAGCAATACAAATATTATATAGCAATAAGCAGTTTCCTAAGGCCAAAATAATCCTCTCCTAAGAAGACAATATAAGAAAAAATAGTGAAATAGATTTCAAGCATTCCATGAAGCTTTTGCCTCTTGCACTTTCTCCGAGCTTTAAAACTTGACTCGGGTCTATGTCACTGGGTACAGTTCTGACCTGTATCAGGCTATTAATTCAGTTCCATACACAATAGCTAGCACAACAGAGATTATAAATATTTCTCTCAGGTGGAACTCCTACTTAGTAGGTAAATCAGTTGGTTGGGGTAACTCTGGTCCATGAGGTTTCCAGAGACTGAGGGTTCCATCTATCTGCCATTCCTTAGGTTGTTGCCCTCATCTGTAGGATCAAAACTGGATCAATACTACTATATCCACAGTTGAGGCCAAAAGTAAAGGGGAAAAAACTGGAAGGCAAGCAGCATGACCCCCAAATTGTACATGTGTCACTTGTGCTCACATGCTATTGACTAAAATTTTATCACATGACCCCACCTTGGCAAAAGAGACTGAGAAGTACAGTTTCTTGTGGGCAGCCAACTAAAACTTTAGGGTTACTTTTACCAGAAGGAAAAACAAAAGTGTATTTTGAAGGCCTGTCACAGTCTGTTCCTCTGGGAGTGTAAGTATCTGTGCACACTTTCCCATACATAGAACATACTCACTTCCTTTCCACAGGAAATGTTCCAAAGTCCCAACAAGTTGGTACCTTCAGCTCAAAATTCAGGATCTCCAGGTCACATGCAATTCTCTCCATCATGTGGATATGACTTTTCCTAATTTGGCTACCTAACAACGCAGCAGAATACCCGTTACTTTCTCTGCCCTATTCCCATCACTGACCAGATATCTAATAGGCAATGGTGCTGTCTTCTGGATGACAATAAAAACTTCCATGTGGAAAAACTGAGTGGGAAAAAGAGAGCAATCACTGGTCCATGATATGTATCATAATCCTCCAGGCAAGGAAATATAAAGACCTCCTACTCCTGCATAAAGTTTCTTGGTTAGCCCATCTGACTGTTCCCGGTAGTGTTCTGTGGTTGCAACTCTCTTGTCTGTAACCCTTTCAAGCACATGTGAAGGGGCGTGCTTGGGGTTAAACAGCTTTCATACCTTGCTGTTTCTGGTGCAGGTTTAGAGCTCAAAAACTGCTTTAGGGTTCACAACAGTTGCAGGATTTCTGCAGACTAGGTTTGTGCTTTCTTTGGTAACACAAATATCAGTGACAACACGTGGTTGGCTTCCAATTTTTTTCTTCTAGCGAGTTTCTTGTGCAAGCAACCCCAGCCCTAGGATTTAGTCTAGAAGTCATTCTTAAGCTCAACGTGCTATACATTTACTGGGTTCTGTATTTAGCCCTTTCTTATCTCTTCTCATCTTAAAGGTGGCTTACTTGACAACATTGCTGAGAACAGAACATAGTAGTGGACATTATTCATCTTTACGTTGTCTATCTGTACCTGTGGCAGAGGCTGCTGGCTGTCTACGAAAGTTCTGTCCTCCCGTTCTAGCCTAATGTTTTGCTTTTGGGCATGACTGCCTAGCCAGGACCACTCTTGCATCTGTGTAGGATCATGTGACTAGTTCTTACCAGCAGAATATGAGTGAAAGTGAAATATGTGTCACTTCAAATCTGAGGTTGCTAGGACTTGGTTGTTCCTTCTCCTTGGAACTTCCTGCCTCCTTCTGTCAGCTGCATGTCACTGTCCTAGGTGACCTTGGAAACCAAGCATTGAAGAATGCAAAAGCTGCACCAGCTACAGGTCTCTGAATACCTGTTTGGAGCAGAATCTATGCCTTGTGACTAGTAGTATCTAACTTAATCTGCTCGATGAGACAGAAATAATCTTTACTGTGCAGAAACAGAAGATTTGAGATTGCTCAAGTCACTTTGTGTTACCATAGCTAATACAGAATTCTCTTTCTATGTTTAGGGTTTCCTAGGTTAAAAGTTTTATTGGGGAGCAGAGCCTATCTGCTGCCTCAAAATCTGAAGAGGACAGCTGTTTGCTTTCCAAGAGGCACTGACACCTTGACATGTGTACATAACCCTCACTCTGTTATGTACCTGACCCTTGATGGGGGAGCCATGATGCAAATAAATTAAGGACTGTGTAGAATCCATACTGAGACGGTAGTAGTTGCTTAGCAACACTCAGATTCCAGGAAATTTTGTGAGCTGTGCAGTACACATTTATTGAATTAATTTTTCCTTAGAAGAACAGTCCAAATTCATTATCTTGGCTAGCAATTCAGAACCATGCCTAATACTTCATAGGAGATGATTGAGACAAGCCTAAAACAAATGATTCACATAACATAAATTAGATCCAGGCAGTAGAAACAGGGTTGGTTTTTATAGGCATTTTTGAGTATGTGAAATTTACTTTTTTTGTCTTTCCATGAGACTAAAAATTGAAGTCTTTTAGAATTAGAAAATGCATTTTAAGTTAATTGGAAATGCAATTAGATGTCATTTGAAATAGTGTTTCTACCAAGGGAATCAGCCCTCAATTCATCATTTTGTACTTTATTGTCTCCTAGCAGAAATTTAAAAAATTGATACTCTATTCTTTTTAGACCATATTAACTAGAAAATGTCTCTACAATCTGCATACTTTCTCAAGAATATTTCAGTATCCTAAGTTAACGTACAGGTAAACACCTTTTTTAACTCAGTGGTTTGATACTGACATAGCACACCCTAAATGTCATGTGAAGTAGAAATGTCATCAGATAGATTTAGTCAGATACACCCACGGTTCATTTTTTGTCAGGAAAAAAAAGCATAAATGATCATTATCACCATTAATGATGGCATTCAGAAATGAGATGCCCACATTGTAGGCTGTCATTTCCACTCCTTTCTCCTGTCATTCCAAAATCTTACTGGAAAGCAAAAGGGACATTTAAAATGAGTGACATTTCACTTTTTACAGGGACTTGTAGAAGCTCCGATTTCCTTCCATGGAGCCTTTATTGTACCTCATTATGAAACTGATTATTTCAGGGAATTGCAGTGTATGGTTATTATCTGTTTTTACTATTTGACCTTCCATATTTCTGAGCCTATATATATAATGTACCATGTAAGTACCACAGTGGGATTTTACAACAAACTAATTAGTAATATCACAGAAGAAACTACATTATTTAATTTTAAAATAATATAAATAATTTAATGTAACCGAGGGATATTTCCTAACAGTAAATGTCTCAGCAGACTTCTAAGGGAACATTATTAATATTTTTAAATAGAAACCATCTAAGATTATAGAACATGTTAAAATGTAATGGTCTGGCTCCTACTGTAAATTATAGCCCTTTTTTCTGTCTTTAAAGAAATAAATTTTATAGAACATAGTAATATATATCACAGTTCATTTCAATTAGCAGTTATACTGAAAACAGATCCTAGGTGAATGTGCTCTGCAAAAAATTCAGAAATCTAATTTAAGCGTGACTTTCAAATTCCAGTTTTTTGACCACTTTCAACTCATGATGGCAACTATTATATTGGCGGTGGTGATTAATCTCACTTCTCAACTCATCAAAACTCAACTGAGTCCAGTCAGGAGAGAGAGAACACAATGTCTTGAACAGGAAAAGTTAATTTTTTTTTAAGGATAATTTTATTTTTTTTTAATTAAATTATTTATTTTTGGCTGTGTTGGGTCTTCGTTTCTGTGCGCAGGCTTTCTCTCATTGCGGCAAGCGGGAGCTACTCTTCGTTGTGATGCGTAGGCTTCTCACTGCGGTGGCTTCTCTTGTTGCGGAGCACGGGCTCTAGGCGTGTGGGCTTCACTAGTTATGGCTCACGGGCTCAGTAGTTGTGGCTCACGGGCTTAGTTGCTCCATGGCATGTGGAATCTTACCGGACCAGGGATCGAACCCATGTCCCCTGCATTGGCAGGTGGATTCTTAACCACTACGCCACCAGGGAAGTCCTAAAAGTTAATTTTTTAATAAAGAATTATTAACTACAGCAGGGATTAAGGAGGGATTGGCTAGAAATATAGAGAACTCTAAATAATATTGGACTAGCAGGTGAAATATTACATAATTTAATATAATAACTACTACCCATAGGGCAGAAATAGCCCAAGGAAGAGACTTTGGTCCCCCAGTGCCCCTGGATTGAGATGCAGATCTTTTTACAGAGGACATGGTCGTGATCCGCCAAATGTCAGAGAAGGTACTACAGTGTCACACTGGTAGGACTTGCTGGAAGTTCACCCTCTAAAAGGTTCCTGGTGTCTCATCAGAGGCTCTCCACTACAAAAATACCCAGGGGTACTGCTGGAGAACCAGAGAGCTCTCCAGAAGCCTTGGTCTGGAGAAGCTACCCACGAGCTCTGGAGAATACTCAAGCACTGCAGGAGCCAAACACCAGGAAAGCTACATTTGCTGCCAGAGCGTTTGAGCAAACAAACCAGACCAGGAATCAAAAACCACTTTCTCATTCAGCATATTTCTTTCTTCATCTGCGGACAAAGCTTAAGATTGTGCTTGTGGGTAAAAGAAAAATATTTGAAGGACCCAGAGATATTTTCATAGAACAAGATAAATGGGTGAATTCGGAGCTGAGGCAATAAATGTACAATCAGCATAACAGTATACTAAAAGAAGAATAAAAGTTATTTAAATATGTAGTTATTACAAAGACCCTATCTTGAGGAGCTAGATAATAGTTGAAAGTGAACTGATATGTCTGCCTGCATGCTTGTAGCTTAATTCTAGTGCTACCACAAAAAAAAAAAAGTCATTTTATCTCACTGGCTCTCAGTTTCTGCAAATGCAAATGGAAAGAATTAAAGTAAATTTACCATTTCAGTTGCATTGACTGTATCAGTAAATGGTTGTTGGGGGAGTGCTATATTTAAACTTAACTGTTTCTTATAAATGTGATTAGTCATTTAAAATGAATAAATTGTTTTATAATATAGCTGCTAATAAGAAAGAAAATTCACAGTCAAGGAGAGGCTCAGTAGTATATGTTTTTGACATATCCTAAATGGCCGAATTATCTTAGTTGGCTAATAAACGTGATTCTCAGAAAAGTTCTATGTAATTTTCATCATTTCTCAATAAATAAAATGGCAAAATAGATTGAAGGGCATAAGTCATATGAATTATTATTAGGAATTTTCCAAAGAGTCATATGTTTAAAAGTGTTCAAGGAGAGGAGGACTTCAGCATAAAATTATCATCCAATTCATCAGCATTTATTGTTCTCCATTGGGTCTAAGGGGTGCGTGTGTGTGTGTGTATGTGTGTGTGTGTGTGTGTATGTGTGTGTGTGTGTGTGTGTGTGTAAAGCTTTGTAAAGTATTTTACAAAAGTATTTTAGATTTAATTAGAATAGTGTAAATTAATTGCATTTAAAAAGCAATACAGTTAGATGTACTATTTTTCTGTTTACTGCAAAATGATAAAGGCTCTGAAACGAACAGAAGATTCTTTTGTTTTTAAGTTTATTATTAATTTTTAAAATTTATTTTGGTTGTGCCAGGTCTTAGTTGCGGCAAGCAGGCTCCTTAGTTGTGGCTCATGGGCTACTGTAGTTGTGGCACATGTGCTCCTTATTGCAGCTGCTGGGCTCCTTAGTCGCGGCTTGTGGGCTGTGCTCCTTAGTTGTGGCATGTCTGCCCCTTAGCTGTGGCCGGCGGGCTTCTTAGTTGCGGCACGTGTGCTTCTTAGTTGTGGCTAGTGGGCTCCTTAGTTGTGGCATGCAAACTCTTAATTGGGGCATGCAAGGGGGATCTAGTTCCCTGACCAGGGATCGAACCCACATCCCCTGCATTGGAAGGCAGATTCTTAACCACTGTGCCACCAGGGAAGTCTCCTAACAGAAGGTTCTTGAATCTGTACTTGAATTACTTCAGATCATTCAAATAAATATCAGGAAAAGTTTTTGTGCAGTTATGTTAATTATAATGTAACTTTTAAATGATAATTTCAAATGGGTTGGCCATTATCAAATATGGGAATAATAAGGTTAAAAAATTATGCTATTATGTGATAACAATCCAAGAAAAACAATCTTTTTGTAGACCAAGATAATGTAGCATTGAATGAAAATATAAGGATCAAATAATTGTAAGTACAGTTTTCATTAGTGGCAAATAAATTTTCTTTTAAGGTAAATTTTTCTGTTAGTAGAGAAGAAAGAAAATGTATAACCTCTGGACACCTGGTAAAACATATTCATTGTCACCCAGAAAATCCCAATTGTGAACAAGTTATTTCTGAAATAATATGAAAAAGAAATTGACTTATACAACTTTCTTTTGTATTGCTATGTTGTTTTAAATTTTAAAAAAGAAAAAGGTTAAGGGCATAAAAATGGTATCTCCCATTTTAACATTACTGTGGATAAGCAGAATGTGTCCTTGGTGCTTTGTGACTTTTAAAATTATTACTTTCCTAGATAAAATCTAATATTGGGTCAGCCAAAAGGTCTGTTCAGTTTTTTTCTGTAAGATGGCTCTAGTAGCACTTAGTTGTCTTTAACTTTATTTGAAACAATTTTGTTAGACAGTATGTGACAGCTGTCATATCAGCGTGCATATAAAAAAGACTTATCAAAATTGGTGAACTTTTGTGTAGCCATTTTAATACTGATGATGGAAGAAAAAAAAGCAACATTTTTGGCATATTCTTCATTATTTCAAGAAAGGTAAAAACGCAACAGAAATGCAGAAAAAATTGTGCATGGAGAAGGTGCTGTGACTGATCGAACGTGTCGAAAGTGGTTTGCGAAGTTTTGTGCTGGAGATTTCTTGCTGGAGGATGCTCCAAGGTCAGGTAGACCAGTTGTTGATAGCGATAAAATCGAGACATTAATTGAGAACAATCAACATTATAACACGTGGGAGATAGCCGACATACTCAAAATATCCAAATAAGCATTGAAAATCATTTGCACCAGCTTGGTTATGTTCATCGCTTTGATGTCTGGGTTCCTCGTAAGTTAAGCAAAGAAACCTTCTTGACCATATTTCCGCATGCGATTCTCTGCTTAAACGTAATGAAAACAAATTGTGACGGGCAATGAAAAGTGGATACTGTACAATAATGTGGAATGGGAACAGATCATGGGATAAATGAAATGAACCACCACCAACCACACCAAAGGCCAGTCTTCATCGAAAGAAGGTGATGTTGTGTATATGGTAGGACTGGAAAGGAGTCCTCTATTATGAGCTCCTTCCAGAAAACCAAACGATTAATTCCAACAAGTACCGCTCCCAATTAGACCAACTGAAAGCAGCACTCGACAAAAAGCGTCCAAAATCAGTCAACAGAAAACACATAATCTTCCATCAGGATAATGCAAGACCACATGTTTCTCTGATGACCAGGCAAAAACTGTTACAGCTTGGCTGGGAAGTTCTGATTCATCCGCCGTATTCACCAGACATCATACCTTCGGATTTCCATTTATTTCGGTCTTTAAAAAATTCTCTTAATGGAAAAAATTTCGATTCCCTGGAAGACTGTAAAAGGCACCTGGAACAGTTCTTTGCTCAAAAAGATAAAAAATTTTGGGGAAATGAAATTATGAAGTTGCCTGAAAAATAGCAGAAAGTAGTAGAACAAAAAGGTGAATACGTTTTTCAACAAAGTTCTTGGTGAAAATGAAAAATCTGTGTTTTATTTTTACCTAAAAACCGAAGGCACTTTTTGGCCAACCCAATAGTTTGATTTAACTTCTCTATTTGAAGTTTAAATTCTCTCTCTCGCTCTCTCACTCTCTTGCTGTCTCTCAATCACTTTCTCTCTCTCTTTTTTTAAGCTTCTCCATGGGTTGATAACAGTAGAACTCCAAACAAGATTGACCTTTATGATGTACGCAGGAGACCATGGTAAGAATTTTGGGGTAGCCATGAAAAGATGAAAAAGACAAAATAAGGTTTCTTTTTTTTGTTTGTTAAAAAGTTGCAAGGGATCTTTCCATTATTAGGATGAATATTGTCTGATTATTTCAAAACCTCTTTTTTCCCTTTTATACATTTGAATTTTTTATACATTTATACTTTAAAACAGTTAAAGCTAAATGAAGATGATGAGTTCAATGGGCAGTGATAATGAAGTTGTTGAAATGAATCATCAAATGCATTTCAAATGGACTACTTTAAGTTTTATAGTCAATGTCATTTCTAAATCTCTTTTAGCTGGTGGGGATTTCTATTGAAAGTCTCCCAGTTTGCTTGGAGTAGGGCTCTAATAATCAACATCTAGATAGAGTAGAATATAGTTTGCCTCTGGTGGTGAACTAATGAGAACTAGCCCCAAGGTAAGAGCTGCCCCTAGTTATAGTCATATAGCTTATGTTTCATTTTTCAAAAAAAAAAGTTTACTTGTTCCTTACTACTAAATAAACTCATTTTCCTAACATATGAATCAAAAAATACCAAATACATCATAATTACACTCACTGGGAAACAATTATTAAACTCGTGCATTTTAATTCATTTTTTGAATGTGTTTAATCGTGTGGTTCTATATTTTTTAATGAGTTTACATGTTATATAATATAGTGCTTTGTAACCTACTCTTTCATATCAATATCTTTTCATAAGAGACACAGTACCATCATTTTAAAAGAATGACCAGATGGTAACTTATTTTAAAAATCCCCTATTATTGGACATTTAGGTTATTTCTGACTTTTTACTAGGGTTCAGACAAATGTAAGAGACATAATAGTTGATTCAAAGAAACGTATTTAAGGCTTTTAAAATGCCCTATTAAACGTCCCAGTAGCAATTTACATAAACACCAACCATGTATAATAGTACCAGGTATTATTAATCCACATATTATTCTTGATAATATTTCTCTCTCAAAGTTAGTGGCTTTGGAGCCATGGGTTGTTGAGTGGAGGCAAAGCCTATGACATCACATGATTTGGGTTCAGGAACCAGTTGTTTCGGCGGAAACTTAGAAACTAGGTCCCAACTAGAAGAGGCAGACGATATCCTGTCCTCCGTCTTCCTCATGGAGAGGCATGTCAGGACCATTTGTCAAGATGCTAGACATGAACTAGATTTGCCTTCCACTGGAATATCCACTGGAATATCCCAGCAACCCTGCCATTTTACCTTCTAATAGAAAAACAAACTTGAGTGCAAGCTGTAAACTCTGTTTCATGAACATATAGTGCTGAATAGTTACTAACTGTGCTGAATGTTGCCTGAAAACTTATTGGCAGGTTATCTGGCAGGCTTCTGAGAAGTTAGATTTAGAATCTTGGACAATAAGTAGAACACTGACTTCAGATGCAGCTCTTTTTGTTGGGGAAGGCAGGTCCCCACTTCCCATCAGCCTGTGGCCAGGCAACATGAGTTTTCGGGATCATTCACCTGTAGTTAAGTTTATCTCTACAGTGGCTGAACTATTCTCCTTGAGTCTCTTCACGTGCAGAGATTCTGAATCTGTAGGGCTGGGGTTGAGTGTGGAAATCAGCATTTTGAACTGGCTCTCCAGAGAGGTGATTTTTAAGATACTATAAAGTCTGAGAACCACTACTTGAAACTCTTGGAAGTAACATTATATATTGTTTTTAATTACTTTATTGTCCCTTTGTCAGTCTTTATTGTCCCTTTGTCAGATTAGACCACTCATCTATTTTTGCCGGGTTTTTTTGTGTGTGTTTAAATATATGATACAATCTTATTATTTGTTTTTATTATTATTATTCTTTATTTATGTATTTATTTAGTTAGTTTTGGCTGCATTGGGTCTTTGTTGCTGCTCACGGGCTTTCTCTAGTTGTGGTGAGCGGGGGCTACTGTTCGTTGCGGTGCGCGGGCCTCTCATTGTGGTGGCTTCTCTTATTGCAGAGCACAGGCTCTAGGTGTGAGGGCTTCAGTAGTTGTGGCAAGTGGGCTCAGCAGTTGTGGCTCGTGGGCTCTAGAGCGCAGGCTCAGTAGTTGTGGTGCACGGGCTTAGTTGCTCCGTGGCATGTGGGATCTTCCCGGACCAGGGTTCAAACCCATGTCCCCTGCATCGGCAGGCAGATTCTTAACCGCTGCACCAGCAGGGAAGCCCTATTATTATTCTTTAGAGTGAGTTTTAGAACCTGTGGTCAGCAAAATGGAATTTAGGATAACGTTTTTTTTTTTTTTTAGGGAAATGTTCTTCCAGATGTTAATTTCTTTTGCTCCTAGTATCAAAGCACATCTCTTATTCCTTTGTTATAAATATCTGTAAAACATACCTTATGTATTATGCCTCTGACATTTCTTTTATGTTAAATGTAGCTTTTCTAAAGTTGATGTTACAGAATTGTGAATAAAAGAGCATCGTCTACCTAGATAGAATGGAAGTAGGGCCTTGCTTGGAAAATATCTCAGAGATTAGTAAGTAGCAGTTCAACAAATATCAATGCTTGATATTTTACAAGAGAAAAACTTATTCGTATGATATTTGTTACAGGTACATCCAAGGAGCCGCATCTCCTAAAGACATGCTTATTCTGGTTGACGTGTGAGTAGTTAAATATTATGTAATTTTCATATACTGAGAATAGTGGGAGGAGTTTTAGATAACAGTAGTAGGTTGGGACTAGAAAATAGGTTGAAAAAAAGACAAGGAATAATTATGATGGCTTTTATATCCAGACAAAGAAATCAAATTAAGGCAGTAACAAAACAAACAAAAATTCTCTTATTGAAAATGAGAGGAATCTATGTCAAAATTGAAAATTATGGCTTGGTTCTAAATCTGAACTTTTTGAAAAATTATTGATTTGCTTCCAGTTTTTTGCTTTATATTTTAAACAATATTAAAGTACATGGTTGCTAAATCCAAGCTGTTTCTGCTTCCATAAAAAGTAGAATAATTAGTTGGCACTTAGTTATTAATGATTCAGATATCTTTTAGGGATTGGCCACAAAATATCAATAGATAAATATTACATATATTGAATGTCAATACTAGGCCTTTCTCAAGGGCAATGCTGAAATACAAGGAAGAATTTCATGAGTTTTTATATTGGTCATTTTATTTTTTTGTCACATTGCTTCAAGTTAGGGTGTGTGTGTGTGTGCGCATGCGCGTTTGTGTGTACTCTTCCAATAAGATAGAAGGTGAAACGGTAGAACATAGTGAAGAATATATCCTGCTTTGGAGATTTAGTTTTTAAGAGAAATACCAAGGAACTAAAAACGTGAGGTATAAAATGCTTATATTATTTTCCCTGAGAGAACAGAAGTATACCCTCATCTGTTCTTTGCCACTGGAAGAAACAGAATCCAATGTTTTATAGGCAACTAAATTCATTTCACAGGATAGTGTCAGCGTTTGAAAATTTCTCCATTATAATGTGAATTGAATAAGTTTAAAATCTTATAACCTTGCCTGAGAAAGAGAAGATAACTGAATTTGACAAATGTAACAAATATTAAATCTCATTTCATTTGTTACAATGCATTTAAACTTCATCTTGTTTTAATTAAGTTATTATAGTTTGTACATATGCTAATCCTTGATATTCTTCTGAAATATAAATCTGAATGGTAATGCAATATGTTATAATCCTATTGGATATATGCTAATTTCCTGAAATAATTTCTTTTATTAAAATCTTTGGAACCCATGTCGGATACCAAGTGGGATAAAAATGAAGATGAAGTTGTAATGCCATTTTTAAAAATTATTTCAATGGAAATGTGTTGAGGGTATCCTATATACAATGTGATGATACAAAGATGATTAAGACATGGTCCCTGATCTCAAAGATGATTCAGATGTATTAGTGAAATTAAACCATATTCACATCAGTAAATTAAAACAATTGTAGGAAGTGAGAGATATAAAGTATGACACAGCACTGAAGGAATACATAGATGAGACAGCACATTTCATTTTAAAGTGTCAGGAAAGACTTCATTAAGGAGATAAAATTGGAATTGAATCCTTATAGCTAAAATTTAACAAGGCAGGCATGGGAAGGGAGAGGAAAGAGTGGAATTTCAGGTGGAAGGATGACAGAAGCAAAGTGGCATAGATGAGACATCTGATAACAGCTAGAAAAGTAAAACTGGGAAGAAGTTGGGAACTAGAGACATAAAAGTGGAAGTTAATTGCCTAGAGATGAGCCCTGCAAATAGATGTGGTCCTACAGGATCATAAAATATGTAGAGACAAGAAAAATGAAGACTAAACCCCAAAGAATATCTACTTTAGGGTATAAAACAAAGCATTGCATTTACAAATCTATTATCAAATTATTATGCTGCTTCATAATTATTGGTTTAATCAAGTCAAACAATGAGCTCCCTAGGGCAATGACTGTATCTATTAACCTCTGTAGCTCTCACTACTAACTTGGCTAACAGAGCTGGTATTCAGTGTATATTTCCTCAATAAGTGAATATGCCATGAGTATCCACAGTTTCTTAAAATTGTCACTTGATGTGTAATTTTCATCATTGTAGTTAGAAAAATATACATTCTGATGCTTGTTGGAAAGAAAGACAAGATTTTTTGTAATTTATTTCTACTTGCTATCAAAAATAGGACTTTTTCTACTACTGGCTTTTTGAAGACAAAATTATTTGAATATTATTATCTAGAATCAGTGCATAAGTTGCGTTTCCTTAGGGTGTATGATGTTAATTAACTACATGGTCATTAACATGTGTGGACTCATTTTTTTATAGGAGTGGGAGTGTTAGTGGATTGACACTTAAACTGATCCGAACATCTGTCTCTGAAATGTTGGAAACCCTCTCAGATGATGATTTTGTGAACGTAGCTTCAGTAAGTATATGATGACTGCATTTTTGCTGAGTAAAATCTACAATTTTTATCTCCCTCTGGTTTTAAATACTTTATAGTGTTTTGTCATAGATAGGCTGAGATATTTCTGGTCCTATTACAAGACTGTCTTACGGAGCTATCCTCTCTTGTTACTCATTCTCCCATACTTCCACACAAAGGTCCTTTCTGAATGTTTGAGGATTTACCCATGAATGGAGTGATTGAAGCAATGAACATGAAGGAAAAACATTATATATATTCTCTTTGACTCAGAGGTGCTTAAACAGTTGACGTGAACCCCCGTACTCATTGATATCATTGTAACTCCCAATAAATAGTGACTCGGCAGTGTAAGCGTATGGCAATTTTCTGTTCATTGTAATGCTCCTTTTAAATACTGAACACATATCCATAATGTATTATGTTTTTAAAGGTTTTTTTTATTATTAACATGAGAACCAATAGATACTTGAATGTGCTTTCTTAAAATTCTTGTTTCCAGGAACCATTTTAGACTTTCCTCCTCATAGCTAGAGAGCATTGAACTCTGAAGCAAATAAAACAGGACAAAATGAATGTTACTGGATCTCACTTTAATTCATAGAATTTTGGCAGAAAATTTCATGGCCATGTACTGGTTGATATAATTTCACATTTGAAGTGGTTATATTCATAGAGATGCACGTGAGGGAAGAGGTATTGGTGGTAAGGTCATTTTGTACTGAACATAGGAGAATGGACCTACCTCTAAAACCACATGGGAGGAAGTTAAAGCAGCTGGCCTACAGTCAATTTACTCCCTTCACTGGAAGGGTACCCCCTGGAAAAAAGTAGACAGAGGAACTGAATATAGTCTCTTGTCAACCAGAGCCTCAAGTAACTAGATAAATCATATTTACTAAGAGGAAGAGGAATCACTCCAAAAATGCTTTTAGCAGGATATTCCCTAGCTAAGGGTAACTGTCATAAATAGAACCCAAGATCAATGAAGGAGGATTCCTTTAAAACTATCTAGTAGGTAATATAACTCTCTGGGTAATAAACTGGAGCTATTTCATAGTTTAAATACTCACCCTGCAAAGCTCTTTTTGAGACCGCTTCCATCTGGGCCCAGAGGAATGTCTCCAATACAGTAACGTAGGACCTGGTCTATTAGTTTTCTGAGGCTGCTATAACAGAATAACACAGACTGGGTAGCTTAAACTACAGAAATTTTTCTGTCACAGTTCTGGAGGCTGGAAGTCCAAGATCAAGGTGCCGGCAGGGTCAGTTTCTACTGAGGCCTCTTTCCTTGGCTTGCAGATGGCTGCCCTCCTGCTACCACTTCATATGGTCATCCCTCTGTGCAAACTAGTGTCTCTTCCTCTTCTTATAAGGACGCAAGTCATAGTGGATTATACCCTCACCCTAATGGCCTCATTTTTAACTTAATCACCTCTTTCAAGAACTTATCTATGATTACTGTTACATTTGGAGGTACCAGGGGTTGGGACTTCACCATAGGAATTTGAGGGGGACACAGTTCAGCTCATAACATCTGGGGAACTGCCCTCCATACCCAGATCTTTCTATGCTTTATCTGAACGTTTAGCAGTCCTTTAGCTTGTCTGCATCCTTGATACTATTAGTAAAATTTGATACTGCTTTAGAGCTCTGATTAATGTCAGTCTGATTTTATAATCTGACCCTGGGTGTTAGCTCACGACTTATTCAACAAAATGAGAACAAGTAAAATGTAATGCTTGGTCTCCCAAATAAAATGATCAAAAAGATAACCATTTAGTTTAATTTGTACATAAAAATATTGTTTATTACAAAGGCATTGGAAAGGTTGCTAACAAAATATTATCTTTGGCAAAGCAAAAGAGAAAGTTGAAAAACATTAAATTCAGTACAGATTTGGCATATCTAATGAAATTTAGATAAAACCAGCAGACATTAAATATGGTTAATGTCTTAATCTCGCTTCCTCCTGATTCTTACTCATGGATTCAAGTGTAAATGGTTTTTTTGGGACAGGATCCCAGGAAACACAACCAATGAAAGGAAATTAGGCAAGGGAAGGAAGGAAGAATGCCAATTAAAAGAATTTAATTTAAAGGGATTTTAATCCTATTGAGGTATCCTAGAAGCTGTATAGAATATGAACTTCAAAGTTATTCTGCCTCAAGGCCAAGTGAGCTGTGGTTTTAAGTACCAGCCTTCCATATGTGTGGGCAGAATAGACTCTGACCATAAGAGAGAGAAATGTAACAAAAAATTGCAGGTGATGGTAGTTAGAAACCTGTCCAGTATGTCCACTGTATCCAGTTAATGATCCTTAAAGATGGCGTCTAACATTTAAAGCCAGTGTTTCCTTATTGATTTTCTGTCTGGATGATCTATCCATTAATAAAAGTGGGGCATTAAAGTCCCCTACTATTATTGCACTACCGTCAGTGTCTCCTTTTATGTCTGTTAATATTTGCTTTATGTGTTTAGGTGCTTTATACTGCATGCATAGATATTTGCAAGTATTATATTCTCTTGTTGGATTGATCCCTTTACCATTTAAAAATTCCTGAAAATGTAACGTTGCTTTTTATGAGTGGATACAGTCTGATGCCAGCACATCAGTGGACTTAGCACCATGATTCAAAGAACATACTGCCCCTTGAAGGACAACATTCCTACTCAAAGACTGTCATCTGCAAGCTGGAGCTTTAGTTGCACACTTAAGAGACTATTCCAGTGTTTTATCAGGCTGGCTGTTTCTAAGTGATGCAGTATATGGTAGACCCAGTGGATCCTGTGGTCATTTGTTTGTTGTTGGACCTCCTTCACCATAAAATAGATTGCTTGATTTGAGGAGATATTATGTAGGATTCCATGATGGTATCCCATGATGATAAATCAGACAGTGTGTGAATCCAGAGGATTAATGATCCTGCATGAGGCATTGCAAACAGGAAAGGGGAACTCTTACCTGAAACATGTATCAATAGCAAGAAAAGCAAAATTGATGCCACCCCATTCCAGAGGGATAAAATCGAATACAATCTGTTTGAAATCAAGTTGTTGAATGTCTTTTTGAAGAGTGATACTGTATTAAAGACTCAGCATCGGACAGTTTCCAATGGGTTAGCCATTCACTAATCGCGATAGCTATATCCCACTTGATGAGAAAGAGCCCATGTTTTTAGGCCCACATATATCCCCTCTTTCTCTGCTACCTGGCTGCTGCATTTATGGACAGTTGCTGCATACAATGGACAAATCCTCCTCTCCACTCAGTTGTTCAGTACCTCCTCTGTATGAATGTTCTCTAGTGGGGATTGATGTGAGACAGAGATCTGCACATTTCATGCCTACTCCCATAGGTCCATCCTCACGCTTCCTCTCCAGAACTCTTTGTCTGGGGAAGGTCTTCCATTCTTGCTTCTTCAAGCGCATTGGCCAACCAGCTAAGCCATTTGCCCCTATGTAGGAGTGGTGTTGTCTTATCTCAGGCTAGTTGCTCCCTCACACCAGGTTGATAACCAGGTGTTTTTTGCCTCAAGATCCACCAACATCCATCCCCTGGCATGTTCTCCCAGTATCTGCTGTTCATATTAGACAGATCTTGCATCTCTTTTGTTGAATATTCTCTTTTTCTGTTTTCCTGGAACAGAGACTATTTTTCCAGGTAGGCCATGTTGAGACCTGGTCTCTTTGTTGCCTAGAGCCATGAGGGGAGATGAGATCAGATCTTAAGGGAGAGCATCATCTTTTATGGTCTCTAGGAATGGGAGAAGCTACTACGAGGAAGAGATTACTTCTCCGTACCCAGAGGGTATAGGGGAATCTGGAAGTTCATTGTTCTCAATAGCATCTACCCATGTCCCCATTCTACTCTTAAGATCCCATTCTTTGCCTATCAGTACGGTGACTTTTGCATAGAAACCTGCCATGCGTGTGGATGCGGCCTCGTTATGTGCCTTTCAAAAGCGAATTCTGTGTCTGTTTCTAGCACACGTAGTCCTTCTCACATCAAAAAATTAGAATCTCTTTCTTGACTCCTGTATATCTTCTGGCTTTCACACTTTGCCCTTAGTTGGTAGTTGGCTGATCTGAGGTTGTCACTTTTTTCATTGAATTTAACAACCAACCAACTCCAAGCCCCTATAATTACTGTTGTCACCATATTTCTCAAATGCTAGATGCCTCCCCTTTATTCTGTATTGTGTTCCAGTCACTACAGGTAAAAATCTTAGCAGTTTTGATGCTGTAGCCTCTGAGAGGTTTTCTTTACTCCAGTTATCACTGATATATAGCCAATTACCAAAGGAATCTTTATTGCCACATGTCTGGTGAATGATTTAATTCTGGAATCCCATCCTGACCATGTTTCCTAAGACCTCTGCTAGTATCAACTTATATTGTCTTTCCTCTGAAATGGTTCATGAGATAAGGATTCAAGTACAAATGGCTTATTTGGAAAGTAATTCTAAGAAAGATTGAGAGAAATGTGAGAAGTAAAGCCAAAAAAAGAAGAGAACTGATAAACAGTGGGTTATCAAACAAGTTACCACTGTGAGTGAGTAGAGCTTAATCCTCTGGGCAATTCTGTGAACCAAGGTAGATTGCATGAATTGAAATTATTCTTTCCAAGGGGACAGTGTGCTGTGGTATTTGAAGTTAATGACTGCTCCCAAGGGACGTTAATTCCCCAGTGTTCCCAGGCCACTATGTGCACAAGCAAAAGGCTCCCAGAAATCTTGGACAGTTAAATTTGGGCTGATATGTGAGGAAATATGGATGGGGCACCAGTAGCATCTGCCTCAGTTAGAAACTTAACAGTGCTATTAAAAAATATGCTTCAAAAGATTTTCTGACTGAACAGTAGAAATGGCTTTGAATGAATTTTATGCTTTCAACTTTTAGGCAGCAATCAATGATTCTTTCCTAATTAAAATAAAAACCTTAGATGGGATTGCCTTTGAGATTCATTTTTTTTCACACACACACACACACACACACACTGTATTTTATTTTTACAAGACATAAATCAACTGACACCAAGCATTGTAAATGGATGACCACAACAAAAGCAACAATGATTGCAATTACCAAACACAAAACACACTCACAGTATGTCATAATATTGACATTCAGTCCAGGAATCCTCCACTGTAACAGCTCCTTTACTTTGCAGTGAAAATTGATTTGTATATTTTTTGCCTCTGAGTCCTTGTGGGATTTTCTTTTTTATTCAAACAGAAAGTCACAAAAATTATAATCATCCTCATCAGTTCACTCAGTCCCATGTAATTAATTTTTTTTCATCTTGATCTTTTGTTAGCACTTTTATGAATTCATCAGTTTTCCATTAGAGTTCTGAAAATGCTTCATTCAGTTCAGCAGTGTAGTCAGTTACCAGACACCTGTACTTGTCAGAGTCTTTTCTGTGAATCCGTGAAGATGAAAGCCTTTTATAGGAACATTTTTGCAAAAGCATCAGACACCCAGAACTCTGGAAATGACAAAAGACTTAAAAATGACCACAGTTAAAGATTTGATGAAAGTTCATAATAATGGGAATTGACAAGGAAATTTAGTTATTTCTGAGATATACATTTTAAAGTAATAACTAGAATTATGACTTATAACATTATACCAGAACACGTAAGATTATACCAGAACACGTAAGATAACATTATACCAGAACACGTAATGTCTGAAACATTTATATTAACATATTTCCATACAAATAACCCAAAGAAAGTTTAGTATTAGTTCTTTTTGTTTGTTTTTTCATACTGCAGGTTCTTATTAGTCATCAATTTTATACACATCAGTCATATACATGTCAATCCCAATTGCCCAATTCAGCACACTACCATCCCCACCCCACGGCAGTTTTCCCCTCTTGGTGTCCATACGTTTGTTTGCCTTTGAGATTCTTAATGCCTGACAAGTTTTAAGGACCTTTGCTTCTCCTAAAAATATTATGGTTGTTAAATGTGTATTTCTTTTTTTTTTTTTTTTCTTTTTTGTTTTTGGCAATACGTGGGCCTCTCACTGTTGTGTCCTCTCCCGTTGCGGAGCACAGGCTCCAGACGCGCAGGCTCAGTGGCCATGGCTCACGGGCCCAGCCGCTCCGCGGCATGTGGGATCTTCCCGGACCGGGGCATGAACCCGTGTCCCCTGCATCGGCAGGCGGACCCTCAACCACTGCGCCACCAGGGAAGCCCAAATGTGTATTTCGTTAAAGAAAATTGTTAGCTAACTTCTTAAGAAACAAAACAGCAAGGTCTTTCCTTGTGATTTCTGTGAATCAGGTGAATATAAGCTTTATTGATGCCTTGACAGCTCTTTGTAAATCCTTGCTGGGGCGTCCTCACTTGATGTAACTTGAATATGTGAACTGAAAGCACATAGGCAGAGTGAATATGTTGCTTGTAGAAAGAACTGGGAATGCATTTGTTATGGAAGTAATGTATCTCAATGTGTCGAATTAAAAATTATGAAAATATCTCAGTTATGTATTCAAAAATAGGGAGAAAGTGATATTAAAAGATGTAAATTCTAAGGTGAATATTGCAGAAGATGCTTCATCATACACTATGATAAAGTCATAGTGATATCCCACTCTACTCCCAGAGAAATGTTTTACTGGTCTCAGTTCCTAGTATATTGGCTTATTTAGTTGAGGTTCATTAATTTACTTTGTGGTTTATGGTCCTTATTTACCATAAGGAGATATTTTTGTCAACTATACTCTGATTTTTTTTATTGACTATATATTTTTGTTTAATTCTGTTATTTGAGAAAAAAACATTAGTACATTTTCATGGTTGAAAAGTCACTAAATGATATTGGCTGATCATATTATTCCAGACATAGATTTACCCTTCAGAAAATCAATACGAACAAGATCTAAAGTAGGTATGTGTTCATTATTTATTTAATTTGTGTATTAATCTTCAATTTAATCACATTATAGTGAATTATTAGAGTTAATTTTTTTTAACACTGCTCATGAGACAGGAACTGTTCCATGTGTTTTTCAGAGTAACTCATTGATTCTTCACAACAACCTTGTGAGGGAGATAATATTCCTGACCTAAGTTTTATAGATAAAGAAACATAAGGTGTAGTAACTTTTCTAAGCGAGAAGCCAGGATTGGAGCACAGCTGTTTTCATTTATTAGTCTAGATTTATCCACAAAGTTATGTGGTTGGATCCTGAAGGAAAATATAAAGTAAGTTTACTAATTTTAGTGCATAATCTGATATATTTAAATAAAATTCCAAGCTATTCGAATTCTTAGAAATTCTGAGATAAAATATGATTAGGTTATGATAGCAAGGAGAAATGCTTCTTTTAAATCTAAATTTATTATTAATTTTTGAAGAAGAAGGTTATTTATGTTTCAGTGGAGGACTTGTTTTAAGAAATCTGCCGTATTTTGGCTTGAAAAAGCATATATGAATTGGATTATTCTTAAAATTACAGATAAACACTTAAACATTATATCTGGATTATACATTTTTGCTTAGGTAATGTGTCTCCTTTTATAAATTTAATTACTTCCTTTATCATGTGTCCTTTTGCTTCTATCAAACTACATAGATTGTTATTTACATTTATATAATATTTAATGTCAACCACATCAACTTCATAATTTAAAAGAAATTCTTCATTTTTATTAGTTGGGTGAAAAAAATACCTGAAAGTGATACATTTAAAGAGACTTAAAACTAACACAACATTGTAAAATAACTATACTCCAATAAAAATTAATTTTAAAAAACTTAAAAGAATTAATTCTTATGTAACATTTTGGTCAAAGAAAAGTAAAATCATATTTTTGTCTTTAAAAGATAGGCCTTTCTCATTAAATAGAAATGTAATAACTTAATGATGTAGAGAGTCTATGGAAAAAAAAACCCTTCTAATCTCCTGGGCTTTATGTGTGTGTATGCACGCAGATGTGCTTGTATATTTTTCTCTCTGAAACTGCTTGGAAGTCTAGGAAAGAAGCAATATAACTTTTAGCTTTTGTAACTTCAGGGAGGCATAATAATAAGGCACTGAGGAAATCTGGTAGTGATTCTATAATTAATTCTGACAGTAATCTTCCCACAAAGCCCTCATGCATTTCTCTTCATCCTCATAACCTAAGATCATGTCTGTCATCCAGAGTTATGATGCAGTCTGTATGAACGCTTTCCCAATGTTGCCTAGAACCATCAGACAGAAAAATTAAGCAGCCTCTCACTTTTAGGCTTATGTATCTAAGTTTCTTTATTTTTTTGAGAACGGTAATTTTTATGCTTCAATCACACATAAAACGTCAGAACAAATGTTGATCATTTCCTAGTGTTTCTATAATCTCCAGGGCTGTTCTTTGTTGCAGACAGGAAGCCTGCTGTTAGGCAAAGCTTAAATGCAGGCATAATGTAGCTGTTTTCCCACTAATCCAGTTATATACTTTGATAGAACTAAGTGGTAGATGATAAGAGCAGCAATTCAATCACAGCATGTTCTGATTTGCAGGCAAAATTTCAAATGTTGACACAAAGAGTGGTATTTGTTTATGAAAGTGAGGAAGTTTGACGTATTAGGAGAAAACTACTGCAAGCCAGTGGAGGATGAAAGGAAAATGTATGCTGATTATGGACAATATATGAAAAATTAACAACTGAAGAAGATGGTCTTGTGTTTCAGTAAAATCACATATTTTTATTTAAGAATTAGATGCAAATGTTAGGATTTCGTTAATGATCTTTGAGTCAGTTTTCTTGCGGGAAGCTTTCCTAACTTGTGGTCATTTTAAAATGCTATCTTTGATTATTCATCAGAAAGAAATAATCAAAATACTCCTTATAATATCTTTGCTATTAGTTGTAGGAGATAACTTTAAAAAAAAAAATCAACTCTACCCCTTGCCGCAACTGTAGCCACTAAACAACAATTCTAGAGGTGACAATCTCTAAATGCCAGTGCAAAATGAGGAGTGAGGATCCACAGCCACACAGGAGGCTGGGAAGGGATGATCATGATGAAAGGATCTGGTGACATTAGTCAGGCTAAGTCTGGTTAAGTGCCCTACTTCCCACTCTCCTCACAATCCTGCCTCTTATATGTACTCATAGAATTGCATAGGAGTAATGCGCAACCTTTGAAACTGATCTCAGGTGGCCTTGGCCTGCAGCGCCTTGAAGCAGGGTTTCAGCTCCCAGGCAGAGATTGAGGTCGGGTCGCAGGGGTGAGAACACCAAATCCTAGCCACTAGACCAGTGGCCAGTGACGAGGCCCTGGCCCTTCGGCTTTGCAGAAAAGAATTCCCACAAAGATAGAAGGTAGTGAAACAAGTGAAGTATTTATTAGGAGGGAAAGGAGTACAGTACATGTGGTTAGACACATGGGCGGACTCAGAGAGAGAGTTGCACCCTCGCGGTAGTTTGAATCACTCTTTGGGGCATTTCTTCCAAGTTTCCTTTGGCCAGTCATTTGATTTGCCTAGTTCTGAGTCCGTATTTGCTGTATCTCAGGATCCTGCCACGTGTGCCTGTGTATCTCTGAGCCAAGATGGATTCTAGTGAAAAGGCCTATGGGTAGTTGACATCACTTACTATGGGGTGGCGCCCCCTCCCTTTTTGACCTCCAAGAAGCTTTCTAGTTGGGAGGGTCTCCTTGACTTCGAGAATGGAAATACGTGGTCTGTTATCTTCTATTTGGGCAGCACCCAGCCTTCTCTCTCAATTGTCCTGCTATTCTCGTCTTGGAGTATCGGTCTACAGGGAAGGAATCTCTAGTTGCTGGTGGGGGGCGGGGTGCCCATCTGCCTCCTGCCTCGAAACTACTAGTTATGTGAGCTTATACAAGTTACTTAAGGCTTACAGATCTGTTTTCTCCTCTTTGAAATAGACAGAACCATATTTAACTTGCCTTTAAGTTATTGAGCACCAAATGGAATAACACATGAAAAGTGCTTATTTATTGTAATCATTTTTCTGGTTATTATTATTGTTGCTGTTGTTGTCATCTTCCAACACTTTTCTACCAACTGTTAGGAGACAGTTCTTCGTGAATGTGTCACGTTGCTTCAAGTCTGAGCATTTACAGTCAGTTTGCCCAGATTTATGTACATTCCAGGATAAGTAAAGATAGAGATGTCTCCTTCCCCAGAAGAGATTTACATACAATGCAGAGTAATTAAGATATTGTCTATCTGGAGAGGAGGATGGGCCAGCTGCCAGCAGCCCCTGTATGAGATCAAGGCCTTCCTCATCTTGGGATTCCTTGCCTGAAACACACCTACTGCCTATGCAGGTGACCCCCGGCCCTCTTCCCATCCTCCTGTGGGAATTGAGTTGTGAGTGTGAGCAAAGGTGGCAGTCTGGCTCTTGGTACTGCTATTGGTATTGCTATGAGTAGTAAGCGGCCTTTTCTCTCTGACCCAAAGGGCTTGTATTTTCCTGCCAGTGTCTATGCAGCTGTAGGTGGATTACTCATTAGCTTGCAAGAAGGATAAATCTCAGACACTTCCCAGTTCTTGGCTTGACAGTTTAACACCTACTAATGTCAGAGTGGGGCTTTGTTTAAGTATCGAATTGCACTGTATATGCAAGAAAGACATGATTTGGATTGTTCCTTTTCCTATGTGCTTTAAATTTCAGTTTCCTTTCTAAAATATCCCTCATGTGTTCCCAGACAAAGGCATGGTTTTCTTAGCTTAGGAACTTTCCTACTCTGCATATGATAATGAGCACATTTGTAAGTTGTGGCACAATTTAAATTTAAAAGTGATTTCTCAAAATCACTTTTAAAAAGGGCCTTGCAAATCACTTTGCAAAAAGGGCCTTGCAAAACAGGCCCTTTTGCGAGAATTCAAGTAAAATAAAAGATATGTGGCACACCAGTACAGTTTTGTGACATATGAATTCTAGGAGAGTAATTTCATTTCATGTCTTATCAAATAGTCATCCATCTAGATTTCAGGAAAACTTTATGTTGATTCATATCTCATTTATGTCAACGAACAAGAATATTGCAGTTTATGCCCTTCCTTCTTAAGGTGAGGTCTGTGGCCAAGCAGCCTGAGCAGCACCTGGCAGCTGGTTAGAAATGCAGAATCCCAAGCTCTACCCCAGACCTGCAGAGCCAGAATCTGCATTTAGCAAGTCTCCCAGGTGATTATTAAGCAATGAGGAAATCAGGGTACCTTAGGGAGGTACTTTTAGCAAAGTCCAGCAGGCATCTGTCTGGGGCTTATTATAACTGATCATGCATATCATTGACTTAGATTTTAAGACCTTTAATTCATAGAATTGCTAGTTTTATGGACGTTTATGAATATTTTATTTTGTAGCCATTTGCTTTTTGGAGGGAGGTATTAAAAAAGAGCAGAAGGAAGGAGTAGAATTAAGTTCATTAAGAAAGCCAGAGTTTTCTCTCTCTTATATACTTGTTTCTTTAAGAAAAAAAAAACTAAATCACTATTTGTACACTTGAAGTTAACACAATATTGTAAGTCAGCTATATTTCAATTTTTTTTAAAATACTGTTTGTTAAGGCAAAAAAAATCAGTGCTTCTTAGAATTATCTTCATTTAAAAGACATAAAAAATTACAGACTGTGAAGAAAAGAGTCTGAAATAATGGACAAATTTAGTAATTATATTGCTTGCAGGGCAAGTAATCAAGGTTATTTAATTTTTCAAAAGAAAGATTGCCAGAGGATAACTTAATTGCTTTGCAAGTATAAGGAAAGTTTATAGGAAGGTGTTGACAAGTATGATAAATATTTTTCCATTAATTACATGATGCACTCAAGATAGATTTTTATAATTAGAAATTAACTGTATTTGCAGTTTTTGAAATAGCAAAGTAATTCTTAAGGTGAGGCAGAGGGAATACTTGCATTTTGAATTGAACTATAGTTTTTAAAAGTACAACAGTTATTGATTTATTTGGTGGGTCTATAAGGACTATGAAAAGACTTCACGTCCAGTAAACACATATGAATAACTGCACCTAACAGGTAAAATTTTTCAAAATTCAGGGATACCTCAGAGATATTATCGGTTCAGTTCCAGACAGCAGAATAGAGCAAGTTTCACGAACTTTTTAGCTTCCCAGTGCATATAAAAGTTATGTCTACACTAAATTGTGGTCTATTAAGAGTGCAATAGCATTGTCTTTAAAAAATGATGTACATACCTTAATTAAAAAATACTTTATTGCTAAAAATGCTAATCATCATCTGGGCCTTCACTGAGTCTTTTTTTTTTATAAATGTATTTATTTTATTTATTTTTGGCTGGGTTGGCTCTTCATTGCTGCGTGCAGGCTTTCTCTAGTGGTGGAGAGCAGGGGCTACTCTTCATTGCGGTGCATGGGCTTCTCATTGCGGTCGCTTCTCGTTGTGGAGCAAGGGCTCTAGGTGCGTGGGCTTCAGTAGTTGCAGCACGTGGGCTCAGTAGTTGTGGCTCACGGGCTCTAGAGCACAGGCTTAGTAGTTGTGGTGCATGGGTTTAGTAGTTGTGGCTTGCGGGCTCTTGAGCGCAGGCTCAGTAGTTGTGGCGCTCGGGCTTAGTTGCTCTGCGGCATGTGGGATCTTCCCGGATCAGGGCTCGAACCCTGGTCCCCTGCATTGGCAGGCAGATTCTCAACCCCTGCGCCACCAGGGAAGCCCCCTTCACTGAGTCTTAATCTTTTTGCTGATGGAGGATCTTGCCTTGATGCTGACCATTGACTGATCAGGGTGGTGATTGCTGAAGGTTGGGGTGGCCGTGGCCATTTCTTAAAATAAGACAACAGTAAAGTTAGCTGGGGCAGTGGGGAGAGTGCTATATAGATGTCATTTTATAACAAATTTCAGTCAGTGATAAAATATCTTTGTGTTTTAAGTGACCAGAGTTATTCTCACTCATATTGTCAGTATGACAGTGTCTCTACTCTGCAAACACATTAGGTGTTGTGTATCTTGCTCATTGTGTTCTTTAGGCAAAGCCAGCCGTCATCACATTTTTTTTTTTTCAATTAGGGAAGATGTTCCAAGTACTCAGCTTCATGTACCGTGAAAATATTAGACGTATTGGTCAGCTCTGCATCACAGTGTGGGTGAAGAGGAAGTGATCACAGAGTATGTGATCATTTGGTCATTTCAGTAAAGCTTCATCTTTGGGAGCTGGCACGCAAATTTCCACAGGGCTATGAGAAAAATACTTATATTAGGAATAATACTGATAGAATTATTATATCTCGAGAATGATGGAGAGAAAGCTGCCCATATTTCTAGTTGAATGAGTGCTCTGGAATCAGAATTGCACACTGGTTGATTAAAAGATGGTTGAGAAAATATAAATATCAAGTTGATATGAGCAGGGAAGCTAAATATAAATTAATTCTGAAGCAAAAGAGTAGCACACTCTCAATTGCTTGAAATTCTTATAAATGCCTATAATTAGAGAGGTTTAAAAGTTTTCTGTACTAACATGTAAATAGAATATATTAAAAAAGATACTTGGGACTTACTCAGAAATTCTTTCAAGTTTTTGACAAAAGTCAACAGACTGAATTTTGGGCATGTCATGATTCAAGTGAATGGGAATATTTGTTTAAAAATGACAACATTTATCAGAAGTTTTGATGGGCCATGATTTATAATTAGAGGCAAACATAAATTGTGTCTTAATAATGTTCTCAATATTTTCACTGTTTACTGATGCCATTTTCTTTTGGTCTATACAGAATTTATTATTCCTATGCATTTATGTAATTTTTCCATCATAGTTAAAATTATCAGATATAAATATGATTTTAGAATTTGAGGGGCTTTCCAAGTGATCTAGCAAAGGCTTTTATTTCAGAAAGAAAAACCTGAAGCTCAGAGGAAATGATTGAATCAGCCATGGCTGTGGGTGCTTGTTACAGGCAGGGCCTGGCCTAGACCTGGTTTTCCTAAACTAAATTAAAAAATGGTCAATTCTTTATTAAAAATTTTTTTCTATAGGCCAAGGAAACTGTAAGCCAGCAGCCAATGTTAGGGGACAGCAACATCAATTTGAGGACAGGAGTGGTCAAGTCCCAGAGTGCTATTAGCAAAGATACTTGTGGCACCTCTAACCATGGGAGGGTGACCACATGGCTGGTTTTCGCTGAACAAGGATTAATAATAGAAATTAAAATCACATTCACAATATTAGCAAGAGCCATGAATTACCTAGCAGTACTTTTACTAATATATTTAGGACCTGCGTTTTATTTTATTTTATTTATTTATTTTTATTGAAGTATCTTTGATTTAAAATATTTTACCAGTTTTGGGTATACAGCATAGTGATTCAGTATTTTTACAGATTATACTCCATTAGAAGTTATTGCAAGATAATGGCTATAATTCCCTGTGCTGTACAATATATCCCTCTTGCTTTTTTGTGTGTGTGTGATACACGGGCTTCTCACTGTTGTGGCCTCTCCTGTTACGGAGCACAGGCTCCGGACGCACAGGCTCAGTGGCCATGGCTCACGGGCCCAGCCACTCCGTGGCATGTGGGATCCTCCCGGACCGGGGCATGAACCCGTGTCCCCTGCATCGGCAGGCGGACTCCCAACCACTGCGCCACCAGGGAAGCCCTTGCTTATCTATTTTATACACAGTAGTATGTACCTCTTAATCCCATACCCCTATCTTGTCCCTTCTTCTTCCCTTTTCCTACTGGTAAGCACTAGTTTGTTTTCTATATCTGTGAGTCTATTTCTGTTTTACTCTTTACATTCATTTGTTTTCTTTCTTAGATTCTACATATAAGTGATATCGTATGGTATATGTCTTTCTCTGACTTACATCACTATGCATAATATTCTCTAGGTTCATCCACATTGCTGCAAAGGGCATATTTTCATTGTTTTATGGCTAATATTCCATTGTAAATATATACCACATCTTCTTTATATATTTGTCTGTTTATTGACACTTGGGTTGCTTCTGTCTCTTGGCTATGATAAACAGTGCTACTGTGAACATTGAGGCGCATGTATCAGTTAGAATTAGTGTTTTTGTTTTTTCTGGAGTGGAATTACTGAATCATATAGTAGTTCTATTTTTAGTGTTTTAGGAACCTCCATACTGTTTTCCATAGTGGCTACACAAATTTACATGCCCACCATTGAATATTACCCTAACTGTGAATTTGTCATAAATGGCCTTTATTATGTTGAGATATTTTCCCTCTGCACCCACTTTGATGAGAGTTTATATCATGAATGGATGATGAATTTTGTCAACTGCTTTTTCTGCATCTATTGAGATAATCATGTGGTTTTTGTCTTTCCTTTTGTTAATGTGGTCTGTCAAATTGATTGATTTCCATATGTTGAGCCATCCTTGTACCATGGAATAAATCCAACTTGATCATGGTGTATGATCTTTTTTATGCACTGTTGGATTAAATGTACATTTGAAGTAATTATAGGTAGGTATGTACTTATTGCTGTTTTATTACTTGTTGTCTGGTATTTTTTATAGTTCTTCTCTGTTCATTTCTTTTTGCTTCTTCCCTTGTGGTTTGATGATTTTCTTTAGTAGTATGCTTGTGTTCCTTTTTTTTATTTTTTTCTACGTCTGTTGTTGGTTTTTGATTTATGGTTATTATGGGGTTCATACATGTTGACCTATAACTGTATCTAGTTGTTTTAAATTGATAGTCATTTAAGTTCAAACACGTTCTAAAAGATCTACATTTTACTCTCCTCACCCACATACTGTGTTTTTGATGTCATATTTTGCATCCTCATGTTTATCCCTTGTTTACTGTAGTTATGGTTCTTTTACAGTGTTTTGTCTTTTAATCTTCATACTGGCGTATTTAAGTGGTTGATCCTCAGTATGTGCAATATATTTGCATTTCATAGTGGGATTTCCCCTTTCATACAGATTCTTACTTCTTTTTCACTTGGAGAAGACCTTGTAACATTTCTTTTAGGGTATGTTTAGTATTGATGGACTCTTAGTTCTTGCTTGTCTGCGAGGTTCTTTATTTCTTCTTCTATTCTAAATTATAATCTTGCTGTGTAAAGTATCCTAGGTTGCAGGTTTTTCCCTTTAAGGACTTTGAATATATCATGTCACTCTCTTTCGACCTGCAGAGTTTCTGCAGAGAAATCAGGTGATAGCCTTATGTGGATTCCCTTGTATGACTCTTTGTTTTTCTCTCATTGCCTTTAGAATTTTAACTTTTGCCATTTTTATTATGATGTGTCTTGGTGTGGGTCTGTTTGGGTTCATCTTGTTTGGGACTCTCTGTGCTTCTGGATATCTGTTTCTTTCTTCAGGTTTGGGTAGTTGTCAGCTGTAGTTTCCTCAAATACATTTTAAATACCCTTTTCTCTCTCTTCTCCTTCTGGGACCCCTATGATGCAAATGTTGGTATACTTGTTGTTCCAGCAATCTCTTAAAATGTTTTCATGTTTTTAAATTTGTGTTTCTTTTTGCTGTTCTGTTTGGGTGGTTTCCATTATTCTGTCTTCCAGATGACTTATGCATTCTGCTGTATCACTTGGTCTGCTACTCATTCCTTATAGTGTGTTGGGGTTTTTTTTGTTTGTTTTCTCCAGGTACTGAATTCTTTATTTTTGATTGAGTCTTTGTAGTATTTTCTAGTTCTCTGTTAAAGTTTTCACTGTGTTCATCTATGCTTTCCAGTTAACATTTTTATTACCAATGCTTTGAATTCTTTATCTGGTAAATTATTCCTGTTTCATTAGCTCTTTTATTCAGAGATTTTCTTTTGCTCTTCTAATTGAGAGCAGTTCTTCTGCCTTTTAATTTTGCTTAAATTTCTCTGCCTCTATGAATTTAGGTGAAGCAGTTACCTATTGCAGGTTTTTTGTTTTTTTTTTTTTTTTTTTGCTGTACGCGGGCCTCTCACTGTTGTGGCCTTTCCCATTGCGGAGCACAGGCTCCAGACGCGCAGGCTCAGTGGCCATGGCTTACGGGCCCAGCCGCTCCACGGCATGTGGGATCCTCCCGGACCGGGGCACGAACCCGTGTCCCCTGCATCGGCAGGTGGACTCTCAACCACTGCGCCACCAGGGAAGCCCTGCAGTTTTAAATGTGTGTGCGTATGTGAGAGTGTCCCTGTACAGACTGCATGTGCCCAGTGCCGTTGGTGGGAGAGCTGGATTTGACGTGGATGTAACATCTTTCTTCAGGATGTGCTGGCATCTGTCACCCTGGTACGGGGTGGGACTGCACACAGAGGGGTAAAGCTGAAGCTGGGTGTGAGGCAAGACTTCCCCTCTGCTCACTGGGCATCACTGCCCTGTTGTGGGTGGGGTCTGATCCCAAGCTGCTGGAGCAAAAGCCTTGATGGTCAGGCCTGAGTTGGTTCTGTTCTCTTTAAGTTTGTGTTTTCCTCTCTCCCGCAAAATAGGATCCTTGCCCCAGAGTGGGGGGGCGTGCTGAAGCCAGGGGGCCCCGTGTGAGCTCTTGGCTCATGTTGTCCACAGACAGGAGTCTGAGCTGTCTCAGATGAGCTGCTCTTTCAGGTGCCCGCAGTTGTTTCCCTTGCTCTGCTCAGACACAGCCTTGGGTGCCAGTGCCTTTTGTCCCTCACAGCTGATCACAGCCCTAAGACTCTGCTGCCCCCACTCTGTGGTAGAGCCACACCACGGGGCAGGCAGGGCCCACATGGACTCTCAGCATATATTGGGGCATGAGCTGTGATGGAGCAGCTGCCGTCAGAAATCTGCGCTTCTTCTGAGGCGCTGCTTGAGTAAGTGCCAACAATGGCCACTGCCAGTCCACCCAGGCTCCGCCCTGGGATGGGGTCGCCTCTGTGTCCCTGTGTTGAATCTTCTTCCCAGTTGTGGCCACCCCAGAACCAGTGCCGCACTGTGACATGGAATGAGTGGGACCAGGGCGTTCTCTCAGGTCGGGCTGAGCCAGGCAGCAAGGTGGTCGTGGGCCACCAGCAACCGCTAGAATAGTCTTCTCTTCACCCTGATTTGGGAGCAAGCCAGCGCATGCATGCACCCCTCACAAGAGACATCCAGGCTTCCCGCAGCCCTCCTGTTCATTGCAGAGGTCCTCCCACCAGCCAAAGGGTGCAGGACACCAGCACTGGGCTACCCCATCTGTGGCTCACACCGCACGCTCCCCAGGGACGGTCTCCATCTGTGTAATCTCCCTTTTCCTTTAAGTCCCCTCCCAGGGGCACAGGTCCTGACCCAATCACTTTTCTTCCCTTCCTACCCAATTACATATGTATCTTTCTTACAGCCTTGGTTGTACAGGAGTCCTGATGACAGTTTCCAGTTAGTTTTCAGTGAGAATTGTTCTACATGTCGATGTATTTTTGATATGTTTGTGGGGGGAGGTAAGCTTCACATCCTCTTACTCTGCCATCTTGATTGATCTCATTAGGACTTGAAGTTTAAGAAAGAGAAAAGAGTATATGAGATATATGTATAAGAGATGAAATGGAGGAACAGATGTGGAATTGATGAATAATTCTTCCTGGAATGAAAAGCTGACTCATGTGAAGATACCAGTTTGTCCCAAAATTATTGGTAAATGTGGTTTTAATTTGACAAAAGATAGTTCTGAAGTTCAGTAGGAAAATAGTGGTGGAAAAAGTAGCGTGACAGAGTATGGCAGCTTATTCTTCTGGCATAAATTAAAAGTGATTAGACACCATGGAGAAGAGTTTCAGGGGTTTGGGGTTGAAGTAGAGTCCTGACCTTGGTTGTTGAGTGACTCTGAACACTTTCCTTGACAATCTAAGCCTCATTTCCTCAACTGTATAATGGAAACCATATTACAGCTAAGACTTTAAGCTTGGTCAAGGTTAAGTGAATTAATACATGTGATGTTCTTAGATAGGCATAGCTGTGATTTTCAGTACACGTTAGCTAATATTTTTATTATTAACATTAAAAAGTAAGAAGCTGGTGAAATAATGGGAACAGTAAAGGAATATGTATCCAAATAGTAAAGGAAATGTATCCATAATCTGAACTTATTATACACAATGGATCAGGAACCAATAATTACTCAAGAAAAGGGAAAATTGGCTATTTGAAAAAAAAATTGCTTAATCTAATTGTCCCCTCATACTATTGGGGAAAATAATTTCCACCATGACTAAACACCAAAATGTAAAATAAGCAAACAAAACCATCAAATATTTGTAGAAACTGTAGATGTTTATTTACCTGAATAATGGATGGTTTTCTAAGCATAAAAATATTTTTAGAAATCATAAAGAGCAGGATCAAAAGTTAAAATTAGAAGGTAAGCAACGAACTGGAAAAAATAGGACTTAAAATTCACAGGTTTATATGACAATATGTGAGAAAAACTTTCACTTCATTAACCACTGAGGAATTCAAGTAATTATTGAATATTGAAATATTATTTTAAATTACAGTTTAGCAAATAAAAATGTAGTGTGTCTGAGAGTGCAGTGAGACTCTCACACATATTTAAATTGGTGCAATATATCTGGAAAGTAATTTGGCAATAGATAAAACCTTAAAATCATTCTTAACTAGGAATATGTACAAATGCATGTGGATAAATGCTATAAGCTACTTTCTCTGGATTTTAGAATAACCATTTTGTTTCTTTATAATATTTCCTGGTTTCCTATGAAAAATGGGAAAATAAACATAAATAACAAGTATTTTAGTAGGAATAAAACAACCAAGATTTTTAAGATCACAGCCTCTGTCCACTTTCCTTTTACTTTCCTTCATTGCCATCTGGTGTCCAAAATGTAGATCGCTTCTGATACCACAATTTGTAACTACTGCCAGATATGCAGAATTGTTTGCAGTTTATTTAACTTAGTTTATCCATTTAAATTACTTTATATAATATAAATTTGTTATATAAATTATTTACAGTAGTTAATTATGTAAAGTAGTTTACTTATATTTTATAATTTTAAAAAATCCCATGTTCCAAAGCAGGTCAGTCTGAATTTGAGTTGTTTTTGCTGATCATCTACACAGCGGGAGCCCATAATTTCACACTGTATTTCTTTTTCATGGCAAAAAAAAAGAGTTTGAAATACATGGATGAGGTGAGGGGGTGGAAATTAAGGACATACTGAATGGTCAGACAAAGATTAAATGGGCCACTTTTTCTCTGCAGTTCCAAGTGGAAGAATATCACCTTTGGATTTATTTTGCCTTTAATTCTTCAACAGTCTAGGGGAAAACTACTTAAGCCCACCAACCTCTTCAGTGGGAGCCTTGGTACTCTATGAAGGTGTATTATAGGTGCCATTTCTAGACAAGGTTGCTTTTCAGGAACTTGATGCCTCTTTGACTTGCGTATATCAAGGCAATGTCAGCATTTCATCGTTTGTATCCCAGGTTAATCCAATGAGCAGCAGAGTGTCCTCTCTCAGAAATATTTTGTGGATGATTTCTTATTCAGCACAGGACATCAGAACAAAAAATAGACCTTGCCTTTACAAAACCAAGAGTTTAAGTTATTTCATTTGAGAAATTAACAATTTGTTTGGATCTTAAATTATCTTTTAATTTGATATGTGTACTTGATTGTGATATTTAATAGGAAGGTTCATTGGAAGCATTGAAATTTACTGTTCATGGTTATTCCCAGAGACTGTTTCAAGAACTAAACTAATGTTTGAGGGCTACTTGTACCATCCCAGTAGTGAGCTTTATTTAAGGGTCACTAAAGCTGATATTGTTTATATGAATCTTTCTCATGAATCTAGGAATCTATTCTTATTTCTTATGAAGTATACTAATGTTTTTACTAAAGTAATTTTTAAAACAATAGAGTTGCAGTTGATTTAACATTTACTATGTGCCGGGCTCCATGCTAGGTGTTCTGCATGCATCTTCATTTGGATATTTTAATAGTGTCTTTTTGGACAGAGTATTTATATTTATAAACGTACAAATTTAACAAGGTATTGCAGAACTAAAATACAGGTTCTATACTTAGAAGCCTTTAGCTAAATTATTGATCAATATTTGTGCACTATCTTCTAATTTTCTTAAACTCCATACATTCATTCAGTAAATATTTATTTTGTATGTTTATTGTACACCAATTATATGGAGACCTATTAATATGTCAAGTACAGTGGTGGGATGGCTATTTTCTTTTTTGGCCATGGCTTTTAATCCAGTCAAAGAGTCTATAAAGATATCATACAAAGAAATATAGAATTATGACTGTGATGTATTCCATAAAAAAGATATATCTAGGCCTATGAAACTTTTAATGGGGTGATTTGACCTAGTCAGGGAAGATCATGAAAGCCTTTTATAAGGAAAGAATGTTGAGGTAAGTGGGACAAGTGTTGTAGGCGGAAGGAGCAGGGTATATGGAAGAGGAAAACAAAAGAATGTGCAAATGCTGGGGCAGAGATAGAAATCCCTCCTCATTGCTACCCCAGATGCTCACATTAACCCACACACCTTCCCGTCTCAGCGTGCTAGCAGAGATTTTTCTCAGCCTTTCTGATAAGGGACCCACTTGGTTGAATTTTCTAGAATTGGGAAGGAATGAGCAGGACGGTAGTTTGGATTTGGGGCTCTGTAGGATTAGTTAAGTATACATATTTAAAAGAAGTATTTTCTTAAGAGATTACAAAAGCATGACCCCTTAAATCTATTTTCAGTCACCATGTAGTATTTCAAAGCTTTATAATGCTATATTATTAGACTCTTGCCCTAAGTGGTGGTTAATGTATTAAATATGTGGTTTATAAATTACAGTCTGGACACATGTCACCAAAGACAGTAATTTCAGTTCGTGAAAGTAAATCTGTTCTTTTTTTTTTTTTTTTCTATTCTAAAAGCAAGTGAGTCTAAGATGTCTGTGAAATATATACTTACCTAAGTCAGAACTTTTCACATTTCTCATTCCTTTCTTGGAGAATAAGGTTTGCCATAGGGACTTATACTTTGTAAGTTATTCCTTTCTCTGCATTATTTATGAGTTTTGTTATGAGTATAATTGGAGTATTTCTGTCATACACCGCTGAATTTGTATTTAATGAATTGAATTTACATTTAATCAGTTTGTGTTAAAGTGACTTAATGAGATGCTTCACTCTTCTGTGTTAAAAGCAGGTTAAGGCCAACCAAAAGACTCCGGGCAATACATTACCCAGTGTTCATTTTCTGCATAACTTGTAATTTTATCAAGTTTCATGATTTAACTAAATCACATAATAACATTTCCTGTAATCATTTCTAATGATTCTTTAAGGTCAGATGTTTTACCGTTAATATATTGGCAATCTATTTTTTATTTTTACTTTTTTTTTTACTTTCTAACACGGGAATTCTCATATTCTTTTGCTTTCAAAACTGGATGTGTAGCATAAGATTGTGTCATATTATCAAATAATGGAGGGGGAGGCAGTGGGATTTGGATCTGAAGATACTGACTTTTCAGTGTTTGACTTTATTGAAAACAAGTATATTGGAGCTTTGTTCTCATATATATGATGTACGCAAAAGTAGTGTTCCAAGTAAAAGTGAGAGAGAACTCAGTATTTATCTTTGCAAGACATTTTACTTCCTGTTTTATCTATACTCTCTCCAAACCTTCCACCTCCTGTTTTACTTTATCCCGATGACCTTGCTTCATGGTCCACTGGAGACAAAAGCCACAGGCAATAATATCATTTCCCCACACCAAATCTCTGTACACCCAGCGGCGGGACTCAGCCCTCGCTCTTCTTTCCCAGTACAATGAAGTGGATGCATGGTTTCTTACAGGCTTGTTCCTCTAGGAGCATCTTGTGTCCCATCCTTCCCCATCTTCACAAGAGCTTCGTTTTTCACCTCTGTTCTGTTGCCTGCAACGTTTTCTTCCTTCTCTCTTCAAGGTAAACCCTTTCTTGCTCTAGTGACCCTTCACTTTCCTGGTGGCTCAGTGGTTAAGAATCCGCCTGCCAATGCAGGGGACACGGGTTCGAGCCCTCGTCTGGGAAGATCCCACATGCCACGGAGCAACTAAGCCCGTGTGCCACGTCTGCCGAGCCTGCATTCTAGAGCCCGCGTGCCCCAACTACTGAAGTGCACGCGCCTAGAGCCCGTGCTCCGCAACGAGAGAAGCCACCGCAATGAGAAGCCTGCACACTGCAACAAAGAGTAGCCCCCGCTCATCGCAACTAAAGAAAGACCACGTGCAGCAATGAGGACCCAACACAGCCAAAAATAAAGAAAGAAAGAAAGAAAGAAACCTCTCCTTGACCCCCATCCACCCCTTCAGGGACCACCCTGTTCATTCTCTGCCTCCCAGCCAAGGTGCTCTGAAGACTTGCCTCTGCACGGGCTAATCCCTCCCATTGTTGTTCAGCGCGCTCCATTGTGTTCCACCCGCACCCCCGACCTCCAGACACTGCCTGTGTAACGGGGATGAGTGCAGTGGGTGCTTTTAAGTCCTCATCTTTCCTGTCTCTGTCCCGCAGTGTGTTCTTCTTGAGACTGTTTTCCTCTCATCATCTAAGGCAGTCCAGTCTCCTGACTTCTTTCCTGCCTCCAAGGAATCTTACTCCTGCTCAGTTTTCTCAGAGACCCCTCCTCTGCTTCACTTTTAATCACATGGCTTTAAACCAAATTTCTCTGCTGAAGCTTTCCGTGTTTTTTATATTAATCAAGACTTCTTCTGAGCCTCTTGCTTTCAACGTTATTTCTTGACATCTTCATTTACGTATCTCACATACTGAAATCTCACCCGCGCTTGAACTGTGTGCTTCTCTCCCCTAATCCTCAAGTGTCCCTGAACCCGTCCCTCCTCCGGCCACACAGATGACCATGTCAGAATTCTCTTCTTACTCAACGCAGACCCAGTGCACCATCACAAGCTAGTGATTATTTCTCCAAAATAGGTTTTGAACCCCTCTTTTCGACCATCTCCATGAATAACAAAGCCACTTTGTCTGTTCAGCTGGGTTACCGCAATAGCCTCCTAATTATTTTCCATCCTTTGAATTTTGCTCACCTTACATCCAATTCCTAAACAGCAGCTAGGGCGAGCTGTTAAAGTTCTAGATTAAATTATTTTGCATTTGGCTTAAAACCTTTTGTGACTGGCCGTTCGACAGAGAATACATGCCTAATTGTCTAGCATTTCCATTAGACCCTGCCTCCGTCCCTGAGCTCATTTCATGTCATTAGTCCTCATATGAAACTGAGCTAAACTCTCCATCTTTATGTTTCCCTAAGAGGCTTCTTTTCTTTTTGTCACATCAGGGCCTTTTTACATGTTGTTCTATCTGCCTGGAATGTTCTTCCTCCATAGTCTTCAATGAAACATTTCTGTGGAATCACAGGAAATGCCATTTCTTAGGGAATTTTCCCCCCAACTGCTTACAGTCCAAATCAGAACCCATTCTCCAGATATTATCTCTTAGAGATTAGGATTACATTGCTTTACATAACTCATCATGATTTATTGTATATTGAGAGGCACTGAGGGAGTAGTTAAAATCCCAGACTCTTGCTACAGTGCTAGTCTGAATCCTGACTCTCTATTACTTATTTGTTACGTGACTATGGACAAGTCATTTAACTGTGCTTAAGGTTTCTCATGGATAATACTACTACTTACTTGCAGCGCATTTTCAAAGAGGAAATGATTAATATTTGTAGAGCAAATGGTCAATGCAGCACAAAGTAAACACGTGTAAGTGCTTACATACATATATAAGTGTGTGTGCATAATTTACCTCATGTCTGAAGGCACAGAGCTCTCACCTACCACAACTCTGGACATATAACAGGCCGCCAATGAATATTTGCTTAATGGATTGATGAATTGTACAGTGTACCTTATCACTAGGTTTCAGGGATCTTCAGAGAAAAGAGAATGATGCATTATATTTATGAGAATAGATAATCACTTATGTAAAAATATATTTTGGCTTGTGATCCACCTGTTAAAATCATTATGTGCTTTTGATCTGAGAATAGCTTCAACATTTGATCTGGCCAGCCCCTTTCCTTTTAGCAAGTATGTTTTTATTATCATTCTCATTTTGCTTTTGCAGATGTGACAGTCTAGGCCCCAGGAGCCTAAGGGGCTTGTACCCATAGCAGAGTTAATAAATGATAGGATGATCCCATTCATTTTAGCGCCTAACCTTCTTGCTGGAGTCCTATTCTTATCTTTTTGGAAATATACAGTGAACTGTGTGAATACTTTTTATACGGTTGCTGAAATTACTTTGGTGATCATTCTTAAATTTTCAGTTGGGGCAGATATTATTGGAGTTTGTTTTCTCCTCCTACAGACTCTTTGTTGTTCAGGCCCTTATCACTCACAGCAGTAACTCTGCCATGACCTGCTTGCCCTTTCTCTTGCCTCTGTGATTCTACTGCATTCCCTATATAACCTCTAGAGTGATAGTTTTGAAAGACCACTCGTTGTTCTTGAGTCTTTCAGATTACTTTCCTGTTTTAACCCCCATGGAAAGACTACCATCAAATTTCAAATTTACTAACCGTCTGCTCCTGTCCTTCTGTGTACCACTTTTCCATTTAGCGTTTCCTCATGCGAGGCGAGTAAAATGCTCAGTTTCTCCCTGTATTCTGTGCAGGCATCATCATATCATTTCTGCATTCTGAATATATTTCATTGTTTGTTGAGAGTTTTGTGTTGTTGTTGTTGTTTGTAATCTAAATGCTCATAAAATTTGAGAGCTGGGAGGGACCTCACATAACTCAAATCCCAAATTTATAATCAGGGAAACCAAGCTAGGTTCAGGAAAGTGTCAATAAGCGACAGGCTAATACAGTAGGGGTTGGGGCATGGATGAAAATTACTGTTTGATCTTTAGTGCGCTTCTGTTACCAATCTACTCACTTTTCTTTTTGAAAGAGAAAGCAGTGCAGAAGGATTGAGAAGTATAACACAAATTCAGTAAAAATTACATGATTGATTTTAATGTTGGTTTATACATTTACCTTTTTATCTTTTGCAGTTTAACAGCAATGCCCAGGATGTAAGCTGTTTTCAGCACCTTGTCCAAGCAAATGTAAGAAATAAGAAAGTGCTGAAAGATGCAGTGAATAATATCACAGCGAAAGGAATCACAGATTATAAAAAGGGCTTTAGTTTTGCTTTTGAACAGCTGCTTAATGTAAGTATTAATACTACCCCCTTTTGTCTTTTATTATTGAATTGTAGGATCTGAATTTCAATATCCTTGTAGTTACAGCTCTGTAGGGTTAGATAACTGTTCTGTTTGTCATTCATTTAGAAAGCAGATGTGTCTCGGCAGTAGAAATGTTTGAACTTTTTTTATTTTTAAATCCAAAATTCAGAAAGTATACAAAATGTAGATTTTCTTTCTCTTTTAGATCTTTTCTTCTACCCTCTTTTTTCAAACTTTGTTTAAAAAAACACATTTGTAAGGTAATTATTTAATTTAATTTTGAAGAAGCACTGGAAACTTAGTTGGCACATTTAGAATATCATCTCTTTTGTCTTATCTCAGTTAGTACTGTATTTATTTGGAAACTTGTGCTGTCAGTCATCAAATGGTTTCTGGAAATATTTCAGTTTTAAACGTCTAGTTTGAATCTTCAGGTTGTTCCTAAATGTACAAAAAGGTCCAAATGGTTAACATCAAGGTAGACAGGAAGAGCAGAAGTTCCTTCCAAAGAGAAAATTCCCTTGAGTGAATCATCGATGTCTATAGTTAGGCTTTTAAATTCTGGCACACCTACTACCCGTCCCATATCATAACAATATTATAACACGAATCTCACACTGCGGACTAGTATTTTCAAATGGCCGTGTTGTCTGTTTCATTTGAACTATTTGAAAGCAGGAGCTATCATTCAGGTTTGTATCTCTTCTGAAGCAATATTATTGCAGTGGTTCAGAGTATGGACCTGACATCTCTCTGCCTTGGTTTCCTAACTGGGGTTGTGTAAAGAATGTCCACAGAATCGGTGGACATAGCAAACCACATAGAAAAGCACATGAGACTGTAGGCTGTTGAGTTGGTGTTATAATTAATTAATAACTAGCATGTGGCTGGGACAGAATCAGCACATAATTCCTATCATATTTGCTGAGTCACTAAATAAGCCCTTATATTTGGACTTTTCTGCAAACTTGATTTCGTTGTTCCCGAAGTAAATCTTCTAAACAGTTTTTAAGATCTCTGATTGGGTGATGACTCATTGATTTGTTCATTCAGCCAATATTTATTGAGTGCCTCACAATTTATCCTGTCACAGTGCTATTGCTGAAATTCCAGACATAAACAAAACCATTTGCTCTCAAGAAGGTCGAGCATAACATGCTAAATCATCATTTCTCATATAACGTGTTAGTGCTGTTACAGGGTGTTCACGGTGTGTTTGCTCGGAGCAGCTTGGGGAAGGGGGCTCAACTTACCCAAAGGAGGTCAGAAAATTGTTGCACTTTCTTGAAAACAGGATTTTGAAGAATGAGCAGAATCTAGGTAGGTGGTGAGGGAGAGAAAATGAACAGCATCGACAAAGGCACAGAAGCATGGGGTGTCATGCTCATTGAAAGAATTGCAGGTGGATTGGTATGGCTGGGCCATAAGCAGTAGGGGAGAGGTGATGGAAATGGAAAGACCATGAGCTGTCTTTAAATGAAGTGTGTAGGAGCAAATGAAAAGTTTGTGGTAGGAAAAAGACATCATCTGACGAGTGTTCTACGTTAAGAAGCTATTGTAGAAATCCTGGTGTTGGACTAGACGTGCAGAGATGTTAAGACGAGTGACCTGATTGGGTGGGTAGGAGGGGTTGCCGGGAGGGGGAGGGGGTGGTGATTCCAAGTTCTCTGAACTGGAAAACTAGGTGGATGGTGGCACAGGAGTCTACAAAGAGGGAATGTGAGAGTAGAATTTTCAATTATTTAGAGTTTGAGGTAGTGATATTTTTTTTAGATACCATTAGATAAGCAAGTAAGGAGTTAGAAAAGCAAAGAAGTTCCACACTGCAGTTTTCAGGGGAAATTATCTTTGGTAAAATGCATATGATTATTAAATAATGTATGTTTATTAATAAAAAAATGAAAACTCAAAACTTTGAAATTCAAGCATAATTGATCATTAGAGTGGAATATATTCTTTCTGTAGTAAGTAAAGGAATGTGAAAGGTTTTTATATTAATTTTTTTCTCTCGAGTCAATAATCAAGTTTTCTAGATCTTGGCATTTTAATTATTCCTCTTAGTGTTGTTAACTGGCCTCACTCATTCCCTCCTATTCAGGTTTCCGTTGTGAAATGATGATGAGTCTCAAGCCTAATGTACTATTTCAGAGGCAGTCATGTAGAGGGGCCACGTTAACTCACACGTTCATTATTAGTTGCTGATAAAATATGATCTAACTCCTATTGGCCTCTCCCACTGCCTTTACCAAAGTTGTAAATGATTTTTAATATGTCCTCCATAGTAAACCTCATGTGTTTTGCTTTCCACATGTCGCTTAGATATTGCAATTCTTCATTTTAAAATAATTTTCCCAAATGCCATGGCTTGCCTTATTGAGCTGAAGCATGTTCTGTTACCTCTTTCAGACACTTCTAGTCTTTTTCTCATCATGCAATGCCATTCCTTCTCTTTTGTTTGTCCCGGCAAGGTTTACCCTTAAGATCACTGAATCAAGTGTCAAACAGAATTAGACATTAAGATTTGAATTAGTCTTCAGTTAGCATTTCATAAACTACTGACAAATATATTGAGATGCATTTTTCCAAAAAAATTATATTGAGTGCATATGATAGATGCTGTGCTATATACTGGCCACACAGAGATACAACAGTGTGTCATGAAATACCATATTAACATAAATTACCAACCCTAGCTGTTGTATTTTTATTGACATAATCAATTTCTTTCCTTGGCTTAGTTCCTTCCAAGCCAGTTATGTATACTTCTTGTGACTGTGTGATTTTTTAGATAGCTGCAAACCCAATGAAAAATTGCTGAGATAGACTCTGCTTTCCCACAAGTCCTGAGGAAAAATGATGTTGAAAACACATTTCTGCGTTCCTCTTTTTGTGGGTGTCTTACGAATGATCAGCAAGACTCGATGTGCTAAAAGTAACTTTGATACTTGTATTTAGTGATAATAATAAGAATACCTCCACTACTTCAAAAAATGAAACCAAGTTCTGTTCTAAAAACTTTAGTTACTTTATCACTTTTCTGAGACAGTCCTTTAGGTAAATATTATTTTGCCCATTTTACATACGCAAATAGAAAACACGAGTCATTAGAGAAACTAATTTTAGTTTGAGGGACTTCAAAACCTTTCACAAAATTATTTTGATGATAAAATATGTAAATTTTTGTATGGTCAAATTTTCAGATAATTATCTTCAAAAATAAGAATGGTGCTTGAATGTGATAAATTGTATTAGTTAATACTTGAGTTTTCACAATGCTTGGTTAAAAGCCTTAACTCCGCATGGTCTAATGGCCTAGTCAACGGGGTAAGAATACATGAAACAGGATCTTTTCATCAGTAAAGCACAATGTTGTCTTCATTAACTTTTCCACAGGAAATGGGATTTCCTTTTTTGACAAATAGGAATAGGGACCTTCAATAAGCTTAAATACTATAGGAGAATTAGTGATTTTTTAAAAAAATGTATTAGTCACTTAAACACCAAAACTGTGCTGTCCAGTGTGATAACCATGATCACAAGTGGGTGTTGTGCACTTGAAATGTGCCTGGTCTGAACTGAAATGTGTTACAAGTACACACTGAAATTTTAGTACTTATTATGAAAGGAAAAAAAGCATATTATCTCAGTAACTTTTATATTATTTGATGTTGAATTGATAACATTTTTGAACGACTGAGTTAAATATGTTATTAGAATTTCAGATATTTCTTTTTACTTTCTTTAATGTGGCCATTAGAGGGTTAAAATTACAAATTAGGCTCACATTGTATCTCCTTTGAATATTGCTGAACTAGAGGGTTGACATTTTCGAAGAAGCTGAGCATTCGTAAATTAGTGTGAATCTTTTGTTCTCAACACTTTCACAAACACATTTCACAACAGTAGAAAGGCTGAGATTATAATTTCAGACCTCAAAGAAATAACAGCTTTCTAAATTAATTGTGCATTTTCATGGCCCTTTGATGCTAATCCATTGTTTACCTAAATCCAACTCTTTGGGGACCTTAAAGAAAGTGTAAGAAAGGATTTACCACTGGAATTGAGTCTTTCAGGATTAGAATATGTGTGGCTGCTTGCGAGCAGATAGGAGAATATTCTGGAAGTAGCTGTCGACATTTACAAAGATATGAAAGAGCACTGGGCATTAGGGATCAGCACTGCAATTTCAGAAATGTAAAGTGAATAAAGTGAGATGAAGGAGGGAAGAGAGGAACAAATGTTTGTGAATAGATTGAAAATATATGTGAAAAGCTATGCACATTTTATTAATATTATTTCTTTGTTTCTCGTGTAAATTATAGGGGTATACAATTGACATCATGGCCATTAATTAATTTAAAACCCATTTATTAATTAATCACTGAGAGGTTATTATGTGCTAGGCATTCATCTAGGCAAGGAAACAACACTGAACAAAAACGACACAAGTTTATGCCCTTTTGGCATTTAACATTCTATTGGAAGAAGCCAATAATAAAAAGACAAATAAAATATATACTACATGTAAACAAATGTGAAATGCTATGGAGAAAAATACAGCCTGGGAGGGGAAAGTTGTCAGGAAAGTCCTCACTGGTAAGGTGACCTTTGATCAGAAGCCTGAAGGAAGGGAGACCCATGGGTGTTGGGAATGAGGCAGAGCCCCTGTGTAGGGATGCGTAGGCCTGGCTTGATCCAGGAACTGGTTCTTAGAATTGACTTATTGAGCAGATACTTCAGTCATTACTTGCAACCTGTGCATGCTCTTTCCATATTGCTTTTATACTCCCTACCTTTTATTATGAATGATATACATTTTTTTTAACAGTATAATGTGTCTAGAGCCAACTGCAATAAGATTATCATGTTGTTCACGGATGGAGGAGAAGAGAGAGCTCAGGAGATATTTACCAAATACAACAAAGACAAAAAAGTGAGTGTAATTTTTCCAGTGTTTTAAATTTAATAGTAATTTAGGTGGTTTTTAAAGAGAGAGTGGCGGGGGTGGTGAGGGAAGACATTTTTGGTTAAAACATTAGTGTGCTGATTATAAAGTCATACAGATGGATTATAAGCTAATCACTGAATTAAATGTTAGTTATCTTCTGTGAGATTCATAAGTACCTTATGACTAATTCATTAATAAAATAATTTGAACTTATAGAAGCCTATATAGGAATATATTTGTTTCTTTGTTTGTTCTACTGCAGAGGAAAGTATTGTAGAAAGACCTGTTTTGAAAGTTCACCCATGTGGCTGAACCTACTGATAGTGTGGAAAATATCAAATGTAACTATTTTTTCTAGCACTGCTACTATCAGCTTATTTCAATTTTCTGACTGACTCTCCATATTTTATAAAAGAACAATGATTCTCAACTTGGTTTCTTAAAATGCTAAGGATCCATAAATAAGTAATGAAAAATTATAACCTATGTCTTGTGTTTCCAAAATTTCAACAGAAATTGTATGTTTCACAAGGGGACTCTTAAGGGTAAAATGCCAGTTTACTTGGCTTTTAATTGAAATTTTTACCATTTTGAGAGGTGTGACTCGTCATTAACTCTAATGAATTGTTTTATATGTGTGTGAGGAATTAAAAAGAGAAAAAAATGTATATTAATACATTTAGGTAAATATATATGTTATATATCTTGGCAGGCAAAATATTGTGAATAATGGGGTAGAGTATTGATGAAAAAATCTGGGACACTTTGAAACACCCTTAGGAACTTTAAAAATGATTGGAGTTGAAAACATAGACATACTGGGTTGGCCAAAAAATTTGTTCAGTTTTAAGTAAAAATAAAAGACACATTTTTCATTTTCACTAGGAACTTTATTGAACAACATATTCATTAACCGAGTGACCTTTTTGGGCAACCCAATACACATACCTTCAAATTATTCACAAAATTTTTTAATACTCAACTCTTTGATATTGCATATGCTATTAAAGTATAATGTCATATGACATAAGTTTAATGCAAGGGTTAAGTTTTTTTAAAACACCTGGTGACTTTGATTATACAGAAGAGCCGTTCCTTTTGAAAAAGTTGATAAATGGACTGAACTGTTAATAGACTGAATATTTTCAAATAGTAACTTGATTTTGTGAATATTTGTTTCAAAAACATCAGTAGAATGAAAAGTAATGGGAAGATACAATGTATTAATCTAAGATGTAGTGTGCATTACTTACTTTATTTAGTAACTGCTACTCATTGTTCAGAATCCTGGGCAATCATCACCCCCTGAAGGACGTTCCTGACACTTTTCTCCCACTTCAGGCTCGTGCTCTGATCCCATATAGCACAGTGTATTCAGCCCTACGCGTCCCTCACACTGTATTCTACCCACAAAATCTCTTCTCTGTTCGCTCTCTAGATGACAAGGTCCTGTAAGACTGGGCCTTTGTATTGTTTAACTTTGAACTCTCATCATCCTGCAGAGAGCACAGATTCAGAGATAGTTCTCAATACATGGCAGTAAGTAACTTGAGTATGTCTAACAAAAGTTGGAAGCATGATTTCTGTTACAGAACAAATTCATAATTAAAAAACATAACCTGGAGTAAGGACTATTTCACTTATTTAAATATTCTCAATAATGTAACATTACCATGTTTTGGAGAACTCAAAGGTAATAAAATAAATTTAGCCCAAATTGAACTCTATTAATATAATACATTTATCTCAATATTCTAATTAATCATACACTGATAATTTGGAAGAGACTTCTTAGCATCTTGTAGTCATAATTTCAAGTATATTTTATAATTTTGTGATAGAGGTATATAAGTGGAAGCCCCACTACTTTTCATTTTTTAATGAATGTAAGTTTAGATAAATCTTTTCTTTAATTTTGATATCATCTGAACCAACCAGCAGGAATATCATTCACCTCTGGATATTTTTCTTCAAAAAGGAAGAGTTTCTTAAACAAATATGGCAATGAATGTTACAATCTATATTATAATTTGTGCTTAAGATATATTCTGATTTCAAAGAGTAAAAAAAAAAACTTCAACAGGTTTAAATAAAAGAATTTAAATGTATAAAAAGAGAAGAAATTTTCATCTAAACTTGTTTTCTTTCTCTCCCCAAACTCTGTTTGTATATAGAATTAACACAATAATATGTCTTGGAGGCATATCATAAGTTTATGTTTTTCCTTTTTTTAAAATATAAGAGGTTTTATGCCATAAGGAAAACAATTGTATTCTACCCTCTGTTTTCACAGATTGTTCAGTTGATTGAATATATGAAGAATTAACTGGTTGAAAATCATTTTTCTATGTATAAATCCTAAAAATGTCCAATCTAAGTATTGTTATCTTGAAACACTACTTCTCATCCCCTTCACCTTTTATAGGAACTCCACGTTTTAAACAAAGGCATTTTGCAACATGCTAAACCACATAAGAAATTACTCATATTGAATTCATTTTTGTAAAACTGATGAATCTAATCTTACTCAGCAATCCTGCTGTTTGCCTATGAATGTTGCTGTGCTTTAAGGACACACACTTCTCCTAAGGACATATAATTTTTGTGAATTCCAAAGCAACTTTGAAAATTAAGTAGTCAGTCCTTAGTTTCTGTGATTTTAAAATAAATGTATGATTAGTTAAGAAAAGTTAAGATGTCCTTGGAATTAGGTACTACATTTTTTATGTGAGTCTAATTTCGGTGGTGTAGCAAAGTTCTGTGATACACACTCATACGTGTATACGTACTTACATACACAGATATATGCACACATATTTATATCTGTTTTAAATGGACATTCCTTCTGTCCATCATATTTCCAGGAACAAGGGACGATGTGTGTAACTTTGGCTTAGCTCTCTTATGTAAAGTTCAGTGAGTAAATTCCGACAGGTAGTTGAGAAGTGCTTAAGGCATGAGGACGTAGAAATCTGAACATAAGCTAATTTTTCTAAAATCTTTGCAAATTTGCTAAGAAATACTAGGAAAAAAATAAGACAGTCAATTCTGTGTGAAGCTGTGCACACACACATATGTGCATGCATACATTTTGTTTTTTTAAAGATGGAAGAGCCAAGTCATTATTATATGTTAAGGTTAGTAAAGGGATACGCAGACAAGAAATCTTATAGTTACAAAACAGAGGAGAACCTTGAAAGAGGAGGGATTGAGAGAGATACAGAGCACAGATATCTGAATTGGACAAGTAGGAATTATATTTCTGGAAATATTGTTGTACCACATTTCATATGCACTTTACTTCAAGTTCAGTGGCTTTTTGAATTTCCTAATGTGGGAAAACCACATTAAACACACAATTTGTCTCTTGGTATTTGTATGTTCTGTGTCCACTAACAGTGAAAATAGATGATGGCAGACAACCACTTTTAATTCACTTATATTTTTGAGTGTATTTGTACTTTGTCAAGACAACATTTACATAGTTAATTGTTTATGCCAAGGGTGTATGTGTGCAAATAGTGTGTAAAGGTACCTACTAAAAACAGTGTGTATATGTATAGGAGAGGTTTTTTCCACCATCTTCAAACATGGCTTCAGACGGTTTTGGGTGAATTGTCAAACCCTTTCTAACTTTCCCTCCTTGCTCAGACTTCTCTATATCTTCCATTCATCCACCCAGTCTGAGAGATTTGCTGCCACAGACACTTATATGGAAGATCATTGTCTATCTTTGTCATCTAAGGATGGGTATGGGTATAACAGACCAATTCTTTACCTGCAAAATTCATATATTACATAATAAGTTTATCAACTCAGAACTTCACTAGCCACATTATCTTTCAAATGGCTGATGTATAAAACTGAATTTGATAGAGTTAGTAAAATAAAAACTTTCAATACATTTAAAAATTCTATATTCGATTATAACTTTATTTTAAAGCATGCTTTTCAAGATAGAAGTTCACTTGTAGCTTAAAAATATCAAAATTGCAAAGTCACAAAGTTTGGAGAGCTTTTAAAGAAAAAAAATCTGGAAACTACTCTTTGAATCCTACTTCCTCCCCAAGCCTCTTGCTTGACATTAATGTGGCTGCTGAATGATTCATTTAAAGTCATTTTTCATCCAGATGACATTAGAAATCATTCAGAGCAACCCAGGTAGGTGTGATGAGGTACATCCATAGAGCTGATGAATGAGGCTGCAGATATACAGCACAATTTAATGAGGCCAAAAGGTTTAAGAATTAGAACAAAATGTTTGGGTTCTTTTGAAATGTATTACTCTTGGGAATTAATCTACCTGATTATAGATAGGTACAGTTTAAAACTGAGTCCATGGTAATCTCCTCACACAGCTGTTCCACATTAAAATGCATTCACTTTCTAATCTTTACCTGCAACTATGCCATTCCTTAGGGCTCACCCGTGTGTACAAGACTTCCTTAAAAATGGTGCCAAAACCAAAATGAACTCTATCATAGAGTGCAAACAAATGAGTAAAGGAAAGTAAAACCAGACACAGAGTTGAAAGATAATTCCCAGACCTAGGAAAATTAAAAATATTTGATTTTCTGTATAATAGCAAAGGGATTTTGGTTAGCAGTACACACTTAAGATTGTCTAGCCAGCTAGAAAATAGTTCTCGGACCCTTAGGTTAATTCTCAGAATTAATCAAAAATAAAAAGGCATTCCAAATCTATAAAATGAAAATTTCAAAATAACTAGTAAATCGAAAGAGAAGAACAAATGGGAAAAAAACATGATAGATGTGGAATAATTTTTAAAATAAAGAATGCATAGCTAAAGTTATAATTGCCTGACAATAGATTCATTATTTTTTTAATTCTTTAAAAAATGATTGGCAGTCTTTTCTATTTTGTTGTCAGATCCAAAATAGAGAGAAATAATTTATAGGCTACAAAAATCTAAATCAAATCACAAATGGCTGAATCTGCATATGTGTTTTATACAATAAGAGTGAAAACTGTCAATTACTTTTTCAACAGATGGTAGGGAAAATAATTCATGGCAAATAATTCATTGCCTTCTCAATTGTCGCTGCCTGGCTTCTCCATCAGGAAAGAATGAAGCCTTTGGAAGGAATGTCCAAACATGTGATAATGAAGGGCATTCAGACTTGTAGAATATTTAATACTGTTTAACAAATACACTGCTTCTGAAAAGTTTCATTTCGTGTATTTTGGCACTTTCAACAGTTTCCCAAAGATTTTTCAGCTTTAGATTAGGAACTGTACCTGTGTTCTAAAAACCAAATATATTATTTATGCTGGACTTACGGTATAGCTGAAAACAATAATTACAAGTAACACTGGCCCAGTAGAGAGATGATCAATTTAAAATGCGTGTGTGTGCGTGCATGTGCATGTGTGTATGTGTCCTTCTCTCTGACAGATTTATTTACATTTGCTTTCTTAGAATAAAATTAATGTTGATAATTCATTGTCTAAACTAAGGAAAATATTATCAGGTACATTCTCTTCAGGTCTGAGTAATATTACTTCCATACATTTTACAGAGTCCTTAATTTAGTAGCTAAAACAAATCTAATGAAAAATGAGAATAAGTATTATATTAAGCACAAAATACATTGCAAGACGTAAGCCATAGAGTGCAAAAAATGCTCTCGAAATAATTTCTAGGTAGAATTGTGCCACCTAAAATTGGGATTGCCTTTGGTTTGTGTGAAATCATTCTACCAGGAGAGGCACTCTGTTCTGCTTTTTCTGTGGCTGCCTTCTTCTCAGATTGAGAATTCTGCTTGCCACGTATCTCTGCGCAGAGGTCTTCCCTGCTCAGTCTTTCTAGTGTGGTGTCCTTTCCCCACACACCTTCTTTACCGTTCTCTATTTCAGCACCATCTTTCCTCTTTGTTTTCTTTCTCCCAGATTACCATTTTTTATTATTTTAATTATGTATTTATTCACCTGTTATCTTGAACTCTCCTCTATTAAAAGCTCCATGAACTAGGGGTTGTGTTAGTTTGTAAACCTACCATTGACTCCTTAGAGGCTAGCAAGGGCTTGACGCACAGCGGTTGCTAAGTATATTTACTGAGGATGCCCAGCATAAATAAATATAAATATGCAATAAATAAGCTCGAAGATAAATTATAAAACATTCGTAAATGTTAAAAAACTCAATAGCTTTGCTCTTTTAAAAGCAAATAATTTAAAACAATTTTTTCCTTATAAGTGGAATGTAGAGTAAAATGTATGTTCCACCTTGGATATGTCATTTTATAAGTAAGTAGGGAGGGCTTAAGTTTATATAAAAAAACAATTGTATTGACGGCACCTCTCCATTCACCCTCACCAGTCCAACACATAGTTCTTCATGAGTATTCTCATAATTAGTGTCAGTGAAGTATTTAGCATTACCCAAGAAGAACACCTGAAATAAATCAGTATATTGCTTATTTCCTGACCTCTGCTGACAATAGTCTTTGCAGAGCTATAACTGCTTGGAAATGAAATGCGTCCATAGCTTATTGCTCCTGTGTCAAGTACTATAAATGTATGCAGAGGGAAGGGAAACCCAAAGTTACTTCCTTATAATCTGATAATGCAAGGGTGATTCATTATAATGGTTAAAAATTTTAAAGACCAACATAATCCTGAGGCATGTATCTGTGTTACGTACGCACATGCAAGAAATGTGAGAGAAATATCTGCTTGGTGCTGTAAGATCACGTAGGCAAAACCTACTGCATTTTGTTTTCCTTTTTTAAAGTTGCTTTGTGTGTTTTACTCAGACTAATTCAAAGGTCACTTGTGAAATTCTTGCGTTTGTCAGACCCTGGGCAATTCCATGATATATCTTATATGGACACAATGGCATTTAGACAGTATTGGCTCATTTTCTTTGGAGTTTATTGCTAAATGCAATAAAGCAAGCCAAATTTGTTCCTTTGGGAAGGTGTTACTTCAAGTTATTTTATGTTCTTTTTAAGGCACGAAAGCCTAGTATCCCACTAATGGAAAATGTTACCTCATTGAATTCTGATAGCTTGACGGTAGGAGACATTGTAGTCATCATCATCATCATGGTCATCTTTATTACCATAGATAATATTTATTGTGCTTATTATTTTCCATATAATACAAAAGATTTTCATATATTACTTCGTTCACAATTGTAATAACCATATGACAAAAGATGTTTATTACCATCAACATCATCCGCATTTTGGAAATAAAACCAAAATTTGAGACGTTAAGGAACTTGTTGAAAGTTAAACAGCTACTAAGTGGCAAAGTCAGTCATTTAAACGATCTACAGTCCAAATTTCATAACCTCATGTGGAATGCACTGTCTGGTTGTGTGTGTGTCTCTCTCCAGGGCAGCCTTGTGGCCATGCCAGTCATCATTTGCCCACCCAGGATCTTTCCTTCTGGTCGAATAGCAAGGCTTTACTGCTAAGGGACATATTTCTCACAGCCTTAAGAGGCTAAGATGGATTAAACTAAGCCATCAGATATTTGCAGGCTTGTAAGAACCTTTCAGATCACTGGGCTTTATAAAATGAAGTGTGAAAAGTGCATTTGGACACTTTTATTTATTTCATAATGTTATAAAACTAGAGATGTAGGTTATTTTAAATGCTCTGGATTCTGGTACACTTGTGAATTATGGAAACCACTGTAGAATTTTCTCCTAAAATATTCAGTCCAATCTAGTATTTTTATAGGCTTCATGCCAAAAATTTTAGTACGCACAGTAAATTAATAAAACCCATTTCTGACATCATTTTTCTAACATGAGTCGATAGCTGAAGTTTTTATTTTAGTTTTATTGGCTTTCTTTCTTCATAGTCTCATTTCCATTATTCCTTGGAGATTTGCCTATTGTAAATTAAACTTGAACTCTGGGTAACTGATAATTGTTGAGGTGACAGTTTCCAGTAACTGGGTTCTGCTGGGAAACAAGAAATTCCTACGGCTTTTAAAAATAGGTTGACCCTGTGGTTTTGGAAAAATCTTAATTGAAGACAAGTATGTTAGTCTTCAACAAACAAGACAAAATAAAAACCAGAGTTGCGGAAGTCTAGAACTGAAGAATAAATCAGTGGTGTATTGTAAGAAACCAATCAATAACCCAATTTGCTGTTAATTAAAAGTTTTCTCTGATCAAGTAGGTCAGGCTTGACATGTCAAATTTACATCTTGGAATTATAATGTTCTGTTCAGAGAAAAAATGATTTTTGAACCAACTGAAGGCCGAATTATATAAATTTGCAACTAATAATAGAGACAGATTTTTTAATTGTTTTAAGTTTAATTTTATTAAATACACTCTCAAATTACAATTTATTTTGTGAATATTCTTATATAACTAAGCATGAGTCAATAATTATGAGTTATTTTCATTCTCTAGGAATAATACAGCACATAAATGGTTTAAGTGTATTATACATACTTTAATTTGCCTGAAAAAGTTTGCTCATCTCCATTGAGCAAGTCAGCGTAAGAAAAAGATTATGAATTTACCATGATATAAGTATATGAAACAACCCAAATTATAAAATTCTAGACGTATATCAGTCCGGTTTTGGCTCTATTATAATAATGAACTGATTTATATGTCAGATGATATCAAAGTTTGTCTTATGTCCCTCTGGGAAAACGTTAAGACCACTCATTTAGCTATTTAATTTTTCATTTAATATTTATTTCTATTTCTATATAAGGCACTATAATAGATACAGTAGTGCAATCTTGGAACTGTTTTGACCCTAGCCAGCATTTATTCAATACTACCTTCGCACATTATTTCTGTTAGAGACCTAGACTCCAGCATTATGAAGAATATTTTTCAAAGCCATCTATAACTGTGTATGTTTCATATATGACCCTCACAGAGCTGAACATTCTGAAACGTGGCCTAAAATCAACCAGTTCAGGATCATTTAGCAAATTTTCTAGGAACATTTCACTTAGAAGTCTCCAGTATGTACTTGTTACATGGATCTCATATTGTAATTATCAATGTAAAGTTAACTTTGCTTTAATGAAGCCCTGATTTAAAGTAATAATTTGCTTAATGGAGACTTCAGATGAAATATTTCTCTTGTGTGACTGCACATTGTGTTTCAAGTTATTTTATATGTCATTTTATTTGTTTTTATGTAAGACCATGTAAATACACTAATAAGAAAAGAACTCTAAAAACACACATCTTTGAGAATGTAATTTACCTTAATTTCTAAATCATGCCTATTTCAAGGAATCACTTTATTTTTTCCTTTCCCCAGAATTATAGCTAAGGAAGAATGGTACACTTAAAGAAGTGAAAAACACCAGAAGAATGAGGGGATAGCAATCATCTCTGTGGATTTGGCATCTGGAATTGTAGTTAGTTCATTAACTCTTCCACGGGGTGGCAGTAATATAGTGTGGAATAGGAAGAGTGAAACTATCTAAAACTCCAAGTGGAAAGTTAGGATATAAAAATAATCAAACTTCACCAATTCATTGTGAATGAGACCTCCATGGAGGTCTCCATGGAGGCCAACAATGGGGGTCAGGCAAAACTTTTGTAGTAAAACAAATAAAACAACAAGTTTTGTTGTTGGTGGTGGTGTTTTACTAGTATGTTTTTTGGCTGAGTTGTGTCTATTTGGACTATTTGATGAATAACATCAGTCAAAATAATCACATGGTGTGTGTCTAAGTGTAGCCTCTATATTATTAGAAATGCTTGATTTCTAGGGATGTAGATATAATAATTCATTTAGTCTTATTATTTATTTCTTTGTACTGAAAAGTATTCTATGGAAAACATTTTACTGGAACGCTGTCGTGGTAAGAGGAGCGACCAGACAAAGCAGTGCTTTAAACTGAAAGTGTGAGACATGCTTTCAAATGTTAATTATGAAAGCCATCCCCAAGTGCTTTCTGGAGCATCTTGATTGTTTCCCTGCCCTGAATTCACGTGACAGTTTTTTAAGGTATGGCAGTTAAATTGAATTGTTAGTAGGGTTGCCAACCTGTTTATAAAAATATTTCCATTTAGGAGTAAATTTTACGATGTAAGTAGTGACGCTACATTGAAATACATAGCCCCCAAAATGAACCAGTTGAAGATTTTAAGGAAATGAGACTGCATTTTGCATTTTGAGGGATTGAGAGAGAGAGAGAGGTAGGTGTCACCAGTTTCTGTTAAACTAGAGCCAGTCATTTGTCCTTACAGTTTGAGGTGATTAAAATTCTGACGTATGGCTTCTTACATAACTAGCCGAGGCAAACCCGGATGACCTAAGGGTGGCTCATGTAAAACTTTACAAGTGAAACAATATCCCTGATGTACATTTTAGGGCAAGGATTGTCATGATGTGATCTCGGTGCAGTCAAGACCAGCAAAAGAACAGAGAACAGATGTGAAATCTCTTTTGAGATATGTGCTCTGCAGTTGTGCAAAAGATGAAACAGTTAGAAAATGTCAATTCAAACAGTCAGTCGACATGAATTAGGGAAAAGCTCTTAACATAGTTCAAACCAGACCATAAATTCATGGAAAAGTGATTTTGTGCATGTTTATCTTCAGAAAAAGCTAAAATGATCAACTTAGAGTACATGTTTACTTAGATTACTAAATTGGTAAAAATCGATAAGTCAAATAGCTATTTTATTAAATACTTATTGACATCATTGAATTTACCTTCTATGCTTTTATACTATTTAAATTCAGTGGCTTCCAATGAATATATAAATTACTATAATTAAATACTATCTCAATTAAATTTTTAAACATTTGCATATTATATATTAGAAACAGTCAATATTTTGATTCTTTTTAAAAATGCTAGGAGCTTAAAACATTTATCATATATGCCAGTCATCTTTTATAGAAAGTAATATGACTAACATCATAATCATACACGTGCATCCTAAATATTTCTATGACGTGAAAGTAGTGAAACCATCATTAAGTGTAATGCCCTAAGCAACTAAAAGTATCATGACCGCCTTTCTATATACATTTTTATAATCTCATACCTATGAAATAGGACTTTTTTTTTTTTTTTTTGCAGTGACTAAATATGTGAATAATATATCTTAACCAAGTGAGACAGGTGAAGTTGGGTTGAACCTGAAAGATGCCATTTCTACTAATGAAACCTTAGTCATGATCCTGCCACAGGATTGACATATGGTGCGGAGCACCCAAGTACTAACTTCAATTTAGTAACTGAAGTCTATATTTACAGTAGATTATGTGGTTTCTCTCTGGTGCCTTCCTGAGTGATTTAGTGGCCTCAATTTTTCTTGTCACATTAATTAACTGAAAACCATGCTTTTACATGTTTTTTTAGTTCTTTTGTTTTGCCTTTCAATTAAATTTTATGCAGCCTAACAGATACCCATTTTTCAATTCACCAGGTACGTGTATTCACATTTTCAGTTGGTCAACATAATTATGACAGAGGACCTATTCAGTGGATGGCCTGTGAAAATAAAGGTAACAAGTCTGTTTACTTGACCACATTTTATTATAAGAAGAAGAATTGGGTAGTTGTTAGTTCTACATCTTATCATTTAAAATACTCTAAAGTTGTAGCTAATTTTTTATAGGAATCAAGGCAAGAATAAGATGCTGAAGGTGTTTTGTATTAAAAAAACACACACATAAGCAACTTTGATATTAGTGTTACATTACATAAAAATGCAGACATCTGATCATATTGTACATTTATAAAGGAATATATTTTATTGCATGATACTAATGATGCTTATCAAATATAACTTGACATGAAGAATTAAGAATGAAAGAATATCTGAATTATGTAAGTTAGATATCAAGAAGTGTGACACGATATGCACTTTTTTTCTCTGAGTGGTTAAATTATTGTTTTTTTAAATGTCTTCTTATACATACCTAGATAATTCAAACTTTGTGTAGTGAACCTATATTTCTTTTATACTCAGACAAAAAAAACCATGTTATTTGAAAAATGCCGCATGACAATAAAAAGAACGTAGATTTATTCTGAAAGCTATTTTTAGGCAGGTATTTTATATGAATATAATAATTGTTAGATACTCGTCATTGTGTATTTTTAACAATTTCTTCAATGAAAAAAATTTTAATGATACCAGGTTCCCTACTGCTTTGTAGAAAAATAACATTTGTTTTATACAATCTATGAAATGTAGTGAAATTTCTCATAAAGCCTGTGTATTTGCTATGAGAATACATTCATCAGACATTTTACAGATTTATCAGTGGTGTTGACATAGTGTTTGCTCAGTTAGAAGTGGTCAGTGTCTCCTACAAAGCCATAAAATAATTTTGTGGTCCTTTATTATATTGTAATGTTTATATGTATAAATCTGTATATATATATTTCAGGTTATTATTATGAAATTCCTTCCATTGGAGCAATAAGAATCAATACTCAGGTATGGTTTTTTAAGACTTGTTTAAAGTATTTTTTCAAACTAGGATATTTCTTGCTGCTTTAAATATGCTCAGTATGGAGAAAATGGGTGAAAATGAATAAATGATTCATACTATTCCATTTTTAATAAAATGATGAGTATCATGGTAATGTATTAGTTTTCATTTCATTAAGGTTCCAAGTGTTTTTAAACATCCAAAACCCAGGCAAAAATATATGAGTACTTTTTCTTCTCAGATGTTAAAAACATAATAGAAAGTAAATAAAATCAGTTTACTAACAATCTCATCATATAATTTCAACTTGGTTCTATTGCAAATTATTTAAATGAGTTTCTCCAAGTTGTAGGTACAACATAGAAAATTAGACAATAATTATTACAACTTACAACAAGGAGATGATTTTTCTACAACCATTCAGTTGAAAACATGCTTGTTAAATAACCAGGGAGATTGAAGCAATTAAGTTACTTTAAATATGTATTATTTTTAAATATTCCTAAATTGCTATTTAAACTCATTAATTCTAAACATAACTGAGGGTCTACAAAATAAACTAAGTCAAAATTTAGCACAGATAACGTGGCATTTGTGGAAACGAATACTGAATACATTGAATTTTGAAATGAAACAGCAGCTGCATTTAAGCCTGATGTCTAGATTTGGCACAGTATTTCATGTATTCTTTGATATGTTTAAATGTAGTTTTGAATTTCAGCCAAATAATCTGTGATATGAAAACAAGTACGTGGCTGCTTTATTATTTCAAATTTGTGTAGTTCCATCCAGTAAATCACAGAGCCTTAAATAGTTTAGATTAACATAAAACAATTCACAAGGAACCTATTTCACTTATTGTTGGCTGAACCTCAGAAAGAGAATATTTTGTTACTAGAAAAAAAAACTGGGGTAGATACATTGTATAAATAATGTAAGTCAAATATTGTTGACTCTAAGTACGCAGACATACCATTTATGGAGTACCCAAAGTAGGAACTGAATGATTATATGCTTAACTTTCTTAATAATTTTGATCCCATCTTCATTTTTAACTCTAGATAATTTTTTCTCTGTGGAGTTTTTTTGGGTTTTTTTTAGCACTGCATTTCTAGTTTTCAACCACGTCACTCTTTTTTATGTGTATGTATATATAGGAATATTTGGATGTTCTGGGAAGACCAATGGTTTTAGCAGGAGACAAAGCTAAGCAAGTCCAGTGGACAAATGTATACCTGGATGCACTGGTAAGCTAGGCTGTTCAACCAAAAATTGTCGTAACAAAAGCACACAGCTGACTTCTATTTCTTTCTAGCTTCCATTTCTCTTTTCCTGTTCATGAAACCCTTTCAAAATTCCTTCTATCACAACATTCTTCGCTAGAATTTAGATAATTTACATAAAAACATAGACTTATGTGTAGTGGAGGACCACAGATGTAAAGTGTTATATTTCAGTTGCCATTGAGGATGTGGAATTTCAAACCTCTAATCTTGAATTTAAGACCATTTTGATAACTTTTTGAATTTTTATGTAAAATAATACTAAAGTCACATAAATTAGTACCTATTACTGCAAATTTTGAACAGGAATTGTGAAGAAGGTATTTTTAAAATACACTTCAGCTAGCAGAAGCATGTATATCCTCCATATCTCAAACCAGACAACAGAACTCAGAAAAGTACATGCAGTTAAATAGAAAGTATCTTACTCTATCCTGGAACAATCACAAACCTAACCACCTCTTCATATATAATTTCTTGCTTTACATTCAACCCCAAATATTTATGGAAATAGCCATTGAAGTGATCAAATCTGGTGTGAAATAACAAATAAAAGCGTGTTAATCTGTCCACTACACAATAGAAATTTTAGTACAGGTATGCCAAATTTCAAAGCAGTGGTTCTCAACTGGTGGTAATTTTGCCCCTCAGGTCATTTGGAAATATCCATAGGTATTATTGATTGTCATGACTGAATAGGGAGGGGTTGCTACCAGCATCCAATGAATAGATGCCAGGGATGCTGTTAGACATCCCACACAATGTACAGAACAGTCACACACACCCCCAACACACACACATACACACACACAACAAAGAATTATCCAGCTCAAAATATGAATAGGGCCAAAGTTGGGAAATCATGTTTTAATGTAATTTTTACTTTCCTGGTATGAAAGTTACCAATAGTAATTACCATATTTAAGATTTACTCATACGCTTAACTTAATTAGAGAAGACTTTATTAACAATTTTACTAATGTAATATATTGGAGAGACTTAAAATATTAAGCCCTGAAAAGTAAATGCTAATTCAGTCACCCCTTTTCCTACTTGGAGTTCAATTATATGCTGATACTACTTTTCTGAATGCAACGATGAACCCAAAGGGCAGAATGCAATCCATTTAGAATTACTTATCATTTGGTTCTTGTAAAATAAACATACACAGGAAGTTAGAAGAAAAATAGGCACTATTAGCAGCAGCCTTGCGTGCTGAGAAAGATAAAGTGAAGCTTGCTTACCTCAAGCCCTCGCTAAAATTATTGTCCAGTGTTCCTCCTTGACATCACATATTTATTTAAGGTCACATGGTCAACTAAATCTATGGTCAAAATGTTTCACGTATCCAAATCCATCACAGGACAAAGTATGATAGGAGGAGACAATAACTATGCCCTGTTGTATTTCCTATGACCAGAAGTTCATTAACCAGCATGTCTGCCTTGTTGGTGAGGTTCTTACTGATAGCACAAATGACTTTAGGAAGAGATTTGCGTTCTAAATATGCTGTTCTACCAGCTGAAACTAAGTGTAAAAAAAAAAAAGGAAACAAATGAAGCAAATGAATTGTCTAGTCAGTGGATATACAGAGCATTCATTTTACTGACTTGAGAATAAAAAGTGACCCGTCTTTCATTTCTAAGTATTTGTTTATAATCTCTGCACATAGCAGATTCAAAATATATGTTGATCAAATTAACAGTTATTTTAAGAAGAAAAAGGTAAAAATAATCCAACACAATATGTAATGAATATAATGAGAAAAACGAAGAGAGCTCTGGAAATCAGAAGAAAGAAGGCCATATATTTGGGGATAGAGTAGAGTGAGGTTAAAAAGCTGGTGTCATGTTAGCTAAATATATGAGTCTAGGTAAGGTTTCTAAAATTGGTGATGAGTAGTGAAATCAGAGAAGGGAGGTGCAGTATGAAAATTGGAGAAGTGCTGGGTATATTGAAAGAATGATACCTCAGTCACTTTTGGAGATAATGGGAGATGAGAACAGAACCAAGACTGGGACAAAATTGTGGAGGGTTCATTTTATTTGGGAGACAAAGTAAGGTTCTTTATGTTAGAGAGATGAAAAGATTTGCACCCTAAAAACTAAACATCAAATAAATTCCAGGAGGCAGAAATCTTATTTTATTTCTCTTTTTTAGAGACTTGCACAGTGCCTTGGAATAGAGTACAATTTTTTTGGTCTGCTTAATGAAGGAGGGAGAAAATGGAAGTCAGGCACAAATAAGTTCATAGATTTGTCTAATATGTTAGAAGACTAGTATCTCATTTGGGGAGCACATGTTACCATATTGAGAAGCAAATTATGGTATTCTCTGTAAATATAAAAGTTATGCAAAGAAAAAGAGTGCACCCATATATACCCTATCTTATACCATGCTACCATTTTTAAAACTGTGCGTATACATATACGGTCGGTCCTCCATACCCGTGTGTTCCATGTCTGTAGGCACAACCAACTGCAGATTGAAAACATTCAGCACAAAAGAATCTCAGAAAGTTCTTAAAAGCAAAACTTGAATTTGCCAGGCACTGGCAACTGTTTACATAACATTTACATTGTATTTACAACTATTTACATTGTATTAGGTATTATAAGTTATCTAGAGATAATTTGAAGTCTATGGGAAGTTGTGCATGGGTTATATGCAAATACTACCCATTTTATATAAGGGACTTGAACATCCATGGATTTTGGTGTCTTTTGGATACTACGTTTCTGAATTATCTGTAATCTGCCTTTCTTTGAGGTGGACAGTTTTCATTGCAAATATTAATTTGCATATTCAGTTAAGGATTTTTCATGGTCACATGTTCTTCCTTAGGATTAAGTAGAAAGCCAACATGTATATATCATACAGCCAACTACGTGTAGTCATTTCCTTAATTTTAATTATTTTTATTATACTAAAAGGCTTCATGACTGGACTTTCATATTTGATGCTTGCAGTTGTCTTGTCTGCATCATTTCACTTTGTCAAAAATCACTATTTATTTTGGAGAGTATTTAGAAGCAATATTGCTTCTTTTGAACATCATAGTATACTTACCTAGAATATCCCAGAGATGCAGTATCAGTAGCATGTTTTTTCTCTTTATAATGTTATTCTGCTACACATCTGTGGTTTAGCATGCAGCCTTTGGCTTAGGGCATGAAAAAAGTTAAGAATGAAGCAAAAAGAAAGGAAGGTTAAATAAATCATTTGAAACAATATATATATATATATATTTCTTTTAATAAATTTATTTATTTTTGGCTGCATTGGGTCTTCGTTGCTGTGTTCTGGCTTTCTCTAGTTGTGGCGAGCGGGGGTTGCTCAGCAGTTGTGGCGCACGGGCTTAGCTGCTCCGCGGCATGTGGGATCTTCCCGGGCCAGGGCTCAAACCCACATACCCCGCATTGGCAGGCGGATTCTTAACCACTGCGCCACCAGGGAAGTCCCTGAAACAATATTTTAATATCACTCTGCTCATGGTGGTCCCAGGTATTAGGTGAACTATCACTCACTATGAAAAAAAGAGTGGAGGGGCAGGGTTACTGAAATGCTTAGTGTAATTTGATTTTTATAGTTATTTGTAATGCTGTCTTAAGAGTGTTATTTTAGATGTTGCATGCTTAAAGAACTGCCTACTAGATCCTGCTTATTTCTAAGGCATTTCATTGCCTTTTTAAAAAGTAAGCTTTCAAAATCAATTACTAATTTTTTTGTGGCTGTTTATAAAGTAACTAAAATGCACTGTCAGATATCAAAAACTAATGCAGAATGATAAAGTTTAAATTGTAATTTTAATTTGACTTTTCTCTCTGAATCTATTTTAAGGAACTGGGACTTGTCATTACTGGAACTCTTCCGGTCTTCAACATAACCGGCCAAAATGAAAATAAGACAAACTTAAAGGTTAAAAGTTAATTGATAAAATTAATAATAATAAATGATAAGCTATGACGTTGAAACTCAGTGTGGATAAGATATTTCTATAAGGAAATACATACAATGTAACTGTCTCGTGAGGCGGGAAGTAAAAGGCAGCAGCTGCCTGTGTGATAACCACCTGGGAAAAAGGAAATGCAGGTCAAGTTCTCAGTTCCCCAGAGCCAACATTCAACTTAACTCTATTTAACTATGACTTGATGAGAACACAAGTTCAGACTCCGGGAGTAATTACATGATAAATGGACAGTACTTTCGTGTGCACATTTTTAAATGCATCTAAGATATCCTTGGAGTTCAGAAAGAAAAATCCAAAGAAAAAAACCATGGTGATGTTTGTATCACGTGTATAGGTATCTTTTTAGAATCACTGCTCCTCCAACTTACATTCAAAGGATAGTTTTTTTAATTGTCATGTAAAATAAGGATCTGATTTAAATGATAGTTCTCATTATTTTTTTCTCTTTTTTTACGATTCAGGAAGAATACTTAATGAGTTTCATTAAAAATCTTGATTTCTATAGTGCTGGTAATATTGTCAATGTAATATAATGCTACCAACTTGAAGTTCTACAGGTTTTGAAAAATATGTCTCTTGTACTTGTTAAATTGTCTCATTTTTTAAAAATACTTTTGATTTAAAAGTAGGTTTACATTTCTGTTTCTTAGCTTACATAAGAAGGAATTTAAGAATGTGGGAGAAGTTAAGATTTTTTTAATGCTAAATACTCATTTTATAGTTCGGTTGACATTCCTGATTTGAGGGAAATTTATTTCCAGTTTATAATGAAATGAAGTCGGTTGCACTAAAGTATTGTTTGTTCACTTACTATAAATGTCAGTGGAACTCCTTATTTTAATAACGTGGCCATAGAAAACATTGGTCATTCCTCTTTGGGGGCCCATTACCATTCTTAACTATCTGCTGGTTCTAGTCATCATAACTCAGGAGGGAGTAATTCTCTAACTTCTCATGTAGATTATCTAAGGGATTGCTTGAATTTGGGGTACTTGCTCAGACTAGGGTTGATTCATGGGAAAAGAGCACAGTTGTTGACATGACTTTCTCGTTCTGTGTGCACCTACACAAAATTTAAAATGTTCTTGTGATAACTATTAACTGGATTTTATGATTTTCTTTGTAACATTTTGATTTATAATTTATATAATTACATTTAAGATGAAAATTCCTGATTCTAAATTTTAACACCATTCACATCCTATGTCCCATAGAAGATTATGATAAGTTTACCACGTGGCCTTTTCGATTTGCAACTAAAACTGTGATGCCCATTGTTTGGTATTTAGAAGTTAGCAGCAACCAGAAATAGTGTTGTAAGAATTTCTGCTGTTTTATTACAAATAAGGTCACATATTGTACTTTTCACGTATACACAGGTATTATCAGCAGCAAAAATCCATGGTTTTCTCATTCCATATTGCCTAATTAACTTTAAACTGGACATTTTTGTGATTTCTTAATCATAGCATACCAAAAAGTTAGTTTACACTCACAAACACACACACACACACACACACACACACACCCCTACAGCTGCTGACTGTACAGCAGTTAAGTATTAGTACAAGAAGTATCAAATTTAAAATTTCATTATGTCTTTTATACTTTAGCTTTAATCGTCAAGATTTCACTTTTTAAGCTAAATAATGATACAGTTGTGGGAATATAATCAAAGCTGAGAATCATTGCAAGTTGATAGGAAAAGTGCCTCACCCTTACATATATATATATGTTTAAGCTAGTATGGAATACAACCATTGTCAAGCAGAAGGATGAACGTATATAATAATTGTGTAGAAATATGTAAATTTTCGGTAGAAAATACACTGCCTTTTACTGTCTTATTATAGAACCAGCTGATTCTTGGTGTGATGGGAGTTGATGTGTCTTTGGAAGATATTAAAAGACTGACACCACGTTTTACAGTAAGATGCAGTTTACTCTGTTGGTAACTTCTGGTTTAAAACTCTGTACTAATTTAGCTTCTTTTTAAAGCACTTAAAAGGAATTCTCAAAAATTTTGTGCCGTTATCTTAGCAAAGGAATTAATATTTAAAAGGATTCTTAAAAGAGTGTAAAGATATCACGTTATCTTTCTTTATGCTTTAAAATATGTATTTAAGAAATTTTTTTTAAAGAATGTGGATTTCTGATTGCGACTCAGGAATCTTTAAGGTTGTTTCTTATTATTTTTCAGCTGTGCCCCAATGGCTATTATTTTGCAATTGATCCTAATGGTTATGTTTTATTACATCCAAATCTTCAGCCAAAGGTATGTATATAATTTATTTACAATGATTAGCGTTCTGTACAATTAATGATTAATGTTCTTAAAAGGTTCGTCAGTTTTAAATTCACTATACAGCACTAAGTATAAAGGAACATTATACCTGTAACGTTATAAATGACTAGACCACAGTTTATAATATATGAAGGTGTGAAAACAGTTTTTGTTTTCTCTTACCTGTTTAGTTCTGAAATGTTTCTATCCACCATCCAGCTAACCAATATTCCTATCTCAGAGGCAGCCATTATCACTTCCTGGGCCTGAGCTTCACACATCCCACTTGGTATTTTGATTAGGCTGTAGGTGGTGAAGGAGATGGCCTGGATACGTGTGAACTTGAGATCATTATTCATGTTCCTCTATGCGTAGGCCATTTGCATTGCCCTTTTTTTCCTGGTAATTATCTCCCCTTTCCATCTGCCAGGCTTATAAAGATATGTATGAAATTCAAAAAGAAAAAGTCAAATGGGATGGGCTTCAGAAATGGGAAGGGTTTATTAATCAGTGAGTTATATGGAAGTGATAAAATTCCATACATGAACCATTTTATCCTAATCTTTATGCCTATGTTCCCAAGATATAAAATACTTTCCTAAATGTCTCATCCAACTCATTTCACTTTTCATTAATGCTTCACAGGTAAAAAACTTTATTTATCCAGAAGTAAAATTGGCAAAACCTTATATATTTTTAATTTATAAGCATCTTCAAGTTATTGTTTAACTTTGAAGATAATATTAAGGATACTTTAAACCATGCTGGATGGAAATATATACAGACTTATGCATATTATTTCCTTCTCCCCAGGCATGGAGATTTAATGTTAGTGATGTTTTAGGACACATACAAGTATGTATGTGCATACACACACACACACACACACACACACACACACACACAAAGTGGGGTCATTAAAAACTTCAAAAAGTAATAATTAAGAACCATTAATATTGAATGTAAAAATATATTGAGTGGTTTTAATTAATGTCTATATTTTATTTCTCACTTTGGAACTTATTTCCATATAAAATCCATCATGATCTAAATATTTGCTAATCGTATGTAGCTGCTGATCACCCTGCATTATTTTTAAAGTTGTTATTTTATTGTAAATGTGGTACAAGCATATTTTCACATTATTAGTCTATCACAGCTCTTTGAAAACATATCATGTTAAGTTCCTCTTAGAGTTGTTCATGATTGGCTAATCATTCTCTGATTTTTCCATAATTGAAAATTTTTAAGTCTTTTTAAGAGTTTTTAAAATTTACAGTATTATTTTGTATTATGTTTGTATATCCAGTGTATTTTAAATTATATTCCTGTAAGTAAAGTGATTTAAAGGCAGTAATAATGTAATGTGCTGAAGGGTGTGAAGGATCCCAACTTTTACGTAGTTGGACATTTTATGATTGTAAGTCTTAACTCCTTCCCCAGAAAGAACTAAAATATGTCATAGACAAAATAAAAAAGAATAATTAGAATAATCACGTATGATGTATATATATAAAACCATCATTTAGAGGTAATTATTTGAAAAGGGTTTTCCCCTTTTCTACATTCTTCTACTAATAATCAGTATTTATGTAGAAAGTATTTTGTTACGATTTGAATGCTGTTAACATATATTTGACTCATATTTGGAATAATCAATTTACTAAAATTCGTAAAGTTACAAAGAAAATATAAATTCTTTAGAAATTCTTATTAAAGCCCAGGTGATTTTTCTTCAGGATTATGTTAGCTTTTCATATTTTTAACATAGGAGATTATTATAAGCAAGTGTGCAACAGAAAAAACTTTTAGAAAAAATATTGTTTTAGAAAACCATTAAAAATAAAATGTTTGGACAATCAATGTATTATTTTTTTCAGAAATTCATGCTTGTGAATTAATATGCTTATCAATTCTCATCATTAACAGGTTAAATATTATAATTTCTTTTTGTGGGTGACAGTGCTTGCTATACAGACAGATACAAGAACCTGATAAAGGATGATATAGTATAAGATAGTTGTTTTAGAAATTGACAAATACAGAGGACCAATATGGTTAGAGAGTATACTAACAAAATTAATCTTAATCTTTGCATCCAAAATTCACCAATAGAAATAAAGGAAAATAATGCTACATTCCATAGTATCCATTATTATTTAACAAGATCAAAGTCTGATCTTACGCAGGTATCCTTTGCTGAATGCCTTTTGTTTTCTTCTTGAAACTGTAATCTTAATTCACATTGTTTCAATACAATTTTGAAGTTTATAGAAGGCAGAACAAGTGTCCTAAAGCCAAGAATATCAGAAAATAAAGTAGCTGTGAATCTTTTGCATATCTAATTTTCTGAGGAATCGTTACTTATCTTCTCGGAGAGACTTTTCAAAGTCTCCACCATGACCACATTTTGACAAATGCTGAATTATGCATCCTCCTTTATTCCAAAATGCATTTGAGAATTCCTCTGTTGTGTTTCAATGAAATAACCAGATTAGGTATACTTATTAAAACCTCATTTTTATCAGTCTAAAGAAATATTTATTGTATAAGGAAATTGTGCATAATTTACATTTTAGAAGTCCATATTTAAAATAATCCTACAGTGTTATGACTGAATTCTTCATTTGTTCCATGGATGTAACATTTGTTGTCACTAACAAAGGCACAAATTTTAACGTTTAAGACTGACTTTTTAATATCCTATCGTATTTATATTTTAACACATTTGAATCATATACATTCTAAAGAATTCCTGTTTTTTCCGTTTTTTAAATCACCATAGGGAATTCTCCGACAGTCCAGTGGTTAGAACTCGCCGCTTTCACTGCGGTGGGACTGGGTTCGATCCCTGGTCAGGGAACTAAGATCCCTCAAGCTATGGGGTGCGGCCAAAAATAAAATAAAATCAGCAAAGAAGTTGTCTGAGACAAACCATCTTTCTCATTTCCTACATTCTCACTTTTTTTTCCCCTAGGAATAAAAGGAAAACATTAGTCATTTTGCTAAAAAAAAGTTTGAGCATTTTTACTAGCATTACATATTTTATTCACTAAAAATATTTTTGAACTTTCATTTATTGACTCATCATGAGCTTGATGATACCTGTTTCTGATCAAGGAAATATCTGACCAAAATTGATGACAGGATAGAACGCTTACCCATGTTGATATGTAGTATGATGAATTACCATCTTTCTGTTGCTTCAGCCTATTGGTGTAGGTATACCAACAATTAATTTAAGAAAAAGGAGACCAAATGTTCAGGTAACTGTGAATGAAGTTAGCAGTGCCTTCAAATTTGCTAAATCAGAGTTGCAATTAAGCTTCTCTTCCTAAAAGCATATGATTAATGCTGCCTTTCCTGACAGCAAGCTTCCAGAGCATGAGATGGAGATGAGCATCATTTCTCAATAAGCCAGAGCAAAAATGTTATTAATAATGGCAGAGGGTATGCATTTGCTGACTAAAGATTGCTAGCAAATGATGTAATAACAATGATAATCAGAGTAATCGCAATTAAATGGCTTCTAAAAAATAGATTTGTTATTATATATTGTGAAGTTAGTGTCAAATCCATGTAATCCTAACAATTTGCTTGTAAAATTAACTTCTTAGTGGAAATAAAAATACAATTCTAATATATAATTTCTATAAACCACACAATGTAACCCAAAATTTCTTTGGATTTCTAAGTGTATTTTCAGATTAGCAGTTAGAGGAAGTTCCCTTCACCTAATTAAAAATGTCCAAAATTGCAAATAAATATTATCTGGCAAACTTACTACAAAATCTTTTCTCTGATGGCAACATATTTAAACATTATTCTATGTATGCTTATTTCTATAAGTGCACTAAAAATAATCAGCATAAACGGATACTTCCTGTAGTTTAGTAGAATTTAGCAAGAGCATTTCAAAATTTCAGAGAAAGTTCAATGTGACTTAAGGTTTTCTGTGTAATCCTATCATTTCTTTTAAAAAGTTGGTGACGTTATAATGGAGAGGTAGTGTGATATTAAGAGATCATTAAGCTATGAATTAGTAGAACTGAGTTCCAGTTTGTTCTACTTATAGCCAACACTATATCCTTGAGTAGTTCACTAAACCCCATAGTACTTCAGTTTCTTCATCTGAAAAGCAGGAAGATTAAACTAATAATTGTTTCCTATCCTACACAGTATATTCCTAGGAAATTGAATACATATATCGATCCCCAGCTCCATCTCCTGAAAATTCTGATTTAGTTTGACCAGGGATGGGAGCCGGGCTTCTGAAATAGTTTTAAAGTTCCCAGGTAATTCTAAAGTACAGAGCCAATGGATTAATAGAAGCTTCAGTTTCCTTCTAGCTCTAGAATTCTATGACAATCTGAATTTTGTGTTGTTGCATCAGTCTCCATTTCTTTTGTGATTCCTGTAGAGGTTAAAATTATGTTTATGTCTTTTCTTGATTTATTAAATTGTTTTATGTTACTCCTCTTGCATGTTTCTTTTTGTGGATTACCTTGGATTATACTCATTGCAGTCATGTACATTTTAGTGAATTTTTAGTTTTGCCGTACTTTCAAATATTGCATGTAAATATTGTGATATAATTTAAAAATAAACAACCTGAAAAATGGTTGTTTTATTTTTGTTTTCCTTCCAAGGAAACTCAAATGGCAAACTAGCAACCACACAAGACGTCTGAACTTGGAAAATATTTTTTGAGCTATGTAGTATTTTTAATAATACCAACTACTAATTATTTCAATTTAAAATGTAACAACATTGCCTTGTGCCTTTTATTTTAGTTCCACAAATGGTATGGTCTTTATATCAGTTGATATTCAAATTTTACAAATGAGAATTGTTAGATATTTAAAACATCAAACAAAAGTACTGGGAGTGCAGGGACTGGATTCCAGTTCTCAAGCCTCTCTTGGTGCTTTCTGATGAGAAGAGTTCTGCTTTTGAATTTTTCAATCACTGTACCTGTAATGAGTCTTTTAAAAAATGGTCAGCCAGATTGCCATTTAAAAAGTACAAGTGATGCATTGACATTTTTCTTTTATGATTTCCTTTTCCTGTCTGTGTCTTTGTATGTTGGATTGGGACGTGATCTTCATATTGCCAATTCTTCCTGATAATGCCTCCTCCATGCATGCTGTTTGGGTCTGGTCATGCTATGCATTATCCATTGCATGTAAGATAATATTCTTATTTACGTTTATATTTTATCATTTTATTTTGACTTTGTTTTGTGGTGAGTTAAAATTTTAATACTGATGTGAGGATGTTTGTGTAAAGATAATTTATTTCATGGGACTTTAAGCAATTCAGAATAATTTGTCAGCTTTAGAGTATCCTTTTGATAGAACCTTTCTCAGTTTTGTTTTTTAAACAGAGGACTAGAATTATTTTCAATGCTGATTTTTATTTTCTTTTTATAAAATATTACTTTTCCAAAGAGTATTTGCTTCTGAGCCAATAAGATGCTGCCTACACAATGACCAGTATTTTCACCTATTGAACAATCCAATACTTACTTTCAATATTCTAGAACCTTGTGAATCTAGATATGAAGTTCATAAGCAGTGAATATTTTCTTAATAAAAATGCCAGACACAGTTGGGTTTTTTGTTTTAATTTGCCTTTAAGAATCCCCATTCATCAAAACCAATGGGAATCATATATTTTCATTATTTAAATGGAGCTACTCTTTGAAGGCATTTTTGTCTTTATTATAAAATAAATACATGCCATGTATACTGTGTCATTCAGCATTTGAAATAAAGATGTTTAATTTTAATACATTTTTAATTATTGGCATTGTCTTGGGTAGTCAGCCCTACTAAAACATTGTTTAAAATAATGATCTGAATGTATTTTGGAAGAGCCTGTGAGGCTGAAATTTTTTAAATTCCAGTGACCTTGCACTAATACAGCATAATTTCTATTTATTTTTTACTTCTGTCTAATTAGTTATCATATATTGATGGTATTTATTTTAGTAAATACTAAAAATCCAGTTTCTAAATTTTTACAGTTGTAAAATAATAGACACCTATTATGATTTTATGTTCTAGTGAACTTTGAAATTCTCCTAGGGCGTGTTACATTACTTAGTAAGTGTTATAAGAGGATAGTATATTTTTGTTTATCAGATATTTTGATATCCTCATTTTATGATTGAGAAATTTTTTAAATGTCATGTGAGGTAAATTTACCAGGTTAACAGTTTCATTTGATATGTTTATGTAAATAAATAATCTGCCTGTTCCATAGTGAATTTGATTTCTTATTACACACCAGCAAGAAGCAGCAGTAGGACGTGTAAAGCAGGAAAACAGTATTTAGTGAACCTAGGGGTTATTATTCAAGTTCGACTTCAATCACAATAGCTAATCTTTATTAAAATCCTTATGACTTTACCATAAATTTTATCTTACAAAATTGACTTAATTTGACTCATTAAAATATATTGTAAAATTTCTGAGTTTCAAATACATGAAGCAAACTTGCATCTTTTCTTTATGCATTTGAAGAAGGAAAAATAAATTTAGAAGAGTTTGTTCTCCTTAGCAAATTCAAACATTTTTAAAACATTTTCCCTCATATAATTTTATTGTTTATGGAATACAAATAATGTATATTACTTACACACCGCCTTTGTTTTATTGCCAAATATGTTATCCACATGGCTGTATTTTGCTCCTTTCACATCCCAATTAAAGATAAAATCTGTAAGTGGATCTTCAAAAGTCATATTGCCACAGAATTTGTGATTATAAATGTCCTATCTAACACAGGACTCAAAACTCTTCAGTTGGTTATTAATTAAAATTTGTCTGCTATACTTAAAGCTCAAATCCCTAGCCTACTTATTATTATTTTTAAATATATATGAAAGAATATACCTTTATATAATTATTTTGTCAACTTTTTAAGATACCTTAGGTAAGTAACTTTTATGGAATTAATTTCATATTTAAATATCTATTGAGTTATTCTATATACAGCATCATTTTACAATGTCATATATGCTTAATTACTATTTTCTGCGTAGAACCCCAAATCTCAGGAGCCAGTAACTTTGGATTTCCTTGATGCAGAATTAGAGAATGATATTAAAGTGGAGGTGAGTGCAATCAGTCAGCTTGAACAGCACCCTCAGGTCAGATGCTGGTGTCCTTCCAGTCCACAGGGATCTGTTGAGCAGCTTCATTGTGTTGGTTCTGTCTTAGGTACTATACACACAAAGATGAATATTTTTTATCTTTAAAAATTTCTAGATCCTGGGCTCTCTCATCCGAAAGATCATATGAAAAGGAATAAATATTTTAAATTGGGTGTGACCTTAGTGTTTTTCTTTCTCCTTCCACAGGTAGAGTTATTTTCAGTATTTCGATACAAATGTAACTTGTAAATTTCAATAAAAAACAGAGAGAGGGGGACGTTGCCATAGAGTTGAAAGAAAAGTTGCAGGGAATTTAATCATCCAACCACCCAATAAGCAACATGAGGAAAGAAGCTGCCATGTTTGTCTTAGTACTCTATACTCAGAAAGTTTCTATTTTATTTCAAAACCAAAATTGCATGCCACTTCCTCCGAGAGGGGCTTCCATAATAATAGGGATAATCATTAATAATAACATTTATTGAGTACATGATATGTGTCAGTCATGGATTCTCAAGAGCCTTTGCATAGGTACATTGTTATTGTTATTATATCTGTTGTACTGATGATCTGTTTGAGGTACGGGAGGTTAAATAGCTTATCTCCAGTTACTCAGCTAGTAAGTAGCAGAACCAGGATTTGAACCTGGCTCTTGCACGCCAGAGCAGAGATTTTTAAGATTCTTTCAGATGAACTAACTCCTTCTCTTATCTACTCAAAGGCCACCATATTTCTTTTACAGTTTGTCACAGTGTGTTTTAATTTGTACTTGCTTTACACACTTTACAACCTTACTCCCTCAGTGTACAACAAGAGAATCTATTTATCATAGTTACCTTAGACTGAGGCATAGTGCTGGGATGTTTTAGGTAAATAATGAATATTTGTTGTAAAGTATTTTGACAGCATAAAGTAGGATCATGTAATGTTGAAGAGCTTGGTTTCTGGACTCTCATACCGCTGAGTAACTGTAATTGTATTTAACCTCTCAAGTCTCAGTTTCCCCTCCATCAATCCCATAAAGTAATTGAACACTTTTATTAATTACATTTCAAAAATTAATGACTGGTTGAAAATATTTCATTAAGAATGTTTTTATCATTTTAAGATAATGTAAAATAATGATGTGGTAACTTTTAAAAGAATATTTCCACACTTCAGTAGGTCAATTTAGTATCTGCTATAAAGTAATTGTTCCAATTTCCCTTAGATTCGAAATAAAATGATAGATGGAGAAAGCGGAGAAAAAACATTCAGAACCCTGGTTAAATCTCAAGATGAGGTAAGAATTAAGTCAGGTTTATTCTTAAATTAAAATGTGTATATTAATAATGATAATTGATATTAGTGGTAAAGCAATATTTATTCATAAAAAGGGACATTTCTAGAAAAGAAAAATTGTTTAAAGCACTCTTTGCTGGAGGGATATTTTTAATAAGATTTTTAACTCTGAAATTTCTATAAAATGTTGCTTTAGATTTCTTGATGTATTCTTCTATCATTTACAATATGTTCTTGAAAATTATATTTTTTAATTTTTTTAATTGATGTATAGTTGATTTACAATATCATGTAAGTTTAAGGTATACAGCACAACGATTCAGTTATACATACATATATATACACACATATATATATATATTCTTTTTCAGATTCTTTTCCCCAAAGTTTATTACATAATATTGAATATAATTCCCTGTGCTATACAGTAGGTCCTTGTTGGTTATTGAAAATTATATTTATGTCTCCATTTTTTTTTTTTTACCAGTATAAGAAATAGAATACACAATATGATGTTTGCCATGTTCTTTTAGGCCATTTCAGTCATACAAATTTGAAGTTAATATTTAATAGCTGTATGTTTTGTATGGTTTGTGCATGCAGATGTTCTAATTGTTGAGTTCCATATATTTTTTGTTTGTTTCTTAACTTGTTTCTGTCTTCATTTATCTTCTTTTACTATTTAAGCACTATTTCCCTGAATTTAAACCTGAAATTAAATCCAAAGATAACACAGCTACTGCCATAAAATCACTGGTACAGCTATGTAACACTTGTATTGTTTTATATTGACGTGGAAAAACTCTGTGTATATGAGAAGTGTATCTATTCATTATCAGTCACATGTGGAATAAATACACATTCGTATGTTTGAGGATTTGAAAAATGTATAGAACTCCCAAGCTTTTGAGCCTGGAAATTTAATTTAAGCTTTTATGTATAATTTATGTCCGTTTCCTCACAAGCTCATCCCTTTTAAGTGTAACATTTCTCCTGAATTTCTCAGCAGAGCTTTCCCTAAGATGGAGCTAGTATCTAAAACAGTACTTCATTAACACGTGCCTTTTCTAATTTTAATATCATCAGGAGTCCCTATTACCAGAACCCAAGGGGAGGTATATACCAGTTTCAGTCTTTGTTGAAACGTCAACTCTGTTTACTTAGACTTTACGCGTGCTGTTTACCACTTCACTTTTCAGAGGAAAGATGTAAACCATTCAGCAGTTCTGCCAGCTTCTCTGTTTTGTTCTGCCAGCAAGAACTCTGGGACCTGCACATTCTTTTTTCAACTTACAAATCAATTTTGTCTTTATTCAGTCACTTTGATGTTTCTCTCCTTCAATTTACTATAAATTCTTCTTTTTGACCAATATCCACCCATAGACTTTTCCTATTAATAATATCGAAGAAAGTAGTGTTTTGTATGCTTATTTCTCTAATCCAACACAGTTTTTGATATTCTGTTTTTTATAACTTGCTGAACAATACTAGTTTGCCATGGTTTTTTATGAGTATTAATAAATATGTAAACATTATTTCTTTTAATTTTTTTATGAATTTTAGGAGTCCAAAAACTTCCTGAGCACTTCCTGCCCTCCCTCCCCTCATCCTCCACACACCTCAGTAAAGCCATGGGGATATTTGATGTATAGAAGCAACACTGTGTAGTTGTTATAAAATGAACTTGACATCGTACATTCTCCTTCATCCTGCCGACTAAAGTCCTCATTTCTTCATCAGTAAATTGTGGAAAAGAATAGTAGTTCATTTACTCCAGGGAGTTGATTAAATGATACAATGACTGTAAAATGCCTAGATATTGCCTAACACCAAGTTATATTCAGTGAATATTATTGTTCTGATGAGGATGATGAAGCTGGTGATAACTAAAAATACTAAAAGATACATATGTGTCATCACCATACCTAATGGAAGAAGTAATGATCATTTCTTTACTACTGTTCAGTAGCTCCATAAGAAAGATTCAATATCCATGAGGTTATTTAGCTCTTACTTCCTTACCCTAGTGGATATAGTTTGTCTTTCTAACCTTCAGTGATACTAAGTAATTAGTCTCTTATAATAGATAAGTACTATAATAATGGCTTAATAAGAACAGTAATGTGCTAACCATACATTTGGGTCTAGACACAGTGCGTTAATTTCCTGATATTATCAATTTCTCTTCAACATACCCTACTATGGAAATATCTGAGCATTATGTAATATTTCAGTCCTGTTTCAATATTAAAATGTATTTTTCAGGAAATGTTTTTAAAGTTTTGAGGTTAATAATTTGGCATAAATTACTAAGATTTTGCACTTAAACGTCCTTAAAATTTATTATGTGGGTATTTTTTTCCCTAAAATGTTGCTTTACACACACACCTCATAACAGAATAAATAATTGTAGAATAGTATAGATCAGATATTTGTGAAGAAGGTATTGAATGATGACTGAATTTATAAATAGAGCCTAGCATTCTGCTCTTCATATAAATTCACTTCAAATGAAAAGTGATGATAACCATGTCCAACTCTTTTTTTTTTAGAGGTATATAGACAAAGGAAACAGGACGTATACATGGACCCCTGTCAATGGCACAGATTACAGGTAATTAACCTTATTTATTTCTATGTGTGCTGTATAAAAGAATGTTCAGTGCCTTTCACCTATTTTTATTTTTATTATTTATTTATTTATTTTTGCGGTACGCGGGCCTCTCACTGTTGTGGCCTCTCCCGTTGCGGAGCACAGGCTCCGGACGCGCAGGCTCAGAGGCCGCTCACAGGCCCAGCCACTCCGCGGCATGTGGGATCTTCCCGGACTGGGGCACGAACCCGCGTCCCCTGCATCGGCAGGCGGACTCTCAACCACTGCACCACCAGGGAAGCCCTCACCTATTTTTAAGTAGCCATTTTTCCAGTGGATGAATGTTGTCTTTACATACTCATAAGCTATTTTCAATATAATTAAAATAGAAATGTTATCCTTTCCAACATTAAAATGCATTAAAGTTATACATTCTGATTTTCAAAATGAGAAAGATGGGAAAAAGCTAGAAATATAAAATTTAGAAATGAAAACTTGTATGATATGCACATATTTGGTGTTTTATATATTTGTTAGTAATAATAAATGTTGACATTTATTACTTTGTGGTCATCACCTCCACTGACCTCATTTAAATTGTCATTTAGTTTACATTACTTACATTTAGGTTGCAAATTAACTTAAAAATGAAACTTATTACATCATAGTATAATCTGATATAAAATGCTCAATTGATATAATTTAATCCCATGAGTAGAAATTCTGTAATATCCTGATCCCATCAATTGACTGGACCTTGGAAAATTGGACAGACTAATACCCTAAAATTTCTTGGAAATTCTCCATTCTTCAGCACTTGCTGAGCATTTTTTTTTTTTTTTTTTTTTTTTTTGCGGTACACGGGCCTCTCACTGCTGTGGCCTCTCCCGCTGCGGAGCACAGGCTCCGGACACGCAGGCTCAGCAGCCATGACTCACGGGCCCAGCCACTCCGCGGCACGTGGGATCTTCCCGGACTAGGGCACGAACCCGCGTCCCCTGCATCGGCAGGCGGACTCTCAACCACTGCGCCACCAGGGAAGCCCTTGCTGAGCATTTTTTGTTTTGTTTGCTCTAAGGTCACGGCTTTCCCTGTGGTCCTGCTTCCTACAGCCTCATAATACTGAGGCTGTTACGAAAATGTCCTTCTTGTTACTTATTCTCTCTTCCTCCTCTCCCTAACACCTTCCATCTTTGGATCTCATGTCACCAGACCACACCGCGCACCATTCTTCCCTTTGAACAGTCATCTCCCTCTGGTTCCTGTAAGATATCAGTTTCTGTGTGGTTGCCACACTCTCCTCCATTCACATGGATCAGTGTTTCTCAAAATATTTGAGACATACCCACGCTTATATAAAATAAAACGAAAATTGTTTACTAAAATAAACTTTAAAAGAGATGAAAACTCAAGTGGAAAAAAATGTTTATTACATTTCATAGACATGAAATTCATGTGTCAAATTGCTATAAAAATTTCTAAATGCTTACTCTCAGTTTCTATGCTTAATTAATCATGAGCTGGTAATAGATAGTTTGCAAGTGGGCCAGGTCCCTTGACACACTTTAAATACCAGTGACGTAGATGATTTTTCTGGTGCCTGGACTCTCTTTTTTTTTTTTTTTTTTTTTAAATCTCCTCCCCTCTGATGATCTTGTCATTCCCCTATCTTAGCTACCTACTACAAGGTCATGTTTTACAACTCTAACATTAAGACTGCAAGTCCTACATAATCTTAGTTTGAGATTTTTTTTATCCAACTCTCAGAGTAATACATTTTAGCTTTCCAACCCCTCCTTCTAATAGTCCAACTGCAACAATCCTTTGACTCAATTGAGACCTGAAATCCATCAACCCCTTCGACCTTTCACTGTCCTTGCCTTCCTCACGTCCTTGTACCCCTCTTTATTCAACATAAATTCTTTGGGTCTTACTACGTTCACTCTCTTACACATACCATCAACTCCCTGCATCATACTTAGGTTTGGCAAACAGTAGTTTGACCAGTCCCAATCCTGGTTAAATTATTACCAACACCACACTGCACCCACACAGCTACAAATGGGAGAAATAAAATATTCCTTGACTGGTGACATCCAAAATTCAGGACCTTTAACCTTAAGTGTACTTCAGTAGTGCCTGCTGATCTCAATAGTCCAGTAAATTTAGGATGCTTCTAGATGACTTTTGATAGCCTCTCTTCACTCCTCAAACCCATCTCTTTCCCATCCATTTTTCTCTCAGATGATGTCTTTACTTCTGTTTTTCTCAGTGAAATAGGAAGCAATCAGAAGAGACCTTCTACCACATAACGACTTGCATCTATATCTCCATCTCCTATCTCTATTTCTATTCACAACACAATAACAAGAGTGATATTATTAATACTTGAGTTATATTGTTTCATTTCTCTAGTCAAAATTCTCCAATAATTTGCTATCTTAATCTCTGTAAAATCCGAAGTTTGTCATGACCATTAGAGGACTTAACAGCATCTGACCTAATTTGTCATCAGTTATCTGAAGTTACCTTCTCACGTTCTCCACTGAACCACCTTCATGTTAGAGCTACACTATCCTCCTTGCTAGTCCTCATAAACCCGGGACCATTCTGCCTCAGGACCTTTGCACCCGAAGTTATTTCTGCCTAGGATGAATTTTCCCCAGGTATTCACATGCTTACTCCATCTTCACACCTTCACTTACTTTATTGTCGCCCCAATAAGGCCTTCCCCAATAATCCTACCTAAAATGTAAAGTGCCTCACTATCATTTGATATTATATATGTGTATATGCACATACACACACGTATATATGAAGCATATATAAAGAAATTTATTTCTACTGTTTGTTGTTTGTCTTCCTTCACTATAAGTTCTAAGAGGGCAAAGTTCTGAGATTGTTAGACTCTGAGATTCTAAGATTGTTGCCTGCTTCATTTATTTTTGAATCCTCAGCTCATAAGTCAGTGGCACACAGTAGACATTCTGTAAATATTTACACAGTTAAATATTTAGATTTTCAATTTGTCTCATTCTGTCAAATCCAAATAATAGTTTCCAAACTTCCATTGCAATACTCAAATATGAGGGCCTCTTTAACTACATATTAATATACAGTTAATATGTAGCCTGCTTAATAGGCTGTGGTGGACTCAACTGTTCTTTTCCTAATAAAACGAAACAACACTCCTCCCCACTCTGCCCCAGAACATACACATAACTTTTCAGGGGAGCCTAGAGTGCTGGGGATTCCCCTAGTACTGGGTTGCTAGCATGGCATGCAGACTAGGTCTAGAAGAAGGGCACACGGTTACCAATGTCATGAGACACTACCTGCCAGTCTTTCTCCAGTTTTCCAGTTTTTGACATAATTTTGAACCTACTGAATAACACCAGAATGAATGTTTACTTTACTTGCGTCTCTTGATTTCTCTCTCTCATTTCTATTAGGCATCTCTTTACGCATATACAATCTTTATGTACATACATAAGTAATTATTTTTCTTTCCGTTTCCATGGTTATTACCACCTTTCATTTTTTTGGATAAACTTGTCAGAAGGTGTGACAGCCAACAGGAAATCTGGGAGCCCTGTCTCGTTAGCGATGATTTCATGATAAAAGGAAATGTTGGATGCACATGTGGGAAAGTGCTCTCTGCCTTTGTTTTTTAGACAAACAAATTCTAAGTTAGAAAAGCCATTTCTTTTTGACCCTGACAGTGAGTCATTCTGATGGTTGGTCCTACTGCAGTCATAATTATACTCTGGGGGAATTTTAAATTCTTACTGTACCTTACTTGAATATGTTTTTAATAGTCTCACAAATGTCTCCTGCATTCATCCCCTTTCCCTCACACACCAAGTTGTAATACAGGTGGCCAGATTCATGTTCTTTTCTCCAGTTCTGAGTACGTCTCTCCTTGTTCACAAAACTTTAGTCTCTTTCCATTTTTATCCAAGTTTGGATTCCAAGTCTGAAATTCACATCACACATTTCTAGCCTAACCTGTCTGCCCTGTCATTTCGCCCACTGCACTACCCATACAAACCACTGTTCTCTGAACAAGCCCTAAGTTCACACCTTTGCATGTTTTCTTCACACATTCTCTTCACAAATCTACAACTCAGAGCCAGATTAAATCTATTTCCATTGTAAGTACTCCTCTGAATCTCCGTACAAATAAATCCACAAATAAGAAGCCTAGAACAACATATTACATCTAAATTGAAGGGGAAAAATGGCAGTGTTTTTATTTAATGAATTAGGTATCAAATTTCACTTAGTGATTTCTGTCTCCTTAAGCCTTGATATAACTTGATATAACATATTTTGAAATATAGTAGTTATTTTAACAGAATGTTCTCTTTTTTTTAATGAAGAGTTTGATTTTTATGGTGATATAAATGAGTTGAAAAGTGTGTTATATTCCATTTAACTAAGTTAACCATGTTTATGGGAGTCACAAAAATATTGCATGGGCTGTACCATCCATCTGGTGGCCACTGGCTTTATTAGACTTTTACCCCTGGGAGAAAATAAAGCAGACTTGATTTGTTGGTTTTATAAGGAGAGAGACAGCAAACACTGCATATGGCAGCATCCTTGACTCAGAATGTTGATTGAAGAGCTTATCTGCTATAGGTTGAAGAAATAACTGTTGCCTGAAGAAAAAAATCATTAAATTATGTGTAACCATATTTTTCTATAAAATAAAGTATAGCTATTAATAGCGACCTGAGACTTGCAGGCCAATAAAATGTATATTCGATATGTCAGTTTTAAAGCGTCTATTGTGTTCCTCATGGGTTTCCACACTATTTTTTATGGTACATGAGATGTAACCCAAGCTTACAGTGTGACACTGTAGCAGCCACATGATGTAATGTTATCGGTCTTAATTTGAAGTTTCTCTTAGCAATAAATGCTGATAGGGCAATAAAAATGTCCTAATTTCCCTTGAGAGGCATTTGTGGGAGACAGTCTTCAAATGCTCACTAATTCTGCTCTACATTTTATAAATGGCAAGTGAATCATGAAAGGTCATCTTGCTTTCAGACTAATTGCACTGCTTATTTTAATTTTAATCTCTGCCTCCCCTTAAAGGAAGTTACCTTTAAAATGAATGTGGAGATTTTCATTAAATCTACATAACATTTTATTTCTCTGACCTTTTCCCGTAAGGAAAGTTTATGAATTACTTAATGATGGAGAAAGATTTGGAAATTGGAGGTAACAAGCATCCACTTAGTTTGCTATCTTGACTGCATAATTAAATTGTAGCAAATAAGCCCTTGCATTTTTCCTCGTCATAGAGTGAATTTTTAGCATATATTCAGAAGAAGAAAAACCTGGAATTTTATATTTTGTCCTGTTCTATATTGCTCATAAAAAATGCATAACAGCATTACACTTTGGACATCCATCCTCAAAGCCTGGGAAACATGAGGCTTGAGTGATTTAAAAGAAGATCTTCTGCAAATGCCTAGAAATACTCAGAAGCCTAGAAATGCACACATTTTTCTGTGCATTGCTAAAATTGGGGTTAAATTGTAAAAATGAATGCTGAATAACTCAATTGCTCACATTAATTAAGCGTCGTTTTTTAATAATAGTTGCATTGGAAATCTTAGAGATAACCTCATTTTTGGCATTAGTTCATTAGTTTCCTTCTGTATTCAAAGGATAGCAGAGACCATTTGCAACTGTGAGTATGGATGTGGAATAATTAGTTATGTTCTGCACATGTGTATCCGCCATCGTGAGAGTAGAAGAATTACACATATGCAGTTGTTACGGGAAAGTGCATCCTATTCTGATACCTTTTAACAATTCCAATATTTTGTGTGTTTTATTCATTGTCAGCTTCAAAATGAGTGCGGTTACCTGCCTGTCATCTTTTCAGTTTGTACAGTCATATTAAGACAGGGTTGGATGACAGGCTTGTTGGACAGTCCTGGCGTCTAAAATGTTCAGAATTGGCTTAAGATTTGCACTGGAGCTTTCCTCCAGTGTGTACGTGTACCATGGGACTAGAGTAGCCCATGGCTCTTGTAAACTGTTAAAGTCAAGATGTTTTTCCTACTGTGCCTAACAGCAATCTGCCAAATGATATGGGATATCCACAGTTAATGAACTTGAAATAAATACAGTTACACTGTTGGGTAAGAACCAATGGGATGAGCAAGTGCTATAAAGGAACCTGAATTTCCCTTCCAAAAGACATGGGGGAAATGGCCTAGAAAAGAGTTGTACAATATTAGGTATTTAACCCCTCAAAAGAGACTACATGCATTGTGTAATTAGTCATGATAATAATCTTTCATTTGTAATTTTTAGTAGTGTACATTTGCTAGCAAGCACTGTAACATTATGTATAATTCGTTAGAGAGGGGATAGCCAATTGGCATGATATAATTACTTTGCTTAAACGTAGCCCTAGTATTGTTCTATTTTTGTCCACAAAGTATTTTAATATAGTTTTCTGAAAATACAGTATCCATGACATTTCTTCTTCAGCTGATTTATGGGCACATTTTGTAGCTTACTTTCCGTGTGTCTCTTCTGATTCTCTACAATGTAGAGAACTGGATGGCAAGACCAAATTAAGTACCCTATTTGGTGAAAGCATTTTCCTGTCAAAGTAATATGTCTTTTCCTTCCCATGAGGAAGATCTTTGGATTTTCCATGAACTTGATGTGTCTTTTTTCTTTAAGTTATGTTTCATTTTTGTTTGTTTGTGTTTATGCTTCTCTTGTTTCTATTGCAGTTTGGCCTTGGTATTACCAACCTACAGTTTTTACTATATAAAAGCCAAAATAGAAGAGACAATAACTCAGGCCAGATGTAAGTACTGTGAAAGCGACTTCAGGGTCTGTTTGTTATCTCCTAGTGCCAGAGGTTTAAATACATCCAGACTTTGGAATACCCAAGGCTTATACATTTTAGTGGGTGTTATTACCAAATCAACAGCAATGATTCTAACCCATTCCAAACATGCAAGGAACAAGAAGTATTCTACATGGATAGAATATGAGCAGGTACTCCAGTCTCACTGGCAGTCCCTACCACCCTCCCCTGCCTTGCTTTGTGCTCATAGAATCATTGCAGTGCTGTGTCCTCTGTTGCTATTGTTTTAAGGGTCTGCTAGCTGGCACAAAATGTTTCACACAGTCTCTACTCATGGCACTCTGCTGGTAGTAGTAAAGTTTTTCTTTTTTTTTTTTTGCATTTGGCAAGAATGATATTATGCTCCACATCGTCGACTTTGTTGAAATAAATTAAATTTTACTGGTCTTTGGCTTTGGTTTGGCAATTAACTTTCTTCTAATTATCCAAATTAATGTTTTCAGTAATTCAAATGGATCAATTTGGGGTTTTTTTTAAGCGTCATTTGGAATGTGGAGTAATTATTAACACTAGTGCATATTTCAAGTCATGATTAATCTTTATTTTGTTTTGGGTGACTAGCTTCAGTAAAGTAAAATGACCATCATATCCTTTGCATATCACTCAATTATTTCTAACCACCTAAATTTTGTCTGTTACAATAAAGTAAAAAATATATATGCATATATATATGTGTATACCTTTTACCTCTGACTGTACATGAACTACAGTTTCTTTCCTTTCTCTGTCAGTTCTTTTTTGGTCTCTGCAGTCCTGATTCTCATTGCACATTGTGGTAATTTAGACCTTTATATTTCCGCTTTCACTTGATAGATAGATATGATGGTCTTTTAACAGCCACCAACTTTGCATGAGCTAGTTCTTTACTTGATAAATGAGGGGGTGCGTAGTGGGTCTTTGATGATTGGTAAATGCTTCTGTTTATAGGCTAGCATCATTGGTATTGCACTTGCGTTAGCCACTTTGCAAAACAGACCCTTGAAATAACCACAGTACAGAGAGGGTGCTCTAGTAGTAATTGACAGGACATATTTTCCAGTCTTCAAAAATATGTGTCTTTTCTTGCAGACTACAGCTGTACATAAATAAACCTTTGATCTATGCACAATATTTTTATTCAAGAAAGTCATTGAATAAAATATTGTTTGTGACCCCCCTTTGCTTTTACCCTCTTTTTTTTTGTTTCCCTGCTTTCTCTTTCTGATGGATTTTCACAGCAAAAAAGGGCAGAATGAAGGGCAAGTATTTTCTTGTTGCTCAATTTCTTTTTGTTTAGTACACTTGACATTTCCACTGATATTTCCATTCCTATTGGATACTATCCTCTGTGCTTCTCATTTGCTAGATTTTCCTCCATGATCACTCAGACCTTAGCGGCAAAAAAGGGGGAAAGATATGCCTGTGTTTATATACGTAACCTATTTCACTTTCTGTTTTTTTCTTAAATACTTGTGTGTTTTTATCCTTGCACTTTCTAATTCATACTAATATGAAGAATGCTATTAATTCACTAAAGGCATTAATGGGTTTATTAAAATCATTTTCTTTATCATGATATTGGTAAAATATTTGACATTTTAAATAAATACCTCTGGTGTAACATTGACAAAAGTCACTTTTTAAAGGATATCTTGGTTATAGTAGGGTTAGTTAGTAAATGGGAAAATCATAGACCTAACATTGTCTTTGATATAACTGTTGTAATCCACGTTATGAAATTAAAATTGATTTTATTACTGTAAAGTATTGGGGATCTTTATATTCATTCATGTGTTTCAGTTTAGGATGGAAATAGTCTGTTTTTATTTTTCCGTGTAAGGTTATTTTTCTAATGCCTTCCTATTGACATCAAATCTCAGGATGCATATTCCGGTTTGTCTAACCCTGTAACATTATCTTTGCAGATTCAGAAACGTTGAAGCCGGATAATTTTGAAGAATCTGGCTATACATTCATAGCACCAAGGTAGGTTTTGTTTTCTTTTTTTATAGCTCATTGTGGATATGTAGGGCTTCAAGAACAGGTCTGAGCTGGGGTCAAGACTGCTGTGGATTATGCCATGCCAAATTATGGAACCAAAGGAAACAATAACTTTAAAACTGAAAGAGAATGCTGTTCTTTCATTCATTTACTCATTCAGGTACTTAGCTGCTGTGTGCTAAAGAATATGCTGACTTGGGGATACAGCAGTGAATAGGACAGATGGAGGTTTTGCTTTTGTTGGAACCAACGGTATATCCAAGAAAAACGAAGAGTTGTGAATTTGCATTTGTGACTATGTATACACATACAAACTCTCACTTTCTGTCTCTACACACACACACACACACACACACACACACACACACACACACAGAGAGATAGATATGCATAGATGTGTACAGATATATACATATATGTGTATATATACACAAGAATGTGTATGCCTCATAGAATGACAACATCATTGATTTTTTTAACACAAGTTTTTGGGAAATATATTTTAATACAGTGAGATTTTCTCACATAATTTTTAAGATTAGCATTCTTTCCTCCTAACCAATTTTACTTCTCTCGCTTATAATCCCCCTTCCGTAGCTCTAATATACATCTTCATCTCTACCTCTATTTTCTTATAATTATTTGAAACTCCATTCAAGGATCCAAGATTATTCTTTATTTCTATTTCTATCCTTCATTTTTGACTCCCACTCTCCATCAGACACATGTAATAAGACAAATCAACAGAATTCCTATTACCCTAGGCTACTGAATAAAATAGATTCAGAAGCTTGTAGTATCCAATTCTCACAATTTTTCCTTCTTAAAGAAATTGCTCTAAGAAGGCTCCTAAAAACTGGTCTCAGTTATTCTTTCTATTTCTGCATAAGACTATCTGAATTTTTGGTTCTTATTGAAAGTAGGGAATATACATAACTTTTTGAGAAATCTCTGTTAACTAAGCATATTTCTGGCTTTGTGAGTGACTCTGCCCTCAAGCAGTGTTCCTGCTTGAACTGCCTTCAGGCTTGGACACTGCTGATCCCACGCTTTGACATTCTGCCTCCTCTTGCTTAATGACATACTTTTCTGGTTTTCTTCCTCCCTCCCTGGCTGCATATTCAGTCTCTTTCATGAGCTTCCCTTCTTGTACACATCACTCATATGAAGCTGCTGGCCTGGGCTCTCTTATCTGCCTATTTTGAGTCTACAGACATACCACAGATGCCCACTATTCTGTGTCTACAGTTTGGGGTGATGGCTCCCAAATCTACAGGATGTTGGTAACATCTAGAAACAAAATAGGCATACTATGTGGTTTATTGACCTTACATTATTATATAAGATCAAACAATATATTTCCAGACTTTATGTCTACCCTACTTATTTTAATATGAGACTTCATGTTTATGGAGCCTAATAGGAATCTCTCTTCAAGGTGCTCCAAATTCATGATCTCCTGAACATTTGTCCTCTTTGGAAAACTCTTCTTTCTGTGTTGCCTCAGTGACAAAAATACTGTTCTCCCCAAATACCCAGTCTTGAGACCTGATAGATGTCTTTGCTCCCTTTCCTTTATATGGAACTTCTGGTCGATCAACAAGTCTTGCCACATAGAATTTATCTTATGAGTATCAAGTATGTCTGTCAAACTCTGCTGCCTTTGTTCTAGTTCAGGCTAGTGCCTTCCTCACTTAAACTACTAAGGCTGCCTCTTAATTGATCTCCCTGCCTCCAGTATTTCTCCCTTACTTCCAATTTCTGTCTCCTTTCTGTAAGCAGAGGGAGTCTCTAAACTTTCAATAACATTATGTTTCTCGGCTGTTAAATACTAACCAGTGGCTTCGTATTATCCCCATGATAATCGATACTGTATAGGAAAGCTTTCAAATCTTCTGTCACTAGGTCCCAGTTTACCAGTGTGGTCCCCTGTACTCTAAATCAGGGGCTGACAAGCTACAGCCTGCAGTTTTACGTGTAAAACTTTATACGTAAAGTTTTATTAGAACACAGCCGCAGGCATTTGTTGATGTATTGCCCGTGGCTGCTTTCACTACAAAGGCAGAGCGGAGGGGTTGTGGCCTAGACCTTTTAGCCCATAGAGCCTGAATCATTTACTCTCTTGCCCTTTAAGAAACAGTCTGTCAACCTCTGCTTTAAAGTCTAGCCACACTAAACTTTTCTTATTTCCTAAAATGCATTGTTTTTTCCTCCTTACTGCTTTTCATCTACTCATTTTCTTTTCTATTTTGGATTGAACACACACACCTCCGGTCCTTCCCAAACTCCAACTTGAAAGCTCCTTGATCTGGGAATTTCTTTCCCATCATCACTGGATTAGACATCCTTGCTGACTGCTTCATAGAATCCTGTATTTCCCGTACTAGAGTACTGGCCACCTTTCATTTTATTTTCCCCAACACAGACATGATGGCATCTGTCTGACTTACCATTCAATACTCAATATCAAATCTACTGATTGGCACACAGTGGGGGCCTCATAAATAGTTGACGACTGGAGAATCTATAAATGTATGAAAAGTATTTTAAAAATCATATTATTAATTATACTACCTACAATCTTACTAGCAATTTTTTGATACAAGTAACTTTGGGCCACTGCTAAAGCTAGTTTTAGCTGGAAAGCGGAATATTAATGTAGCACAGGGGTGAGAAGAGGTTGAGATACGGGGTGCCCTGTGTTGAGACTCTCCCTCCGAGCATGGTAAACGTCCAGGAATTCCCAGAGAAGATAAATATCTCTCTCAATCTCAATTCCCAATTCATAGACAGTGGATTTTGTTATAGTTCAGCAACGATTAGCATATGGATCATTTCTGTGGCCTGTCACGTTCAATATCAATATGACTGGCTGGAAGACTAGAATTCACCTGTGTGTTCGGGGAAGGAGCAAATAGCAGAGGAGGGAAGAAGTGTCGTAGCTTGTGGGAGAAACAATGAGTGTTCACCCCAGTTAACATGTGTTAAGCCTTTTACATGTATGATTCACATGTATGATTTGATTATATTTACCCCTCAAAAGAGCTCTCTGATAAATTAGTGTTATATATTATCCTATTTCACAGATCCGGAAACAGTTTTAGAGATGTTAAATAATACGGGATTTGAATCTGTTTCCTTGCTACTCTAAGGTATAAATATCTACACTGAATATGCAAATACTTAGGGAATCTCAAAAGAATGTCCAGTACAGCTGAGTAAAATAGTTTTGTAGGGAACATTTCCTGGAAACATGAGCATTGGATGTGTATTCAAAGATTTGTGGAAAGTAAACTGATAGAAAGTTGGGATAAAGAAAAAATTGGTGAGAAAAGGGAGACATTTATGTAGCATAGAATATCCAGCATATGTTTTTGTCACTGTTATTAATGGGAAACAGTGAAGCAAACTCTAGAGAAAGACTTTCAGGATCTGTTTCCCAGATTTTCATGGTCATAGCTGTGTTACTCAGATTCTCTGCATCTTAGTTCCTTTACTTGTAAAATGGTGCTAACAATAATACCTACCTCATACAGTTTTTATAAGCTTTAAGTGAGATAATATTGCATGCAGAATATTTAGCATACCTCTTGGTATGACATGATCTTAAATAAATATTATTTATTATTATTTTTTTGCGGTACGCGGCCCTCTCACTGCTGTGGCCTCTCCCGTTGCGGAGCACAGGCTCCGGACATGCAGGCCATGGCTCAGCGGCCATGGCTCACGGGCCCAGCCACTCTGCGGCATGCGGGATCTTCCCGGACCGGGGCATGAACCCACGTTCCCTGCATCGGCAGGCGGACTCTCAACCACTGCGCCACCAGGGAAGCCCTTATTTATTATTACTGATGGTTATATTAAGAGGTCAGAGCAGGAGGGATAGTTATTTAATAAAAGATATTATGGGAATTTCCTGGTGGTCCAGTGGTTAGGACTTGGCACACTGCCATGGGCCCGGGTTCAATCCCTGATTGGGGAACTAAGATCCCGCAAGGCATGTGGTGTGGCCAATAATAATAATAAAGGATGTTAAAAAGCAGTTATTTTAAAATAATTTAAAGAAGAAAGCTCGTGAAATTTAAAGGTAGAACCATTTTTGTTAATTCTTAAATAATTAAACTCTTTGATCCTAGTTAATACTCGGTTTTTGCAATTTCCTTAAATTTTGAAAACTGGAAAGGAAAGCATGGAGAATACAGATGTGTGGAGCATTTTTCCTATCTTTAAGAGAATTACAGTCATAGGGATGAAAGTCTACAACATGGATTAATTTTTCTATCTTTCTTGGATAATCAGAAATGAGAAAGCACTTCAAAGATAAGTTAGAATAAGAAAGAAAAGTATGTGATCACCAGTAATTCAATGCTAATTTGAGATGTATGACCTATGTAAGTTCGTGGAATAGAATGAGAACAAACTGACTTTCTAGAAATAAATAATTTGCCAAATTTCTAATATCAAAGATCTTTTAGTTTGCAGCCGTTTAAGTTACAAATCCCATTTCGGTCAGAAACACAAAGTGACCAAAAAAGATTATATAGCTTTGAGGCCCTGAAGGTATTTTCAGCAAATCGAAATTGAATTTGTTCCTTTAAAGCCATCCAGAGGTTTCTCCACCTTGCTACTTTAATCTTTTTTAGGGGAAAAAAAAAATTCCTCAGAAAAGTAATGATCAATATGCATAAGATCGATCTCTTTTAGAAACACAGTGCCTCATAGACAGTTTATCAGCAAAGTCTATCCCACATGTCCTGAGGGAACTCAGCAGTTGTAACCACAGTTATTGCCTGTCATGCACTTTCCTGGGGTGGTTCCTTTGGGAGAGATCTTAAGAAATGCTGATTATCTCCAGTTGTCAACTCCCAGGCCTATGCTGAACAATCATTAGGCTAACAGGCAACCGATGTTGATGCTGTCTGTCTAGACGTACATTCACATCCCAAATATTTCAGTCAGGCTCTTGCTACTTACTACGTAGTGCACAGGCACCCTGCTCTGCCTGGTGTGTAACTTTCTGTTGTCCCGGCTCATTCTTACTACTGGAGAACTCATTCCCCTGACACAACGTTCAGCGTTGTGTTTTCTCACGTCGTAGTTGTTTAAATTCTTTCACTTCTACTCACGTCCTAATTCAACAACTTTCCTTAATGGTAGTTTAGCACTTTCACTGCTTTTGCCATTAGGATACATCAAAAGGTCAATAATATCTTTAGATTCCTTCAAAGTTGGGCACAACCGAGCCAGCAAGGATCAAAACAGAAACAAAACATAACATGATGACGTTGTCTAAACTAACTGCTCACAACACTGACAGCCTTCTATTGGTAGAGGTCAAAGCTGCTTTTGGCCTGAAGCTTTGTAACTATAAAAGCTCACAAAGTTCAAAGCACAGTGTAGGTTATGTTAAAACACTAATTAGGGATCTGAAGACTTGGCTTCCCTTTCCCCTCAGGGCTTGACCACTTGCTAGTTAGGTGCCTTTGGGTAAATCTTTTTATATCTTTGAATCTCAGTTTCCTCACTATTAAAATATTAAATTACCTTCTGATAAAGTTATTTTTAGGATTAAATGATTAAAAGAAAATTTTAGAAATGCCTTCTAGACAATAACATCGAATTTTAAAATTCCATGTTTTATTAATGATTTTATTAATAATTATTTCATTTAGTCCTTCTAAAACATTCTATTTAATCCTTCTAAAACCTTCCCATCAGCTTCTAATTCTGTGCGATCCTAGTTCAATGTATTGGCCTTTTGACTTCCAGGCTAGTGTTATTTCCAAAAAAGCATAGCATTGTGGGAAGAAGTCAACTTTAGCTCTGTCAGTAATTTAATGGGTATTATGAAAACTTTTTAAACCTTGTCTTTAAACGAAAATTTTCCATGAACCGAGAAGTCGCGTTTTTGAAGTTCTGACATTCTTTTCCTCTCTGCAGCTTTGTATTTAGATAACGCTTACTTTTTGCATCTGAAAATGTTTACTTTTTGATTGCATTTTTGTCTTGAATATTTGATTAACCAGTCTGTTAGTTGTATTAACCTAGTTGTTATAATTGCAATCTTCTTATGATATTTATGTTGCCTTACATTTATTCTTAATTTCCAAAACACTTAGGACAGCAGTTCTCAAAGTATAGAACCCTGTGGGTTCCAAAGTCTCTTTCAGAGAATCTGCAAGGACAAAGCTGTTTTCCTAACAATGTTAAATGGCATTTGTGTTTTTCATCATATTGACATTTGCAGTGACAGTACAAAAGCAATGGTGAGCTGATACCTTAACAGGAATCAAGACAGTGGTACTAAAGACTACTGGTAGCCACTGTAATCTTCATTGCCAGGCACCCACATTGGGGAAAAAGCCAGTGTCACTTTAAAATATCCTTGATTAAAGCAGTAAGAATTATTAATTTTACTGAGGTTTACCCATGAGTATATGTCTTTTAATACTCTGTGTAAAAAAAACAAAGGAAGTTTTACTGCATACCAGAGTAACTTGCCTATCTCCAAAAATTGTGTGAATTGAGAGCTAAAATAGGAGCTTCTTGCTTTTTTTCCAGGTGATATCATTTTACTAGAAAGAATGAATGACAGAGGAACTGTGGTTATTCAGACTTGGGTATTTGGCAGACATTTTCTCAAAAATTAGTTAAGTGAGCCTTTTACTTTGAAGAAAACAACTGAAAGTATTTGTTCCCAATGACAAAACCTGAACTTCAAACAAAAATTAGAATTTTAGGAAAGTTACATATTCATTACTGTAAGCATGACAGCTTCCCCATAGTTATAGACTTATCTGGTGAGATCAGTGATGTTATTAATGAATGTGAATTTTCATTATTGTGTAATAAAATATGTTACCGTTTAGAACATCTGCATTATTCATATCTTCCAAATAACCAATTTATGATGTGATAAAAATCATGATGGGTAAAAGATTCATTCAAAATGTAAGATGGTGCATTGAATTTTAATATAACAGAGTACAAAATGTTCATTGGTATTATTTCAGATTCCATATCACAAATTATGAATCAAAAAATTGCAAATAATCAAGATTGTTACTTGATTGTTACAAATTGTTACTCAAGAGAAAAGAACACCCACAATTATCTGAAAAGATTATTAAAATAATTCTCCTTTCCAACTGATGATCTGTGTGAGCACTTACTTTTTTCAAGTGCCAAAACAATCTTGCAGTCAGCTGAATACAGAGACACTAGTGTCTTTTCTTAAGTCAGTAATTACAGATATGTGCAAATAACTAAATCAATGCCACTTTATTTTACTCCATTTTTTAAAATAGTAATTTCTCAAAAAAACGTTAACACAATGGGTTTATTGTAGATATTTGATAAATATATATCTTTAAATTTCTCAGTGTTAATTTCTATATGTAAATTGCTAACCTACTGCATAAAATGACAATAGTACAGTAGGAGTAACAGAAGCCAACACTTATTGGGCACCTTCTGTCCAGAGTTCAAATGGTTAATATATTTAATATATAATATATAATCCTGACCACTTGATGTTAAAGTATTATTCCATTATAAGGATGAGGAAATGGAGATAACCAGAATTCAACAGCTTGCGAAGTCTTGCAGCTAGTAAAAAGTTTAAAAATTAAGTGTTTTCACTACCTATGCTTACTGTGTACATTTTTGTAAGGTTGTGATTTTAACACCTAATATCCTAAACTATTTTTTTCAGAGATTACTGCAATGATCTTAAAATATCAGATAATAACACCGAATTTCTTTTAAATTTTAATGAGCTTATTGATAGAAAAACTCCGAACAACCCATCATGTAAGTATGCGTTAATTTGCAATAATTGCTTCACTGTGGTTATTATCCAAAGTAGTCAAATCGTGGTTCAATTTAGTTTGTTGGTATGCTGGTTTATTTATTTACTTTTTGAAGTTTTAATGGTAATAATTTGACCCTTAATTTTTTTATATATTACAGAAATTTTATTCTGTTATTAAGTAAAATCCAGTGTTCAAATCCAGGTATTCAATACTTGCAAAAGGTTAGATGTAAATAGTATATGCTTACCTTGTTCCTGTCAAATTTGGGAAACTGAATTTGGAATGATCTTTTGAAGGTTCTTTATTGCATTGTTCTTTCCTCTATGCAGCGGAAAACACATTTTATTTTAGTTTATTTATTCTTTACATCTCTGTTAGAGTATAATTGCTTTACAATGGTGTGTTAGTTTCTGCTTTATAACAAAGTGAATCACTTATACATATACATATGTTCCAATATCTCTTCCCTCTTGCGTCTCCCTCCCTCCCACCCTCCCTATCCCACCCCTCCAGGCGGTCACAAAGCACCGAGTTCATCTCCCTGTGCTATGCGGCTGCTTCCCACTAGCTATCTACGTTACATTTCGTAGTGTATATATGTCCATGCCTCTCTCGCGCTTTGTCACAGCTTACCCTTCCCCCTCCCCATATTCTCAAGTCCATTCTCTAGTAGGTCTGTGTCTTTATTCCTGTCTTACTCCTAGGTTCTTCATGACATTTTTTTTTCTTAAATTCCATGTATATGTGTTAGCATACGGTATTTATCTTTCTCTTTCTGACTTACTTCACTCTGTATGACAGACTCTAGGTCTATCCACCTAATTACAAATAGCTCAATTTCGTTTCTTTTTATGGCTGAGTAATATTCCATTGTATATATGTGCCACATCTTCTTTATCCATCCATTCGATGATGGACACTTAGGTTGTTTCCATCTCCGGGCTATTTTAAATAGAGCTGCAATGAACATTTTGGTACATGACTCTTTTTGAATTATGGTCTTCTCAGGGTATATGCCCAGTAGTGGGATTGCTGGGTCATATGGTAGTTTTATTTGTAGTTTTTTAAGGAACCTCCATACTGTTTTCCATAGTGGCTGTACCAACTTACATTCCCACGAGCAGTGCAAGAATGTTCCCTTTTCTCCACACCCTCTCCAGCATTTATTGTTTCTAGATTTTTTGATGATGGCCATTCTGACTGGTGTGAGATGATATCTCATTGTAGTTTTGATTTGCATTTCTCTAATGATTAATGATGTTGAGCATTCTTTCATGTGTTTGTTGGCAGACTGTATATTTTCTTTGGAGAAATGTCTATTTAGGTCTTCTGCCCATTTTTGGATTGGGTTGTCTGCTTTTTGTTATTGAGCTGCATGAGCTGCTTATAAATTTTGGAGATTAATCCTCTGTCAGTTGCTTCATTTGCAAATATTTTCTCCCATTCTGAGGGTTGTCTTTTGGTCTTGTTTACGGTTTCCTTTGCTGTGCAAAAGCTTTTAAGTTTCATTAGGTCCCATTTGTTTATTTTTGTTTTTATTTCCATTTCTCTGGGAGGTGGGCCAAAAAGAATCTTGCTGTGATTTATGTCATAGAGTGTTCTGCCTATGTTTTCCTCTAAGAGTTTGATAGTTTCTGGCCTTACATTTAGGTCTTTAATCCACTTTGAGCTTATTTTTGTGTATGGTGTTAGGGAGTGATCTAATCTCATACTTTTACATGTACCTGTCCAGTTTTCCCAGCACCACTTATTGAAGAGGCTGTCCTTTCTCCACTATACATTCCTGTCTCCTTTATCAAAGATAAGGTGACCATATGTGTGTGGGTTTATCTCTGGGCTTTCTATCCTGTTCCATTGATCTTTCTGTTTTTGTGCCAGTACCATACTGTCTTGATTACTGTAGCTTTGTAATATAGTCTGAAGTCAGGGAGCCTGATTCCTCCAGCTCCATTTTTCGTTCTCAAGATTGCTTTGGCTATTCGGGGTCTTTTGTGTTTCCATACAAATTGTGAAATTTTTTGTTCTAGTTCTGTGAAAAATGCCAGTGGTAGCTTGATAGGGATTGCATTGAATCTATAGATTGCTTTGGGTAGTAGAGTCATTTTCACAATGTTGATTCTTCCAATCCAAGAACATGGTATATCTCTCCATCTATTTGTATCATCTTTAATTTCTTTCATCAGTGTCTTATAATTTCCTGCATACGGGTCTTTTGTCTCCTTAGGTAGGTTTATTCCTAGATATTTTATTCTTTTTGTTGCAGTGGTAAATGGGAATGTTTTCTTGATTTCACTTTCACGTTTTTCATCATTAGTGTAAAGGAATGCCAGAGATTTCTGTGCATTAATTTTGTATCCTGCTACTTTACCAAATTCATTGATTAGCTCTAGTAGTTTTCTGGTAGCGTCTTTAGGATTCTCTATGTATAGTATCATGTCATCTGCAAACAGTGGCAGCTTTACTTCTTCTTTTCCAATTTGGATTCCTTTTATTTCCTTTTCTTCTCTGATTGCTGTGGCTAAAACTTCCAAAACGATGTTGAATAAGAGTGGTGAGAGTGGGCAACCTTGTCTTGTTCCTGATCTTAGTGGAAATGCTTTCAGTTTTTCACCATTGAGGATGATGTTGGCTGTGGGTTTGTCATATGTGGCCTTATTATGTTGAGCTAAGTTCCCTCTATGCCTACTTTCTGCAGGGTTTTTAACATAAATGAGTGTTGAATTTTGTTGAAAGCTTTTTCTGCATCTATTGAGATGATCATATGGTTTTTCTCCTTCAATTTGTTAATATGGTTTATCACATTGATTGATATGTGTATATTGAAGAATCCTTGCATTCCTGGGATAAATCCCACTTGATCATGGTGTATGATCCTTTTAATATGCTGTTGGATTCTGTTTGCTAGTATTTTGTTGAGGATTTTTGCAACTATGTTCATCAGTGATACTGGCCTGTAGTTTTCCTTCTTTGTGACATCCTTGTCTGGTTTTGGTATCAAGGTGATGGTGGCCTCATAGAATGAGTTTGGGAGTGTTCCTCCCTGTGCTATATTTTGGAAGAGTTTGAGAAGGATAGGTGATAGCTCTTCTGTAAATGTTTGATAGAATTCGCCTGTGAAGCCATCTGATCCTGGGCTTTTGTTTGTTGGAAGATTTTCAATCACAGTCTCAATTTCAGTGCTTGTGATTGGTCTGTTCATATTTTCTATTTCTTCCTGATTCAGTCTTGGCAGGTTGTGCATTTCTAAGAATTTGTCCATTTCTTCCATTTTATTGGCATAGAGTTGCTTTTAGTAATCTCTCATGATCTTTTGTATCTCTGCAGTGTCAGTTGTTACTTCTCCTTTTTCATTTCTAATTCTATTGATTTGAGTCTTCTCCCTCATTTTCTTGATTGAGTCTGGCTAATGGTTTATCAATTATTTTTATCTTCTCAAAGAACCAGCTTTTAGTTTTATTGATCTTTGCTATCATTTCCTTCATTTCTTTTTTATTTCTGATCTGATTTTTATGATTTCTTTCCTCTTGCTAACATTGGAGTTTTTTTGTTCTTCTTTCTTTAATTGCTTTAGGTGCAAGGTTAGGTTGTTTATTCGAGATGTTTCCTGTTTCTTAAGGTAGGATTGTATTGCTATAAACTTCCCTCTTAGAACTGCTTTTGCTGCATCCCATAGGTTTTGGGTCATTGTGTCTCCATTGTCATTTGTTTCTAGGTATTTTTTGATTTCCTCTTTGATTTCTTCAGTGATCACTTCGTTATTGAGTAGTGTATTGTTTAGCCTCCATGTGTTTGTATTTTTTACAGATCTTTTCCTGTGATTGATATCTAGTCTCATAGCATTCTGGTCAGAAAAGATACCTGATACAATTTCAATTTTCTTTCTTTTTTTTTTTTTTTTTTTTTTTTTCGGTACACGGGCCTTTCACTGTTGTGGCCTCTCCCATTGCGGAGCACAGGATCCGGACACGCAGGCTCAGCTGCCATGTCTCATGGGCCCAGCCGCTCCGCGGCATGTGGGATCTTCCCGGACCGGGGCACAAACCCGTGTCCCCTGCATCGGCAGGCGGACTCTCAACCACTGCGTCACCAGGGAAGCCCTCAATTTTCTTAAATTTACCAAGGCTCGATTTGTGACCCAAGATATGATCTATCCTGGAGAATGTTCCATGAGCACTTGAGAAAAATGTGTATTCTGTTGTTTTTGGATGGAGTGTCCTATAAATATCAATTAAGTCCATCTTGTTTAATGTATCATTTAAAGCTTGTGTTTCCGTATTTATTTTCATTTTGGATGATCTGTCCATTGGTGAAAGTAGGGTGTTAAAAGTCCCCTACTATGAATGTGTTACTGTTGATTTCCCCTTTTATGGCTGTTAGTATTTGCCTTATGTATTGAGGTGCTCCTATGTTGGGTGCATAAATATTTATAATTCTTATATCTTCCTCTTGGATCGATCCCTTGATCATTATGTAGTGTCCTTCTTTGTCTCTTCTAATAGTCTTCATTTTAAAGTCTATTTTGTCTGATATGAGAATTGCTACTCCAGCTTTCTTTTGGTTTCCATTTGCATGGAATATCTTTTTCCATCCCCTTACTTTCAGTCTGTATGTGTCTCGAGGTTTGAAGTGGGTCTCTTGTAGACAGCATATATATGGCTCTTGTTTTTGTATCCATTCAGCCAGTCTATATCTTTTGGCTGGAGCATTTAGTCCATTTACATTTAAGGTAATAATCGATATGTATTTTCCTATTCCCATTTTCTTAACTGTTTTGGGTTCGTTATTGTAGGTCTTTTCATTCTCTTTTGTTTCCTGCCTAGAGAAGTTCCTTTAGCATTTGTTGTAAAGCTCGTTTGGTGGTGGTGAACTCTCTCAGCTTTTGCTTGTCTGTAAAGGTTTTAATTTCTCCATCAAATCTGAGTGAGATCCTTGCTGGGTAGGGTAATCTTGCTTGCAGGTTTTTCTCCTTCATCACTTTCAATATGTCCTGCCAGTCCCTTCTGGCTTACAGAGTTTCTGCTGAGAGATCAGCTGTTAACCTTATGGGGATTCCCTTGTGTGTTATTTGTTGTTTTTCCCTTGCTGCTTTTAATATGTTTTCTTTGTATTTAATTTTTGACAGTTTGATTAATATGTGTCTTGGCATATTTCTCCTTGGATTTACCCTGTATGGGACTCTCTGTGCTTCCTGGACTTGATTAACTATTTCCTTTCCCATATTAGGGAAGTTTTCAACTATAATCTCTTCAAATATTTTCTCAGTCCCTTTCTTTTTCTCTTCTTCTTCTGGAACCCCTATAATTCGAATGTTGGTGTTTTCGTGTTGTCCCAGAGGTCTCTGAGACTGTCCTCAGTTCTTTTCATTCTTTTTTCTTTATTCTGCTCTGCAGGAGTTATTTCCACTATTTTATCTTCCAGGTCACTTATCCGTTCTTCTGCCTCAGTTATTCTGCTATTGATCCCATCTAGAGTATTTTTCATTTCATTTATTGTGTTGTTCATCATTGTTTGTTTCATCTTTAGTTCTTCAAGGTTCTTGTTTAATGTTTCTTGCATTTTGTCTCTTCTATTTCCAAGATTTTGGATCATCTTTACTATCATTATTCTGAATTCTTTTACAGGTAGACTGCCTGTTTCCTCTTCATTTGTTAGGTCTGGTGGGTTTTTATCTTGCTCCTTCATCTGCTGTGTGTTTTTCTGTCTTCTCATTTTGCTTATCTTACTGTGTTTGGGGTCTCCTTTTTGCAGGCTGCAGGTTCGTAGTTCCCGTTGTTTTTGGTGTCTGTCTCCAGTGGCTAAGGTTGGTTCAGTGGGTAGTGTAGGCTTCCTGGTGGAGGGGACTAGTGCCTGTGTTCTGGTGGATGAGGCTGGATCTTGTCTTTCTGGTGGGCAGGTCCACGTCTGGTCTGTGGCCTTATTATGATTTTAGGCAGCCTCTCTGCTAATGGGTGGGGCTGTGTTCCTGTCTTGCTAGTTGTTTGGCATAGGGTGTCCAGCTCTGTAGCTTGCTGGTCGTTGAGTGAAGCTGGGTGCTGATGTTGCGATGGAGATCTCTGGGAGATTTTTGCCGTTTGATATTATGTGGAGCTGGGAGGTCTCTTGTGGACCAGTGTCCTGAAGTTGGCTCTCCCACCTCAGAGGCACAGCACTGACTCCTGGCTGCAGCACCAAGAGCCTTTCATCCACACGGCTCTTCAATTTGGGATGGTTCGTTGTCTATTCATGTATTCCACAGATGCAGGGTACATCAAGTTGATTGTGGAGATTTAATCTGCTGCTTCTGAGGCTGCTGGGAGAGATTTCCCTTTCTCTTCTTTGTTCTCACAGCTCCCAGGGGCTCAGCTTTGGATTTGGCCCTGCCTCTGCTTGTAGGTCGCCGGAGGGCTTCTGTTCTTTGCTCAGACAGGACGGGGTTAAAAGAGCCACTGATTTGGGGGCTCTGGCTCACTCAGGCCATGGGGAGGGAGGGGCACGGAGTGCGGGGCAGGCCTGCGGCGGCAGAGGCTCGCGTGAAGTTGCACCATCCTGAGGCGCGCCGTGCGTTCTCCCAGGGAAATTGTCCCTGGATCCCGGGACCCTGGCAGTGGCGGGCTGCACAGGCTCCCCGGAAGGGGGGGTGTGGGTAGTGACCTGTGCTCGCACGCAGGCTTCTTGGTGGCGGCGGCAGCAGCCTTAGCGTCTCATGCACGTCTCTGGGATCCGCACTTTTAGCCGCGGCTCGCTCCTGTCTCCGGAGCTCCTTTAAGCAGCGTTCTTAATCCCCTCTCCTCGCGCACCAGGAAACAAAGAGGGAAGAAAAAGTCTCTTGCCTCTTCGGCAGGTCCAGACTTTTCCCCGGATTCCCTCCCGGCTAGCTGTGGTGCACTATCCCCCTTCAGGCTGTGTTCACGCCGCCAGTCCTATCCCTGCGCTCCGACAGAAGCCCGAGTCTCAGCTCCCAGCCCCGCCCGCCCCGGCGGGTGAGCAGACAAGCCTCTAGGGCTGGTGAGTGCTGGTCGCCACCGATCCTCTGTGCGTGAATCTCTCCGCTTTGCCCTCCGCACCCCTGTTGCTGCGCTCTCCTCCTCGGCTCCGAAGCTCCCCCCTCCACCACCCAAAGTCTCCGCCCGTGAAGGGGCTCCTAGTGTGTGGAAACCTTTCCTCCTTCATGGCTCCCTCCCACTGGTGCAGGTCCCGTCGCTATCCTTTTGTCTCTGTTTATTCTTTTTTCTTTTGCCCTACGTGGGGAGTTGCTTGCCTTTTGGGAGGTCTGAGGTCTTCTGCCAGCGTTCAGTAGGTGTTCTGTAGGAGTTGTTCCACGTGTAGATGTATTTCTGGTGTATCTGGGGGGAGGAAGGTGATCTCCTCGACTTACTCTTACGCCATCTTCCCCTCGTCCTGGGGTTTTATCTTGATCACAGTTAACGTTAATCTTAAAAAATATACATCTATAATTTACCATTTTATTGAAGTAAATCAAGTTAGAATGGCTCAATTTTAGTAGTTAGTTTTTAACAATTTTATTTGTCTTTCAGAGAAATTTGCATCATTTATACTCTGAAACCTCATAGAGATTTGTGGATTCTGGGCTCTTAAAACATTTAAAAATCTTAACTGTTTTTTCTTCCTAAAATTACCCTATTTATTAAAAAGTACAATCAGGAGAAAAGGCAGTATACTTAGGAAATAAGAGAGAAAAACCAACTGCCTGGCAAAAATTACCTTAGTAAATATAACTTGAAGATAAAAGTACACATAAATGACTTGTTTGTTCTCTTTCTCCTTCTTCCATCTTCTCCCTTCTGCTCTCCCTCGTCCTTCTTCTCTCTTTTTCTTTTCTTCTTAAAAGTTATTTCTCCTGCTATCAGGAAGAGTTAACTAAAGCATTTCCTCAGTTATAAAAAAAAGAAAATCCCTTCTTAAAGCTGTCTCTCAAACTTATATTTATCTCATAAGAAATTACTACTGAGCACCTCTAAGACGAGTTAGCCGGTTGCTCAAAAGAGCCACTCTGGAAACCTGTCATGGGTGGGTGAAGTCTGCATTGATCATGCCTGAACACGTGTGATTTCAAAACTTTCTGCTCAGTGTGAGCTCGTTCTGAGCAGAACCTTTACAATGTTATTATTTATTTCTAAGAGAGAACTGAAATAATAAGATTATTGAATACTCCTTTAATTGGATGTCTCGTCTCAGAGAAGTACAAGTGTTTAAAGAAAATACTTTTAGTAAAATAGCGCTAATATCCATAGTGTTATTTATGTTCTTCAGTCTCTTCCTTCATTTCAATTAACTTTTTTCTGCCTCCCCTATAATTCTGTGGGAAATGTTTGAGATGATTATATAAAAAATTGAAAACTTACTAGATGTTTTATTATAAGAGTTAATAGCTATGAAATAATTTCTATTTTCCTGTGACAGTGTTGTAGATTTTTCTCAATCATACTTTACCTCATGTTATCAATAATCTGTAAAACCAACTCTAAAAGTAGATATCAGTGATTGAAATGTAACTGTCCTAAATGGGTGTTTTTTAAAGAGGTACAAGTTTAACTTTGCTTTATAAAAGTACTTAATCCATCAGTAAAATTACAATTCTCATCTATTGTTTAAGTTAATTTATTAAACTACCTAAATGTGAATGCTGTAGAGTGGTTGTCTTCTTCATATTGTTCTTTATTTTTGAATTAAAGTAAAAATGAAAAGTGTAAATGTATAAAACAGTAAAGCTTAATACTAATAATCTATTTATTGCGTGTAACCAGCTGCAGGAGACAGATTTCAAGATTGATTTTAGGCTTAGAGCATAATGAAAATATGAATCAAACTATGAAATTACTTGCAACATTGATTTATATTACAGATTAAAACAATGGTCTCTTTTGTTTTACCTAAAAGGATTTAAGAATTAAAAGGATTTAAAAATTAAAATATATCACTCACTTTCCAAAAGGATTATTTTTTTATAGTGATTGTTTCTAAAACAATGTAATAAAAGTTCCTAGAATGAATTGAAATGAAGTCTAAAATATGGATTAAATTGATCCTTTAATCTTGAGTGAAAGATACATTGAGGTAAAATAATTAAAAGGAACTAAAATATTTTCTATGCCACCCCCAACTCTTGTGGTAATACAGTATTAACTAAGACCATATATTCCATATCTGAATAAAATGAAATAAGAAGTGTGAAGTTTCAGTCGGTACTTGTAGGTTATTTCAGAGCTTTATGGGCTTAGAGCAGAGAAGCCAAGAGAAAGGGAAGAAGGCAACATTTTTTGTTTAAGAGAGTGTATTCATTGACCCTTGGTCCTCGTCATCTCTTCCCTCCATTACCTTCAAACCTGGGCTAATACTCTCTTCAGTTACTCCACAAGTGACAGCCTGAAGCCTGTGCTCTTTCATCAATACCAGCAGATTCCAAAAGCCGGTCTTGGAGCAGTGCTGGTCTGTGATAAGTTATTCTGTTCCTTGGCCCCAAAACAGAAAACAAAAAAACAAACAAAACCCTATATGTATTATGTAGTTTTATATTTAGGCATAAAATCGTCTGTGAAATTATGATACTTTGGAATCCTTATCTTTTTGATAGCATTTATAAAATAATTTGCCTCATTTAGAATTGGTTTTTCCACTTCTAATTTTGTCCATATCCTGAAAAATGGAAGAGGAACAATATAAAAAATGTAGAAAATTAATAAGGTTACATTTTTAAATTCATAGAAATATTATCCACTCTAAATTGCTTCTGGAAATAGAAAATGTTTGTTTCATTACTATCCTAATTAAACTATGTGGGTGTAATTGAGGCTTTCCTTCTCTGTTAGGCAATACGGACTTGATTAATAGAGTCTTGCTGGATGCCGGCTTTACAAATGAACTTGTCCAGAATTACTGGAGTAAGCAGAAAAACATGTAAGTGTTTGTCTTATTAATAAAAGATATATACTCTGTATTTCAGTTTAGCTTCTCTCTGGGAAATTTTTGGAAAATAAATCTCAAATTTAAAGTTTATTTATCTTTAATAACCGTTTCCCAAGAAAACCATTTTGCAGTTGTTGACAACTTGAATTTTCAGTTGTGGGTGTGTGTCAGGACTAACATCTACCATTACTCAGCTTTACGCATGTATATGCTACAGTGTGAATGATCAAGTTAAATAGGTGTGCTTGCATGTGTCTCAGTGTTGGTGGTAAACTAGGGCTTCTAGTGAATGTTCAGTTAGCTTTCTAATAGCCCTGCCCTACAGCCAGTCAAGACAGGGAGAAATCTGACAATGGTTCTCGTTTCCAGTCTCTTCTCCGCCCCATTTCCAATCAACCACCAAGTGCTAAATATTGTTTCTAAAAATGTTTTCCTCTCTGCTTCATACTCAGGGTTCTAATTGTTTTCCATATCTAAGAAATCACAGCAGTGATGTCTCCGCCTTTAGGGCTTCCAATTCCTCTGCCCACGGGCCCCAGGCTGTTCTCCATGTAACTCATACTTTCCAGAGTCTCACTTTTAAAACGGAGCCCTAACTTCAGGGTGAAGGTGAAGCAGCCTCTCCAGCGTGGATTTCATGATCACTCATGAGCTGACCATTCTTCAGAAGCTTATACTTGCAACTGTACCTCCTGTTGTTTCTCACCTCATGCCTTATGCTTTTATTACACCAAATACTACCACTCTTCACTAGCTTTCCCTTACATGTACTCTTTTCTTTACATGTGATGTCTTCCTGCCATCTGTGTTAACTCCCATTCCATCTTCAGCATGCAGCTATCTCATTATTTCTTATGAAATGTCTTCCTTAAGCATCCTCCCTTTAACTATTTCTTAGATATTTTAAGAAATATCTAAAAACTGTTTTATTAAAACATAGTTTACATCTATTGATACATTTACTTCGGCCTCCTTTATGTCAGGAACTCATTCTGTTTCTCTTTGTACCACCAACACCTAAACTAACACCTTACAAAGAATAAGTTGAATGAAATTTCCTTCTTTTGTCTTCTGTTCCAGCAAGGGAGTGAAAGCACGGTTTGTTGTGACTGATGGTGGGATTACCAGAGTTTATCCCAAAGAGTAAGTTCAAATAGCATCTGTAAAAATTACTAGATTACAAAGGACTACTCCAAGGATCTGTACCTTACTGTATAAGGAAGCCATTCTTCAGAGAAACTGATCATTATTAGTAGTTAAATTGGAATTTACCTGAAGTACTTACTTATTAAAATACTCCATTTCTTTCAAAAATGCTATTATAATTCTTCAATGATGTTTTCGCTTGTCATATATATTACAACACTGAAGAGGTTATCAAAGAGATTTCTCTCTTCATAGACATAAGCTAACCTGGTTAAATGAACATAATGGTTATTACAAATATGTCAATTGGCAATGTTTGCATAGCACTTCATTGTTTTCACTGTTCTATGGATTTTATCTGTGTTTATCTTCAGAAGAGTCCATAAAGTGGGCTGTGTAGGCTTATTTATATTAATTGACTTATTAACTGACTTGTCTATAATTACCTGGCTAGTAAATGGCAGAGTAAAACTAGACGTCAGCTTTTTCTGCTCCTTAGTTTAATTCTAAGCAGATCTGTTGCTTAGTAGTGAATGTCATTTACACCATCAATTACCACTATCTTCCTTAGACATACCTGAGATACAGACATATCTGTAAAGTTCAGTGGTGTCCACAAAGGGAAAAGTAAGTTATCGAGTAGATTAAAGAATAAGAATGATGACCCATTTCCTCCTTAGGGCTGGAGAAAATTGGCAAGAAAACCCAGAAACATATGAGGACAGCTTTTATAAAAGAAGTCTTGATAACGATAACTATGTTTTCACTGCTCCGTACTTTAACAGTAAGTATTGCTTTAGAATTCAGCCATCTCAATTCCTTTTTTAAAAATAAATTATTGCTACTACCTGCTTCCCCCCACACAAACAATATATTTTATGGTATTTGCTCAGAATAGTCATCATTAAGCATATACCATGTGCACAACATTGGAAGGACAGAAGCATCCATTTAGTTGAGGAAGTAAAATGCATCTACAAGAAATCAGCCACCCAGTAGTGTAAAGACAGCATATCTACAGGCATGCATAATACATTGAAACACATATAGATCATCCCTCATTTCACAAACTGCAAATATATGTAAGAATGTTTAATGAATTTTAAAAATGTAATTAATCAGTTTGCTCTTTAATCGGTATTAGTTGCATAACATTTATAAAAATTAATAATAGCCTATATTTTAAAATACTTTATTGGGTTCTCTCCCTAAAACTTTCTAATTTAATCCTTCATCCTTTCTGGGGGTTGGTTCTACCATCACCATTTTCGCAAACAGGGAAACTGAAGTTCAGAGAATTTCAGTTTTTCCAGGAATATGTATCTTTTACAGTTTTACAGCAGTTTTGTGAATCTAAGATCAATCTTTCTGCTTTACTTCAGCAGCCTTCCCAATATTGTAGTAAGTGTCAAAGCAGGGATTTGGTGTGCATCCTTTATTGTGAGAGGGATGCAGCCAAGCTGAGTAATTCTCATTCCAAAGTCAATTCATGCAAACCAATTCCTGGACACTCTAATTAGCCTGCTATAAAATGGAAGAAAAGGGAAGAGGAGACCACTTCTTGATAACATATTTATGCTAGAACATTTAAGTAAAACAGTATCCACCTGTACCTATTAAAAGAAATGTAATATTATTTGCTTTATCTAGATAGGTCTATTTTTCCTTTTTTTTTTTTTTTTTTTTTTATAAAGCGGACCTGGTGCTTATGAATCGGGCATTATGGTAAGCAAAGCTGTAGAAATATACATCCAGGGAAAACTTCTAAAACCTGCAGGTAAGCACATATATTGTACACATACACACGACCGAAACTAAATGTGACCTACTGTTTATATTATCCACTGGTACTGCTTTTCAGGAAGGCTATCAGAAAGCTTCAACGAAAATAAAGTCAAATTTGAAAAATAAAATGAAACACAATTAGTTACGTATGAGATTGGGGATAAAATAAGAGTTGAGTTTTCAAAGAAGTGTGTATGTTTATACACTCTTGACATAAATTTAGGGAGTCAGTTTCGTGTTGTATATCAAAATTCTAATTGCTGGATTGATCCAGCAATTCCACTCAGAAGTCTATCCTATAAAGTATTTCAAATATACAAAAGTAGATATGGGCAAGGATGTGAATATTTGTAATAATTTAAACATGAAAAGTTAAGTTTCCATCATTGGGGGAAAAGATAAATTGTGGCATATCTATACTATGTATCTGTTAAAAAGAATTAGGTAGGGATCTATTAAAAAAAAACCTTACAATAAGATATATAGAATAATGAGTCTTTTGGTGAAAGAAATCAAGCAAATGAAAAAGTTCATAAAACTAAGCATCAGTGGGAATTAGAAGTGGGCTGGAATGAACAGATGCAGTAAAAGTTAAAAAAAAAAGTATAATTCAGTATTGTTTGAATTTTAGAAAAAATAGGCCAGATTGAGAAGGCCAGATTGAGAAGGTAGATAAACTCCTGTGATAAACTCCCCCCAGTGGTTGAACTGCATACATTCACTCCATCATTCACTCAGCAACTCATTCACTCCTTCCTTCATTCTCTCAATTGCTCATTTACTCATTCAATCTTATTCTGTCAATCACTCATTCACGTGCCACCTATTCACCTACCTACTCATCCACTCATTTATCCACACTTCAGCAAGCATTTCCTTTTTTTTCTTTTTTAAATTTTTTTTAACATCTTTATCGGAGTATAATGCTTTACAATGATGTGTTAGTTTCTGCTGTATAACAAAGTGAATCAGCTATACATGTACATATATCCCCATATCTCCTCCCTTTTGCGTCTCCCTCCCACCCTCCTTTTCCCACCCCTCTAGGTGGTCACAAAGCACCAAGTTGATCTCCCTGTGCTATGCGGCGGCTTCCCACTAGCTATTTTACATTTGGTAGTATATATACGTCCATGCCACTCTCTCACTTCGTCCCGGCTTACCCTTTCCCCTCCCCATATCCTCAAGTCCAATCTCTACATCTGCATCTTTATTCCTGTCCTGCCCCTAGGTTCTTCAGAACCTTTTTTTTTTTAAGATTCCATATATATGTGTTAGCATATGGTATTTATCTTTCTCTTTCTGACTTACTTCACTCTGTATGACAGACTCTAGGTCTATCCACCTAATTACAAATAGCTCAATTTCGTTTCTTTTTATGGCTGAGTAATATTCCATTGTATATATGTGCCACATCTTTATCCATTCATCTGTCTATGGACACTTAGGTTGTTTCCATGTCCTGGCTATTGTAAATAGAGCTGCAGTGAACATTGTGGTACATGACTCATTTTGAATTATGGTTTTCTCAGGGTATATGCCCAGTAGTGGGATTGCTGGGTCGTGTGGTAGTTCTATTTTTAGTTTTTTAAGGAACCTCCATACTGTTCTCCATAGTGGCTGTATCAATTTACATTCCCACCAACAGTGCAAGAGGGTTCCCTTTTCTCCACACCCTCTCCAGCATTTATTGTTTCTAGATTTTTTGATGATGGCCATTCTGACTAGTGTGAGATGATACCTCATGTAGTTTTGATTTGCATTTCTCTAATGATTAGTGATGTTGAGCACCCTTTCATGTGTTTGTTGGCAATCTGTATATCTTCTTTGGAGAAATGTCTATTTAGGTCTTCTGCCCATTTTGGGATTGTTTGTTTGTTTTCTTGATATTGAGCTGCATGTGCTGCTTGTATATTTTGGAGATTAATCCTTTGTCAGTTGCTTCGTTTGCAAATATTTTCTCCCATTCTGAGGGTTGTCTTTTCATCTTGTTTATGGTTTCCTTTGCTGTGCAAAAGCTTTTAAGTTTCATTAGGTCCCATTTGTTTATTTTTGTTTTTATTTCCCTTTCTCTGGGAGGTGGGTCAAAAAGGATCTTGCTGTGATTTATGTCATGGAGTGTTCTGCCTATGTTTTCCTCTAAGAGTTTGATAGTGTCTGGCCTTACATTTAGCTCTTTAATCCATTTTGAGTTTATTTTTGTGTATGGTGTTTGTTAGGGAGTGTTCTAATTTCATTCTTTTACATGTAGCTGTCCAGTTTTCCCAGCACTACTTATTGAAGAGGCTGTCTTTTCTCCATTGTATATTCTCAGCAAACATTTCTTAAGCACCTCCTGCATGCACTGGTCAGGTTAGGGAAGCCTCTTAAAACCCACCACCTTGAATGACCTCATATTTATAAAGCTGTTCCTGACACTTCTTTTTTTAAGCCTCCTTTATTAGTTAATATACCAGGTTATAGTAAATAAATGTGTGTATAAACGAAGTTTATAACAGTTTAAGAGCTATTAGCATTACTTTTTAATGAAAACCCCAAGAAATATATGTCTGTAATAAACATTATAAAATAGCATTAAATTGAATATAAATTATTTAAATTATCATACCCTAGAAATTATATTGTAAGCTAATTAAATTTGCCACCTTTTAAATGAATTTGAATCAGCTTTTCAATGTATATCTGCAATTAAACAGATTTTTTTTTTTTTTAATCTTAAGAAACTTACATTTGCCTGCTCAGGAATTTTTAAATGTGAGAGGAAAGATAAATGAGAATTATAGCTACATTTTTTAAATGCATGTGTCAATTTTTCTTTACATGATTGTTTCAGTTGTTGGAATTAAAATTGATGTAAACTCCTGGATAGAGAATTTCACCAAAACATCAATCAGGGATCCGGTAAGATAACTTTTTAAAAAATTCTTATGCTACATTTACTGATCTTAGAAAGCAAAGTCTTATACAGTGACAAAATAAATTTTCGATGCAACTACATTGAAGCAGAATTATGAATTACCATTTTTTCAAAGAATTTTTTGTTTAGTCAACTAATAAATAATAGGAAAATATTTCAGTATTATAATTTAAAATGCTAGTTTAAATATTTATTGGCTGATCTTTTCTAATTTGTAAAGATAAAGCTATTGACTAGACTATCGTTTAATCTTTTATACTAATTATTATAAAAGTTCTAATTACAATATGGTAATAATTAAAATGATATAATTAAAATCCAACTAGAAAGATAATATGAGGTGATAACTGTATTTCTGTCTTTCAGTGTGCTGGTCCAGTTTGTGACTGTAAAAGAAACAGTGATGTAAGAGAACTCTTTAAAATGGAATTTTTAAGTACAATTTTTTGTGTTACTCTTCCTAAGACTCTAATGATAAAGAAAGATGCAGGAAGGTTTAGTCAAATGCTAAAAAAATATTGTATGGAATTGTGAACTAATTCATAGATAAGAATTTGAATTATATGCTTTTAATTCCTAACCTTAAACATTAGAAGCATTTTAAGATATTCATTAAAAAGCCATATCAATATAGACTCTATTCGCTTCAGTCTCAATTGTGTTAGATTCTTTTGTACATATAAATACAAATTCGTTTCTGACCAGAGTTTCTAAACTGAAGCATATTTATTGATTATCAGTGCAATCTTCCCTCATCTTTTGCACTTTATCTGAATTTTTCACACTGTGTTTATAGTGGTGAGAAAGGTTTTTTAACTAAACCTTGGTATTACATAGTTTTACTTGCCTGGATTGGATTTTACATTGTCTTCTATTACTTCCATTTCTGTTTGAGAAATTGAAAAAGCAAATGTCAACTTGCTTTGTTCCAAGCCGAAGATGCTGTAAGAATGGTACTAGATAAATTATTCATATAATGAATAAGAATGACAAATTCCACTATTTTCTTTCAGTCCTCTTATGTATGTCTATATATTTCCAAAGGAAGCAGGGGTTTCATGTCATTTTATTCACTCCTAGTCTTGTGAAATCATAAGCCAGTAATTTTAATTATTTTTGTAACATCCATTTTACATAGACTATGTATCAGCTGTTTTTAGAGCAAAGGTTTTAGCAAGCTCCTTTCATATTAGAAAAATAGAGTGTATTACGTCCCCAAATCTGAAAACAATGTTTTTGTGATTTTATACAATAAAAATTATTAAATTGATTCATGCATTTAAACATAATTTAAACTGTATGGGAATACTTTAGGATATATGATTATTTTTCCTCTGTCAGAGGCATTTTTTTGGTCTTGTTTCCTGCTTTTACATCTCAAATTATCCAATCAAATATTTTTAGTATAGAATAGTTATAAATAACCTCATACTGCTGCTTTTTATTTTTAAGCCTGTGATGAATATTGCCCCAAATGGATTTTTCTTAATGTCTTTCTTGTCAAAATCTTAAGTATGTGTTTAAAATAATAATTGTACATTATTAAATGTTTTCGTTTATTCAATTTCCTGGTTCATTTAGATGACAGTGGGGTGGTGAAAAGATTATTTCTAATTTGTTCTTATGTTTTCGTTCAGACTGAGTTGACTTTTTTTTTTTTTGGTCTATGTTGGGTCTTCGTTGCTGCACGTGGGCTTTCTTTAGTTGCAGCAAGCAGGGGCTACTCTTCATTGTGGTGCAGTGGCTTCTCTTGCTGCGGAACACAGGCTCTACGTGCGCAGGCTTCAGTAGTTGCGGCGTGTGGGCTCAGTAGTCGTGGCTTAGTTGCTCCGCGGCATGTCGGATCTTCCCGGACCAGGGCTCAAACCCGTTTTCCCCTGCATTGGCGGGCGGTTCTTAACCACTGCACCACCAGGGAAGTCCCTGAGTTGACTATTTTAACTGGACGGATCGTGGTGGAATTTCAAGCCTTGATGGTTTGACAGCAATCTATATGCATGCCCTTAATTTATTTCATCAGAATCTCCTGAGCATATATTTCAAGAGAAGATATAGTTATCTAAGTTTTTCTCCTATTTTGTTATAATCATCTATATAATGGAGTAATGATTATGTAACCTAACCTTCCTAAAAAAGTGTATTAACTGTTATTTTTGTTTTGCTAGGTAATGGATTGTGTGATTCTAGATGACGGTGGGTTTCTTTTGATGGCAAATCATGATGATTACACTAACCAGGTATGTACCTAAAGTGGCAAGGAGGAGGGTTTCCAAAGTGTGTTTCCCTGATCAACATTACAAAACCCCTTTACACCACTATAAAAATTGATCATTGAAGTTCTTAATGTAAATATAAACCATCAAGAAATGCATCCTGAAACTAGTTTTCCTTATATTTGTTAGCTGAGTTTACTTTCTGGTACGGTTACCATTAAAATATAGAGCTAAGGATTTTAACATCATATGAACTTTTTATTTTTGATCTCTCAGAAATTTAGAAAATTTTCACATATTAATCAGTTGATAATGTCAGTCCTAATACATAGCTGGTTTGAAACATGAAAATTCTAATCTGAAATTTGGAAATTGGCAACAGTTAGGCTCTTTGGTTTACACAGGATTTTAAACAAAGTAGAATTAATTGCCAACTAATTTCATTTCTGAATCTGTATATCTGGCTTCTCTTTAAAAAACAAACAAAAAAGATCTCTCAATACTGGACAGTTTTCCTAAATTACAATATTTATGGGTTGGAATTGGTGAGCTAGAGGTTGTCCCTATAGATGGGACTCACTCCAGTTCAGCACAGTCCCTACAAGTTTCTTTTTCTAGTTTCACCATTTCTCTTATTGGATTGTGACTTAAGGCTTAGTAAACTGTCCATTCCTTCCAAATAGCACAGGGAGCCATTCAGAAATGAGAATACCTAATCTCACTGGAGTTTTTTCAGAGTATCATATACTGGTTTATTACTTGCTTTTGTTTTCAAGCTCCTCAGTAGTTTTAGTTCTCTTTGTATCATTTCTTTTGTTTGTACTGGTTCAGGTGTTAATATTTGGCTTACATTTGACACTTCATTATTTTTTTCTGTACCAGATTGGAAGATTTTTTGGAGAGATTGATCCAAGTTTGATGAGACACCTGGTTAATATATCAGTTTATGCTTATAATAAATCTTATGATTATCAGTCCGTGTGTGAGCCTGGAGCTGCACCAAAACAAGGAGCAGGGCATCGCTCAGCATACGTGGTCAGTAATATGCAACTCACCCTTCCATTCTCTCAGAGGGACTCTCAGTGTAGACTAATGTAATACTTCTTTATTCTGTTTTATAGCCATCAATAGCAGACATATTACACATTGGCTGGTGGGCCACTGCTGCTGCCTGGTAAGTCAAAATTGTAGTTTTATTGGTATTGAGAGAAAAGTGTTGTGAAATAGTAAAGAATGTGATGGAAAGATGGACATGTAGATAATTATTATGGGAACTAGTTTTTTCATTTCCTACAGCACATATTGGCAGTATTCATAAGTATTTTTTCTTACTGATCACTGTAAAACCGTTACAGTTATTCAGCTTTTTGTATGAAAACAGTATTATGCTCAGGCACACTTCAGCCTTTTCAGGGGCTTCTTTTACCTATGGATCTGTTGAAACTCTTTTCGTTTGTATTTTTTGTTTATATTATACTCAATCCTTACATTTTAGGCATATTGATCTATAAAAGGTTACTATTTATTGCCTTCATTGTGCAAGTTAAATGTCTTCATCCATCAAATTCGTGACATGATGACTTACCTTTCTACCTCTTCATTTTTCTTACAAAGGCTGGCATCATTTTAGAAGCATCATGTTCCTGAAATGGATCTAATTCTTTTCACTGGTTCTACCCTTCCTCCCTCCTTCCCCTCTTACCTATATCCTGCCATCTGTGAAAAGAAGACATTTAAACTGCTTATTGAGGCACTGTGGAAAGTCTGGAAGATCAAATTTGTCATTGTTTGGGTCTGATCAGTCAAGTAACTAATCCTCCTGTTGTGTCTGGGTCCATTCTCTCCCTCCCTCCCTCCCTCCCTCTCTCTCTCTCTTTTGTATCATTACCCTACTGTATTGTATAAGTTTTATTCCATGTATATTAATCTATAACGTTCACTTGATGTTGTGGCTTTCCCAGCGAAAATTAAATGATTATGCCATTTTATTAAAATAGCAAAGATGTTAGATTAAAAATCCAATTTATTCTAAAAAAAATTGTGAAAAAGGGTGCTTTCTGTTCTGACAATGACATTTGTATATGAATTTACATAGGTTTTCTGAAGCTCATAGTCATCGTGAAATACTTGATTGTCTTTATGCTATTTTCTGGCCAGAACCTTCCCCCTCCTCAACCTCCCCCCCAACTTTTGTTTTAACTAAACTCAGTTCCAGATGAGTTTTTACTAATATTTGGCTCAATTGTCATTTATTGTAAAACTGATATATAGGGCATGCCATACGCCCTATATATAATATGTATATTGTATTTCATGAATGCCACATGATGTATTTACAAATATGTTCTATATTGTAGAGTAAATAGTTCGTAAACCCATGGTACAAAGTCATTTTTGTTTAGGGTTTTTTTTTCCTACCACAGAGCTTTAATAACTAAAATAAGGAGAAAATCTTGAGTGTGAAAACTGCGCACCAGAATGATGACATTCTCCCTCTTAGAGTTACCACTTCTCCTGGCTCTGATTTTGTATTAGGTGTCTTGACACATATGTGTCCCTCACTGGGTCCTGAACACATCTGATGACTTCATGACTTCTTTTACAGAATGGAATTGACAATGTCTTGCATAAATTTAAGAAATACTTATATAAAAATGCTCAACTTTCTATTCGCAAACTCTCAACTTTTTCCAAAAAGATGAAAAAGAAACGTGTTTGTGTACATGCCAAAAATACTCTGGTTTTTGTTAATTTATGAAGGAAAATATCAATACTTTTTCATATTTAAAATTCAGGTCTATTCTACAGCAGTTTCTCTTGAGTTTGACCTTTCCACGACTTCTTGAGGCAGGTATGTAAATGCTCAGATACTGTCATAATAATTAACATTTTCTTTTTGGATGCTCCGAGTTCAAAACTCAGAAAGTGCGTGTGTGTGAGAGAGAGAGAGATCGTCCATTTAACACTTTTGTAGGTTGAAATCTCTTTGTCAGAACTTTCCTACTGCCTTAGAAACATTCCTAGGTCACATTGGCCTCTGTTTTGCAGCTGTATTCAAACTCAAATGTATTCAAATTCATTTATTCTATTGATAGTTATTGGGCATCTTTAAGGGCTGCCACTACGCCACACGGAGTAAACAAGCCAGTTGAGGTGCCTGCCCTCATACATTTGTTTTGCTCTGTGAGAAATGAAAGCTCTGGGAGACCGACTGAAGTGTCCTCTCATGGTGATGGCCTTTATTTTCCCCACAGTTGAGATGGAAGATGACGACTTCACAGCCTCTCTGTCAAAGCAGAGCTGCATTACCGAACAAACCCAGTATTTCTTCGATAACGATAGTAAATCATTCAGCGGTGTATTAGACTGTGGAAACTGTTCCAGGTAATTTGTTTCTTCATTTCTGGACTAGTCCTGTTTGACTAAGAAATTGTATTCACTTTTATAATCGTCACAGAAAATAACGGAGGTTGTCTTTTGAGTGCGAGAGATCTGAATAACTGCTTTGAAAATAATCAGAGCTCTTCGGTTTCTCTGAAGGTTTTTAAAATTAATTCTAACTCTGCTAAGTTGTAATCCCTTCAACAGTAATAATTACGTGATCAAAAAAATTATACCCACTTTTAGGCAGAACATAGAGGAATTTGATTGTATTATATTTTGTCTAGAAGAATCCATATTAAAATTTTTCTAATGTTGAGATAGTTTCAGAGATTATTTTCTCTGATAAGATTAGAATTATATTTACTAAACAGGTTAACAAAAATATTCTTGGCTAGTAAGTTTTACTTGTAGTCTTCACTTAAATTTAGAATTGAATATATCTTTGAGTTGAAACTGAAAGAACTAGGAGAACATATCATTTCCTAAAATCAAGCTTAATGTTAGTCATCACCGCCCATAAAACATCTTGAAAACATTTTGGAAGAGATGGAGAGGTTTAATTTTGTTGTAATGAGAGAGAGAAAGGCAAGGTGGGAGATTTTCGAAGTTTTGAAAGGAAAGGGATAATCCGTGTCACAGGATCCCTGAGAACGGAGCAGAAAGGCACAGAGTTGGGACACTTTGTTTTCAGTAGCTGAGGACAGCTTGTTCTAGAAGAAATGTTAACAGAGAGAAGAGGAAAGATGAGGGGGTGAGGTAATCTGAGCAGCTGACAGGGATGGAATAGGTAGTTGCTAGGCGATTTGGAAAAGAAGTCTATAACAGTTAAAAATATATATTTTTTCACAGGGGGTTAACTGAAACTAGCACAAATTTTTAATAGACATGGTCAGTATGATTTTATGAGTTACTTTATGAAACCTGTATATCCTAGGAGGAGGAAGAGGAAAGGGGCAGAGTAAGGCATGTACTCAGAAAAAAGCAGACCGTATTGTTTCGAGATTAGTATATCAGAACATCACCTTCAGGAAACAGAACTGTGGCATGTTTAATGGGTACATCAGAAAGAGTTTAGAGTCTTTGGGCTTTCATTGATTGATGTTCAGTAATAGCAATATATACTTTAAAAAATGACTAAGGGGCTTCCCTGGTGGTGCAGTGGTTGAGAGTCCGCCTGCCGATGCAGGGGACACGGGTTCGTGCCCCGGTCCGGGAAGATCCCACATGCCGCGGAGCGGCTGGGCCAGTGAGCCATGGCCGCTGAGCCTGCGCGTCCGGAGCCTGTGCTCCGCAGCGGGAGAGGCCACAACAGTGAGAGGCCCGCATATCGCAAAAAAAAAAAAAATACTAAGTTAAACTGTAAAGATCATTATAAGATATTAAGTTAAATCATGCTTACATTTGCGCTGTGTAACTTTATGCTGTGTCCCAACTTCAGTAGGTTTAAAAAATAAATCCTATTCTTTGAAAAATAAATTACTCTTTAATGACAGATCTACATTTTTATTGTGGAAGGTAGAAGCAGCTTAAGATGTGGAAAAAAACACTGCATGGAATTCAAAGCCCATAATTCTGTCTATGCCTGTGTTGTCCCAGCTCAGTAGTGACCAGCCACAGGTGGCAATTTTAATCATCAGTGGCATTAATTAATATTACAGTTTTGTGCCTCAGTCACGCTGGTCACCATTTCAGGTGCTCAGTAGCCTCATGCGGCAGTTGTTTACCATGCTGGTTAAAGCGGAAGACGTTTCTGTCTTCACAGAAAGTTAGTTGAACAGCACTGATCCAGACTTCAGTCTGCCATGACTTGGGGAAGTGCTGAGCCATTTTTGTGCTCCTACTTTCCTTTACTGTAAAATAAGGCAACTTGGGCACATTTTCAGTGATAGATACCACAGTTCCCTAAATATGTAAAATGAAACGACTAGATGGTGTTCATTTTGCATTGAGGACTATCACTTAAGAAACAAAGGTCACACTTAAAGCATCTGTTGGAATTTTTTTAGTATTCATTTGAGAGATAGCATGTCCATGTTAATCAAACATGGTGATCTTTCTCTCCTAAAATCATTCAGTGTTCCTGTTCGTGTAGGTGATGCTTTGTTTCAAAGGTCCTATTTTCTTTTATTTTAATGTGTAAAAATCTTTGAAATCTATTTTCTCATAATTTTTTCTGATTTTTAGAAGTATTTATTTTGCAGAATCTTCCACGTAGAAAAACTTATGAACACCAACTTAATATTCATAATGGTTGAGAGCAAAGGGACTTGTCCCTGTGACACGCGATTGCTCATACAAGCAGAACAGACTTGTATCCTTTGACATTGGAGAGGTTTGGAATGGAAAACCATCTTAAAGCTGTGCGTTTTTAACCTCATCGCGTTGTTCGTGCCCAGAAAGAACTATATCACAGAGTGCTGAGATCACCTCACAGAGGCAGAATGGACCCTCCACACAAAATTTCCTTTGGATGTCAAGATGGATGATGCTACACATGCACCAAGAGGATGTGAAAGGCTTCCTACTGGTACCGTGAGTCTTTGTGGAGAGAGCAGTGCAGGTTCCCAAGTAGCCCTGAAAATGGCTAGAGAGAGCAGGGAGAAGTACCTGGCTCGGGGTTTTACGGTGGTTGGGGACCATGCTGGGCTTTTGCCAGTGCTGCCTGGGGCTTGTTGGCCCAAACTTCCAGGCAGTGCCAAAGGAGGGGACACTCACTCTTCCCTGTCAGCTCGCCCAGGTGTGGGACAGAAGGGAAAAGGGATTATTGTGGCATGAAAGCTGTCAACAGCCAGTAATCAAAAATGGAGTTGAATGTGGTCTGTACCTACAATGGAATATTATTCAGCCTTAAAAAAAGAAGGTAAATCCTCTTGTATGCTAGAACTGCCATGGCAGTAATGCTAAAAAGACTTCGGGTAGTAAATATGCTAAAAGACAGTGAAATGACCATTGAAGCATTGCAGGCAGAGGTTCGGTAGACTGCCTCTAGTTTTTGCTGTTTCTGGAAAAAAAAAATAGTCCTCACCTATGTTTGGAACTGATGTTTATTACTAGGAATTAGTTTCTATTTCTGTCTTGCTAAATAGGAGGCACCAGGCCCTCCCTTATGGTCTTACGTGTATGACCCTGTCTTATATGCTACGTCATTTGCAGATTTCATCCACTTGTATTGTACAAATATTTACTGAGTACTTCCTCTGTGCCAGCGACCATGCTGTGTAAAGCGTTGATCTCTTCACACAGGCCCTAGACAGGAGAAAATTTGTGGCAGTTCAGTACTTTAAATCCCATAGTACTTGAACTGGTTGTGTGGGGCCAGAATAATGGCATCGGTTTCTCTGGCTTGCTTTGAGAAATAAGTGTGTTGCATTGTATTTTTTTAATTGTGTAAAAAAAAAAAAATGTAACTTCATATTCCTTAACAAGTTTCTTTAGCTGATGGTCCAGATCCTTGTGATATGGTGAAGCAACCCAGATACCGAAAAGGACCTGATGTCTGCTTTGATAACAATGCCTTGGTAAGTCAGACCAAACATTTGCTGTATTAAAATATATAACTCAATGGTCACAGTAATTTAAGGAGACAAATTGTAGTTTTAACTCCAGTGTAATGTCTTAACCATAACCATAGTGTTTCTCATTAACATGACATACTTGCTGGTATACAGATTTTTTATTTCAGTATTTTTCATGGTTAGCATAAGCTTAACAGTTGCCTCTTCTGTCCTTTCCACAGAAATTGTACTTTCAAACACAATGCCGACCAATTTACTAATAATCCAAGATCACAGATCTGATGATTTTAAAACTTTCTAATGACCAGTAACTGACAGTAAACATTACTAATGGTATATGAGTTGCCCACCTTCATTTATATTCCAATCCTGAAGATATAACAGTTATTTTTAGTATAACATTTTCTGTGTTTAGTCTTCATTCAGTGTATTTAAAAACCTGTTAAATCACTATCGTCCCCTTAGTTTGTAATTGTACTTTACATGGTTTCTAATTCTGCCACCTGTTAGGTTTGTATTATTTCTCTTAATTGTATGACTTTTTATATTGTTTGAAACCTGGCCAGGTCAATAACACAGGGTTAAGTTTGTATAATTTTACAAAGCATATTTAATGTATGTTATTTAAGATGACTACTACCTTTCCTATATGTCAGCTGTCTTTCTCTCATAAACACTATTTGGACTTACTGTGTATAGAAGCAGCTTCATGCTTTTCAAATTATTTTAATTTTTAAGAAGCTTTACTCTCAAGCATAAAGCCCATATAAAAATTTCTCACCACTTATAAAAAGTTAAAATTTTAAAAATAATATTTCTCAGTTCTCCAATCTGTCATGTCTCTTTGCATAAAGTGGCTTGCAAACATAAAGCGTTATCATCTGGGGAACCGTTTATTCTAAAAACATGTCAGATCATTTATCGATGAATGTGCATTTCTAGAGGTCGTTGTTTATTTAGAACAGATTTACCTAATACGTACTTATTTACTCAAATACACATAGCCACATTTGTTCCAAAAAAGAATAAGGCATTTCCATAGATGCATAACATGCAAGTAGATAATATAAAGTGGAGCAAAGAAGAAATAAAATCAGTGATGGGAATAAGGCTAAAAAAGCAAAATGTTTTAGCCAATAAATCCCAGTTATCTCTGTAAGGACTATTATTGATCATTCCTCTCTGAGGGGAAAAGTGATTCAAAGTTGCAGCTACTTGATTTTTTTTCATTATACAGTGAGCCTTAAATGAAATCCAGATATGAGGACTTCTGTTGTTCTGTCTACTATATACCTTCAGGAACTTTGGCCACGTCAAGTCATTCCCCAAAGAGTGTTGTTTGTGGGCCCAAGGGTAGTATCACTCATTAGGGAAACTTCCCTCATCAATTATTTGTCACCAAAGACTGAGATTAAATTTACTCAGATGCACTTGAAAGCTCATATAAAAACCATTACCCCCAATATTTTCACCATAGGTGACTATCTTTTTGATCATGGCATAATGCAGATTTTACAAAGACAAAAATTTCCAATACTCAAGTTCCTATAAATTATACAGTGGAGTGTGTGTGAAAGTACAACTTTTGCTCAGTAGCTTAATGTGCTAATAATGTCTTGTGTTTTTTTGGCAGTGGAATATTTTGGTAATGCTTATTTGCAATGGTCACTGTGAATCTGCTCTGGATGGAGGCTCACATAAACTGCTAACTGCCAGCAAATTGCATGAAATCTCATCTTGTATGTCTTCTGTGTTTTCCTTCCTTTTCCTGTACTTGCTACTTTGCCCGTTATTAATAGGATCAACTTATATGCACAACGAGTCGTGCCTGTACCATGATGTCAGCTCCTATCTTCATTTTACTGCAAGTTTTCATGTGGTGTGGATGGTCAGTCACTTTCTCTAATTTTTCTTTGTTTTTGCGTTTGGCTTGAAATTTTAAAAAGTAATCCATATCCCTAAATCCACTATAATAAATGTCCTGAAACCAGGTTATTAAAATGCCAGTAGTAATGTTGTTTTGAGAATAGCAGCTTTCAAATGTTACAGAAGTTTCTAATCCTGAACAGAGCATATCAGTTTCCTATATTTATTTAAAAATCAGTAATTTCTCATAAGCTTTTGTATAAAGATTAAGTCAGTGTGGAGAAAAAAAGTTTTATATGCTTCACAATGTCTTACTTTTTACTTATAAGAAATACCCTAAGGACAATTATTAGAGTTGATCATCAATTTGTTTCAGAAGATGCTAACATAAAATTAATGATCTGTTTCAATTTTATTAAGCATTATTCGGTACCTTCTAAGGTCATTATCTAATTTTTCTTTTCCTTTCTAAACAGATATGGTTTAAACAGCGTTTTTAGATTTTTTAGACATTGATATTCTTAGTGAAGTGCTTTAGTATAACTTACATTATCTAGGTGAAGATTATCATTATTTGTTACTCTTTGACAAATTTCTGAATTACATACTCAGTACGACTGAATAGATATTTTAGGGCCTGAGTTTACATTCAGGGTTCCATTTACAGTTTTGCAGTTTCTTTTTTATGGTCTGGAATCATAATTGTTGTAACTAGACCACTTTTGTTGTATTCCTTCTTCATTGCTGTCCAGGTATTCATTGGTTAGGAAACCACTAGATGGAGATGTGGCCATTACTATAAGTGCAGTGAGCTCATCAGAGGAGGGGAAAGTGGAGAAGCAGAGGGAGTGTCAGAAAAAACTAAATTTGTTCTGGGATAGTAAAATAATGGTTTTGAAGATTTAAGTGGTAAAGAAAAACAAAGCTAAAGTTTATCAAAGAAGAAAGTAAAGCAAGCCAATAACATGTACTATTGAGGAAGTTCATTATCTTATGCAACCATAACTGATAAATGCACGTTACTGGGTACATGAAAAATGAATATGCAGAATAAATGTGTGTATAGGTATGTATACACATACGTACATTAAACCTACCTCATGAATTAATGTGGTAAGTGTGTTAAGGTTCTCTGTAGGAAACTATTTGTTAGGGCTCTTATTCCGATTAAAAGAGTTACGTGTAGTATCTACCTGCCTAAATAATTTTAAATATGCATTTTCTTTGAAGCTGCTGTGGGTGACGTAAGTATAGACCTATCTAAATTCAAAAGTTAGCTATTATTTGGTGGATGTTCTTACCAGTGATTTGAACTCTTACTGTTTGCAAATAGTCACCCCAGGCTCTGGTTGGGGAAAGAAAGGGAGGAGAGTAAGGGTTTAGTATTACTTGTCTAAGAGAAAAATGAAGAGGATTTTACTCACTAGCATACCTGGTTTTAAAAAGTAAGCCTTGGGGTGAAATCATGACTATAACTATGGTTTAGACATCTTTTTCTTTTAATTAGTAATGGGAAAGAAAAAAAGAATGAGGGATTCTTAGTTGATATCTTTACTAAGAGTATTTTGAAAGAGATCCCTGGAAGGAAATCAAATAAAATTACTCATATTTTAGAATTACTCATTTAAAATTATTTAATTTTAAAATTAAATTTTTACATTACTCGTATTTTAAAACGTATGTATATAATGTTGGCACTGTATCCCTTTACTATTTTAAGCTGAAACCAGCTACCAGTCTGTTATTATTATCTACTACAATAATCTTTAAAAATCAGAGTGAGTTTTCTGGTCGTGGTGTTAGTGGGATTTTGGTCTCTTTCTTTAAGATAGAAAAAAATGCTGAGGTTTCTCCCACATCTATGCATTTGTGATTTAGAATGTTTTTAGAATGTATCTCATAATTTACTTCCATATAATAATTACAAGTCTTGGTAGATGTGGTTGCCCATGCAAAACACATGAGAAAACATGATCAGGAAACTGAAGGGACAGATTTTTCAGTGTGAATCTACATGCAGACTTCAGGGACTCCAAATAAGTTATCTGAACTACCACCTCCCAGACTGAAACAGACATATCTCATCATCACACAGAGGAAATGAACCCACACACACACAAAAAAACCCACTAGAAATATAAAAATAAAAACAATGGAAGCAGAGCCAGAGAGAATATTTTTCTTTCCATAACATTTCTAGAACATAAGGATGTATTTGACGTTACTACATCAGTGGGTCTTGTATGCGTGCTAATTTTCCATTCCATCAAATTAATACTTAACTAGAACTGGGGAGCTCTCCTGGTGAAGTGACAATTAAGCCTTTAAGTTAGTATTTTACGTTTACAGTGTTTCTAACCCATCAATATATGTAGTGCTTCATTGGAGTACACACTACTCATTTATCGAGTACTTACAGTACACCTACTGTGTATCAGGCCATTCTTCTATGCATGAGATATTTAAGATGCATTTATACTAAAATATAATTTTTTATCTCAAGTTCATATGTAACTCAGCACCCTGTTTTTTTACCTGGTTAACCTACTTAAAGGGAAAGGTATTTGAACAAAGAGAAGAGGAAGTGCAGAAGTCCTGAGATAGTAATACCTTGACCTGTTGCAGAGCAAGTTAGTGTTATCGGAGCAGTGTGAGTGGTGAGGGGAGGGGGAGGAATATAGGATGAAGATGGAGAAGCAGGCAGGCTGCAGACCACCTAAGGCTTTTTAGGCCTTCATAAGAAATTTGGATTTTGTTATGAGAAATTTCAAGAAGAGCATGAAAGGATTTGATTTACAGTTTTAAGAAGACTGCTTTTTGGAGAAAAAGTTGTTAAAGGGCAAGAGTAGAAGCAGAGAGAGAGGTGAGGCAGCTTTTGCAGCAGTGTAGGCAAGAAGTAATGGTAATTTGGACATGATATGGTAAGTAGTAAGTTTGGGGCTATATTTTGAAGCTAGAGTTAAGAGGACAAGCTGATAGATTAGATTTGAGGGAAAAAAGGAGGAATCACAGATGACTTGTTGTCTTTGACCTGATCCATTACTCCTAGAAGTGTCATTCAGAAAAATAATATTTATTTGGGGACAAGTTTGAGATCTTTCTGCGGATCAGAAGGAGAGGTGATAGTGATCAATGAATGTGGAGGTCAGCGGAACTTTCAGGGCTGAAGATATAAAAGTGTGAGTTATTGAGGTTCTGGTCCAAGATGGCAACATAGGTTGCCTAAAGCTCACCTGAACCCACAGACCTACCAAATCTACACCTATAAACAGAGCAGTTCCCTCTGAAAGACATCTAGAAAGTATATAAATCTAGAAAGTAGATGAGCAACCCCTATGCACTGGGCAAACGTAATATACATCCAGATGGGTAGGAAAGGCTGAGGAACTTTATCTCCATAAACCCCACACTGAGCACAGCAGCATAAAATTAGAAGGGAACTCACAACACCCAGCTTCTCCCTGAGCAGTGAAGGGTTTAGATTGAACATCTGTCGCCCCAAGACTCTCATGGGGGGGTGGGCCCCCAAAACTCCTAGCTCTGAACGCCTAATGGTGCTTGTGTCCATGAGACCCACAGGACTATAGCCAACAAAGAAACAATTCTTAACAGATTCGCAAGGACTCACCATGGCTATCCTTCCAAAGCTCAGAGAAACAGGAGCCGAGAGAAATGCACTTCTCCCAGTCATTTCCTCACAGAGCTTATTTGCATACTTTAAAAGTTATTGCCTGCAAGTAAGGCTTCTAATTTAGCTCAGCTTTGGGGGCTTACTGCAAGACTCCCTGGAGACAGGGGAAGGGGTAGCCTATGCCTACTGACCCTCTGTCCCACTCCAGGTCAGTGGTGCCTTCCTAAAAGAAGCTTGTGAACCCACCTGGCATCCTGGCCTTTGAGGTGGCTGCCCAAAGGACACACCCCTTTATCACTTGGCTCTGGTAACCAGCAGGGCTGGCATTCACAAGCACCAAAGGATCCTGGACCATAGCAAACAAATAGTTCTCAACTGGCTATTCCCTCAATTCAGGACAGAGGGAGTGGAGAGAAATGCCCGTCTCTCAGTCTTGCCCTGAAAGAGGTCTTCTGGTATGCTTTGAAAGCTACTGCCTGAGAATCCGGCCTCCAATCAGGCTGTACCTGATGCTGACTGAAGTCTTCCCCACTGAGACACTGACAGATGTTAGCACGTCCTCAACTACGGGGATCCAAGAAGAAAAAGCCAATTCAAGACGGGGAGAGGTGGTTCTTTTATCTAATGCAGAAAAACCAACACAGAGAGTCAAGGAAAATGAAGACAGAAAAATATGTTTTAAAAGAAAAAGATAAAACTCCACAAACAGGCCTTAATAAAACAGAGAAGAGTGACTGACATGAGAAAGAGTTCAAAATTTGGTCATAAAGATGGTCACCATGTCCGGATAAGAATGCGTGAACTGAGAATTTGAACAAAGAAAACACAAGAAAGTACCAAACAGAAGGCACAGAGCCAAAGAATACAATACAATAACTATATTGAAAAACTCAGCAGTGAGGAGTTCAAATAGCAGACCGGATGAAGTGGAAGAAAGTATCAGTAAACTCACAAACAGGGCAGTGATTCATCTCATCAAGGAGCAAAAAGAAAAAAGAATTTAAAAAAAGAGTGAAGATAGCTAAAGGGACTTATGAGACAACATCAAGCAGACCGAAATTCACGTTATAGTGTCCCAGAAGAAGAAAAGCAGACAAGGGCAGAAAACTTTTTGAAGAAATAATGAGTGAAAACTTTCCTAACCTAGGAAAAGAAACAGATGCCCAAATCCAGGAAGCCCAGAGAGTTACAAATAAGAGTTATCCAAATACATCCAAACCAAGTGAGGAAGAGGTAATACCTCCAAATTCATAGTGAGGGAAGAAGTAAAACTGTCACTATTTGCACATGATATGATTCTGTATATAAAAAACTCCAGTAAAAAACTGTTGGCACTAATCAACAATTTGACTAAATTTCAGGATATAAAATCAACATACAAAAATCAGTTGGCATTTCTATACACTAGGATGAAATGTCTGAAAAATAAAACTGTCACACTCACAATAACATCAAAAACAATGAAATACCCAGAAATTACTTTAACCAAGGAAGTGAAAGTTCTGTACAATCAAAACTACATGACTTTCCTAAAAGAAATTGAAGTTGACACAAATGGAAAGACATCCATGCTGATGGACCTTAAGAACTGACAGTTAAAATGTCTGTACTACTCGAAGTCACCTTAGATTCAACACAATCCCCATCAAAAAACCAATGGCATTCTTCACAGAGATAGAAAAAAAAAAATCCTAAAATTTGTATGAAGTGACAAAGTCTGCAAAATAGTCAAAGCATTTCTCAGGAAAAAGAACAAAGCCAGAGGTATCGAACGTCCTGTTTTCAGACTATACTACAAAGCTACAGTAATTTTTAAAATAGGGTAGGATACTGGCATAATAGACACAGACTAACAGAACAGAAGAGAGCCCAGAATTAAACCCCTGCATACACAGTCAACTAATATTTGATAGTGGAGCCAAGGATACCCAATGGGGAAATGATAGTCTCTTCAACAAATGGTAATGGGGAAATTGGATAAACACATGCAGAACAATGAAATTGGACCCCTATCTTACCGCTCACAAAAAATTAACTCAAAATGGATCACAGATTTAACACAAGTCCTAATACCTATAAAACTTAGTAGAAACAGAGAGGAGGCTCCTCTCAACAGTGGTATTGAGAGTGATTTTTGGATATAACACCAAAAGCACAAACAATAAAAGCAAAAATCAGCAAATGGAACTACATCAAACTTGAACACTTGTGCACAGCAAAAGAAACAATTAACCAAATGAAAATGCATCCTACAGAATGCAAGAAAAATTTTGCAAACCATGTATCAGATAAGGGGTTAGTATCCAAAATATATTTAAAAACTCATAAAACTCAAAGAAAAATAAACAACAAATAATCCAACTAAAAAAAGGGCAGAAAAACTAGACATTTTTCCAAAGAAGAGATCCAAATGGCCAAGAGGCACATGAAAAGATTCTCAATATCACTAATCATCAGGGAAACACAGAACTACAGTGAGCTATCACCTCACACCTGTTAGAATGGATGTCATCAAGAAGACGAGACAACAGGTGCTGGGGAGATGTGAATAAAAGGGAACCTTTATACACTGTTGGTGGGAATGTAAATTACTGCAACCAATATGGAGGTTTCTCAAATAATTGAAAATTAATCTACCACATGATCCATCAATTCTACTTCTGGGTATATGTGCAAAGGAAATGAAAACAGGATTTTGAAGAGATATCTGTACTCCCACATTCACTGCAGCGTTATTCACAGCAGCCAAGATATGGAGACAACCTAAATGGCCATCAGCCAATGGATAAAATAAGAAGTGGGATTTATACTTACACAATGTAATATTTTTCAGCCATGAGAAAGGAAGACAGCCTGCCATTTGCAACAACATGGATGGACCTTGGGCACATTATGCTAAGTGAGAAAGACAAGTACTGTGTGTAGAATCTAAAAAGCCAAACTCATAAAAACAGAAATAAATGGTGGTTACCATGGAATGGGGGTTAGGGGATAAGACAGATGTTGTTCAAGGGCACAGTCTTACAATAAGCAGTAAGTAAGCCCTAGAGAGCTAATGCACAGTATAGTGAATATAGAAAATGATTATATTCATCAAATATGCTAAGAGATTAAAAATGAATTATTACAACTACTAAAAAAAGGACAACTATGTAATGTGATAGAGGAGCTAATTATCACTTTAATGGCAATCATATTACAATACATAAATTATATTAACATGTATACCTTAAATTTACACAATGTTATATTTCAAATATATTTCAATTAAAGTAAAAGAGACCCATACAAAGACATATTTTAATTAAATTATCAAAAGTAAATCTGTGACAAAGGAGGCAAGAATACACAGTGGAGAAAAGACAGTCTCTTGAATAAGTGATGCTGGGACCACTGGACAGCTACATGTAAAAGAATGAAACCGGAACATTCTCTAATACCATACACAAAAATAAACTCAATGGATTAAAGACCTAAATGTAAGGCTGGATACTATAAAGCTCTTAGAGGAAACAGAGGCAGGACACTCTTTGACATAAATCACAGCAAGATATTTTGGATCCACCTCCTAGAGTAATGAAAATAAAAACAAACAAATGGGACCTAATTAAACTCCAAAGCTTTTGCACAGCAAAATAAACCATAAACAAAACGAAGACAACCCACACAATGGGAGAACAGATTTGCAAACAAAGTGACAGACAAGGGATTAATCTCCAAAAGAGAGAAACAGCTCATGCAGCTCGATATCAAAAAAAAACCAAACAACCGAATCAAAAAATGAGAACATCTAAAAAGACATTTCTCCGAAGAAGACATACAGATGATACGTGGAATCTAAAAAAATGGTACAAATGAACCTGTTTACAAAATAGAAATAGAGTCACAGATATAGAAAACAAATGTAAGGTTACCGTGGGATATGGGGGGGGGGGGGGCCAGGAGGGGTAAATTTGGAGATTACTAACAAGAACCTACTGTGTAGCACAGGGAACTCTACTCAATACTCTAATGACTTATATGGGAATAGAATCTACAAAAGAGTGGATATATGTATATGTATAACTGATTCACTGTGCTGTACAGCAGAAACTAACACAACATTGTAAATCAACTATACTCCAATAAAAATTAATTAAAAATAAATAAGACATACAAATGGCCAAAAAGCACATGAAGAGATGCGTAACATCACTGATTATTAGAGAAATGCAAATCAAAACTACAATGAGGTATCACCTCACACCAGTCAGAATGGCTATCATCAAAAAGTCTACAAACAATAAATGCTGGAGAGGATGCAGAGAAAAGGAAACCCTCCTACACTGTTAGTGGGAATGTAAATTGGTACAGCCTTTATGGAGAACAGTCTGGATGTTCCTTAAAAAACTAAAAATAGAGCTACCATATGATCCAGCAATCCCACTCCTGGGCATATACCTGGAGAAAACCATACTTTGAAAATATACATGAACTCCAATGCTCATAGCAGCATTATTTACAATAACCAGGATATGGAAGCAACCTAAATGTCCATCAACAGAGGAGTGGGTACAGAAGATGTGGCACATATATACAGCCATAAGAAAGAACCAAATAATGCCATGTGCAGCAACATGGATGGACCTAGAGATTATCATACTAAATGAAATAAGTCAGACAATGACAAATATCATACGATATCACTTATATGTGGCATTTTTAAAAACTGGTACAAATGAACTTATTTACAAAACAGAAACAGACTCTCAGACTTCAAAAAGAAACTTATGGTTACCAAAGGGGAAACGTTGGGGGAGGTATAAATTAGGAGGTTGGGATCAACACATACACACTGATCTGTATGTAAAATAGATAATCAAAAAGGACCTACTGTAAAGCACAGGGAACTCCACTCAACACTCCATAATAACCTATATAAGAAAAGAAATCTGAAAAAAGAGTAGATATATGTCTATGTGAAACAATCACATTGCTGTACACCTGAAATTAACATTGTATATCAACTATATTCTAATATAAAAAATTTTTTTAAAGTAAATGACAAGGAGAGAATCTTAAAAGCAGCAAGGAAAACAACTTGTAACATACAAGGAAACCTCTAAGGCTACCAGGATCTTTCCACCAGAATATGCAGGCCTGCAGGGAGTGGCATGATATATTCAAAGTACTGAAAGAAAAAAACCTGCCAACCAAAAATACTCTAGCTAGCAAAACTGTCCTTCCACTTTGAAGGTGAAGAGAAGAGTTGTAGACAAGCAAAAGCTAAAGGAGTTCATCACCACTAGACTGGCCTTACAAGAAATGTTAAAGGTGTTCCTTTAAGCTGAAACAAAACAGCACTAATTAGTAACAGGAAAACATATGAAAGTATAAATCTCACTGGTAAAGACCAATATATAGTTAAATTCAGAATAATCTAATATTGTAATGATAGTGGGTTAATCACTTATATATCTAGTATGAATGTTAAAAGACAAATATAGTGAAAATAACTATCATACAATAAGTAATGGATACACAGACTAAAGATATGTAAATTTTGAAATAAAAAACAAAGCATGGAGGAGGAAGTAAAGTGTAGGGTTTTAGAATGCATTTGAACTTAAGTTGTTATCAACTTATTTATAACACTAAATATTATGAGGCTTACATAAAATGTTATATTTATAACAGTTGTTATGATAACCACAAAGCAAAAACCTATGGTAGATACACAAAAGATAAAGAGAACGGAATCTAAGCATGCCACTATAGAAAATGATCAACTCACAAATGAAGAGAGCAATAAGAGAAAAAGAACAAAGGAATTTCAAAATAGCTCAAAAACAATTTAACAAAATTGTAGTAATAATAATTACCATCTATCAACAATTACTTTAAATGTTAAATGGACTAAATTCTCCAATCAAATGACATAGAGTAGCAGAATCTATTAAAAAAAATAGGAGATGATTGTATGCTGTGTATTAGAGTCAACTAATTTCAACTTTAAGGACATACACAGACTGAAATGGAAAAAGATATTCCATGCAAATGGAAACCAAAAGAAAGCTGGGGTGGGTATACATAGGCAAAATAGACTTAAAAGTTGTAATGAGACAGTCAGGGTCATTACATAATGATAAAGTGGTCAATCCAACAAAAGGATATAAACATTTGTAAATATGCACCCAACATAGGAGCACCTAAATATATAAAGTAAAAATTAACAGACTTAAAGGGAGAAATAGCAAGACAATGTAAAAATTGCCAAAAAATTCGACAACCTAGAAATGGGTAAATTCCTAGAAACATACAACCTATCAAGACTGAATCATGAAAAAATAGAAATAGAAAATCTGAACAGACCAATTACTAGTAAGAAGATTGCATCAGTTATCAAAAACCTCCCAAGAAACAAAGTCCACAACCAGATGGCCTCACTGGTGAATTCTACCAAACATTCAAAGAACAATTAATACCTGTCCTTCCAAACTGTTCCAAAAAATTAAAGAGGAATGAACACTTCCTGATTCACTTTTACAATGCCAGCCTTGTTACCATGATACCAAAACCAGACAAGGATACTACAAGAAAATTTTAGGCGAATATCCTTGATGAAAATAGATGAAAAATTCCTCAACAGTATATTATCAAGGTTAATTCAACAGCACATTAAAAGGGTCATACACCGTGATCAAGTGAGATTTATTCCAGAAATGCAAGGATTGTTCAAAATCCACAAATCAATTGATGTAATCCATACATTAACAAAATGAAGGCTAAAAATCATATGATCATCTTAATAGATGCAGGAAAAGCATTTACAAGATACAAAACTAATATACAAATATCATTTGAATTTCTATACCATAATAATGAACTATCGGAAAGAGAAATTAAGAAAGTAAATAATTCCACTTGTATTTGCATCAAAATGAATAAAATACCTAAGAATAAAGGTAACCAAAAAGGTGAAAGACCTATACACTGAAAACTATAAGACATTAATAAAAGAAACTGAAGACAACACAAATAAATGGAAGAATATTCAGGGCTCATAGAGTAGAAGAATTGTTAAAATGTCCGTACCACCCAAAATAATCTACAGATTGCATGCAATCCCCATCAAAATTTCAATGGCATTTTTCACAGAATTAGAACAATCCTAAAATACATATATGAAACCACAAAAGACCCAAATATCCAACACAATCTTAAGAAGGAAAAACAAAGTCGGATGCATGATACATCCTGATTTGAAACTAGATTAAACAACTACAGTAATCAGAACAGTATGGCACTGGCATAAAAAAAGACACGGACCAATGGAACAGAATAGAGAACCCAGAAATAACCCATGCATATATGGTCAATTAATTTATGACAAAGGAACCAAGAATATACATTGGGGAAAAGAAAGTCTCTTCAATAAAGAGTGCTAGAAAAACTGAACAGCCATATGCAGAAGAATGAAACTGGACCACTGTCTTACACCATACACAAAAATCAACTCAAAATGGTTTAATGACTTGAAGACCTGAAACCATAAAACTCCTAGAAGAAAATATAGGGAGTAAGCTCCTTGGCATTGGTGTTGGTAATGACTTTTTGGACTTGTCACCATAAAAAAACAAAGGCAACAAAAACAAGAATGAAAAAGTGGGACTACATCAAACTTAAAAGCTTCTGCACAGCAAAGGAAACCAACAGAATTAGAAGACAGCCCATAGAATGGGAGGGAATGTTTGCAAATCATGTATGTGATAAGGAGCCAGTATCCAAAATATATGAAGAACTCATATAATTCGAGATCAAAAAACTAATCTGATTTTAAAATAAGCAAAGGATCTCAATATGCATTTTTACAAAGAAGATATACAGATGGCCGACAGGTATGTGAAAAAATACTCAACATCAGTACACATCAGAGAAATATAACTCAAAACTACAATGAGTTATCACCTCACACCTGTTAGAATGACTATCATCACAAAGACAAGAAATAACAAATGCTGTCAAGGATGTGGATAAAACGGAATCCTTACACTTAGTTGGTGGGAGTGTAAATTGGTGCAGTCACTGTGGAAAACAATTTTGAGGTTCCTCAAAAAATTAAAAATAGAATTACTATATAATCCAGCAATCCCACTTCTGGGATTTGAAAAATAAAATTTTCCTTAATAGATTTTTTTCCTCAGAATTCTCTTTAACAGACTTCTGCTGCCTTAGAATACAATTCAAGAAGAAAGCGTTATTTACTTGGTGGCAGGCACTGTATTAAACCCTAATGAGCAAAAAGAGCCAATGTTTTAGTCTCTGGGAGCTCAGAGTCTTTGTAAAATTATTCAGACTAGAAAATTTATTTTCTTACATAACCTATTATTTTGATTATTGGAAGATGAACCTTGGATTAGTGAATTCTTGAAAGATGTTTAGGAAAATAATTAGAAGGGAGGTTTTCTTGTTGTTTTTTTTAATTGAAGTATAGTTGACCTATAATATTATTTAAGTTACAGGTGTAAAACACAGTGATTCACAATTTTTAAAGGTTTTATTCCATTTATAGTTATAAAATGTTGCTATATACCATGTTGTACAAGGTATCCTTTTAGCTTATTTTATACCTAATAGTTTGTACCTCTTAAGATAGGAAGTTTTTTTAATGAAATTCAGTATATTTAAAGGAATCAGAGGATGCAGAAAATGTTACAGAATACAGAACCTAGGAATAAAAGGTAAAGAATAATTTTGTGTTAGCAAGGAATCTAATGATCTGCCACTAGACGGGGGGGGTGGGGGATCCAAATGAGCAAATATGTAGCTTGTATTTCATGGTTCTCTAAACAGGATAAACCTCTCCTGCTAGCTTAGCTCTTTATTTTGGATATAGGTTTTCAGAGTGTCCTTTCTTTTAGGGTTCAACTACATTATTCTTCATTTTAATTCTTGATGAAGGTCCAGATGCTACATGTGCAGCATGATATATTCACGTTTGAAATTGGATATAAGGGATAGGGAAAATAGAAGTTCATTTCTCAAATTTATTTATTTTACCAATCTCAGACTTTGCCTTATTGAGCATAATTGCTAATATCATAATTCTTGGGAATTATAAAATAGACTATGAAATTTTATTTTTATATCTTGTACTTATAAATATAGAAGGATATTTAATACTGTGAAAGTAAGGTTTTTCAATTTAGAAATTGGAATATCACTCAAAACAGCATAAAGTATTTCCTTTCATAATCATCAGAATCTACAACTAAAAATGTAAAGCATTCTTCAAACGGTACTAGGAAAACGGCTTTATCTAAACTTGTTGAACAGTAAAATCTAGGACAGTGTAAATTATCTGGATTCAAATTAAAGCAGCTTTATAAGGTGAGTTCAGAAGTGGACTAAACACGGCGTGCTCTGGGAGATGTCTTACTAAATATTTTTCAGGAGTTTTCTGTTTTCCTTTTCTTTCCAACAGGAGGATTATACCGACTGCGGGGGTGTTTCTGGGTTAAGTCCCTCCCTGTGGTCCATCATCGGAATCCAGTGTGTACTACTTTGGCTTTTATCTGGCAGCAGACACTACCAGTTATGACCTTCTGAAACCAAATCTGCATATTAAACTCCAGACCCTGCCAAAACATGAGCCCTCCGTTGCATTAAAAGAGGGTCAACTGTGGAATCAGCAGACCACTAGCTCAGACCATCCCGTGGCATCACTCTAAGACACAGACTCTTAAGGCACCCGCTGGCTGCATGTCAGGGTGTCAGATCCTTAAGTGTGAACCCTGCATCATCTATATATAACATCAAAGCAAAATACTATACATGCTCTCTATTGGAAAATTTGAGAATTTGTTGTTGCATTGTTGGTGATTACATGTAAAAGGGCTCCCCACACAGTTTATGAATCACACAAATTATCTTAATTTGGACCTGGAATTCTGACTTGCTGCAATCCTTGTTCTTTTACCAAGAAAATCTCTAGGGGAAAAGAAAGTTATTTTTTCCTTATTCTTCTGTTCAAAATTATTTGCTGCTTTGAGTAATTATTATTGAACGTATACATAGAGAGAGAGAGGGAGAGAGAGAGATAATTAACATCGGTGTAATCTGTCAAAATAGAAATTATGGCTTATTTTCTACGATAAAAATTGCCATGAATAAAATGCTTTATGAAGAATGGCTTCTCTGCCAGAAATATAACACAAATGATGACCAAGTTTTGGTGGGGTAATGAATTGGTTGTTTGAAAATAATTAAGAAATTAAAGGTGCTTGAGGGTAGAATTAATATGCGACATATTTCCTCATAAATGTGAGCCCTTAATAAACGCTTTGATGCAATGTTCTTTTTGTTCACAGTAAAGTTCTGTAGTGCTAGCCAGATATTTCAAAATGCTCTAAGGAAAGCTTGTTGGGGGGAGGGGAAATGTTTTTTCTTGTGATAAATGAACTTTGGCCACCAAGGGTATTTTGCATGATGCTGCTGCTATTTTAACTTTCGGTTTGTTTTTCTCTTACTGTAGAGTATAGTCCATTGAAAAGTTAACTGAGTGACATTATTGTTATGTAAGAATCTGAACCTTGCAATGTAATGCACTTAAGTCATCTTTTAAAATGTCGTTAAACTACTCTGAATATACTGTGCAGTGTAAATGCTGAATGATTGGATTAGGTAAATGGTGAAATGGGAATTAATGGATTTTATACGGATTCGTGCTTTTGCCTGAAAACCTATGTACAGATATTTTAAGTACATAAATCAGATTTGACACATTTATTTTTTGAAGAGTACATATATGTTCTCAATGAAGATTCACCCTAGGTTTCCTCTTTATTCGCTGGAATAGCAGCACCTACAATCCCAGATTTGCTGCTGCTGCTGCTTTTGTTCCCTCTGTTTTAAATGGTATGATCACTTGACCAAAATTTCCATGCAGTTTGATGAGGGTTTTACAATAATCTGAACAAAAAGGAAACCTTGAATCTATATGTATGCACACGAATACTTGATTGTGAATAATCAAAATTGTTTTTATACAGCCTCATTAGTGAAAATGGCTAGTGTAGTAAATTAGATATTTCATTATAGAGTAATATGGTAGCAGAATTTATTTATGCTTTTAAAGATTATTTTCAGGGGTAAACAGTATTTGAAGAAAGGGTAAAAACAATGAATGTGTAACTCTAACTATAGGGAATAATTCTGCTGGAAGTATGCAGATATTTTTAATGGTAAAATGCATTTGTTCTTTTTTCAAACATGCCAAATATTGGTGTGTGTCTATGCTGGAAATTTTCTTATATACCATTTTTAAGTAAAAATCTTATTAACGTTATCCAGCATGCTTTAATATGCTTCATATATCAAAGATATAACCAATTCTTTAGCATAGTTTAAAAGGTCTATTTGTTTTGTTTTTAGCTTTGCATACATTTGTAATTTCCTCCACCACCAATATACCCTAGGTACCATTTGTGTACATTTCCTTATTTAAAATATTTTTTTATTTAAAAATGGGGGGAGGGGAAAATGGAATCACTTTGCCAACTATTGTTCTAAGAGTTGACATCAGTTACCATTTCTAATGCATTGTTGTGATTTTGTAGTCTCATTTGTAACTGGTACTGACGTTTTAGAAAACACCAAAGTGATTTAAAAAAATATGGAACTTCTCACTCTAGTAACAATATGTTTAAATCATGTTGTTTGTTAATTAAATATTTAAAACTTATTGTTAACTTTTGCTAGACTATTTTAAATCATGAAAGTGTTGGGAAGGGGATATCGAAATATACAGTTATGTTAGTTTGTGTATATAAACGATGCACATTTAAACAACTGAATTGCTTCCAGCATACAACAAACTACCTTAAAATTATCTTTAAAATCTATTAAATATATTTTCATGGCTAATGTCACTGAAATAATGTTTTCATCAACTACATTGTTGTTGTGTTAATCACAGTTAAACTTGGCATCTCTTGGCAGGGTCCTATTTGATTTCACTTGCCATCAAAATATATTTACATGCACGAGTCTTGCCGTGATCCTTTGTTTTCTGTTATAAAATAAACATATAACAACCACACATACGTTAATAAATTGGGTAAGAACGTTATTCTCGTGCCTAATACTAGTCTTCACGCATTTGGCGTAATTTTTTGAAAGACAGTAACACTCGTCCCATCCAATTGTTATCTTTAATTTAGGATTTTTCTGTGAGTTCTATTGTTGACAAGAACTTAAATTTCAGCCTGTTATAAATACTGATTTTCAAAGACTAAACAGTACAAGAGATCAAGAAAAAAGCTTTTAAACCCCTTTTGCTTACTTAATTTTTGCTATGCTCATGCAGCTTAATGTATTTTGTCACTAACAGAATCAAAAGTCTTGCATTGCTGTTGAATAACAGGAATGAACTTTGCATTAATGGTTTGTTCATATTTTTTCATTTGAACAACCAGCATTACTGCCAAACACCAATCGTGGTCCATATTTGTAACAGGTTTTTAACATGACATAGTTAGCAAGTTTGACTGAAGAGACTTTTAGGTCCTGGGCCTATAAGATTTTAGTATGATCTTTTTTCATGTTTCTAATGCTTGAGGCGTCATTGCTTAACTTGGAAAAAACAAGACAGTGTTGCTGCCATTTGTAAGTTTTCCTATAATATTCCTTTTATTAACTTTAAAACTGGCCTTACAGGGTTCAAATAGGCAGTATCCCTTTTAAGTGACCTTTGCAACCCAAGTGTTACTTGCTTATTTGATGCTCTCTTGTATTTTACATCTCATTTAAATCTTTCTCTCCACCAAAGCTTAAATTCTATGTCTTATTAAAACTCTGAACTATTCCATTAATCATGTTAGTTGACATTAAAGTGTCTAGAGGTACAGAGTCTGACCTAGTGTAACAAAATGGAGGTTGTGACTTTTTTTTTAAGCATAGCATAGAATGATGGTTTCACTTGCCCGCAGTTTCAAATATTTTACAATTATCTGGAATGTGTGTTGCTTTCCCATAGCAGAATGTTAGCATTGCTATTATTCCATGTACATTTCTGTAAAGAGCAAATCAGTAAAGCAAAAGTGTGAAGTTTCTTGATTTCTTGAAAAAATTCCAGAATTTCAAAGTCTTAGACAACCCTTACCAAGTTTCATCTACTTTATTTCTAGTTCACAAGGTTAACTCAAAGAAATTCCACTGAGACTAATGGGATACTGTCTTGAATAGATGCCAATTGGGTTTACAGTGTGACCTGACAAAGCTGTCTTTTTTGTTGTGCTGTATGTTGTTGGATCATATTATTAGGGATACTTTTATTGAAGTGCTGAGTGTGCATCCATGCAAAAGGCCAAGTGGCTTTGTGAACAAAAGATCTTTTCTCCCCTTTATTATGTTCTCTCGACACTTTTGTGGAAATTAGCCCGATAAAAACGTTTTGTAAAAATTTGTATATTACTGTTATAAAAATATTTATAATCCCAGAAAATGTTGTGTTAAATCCTGTGCAAAAACAGTATATTCAGAATAAAAGTTTATCATTTAAAGTCACCAGTTTTGATTATTTATTTAAAATCCAATTGAAAGAAACAGAGGTCTCTGTCATACATACAGTTTAAGAAAGCAGGCTTTCCAGGGCAGAGAATTCTAGATTGTGGAAGTAAAATTTGGGATTATGAAAGTTGCCTTTACAATTACAAACCTCAACTCACAAACAAATGAAATTGCAACTCCTTGAGACTCTGACACTTCTCACACGTGCTTTTGCCATCAAAGCGTTTAGAAACTTATTAAAACAGACTTTTGACTTCTGTAAGAAAAAACTTTTTTCTAGGCAAAAATAATGTTTCCGTGTTTCTTTAAGGACCTTGGGAAAATAGTTTGAAAGAAACAAGTTAGAATGTCTGAAACGTGCATATCTTTTATACATCTGACTAACAGTTAAATATCTATCCTAGCTAGTTTATAGCAAACAGAAGCTAGGGCCGTGAAGTACAGTATAAAGAGGTTTTTTTGTTTTTTTAAACTGTTGTATGCCTTTTACCTTTAGACCAGCTTACCACCTGCCCCCCTATGTTCACCTAATAAGTAATGCGCCTGATGTTATGTGGAATCTAATATAATGTAAGCCTACTTCTCATTCTGGGGACTCCTATAAGAGCGAAAATACCTACACAGGGGAGGAATGTAGTATGTGGATACCAATGATGGTGATTACTGGAAAATCTGACCCTTAGTCTCTGATCAAGGCATTTTAACAGGAAACCCTACTTAAAAGGGTGAGGTGGATAACATTTGCTTTTTGAACATCTGGCTTCATTCTGTACCAATTTATCTCCTCAATCAATCCTCTTACTCCCCAGCTACCCTCATTTCCTCTATCAATCATCTTGATCCCATCCCCACCTCTTCCCTTGGGACCTTGCCTCATCAATTCTCCTTTCTCAAGCATTTTCAGTCTCCCCTTTGTACAGGCTTTCTTCCCTCTGCCTGCAAACACATTCAGAACACCTCTACTTAAAACAGACAGGAAAATCAAACATCCAGTGCAGCACATTTGCCCCATTACTTCCTAGAGTAATAAACCTAGAATTAAAAAAAAATTTTGAACATTCACAGACACATATTGACAGTCTCTTCTCTTTGCAGTATACTCAACTAGGCCTTAGAATGTTAGATCTGAAAGGCATATTGCCTCTGACCTTCAGTTTTGGGTGACCACTGAAAATTTTTAGTTACTGGTATGAAGTTCTAGTAAGTTTAAGGTCTTGGGCACTTCTTGATTCTCAAATTCATTATATCTTTAAGTCGGGTTATTATTCACAAAGCACCAACACAATTTTCTATAAATTGGTGTATAATCGACAATGCTGCTTAATAGAATTTTTATTTAAATGGACTCTATATTTTTTAATAAATGTATTTAAGAAATAAATTTAACATTACTGCATAATTGGAAAGCCAATATAATTTGCCATAATTAGTAATCATGTCACAGGTTCATATCTATTATAATGAACTTTTTAAAAATCAGCATATACCAGGGTCGCTTGTGCTAGATTTAACCTAACACTTCTTCAACACATTTATTGTAATGATAAATTAGGCAGTTTTCCTGTTTCTGCCACAAATGTCTTAAAGTTTAAATCTGGACTCAGTCATCTGACTATACAGTGTAATTATTAGTACATTAAAATATATTTACCAAAATGCATACTCATGAAGTTTTTTTCAAATTTTGAGTTTCTTAGGTGCATGGATTTTTCAAAATGCTTTATCATAATAATAATAGTTCTTGAGTATCTCAGGACCCTAACATGTCTTTAAAGGTTACTTGTGGGCTTCCCTGGTGGTGCAGTGGTTGGGAATCCGTCTGCCGATGCACGGGACACGAGTTCGTGCCCCGGTCTGGGAAGAACCCACATGCCGCGGAGCGGCTGGGCCCGTGAGCCATGGCTGCTGAGCCTGCGCGTCCGGAGCCTGTGCTCCGCAACGGGAGAGGCCACAACAGTGAGAGGCCCGCGTACCGCAAAAAAAAAAAAACAAAACCAAAACAAAACAAAAAAAGGTTACTTATAACATTTTCATTGATATAAGGACAGTGCCTAACGGACCAAGATTGGAGTAACATTGCCAATTTCCTATATTGAGAACGACTGCTCTTTTCCAGATAGTTTCTTTTCTTGTTTAGAATTGTTTAAGAAACAATGATCTATCTTTTGTGAAATTATGGGATAGTTGATGATAACTATTATAAATAGCGAAATTGTTAATAAACAGGTTACATGTCATATATGCATTCTAATCCCTCATTTTTTAATTTCAAAATTATACTAAGCTGTAAAATTCCTACATCTGATAACTACTGACTTAGTCCTTATCATGAAGGCAGTGTAGCCAAGTAGTAACTGCAATCTGCTGTTTAGATTTGGATTCTGACTTTACCACTTACTAGCTTTGTAACCCTGTGCGAATTACATAATGTTTCCAAGCTTCAGCCTCCTCATCCATAAAAGAGTAACTGCACAGTAGGGTTGTAATGATGACTCAGTGATATAATTAACGTATAGGGCGCAGTACTGTGTACGTTCTCAACAATGCTCTCCATTAGTATTACGAATTACTATCACAATCATCTTCCCAGTCATCATAATCCTCATTTTGGCCTAGAGCTTTTAAGATCCTAATTATCTGCATCATTTGTCATTTAAGACATTTACTAATTCTTTATACAAGTAAAGTGTTAGAAGTAGAGCCTTATACAAGATAAAAAGCAATTCCTTCCTTGATGGAACTAGGAATAGGAATAACCTAGACTGAGTGGCCAGAAAAGGCTGCCATGATTTTGAGTTGAGGGAAAGGGGTAGCAGTACTGTTTCAAATAGAGGAGGGTGTGTGAAAGCTGAGAGATGCATGCAAGAAACGAGGGAGCTGAATATGAGTTCAGTATGGCTTGAGGGGTGGGTGATCAGTAGGTAGAGATGAAGTGGAAGATGAGGCTGAAGAGAAAAAGCTCCAGAGCCTGGGGTCCTCTCTGGATGACATGGGGTGTTTAGGCAGCTGGAAGCTGCTGAAGATTTTTAAGCAGAGAACAGTTTGATCGGATTCGCATTTCAGGAAAAACACTGGATGAAATGTGGGTTACTGGTAGAACACCTACAGGGAAGAAGACCAATTAAGAGGCTATTGTCAAGGTGAGAACTTTTTGTTGACTGGCATAGGAAGCTAGATAAAGAAGAGTGGACTGATTTTAGAAACACTTAGAAGGGAAAAAGGAGAGAACATCATGATTTCCTTGTGTACTAAAAAAGAAAGGACAAAATTTACAATTACTCCCAGGTTTTTGAAGTTTAATATTGTGCAGAGGGATGCAGTCCCCCAAGTTAGGCAACAGTGGAGGGCACTAGAAGCAGGGATTGGCGGGACAAGTCTGGAGGAGAACATGAGGGCTTACTCTTCAGAAATATTGTGAATGAGATTTTTGTGAGGTGCTGAGGATACAAAGATGATATACTCTCTCATGCTCTGGAATATATACTCCAGAATAATGATTCTCAACACTGACTCATTTAGAAACCCTTATTGGAGGTTTCATTAGTTTTGTTTTGTTTAAAATACTGACACTCAGGACCCACTCTAATTCAGAATCTCACCTGTTTCTAGCATACAGCAAGCATTACACTACCCGGGGGCATCTTAGATGACAGGTGTGACAGTTCTGGTATAGGTTATTTCTGAATTAGACTTCTCGAAACCCAATTTAGATGCATGTTACTGGTTCAATTTTTTTAATTAACCCCTTTTTTGAACATGTTTTATTGTAACATACACTATGATTCCAACTCAACTACAATTTTTCTGAAGGCTATACTTTTTAATGTTTTATTTTCTCTTCAAATCCAGATTCTATAGCTGTACACAGCTGATAACCAATAGTTTTGATTGTGGTTGATAATCAGAACCACTATTAGGACAATTTCTACTACAAGAAATTCTATTCCTATTAGTCATATTGATGATATCAAATGTCTTATAGGGTTGAACCACAGATTTCTATAAATACTATCAGAGAACTTTGTCAATAGGTTCATTCTTACGGCAAATGATATGGCAAGTCAGAATAACAGGAAATAATATTACTTGACAATCTGGTTTCGATAGATATTGTATTTAATTAAGTAATGTTTTCCTTAATAAAATAAAAGGCTAACCAAAACTTTTAAAAACCCACTAAAAAGATTAGTGTTCAGATTGATTTCAAACTTCCCTGTCCATCTAATCCATAGAACCTCAAATATCTGACTGAGGTAAGACCACTGAGTACATAACACAGATGCCAGGCTCTCCAGTCAGACCACCTGGGTCCACATCACAGCTCCCCAACTTGGGCACGTTATGTAACATCTGTAACCTTCTGTTCCTTGTCAGTCTTATTTATACTATTGACTCCACCAATATTTGGATATAAAAATGATAATAGTCACAATCTAAGAGTTGTTCAGCCTCTGCTTCTTATCTCGGAAGTTCGATCATTCTGATGCTGATGATTTCAAGAGTGCCTAGAGAAACTTGGCATCAAGAGGATTTCTAACGTGTGAGGAATATTGCCAGAACTTCAAAGTTTTTACACTGTGGGACGCTATGGATACAATGATGAGAAATACAAGGAGCAATACTGTAGAAGAACATGGGGAGAAAATTCATCCAAAAATTCACGTAAATAAACATTATTACTAACTGTAAAAAGTCACATTGTAATAAAAGATCTTGGTAATAAGAAACTGATGGTAAGCTGGAGAACAGGGCCAGGTGGAAACTGAGCTGGGTTTAGCGACAGGGCTGGGAAGAAGGGAGGTGGAAGAGCCAAATTATCCTGGGTGTCTTCATCCAAATATCAAAAACAACTAGACCAATATCCCAGATGACTATACATGCAAAAATTCCAACAAAATATTAGCAAACCAAATTTAAGAACACATTAAAATATTACACGCCATGACCAAGAGGGATGTTCTCTGGTATACAAGGATACTTCAACATACGTTAATCAATTAATGTAATACATCACATTAATAGAATGAAATTTAAAAATCGCATTATCATCCCAATAGATGTAGAAAGAAGTCATTTGACAGAAATACAACACCCTTTAATGGTACAAACACTTGACATATTGGTTGTAGAAGGAACACATACCTCAACATACTAAAGGCCATATGTGACAAACCCACAGCTAACATTATAGTTAAGGGAGAAAATTTGAAAGATTTTTCTCTAAGACCAGGAACAAGACAAGGATGCCCACTCTCACACTCCTATTCAACATAGTGCTGAAAGTCCTAGCTAGAGCAATTAGGCTAGACAAAGAAATAAAAGGGATCCAAATTGAAAAGGAAGAAGTAAAACTGTTACTATTTTCAGATGATATGACTTAGTACATAGAAAATCACAAAAATGGTATAGATTAACTTATTTGCAAAGCAGAAATAGAGACACAGATGTAGAGAACAAACATATGGATATCACGGGCAGAGGACGAGTGGGATGGATTGGGAGATTGGGACTGACGTATATACACTACTATGTATAAAAGAGATAACTAATGAGAACAGACTGTATAGCACAGGGAACTCTACTCAATACTCTGTGCTGACCTAAATGGTAAGGAAATCCAAGAGTGGATCTATGTATACGTGTGGCTGATTCACTTTGCTGTACAACAGAAACTAACACAACATTGTAAAGCAACTATACTCCAATAAAAAATAAATAAAAAGACACCACCAAAAAACTGTTGGAACTAATCAATGATTCCAGTAAACTTGCAGGATATAAAATCAACATACAAAAATCAGTTGCATTTCTCTCCATTAAAGATGAAACATAAGAAAAAGGAATAAAGACTAACTAGCCCATTCCCAGTAACATCAAAAAAACAATGAAATAGCATCTATTAATCAAGGAAGTGAAAGATATGAACAATCAAAATGATGAGACTTTACTGAAAGGAATCAAAAAAGACACAAACAAATGGAATGACACCCCTTCTTCATGGATAGGAAGAATTAATACATTAAAATATCTATACTACCCAAAGTCTTCTATAGATTCAATGCAATCCCCATCAAAATACCAATAGCATTCTTCACAGAAATAGAAAAACCAATCCTAAAATTTGTATGGAATTACAAAAGACTCTGAATATCCAGTACAACTGTGGGGGAAAAAGAACAAAGCCAGAAATGTCACACTTCCTGGTTTCAGACTATACTACAAAGCTACAGTAATGAAAACAGTATGGTACTGGCATTAAAAATAGACACAAAAACCAACAGAACAGAATACAAAGCCCAGAATTAAAAACCCTACTTATATGGTCAACTAAATATTCAACAAAGGAGCCCAGAACCCCCAATGGGTAAAGAAAAGTCTCTTCACAAATGATGTTGGGCAAACTGCATAAACAGATGCAGAACAATGAAATTGGACCCCTATCTTTCACTACTCACAAAAATTTTGAAGTGGATCAAATACTTAAACATATGACCTGATGTCATAAATATCCTTGAAGAAAATGTATGGAAGAAGCTCCTCTACATTGGTCTTGGCAAAAAAATTTGGGATATGATACCAAAAGCACAAACAACCAAAGCAAAACTCAACAAATGGGACCACATAAAACTATAATGCTTCCGCACAGCAAAAGAAACAACAAAATGAAAAGACAACATACTGAATGGGAGAAGCATTTTGCAAATCGTATATAAGAGGTTTATATCCAAAATATATAAAGCACTCATACAACAGAACAGCAAAAAAAAAAAGACAACAAACAAAAACAAAAAACCTCCAAATAATCTGATTTTAAAATGGGCAGAGGAGCTAAGACATTTTTCCAAAGATATCCGAATGGCCAACAGGTACATGAAAGATGCTCAACATTACAAATTATCATGAAAATGCACATCAAAATCACAAATAGATATCACCTCACACCTGATAGAACGGCTATTATCAATAAGCAGGAAATAACAAGTGTTGGCAAGGATGTAGAGAAAAGGGAACACTTTTGTACTACTGGTGGGAATGTAAACAGTGCAACCACTATAGAAACAATATGGAGGTTCCTCAAAATATTAAAAGTAGATCTACCATATGATCTAGCAATTCCACTTCTAGAAATATACTCAAAGGATATGAAAACAGGATATCGAAGTGATATATGCACTCTCATGTTTATTGTAGCATTATTCATAATAGCCAGGATATGGAAACAACCTAAGTGCTCACCAGTGGGTGAATGAATAAACAAGAAGTGGGGTATATTTATACAGTGGTTAAGAATCCACCTGCCAATGCAGGGGACACAGGTTCGAACCCTGGTCCAGAAGTATCCCACATGTCACGGAGCAACTAAGCCCGTGCACTACTACGACTGAACCTGTGTTCTAGAGCCCGCAAGCCACAACTACTGAGCCCGCGTGCCACAACTACTGAAGCCCGCGAGCCTAGAGCCCGTGTTCCGCAAGAGGAGAAGCCACTGCAATGAGAGGTCCATGCACGGAAACGAAGAGTAGCCCCCGCTCCCGGCAACTGGAGAGGGCCCGTGCGTGGCAATGAAGACCCAACACAGCCCAAAATAAATAAATTAAATTAATTATTTTTAAAAAGACCCTATTTCCAAAAGGAGTCACATTAAAAAAAAAAAGTATCTACCTCAGTATACAAGTTTGTTACCTTTAAAAAAATACAATGTACATACATACATATATAAATTATTATTAATAATTACAGAATATTATTCAGCCATGAGAAAGAAGGACATCCTGCCATTTTTGACAACATGGATGAACACTGAATGCATTATACTAAGTGAGATAAGTCAGGCAGAGGAAGACAAGTACTCCATGATATCACTTTCATGTGGAATCTAAAAATCCAAACTCCTAAAAAGAGTAAAATGATGGTTACCATGGGATGGAGGTGGGGAGATAGAACAGATATTTTTTAAGGGTACAAACTTGCAACAAGTGGTAAATAAGTCGTAGCAATCTAATGCACAGAACAGTGATTACAGGCAACAATACTGTATTGTTACCATTAAACTTGCTGAGAGACTAGAATTATTCCAAAGACTAAAAAGAAAGGATAATTATGTAACAGGATAGAAATTATAATTATCACCACAATGGCAGTCATATTGCAATATATAAAATGTATCAAATTAACATGTCTTGCACCTTAAATTTATACAATATTATATGTCAATTACATTTCAATTAAAAAAAACAATTAGACACCTGGAGCACAGTAAATATAGACATAACAGTGTAGCAGATGGTGATGTTAGCCCTGAGGAGAACCTTTGACTTCAGATAACAGCTTCGGCTGTGCAAGAAGGAACTCGTTCTTACTGACGGGCCTATACTTAAATTTCCCTGAACTAAAATATAGCCCCTTATCCATTTTCTCTGCTCCTTTTATTGCAAACCTTCTTGAAATTTTTCTGTGCTCAATTACCACGTGCTTTCCTACTATTACTTCTAATCTCTTGAAATTTCATCTCCACCTCTCTCCAAAAACTGCTTTTGATGACATTCCAATCTCAATGTGTTCTACCTGTCATATTCTGTCTCCTTAAAACTCAAGATTTCTCTGGGTTTCAATGCTCCACTGACTTCCTGCTCACTCTCTTTCTCTTTCTACTCCTTCTCAAGATTTTCCAACTCACCTGACTCATAAATATGTTTGTAGAATTTCATCCTTACTTCTCTACTTATCACACTCTAAATTAGTCACTTCTCTGATTTTATTAAATTCATGCCTTTTCATGGACATATATACACTACCAAATGTAAAGTAGATAGCTAGTGAGAAGCAGCCACATAGCACAGGGAGATCAGCTCGGTGCTTCGTGTCCACCTAGAGGGCTGGGATAGGGAAGGGGGAAGGGAGACGCAAGAGGGAGGAGATGTGGGGATGTATGTATACGTATAGCTGATTCACTTCGTTATAAAGCAGAAACTAACACACCATTGTAAAGCAATTATACTCCAATAAGGATGTTAAAAAAAGCTGGTAAAGCAAAAAAATAAAAATAATTATATTCATTAAAAATAACTATATTTTCCAAAATAAAAAAAATTAGTGAGAAGAGTAAAAAAAAAAATTCATGCCTTTTTATATTCTGTGAGGTCCAAATTTCCACGTGCCATTTGATACCCATTCCTAGATGTCTTAAACACATGCCACGAAAATAATTATTATCTATATTTCAATATATTCTTCTCCTTTTTGATTCTGCATGTCAAGTACAGGTTTCTGGTAACTGTACTGCTGAACTGAATGAATAAGCATTTTCATAACTCTAATGGAAAACTGATGAACTCATAAAAGTGCTAACAAAAGATCAAGATAAAAAAATTTAATTACACGGGACTGAGTGAACTGATGAGGATGATTACAATTTTTGTGACTTTCTGTTTGAATTTAAAAAAAAAAATCCCACAAGGACGCAGAGGCAAAAAATATACAAATCAATTTTCACTGCAAAGTAAAGAAACTGTTACAGTGGAGGATTCCTGGACTGAATGTCAATATTATGACATAGTGTGAGTGTGTTTCGTGTTTGGTAATTGCAATCATTGTTGCTTTTCTTGTGGTTATCCATTTACAATGCTTGGTGTCAGTCTATTTATCTCTTGTAAAAATAAAATACAGTATGTGTGTGTGTGAAAAAAAAAAAGACCTAGTTAGAGAGGGCTAGCCACCTAAACTAGAGTCTTTTGTGCCATTAAGTTACCAAATTCTGACAAGCCTACTTAGCTCTTAAATACCTTTTAATTATCCACTTCTCATGTCCAGTGCTACTTTCTTGCTTCAGAATTTCAAATGCCCCAGACTATTTAAATGGTTCCCAACTGGATTCCCTACTTTGAGTTTCCTTCCACTTCAATCCATCCTGCATGCTATTTTATTTTTCTAAAATTTATCCCTAACCACATCATTTTCTGGTTTAAAAACATTCCATGACTCCTCATTGCCTATTAAATAAAATACAAATTCCTTTGGAAGACATATGATATCAATTAGGAGTTGACCTCTACCTAAATCCAACTTAATATTCCCTCCCATTCCCATCCCAACACCAAAAAATGCAATTTTTACCTCAGGTCTTACCAAACTACCTACAGTTATCCAAATACAACATGTTTCAGTGCCTGAACACACGATTCTCACTTCTAACTTCCCCTATTAACTTCCACTTCCACTTGAAAACCCAGTTCAAATGCTGCCATCTCTCTGGAGCCTTCTCTGGTGTGATTATACCTCCTGCCACAGACTGCAATAATATTTGGAACATATCTCTGTTACAATCTATGAAAATGTGGTGTATTAAAAAAAAAAAGTGTGCTTCTTGGGTATTTAAGAAGAGAGTAGGTGGGAGGTGGCCATGATAACAGAGTAGGAAGACCCTGAGCTCCCCTGTTCACATCAAACTTACAACTATTTATTGAGCAACTGTTGATGAGAAAACCTGGAATCTAATAGAAAAGATTATCTACAACTAAAGATATAAAGAAGGAACCACAACAAGGCTGATAAGAAATGACAGACACCCAATATAGTCAAGACCCATACCCTCGGGGTGGGCGACCCACAAATAGGAGGATAACGAAAAGTTAAAAGAGGTCTCCCCAAGGAGCAACAGTTCTGAGACCCACGTCAAGCTACCCAGCCTGGGTCAGACACACCTGCTGATATTACGGAGCCTACTAGAGGCAGGAGGCATCTGAAGCTCACTCTGGGGACAGAGACACTAGCATCAGCCATATTTGGGAGCTTATTCTACCTTGAGGACACTGGTGCTAGTAAGCACCATTTTGGAATCCTCCCTCTAGCTTAAAAGTGTAGGGACACAGCCTCACCCACCAGCAGACAGTTTTCCTTAGGAACCCCTGAGCCCATAGCTGCCCCAGGACATGGTCTTGCCCATCAGAGGACCCAGGCCATGGTCCCACACCAGTGCTTCAGGACTAGCTCAGGGACCACCCCCAGGGTCTGCAGCCAGAGACCCCAGGACCTGGCTCTGCCTACCAGTGGGCAGGCACCAAATTCAGGAGTTCCTGGGCCAGGGGCCCACCCACCAGTAAGCAGGCACCAGCCCCAGGACCCTGTGGGGCCCTAGCCCCACCCACCAGCAGGTCAACACCAACTCCAGGACCACCAGGGTCCTACAGCCAGAAACCCTGGGACCTGGTTCTGCTCATCAGAGTGCCACTGCTAACCCTACAACCCACATCACACACCAGTGGGCTGGCATCAGCCCCAGGACAACCTGGGCCCTAGACTCACACAACAATGTGAGGATACAAGCCCCGGGACCACTGCAGCCTCACAGCCTGCCATGGCAAAACAGAGACCACCCACTAGCAGGCTGGCGCCAGCCCGGGGACCCCCCTGAACCCTGGCCCCACCCATCAGCAGGCCATCACTAGCTCTGAGACACCTCGGCCATCCTCCTTGGGACTTGGGCCCACTCACCAGCAGGACAACACTAGCTCCAGGACCCCTAGGACCCTTCTTCCAGAGATCATAGGACCTGGCTCCACCTGGCACCCATGATCCCCTGGGCCTTGACCACACCCACCTACAGGCAGACACAAGCTGCAGGATCACTGCAGCCCCACAGCCCGGCTTGTCAGGACCCAGCCAACCAACCAGCAGGCCTGCATGAGCCTCGAGTTCACCTCATCTTGGCCCTGCCTACTAGCAAGCCAACACCAGCTCTGGGACATCTTGGGACCACAAGCCTGCCACCCCAGGATCCAGCCCCACTCACTAATGTGTCAGCACTAGCCTTGAGACACCCCAAAACCCACAGTAGCCATGTCAGGAAGGAACCCCACCCACCAGCAGGTTGACACAAGATCTGGGAACGCCAGCTTAGCAACAATTACCCCAAATCCACCCACCAGTGTGCCACAGCTCTCATTCCATCAATCACAGGCCAGCAACACTGAGATGCTGGCTGCTTTATCAGCCTACACCCAGAGTGAAGAGATGTGGAACAAAGGTCCTGGTCTCTACTGTTGTTAAAGTCACTAGGTTTTTTGGTTGGCTTGTTTTTTATCTTAGCAAAATCTAATCTATTCTTAATTTGCCTATTGTCTTATCCAAAAATTGGGGGAGTGGGGAGGGGCAATCCCAGGCTTTTACGGTGGACATTGGTACCCCAGCATTTAGCCCTTATCATTCCAGTATTTGGAGTTTCACACAAATAAAGGAAAGGACAAAAACAGATTTGCCATGAGATACAATTTTTAGAATGAAAGAGTTCATCAACTGCCCATTGCTTCACATTTTAAAAGTCTCACACATACATATTTTCATTAAACTTCAGAAAAATAAAGAAGATATTAAAAACTTTGAAAGACATTTTCTTAAAAAGCCCCTCAAAATCAATGAGAGACAGCTAGATGGCCAAGAAGCACATGAAAAGATGTTTGTGCTCTAATCTGAACAACATGTATGTGCTCTAATCTGAACAAATGTTATCCTATGCTAATTTATAGTCCCCAAATTAGCATTCTTGGATTTACATATTAAATTACTGTTGTGCATTATGTCCCATATATGAAACAAATAAAATTCTGAAGTTTAGTGAATGACACATACAGTCAGAACTGATTTCTAACACATTACAGCAAAATGTGGATTGTAAATTAAAAATAAATAAAAGGAAAGAAAAATTAAGAAAACAAGCCCACGTATCATTACATCAAAAAGAACAAAATACCTAGGAATAAATCTAAATAAGGAGGGAAAAGACTTGTACTCCAAAAATTCTAAGACGCAAATGAAAGAAATTTCATATGACACAAACGTGGAAAAATATACTGTGTTTATGGATTGGAAGAATATTCTTAAAATGACCATACTACCCAAGGCAATCTGCAGAATCAATGCAATTCCTATCAAAGTATCAATACAAATGGCATTTTTCACAGAGCTAAGACAAATAATTCCAAGATTTGTATGGAAACACAAAAGACCCCAAATAGCCAAAACAATCTTGAGAAAGAAAAACAGAGCTGGAAGTAGCACACTCCCTGATTTCAAAATATACTACAAAGCTACAGTAATTCAAAGAGTACTGGCACAAAAAATAGACACATATATTAGTGGAACAAAACAGACATCCCAGAATGAACTCACACTTATATGGAAAATTAATCTATGGCAAAGAAGGCAATACGTGTATGGGGAAAAGACAGACTTTTCAACAAATGGCACTGGGAAAACTGGACAGCTACATGCAAAATAGTCAAACTGGACTGCTCTATCACACCATGAACAAAAATAAATTCAAAATGAAGCCACTAAACTTCTAGAAGAAAACTAGCAATATGTTTTTTCACACTGGTCTTCACAGTATTTATTTTTTAATATGTTTCCTCACACAGGTGAAACAAAAGCAAAAACAAACAAATAGGATTACATCAAATGAAAGGCTTTTGCACAGGGAAGTAAACTATCAATGACCAAAAGAACCAACTACTGAATGAGAGAAGAAATTTGTAAATGATGTGACTTATGAGGGGTTAATATCCAAAATATACAAAGAACTCATACGACTCAACATCAACAGAACAAACAGCCCAATTAAAAAATGGCAGAGGATCTGAATAGACATTTTTTTCTACAAAGACATACACATGGTCAACAGGCAAATGAAAAGATTTTCAACATCACTGACCATCAGGGAAATGCAAATCAAAACCACAATGAGGTATCACCTCACACCTGTCAGAACATCTATTATCAAAAAGACAACAAATAACAAACACTGGTAAGGATATGGAGAATATGAACCTTCATGCTGGAGGACTGGAGTGTATGTAAATTGGTGCAGCCAATATGGAAAATAGTAGGAGCTTCCTCAAAAAACTGAAAGGTAATTACCATATAACTCAGCAATTCCATTCCTCGGTATACATCAGAAAAAAACCCAAAACCCCTATTAGAAATCATATATGCACACCTATGTTCACTGTAGTATTATTTACAATTGCCAAGATATGGAAGCAACCTAAGTGCCCATCAATAAATGAATGGGTAGGGCTTCCCTGGTGGCGCAGTGGTTGAGAGTCCGCCTGCCAGTGTGGGGGACACGGGTTCGTGCCCCGGTCCGGGAAGATCCCACATGCCACGGAGTGGCTGGGTCTGTGAGCCATGGCCGCTGAGCTTGTGCTCCGCAACGGGAGAGGCTGCAATAGTGAGAGGCCCGCGTACCGCAAAAAAATAAATAAATAAAATAAAATAAAAATAAATAAATGAATGGGTAAAGAAGATGTGGTTTATATGTACAATGGACTATTACTTAGCCATGAATAAGAATGAAATCGTGCCATTCATGACAACATAGATGGATCTTAAGGGTATTATGCTAAGTGAAATAAACCAAAGTAAGACAAATAGTGCATGATTTCAGTTATATGTAGAATCTAAATAAAACAAATGAGTGGGGAGGTCAAGACGGCAGAGAAGTAGGAGGACATGGAGTTCATCTCTCCCCACAAATACATCAAAACTACCTCTACAAATGGAACAATTCTCACAGAGCACTGGCTGAACACTAGCAGAGGACCTCGGACACCTAAAAGGACAAGAAAGATCTCCATGAAACTGGGTAGGATGAAAGAAAGAAGAAGGGAAAATGAAGAGGAGAGGAAGTGGGCGGTAACAACACCCCTGGGTGGGATGTTGAAGGTGAGGAGAGGTTCCCGCTTCCAGGGGAGAGATCAGTTGGGACAGAAGGGGAACTCGGGGGCTATCAGAAGAGAGTGCAGCAACCTTTCTGTGACAGGCAGGACAGAGTGAGACCTACACAGATGGCCCGTGCCACAGCCCTGCACGCCTCAGCCTGAGTCGTGTGTCCCCAGTGTGCACATGGGCTGTGTGCTGGAACGTGGGGTTGGAGAGCAAACCTGGGAAGAGGACTGCTGTTGGCTGCAAGGAGAGAGCCTGAGAGGACAAGAGTGAGGAAGTCCACAACCGGGAATGCTTGTGAAGGAAATCCAGGCTGCCACAGAAGTAAAGCACCGTTGTTAAGTGACACACAATGGGCGGAGCCGCCATTGCAACCTCCCTCCCCATGTGCCAGGCCCTGCCTCCCAAGCACTAGAAAGGGCCCCCACCAGGGCCAGCTCTCACACGGGCAGCCGGGCACTAGAAACGGCCCTCTCCGGGGCTGGCTCAGTCAAGCCCACGGCTGCTAGCTCCCCAACACGTCTCGTTGCCACTGGGGCTGGGTCTCTCATGCCCATGGCCTTGCACTAGTAAGGGCCCTCACTGGGGCTGGCTCTCTTGGACTGGTGGCCGGGTGTTAGGAAGGCCCCTGGTGGGACCTGTTCTCTCGCTCGGGTGGCTGGCACTAGGAAGGGCCCCTGCTGGGGCCAGCTTTCCTGTGCTTGTGACCCTTGGCTCCCTTGTGTGCCTTGTCACTGCTGAGGCCAGCTCTGTTATGCCCATGGCTGCTGGCTCCCCCACGCACACCTCGCCACCAGGGCTCCCACGACGCTGGCCGCTGCACTGCCTCTGTGGGCAGAATCATGTGCTCCGGGGCAGCCTGGGGAGCAGTCCCCTGTGGGTGGCCCACATGCAGAGGCGTGGCTGAAACCACAGCTGAGTCCCAGGGGCTGTGCAAGTAAAGAAGAAAAGCTGAAATCTCTCTTCACAGCTTTGCAAACTGCACCCCCGCGACCGGACTTGTAAACTCAGCACATACGGAACATCTGAACACACAGCAAGTGCCTGTCTCCATAGACAAGACAGGCCTAGTTCTAGAGACTGTAGACTTTGTGAGCACATACACATGGGGGTTGGGCCAGGCTAGAATTAGAGTTGCCCCCACAGCACCCAAAGCAGGTCCATATCCATGATTACTGCAATCCTAGGACTTGACATCAGTCGATCTACACTGGTGGCCTGGTGAAAATGTCTGAGAGACACCAGGTCCAATTACCGCCATACCCACAGTTAAGATGGAGCTGAGAACAGTGCCAACAACACTGTAATCTAAGAGCTCCCACAACGGGTGAAAGGTGTCACCACAGAGCACACTCACAAGTGAACAGCTCCAGAGGAGCAATTCTTAGTGGCTTCCCTCCCGGTGGAAGTGCTCCAATCCCACATAACTCACACTGCTGACCAGAAACACAGCTAGGAAACAGATGTGGGGGAATCTACTCCAACAATTAGGAAGCAGACCCCACCTCTGACAGGGCAGTGACAACTACAGAGCCAAGGGGAGGCCCTACTCAATACCCAGTGGAGGTTCTTGTCACCACAACATCAGTCACACTGCCTATAAAGGGGTAACAGCCAGCATACACTGAGGAAAGAGGTGGCAGACATCTATACTAAAAACAACACTCACATCAAAAAATATTAAACCCATTCAGGTGACGTAGGGACACTGCCACATAAAATAGTCCTCCAAGACACTCTGAGGGTCTGACATTGGGTGGAAGGACTGCCACAGCATTTAGCCTTGAAGGCCAGCAGGGATTGAGTGCAGAAGTTCCATGGGGCTGGAGAAAACAGAGACTCCACTCTTGGAGGGCATGCAGAAAGTCTCGCACGCACTGGGTCCCAGCACAAAGAAGTACCTCCATAGGAACCTGGGCTGCACCTACATAGGGGTCTTGGAGGGTCTCCTGAGAGGTGAAGATCGACTGTGGCTCACTGTGCAGGCAAAGACAGTGGTAGCGGAAGACACAGGGAATATTGAATGGCGTGAGCTTTCCCAGAGGTCCCTATTTCGGCACCAAGATCCAGCCACACCCAATAGCCTATAGGCTTCAGAGCTGGAATGCCCCAGGCGAAACAACCAGCAAGACAGGAACACAGCCCCACCCAACAGCAGACAGGCTACCTAAAGTCATAGTGTGATCACAGCTACCTCAAAACAGAACACTTGATGAGGCCCTGCCCATTAGAGGAAAAAGACCCAGCTCCACCCACCAGATGGCAGACACCAGTCCCCCCACCAGGAAGCCTGCACAAACCTATGGACCAATCTCACCCACCAGGGGGAAGACACAAGAAGCAAGAGGAACTATTATCCTGCAGGATGTGGCAAGGAGACCACAAACACAAGAAGTTAGACAGAATGAGAAAACAGAGAACTATGTTGCAAATGAAGGAAAAAGATAAAAACCCACAAGAACAACTAAATGTAGAGGAGATAGGCAATCTACCTGAAAAATAATTCAGAGTAATGATCTCTGAAAAACAAGAGAGGCACAGATTGAGAAAACACAAGAAATGTTTAAACAGGAGCTGGACGATTTAAAGAACAAACAGAGATGAACAATACAATAACTGAAATGAAAAATACACTAGAAGGAATCAATAGCAAAATAACTGAGGCAGAGAAATGAATAAATAAGCAGGAACACAGAGTGGTGGAAATTACTGCTGTCAAACAGAATATGGAAAAGAATGAAAAAACAAATGAGGACAGTGCCAGAGACCTCTGGGACAATATTAAACTAGAGGTGTAATGTACAACATGATAAAAATAACAGTGCTCTATGTTATATATGTATGTTATTAAGAGAGTAAATCCTAAGTTCTCATCAGACAAAAAAAATTTTTTTCACTTTACTTTTCTATCTCTGTGAGATGATGGGTGTTCACTAAACTTACTGTGATCATCACTTCATGATGTAAGTCAGATCATTAAGCTGTACATCTTAAACTCATACAGTGCTCTATGTCAATTATATCTCAATAAAACTGGAAGAAAAGAAAGAAAACAACTCTTAATTGTTGTGTAAGGTCTAACTAAAAGGAAGTCTGAATATTAAGGGCCAGCTTGACTTCTGAAACTGGGATGGCTCAGTGACAAGTTCCCCTCCCCTCTCTATTCCTGTGGATAAGATGTCTATCAAATATACCAGGGACAGTTTCTGTTTATACCATTGTAACAAGTTTCAGTTCACTATAAGCACATAGAATTATTCAAGGAAGCCAATCATATTTTCCCATTGAACCCAGATGGCATTTTACTATCTTGATACTCCAAAGCTTGCCACCATACCTGGTTGTTCACTCTGTCCTCAACTACAAACCCCATGTGGACTTTTAGTGTGTACTGTGTCATCCTACCCCAGGCTGTGAGTACATGTGACTAATCAACTACTATCAGTCTCATCTGCCCAGAGACTGATGTTGTGTACAGACATCCCTATAACTCTAAGCTGGGGAACTCCTCTCTCGCCAGTGGGGTAAAAAAGCAGCAACTAAACAATACCCAAGTAGATAGGATAATGAATTCTTCAGAGTTTAGTCTGCTGTCATTTCTTGAAGCAAAAGAACCCTAATGGAAACAAATGGAACTAAACTGAACCACGATTCCAGATACGAGATGGAACCATTCACTAAGTAAAAGATTTCAGGAGAGGGACTAGATTGGAAGAGAAAGAAGGAGTTCATTTGGCAAGGTTCAGTTTCATGTACCCACGGGATAACATGGTATAGAGTAGCTGTAGGATATAAGTCCACATTTCAGCAGGAAAATTCATAGGGAAAAAGACAGATTGGGTTCAATCTATAAATGCCACTTGAAGTCATCAGTTTAGGCATGGAAGGTCAGGGAAATAAAAATAAAAGTTGGCAATGATCATGTATTTAGTCTAATGAATCTTTTGATTCTAAACTTTATTTGTGCCAATCTTATTTATTTAAATTTCTTACAAATGTAGATTTCTAAAGGATATAACAGATGTTTTTAAGAAACATGTCTACTTGCATGAGTATGTCCAAATAATCTCTTGCTTTTTAGGTAAGTTTGATAACAAAACAATGTCTGAGGTCTTAGATAACATATGAAATAAGCCCTAAATATTGAGTAGGTATTTTCTCAAATTCCTGTGAAGGAACTTGTCCCATACTTAGCTGAAATGAACTTATGGCAGAGCAGAAAAAAACTAGAATATGTAAAGAGAAGTAAAGGAGCGGGTGGGTAAAGAAGAGGAGGAATGTTCATTTCAAATATTACTTCTCCTATGCAGATATTCTTGCATTTGATAGGTAAAAATAATTTATTCCTTTTCTGTAATTCTGTAGTTGTTTTGTAATTAAAAAAATAAAAATAAAAAAACACTGTATATCCGTGTTTATGTATATTCCCTCACTGGTAAAGCCTGAGTTTTTCAAAACAATGGCCAATTACCTTTGTAATCTCACTGTGACATAGAAGATGAAAAGTCTGATATTTGTCCCATAAATCTAGGAAGAACAGATCTATAGTGTAATTGTGACTTGTAAAATGATGTGATCTCAAAGCACTCAATGCATTATTCCTCATATATTTACATGCGTCTCAATGAATGAATAAAACATGAGGCTGAACAAGGGGAAAAAAGTGTTCTGATTTCAGATTGAGATGTCAGATAATACGTATAGTTTTCCCCTCTTCTCTGTGAGATTCCTCTGGAATAGGTGGAATGAATTACAGAGAAGAAAACAGTATAACCCTGAGGAGAACAGGAGTTGGGGTGTGAGCATCACTGACCAATAAGGAAGATCAACACTTCTGTTGAAGAGGGAGAGAAGCTGCAACCGAGAATAGGCTAGGAGGAGGAAGGAGGGAGCAAGTTCTCACAGAGAAACTCTCAGAAGCTCTTATGTCAGAGTGAGGAGGAGGCTAAAGCACAGAAATGAAAAATAGGGCTGAAGTTCAGTGAAAGTGTCCCTATGGGATAACTGTCCTTAGACGTGAATGCACCTTTGTCCAATCTTGAACACCCAAATCACAAGCAAACTGGGACTTCCCTGGTGCTCCAGTGGCTAAGACTCCATGCTCCCAATGCAGGGGGCCCGGGTTCGAGTCCTGGTCAGGGAGCTAGATCCCGCATGCTGCAACTAGAGATCCCACATGTCGCAACTAAAAGATCCTGCACGTGGCAATGAAGATCCCGCATGCTACAACTAAGACCTGGCGCAGCCAAATAAATAAGTAAATAAATAAATAAATATTTACCCAAAAAATAAAATAAAATAAACCAAGCAAACCATATTTGTTCCCAAGCCACTTCTTTTTTGGTCGTACAAGACAATGTGACTAGTTATGACAAATGAACAATCAGAAGTGATCTGTGTCATTTTGGGGACAGGATCATTTCATTATTACCCTTCCAGAGCTGTCTTTCCATCAATCACAGGCCAGCAACATTGAGATGTTGTCTGCTTTATCAGCCTACACCCAGAGTGAAGAAATGTGAAATAAACATCCTGTTTCTACTGTTGTTAAAGTCACTAAGTTTTTTGGCTTACTTATTATCTTAGCAAAATATAATCTATTCTTACTTTCCCTATCGTCTTTTCCAAAAATTGGGGGAAGGGGATTGGGAAATCCAAGTCTTTTAGTGTGGACATTTGTACCCCAGAATTTAGCCCTTATCATTCTAGTATTTGGAGGTGCACACAAAATAAAGGGAAAGGATGGAGTGGAGAAAAACAGATTTGATATGAGATACAATTTTTAGAATGAATGAGTTCATCAAATCTCCCTCACTTTAAATTTTAAAGGCTCGCACTTAGACATATTTTCATTAAACTTCAAAAAAATAAAGGAAGGAGAAGATATTAAAATCACCTAAAGACAGTTTTAAAAAAGGCAATCAAAAAGTAATGAGAGACAGACAGAAGGCCAAGAGGCACATGAACAGATGCTTGACAGGACTACTTATTAGAGAAATGCAAGTCAAAACTACAATGAGATATTACCTCATGCTAGTCAGAATAGCTCTCGTCAAAAAGTCTAAACAATAGGGCTTCCCTGGTGGCACAGTGGTTCAGAGTCTGCCTGCTGATGCAGGGGACATGGGTTCATGCCCCGGTCCGGGAGGATCCCACATGCCACGGAGAGGCTAGGCCGGTGAGCCATGGCCACTGGGCCTGCGCGTCCAGAGCCTGTGCTCTGCAACGGGAGAGGCCACAGCAGTGAGAGGCCCGTGTACCACAGGAAAAAAATAAGTCTAAACAATAGATGCTGGAGAGGGTGTGGAGAAAAGGGAACCCTCATACACTGTTGGTAGGAATGTGAATTTGTAGAGCCACATGGAGAACAGGATACAGGTTCTTTAAAAAACTTAAAGTAGAACTACCATATGATCCAGCAATCCCACTCCTGTGCATATAGCTGTAGAAAACCGTGATCTGAAAAGATACACGCACCACAACATTCATTGCAACACTACTGACAATATCCAAGATCTGGAAGCAACCTAAATGTCCACTAACAGAGAAATGGATAAAGAAGGAATGGATAAAGAAGATGTGGTACATATATACAATGGAATATTACTCAGCCATAAAAAAGAATGAAATAATGCCATTTGCAGCTACATGGAGGGACCTAGAGATTATCATACTAAGTGAAGTCAGTCACACAGAGAAAGACAAATATAATAGGACTGACATGTGGAATCTTAAAAAAAAAAGATACAAATGAACTTATTTACAAAACAGCAACAGACCCATAGACTTTGAAAACAGTCTTATGGTTACCAAAGGGGAAGCACTGGGGGTGGGCGGGAGAATAAATTAGGAGTTTGGGATTAACATATACACACTACTATATATGAAATAGATTACCAACGAGGATCTACTGTACCGCACAGGGAACTCTACTAAATATTCTGTAGTAACCTATACAGGAAAAGAATCTGATAAAGAATGGATATATGTGAATCCCTTAGCTGTACAGCTAAAACTAATACCACATTGTAAACGAATTACACTCTAATATAAAATAAAAATTAAATTAAAAAAATCTGCCAATTATACCCTATCATTGCTAGGATGTAAAATTCATACACGTAAATGCAAACATTAAGAGAGGATGTGGAAAACTGAAAGCTAGAATGTGCAAATTTGTAGTAATTTAAAATATATTTCAGTTATTTTGTTACCTTTACCAAATGTTTAAAGAGTACCTCCACGGTAGTGCTATTTAGGTAAACAGATTCAAAATTATAATTAAAAGCATCATGGGGGCTTCCCTGGTGGGGCAGTGGTTGAGAGTACGCCTGCTGATGCAGGGGACACGGGTTTGTGCCCCAGTCCGGGAGGATCCCACATGCCACGGAGCGGCTGGGCCCGTGAGCCATGGCCCCTGAGCCTGCGTGTATGGAGCCTGTGCTCCACAACGGGAGAGGCCACAACAGTGAGAGCCCTGCGTACCACAAAAAAAAAAAAAAAAAAAAAGCATCATGAAAATAAATGCTTCCTACCTAACAGATCTGACCTTGATTGAAATTCTAACATGTATGTACTCTAATCAGAATAAACGTTATTCTGTCCTAATTTATAGGCATCACATTAGCACTTTTGTGATTTTTATATTAAATTACTATTGTAAATGATGTCCCATATATGATACAAATAAAATTCTCAAGTTTAGTGAATGACATATACAGCCAGAACTGATATCTAACACATTACGGTAAAATGTGGATTGTAAGTTAAAAATAAATAAAAAGGAAGAAAAATTAAGAAAATAATCCCATCTACCATCACATCAAAAGGAACAAAATTCCTATGAATATATATATATATATAACTAAGGAGGTAAAACACTTGTATTCCAAAAGCTCTAAGGCACAAATGAAAGAAATTGCATATGACACAAATATGCAAAAATATACGGTGTTCATGGAGTGGAAGAATATTATAAAAATGACCATACTACCTAAGGCAATCTATAAATACAATGCACTTCCTATCAAAATACCAATGACATTTTTCACTGAGCTACAACAAATAATCCCAAAATTTGTATGGAAACACAAAAGACCCTGAATAGCCAAAACAATCTTGAGAAGGAAATACAAAGCTGGAGGTAGCACACTCCCTGATTTCAAACTATACTACAATGCTACAGTAATCAAAACAGTACCGGCACAAAAAACAGAAACATAGATTAGTGGAACAAAATAGAGATCCCAGAAATTGACCCACACTTATAAGGAAAATTAATCTACGACAAAGAAGGCAGGAATATACAATGGGGAAAGACAGTCTTCAACAAATGGCAGTAGGAAAACTGGACAGCTACGTGCAAAAGAGTCAAACTGGACTTATCTATCACACCATGCATAAAAATAAATTCAAAATGAAGCCATAAAACTTCTAGAAGAAAACTGGTAATAGACTTTTTGACATTGGTCTTCACAGTATTTTTTAGGTATGTCTCCTTGCACAGGTGAAACAGAAGAAAAAATAAATAGGATTACATCAAACTATAATGCTTTTGCACAGGGAAGTAAACTATCAACAAAAGGACCAGCTACTGAACGGGAGAAGATATTTGTAAATGATGTAACTAATAAGGGGTTAATATACAAAACACGCAAAGAATTCATTAAACTCCACATCAATGATTAAAAACAACCCAATTAAGAAATGGGTAGAGGAACTGAATACACATTTTCCTACAAAGACATACGCATGGACATCATGCAAATGAAAAGATTTTCAAAATCACTAATATTCAGGGAAATGCAAATCAAAACCACAATGAGATATCACCTCACACCTGTCAGGATAACTGTTATCAAAAAGATAACAAACAAAAAATGTTGACAAGCATATGGAGAAAGGGAACCTTTGTGCTGGAATGTTTGAGGGTATGTAAGTTGGTGCAGCCAATATGGAAAATAGTACGGAGGTTCCTCAAACAGTTAAAAAGGGAACTATCATATAACTCAGCAATTCCACTCCTGGGTAGATATCATAAGAAAACCAAAACACTAAGTAGAAAAGATATATGCACCCTTATGTTTATTGCAGTATTATTTATAATCATCAAGATGTGTAAGCAACCTAAGTGTCCATCTGTAAAAGAATGAATAAAGAACATGTGGTTTATACGTACGATGGAATATTACTTAGTCATGAAAGAGAATGAAATCTTGCCATTCAAGACAACATGGATGGATCTAAAGGGTATTATGCTAAGTGAAATAAATCAGACAAAAAAAGACAAATAGTGCATGATTTCACTTATATGTGGAATCTAAATAAACAAAACAAATGAGTAAAAATAAAAGAGAAACAGAGTCATAGGTATAGAGAACAAACAGCTGACTGCCAGCAGAGAGGGTGGTGCTGGGAGGAAAGAAATAAGTAAAAAGATTATGAGGTATGAACTTCCAGTTGCAAAATAAATGAGTTACAGGCATGAAATGTACAGTGATGGAAATATGATCAATGACTCTAAAAGATTTTTGCATGGTGACATATAACTAGATTGTGATGATCTTTTTGAAATGTACAAAAATATGAAGTCACTATTTTCTGTATCAGGAACTAACACAGTGTTGTAGGTCAACTATACTCCAAAAATAAATGAACAAACAATCTCATAGAAAGAGAAATCAGATTTGTGATTACCAAAAATGGGGGTGTGGGAATTGGATAAGGTAGTCAAAATGTACAAACTTCCAGTTATAAGATACATAAGTAGTAGGGATGTAAAGGACAACATGACAAAAATAACTAACATGCTTCTATGTTATATATGAATGTTATATCCTAAGACAACACAAACTGATGGAAACATATACCATATTCTTGGATTGGAAGAATCAATATTGCCAAAATGATTATGCTACCAAAAGCAATCTACAGATTCAATGCAATCCCTATCAAATTACCACTGGCATTCTTCACAGAACTAGAACAAAAAAATCTTAAAATTTGTATGGAGCACAAAGGACACTGAATAGCCAAAGCGACCTAGAGAAAGAAAAAATGGAGCTGGAGGAATTAGGCTCCCTCATTTCAGACTATACTACTAAGCTATAGTCACCAAAACAATATGGTACTGGCACAAAAATAGAAATATAGATAGCATATAAAGCCCAGAAATAAATCCACACACCTATGGTCAATTAATCTATGACAAAAGAGGCAAGACTATACAATGGAGGAAAGACAGTCTCTTCAGCAAGTGGTGCTGGGAAAACCAGACAGCTACATGTAAAAAAAATGTAATTAGAATATACTGTAACACCATACACAAAAATAAACTCAAAATGGATTCAAGACCTAAATGTGAGTCCAGACACTATACAACTCTTAGAGGAAAACACAGGCAGAACACTCCCTGACATAAATTGCAGCAATATCTTTTACGAACTGCCTCCCAGAATAACGGAAATAAAAACAAAAATAGACAAATGGGACCTAAGTAAACTCAAAAGCTTTTGCACAGCAAAGGAAAGCACAGACAAAACAAAAAGACAATCCACAGAATGGGAAAAAATGTTTACAAATGATGCTACCAACAAGGGATTAGTCTCCAAAATTCACAAATAGCTCATGCAGCTTAATATCATAAAAACAAAGAATCCAATCAAATACTGGGCAGAAGACCTAAATAGACATTTCTCCAAAGAAGCCATACAGATGGCCAAAAGGCACATGAAAAGGTGTTCAACATCATTAATTATTAGAGAAATGCAAATCAAAATTAAGATATCACCTCACACCAGTCAGAATGGCTATCATCGAAAAATCCACAATAAATGCTGGAGAGGGTGTGGAAAGAAGGGAACCCTCTCACACTGTTAGTGGGAATGTAAATCGGTACTGCCACTGTGGAGAACAGTATGGAGGTTCCTTAAAAAACTAAAAATAGAGCTACCATATGATCCTGTAATCTCACTCCTGAGCATTTATCTGGAGGAAAATCATGGTCCAAAACGATACATGCACCCCAATGTTCATTGTAGCACTGTTTACAATAGCCAAGACATGGAAGTCACCTAAATGTCCACTGACAGATGAATAGATAAAGAAGATGTGGTACATATATACTATGGAATATTACTCAGCCATTAAATAGAATGGAATAATGCCATTTGTGGCAACATGGATGGGCCTAGAGACTATCATACTGAGTGAAGTAAGTCAGACAGAGAAAGACAAATATTGTATGATTATCACTTACGTGCAGAATCTAAAAACAACAATACAAATGAACTTATTTACAAAATAGAAACAGACTCACAGACTTAGGGAATTAACTTATGGTTACCGGGGGGAGTTGTGGGGGGAGGGTTAGTTAGGGAGTTTGGGATTGACATGTACACACTGCTATATTTAAAATGGATAACCAACAAGGACCTACTGCATATCACAGGGAACTCTGCTCAATATTATGTAACAACGTAAATGGGAAAAGAACTTGAGAAATACACACATGTATAACTGCATCACTTTGCTATACACCTGAAACTAATACAACATTGTTAATCAACTATACTCCAATATAAAATGTTTTAAAAATATTCTGTAATAACATACATGTGGAAAGAATCTGCAAAAGAATGGATATATGTATAACTGAATCACTTTGCTGTAAACCTGAAACTAACAACACTGTAAATCAACTGTACTCTAATATAAAATAAAAACTAAATTATAAAAAAGAAAAAGTATAACCCGAGGAGAACAGGAGCTGGGGTGTGAGCATCACTGACCAATGAGAAAGACCAACACTTGCGTTGAAGAGGGAGAGAAGCTGCAACTGAGAATAGGCTAGGAGGAGGAAGGAGGGAGCAAGTTTTCACAGAGAAACTCTCAGAAGCTCTTATCTCAGAGTGAGGAGGAGGCTAAAGCACAGAAATAAAAATTAGGGCTGAAGTTCAGTGAAAATGTCCCTATGGAGTAACTGCCCTTAGACACCCATTCCCCTTTCTCTAATCTTGAACACACAAATTACAAGCAATACCTATTCATTGCCAAGCAAATTCACTGTTGGTTGTACAGGACCATGTGACTAGTTATGACCAATGAACCATCAGAGAAAGTGCTATGTGTCCATTTGGGGGCAAGGTCATTTAATCGGTACCCTGGCAGAATTCTGTTTCGATCAATCACAGGGCAGCAACATCGAGATGCTGGCTGCTTTATCAGCCTACACCCAGACTGAAGAGATGTAAAACAAAGATGCCGGTCTCTACTGTTGTTAAAGGCACTAAGTTTTTTGGTTGGTTTTTTCTTAGCACAATCCAATCTATTCTTATTTTGCTTATTGTCTTATTCAGAAATTAGGGGGGAGGGGAGTGGGAAATACAAGCCTTTTTTAATGAAAATTTATTAATAAATTTATTCATATATCAATACATTTTATTATTAAAATTATTTATTTATTTTAATAAATTTATTTATTTATATTTTTGGCTGCCTTGGGTCTTCGTTGCTGTGCATGGGCTTTCTCTAGTTGCAGCGAGCGGAGCTACTCTTCGTTGTGGTGCACAGGTTTCTCACTGTGATGGCTTCTCTTGTGAAGCATGGGCCCTAGGCGTGTGGGCTTCAGTAGTTGTGGCACGTGGGCTCAGTAGTTGTGGCACGTGGGCTCAGTAGTTGTGGCTCACGGACTCTAGAGCTCAGGCTCAGTAGTTGTGGCTCACAGGCTTAGTTGCTCTGCGGCATGTGGGATCTTCCAGGCCCAGGGCTTGAACCCATGTCCCCTGCATTGGCAGGCAGATTCCTAACCACTGTGCAACCAGGGAAGTCCCTACAAGCCTTTTATTGTGGACATTTTTAGCCCTTATCACTCCAGTTTTTGCAGGTTCACACAAAATAAAGAGAAAAGATGGAGAATAGAAAAACACATTTGACATGAGAGAATTTTTAGAAAGAGTTCATCAAATGCCCCTCTTTAAATTCTAAAAGGCTAACACTTAGACATATATTCATTAAACTTCAGAAATATAAAGAAAGGAGAAGATATTAAAAGCTTCTAAAGACTTTTTTTAAAAGCCACTCAAAAAGCGGTGAGAAAGTGCCTGTCATGAGAATCTCTGTGATGTAGTATCTGAACACATGAGGTCTAGATTCAGGAGCTGCAGTTTATTAACCATGTGACTCAGGCAATTTATTTAACTTGTGCTTCAGTTATTTCAACTATAAAACGGATATAATAATAGTTTCTATCTTGTTAAGACCTTGAAGTGCTTACTTCAGTACCTAGACCTAATAAGCTGTTAATGTGTTTACTACAATAATTTTCAGACTTATCAAAGAACAACCCTGAATGTGAGAAGAGAGTAGGGCAATGCACTCAGAATTTACAATATGCTTTAAATGGTTGCAGTTACGAAATGAACACAATTACAGTGTCCATTTATAATGTCCATATTTCTTCCTAACTGAAATTTGTTTTTAGCTCATGAATCCCAAAGAGTGTTTGGTAGTAGAAATTATTAACTGGCCAATTCAAGGTTAACTCAGATACTTAGGGTTTTAAAGCTTGGGCTCTTGGGACTCTTATCTTGCTTCTCCTGTTGATAGAAGGAATGAGTGGGAACGGGAGGTACCTAGGAGTGTTATGTCTGCTCCAAGTACTGATGTCTATCCTTGATAGCCTCCCATGTCCGGCCTAGGATGCTGGCCACTGTCTCCATTGCAATAATTTGTTCCCAGATGGAAAAATTTATGTCTCTGCTTTCATAGGAAATGTAAACTATTTTTTCTGGAGTGAATCTTTTTGATTCTCCTCCTGTCAATCTGGGTTCCATCTTAGTCTTTGTTGCAAGGAGTAATTCTTTTAACTCAGCTATCTCCCAATACAGCTTGGACTATCTTTCTATAGCCTCAGCAACAGGGTCCCTTTGCCCCATTCCACTGTGAACCCTCAGCAGGCATGCTGGTTCATAATGCCAATCACATTTGCATCACACTCAGAAATTTCCCAATCTTCTTCATGTTGGTGACAGCCACGAATATCTGAATTGTAGCTAGCTTTTACAGTAAGTGGCAACTATGCTTTTGCATCCAGGGCACATACTAAAGGATGTGTAAATAAATCACGTGACTGATGTGAAGACGTTAACTAGATTTAGAGATGAAAGAAATTACAGTATCACACAGTTACTGGAATCCATGGGAGAAAAATAATGAGTTGTGTTTATAAAAATAAATCATAACATGAAATTAGACCAACTTACACTTTAGGCATTTCTGTTGAGAAGAAACTTATTCTAAACTCAACCTTTCCCTAAGATCTCTATCCCAATGCTCAATTCATATGTGGTGGGTACAGTTTTACTCTTCACTGTTTAGGCAACTGTCACAATCAATGAATGGATGAAAATAAGACTCAGTCCTTAATGTGATGTGATACTTAGAGAATGGGATCTAAGGCTCTGTTTTGATCTTTAAAGTTTATAAATGTCTCTGGGATTCACATATAATGCCATTTGGGTGTGGTTTCCTATGGTTAAAACACAAATAGTTTATGATCTTTTTCATTTTGCTCCACCTGTATTTGATATATAACTTTGAAAACCACCACATTTGCTATTATTTCTTGTAGGACAGATATATGATACCTCTTTAAGTTTTTAGTGATCCAAAGATCACTATATATATGTAAACTATATAATGTGATGTGTATGTCTAGTATGATAGCTTAATTTACAGAAATATGATCTTTAGCTGTGGTTTTAAATACCAACATCAGTGACAAAAAATTTAAAATTTAAAGAGTAAAAAGATAAGAACATTATGACTTCTTGTAAGAAACACCAGTAACCAATACTTTAAGTCACATTTTTGCTGTTTTATTTCAAGATTCTTTCAGTATTAGAGTGAAAAATAATTTGTATTTTAATTTGTTATAAAGTATAGTTGTAGGGACCTAGATGAAAAAGTTATGTCTTTAAAAAAAATTAAGACATCATAATTTCTCATCAACTTACTATGCCTTTTTATAGCACCTAAGTTCAAGGACATGTGGAATGAAATGTGATAAAGAGTCTATATACATTACATATTGCATTACCAATGTCTAGCTTCAATAAAAACTTCATCCAGCTTCTGTGCCATGTGGTATATGAGTTAGACTCACTTTAATTGACTCCAGCTGTTAGTTTCTATGTGGAATAATGAATCATGATCTTTTCAGCATTGTCTAAAATGAGATATGTGTACAAAGGGATAAAATGTGTAAAAAAAATAAATAATCACTAATCTATATTTATTGAGTGTACTAGGCCCAAATGTGGGGGAAAAAAGGAGAATCTAGAACATGGCAAAGTAAATAATGAACTAAATTAAAGGCATTCAGGCATAATGCAAAGAACAGATGTCTAGAAGTCAGTACACCTGGTGGCCCTGGCTTTACTGCAAAATACCCATGTGAGCAACTAAAGTGTAAATTATGCTTGCTCCCTACAGCCTAGGCTACATAAAGAGAGAGGCAACAGTTTACCAGATTTGAATAGGCTGACAGGTGAGCTAGAGTGACAAAAGAGCATCTACCAGGGAGATAATACAGAGAACAGTGGTCAAAGAAAACTGGTAAAGCCAGGCTAATCTAAGGCCATAGTCCCCTACAGGTATCCATGTACTGGTAGAATGTCATCTAGAAAGACAGAGAAGAGGGGCAGACAGTATTTTAGAGTCAAATAAGATCCGTGGTTCTCAAACTACTACACAGTTGTAGATCCCCATCTCATATTAATGAAATCAGATATTTAGGGTCAAAACCCAGACATCTGAGGTTGAAACACAGACAAGTATAAATTTTTTATGCTCCCCAGATAATTTTAATATGTTGTCAAGGTTGGGAACTAGTGGGTTACATGGTCATTTTAAAGTTTTGCCCTTGAAGTGGCAGGTCACATGACATTGGACTGGGGCTCAGTCCCTCAGGGAAGCCAAGCTTCAGTAATACGAATATGGCACGAAGGGTGGGGAGAGCTATAGCTCCAGGATTAACATGAGTGACCAGTGGAACCAAGTGGACGGTAGACCCCACATTTAACTGGTGGCATATCTGAGGAGATGATCACATTTAGCCCTTAGTACTAAAGAAAGACCAGAGAATAGTGGGAGGTGATGGCCAGAGTAGATTAAGAACCCCTATCAGTATTAGAAACTGGTTAGGAGAAAGACAGCAAACCAAATGATGCTAGGTAAACAGAGAGAAAAAGTGAAAGGCAAATGCTACTTCTGCTTTGATTACTTCATCAGCAAAATGAGGTTGACAGATCATTTTTTGCAATACTCTGTCCACATCAGTCATCTGTTCCACTTCAGAAGCTTCTCACAAGGCATCACTCTCATAGCTACATTCTCATTTATTCTGTTCATCAGTACTTCAAAACATTCTAAAACGTACCTCTTTCACAAAAACTTGCAAAATGACCCAACAAAATTATGACATTTTAGCTCAAGTCATTTTGAATAATACTATATAAATAGTGCAATGAGAAAGAAAAAAGTAAATGAGTTAAAAAATTGGGAAGGAGAAGGTAAAATTATCATTATATGTTGATGAAATGGCACTAGTTAAACTCTAGAGAATATCACAAACACTAAGCTGTATAGTAAAGTGGCAGGTGCAAAATTAATGTACAATATTAGGAGTCTTTCTATAAACACAGAATACATTAGAAGATAGGAATAAAAAGATTAAATATCTAGGGGAAAAGGCTAACAGGAAATGTGGAAAAATACATTTAAAAATAAATGCTGCTACACCTACCACCTCCATGTTAGCTGTTTTTTCTTTTCAATGTGACTTGCAGGAATAAACTATGGTCCAACATTCAAAATAAATAAATAAATAAATACTACTAAGGAACTTAAAATAAATGAATGAATGGAAAAGTATGTTTTGAGCATGATGAGAGAATCTGTAATAAAAACATCAGTTATCACTAAATCAATTTTTAAAATTAACAAATGTAGTAAGAATTTATTTTTAAATTAAACACATTAATTTTAAAGTTTATAAGGAAAAGGATACCCATAATATTAAATTTTCATAAGGCAAAAAATGAAAATGACTTTAACAATCATATTTTGATTGTCTAGAAAAGACCACATCAAGGAAAAGGAAACACTATGAAAAGACATGGGATTTTTGTCCAGGCAGGAATTATTTTCTGGATGAGGGTATTAACTAGTAGAGAATCAATCACAGATGGATCACAGACAGAGTCTGGGCTATGTAGTTGGGTTCTTTACTTCTCCACTTTTTTCTTAGAAATCCACACATAAAAACTAGGCTTTCAAGGTTAATTTGATATAGAGGGCATTTATGTAGTTCATCAGCTTCAGTCCCCTTACTAAATCAGATACAACATTGCATTTTCTTAGAATACAACATAACACTTGTACTCTTCTTCTGATCTCACCCACACTTTCTACTTTTGTGTCTCTTCTGAGGCCTTCCTTCTACCTCCCAAAGCTTACCCATACCTTGGCCTCATTTCTTCCACCATCAGGTTTTCAAATAATACAATTCCTTCCTATAGATTCCAAGACAAACAATACTGTTTGGATCCATTCTATTTAACTGCAACTGAAACTACTAAGCATTCTTATATTTGTTGTAATAAAGATATGATCACTGTCCCTTGCCTTTACATACTGATTCAATAAACCTTGATGACATCACTATTTATTGGATCTTAATGTCCTTATCACAATTATAAAATAAATTATTATGACATGTTTTATTGGAAAATAATCTGATTTCAGAATTTTAAAAATTATTAGCTTGTGAAGTTAATTGTGTGCTATACGCTTTGTGGATTTATTGCATACTTTCAGATTCATTATTAATTTATTCAAACACTGACTAGTTTACAGTTTCATAATTCACTGTATTATTTTAGATGTATGGTATATTCATGAGCTTTGGGGAAAAACATTTAGAACAGCAATATTTTAAACCAGAAAATGAAAACACATTTTTTTCCTTTTGCTAAAAACATATATCTAGTTGACTTTATTTTTTTCTGATGTTCATCCATATGGTTGAGACATAAGTAAGCTTTTGAAGACTGATGTGACACGGTACTACATTTTAAAGTTTTGTTTTTCTGTGAGTACAAACTGCATTTATCTTAACACAGGGGTGAAGCAAAGCTTATTCTTCACAAAGAGGTTCTTTTATATTTTATAGTTTATCATTACTGATAGTCATAGCAGAGAAAATATATTAAACATTTCTTTCCTCTAAGTAAACTGCCCATCCATACTGTTCATTTAGAAAAGATAGATTTTTGTTCACCTGAAGCATAGAATTTGGCTCTAGGTCACTGAAACAGTTTGAAAAATGATCTTTAAAATGTTTATATTAACAAAGAACCTGTATTGTATGTATTCATTTTTGTTTCAGAAGAAGTCGTTCATTTGACACCCTTTGAGCAATATGGTTAATCTATCACTGAGGTTCATTTTATGATATAATTTAGAAAAGGCATACTGATTCAACTGAATTACACAAATAGCATTCAGGTCATCTGAAAAGTTTGTTTTATTTTTTACACCTCCAGAATATTTTTGCCACAGTGTACACACAGTTTACCTGAAGATGGAATTATTATTTTTAACTTTTTCACTGCAGATTTATTTCATGTCCAGCATCAGGAATGTACAAGAAAAGGAGGGAATCTCATGCAATGAAAAGGAGGAGGAGAAAGGAAGGGAAGGAGCAAGCGAAGGAAGGAAAGGAAGAGGACAGAAGGGAGGGAGTAAAACAGTAACCTATTAGGTTAATGGTGTTGATGAGATTAAAGAGAGTAGGTAAAAGACAGCAAACCACTGACCTTAATGACTGTGATTACAATGAAGTGTTAAGGACAGAAACCACCCTTGATGAATTAAGCAGGAATTGAGATAACAGCATTAAAAGCATGTTATGTTGCTAGAGAGTCAATGTGTTTTGCAGAGAATAATTGTAGAGAGATATAGGGGAAGGCTGGGTTCAAGTTTCCTTTCTTGAAACAAATAGGCATTTTGACCCTCTCCACGTATTTGCATTTGAATTGAAAAAATCTGTAGGATTAAAATAGCCTCCAAAGAAGTCTGAGGAAAATTAAATGAGGCAATTGTCATCATTAATTTGTAGTATGAAATTGACATAAATCCTTTTTTAAAATTTGCAAAAGAAAACCTTTTTATCCAATCTCAATAGTCTCATAATAACAACAATAAGTGTCTGAATTATTTGTTGTAACCACACATTATTCAATCACCCTGCTTCAAACAGATTTTCTTAGTAGAACTACAGATCTATTCTTGATGCTCTTTGTAACCTTTCAAAATAATCCACTAACTCAATAAAAAATGTATTTGATTAAAATGGAAATTAACTAGGAGTGTATCAAACAGGAAATTAATGTATCATCATCAACTCTGTTCAGACATACAATTCTGGCAAGCTTGAGAGATTTACTTTTCCTTCAGTAGCATATGCCATGCAACACAAAGTCTTAATGTGTGGAAAACGGCTTTTTGATTTCAGGTGTTATTACAAAAGAATTGTATAGTATTTAAAACTTCACATTTTCCAATGTACAGGATTAAATGCATGTATTATACCTTAAAAGAATAGTTTGACCTCAAATTAGTACATGGATCTCCACAACCTATAAGTCATTAAAAAGGTAATAATAATTGTATAATTGCAAATGCTTCCATTATAATATTAATAAGAACACAGAAACATTTTAAGGTAAGCTGTGGAATATAAAATGTACAATTACTTCTTCCAGTGTTTCCAGGATGACCTCAGAGCCTCTTAAAAATTATATAACACATCAGAAGCATTCTTAGAAATATGTGTACAGAATATGTTGATAGAAAATTCTATAAAAACTTTAAAGGAGGCATTATATATTCACGACACAAACCAAGGATGCTGCGCAAATAACTTCTTATTTAAATTGAACAAGTATAAGTATAAATTAAAATACTGAACTATGTTATTCACTACTAGCACATAGCAATTTTCACATGGTTAGTTCCACACACCAGGATCATTTTGATTGAGTTAGTGATTGTTCAAAGGGGAGCTACATATCTTTGTTAGCTTGATTTAGTCTCATTTTGCCTTCTTTTGCAAGGCAGAAAATTCTAGATTTTTCTTTTCTTTTCTTGAAGTATAGTTGATTTTCCCCAGTTTTTTCTATAAAGTGCTTACTATTCAATCAGACTAGAATTACTAAGGTTTACTACCATAGTTGTTTATGGTAATTGTCATTAATTAAGGTTTAATTTTTGTGCAGTGTAACCAGAGAATGCTGTATATAGTAGTACTACTGGTTTGTACTTTTAGAACATTTTCTTTGTGAAATAATATATGGTCAATTTTTGTGACTATTCCATTAACCCTGGAAAATAAGATAATTTCTTCATTTTTAGAGTACAGAGTTTGATGTATATCAATTAGCTCTTCCTTCTTAACTATGTTATTTTGGCCTACATGCTTCTTTAATTATCTTCCTGCTCTCTTAGAGAAAAATATAAATTAAAATTTTGTATCTCTTATAAATCACATTCTTTTATTAGGTGAAGCCTACATTCTACCTCAGCTAACCAGGAAGAAAAGTGAGGAGACAAAACTAACCAATATCAGGAATCAAATGGAGCTAAAACTACTGATTAAAAGGATAATAAAAAATGCTATGCCTCCCCCACAAAAAAATCACCTATACCCATAAATTCAATAACTTAGATGAAATGGAGAAATTCCTTGAAAGACACAAGCTACCAAAACTCACCAAAGAAGAAATAGATAAACCAAATAGTCCTATGTCTGTTAAAGAAATTAAATTGTAGTTAAAACCTATTGAAAAAATTAAATTGTAGTTTAGGTTATAGGTTTTGAGAGCTTGGCCAAGATGGTGGAGTAGTAAGACCCTGAGCTCACCTCCTATCATGGGCACACCAAAATTACAAATACTTACAGAGCACATATTGATAAGAAAGACTGGAATCTAGCAGAAAATATCTTCTACAAATATATGTGTGTGTGTGTGTGTGTGTGTGTGTGTGTGTGTGTGTATACAAACACACACACACATACACACACACACACACACACATATACCACAATGAGATAAGGAGTGGCAGAGTCACAGTATAGTCAAGATCCTTATCACCTGGGTGGGCAACCCACAAATGAGAGAATAATTACAACTGCAGAGGTTCTCCTCAAAGAACAATGGTTCTGAGGCCCATGTTGGGCTCCCCAGACCAGGGGTCCTGCATCAGAAAGAGGAACCCGCAGAATGTTTGGCTTTGAAGGCCAGCAGGGCTTACTTTTGGAAGGCCCATAATGCTTTGGGAAATAGAGACTCCATTCCTAAAGTGCACACACAAAATCAAATGCTCCAGGTCCCAGGGTAGAAGCAATAATTTGAAAGAAGCCTAGGTCAGACACACCTGCTGATTTTGGAGGGTATACTGGAGAGGCAGGAGGCAACTGGAGCTCACACTGATGACACAGACACTGGAAGGAGTCATTTTTGGAAGCTCATTCTACCTTGTGGACACTGGTGCTATCAAGCATCATTAGGAATCCTTCTAGCTTATTAGCACCAGGAACCAGTCCCATGAACAAGCCTGTTGGCATCAGTATTGAGAAGCCTCAGGCCAAGCAACTAGCTGGACAGGGACACAGCTATACCCACCAGCAGGCAGGCTGCCCTGCCTCAGCCACAAAAGGACACAGGCCTGTCCCACAGAAGGCCCAGGACCCTGTTCCAAATCAGAGGGCCAGCACTAGCCCTGGACCATCCTCACTTACTGGTGGGCAGGTACCAGCCCCAGGACACCTGATCCTGGGTCACATACACCAGCTGGGGGACACCAATCTCAGGACCACTGCAGTCTCACAGCTTGCAGTGGCAAGCCACAGAACAAATCTCAGTAAGTTTTAGAAACCTGAAATCATATAAAGCATCTTCTGCAACCACAACACTATGGTTCTAGAAATCAACTACAAGAAAAAAACTGCAAAAAACACAAACATGGCTGGCTAAACGATATGATACTAAACAACCAATCAATGAACAAATCAAAGAAGAAATAAAATAATATCTAGAGAAAAATGAAAACAAAACCACAAAGATCAAAAATCTATGGGATGCAGCAAAAGCAGTTCTAAGAGGGAAGTTTATACCAATACAAGCTCAATCAGGAAACAAGAAAAATTTCAAACAAACAACTTAAACTTACACCTAAAGGAACTGTAGAAAGAAAGAATGAAATTGAAAGTTAGTAGAAGGAAAGAAATCATAAAGAGCAGAGCAGAAGTAAATGAAATAGATACTAAAAAAAATAAAAGAAAGATCAATGAAAGTAAGAGGTGGATCTTTGAAAAGATAAACAAAATTGATAAATGTTTAGCCAGACTCATCCAGAAAAAAAAAGAGGACCCAAATCCAAGAAATCAGCAATGAAAAAGGGGAATTAACAACTGATGCCACAGAAATGCAAAGGATCATAAGAGGCTACTATGAGCAACTATACACAAATAAAGTGGACAATTTAGAAGAAATGGACAAATTCCTAGAAATGTACACTCTCCCAAAACTAAACAAATGGAAAATTTCTTCTATCTTCTAGAACAAACCAATTACCAGTAATGAAACTGAATCAGTAATAATAATTTTTAAAAACTCCCAAAAAACAAATGTCCAGAACCAGATTCTTCACAGGTGAATTCTACCAAACATTTAGAGAAGAGTTAACACATATCCTTCTCAAACTATTCTAAAAAATTACAGAGGCTGGAATGCTTCTCAATTCATTATCTGAGGCCATTATCACCCTGATACCAAAACCAGATAAAGAAATCACATAAATGAAAATTCCAGACTAATATCATTAAAGAATATAGATGCAAAAATCCTCAACAAAATACTGGCAAAGCAAATCCAGCAATACATTAAAAGACTCATACACCATGATCAAGTGGGATTTACTCCAGGGATGCAAGGATTGTTCAATATTCACAAGTCAATGTGATACACCACATTAACATGTTGAAAAATAAAAATTTTATGATCATCTCAACTGACATAGAAAAAGATTTTGATAAAATTCAACATCTATTTTAGATAAAAACTCCCCAGAAAGTGGGTATAGATGGAAAATCCCTGAACATAATAAAGGCCATATGTGATAATCCCATAGCTAACATCATACACAATAGAGAAAAGCTGAAAGCATTTCCTTTACAATCAGGAACATGATAAGGTTGGCCACTATAACCACTTTTATTCAAGGTGCTATTGGAAATCCTAGCCACAGCAATCATACAAGAAAAAGAAATAAAAGAAATACAATTTGGAAAGGAAGAAGTAAAACTGTTACTTTATGCAAATGACATAATATTATATGTAGAATATCCTTGGGACACCTCCCTAAAACTACTAGAGTTCTACAATAAATGTGGCAAAGTTTCAGGATAAAATATTAATATACAAAAATCATATTAATATGATTTGCAAAATGGATCCAACAATACATTAAAAGGATTGTACACCATGATCAAGTTGGATTTATCCGAGGGATGCAAGGATTTTTCAATATCCTCAAATCAACCAGTGTGATACACCACATCAACAAATTGAAGAATAAAAATTATAGAATCAACTCATTAAATGCAGAAAAAGCTTTCAACAAAATTCAACACCAATTTATCATTAAAACTCTCTAGAAAGTGGGCATAGAGGGAACTTACCTCAACATAATAAAGACCATGTATGACAAACCTACAGCTATCATCTTACTCAATGGTGAGAAGCTGAAAGCATTTCCTCTAAGATCAGTAACAAGACAAGGATATCCACTCTTGCCACTCTTTTTCAACATAGTTTTGGAAGTCCTAGCCACAGCAATCAGAGAAGAAAAAGAAATAAAAGGAATCCAAATTGGAAATGAAGAAATAAAACAGTAATTGTTTACAGATGACATGATACTATACATAGAAAATCCTAAAGATGCTACCAGAAAACTAGAGCTCATGAATGAATTTGGTAAAGCTGCAGGATACAAAATTAATACATAGAAATCTGTTGCATTTCTACACACTAACAATGAAAGAATTAGAAAGAGAAATTAAAGAAACAATTTGACTTACCTTCACATCAAAAAGAATAAAATACCTAGGGATAAAGCTACCTAAGGAGGTAAAAGACCTGTACTCTGATTTCTTTCATCAATGTCTTACAGTTTTCAAAGATGACACAGACAGATGGAAAGATATACCATGTTCTTGGACTAGAAGAATGAATATTGTCAAAATAAATATACTACCCAAGGCAATCTACAGATTCAATGCAATCCCTATCAAATTACCAATGGCATTTTTCATAGAGCAAGAACAAACAATTTTACAATTTGCATGGAGACACAAAAGACCCTGGAGAGTCAAAGCAATATTGAGAAAGAAAAACAGAGCTGGAGGAATCAGGCTCCCTGATTTCAGACTGTACTACAAAGCTACAGTAATCAAAACAGTATGGTACTGGCACAAAAACAGAAATATAGATCAATGGAACAGGATAGAAACCCAGAAATAAACCCACACACCTATGGTCAATTAATCTATGACAAAGGAGGCAAGACTATACAATGGAGAAAAGACAGTCTCTTCAATAAGTTGTGCTGGGAAAACTGGGCAGCTACATGTAAAAGAATGAAATTAGAACACTCCCTAACACCATACACAAAAATAAACTCAAAATGGATTAAAGACCTAAATGTAAGACTAGACACTAGGAAACTCTTAGAGGAAAACATAGGCAGAACACTCTTTGACATAAATCACAGCGAGATCTTTTTTGATCCACCTCCTAATGTAAATGAAAACAAAAATAAAAGAATGGGACCTAATTAAACTCTTTGACATAGTTGCAGCAAGATCTTTTTGAATACATCTCCTAGAGTAATGAAAATAAAAACAAAAGAAAACAAATGGAACCTAATTAAACTTAAAAGCTTTTGCACAGTAAAGGAAACCATAAACAAAAAAAACAATACACAGAATGGGAGAAAAGATTTGCAAATGATGCGACCAACAAGGGATTAGTCTCCAAAATTTACAAACAGCTCATGCAGGTCTGTAACAAAAAACAAAAAAAAACAATCAAAAAATGGGTGGAAGATCTAAATACAAACTTCTCCAAAGAATACATACAGATGTCCAAGAGGTGCATGAAAAGATGCTTAACATTGCTAATTATTAGAGAAATGCAAATCAAAACTACAGTGAGGTATCACTGCACACTGGCCAGAATGGCCATCATCAAAAAGTTTACAAACAATAAATGCTGGAGAGGGTGTGGAGAAAAACGAACCTTCTTGCACTGTTGGTGGGAATGTAAATTGGTACAGCCACTATGGAGAACAGGATGAAGATTCCTTAAAAACTAAAAATAGAACTATCATATGATCCAGCCATCACTCTCCTGGGCATATATCCAGTGAAAACCATGATTTGAAAGGATACATGTACCCCAGTAGTCACTGCAGCACTATTTACAATAGCCAAGACCTGGAAGCAACCTAAATGTCTATCGACAGAGGAATGGTTAAAGAAGTTGTGATATATATATATATATATATACACACACACACACATACATACACACACACACACACACACACACATATATATACACACACATACAATGAATATTACTCAGCTATAAAGAAGAATGAAATAATGCCTTTTGCAACAACATGGATGGACCTAGAGATTATCATACTAAGTGAAGTAAGTCAGAGAGAGAAATACAAATATCATACGATATCACTTATATGTTGAATCTAAAAAAATAATACAATTGAGCTTATTTACAAAACAGAAAGAGACTCACAAACATTGAAAACAAACTTACGGTTACCAAAGGGGAAATGTGGGGGAAGGGATAAATTAGAAGTTTAGGATTAACTTATACACATTACTATATACAAAATAGATAATCAACAAAGACCTACTGTATAGCACAGGGAACTCTACTCAATATTCTGTAATAACTTGTATGGTAAAAGAATCTGAAAAAGAATGGATATATGTATATGTATAACAATCACTTTGCTGTACATCTGAAACTAACACAACATTGTAAATCAACTATACTCTAATATAAAATAAAAATTAAATTAAAAAATATCAAATTACAGGCCAATATTCTCAATAATCATAGATGTAAATATCCTTAACAAAATATTAGCAAACCAAATTTAATAATACTTTAAAAGGATCATATACCATGATTAAGAGGAATATATTCCAGGAATGCAAGTATGTTTTATTTTCCATGATCAATCGACATGATATACAAGATTAACAATTTGAAGCCTAAAAATAATATAATCACCTCAATATATGCAGACAAACCATTTGACTCAATTCAGCATCCATTTATGATTAAAAAACTTGTAATAAAAAGAGTAAACAGGGAACATACCTCAACATAACAGAGAACATTTATGACAAGCCTGTAGATAACATCATATTCAATGGTGAAAAATTGAAAGCTTTTCCTCTAAGATCAAGAACAAGACAAGTATCCCCACTCTTGTCACTTGTATTCAAGATAGTGCTGCAATTCCTAGCCAGAGCAATTAGGCAAGAAAAAGAAATAAAATACTTCCAAATGATAATAGAAGAAGTAAAAGTGTCACTTTTTGCAGATGACATGATATTACATATTGAAAACCCTGAGGACTCTATCAAAAAACTGTTAGAACTAATAAATTCAGTAAAGTTGCAGGAAATACAAAATGAATACACAAAAATAGGTTCCAGTTTTATACACTAATAATGAACTATTAGTAAGAGAAATTAAGAAAATAATCTCATTTATAATTATAACAAAAAAAGAAAAACACAACCATACAAAATCTATCGGATACAGCAGTCATAAGAGTGAAGTTCATAGTGATACAGGTCTTCCTCAGAAGACAAGAAAAATCTCAAATAAACAATCTAAGCTACAAACTAAAAGACTCAGAAAAAGAAGAACAAACAAAACCTAAGGTCAGCAGAAGGAAGGAAATAATAAAAATCAGAGAGGAAATAGACATTCAAAAATCGATGGAAAAAAACAATAAAACCAAGATCTGGTTCTTTGAAAGGGTAAACAAAATTGACAAACCTCTGGCCAGGCTCACCAAGAAGAAAAGAGAGGGGACCCATATAAACAAAATAAGAAATGAAAAAGGAGGAATAATAACTGACACTGCAGAAATACAAAAAAACATGAGAGAATACTTTGAACAATTATATGCCAACAAATTTGACAACCTAGAAGAAATGGACAAATTTCTAGAAACATACTGCCCACGAAAACTGATTCAAGAGGAAACAGATAATTTGAACAAACTGATCACTAGAAGTGAGACAGAATCTGTAATTTAAAAAAAAAAAACTCCCTAAAAACAAAAGTCCAGGACCAGATGGCTTCACAGGTGAATTCTAAAAAACATACAAAGAAGAACTTGCACTGATCCTTCTCAAACTCTTCCAAAGGACTGAAGAGAAAAAATCACTCCCAAAGACATTCTATAAAGCTACCATCACCCTGATACCAAAACCAGACAAAGACATTACCAAAAAAGAAAATTATATATCAATATCTTTTATGAATATAGATGCAAAATTTGTCAACAAAATATTAGCAAACAGAATCTGACAACATAAAAAAAGGTCATGCACCACGACCAAGTTGGATTCATCCCAGGATCACAAGGGTGGTTCAACATAGGCAAATCAGTCAATGTGATACACATCAACAAAAGAAAGGATAAAACCCACATGATCATCTCAAGAGATGAAGAAAAAGCATTTGATAAAATTCAACATCCATTCATGATAAAAACCCTTATGAAAGTGTATATAGAGGGAACATATCTCAAAATAATAAAAACTATTTATGGGCTTCCCTGGTGGCGCAGTGGTTGAGAGTCCGCCTGCCGATGCAGGGGACGTGGGTTCGTGCCCCAGTCCGGGAGGATCCCACATGCCGCGGAGCGGCTGGGCCCGTGAGCCATGGCCGCTGAGCCTGCGCGTCCAGAGCCTGTGCTCCGCAACAGGAGAGGCCACAAGAGTGAGAGGCCCGCGTACCGCAAAAAAAAAAAAAAAAAAAAAAACTATTTATGACAAACCAACAACCAATCTAATACTCAATGGTGAAAAGCTGAAAGCCTTCCTGCTAAAATCTGGAAGAAGACAAGGATGCCCACTCTCACCACTTCTCTTCTAGGTACTGTAAGTCCTAGACACAGCAATCAGACAAGGAAAAAAATAAAATGTACCCAAATTGGAAGGCAAGAGGTAAAATTGTCATTATATGCAGATGACATGACACTGTCATATATAGAAAACCCTGAAGACTCCACACAAAAACTGCTAGAACTGATAAACAAATTCAGCAAGGTAGCAGGATACAAGATTAAAATACAGAAATAGGGTGCATTTCTTTACACTAACAATGAAATGTCAGAAAGGGAATACTTAAAAAAATCTCTTTTAAAGACACATAAAAAAATACTAAGGAATAAACTTGACCAAGGAGGTGAAAGACTTTTATGCTATGAATTATAAAACATGAATAAAGAAAATTGAAAATGATTCAAAGAAATGGAAAATATCCCGTGCTCTTAGATTGGAAGAATATTATTCAAATGGCTATACTACCCAAAGCAATCTACAGATTTAATGTGATCCCTATCAAATTACCGATAACATTTTTCACAGAACTAGAACAAATAATCCTAAAATTTATATGGAACAATAAAAGACCTAGCATTGCCAAAGCAAAACTGGGAAAAAATAACCAAGCAGGGGGCAAAACCTTCCCAGACTTCAGATAACACTACAAAGCTACAGTAATCGAACAGTGCAATATTGGCACAAAAACAGACGTATGGATTAATGGAACAGAATAGAGAGCCCAGAAATAAACCCACTCAACTATGGTCAATTAATCTTTGACAAAGGTGTCAAGAATATACAATGGAGAAAAGACAGTCTCTTCAATAAGCAGTACTGGGAAACTTGGACAGCTACATGTAAATCAATGACACCCTCACACCATACAAAAAACTAAACTCAAAATGGCTTAAAGACTTAAATATAAGACATGACACCACAGAACTCTTAGAAGAGAGTATAGGCAAAACAGTATCTGACATAAATCATACCAATAATTTCTTAGGTTAGTCTCCCAAGGCAATAGAAATAAAAGCAAAAATAAACAAATGGGATCTAATCAAACTTACAAACTTTTGTACAGCAAAGGAAAGCATAAACAAAACGAAAAGCCAACCTATGAACTGGGAGAAACTATTTGTAAATGACACGACAAAGACTTAATTTCCAAAATATACAAACAGCTCCTACAGTTCAGTAACAAAAAAACCCAAATAACCCAATTTAAAAAGGGGCAGAAGACATTTCTCCAAAGAAGACATACAGATGGCCAACAGGCACATGAAAAGATGCTCAACACTGTAGTTATTAGAGAAAGGCAAATCAAAGCTACAATGAGGTACCACCTCATACTGATCAGAATGGCTGTTATTAAAAAGTCTACAAATAACAAATGCTGGAGAGGGTATGGAGAAAAGGGAACCCTCCTACACTGTTGGTGGGGATGTACATTGGTATAGCCACTATGCAGAACAGTATGGAGGTTCCTCAAAAAACTGAAAATAGAGTTGCTGTATGATCCTACACTCCTACTTCTGGGCATATATCTGGATAAAACTGTAATTCAAAAAGATACATGCACCCCAATGTTCATTGCAGCAGTGTTTACAAAAGCCAAGACATGGAAACAACCTAAATGTTCATCAACAGATGAATGGATAAAGAAGATGTGGTACAAATATACAATAGACTATTACTCAGCTATAAAGAAGAATGAAATAATGCCATTTGCAGCAACATGAATGGACTTAGAGATGATCATACTAAGTGAAGTAAGTAATAAAGAGAAAGACGAATACCATATGATATCACTTATATGTGGAATCTAAAATATGACACAAATGAACTTATCTATGAGACAGAGACAGACTCAGAGACATAGAGAACAGACTTGTGGTTGCCAAGGGGGAAAGAAGGTGAGGGACGGATGGATTGGGTGTTTGGGATTAGCATATGCAAACTATTATATATAGACTGGGTAAAAAACAAGGTCTTACTGTATAGCACAAAGAACTATATTCAGTATCCTGTGATAAATTATAATGGAAAAGAATATGAAAAGAATGTATATATATGTATTACTGAATCACTTTCTTGTACAGAAGTTGACACATTGTAAATCAACTATACTTCAATAAAATAAATTTTTTAAAAGAAGAATAAAAAAACTTAGGGATAAATGTAACCAAGGATGTAACAAACTTGTAGACTGAAAAGTATGAGTAACTAATGAAGAAATCAAAGACACATAACAATAATCAATGGTCATAGATTGGAAGAATTAATATTAAAATTTCCATACTATTCAAAGCAATCTAAAGATTCAATGTAATCCCTAACAAAATTCCAATGGTCTTTTTCACAGAAATAGAAATAAAATCCTATAATTTGTTTTTGAAACACAAGAGACTAGAATAGCCAAAGCAACCTTGAGAAGGAAGAATAAAACTAGATGCACCACACTTCCTGATTTCAAACTATATTATAAAGCTATAATATAAAGCAATCAAAACAGTATAGTATTGACATAAAAACAGACACATAGATCAATGGAACAGAATAGAGAACACAGAAATAAACCCAAACATGTATGGTCAGTTAATTTATAAGAAAGGAGGCAAGAAAATACAATGAGGAAAGGACAGTCTCTTCAGTAAATGGTATTGGAAGAAATGGACAGCCATATGCAAAAGAATGAAATTGGATGATTATATTACACCATACACAAAAATCACCTCAAAACAGATTAAAAACTTGAATGTGAGACCTGAAACTATAAAACTCCTAGATGAAAACATAGGAGGTGATCTCCTTGACATTGGTCTAGGCATTGATTTTTTGGATTTGACCCCAAAAGCAAACCAAGCTGGCAAAAACTAACAACTGGGACTACATCAAACTAAAAAGGTTGAGCAGCAAAAGAAACTGTTAACAAAATGAAGTTATTCTATGGAATGTGAGAAAATATTTTCAAATCGTACAACTGATAAAGGGTTAATATCCAAATTATATAAAGAACTCATACAATTTTATAGCAAAAAACAAACAATCTGAATAAAAAACGGGCAGAGGAACTGAAGAGACATTTTTCCAGAGAAGACACCCAAATGGCTAAACGATAAATGAAAGGTGCTCAAGATCACTACTCATCGGGGAAACACAAAGCAAAACCACAATGAGATATCACCTCATACCTGTTTGAATTGTGATTATCAAAAAGACAAGAAATATCTGTTGTTGGGGATGTAGAGAAAAGGGAGCTCTTGTACGCTCTTGGCGGGAATGTAAATTAGTATAGTGACTGTGGAAAACAGTCTGGAGGATCCTCAATAATTTAAAAACTATCATATTATTCATCAATTCCACTTCTGGGTATTTATCTGAAGAACTGAAAATCACTCTCTCAAAAAGATAATTGCACCTGCATGTTCACTGCAGCATTATTTACAATAGCCAAGACATGGGAACAAGCCAAATGTCCATCATAGATAGAGAAAATATGATACACATACACACACACAGCAATGCTCAGAAAACTAGCAATAGAAGGAAATTTGCACAATATAATAAGAGGCATCTCTGAAAAACCTAAAGTAAATATCATACATTATCAGTGAAATTCTAAGTACTTTTCCTCTAAGATAAGTAACAACAAAAGGATGTCCCCTCTCAGCACTTTAACTCAACATTGTGCTGCAGTTTCTAGCCAGTGCAGTAAAGCAATTCAGGGTAATAAAAGGTATTCATATTGTAAAGGGATATGTAAAACTTTTATTATACATTGGTGAGATTTAAAAAATAATTTTAACAAAACTAAAATATTGATAGCAGAGCAAAATTTTATATTTTAGGCAGTAAATAGAATAGACAGCGTAGAAATCAATTAAGTGGAGAACAAATCTAAGAAATTATTTCAGTGTAGTATTATAATGAAGTGTAAATGGACAAGTAGGTCATAAAAATAAAATATACACATTGAGAACAGAGAGAAAAGGAATCAATGTGTGAAAGCTTTTGACAAAGTATCAAAATAATACATATGACATAAAGAATGCATTAACGAAACATGTAATAAAACTCCAGACTTAAAAAAAATGATACTCAGCTATGCAGAAAACTTAACGGGTTTTCCTTATGTCATGAAAAATTAGTGAAAACTTAGCAAATATATTTTAAACTAAAGCAATATAATAAAATTTTTTTGATACTATTCTACAATGTAAATTTTAGAGGGTGAAAATTGTTTAACACTGAACAAAAATCAGATCAGAAATAAAGTTGATGATCTAGAACATGAAATCATATAATCACTATAGTTTTAAAGTGAAATGTTATAAAATAAGAATTTCACCTGCAGTTGGAATTTTTTTATGTTTGAAACTATAGTAAGTTTCTCTCAGATATGAAAATGGCTCAAACATATTTAATACACATTCTCAATATATAAAAATAAATATTTAAACACAGAAAAATAAAAAGAACTAGCAGTTAGATACTGAAGCATTTAAACACATAGTGTTGTGAATAATTTCAGTAAATATGATGGCAAAGTGGGGGGCTAACTACAAAATTACTCCTTCAAAGTTCATATGGCTATTAAAAAATATAGTACTTAATTAACAGGATCTGAAAGTGAAAAATACATTCAATAGAGGAGAAATATATTGGGCTCCAATCTTAAGTGTTTATAAAATAACGTTAAACTGTTTCTTTTACATAATATGGAAATCTAAAGACTTGTCACTGCTCAACAAAAAAACTAAAAAGAAAATTTTAAATACATGCAGATAGAATACATAGATTCCCAATTATTTAAAAATATAACAACAAAGGAAGTAAACCATATAAAAGTGACTCAATCTTTTAGAGCCAAGTACCTTTTTAAGACTGAAGAAATGTATAAAACTCTTCCTCTCTTGCTTACTCCAATATGTATCAACACTTGTAGTCAAAAGTTTACTTAAAATTCATTGCATTGCATTAGAAATTAATTTCTTTTTCACAACTAAAATTCAAAAAATTATGTTTCGAGGATTCGCTGAAGATGGTGGAGTAGAAGGACATGCTCTCACCCCCTCTTTTGAGAACACCAGAATCACAACTAACTGCTGAACAAGCATAGACAGGAAGACACTGGAACTCACCAAAAAAGATACTCCACATGCAAAGACAAAGGCGAAGCCACAATGAGATGGTAGGAGGGGTGCTATCACAATAAAATCAAATCCCATAACTGCTGAGTGGGTGACTCTCAGACTGGAGAACACTTAGATCACAGAAGTCCACCCACTGGAGTGAAGCTTCTGAGCCACACGTCAGGCTTCCCAACCTGGGGGTCTGGCAACTGGAGGAGGAATTCCTAGAGAATCAGACTAAGAAGCCTAGCTGGATCTAAATGCAGGACTTCTGCAGGACTGCGGGAAACAGAGACTCCACTCTTGGAGGGCACACACAAAGTAGTGCGCATATCAGGACCTAGGGGAAGGAGCAGTAACCCCATAGGAGACTTAACCAGACCTACCTGCTAGTGTTGGAGGGTCTCTTGCAGAGGCAGGGGGCAGCTGTGGCTCACCAAGGGACAAAGACACTGGCAGCAGAAGTTCTGGGAAGTACTCCTTGGCATGAGCCCTCCCAGAGTCCACCATTAGCCCCACCAAAGAACCCGGGTAGGCTCAAGTTTTGGGTCACCTCAGGCCAAACAACCAACAGGGAGGGAACCCAGCCCCACCCATCACCATCAGCAGACAAGCAGATTAAAGTTTTACTGAGCTGTGTCCACCAGAGCAACAGCCAGCTCTACCCACCACCAGTCTCTCCCATCAGTAAAGTTCCACAACCCTCTTAGACAGCCTCATCCACCAGAGGGCAGACAGCAGGAGCAAGAAGAACTACAATCCTGCACCCTGTGGAACAAAGCACACATTCACAGAAAGACAGACAAGACGAAAGGGCAGAGGGCTATGTACCAGATGAAAGAAGAAGATAAAACCCCAGAAAAACAGCTAAATGAAATGGAGATAGGCAATCTTCCAGAAAAAGAACTCAATAATGATAGTGAAGATGATCCAGGACCTCAGAAAAAGAATGGAGGCAAAGATCGAGAAGATGCAAGAAATGTTTAACAAAGATCTAGAAGAATTAAAGAACAAACAAACAGAGATGAACAGTACAATAACTGAAATGAAAAATGGACTAGAAGGAATCAATAGCAGAATAACTGAGGCAGAAGAACAGATAAAGACCTGGAAAACAGAATGGTGGAATTCACTGCAGTGGAACTAAATAAAGATAAAAGAATGAAAAGAAATGAAGACAGCCTAAGAGACCTCTGGGACAACATTAAATGCACCATTATTTGCATTATAGCAGTCCCAGAAGGAGAAGAGAGAGAGAAAGGACCAGAGAAAATATTTGAAGAGATTATAGTCAAAAACTTCCCTAACATGGGAAAGGAAATAGCCACCCAAGTCCAGGAAGTACAGAGAGTCCCATACAAGATAAACCCAAGGAGAAACACACCGAGACAAGAGTTATCAAGTTGGCAAAAATTAAAGACAAAGAAAACTTACTGAAAGCAGCAAGGGAAAAATGACAAAATACAAGGGAACTCCCATAAGGTTAATAGCTGATTTCTCAGCAGAAACGCTACAAGCCAGAAGGGAGTGGCATGATATACTTAAAGTGATGAAAGGGAAGAACCTACAAACAAGATTACTTGACCTGGCAAGGATCTCATTCAGATTCCATGGAGAAATCGAAAGCTTTAAAGACAAGCAAAAGCTAAGAGAACTCAGCACCACCAAACCAGCTCTACAACAAATGCTAAAGGAACTTCTCTAAGTGGGAAACACAAGAGAAGAAAAGGACCTACAAAACCAAACCTAAAACAATTAAGAAAACGGTCATAGGAACATACATATCGATAATTACCTTAAATGTGAATGGATTAAATGCTCCAACCAAAAGACACAGGCTCACTGAATGGATACAAAAACAAGACCCATATATATACTGTTTACAAGGGACACACTTCAGACCTAGGGACACATAGAGACTGGAAGTGAGGGGATGGAAAAAGATATTCCATGCAAATGGAAATCAAAAGAAAGCAGGAGTAGCAATACTCATATCAGATAAAATAGACTTTAAAATAAAGACTGTTACAAGAGACAAGGAAGGACATTATGTAATGATCAAGGGATCAATCCAAGAAGAAGATATGACAATTATAAATAGATATGCACCCAACATAGGAGCACCTCAATACATAAGGCAACTGTTAACAGGTATGAAATAGGAAATCAACAGTAGAACAGTAATAGTGGGGGACTTTAACACCTCACTTACACCAAGGGACAGATCATCCAAAATGAAAATAAATAAGGAAACAGAAGCTTTAAATGAACCAATAGACAAGATAGATTGAATTGATATTTATAGGGCATTCCATCCAAAAACAGCAGATTACACTTTCTTCTCAAGTGCACACGGAACATTCCCCAGGATAGATCACGTCTTGGGTCACAAATCAGGCCTCAGTAAATTTAAGAAAATTGAAATCATATGAAGCATCTCTTCTGACCACAATGCTATGAGATTAGAAATCAAATACAGGGAAAAAACGTAAAAAACACAAATATATGTAGGCAAAACAATACGTTACTAAATAACCAATAAATAAACAATATGTTACTAAATCACTGAAGAAATCAAAAAATACCGAGAGACAAATGACAATGTAAACACGATGATACAAACCCTATGGGATGCAGCAAAAGCAGTTCTAAGAGGGAATTTATAGCTATACAAGCCTAACTCAAGAAACAAGAAAAATCTCAAATAAACAATCTAACGTTACACATAAAGGAACTAGAGAAAGAACAAATAAAACCAAAAGTTAGAAGGAAAGAAATCATAATGATCAGAGCAGAAATAAATGAAACAGAAACAAAGAAAACAATAGCAAAGATCAATAAAACTAAAAGCTGGTTCTTTGAGAAGATAAAGAAAATTGATAAACCATTAGCCAGACTCATCAAGAAAAAGAGGGAGAGGACTCAAATAAAATTAGAAATGAAAAAGGAGAAGTTATAACAGACACTGCAGAAATACAAAGCATCCTAAGAGAGTACTACAAGCAACTCTATGCCAATAAAATGGACAACCTGGAAGAAATGGACAAATTCTTAGAAAGGTATAACCTTCCAAGACTGAACCAGGAAAAAATAGAAAATATGAACAGACCAATCACGAGGAATGAAACTGAAACTGTGCTTAAAAATCTTCCAACAAACAAAAGTCTAGGACCAGATGGCTTCACAGGTGACTTCTGTCAAACATTTAGAGAAGAGCTAACACCCATCTTTCTCAGACTCTTCCAAAAAACTGCAGAGGAAGAAAAACTCCCAAACTAGTTCTATGAGGCCACCATCACCCTGATACCAAAACCAGACAAAGATACTACAAAAATAGAAAATTACAGACCAACAACTGATGAATATAGATGCAAAAATCCTCAACAAAATACTAGCAAACAGAATCCAACAACACATTAAAAGGATCATACACCATGATCAAGTGGGATTTATCCCAGAGATGCAAGGATTCTTCAATATACACAAATCAATCAATGTGATACACCATATTAACTAATTGAAGAAAACCATATGATCATCTCAATAGACAAAGAAAAAGCTTTTGACAGAATTCAACACCCATTTATGATTAAAAACTCTCCAGAAAGTGGGCATAGAGGGAACCTACTTCAACATAATAAAGACCATATACGACAAACCCACAGCAAACATCATTCTCAATGGTGAAAAATTGAAAGCATTTCCTCTAAGATCAGGAACAAGACAAGGATGTCCACTCTCACCACTATTATTCAACATAGTTTTGGAAGTCCTAGCCAAAGAAATCAGAGAAGAAAAAGAAATAAAAGGAATACAAATTGGAAAAGAAGAAGTAAAACTGTCACTGTTTGCAGATGACATGATACTATACATAGAGAATCCTAAAGATGCCACTAGAAAACTACCAGAGTTAATCAATAAATTTGGTAAAGTTGCAGGATCCAAAATTAATGCACAGAAATCTCTTGTATTCCTATATACTAATGATGAACAATCTGAAAGAGAAATTAAGGAAACACTCCCATTTACCATTGCAACAAAAAGAATAAAATACCTAGGAATAAACCTACCTAGGAAGACAAAAGACCTGTATGCAGAAAACTATAAGACACTGATGAAAGAAATTAAAGATGGTACCAACAGATGGAGAGATATAACATGGTCTTGGATTAGAAGAGTCAACATTGTGAAAATGACTATAGTACTCAAAACAATCTACAGATTCAATGCAATCCCTATCAAATTACCAATGGCATTTTTTTTACAGAATGAGAACAAAAAATCTTAAAATTTCTATGGAGACACAAAAGACCCCAAATAGCCAACGCGGTCTTGAGGGAATAAAACGGAGCTGGAGGAATCAGACTCCCTGACTTCAGGCTATATCATAAAGCTACAGTAATCAAGATAATATGGTACTGGCACAAAAATAGAAATATAGATCAATGGAACAGGATAGAAAGCCCAGAGATAAACCCACGCACCTATGGTCAACTAATCTATGACTAAGGAGGCAAGGATATACAATGGAGAAAAGGCAGTGTCTTCGATAAGTGGTGCTGGGAAAACTGGGCAGCTACATGTGAAATTAGAACACTCCCTTACACCATACACAAAAATAAACTCAAAATGAATTAGAGACCTAAATGTAAGACTGAGCACTATAAAACTCTTAGAGGAAAACATAGGAAGAACACTCTTTGACATAAATCACAGCAAGGTCCTTTTTGACCCACCTCTTAGAGAAAGGGAAATAAAAACAAAAACAAATGGGACCTAATGAAACTTAAAAGTTTTTGCACAGCAAAGGAATGCATAAACAAGACGAAAAGACAACCCTCAGAATTGGAGAAAATATTTGCAAACTAATCATTGGACAAAGGATTAATCTCCAAAATATAAAAACAGCTTATGCAGCTCAATATTAAAAAAACAAACAACCTAATCCAAAAATGGACAGAAGACCTAAATAGACATTTCTCCAAAGAATACATACAGATGGCCAAGAAGCACATGAAAAGCTGCTCAACATTACTAATTATTAGAGAAATGCAAGTCAAAACTACAATGAGGTATCACCTCACACCAGTTAGAATGGGATCATCAGAAAATCTACCAACAACAAATGCTGGAGAGGGTGTGGAGAAAAGGGAACCCTCTTGCACTGTTGGTGGGAATGTAAATTGATACAGCCACTATGGGGAACAGTATGGAGTTTCCTTAAAAAACTAAAAACAGAATCACCATATGACCCCACAATCCCACTACTGGACACATACCCAGAGGAAACCATAATTCAAAAAGACACATGAACCCCAATATTCATTGCAGCACTATTTACAATAGCCAGGTCATGGAAGCAACCTAAATGCCCATCGACAGACGAATGGATAAAGATGTGTTACATATATACAATGGAATATTACTCAGCCATAAAAAGGAACGAAATTGGGTCATTTGTAGAGACATGGATGGAACTAGAGACTGTCATACAGAGTGAAGTAAGTCAGAAAGAGAAAAATATCGTATATTAACACATATATGTGGAACCTAGAAGATGGTATAGATGAACCGGTTTGCAGAGCAGAAATTGAGACACAGAAGTAGAGGAAAAACGTATGGACACCAAGGGGGGAAAGCAGTGGGGGGTGGTGGTGGTGGGATGAATTGGGAGATTGGGATTGACATGTATAGACTGATGTGTATAAAATGGATGACTAATAAGGAAAAAAAATTTTCAATTATGTTTCAAAAATTAAGTGTCTTTCATTAATAATTTTGCTACAAATCCTATGACCATTTCCTCTAAAAATGGAACTAAGTTCACCTTGTGCAAATCAGTTTAATTCTGCTCCAAGTAACTTTCAGTATGAGGACTGATGTTGTGGGTATGAATAATAATTTCAATTGGTGAGTGGTCTTTCACATGGTAATGCACATGCTATTGTTGACAAGCAATTAATTTTGACCATTTTCTATTTAACAGCAGGCTGCAGAAAAGCCATACTCATACAAGTGTGTGTCAGCAAACAGAAACAGAGCGAATTCTCATAGCCACTTCTCCAGGTAAGGGTAGCTTATGTTAAGAAAACCCAGAATTCTCTGACATTTCTTTGAAATCATGTCAAATCTTTTCTTTCATCTTCAAGGCTGACATAATCCTTGGCAAGGTATACCTTATTGATGTTGTCTTTGTCAGGCAAGAAATGAGTAAGAAATCCACATTTCAATTCTGAGGTTGACTGAGCAGAAGTTATCTTCAAAAGAAGGGTGCAGGGTTCCCAGGTGTCTTTAGATTCTTGCTGTTAGTGAAGCTGATATATAGACTCTTGACTTCGTTCTGCAGAAATAGTTCCAGCATAGGAAAGTTCACAGGCTGTTGATCTCCCATCTCCTCTAGGGTAGCAACTTATATAAATAGACTAAATAATTCAGGAGAGACCATAATATTGCCTACAAGGCCAAGGCAAAAATATCCACCAAGCTGTGTTAAGTGAACTCTGATGTATATCAGTTCAGAAAATGAAATTTCCTTTGAATTTTGTGAGAAGTAAAAGTCCTTAATGGGAAAAGAAACTGACCTCAAGTAATTTAATGGGGGAAAAGAGCACCACCCCGTTTTTCTGGGATGTATATTGGGATAGATTATAGAATAGATAGAAAATTAAAAGAACCACGGATCCTGAGTCTTACTGCTTCTAGGATATTCTATAAGGAATCATGTACCTATGTTTACCAGTCTTGATGTTTTCTGGCAATACTCACACTCACTTATTTAGCAAGCATTAGTGGTAACTTCTCTGATAAAATACCTTGCTCCCAAACTGAAGCTACAGTCTCAGCTTTTACCTCCCCTGCACAAATGTGAGACAGATCTAATATGCCCACTGCTCCCTGTTGCATTCATGAAATCCTATTTTATGTTGCAGGGAAGGGAGGCGAAAATGTTACTATTCTGGGCAAACAGTACACAGCAGAGTTAATGCAGAGGTGCCTAAAGGTTTCCCATCTCTACCCATCACAACCCAATTCAATCTTCAATTTTGTGCCTTTGCCCATGTGAACTTAAGCACGTGGCAGAGAAGTAACCTGTTAGAGTTCTGTAGGACTCTTTTTGGAATTAGTCATTTTACAAACTTGTCCATGAGAAGGATTTTTTAAAAAAATAAAATTCCCTTTATGCCTCTTTGATGTCTCTTCCTTTCTTAAGAACTTACTAAAGATCACAAGAAATAGATTAAAATAGTCCACTGTTTTAAACAAAGGCCCCCAACCTCCTGCCATGGTAGACTTTGTTGTGGATTTCAAATTACAACATGAAGCATTTTCCCCAGTTGTTTCAATAACATAAAACAAGGATTTTAACTTGCCACACTTGCTTCGAGAATAAATCACCACTGAGAAAATGTTCTGCTTTATTTTTTCTCACAAGAGAAATCAGACTATTTTAAATTGATTTCTAAAACTTAGGAACATTCATTTAGTCAACTGAAAATCAACATGGAGATTTACTCACAGGAGGTTCCATTTTCGGTGAACTCGGAGTGAGAGTTGGTAGAAGCCGAGAGTGAGTTTAGGATTCGGGTGGTCGGGGACTGAAATTCTAGTTGAATCTTTGTCCTCAAATCTTCTTTTGAAAATTTTACTTAGAACCACTATGTTCCTAAAAAATACCTTCCTAAAATCTTTTGGGAGGGCTAACAATTATAAGCTAACTGTTTCTGTGTCTTCATAATTATCCTGTGGTTGGAGAAGGTTAAACAGCAGGAGAATCTCACTAAAGCTGGTCAGGGAGATGGCTCAAGTTGTTCAGGCTGACTGGAGACGAATCAGAGTCGAGATTTTATTTTTATCTCATCCAAATTGTCCTATAAAATGTGTTGTCTTCCTCGCTCTTTCTCACTTTTCCCCCTTCTTTTCCTCAAATTAAGATTTTTATGTGTAAATGGTGTCAAAAGAAAATTCAGGGTTTTACTTGATATGGACATTTTACTGGGTGAGAAACAAATTGTTCTTGAAAAAGGAGGCTTCAGCACCAAAAGTGGTAAGAAGTTTGTTTCAGGGTTACAGTAAGGCTTATGGAGCATAAAAGAGGAAGTTCATAGAGCTTAATTCTCATTGGTTTGGACAAGCAGTTTACTTAGGTCATTGCTGATTGGCTACAATGTGCTGTGTCATCCTGACAAGGAAACTTCACTTACAGCTTAAGTATTTCAGTAAATGGACTTTTATGAGTTTTGCTAAGATCTGTGTGGGTCATTGGCTTGGAAGAAAAGGTAGGTCCTTGGCCTCCATTTTGGTTTTTATATAATAAGGGATTATATTATTGTCCTACAGCTCCCCTTTTTATTTCTAGATTGGAATAATGAAGCATGATGTAGTTTAAAATTTGTTTCAATCTTGAGATATTTCCATGTAGGAACTGGTAAATACTTGACATAAGGAAAAAGCCTTGCTCTTGTTCTCCTGAGCTATCTTTGGTCTGAATTACAGTTCCCGTGGTAATGATATGACTCCCAAAGTGTAATATATTTCCTAAAACTATGCAATAAATTTAGAGCTGGCAGAGAATTCCCTGGGTCTGGAGAGACATCTCCATTGAGAGAGACAGATTCCTGAAAAACTGTTGACGTATGGCTGCCTATTTCTACATGTATAGGCATGACTTTTGCCCAGAGAACTCATGACTGCCAACTGTTTTTGACAAATCTTGGCTGGTACCCTCCAACTCCCCTTTTTCCATGGACTAACCTCGTTATTGGAACAGTTGACTGCTCAAAAAATTATTTAGGTTCTGGGGGGTGGGGATGGCATGGGGCTAGGTGGTTTTACAAAGTGGTGGCAATCTGCCACCTTTTCTAATTCTACCTACCTCATCAACCATTGGTCTTGGTTTTTGCCTTATTGCCTGACTACTTGATCCAGGTTTAATCAGTTAGTGCTTCACCTGTGTACAAAGGCAAGTTGATGGACCATAAACCATTCACAGGTAGGCTGCCAAATTTTAATCTATGTGTAAAATTTATTTTTGTTTTCACTGAAGACGCATGCTGTTATGTTGCTGTTTGTCATACTGACTTTGTAACCAAACAGGTTGTAAAACATGATATAGGGCAGTTTATAATTTAAGGGGTAAGGAACATAGTGTCATAATAACTCGGAGCCAGACCTACATAGTATTTACTTGGGTTATCAGATAGTTTTGTCGGGTGCACAGGAGAAGAGAATAGTTACATCAGGGAAAACAGCTCTCTCTGCTAAGCAACCACATAGTTCTACAGGATGACTGACTAAATAGCACAATAATTGTGGATCGTTTTTTATAACATATATTCTGCAATTTGCTCTCTGTCAGTCAGTATTTGCCTCTTAACCCTTCCAAGTTGGAGAAAAAACAAGTCTAGTCTATTTATTCTAATACCCTTCTTTTGGAAATGAGTATACTCACAGCCAGAGGAAATGGTAAAGCAATTGCCCAAACTCATTGTTTTCTTGGTCAACCTAGGCAGACTGCCAACTGTGAAACCATGGAAATGTTAAAAAAAAAAAAAAAAAAAAGTCTAGATATTCATTCCCAGAGCTGAAATTGTTAGCATATCTGAAGCATCTGTATTGGTGGTAACTGTCAAACTTTGCATTGCAAAATTCAAAGCCAGAACTTGAGTGGGATATTAAATATGAGGATTCTGTTCTCAAGCACTGTAAAAAGTAAAAAAGAAACTAAATGCCCGAAGGCAAATATATTGCACTGACATTTGAAACTCTTCCAATAGATTTTATTTATTATGCTTTTTAAAAACAGAGAACTAGAAGTACACATTTCATTTTGCAAGGTGAGATATAGTCTCTCTCTGACAATAAGAATGTAAAAATAAGGTATTTTATGTATTGAAATCCCAATGAATTTGAAATTTGCAAATGATCTCTTTCAGAGGACCTCAGGACAATAGTTTAAAGACCTCTGGTGACTATATAATGATTCATATCCAGAAAGTGCTTGAAAATTGTTAAACACCGATGGTTTGTAATACAAGTTGAAACAGTCCAAATTGAAATGACCTCTGGTGAATTGGACTGGGGCTGAAAAAACTGTTTTGCCAGGGATCACGTTAAGTGAGTGCTAGCAAGCAGACAGACAGGTGTTTCCTGTTCCCAACCACATGGCATAACCATATAGATTAGCTGCAGGGAATCTAGCCAGAATATTTTTTTTAAACCTAATTCAATTTACCACCCCTCATATGGAAATTGGTTTAGGTTTAAATGATATTCTAAATAATTTGGAACTCATAATTAAGATTTATATGCTTTTCTTTATTCCTAATATAGCAATACAGTACAATATCCCAGAATCATAAATGATAATAACAGGATGGGCTCTTGAACTATCTCATTCAAACTCTGTTAATATAGGCATTCTCTCTACTCTTGCCCTGGAAGATAGGCCACCATCCTCTGTGTGATCACTTCCAGTGCAGGGAAGGGAGGAAGAGAAACTCAAAGATGATTGAGATAGACAAATTCAGTCTTATAGACACCTCTGAGGCTACTGTTTCTTGCTGACTGTTCAGATATTTAAACTAGAGTTAAAACATTAAGTGCTGCATATGCAAAATGAGAAAACCTCTTATTTATATATCCTGCCTCTTTAAGTTGAGCATATATTAAATATATTAATGCCAACTTGGATTACCACACAATATTGCCTTTACATTCCTCAAAGAATTTTGTTATGTCTAACGGAACACTAAATTGGAAGGGATGTTTTCTAGGGATAGCACTAACAATGACATGCAGTGACTAAGTGTTATCTGTATATGTGTAGCTCTCATTCCCATGGAACACAGCCATCAATACACTCTGGGATGTTGAGCATTGCAGGGCCCTTAAGGAAGAGAATTTCCAGATTCTGTATCACTGCCCTGCCACATACTATAGTAAATCATCTGATTAGGTGTGTAAAAGAGTGACAGAATGAAAGAGGCTGACTGAGTTTTGTGGCACCCCATTGGGTTATAGAGGGGGTATTCTTGGGGTGTCACAGAGGAGAGAATGACATAGGGAATTTCTAAAATAGCATTTGCTACGGGTTGAAGACTGTGTGGAAATGATCGTCCCCCAAAGGAACAGATTCCCCCCCCACATATTCTCTTCCTCTTAAGAACTAAAAAAGTATTTACAACACTATATTATCTGGGGTGCTATGAAGGTTCTAAGAAAGACGCATAGGTCTTATGCATAAATCTAGTGATGGGACAGCACAGGTCAGTGTTCCAGTTTGTGGGAGTCGGAGACTCATGGGTCAAATCCCAGCACCACTACTTAAGTCCCAGACCTTTGGACAATTTATTCAGCTTCTCTGTGCCTCAATTTCTTCATCTATAAAACAGAGATAATAATCTGTAGTAAATAGAGTTGAGGCGATGAGTAAATGAGTATACTCTGGCACAGAGTTTTCACTTGGTGAATGTATTATTTTTATTATTATAAAAATATTCTTAAACGTCATTAAGGGTGTTCTATATGTTTTGTTTAGTTTCCACTTATAAGGGAACACACATTTCTGGCTCTCTACTCTGCTTTGTGTGTAACTCTGGCTATGAAACCCTAAAAGATGTTGAGTATCTTGGTGGAAGAGGCAGAGATTTCCTTCTTTCCTCTTCTCTCTCTCTCTCCCCCCTCTACCTTGCCCCCATCCTCTGCTCCCCCCTCTTTATTCTTGCTGAGTCCTCAGTTTAGTGGGACCTCACAGTTAAGCACTGAGGATCTGCCCACACAGGTAGTAATTTCCTGGGCTGCAGGCTGAAAGCACAAAGACTGGCACGTGGTGGCTGGGACTTCCTCCACTCTGGACAGATGTGAGTGTAATTTTGGCCATAAGGCAAGGGGGTGGGAAAGGGAGAGACTTCTCACGGCAGTGCTTTGCTGGTGTCTTTCAAGAGGGAAAAAAGAGTATACCTCTAGGTTAAAAAGCAAGACTAAACCACAGTTATGTAATTTTGAAAGATTCCTAAATCTGTATTGGCATTATTTTTAAAACATTAAACTTCAAAGAAATAACCAAAGAATTTCTCCTGACCTCATACTACATATAGTCCATTAAAAATTCAATTTGTAAAACATATTTCAAATGGTTATTCTCAGGAGAATATGCCTCAGTAAAGACCAGACACATGGAATATTTCAACTGTGTGGGGCTCCTCATTTTTTTTTTCTTTTTCTTCACATACAGGGTAGGACTTCTAGATGAATAAAGATATGGTGTATTTTCCAGGACTAAATTATCTTTGAGCTGTGATCAAGCATGAGAAATTTCCACCCTGAGGAAAAATATTTGAAGGTTGCAAAATGAATGTAAGTTCATGGGTAATACTACTTTTCTACTGTAAACATACTGAATTCCAAATATATTTTCAATGGAAAATACCCAGGAATTCCTAAATTATGTATTTCCTGGGAATATATAGATTGGTGATCTTCATATAAATGTCAGTGTGGCAAAACCTTCAGAGATTTTCTAGTCCAAAGTTCCCATTCTGCAGATAAGTAAACAAAGACCTAAATGTATTCTAACTTTGCGACAGAAAATAGCTTTGTGTTTGAGTGCTAACTAAAGCCAACTGCTAGTGCCTGTGTGCAAATTTCTTTTGGGAAAGATGAAGAGGTTAAGTTCAGATTCAGCTGGAAAAGGTGCTGTGATCCAGTAGCAACTGCCCCAGACTTAGGATCAGGTGTAAGAAAGCAAGAATGTCATGTGGTAGTTGCTGATTACCAACAGCAGAGCCTTTAAAATCAGTTAAGTTCTGGCAATGGCTCATGGTGCTGCTTCTGCTTTTCGAGTAAGTGTAGACTCATTTCTTAACATTTCTGCATGTCAATTTCCTCATCAATCAAGTAGGAATAAATTATTTATTGGGAAGAGATTTATTGATATAACCAGAGCTTTCTCTACAGTCCTAGATTTACGTTTCAGAATCAATGATCCTTTGTTTCATATTGGCTGACCTATTCTCCAGGCTGGATTTGGTAGCCCATGACTATAATGGTAAAAAAGACACTTGAGGGAAGCTGTGAAAAATTTGGTATGATCAAATATACCAAGAAAATGAAGAGCATTGAGCAAAAGTCACATGGAAGGAAAACATGAGGAATATCACTGTATATGAATGTAAATACTGCTTATAAGAAATCTGAAGAGCCATATAAAAGCCGCCTCTGTGGAGCTTCCCGCAAGAGCAGGTTGGAGAAATAATGGTCACATCAAGCCTATCAGAGGGTGGCTGTATTTTGTGCTGGAAAAACAACACTTCCATAAGAACAGCAAATTGGTATCACTGAGTGAGAAAAGTTGGAAGACTGCAGGTAAGCCAGGACCAGAATAACAAGCATGACAGTGGAAGCTGTCCTGTCAACAGTTTTGATAATGTGAAACAAAATAGAGGCATCAAAATAGAGGCATCAAAATAGAAACTTCTCTCCCTTTAAAGCTATAGATAAAATTTGAAAATACATCTTACCTATAGGTTTAAAGATAAAATATGGGCTTTTCTGCTTCTGTGGACCATACATATGAGAAAATGTGCAACACCAAAGAAAGGCCTTTCAACCTGCTGTGGCTAGTATGAGTATCATCTTTGTGGCTATCTTTGGTAACACAGATAATTTCCAATAAATGTTGGGTTTTTAATAATGAAAATTGTTTCAGTGGTCAGTTTATACTTGATCCTGTTTTCCTGTTTCTAAGCTGTGGTATAAGAACTATATTGTAAAAAGTAGTTGTGAGAGTTGTGAAGATGGAGAATTTATAAAATGACCAAGTGCAAAGGAAATCTATGGTTGAGAGAGAGGTGTAATCACATCCTCTCAACCTGGGGAGAAAGTGAAATGTGGACAGGCCATAATAATGTTACTAGAACTGCTCAAGCCCAGAAAATTCCACAAGAAAGACAATTTTTAGAGCTGAAGAGAACATTAAAATGTTACTGACTATTTTAAACACATTTGTGTAAAACACGTTCGTCATGTTTGACTTGGCAGGTGAAATTGATATTTTTGCGTCACATGAGACTTTCTATTCTAACCTACCTAAGTATTTATTATTATTAGTTTTAAATATTTATTAAGTACCTACTCTATGCCAGGCACTGATAATTTCTTTCAACTATTTTTGATGATTAGGAAAAATAAATTTATGGCACCTGAGAGGGTAACTCCTCACTGAAGGGTAGCTATTATTTTTCCCACATCCAAACTGTTAGGAAGGGATAGAGTATGAACTGGAATCAAGCTTGCTCTTTTTTTTCTACTATGCTATGTTTGAATTTCTGGAAGCTAGTCATATTATCTTAATAGTCTCCTGATGGATGACTCATTTTTACCTTTCATTTTTTTTCCCATCCCCGATTCTTATTTTCCCACTTTTCTATATTATTGCAGTCCCCCCCAAATAACCCATTACTTATTTTCATAATAAAAGCTACATTTATAGGTGTTATTGTCTTTATTACCTCATAGCAGGTTAAAGGAAATTAGATACTAATGGCAGAAATTCATGTTTATTATGAGAGTAGGAAACACACACACACACACACACACACACACCTGGTAATACCCTATTGTCTTATTTTTTAATGTAGACCATTAACTGGTAAAATTCTATAATATCTATCACTTATGTTGTATCATATATTAAACTATCAAAAGATGGCATTGGTCTTGAAGTTCCCTTTAAAAATGAGTTAGGGGACTCGAGTGTATGGTGATGTATGGTAAGTAGACTTTTGGTGATGATCACTTTGTAATAAACACAGATGTCGAATCATAACGTCAGCACCGGAAACTTACATAATGTCATATACCAAGTTTACCTCAATTAAAAAAATAAATAAGGTTTAAATATGCCATCAGTACAATGTGTTTATAAATGAATAAATATAAATCGGTCATTATATGGTGAATGAAGATCTGGTTAGTGTGTAAACAACTGGACAGAATAGACTCTCAGAGTAAGGGAAGATATTTTAAACAGAAAAGACTTAAATTTTACTGTGCAAAAGCTTTTGACTTTAATTAGGTCTCATTTGTTTGTTTTTACTTCCATTACTCTAGGAGACTGATCAAAAAAGATACTGCTTCAATTTATGTCAAAGAGTGTTCTTCCTATGTTTTCCTCTAAGAGTTTTATAGAATCAGGTCTTATATTTAGTTCTTTAATCCATTTTGAGTTTATTTTTGTGTATGGTGTTAAAGAATGTTCTAATTTCATTCTTATACATGTAGCTGTCCAGTTTTCCTAGCACCACTTATTGAAGAGACAGCTTTTCTTCATTGTAGAGTCTTGCCTCCTTTGTCATAGATTAATTGACCATAGGTGCATGGGTTTACAAAATGAAAAGACAGCCCAAAAAATGGGAGAAAATATTTTCAAACGATGCCAATGATAAGGGATTAATGTCCAAAACATATCAATATCAAAAAACCCGCAACCCAATCAAAATATAGGCAGAAGACCTAAATACACATTTCTCCAAAGAAGACTTACAGATGTTCCAAAATCATATGAAAAGAAGCTCAACATTGCTAATTACTAGAGAAATGCAAGTCAAACTAACAATGAGATGTCACCTCACACTGGTCAGAATGGCCATCATCAAAATGTCTACAAACAATAAATGCTGGAGAGGATGTGGTTAAAACGGAACCCTCCTACACTGTCGGTGGAAATGTAAATTGGTACAGCCATTATGGAGAGCAGGATGAAGTTTCCTTAAAAAACTAGAAATTAGAGCTACCATATGATCCAGCAATCCCACTCCTGGGCCAATATGTGGAGAAAACCATACTTCGAAATTATACATGCACCACAATGTTCATTGCAGCGCTGTTTACAACAGCCAAAACACGGAAGCAACCTAAATGTCCATGGACAGAGGAATGGATAAAGAAGATGTGGTACATATACACAAGGGAATATTACTCAACCATTAAAAAGAATGAAATTATGCCATTTGCAGCAGCATGGATGGACCTATCTTATCTTACCTTGCTTATCATACAAAGTCAGTCAGACAGAGAAAGACTATGATATTGCTTATATGCAGAATCTTAAAAAAAATGATACAAATGAACTTATCTAAAAAACAGATACAGACTCACAGACTTAGAAAACAAACTTACGGTTACCAAAGGGGAAAGGTTTGGGGGAGGGATCAATTGGGAGTTTGGGATTGACATATATACACTACTATATTTAAAATAGATAACCAACAAGGACCTACTGTATAGCATAAGGAACTCTGCTAAATATTCTGTAATAACCTAAATGGGAAAAGAATTTTTAAAAGAATAGATTACATGTATAACTGAAATCACTTTGCTGTACACCTGAAACTAACACATTGTAAATCAACTATATTCCAATATAAAATAAAAATTTAGAAAAGATTTAGATTTTATACTATATTCCCATAGTTTTGTATTGTCAACAAGATAGCTTGCTTCAAACTGGAGGACCAAACATTATTTTACCCAGAAGGCAAGTGGATGTTTATGAGGAAGCCAGCATGCAAAATCTTGTGTTATTTCCATTAAAGGGAATATTGTCCTGCCTAAGGTTCTTTTTTATTTTAATATTCAAAAACTATCCCTTAAACACTATCATTGTCAATCTCTTTATTTTCAGAAAATAATCATATGTGAGAATCGAAAGAAAAATATGTGCTGTATATTAGAGTTTCCTCAGTGAAACCTGTCATGTGCAAACCTTATTAATCTCATTCATTTAATGGTCACTTATAGGAAGTTACCTTAGTTGTTTTTGTTTGGATTTGTTTTACTATGAATAAACTCTTTTTGGATGGATTAGATTAAGAACGCTAATATGAACTGGACAGAAAAGAAATGTAGAGCATCTTCCTCCCATACATGGAAGGAAGCTAGACATACAGTCATATTCCTATATTATATATGGCATATATTTATATTATTCAGTTTTATGATGGTTATTTTAATTTAAATATGAAATTACTATATGACTTTAAAAAATTAAAAATATAAAAAGGGAAGAGAATAATCATCCTAAGTCCACCACTCCAAAGTAATTATTAATATTTTATTTTCTTTTGTTTTTCATCAATGGACTGCACAGTGTATCAAATTTTCACTTAACATTATACCATTATTAGCATTATCTCATCTCCTAAAAGTTCTTTGAAAATGTATTACCCACTTTTTGTCTATAACAAATGAAATTTAGTCATTCTATTATTAGACCTAGAGTTCTAGGTTTTGTTTATTGCAAATAGATTTACATTAGCTAAAAATAAAAAAAACTCTGCATATAAAATTTTATATACACTTATCGTTGATAACTCACTTAGAATAAATTCCTTGAAACAGAATTGCAGGGAACTAAATGATGATCATTTCTAAGGCTTTTGATACATTCAGTTTTTGTGTGGGCAACTGCTAGAATGCAGATTTGCTTTAATTCTATTTCCTTTTAGCTTGTTTTCATAATTTACACCTAAATCCTGAACAAGCCTAGATTTTGCTTCTGTTATTATTTTTATAGAAGATGAGACTATTAATCTTGTATTTTCCTAAGTTATCACATGGTACGATTCATTTTTAAAATATGCTTTTTAGGTAAGATACTAATGTATCATCGCCATAAAATATTGGGATTCTGAATACTCTATGCATATTTTTGCTGATATCCATTATCCAGAAAACTCTTGTGGAAATAGTTCTCTCAGTTTATTAGAGGAAGCAAAAGGGCAAGTTCATTCCTGGAAGAGCTGTTCAGGGATGCAGAGGCCTAGTGCAGAATGAACAAATATTTGTTGAAGTGTGTAAATAAATAGTTGTTGAACTGAATACTATGTAAAACTTATGAATCAAAAGCTCTCCCAGGATGGTTTATGGATCACCATTAATTTTCTCATCATGAGATAAAAAATAGAGGACACTTACTGAAATATTTGAATTTAAAGGATCAGAAGTTGATCCTGATCCCATGGAGGCACAGAACCACTCTTTGCCACTTTTTATTTTCCCATTATTGGCCTGTTATCTGTTCTGTCATGTAGTATCAACTGTCACTCATAAAATTGACACTACACCCTTATCTGGACCTTTAAGGAAATCATACTTGGTGGCTTTGTTGTCTGTGCAAATGCAGCTGTTGAAAAATCATATAACCCATGTAATCAGGATGACATTGTAGCAAACACACAAGAGAGACCTGGGTTACAATTTTCTGGTTCTCCAAAAAACAATTTCTTTTGTTGTCTTGCTGTTTTCAAGTCACCTTATTCTTAAAAGCTATATTCTCAAAATACTTAAACCGTGTAAATTCTCAGTGGTTAACTATAGCTGTAGGGGAAATTATGCGTTGGAATAAAATTTCAAAAAAATCTCATAGGCAAAATTTGGGCAGTTCATTTTAGATCAATTCCAGAAAGGATGAATATTTTTGTGTGTGCAGTTCCAGATAATTTCACCATAGACATCATCTCTGAGAGCTTAGGATTTATGCTGATTTTTATTATAGTCATAATGAATCTGTCATATTGCTACTAGAACTGACACAGGGCACATTAATAGTCTGAGCAAACTGTATTCTTAAAATAACAACAATAATAATAGTAATTCTATTTGGTGAAGGTTAAATTAATTGCTCATAGAAAAATATTACAAGAGACTTTGCCTCAGTTCTGTCTCTACTCATTATGAGCCTTTTATTCAACAATGTTATTTTGGTGTGACTGAGCTGGATGTTGAATAGAGTAATGGTAACAATGCCTATAAGTTACTGAGGTACTACTATGTGTCAAACCCTTCACAATTAAAATTAACAAAAACTCTGTATGTTCGACATTAGCAACCTATTTCTCATATTAGGAAAACATGCTAAAACAATTAATCAATGTGCTTAAATCCCAAGGCTCATAAGTAATAGAATCAGGATTTCACACCCAGATTTGAACGACTCAAAAGTCCTGCTCTTTTCCACTATGATACATTATTTTTACTTGATGAAAAGGATCCCAGCAATGTTGAATCAGAACTTAGTTTAAGTAACACACATGTGACATCAGTGCTTGATGTGAGGAGAAGTATCATGTATTTTCTATGTGAAGTTAATGCATTGCAACAGCTGGAAAGTCACATCATATTTCTGTGAGACTCTAGACCCAGAGTGCCGAGGAATTCTTGCGTCTGTGTCAGTTGTTATGAAACCACAGAGCACGTGAGCCACAGGGCTAACAGCCTCACTCTTTGCCTATAATAATGCAGTTAAAGAATATTGGTCCAAAATTTGTCTCCACACAAAATAATCTGTGTAAACCTAGTTCTGTGTTTCCTCTCTCAACTATTTATGGAAAGATTTTTTTCTTTTGGCTATATATCTTTTATTTGTTAAATGCTTACAGTATAGTAATACATAAAACAACTTGAATAAAGTTTGTGACATGATCTTAGAAACATGATTTATGTTTATGGAGTTGCCTTATCATGGCTGGTGGCTGCAGCAATCAAAAAATTGTCAAAATCATGTTGCCATTATACTCCCAGTTTAAAGACAAAAATTTAGCCTAAAAAATATACATAACGTGGCTTAGTAGTATAGACACAGCCATAGTATTCTCAGTCTAGGCTGAATTGCCTTAAATTGGTAAACAGTTTCTTCATTGCTTTTATTTTTTACTTTTTAAATAATTCTACATTTCTTATTGTATTAAAAAATATAAGCATAATGAATATTTATTGTAATGAACAAAAAATTCAATATGTAATTATAAAGTTCCCCTCCCCCCCAATACTCTTAACCCCCAGCCCAAATGGTATCTTGTGATATGTGCTATTTTTAATTTGTTCATATAATGCACTGAGGCAAATTCCAAGTACTAATTTATCTTCATTTTCTTTAACAGCATCATAAAATGTCAAAGGGTTCAAGCAAACGAATTTTCAAAAAATAAGTCTTCTGTTATGAATAATGTTGGTCAGAACTCTTAGTTACAAAGACAGAAATCAATTTGTAACAACTTAACCAATAATAAGTAATGGATTGGACATATATTGTGGTAGCACAGAGAACTGAAAGAAAAGCTAAACCACCGAACCTCAGACAAGACAGCTCCAGAGTCAGACCAGTTCAAACCAGGCAACAAATGCCTGTAAGATCCTGTCTATCACTGGTTTCTATTTCTTCCTGTAAGTCATCTTTATTATCTTAACCATAGATGGACTTCTTCACGAGATGGGGGTGGAAACAGCCATCTGCATCTCTGTCCTCAAACACTCTCACCTCTGAAGCTAGAGAAAGGGGACTACCTCTGCTGTTTAAAAAAATCCTTTCAAAAGATTCTGCCTTTCAAAAAAGGGCCAATTTGGGGTACTTGCCAACATGAACCACTATGGCTGGGGGAATAAAATATCATTTTTGACCCAGCTCGGGTCTCTGCTCTGTCTCCAATGCCTTGTAATGGACAATTCTCAACAAGTATTTATGGAATTAATATCCCAAAGACAACTTTATTAAAATAGGAACATTGAAAAAAAGCCCAAGTACTTAAAAAAATCCTGTGTCTGTTATCTGCAATTATGACTGTAATTTTACAACATGATGTATGTGTTCTCTGCAGTTACAATATTTTAAAATGTAATTCTGACAAGATTATTTCTACATAATCATCAAATCCACCATTTAATCAACGTGTTGTTTGTTATTTAAGATTAATTAAAAGGCAGATGACTGCATGCCCAGTTTATTGAGTGTGTGATAAAGTCAGCTCCTCAACTGGTTTAAAGCACTGAATAAACTTTTTTTTTTGAAAAGTAACAGTTTAAAATCTTTAATCTATCCTTCCTTCCTTCCAGAAACACTCACTGAACATATACTAAGTGTGAGGCCCTGGTCCAGGTGTTAGAAATAGAGCTGTTTATAAGACAAATCCTTGTTATCCTTGAGCTTATATTATAATTAGAGGAGTCAATAAATACAAAAATATGCAAATCAATATCAGATATTGAAAAGAGTTATTAAGAAAGTACAGATAGTAGAATAAAGCAAGAGAGTAACGGCGTACAAGGAGCTGATATCTTAGGCGTGGTGCCCAGGTCAGCTAGTTCTCTTTGAGTGCTGTTTGAGCAAGACCTAAATGAGGGAGAGAGACATGCAAGTAACTCAGGGCAGGGAGATTACCTGTATAAGGACCCTAAGGAAAGGATCCAGGGCTCGGAAAACTGCCAGATATCTACTGAGGATTGAGGAGGCCTGAGAGTGGTAGGAGATGGGGTTGGATCATGTAAGGCTTTATAGACTATGTAGGAAGTAAAACAATCTGATTTTTGTTTTAAATCTTCTCTACGACTGTTAGCTATCTATTGTGTTGAGACTATTTTGTTAGGAGAGCGGGTCTGCAGAGGGAAGTGGAGGGACTTCAACAATTGTAATTATTAATATATTAATTTTTGCCTAGCCTCTATTTTGCTAGCAACTTTTATTCGGTGACTTCAAATAAATTCTCTGCAAGAAATTTAAACTTCATTGCATCAAGCTAATTCTATGATTTAGTTGGGGGAAACACTAAGCATTGGGAATAAAAGTACAGAACACACTTAAGCAACTTCCAGTTAGATAGGGAAGACTGACAAATAAACAAAATGATTAATAGATTGGAACGCTATGGTAAGACAGAAGGACCCCCTAAACCAGGCCTTAAAAAGGTGGGAGGGTCTAACAAGGCTTATTGAAAGATAACTTTTAAGTCAAAAATTGGTGGAGAGAAAAACATGTACAAAGACTGGAGGCAAAGTTGTAGGGGAAGTGTCTTAAATTCAGGAAAGGAAGTCAGCATGGCTGAGACAAAGGGCAGAGACGTTTTGGTTTGTGTGTTTGCTCATTGGGATTTGGAGTCGAGAGGTAGAGTTAGGGAGGTTGGGGAAGGTAAGGAGCAAAGATAAGCATAAGTCAGTGAGAGAGACATGAAGAAAGAATTACTGATACCTGTTCAACTTCAACATTTGGGCAATGCCATCAGGCAGGTTACTATGAAAAATGACTGAACAGAGTAAGACGAAAAAATACTGAGTCCTCAAAAACCCACCATCACTCTCTGTGCCTACAAGTGAAGTATGTTCAGTCCATCCTGAAGGAGGAGGGTGAACATAAAAGAGAAATCATGGGGGAAATCAATGACATCCAAAATCATATGAACTTTCCAAGAACAGATTCACAGCCGAAGTTAACACAAGTGAAGGCTTAAAGTTATACTGTATTCAATAAAACAAACAGGTAGCATTATTTAATTTATAAAGAAGCATTTTGAATGAACTTTAGTGTGGTTCATCATTTTTTACACTTATTTTATAATGATTGAATAAATGCTTTTATTTTAAAGAAAAGTACCTTGTAGTCTTACTAATGACTCTGGATATCATCTTTGGAGCAATGGAAAGGCCTGAGGGGCTTTAAACAAATAAATGGATCATATTCGTATTTCAGAGACATTTCTTCTTTCTTTGTCACTGCGGTATTGAGAATCACTCAGAGCAATTCAAGATTGCGTGTAAAGACGAGATATAGGCTCAGTAGTAAAATATACACTGAAGAGATATTTAAAAAGCCATTATTGAATGGAACTGGATGGTTAGGGGTAGAGTCAAGAGGAACTGAGGACAACACTCAGTTTCTGGCATTAATTTAGGTCCTACCAATTTAGACTCTGAAAATTTCATTAGGAGCCAGACTTAAACTGACTTCTCATAGGCTTTTAAAAATATTTCTCAATGCAAATTAATCGTGCCAACAAAATGGGGCACAGAAATTTTAAAAAGAAGTGCTACTTACATGCAAAAAACTGTTACAGGTATATACTTTAATAATAAACCTAATGAAAGAACCCATTAATGTAGCTTTTAAATGCTTATTGAGATTAACACAATTACACTGAAATGGTAATTTAAATTGTTTATACATTTACATCTGCCTTCTATGTTTTTCTGGGTTAGTAAGGCCTCATTGTATGTTTCATTCTATTATCATTCATAAAAGTATATGTGCAGATACTATTTTAAGGGGTATTGATGACTGCAAATTGGGTAGATTTAGCATGTTATTCTTAAATAGGTATTGATTAATGAGCAACAAGAAATTACCACTAGATATTCAGTTCTTAGGTGAGTTAGCATTGTTTAGTGGACCCATTCAAAACTGGCCTATTGACTTTATATCTAGAGAGATATGAACGTATAGTATTAAAGACTGATTTCTTTTCAATACATGAATTTTCATAATCTAAGTCATGGTGTACCATACGTACAAATTAGTTAGATTGGCCCCCATGGGGTCATGATAAGAATTACATGAATTAATATAATTTCAATTATTAAAGGATTGAAATTCTAAAGCCCTAATAAAATACTACACTGTTGTAAACATTGGAATGGTGATTTTCACTCTTATTATTACTTCAGACATTCAGATATGATTTGTTTTTTTCTATGTCCTTTGCCCTTGTCAGGCTTACATTTGAAATTTTAAAAAGTAAGAAAAGTTAATCTTTCCGTTGCCTATCATTAAATAGTTCTCTAATGAAATAATATCCCGAGGAAAATACATGCATCAAATCTTGCACTGAAAGGAATCTAAGGCAACATTCCCTTACTTCGTGACTTTTCCTTGATGAACCCAGGTTTGGATAATGAGTGTTTAATGGTGTTTAACTTACTTAAATTATCTCCGCATAAAAATTTAATAAACTTCTCTTTCTAAGTTTCAATAAACCTTTTTAAAGAAAATATAGAGCCCAGAATATCTTAACAATTCATTGATATTGTTCATTTTTATCTTACGCAAACTGTAGGACCAGTTACAGCAATAATTCCAGATTCTTTTAGATAAACATCAGATTCTAATTACTGTAAACTGAAACACATCTAAGAAAACAATGTGTTTAATTTATGAAATTAAAAAAAAACCCTACATCTTGTTCTTGTGAGACACATCATCGCTTTGACGTCAGTGACCTAACCACATGCACGATTTTTTCTTGAATTAAAAAAAAATAAAGCACCCTGACGGTAGGTTTTAGGATCTTCAAAGTACTAGCCATTCCCAGGAAACAGTTCTATCATTTTTTAAGTACTACAAGTGTGTTATTCACAAGGAAAAAAGATGAATGATTATCAAGTGAGTAGCCATTATCAAACAGTTTTTTTTAGGTTTATACAGCCTCTTACACTGTGTTATAACAATAAAGCATGAAAACCCTGTGTGCTTTTAAAATGAATAAATTAAGTTGTGAAAATTTCAACTGGTTTGCTATTTAGAGAATCATCACACAACAATGTTACAATAAAACAATATGTAATATATCAAAAAAACCAAAACCCACTAATTTGGAAAGATACATGCACCCCAATGTTCACAGCAGCATTATTTACAATAGCCAAGACATGAAAGCAACCTAAGTGCCCATCAACAGATGAATGAATAAAGAATATGTGATATACACACACACATACACACACACACACACACACACACACACACACACACACACTGAAATGCTACACAGCCATTAAAAAAATGAAATTTTGCTATTTGCAGCAATATGGATGGACCTGGAGGGCATTATGCTAAGTGAAATAAGTTAGACAGAGAAAGACAAATAGTATATGATATCAATTATATGTGAAAAATAAAAAATTCAACAAACTAGTGAATAAAACAAAAAAGAAATAGACACACAGATATAGAAAACAAACTAGTGGTTACCAGTGGAGAGGGAAGTGGGGGAGGGGCAATAGAGGGGTAAGGGAAGAAAAGGGTTATTATGGGGTTATATGAAATCATTTGCGTGAAACTTCTGAAAATTGTTAAGCACTATAGAATTTAAAGAATCTGTCATTCAATAAGAAAAACAATATGTAACATATTTTTATATCTTGTAGGATAAAGCAGATAGACAAAATATTGAGTTTCTTCAGAAGGATTAATAGGTGAATTGATTATAAAAACGAGTATTCTGTTTTCCTTTGAAACAATTCAAAGATCATCTCAATTCATGGTGAGTCTGATCTTCCCATTGGTCAGACAAAGCAGCTACAGACACTCCTGACTCTCTTATTTATCTCACATTCTTTATCCAATCCATAAGTAGATACTGCTGGTTTTACTTTCAAAATATATTGAGACTATGACTACATCTCATTACCTCCACAGCTATCACTTTGATCCAAGCCACCATCATCTCTAGCCTAAATTACTTCATGATTATTGCAACTATCTCTACCACACTGGCCACTACAGTCTGTTCACAGCACAGCAGAGTGATCCTGTTAAATAATTTATCTTTCGCATTTGAACCTCCCAATAGCGTCCCGTTTTACAGAGTAAAACCCAAAGTCGCTACAACAAACTTTAAGTTCAACCAACCTGTTCTCTTTTCCACTTCATTTCCCACAGCTCTTCCCCTTGCATATTCCACTTTAACAAAATTTGCCTCTTTGCTATTTCTCAAGCAAGGATGATGGTCACACTCTTGCCTCAAGGCCTTGGTGTTTCTCTTACCTCAGTACAGAGCACTCTTTCCCAAAATATTCACATTGCTTGCTGCCTCTTAAGATATTTTTGCAAACCTTACCTTCTCACAGCTCTGTCAGACCTTCCATGTCGGCCGGCGTCCTGGCAGAAATGAGTTGGTACCTCAATTTCAAGAGATCATTAGGGATTATTTGTAAAGGCTGTGAAGTCTCATGGAAACTACGAAAGGATGGTGACGCTTCCAAAAATTAGCAACAGCTGGAAGCCATTACCATCCCTAGCGTGAAAGCACCAGGGAGAGAAACTCTTACGTGAAAGTAGAAAGAGCTGTAATATTGAGGAAAGTTACCTGACAGAAGCTTGTAGCTGTAAATAGTGAAACAAGGGTGCTAACAAACTGCACTTCATCAAGGGAATAAATACCCTGATCCTTCTCTCTCTTTTCATCCTATGATTAAATGGTGGGACCTTACATTTGCTGTGTTTGAATAAAGGCCAAAGAGTGAGGAATTCTGGGATCTTTACTCTGTGGAAGAAAGCCTCTGAGAGCACAGAGTGGGGGTAAGGAAAGCAGAGAATAGATCTCGTGGGTAAAATGGCAAATAATCACAGGTGTGCATCCCTTCCCCACTCCCAGAATCCACTTTTTTAAAAAAATAATAGCTGTACAGACATAATGTTTTACGTGCCACAAAACTGACATTTTAAAGGTCAATTCCCATCAACAAAGATAAGTAGAAGTAATTGGCTTGCACCTGGAAAAATCAGCCATCTGTGCTCACTGCCATATCTCAGGTCTATGTCATCTCTTCTCTCTGTTGTATTATAGTCCAGAGGAACCACAATCATCTTGCTGATCCATTATAAGGACATCATACCAGACTATTACAGTGTATCTAATGTGCTTGCTCATTTCTGTACATCACATCCAGCAAACAAAACTCTTCCACCTTTCCAGGTGCAGGTTAACTGCTTCTACTTCTCTTTGTTGATGGGAATTGAAAAGAAAGTGATGTCTTATCAATGGCTGTATATCAGGTATCAAGAACTGATTTGCCACGATCATATCAAGAAGAGCAGCTGGGATTATCATCCTTAAGAAAATCAGCTGATCGTCCTTAAGAAAATCCAGTCATTATCCAAGACACATTTGGTTTCCCAATGGCTAAAGAGACAAGTTAAACAGGGTTGTGAGAGGAATTACAAACCCTGCATTTTTCAAGACCTTAATGATAGTGTTAATCTCTGTAATTCTCCTATAGATGCAATGTTGCCTTGAATGTACTATTTTGGGTGGAGAGTAACATTTATAGAGGCTTCCAGTAGAATTTTTCTAACATAATAGCACTTACTCCATGGTCAGGTAATTAATGTGGGGAGTTTGGCCAGTTGCTAAGTAGTATATACATTCTTACTGAGTGTGCTTGGACTGGGTAAATAACCACAGGATGGCTCACTGGTCTCACTGTGAGACAGATTCAGACCAAGACTCCATCGATCATTGTACTTCGATTAACCTCTACTCTAAGCTGTGGATATCAGTGGTATTTTGGGTTCCTAGGGATTAGCCTCAGTGAAGAGCGTCTGGGTAGGTCTAATAACCTTCTGAATACTCTGTGTATTTTTATCTCTGGTATAGAGTTCTACCACCTTCTCCCTCCATTTGGAGAAGACTGAGAGAAAGATTCATGGTACAACTTGTGGCCACATTGCAGCGGCCTTTTTCGAATACTTACAGTGAGTTGTCTTTAATGGTTTCGGCCTGCTTCTGGCACGTTTGACCAGGAGTTTCTTATTGAAATTAAACTCAAAGATCTCAGCTCCAATCTATCGTCTCCCATCATTATCTACAGAAGATCGTCATCCCAGAGCTTTCACTAATGCTTTGGAAAAGAGCATATCTTCTGGCCTTTCTGGGAACATAGGATGTGGCTGAGCAATTTGCACAAGTGGATCCACTCTGACATTCGTCAGGCCTTCACACGCCTTCCTTTGGCATGCCAGAAAGTACTGGCATTTCAACTTCATTGATAGTATTTCACCACTGAGTTCAGTTTTCACTTGGTTAATGAACCAAGCCACTGTGAACTCTGCTCCCAAGTGCTTGAGCTAACATGTTAAATTCATCCCAGCTTCCCTAAGTTCAGCTAAAATCAATCTTATATCTTATTCTCTTTTTTCTCCTACTCTTGTAAATAATTCCCACTTATGTTGCCTAAACTCTTGACTATGCAACTAAGTAACATCCTTTGTTTGAGCTGCCTTATCCTTGGAGAAGATTTTTCACTTTTATATCTTGCCTATGCTGAGATATAAATCTCCTTCCCATGGGCCTGGAAGTGAGGGGAACTGGTGTGAGTGACAACAAAGAGAATCTGTAACTGTTTGTAATTAGTAAAGTTATTGAAAGGTTTTTATAGAAGGGGAAGCTTGTTTCTCAGGGGATAGAGTGGAGGAAGAAGGAGTTTTCTCTTCCAGGGAAGGTTGAGAAAAATTGGAAAGTTCAAGGCTTTCTATCTTGTCTGCATCTGCCCAAATGTCTCTATACCACATCTCAGGGACTATTCCTACTAAGCCTATATCTTTCTCTCAGAAGAAGAGACTGAAAGTGTTGCATATTTAATTGGAATTGAAATTTTATAATGCTAGCAATCGGGCCTTGGGCTGAATCCTTAGCCATGTCTTTCCTGTGACTAAATAAGATAATTCTTTTATATTTCCTGAAAGCCAATTGATTTGCCACCCATGATTTGAGTTCTGAATTCAGGGCTTTCAGTGTATCTCTCTTTTTCACGCTTTTCAGTTATTGAGAAACGAGTAGCTCATCCCACAGTTTTTATAATCATCATCATCATCATCACCATAGTGACCAAAGGCTTCGCTACTGCAAGATTTGCAAATGCCTTATCCTCCACCAGCTTTCCATCCCATGCCACTACCAGTGATAATTTGAGTAATCCTAATACCAATGCAAGCCACAAATTGTGTCCCATTTTACTCCAACAAAGGGTTTCTTAGTTTGCGTTCTTTCAAATACATGAGCAACAGTTCTAAATCTAATGTAGAAGATCTATTTTGGGGTGCTGAAATTTGCTGAAAATTAAAGTATCAGAAATTGGCCAGGCAGGAAACAGTACACTCAAAATAGTATTTCAACAGTTCAGTGGAAGAACAATTTAAGTAGGTGTAAACAGAGTAAAGAGAAGCAATAGGGGATGGCATGGCACCCAGAAAGATTCATTGATGAGAAACCCTTAAAACACTTAGGATTGGACTTCCCTGGTGGCGCAGTGGTTGAGAGTTCGCCTGCCGATGCAGAGGACACCGGTTCGTGCCCCGGTCCGGGAAGATCCCACATGCTGCGGAGCGGCTGGGCCCGTGAGCCATGGCCGCTGAGCCTGTGTGTCCGGAGCCTGTGCTCTGCAACGGGAGAGGCCACAACAGTGAGAGGCCCGCGTACTGGAAAAAAAAAAAAAAAAAAAAAAAAAAAAAAACACTTAGGATTGACAGACAAAGGCAGGAAATTAAGAGAAACTTGAGAGCTGTTTCCATAGTATACAAGTTTCCCAACAGTATCCGTGGCTAGGCTAGTGCACCAAAGCCATGTCCCACAGCGGGTAGTTGGGAGAAATAAATAATCAGACTTCTCTCACTTCAAGTGAGAAGTTACTCTCTGATTGGTAACCTCCTTTGCCAAAATTCAACTAGAATCCAGAGGACAATAGAGCCCAGATGATGCAGTCATAGAGATAGTTTTCCTGGGGCACAGTACAGGAAAGTACTGTGAAGTGTGAAGAATAGATCTGAGTAAGAAAATGGGATATAACTAGCACCCTTCTCTGGCCTCTGACCTCCCTATTAAAATCTGCAACACTCCCTCCCCTGGCATTGCCTCTGTAGGCTTCCCTGCTTAATTTTTCTCCATAGCACATATCATCTTTAATAAAGTATATAGTTTGCTTACTTATTTTGCTTATTATCTGTCTCTTCTATTAGAATGAGAAGTTCATGAAGTAGGAATTTCCCTGTTTTGCTCTATTCCCAGTGCCTAGAGTAGTGCTTGGTCCGTAATAGGTATTCCATAAATATTTGTTGAATGAAACTCTATTTCAGGCACAACCTCAATTGTTCAAGTTTAAGTACTCAAAAATTGTCCAAAGGCCAAAGGAAGAACCTGCATATATACTCTGCTGTAAATACAATGACCACTTTACAACTTAATATTAGATGAAAAATGTTCTCACAATATATTAAAACAATTTACAACAATAATATGTCCATTTTTTTGACTCTGATGTTTTAAGACTTATTAAAAGGCTAGTGCTTTAAGATTTTTAAAACGCTGATGACCATACAGAACAACCCAAATTAGCAGGTCAGATGGTAAAGAATTGAACATCCTGCCTCCCCCTTTTATTTTGCTATTATCCATCATCACATGGCTATTGTGTAGTCTTAGACACAGTAAGGAAGCAAAAAGCAAAAAATACTCTTACATTTGATTGTTTACACAACTTGGTGTGTATTGTGTCACACACTCTACATAAAAAGACCATAGGAGGATGGCGGAGGAGTAAGACGTGGAGATCACCTTCCTCCCCACAGATACATCAGAAATACATCTACACGTGGAACAACTCCTACAGAACACCTACTGAATGCTGGCAGAAGACCTCAGACCTCCCAAAATGCAAGAAACTCCCCACGTACCTGGGTAGGGCAAAAGAAAAAAAAAAAACAGAGACGAAAGAATAGGGATGGGACTTGCACCAGTGGGAGGGAGCCGTGAAGGAGGAAAGGTCTCCACACACTAGAAAGCCCCTTCGCGGGTGGAGACTGCGGGTGGCGGAGGGGGAAAGCTTCGGAGCCGCGGAGGAGAGCACAGCAACAGGGGTGCGGAGGGCAAAGTGGAGAGATTCCCACACAGAGGATCGGTGCCAACCAGCACTCACCAGCCCGAGAGGCTTGTCTGCTCACCCGCCGGGATGGGCGGGGGCTGGGAGCTGAGGCTGTGGCTTCGGTGGATCCCAAGGAGAGGACTGGGGTTGGCTGCGGGAACACAGCCTGAAGGGGGCTAGTGCGCCACGGCTAGCCGGGAGGGAGTCCAGGGAAAAGTCTGGACCTGCCTAAGAAGCAAGAGACCATTGTTTCAGGGTGCAGGAGGAGAGGGAATTCAGAGCACCGCCTAAATGAGCTCCAGAGATGGGTGCGAGCCGCAGCTATCAGCGCAGATACCAGAGACAGGCATGAAACGCTAAGGCTACTGCTGCAGCCACCAAGAAGCCTGTGTGCGAGCACAGGTCACCATCCACACCGCCCCTCCCGGGAGCCTGTGCAGCCCACCACTGCCAGTGTCCCGTGATCCAGGGACAGCTGCTCCGGGAGAACACACGGCGCGCCTCAGGCTGTGGCAACGTCATGCCGGCCTCTGCCGCTGCAGGCTCGCCCTGCTTTCCGTACCCCTCCTTCCCCCCGCCTGAGTGAGCCAGAGCCCCCTAATTAGCCGCTCCTTTAACCCCATCCTGTCTGGGCGAAGAACAGATGCCAGAGGGCAACCTACATGCAGAGGTGGGGCCAAACCCAAAGCTGAACCCCAGGAGCTATGCGAACAAAGAAGAGAAAGGGTAATTTCTCCCAGCAGCCTCAGGAGCAGAGGATTAAAGCTCCACAATCAACCTGATGTACTCTGCATTTGTGGAAAACCTGAACAGACAATGACTCATCCCAAAATTGAGGCAGTGGACTTTGGGAGCAACTATAGACTTGCGGTTTGCTGTATGCAACTGATAGTTTCTGATTTATATGTTTATCTTAACTTAGTTTTTAGCGTTTGTTATCATTGGTGGATTTGTTTCTTGGTTTGATTGCTCTCTTTTTTAAAAAATTACTTTAAATTTTTTTTTATTTTAATAATAATTTAAAAAATTTTCTATTTTAATAACTTTATTTTATTATTCTTTTCTTTCTTTTTTCCCTCCCTTTTCTTCTGAGCCGTGTGGCTGACAGGGTCTTGGTGCTCTGGCCGGGTCCCAGGCCTGAGCCTCTGAGGTGGGAGAGCCAAGTTCAGGACACTGGACCAGCAGAGACCTCCTGGCCCTACATAGTATCAACTGGGGAGAGCTCTCCCAGAGATCTCTGTCTCAACGCTAAGACCCAGTTCTACTCAATGACGAGCAAGCTCCAGTTCTGGACACCCCATGCCAAACAACTAGCAAGACAGGAACAAAACCCCACCCATTAGCAGAGAGGCTGCCTAAAATCATAAGAAGTTCACAGACACCCCAAAACACAATACCAGACATGGTCCTGCCCACCAGAAAGACAAGATCCAGCCTCATCCACCAGAACACAGGCACCAGTCCCCTCCACCAGTAAGCTTACACAACTCAGTGACCCAACCGTACCAACTAGGGGCAGACACCAAAAGCAACAGGAACTATGAACCTGCAGCCTGCAAAAAGGACACCCCAAACACAGTAAGTTAAGCCAAATGAGAAGACAGAGAAATACACAGCAGATGAAGGAGCAAGGTAAAAACCCACCAGACCAAACAAATGAAGAGGAAATAGGCAGTCTACCTGAAAAACAATTCAGAGTAATGACAGTAAAGATGATCCAAAAGCTTGGAAAAAGAATGGAGAAAATACATGAAATGTTTAACAAGGCCAAGAAGAACTAAAGAGCAAACAAACAATGATGAACAACACAATAAATTTAATTAAAAATTCTCTAGAAGGAATCAATTGCAGAATAACTGAGGCAGAAGAACGGATAAGTGACCTGGAAAATAAAATAGTGGAAATAACTGCCGCAGAGCACAATAAAGAAAAAAGAATGAAAAGAATTGAGGACACAGAGAAATCTATGCAATATATAATATGTCCAGATTAGTTTTCATCTGGGGGAAGAAGTTCTGAAATAACCCCAAAGCAGTTTACTCATAAATTGAAAGTCCTCCAAAAATAGAACTATTGGGAAACCACGACAAATGGGGTGGAAAAGAAAAGTGCCCTCAGTTTTTTGGAGGGAATAACTTTAAAAATACTTAAGTAGCTGAGTTTACGTGGTGCAGTTAAGATTTAAACTTGTTGATTTTAACAGTGCTATTACAACTGAGATAAACTTATGTAATGTTCTGGTAGGAAAAAAAAAAAAAAAGAATTGAGGACAGTCTCAGAGACCTCTGGGGCAACATTAAACACACCAACATTCGAATGATAGGAGTCCCAGAAAATGAAGAGGAAAAGAAAGGGTCTGAGAAAATATTTGAAGAGATTATAGTTGAAAACTTCCCTAATATGGGAAAGGAAATAGTTAATCAAGTCCAGGAAGGGCAGAGAGTCTTATACAGGACAAATCCAAGGAGCAAAACACCAAAATACATATTAATCAGACTATAAACAGTTAAATACAAAGAAAAAAATATTGAAAGCAGCAAGGGAAAAGCAACAAATAATATTTAAGGGAATCCCCATAAGGTTAACAGCTAATCTTTCAGCAGAAACTCTGCAAGCCAGAAGAGAGTGGCAGGACAAATTTAAAGTGATGAAAGGGAAAAACTTACAACCAAGATTACTCTACCCAGCAAGGATCTCATTCAGAATTGAGAGAGAAATTAAAATCCTTACAGACAAGCAAAAGCTAAGAGAATTCAGCACCACCAAACCAGCTTTACAACAAATGCTAAAGGAACATCTCTAGGCAGGAAACACAAGAGAAGGAAAAGACCTACAATAACAAATCCAAAACAATGAAGAAAATGGTAATAGGAACATACATATTGATAATTACCTTAAATGTAAGTGGATTAAATGCTCCAACCAAAAGACATAGACTGGCTGAATGGATACAAAAACAAGACCCGTATATATGCTGTCTACACAAGACCCAATTCAGATCTAGGGACATATACAGACTGAAAGTGAGGGAATGGAAAAAGATATTCCATGCAAATGGAAATCAAAAGAAATCTGGAGTAGCAATTCTCATATCAGACAAAACAGACTTTAAAATAAAGACTACTATAAGAGACAAAGAAGGACACTACATAATGATCAAGGGATCAATCCAAGAAGATATGACACTTGTTAATATTTATGCACCCAACATAGGAGCACCTCAATACATAAGGCAAATGCTGACAGCCATAAAAGGGGAAATCGACGGTAACAAAATCATAGTAGGGGACTTTAACACCCCTCTTTCACCAATGGACAGATCATCCAAATTGAAAATAAATAAGGGAACACAAGCTTTAAATGACACATTAAACAAGATGTACTTAATTGATAATTATAGGACATTACATCCAAAAACAGCAGAATACACTTTCTTCTCAAGTGCTCATGGAACATTCTCCAAGATAGCTCATATCTTCGGTCACAAATCAAGCCTTGGTAAATTTAAGAAAATTGAAATCATATCAAGAATCTTTTCCATCCACAACGATATGAGACTAGATATCAATTACAGGAAAAAACCTGTAAAATATACAAACACATGGAGGCTAAACAATACACTATGAAATAACCAAGAGATCACTGAGGAAATCAAAATATACCTAGAAACAAATGACAATGAAAACTCGATGGCCCAAAACCTATGGGATGTAGCCAAAGCAGTTCTAAGAGGGAAGTTTATAGCAATACAATCTTACCTCAAGAAACAAGAAAAATCTCAAATAAACAACCTAACCTTACACCTGAAGCAATTAGAGAAAGAAGAACAAAAAACTCTAAAGTTTGCAGAAGGAAAGAAATCATAAAGATCAAATCAGAAATAAATGAATAAGAAATGAAGGAAATGAGAGCAAAGATCAATAAAACTGAGAGCTGGTTCTTTGAGAAGATAAACAAAATTGATAAACCATTAGCCAGACTCACGAAGAAAAAAAGGGAGAAGACTCAAATAAACAGAATTAGAAATGAAGAAGGAGAAGGATCAACTGACATTGCAGAAATACAAAGGATCGTGAGGGATTACTACAAGCAACTATATGCCAATACAATGGACAACCTGGAAGAAATGGACAAATCCTTAGAAAAGCACAACCTTCAAAGACTGAACCAAGAAGAAACAGAAAATATAAACAGACCAATCACAAGCACTGAAATTGAGACTGTGATTACAAATCTTCCAACAAACAATAGCCCAGGACCAGATGGCTTCACAGGCAAATTCTATCAAACATTTAGAGAAGAGCTAACACCTATCCTTCTCAAACGCTTCCAAAATATAGCAGAGGGAGGAACCCTCCCAAACTCATTCTATGAGGCCACCATCACGCTGATACCAAAACCAGACTAAGATGTCACAAAAAAAGAAAACTACAGGCCAATATCACTGATGAACATAGATGCAAAAATCCTCAACAGAATGCTAGCAAACAGAATCCAGCAGCACATTAGAAGGATCATATCCCATGATCAAGTGAGGTTTATCCTAGGAATGCAAGGATTCTTCAATATATGCATATTAATCAGTGTGATACACCATATTAAAAAACTGAAGGATAAAGATAAATATCATGTGATAATCTCAATAGATGCAGAAAAAAGTTTTGACAAAATTCAACTCCGATTTATGATATAAACTCTCCAGAAAGTAGGCATAGACAGAACTTACCTCAACATAATAAAGGCCATATATGACAAACCCACAGCCAACATCATCCTCAGTTGTGAAAAACTGAAACCATTTCCACTAAGATCAGGACAAGACCAGGTTGCCCACTCGCACCATTATTAATCAACATAGTTTTGGAAGTTTTAGCCACAGCAATCAGAGAAGAAAAAGAAATAAAAGGAATCCAAATCAGGAAAGAAGAAGTAAACCTTTCACTGTTTGCAGATGACATGACACTATACCTAGAGAATCCTAAAGATGCTACCAGAAAACTACTAGAGCTAATCAATGAATTTGGTAAAGTAGCAGGATACAAAATTAATGCACAGAAATCTCTTGCATTCCTATACACTAATGATGAAAAATCTAAAAGAGAAATTAAGGAAACACTTGCATCTACTATTGCAGCAAAAAATGAATAAAATATGTGGGAATAAAAGACAAAAGACCTGTATGCAGAATACTATAAGACACTGATGAAATAAATTAAAGATGATACAAACAGATGGAGAGATATACCATGTTCTTGGATTGGAAGAATCAACATTGTGAAAATGACTATACTACCCAAAGCAATCTACAGATTCAATGCAATCCCTATCAAACTACCAATGGCATTTTTCACAGAACTAGAACAACAAATTTCACAATTTGTATGGAAACACAAAAGACCCCAAATAGCCAAAGCAATCTTGAGAAAGAATAATGGAGCTGGAGGAATCAGGCTTCCTGGCTTCAGACTATACTACAAAGCTACAGTAATCAAGACAACATGTTACTGGCAGAAAAACAGAAATATAGATCAATGGAACAGCATGGAGAGCCCAGAGATGAACCGATGCACATATGGCCACCTTATCTTTGATAAAGGAGGCAAGAATATACAATGGAGAAAAAGCAGTCTCTTCAATAAGTGGTGCTGGGAAAACTGGACAGCTACATGTAAAAGAATGAAATTAGAACACTCCCTAGTACCATACACAAAAATGAATTCAAAATGGATTAAAGACCTAAATGTAAGGCCAGATACTATAAAACTCTTAGAGGAAAACATAGGCAGAACACTCTATGACATAAATCACAGCAAGATCCTTTTTGATCCACCTCCTAGAGAAAGGGAAATAAAAACAAAAATAAACAAATCGGACCTAGTGAAACCTAAAAGCTTTTGCACACCAAAGGAAACCATAAACAAGATGAAAAGACAACCCTCAGAATGGGAGAATATATTTGCAAATAAAGCAACTGACAAAGGATTAATCTCCAAAATATACAAGCAGCTCATGCAGCTCAATATCAAAAAAAACCAAACAACCCAATCCACAAATGGGCAGAAGAGCTAAACAGACATTTCTCCAAAGAAGATATACAGATTGCCAAGAAACACATGAAAGGATGCTCAACATCACTAATCATTAGAGAAATGCAAATCAAAACCACAATGAGGTATCACCTCACACTGGTCACAATGGCCAGCATCAAAAAATCTGCAAACAATAAATGCTGGAGAGGGTGTGGAGAAAAGGGAACCCTCTTGCACTGTTGGTGGGAATATAAATTGATACAGCCATTATGGAGAATAGTATGGAGCTTCCTAAAAAAACTAAAAATAGAACTATTGTATGACCTAGCACTCTCACTACTGGGCATATACCGTAATGCAGACCATAATTCAAAAAGAGTCATGTACCACAATGTTCATTGCAGCACTATTTACAATAGCCAGAACATAGAAGCAACCTAAGTGTCCATCGACAGATGAATGGATAAAGAAGATGTGGCACATATATACAATGGAATATTACTCAGCCATAAAAAGAAACTAAATTAAGTTATTTGTAGTGAGGTGGATGGACTTAGAGTCTGTCATACAGTGTGAAGTAAGTCAGAAAGAGAAAAACAAATACCATATGCTAACACACGCATATATATATGGAATCTAAGGAAATAAAAAATTGGTTCTCAAGAACTTATGGGTAGGACAGGAATAAAGATGCAGATGTAGAGAATGGACTTGAGGATACCGGGAGGGGGAAGGGTAAGCTGGGACAAAGTGAGAGAGTGTCATTGACATATATATACACTACCAAATGTAAAATAGATAGCTAGTGGGAAGCAGCCGCATAGCACAGGGAGATTAGCTTGGTGCTTTGTGAACCCCTAGAGGGGTGGGTTAGGGAGGGTGGGAGGGAGATGCAAGAGGGACGTGATATGGGGGGATATATGTATATGTATAGCTGATTCACTTTGTTATACAGCAGAAACTAACACAACAGTGTAAAGCAATTATACTCCCATAAAGATGTTAAAGGAAAAAAAGGCCATACCATGCAAATTCTTGATAATCTTTACCAATTAAAATCTAGTTTTTAATTTCACTTTGGTAAATAATGTAGCAGAGATACTCTCCCATATCAATAAATCGGTATCTACATAATTTTTCTATTAATTCCTATAAAAAGTTCTACTTGTAGATATTTAGTTTTAAATTATTATTATTATATATAATGTTTTACATTTAATAAGCACTTATTTTTGACACTGGGCTTTTCTCCTTATTTAGAAATTTTAAAAATATGAATGAACATATTTATTCATATATTCCTATATGATATCCTTATATTACCTTGGGGTGAATTCCCCGAAGCAAAATTCCTTAATCAAGGTTGGCCTGGTCAACAGAGATAGCAGTTTCCCTCCAGAAATTGGATACCAACTTACATACTTTACAACAGCACATGAGAATGCATATTTCTCCCTATACTGGCCAACATTCAGCACAGTCATTTTTGTTAAAGTTCTACAATGTGATAGAATGAAAATAGCATGACGTTGTTTTAAATAATTTTCTTATTAATAATTGCTTGTGTTTAAAAAAATGTAATGTTAGAATAAGTGCATAACAGATTAAGAAGCAGTGGCACCTCAGTGCAATCACCTGTCTCTGCAACATCCACGTACAACTTCAGTTCACTAAAATATTACATATACACATCTGAGAACTTTTGTCATCCATGAGGATTTTAGAGGAAGACTGAAAGTCAAATGGAATCCAAGACGTTTCAGTAATTGACTATTGCTAATATGTCAAGTTCATCCACAACCAAGTCTCATCTCCTTGGAGGCCATCAAGCCACATATTTACAACAGAGATATTGTTGGGCCACAGCTTATTCTTCCCTTCAAGCTTTCCCCACCTCCTGAGTTTTTCTTGGGCCCTTCTTGACCTCAATTTTCAGTTTAAAATTTATGCTCTCAGGTCTAACTTCTCTTTTTCAATTCATCACTTTGTGTTATTTTAATATTCTGATAACTTATTTTCAAAGTTCACCTAACATTTTTCCCACAGTGTTCTAAATGTCAGGCTGTTGTTCCTGATGAGATTTCAATTCCTACATTGCAGACCAATATAGTGGACGGACTGATTAGGCCTCCGTAGAGCTCCACACACGTTGCGCAGTAAAGTATTAATTAATTAATTAATTCTAGAGTCTGCTTGGTAGGATATACCTTTTATTGAAGCAAGGATAACACAACAAGCTTGGAAATCCTCTGTTATATTGAAATAATCGGAACATTCCAGGTGTATCCTAGCCACTCAATTCTTCAGTTTCTAATTTGTGGATTATTATGAGTTTCCTTGATCCTTTTCTTTTTATGGTTCTCTTTTATTGATGGTTCTCTGCCACATCTGTGAAATAGCATAACTTCTCAGCATGTTTTCAGAGTGTTGTATAACTTGCTAAATGTGTGGCTGAGAGATTTTTTGGTAGTATTCTTATTATTTTAGGTAGCTGTTTTTCAAAATCATTTTCTATTTACCTAAGCAGGTCTGTGATCACACACAGTACATTATTATTTCAGTAGGATATGAAAAACAATAACAGCGTTGATCGAAAGAGCTTGAGGAAAGACATGATTACAATTCAGGAAAACAAAAGACAAAAAAGCGGATGAACAGATACAATCTATTATAACTGGAGACTGAGAGGTCACTACAGCTGGAATGACCACAGAATAGGTGGGTTTTTAGATAACATTGTTCTATTTTTTTTCCTGACTTATAAAAGTAACATATGTGTATGACCATTAGAGAAAATCTGAAAAAGAATATAAATATATAAAAAGAAAAATAAAAAACTATGGCACCTAGAAAAATATCTTTTGACAAATGAATACCTCAAAAAACTGTGGTACAAAATTTTTTTTTTACTTTAATTTATTTCATTAGTATTTTACTATATGTTAAAAATTACTTAATATATAATTTAAAGTCCTTATTACTATGTAAATAATATGTATTAAAAACTTTTTTTTATAAATGAAGCTTTTATAGCTTTGTACTTAAGTTTTTACATATTTCCAACTATTTCTAGAGAATACATTTCTCAAAGTGAAATCATTGTGCCAAAGAATATGAACATTTCACATCTCAATAATTATTGTTAAATTTCCTCCAGAAAAGTTGCCAAATCTTTGACAGCACATTATGAGAATGTCTGTTTCTTTGAATCACCACAAGCATTTACATATCCGTCATGGGTTGAATTGTGTCTCCCAAAAAGACATGTCGAAGCTTTAATTCCGGGTACCTGTGAATGTGACCTTATTTGGAAGTAAGGCTTTGCAGGTATAATCAATTTAAGATGAGCTCATATTGGATTAAAGCAGGCCCTAAATCCAATGACTGGTGTCTTAATAAGAAGAGGGAGCTTTGGAGATATACAGAGATACAGAGGAGACAGGGAATAAGGCCCTCTGAGACAGAGGCAGAAATTGCAGTTATGCTGCCACAAATGAAGGAAGGCTAGGGATTGCTATGAGCCACCAGAAGCGAAAAGAAGCAAGAAAGGATTTTCCCCTACAGTCATTCAAGGGAGCATGGCCCTGCCAACAACTTGATTTTGGACTTCTAAACTAAGCCTCCAGAACTGCGAGAGAATAAATTTGTTTTGTTTTTAATAAATTTATTTATTTATTTATTTTTGGCTGTGTTGGGTCTTCGTTTCTGTGAGCAGGCTTTCTCTAGTTGCGGTGAGAGGGGGCTACTCTTCATCGCGGTGCTCGGGCTTCTCATTGTCGTGGCTTCTCTTGTTGTGGCTTGCGGGCTCTAGACACGCAGGCTCAGCAGTTGTGGCTCGCAGGCTTAGTTGCTTCGCGGCATGTGGGATCCTCCCGGACCAGGGCTTGAACCCCTGTCTCCTGCAATGGCCGGCAGATTCTTAACCACTGCACCACCAGGGAAGCCCATTTCTGCTGTTTTAAGCCAGCCAGTTTGTGGTAATTTGTTACTGCAGCCTTAGGAAACTAATAACAATATCCTAAAAAGAAAGTTTATAATTATATAGGCTTTTAAAGATGTATGTCTCTCAATACTAGTGAGGAGAAGCCTTTTTTATTATGCTTGTGGCAGAGTAACTGTTGTCTGGCATGTCTGCTTTGGCACTGAGGGTTTAACAAGGCTATTTTGACAGACCACTTATTTACTGGTTCTTCCTTATGGCAGCCGTTTTCTAACTGTGGCTTTCTAATTTTCATTTGTTAGATTCCCCCTTTGCAACAGCAACCCTCCACTAAAGGGGGTCATATGCACAGAGCTGTGTAAAGCTTGGAATTTTTACTTCTTATCAGAGACTGGTTTTCAACACCAAAGTCCTGACGAAGGCAAAATTTCCCTGTTGTTACAATGGGACAAGGAAAACTATAGTTTTAGACCCTCTTCTTTGTTTGTCTTAAGTGCACAAACGTTGAGAGTCCCACCTGTATTTAGAAGTCTTATTTCCAACTCTACACTAAATTTAGATTCAATACCATGTTTTCTCTTGTTGTTGGTTATTAAAACTACAGTTCTCTAAGATGCAGATTCTGTATTGGGGCCTAATTTCTCCTCTTGAAGCCTGAACTAGTGAATTTTCCAGTTGCCTTTACATTGTCTCTTCATTACTGGAATGAAAGGAAGCTTCAAATTTCCTTCTGGAAGCTTCAAGTTTCCTTTTCTTTAGTTCTATAGTTCAGCTATGATAAAAAAAATACATACTAGTTACTACTTGTTAATGCTTTTAGCTAGTTTGGCTAGTGTTTATATCTCAAGCAACAAAGAGAGAGAGAGAGAGAGAGAGAGAGAGAGAGAGAGAGAGAGAGAGAAAGAGTAAAGTTATTGAGGCAAAAGTTATGAGACATGTAAATATGGTGTTACTATAGTGAAATGGAAGATGTTTAACTCAGGCTAGAAGTATTAGTCAAGTAAACTAATGCACGTGTTTGTAACGTATAACCACCCAAATTCAATGGCTTAACATGATAAGGGTTTATTTCTTGCTCATATAATAAAAAGATAATAGGTTGAGCAAGCAGGAACTCAGGGGCCCAGGCTCTTTCACCTTGTGACCCTGCTGTCTTGATCATATGACCTCCAAGATCCCTACTGAAATAGACCAGAGTGAGAATGAACACACAGGCCAAAAAGAGGCCACATCTGAAGCACAAGTCAGTCACATGGTCCAAGCTTAATTTGAAGGGATCCTGGAAATGTCTTCTTCCTGGATTCCTAGGAAGAGAAGTAGATATGAGTAATCAGGCTGTGTCCCACTAAGTGAAGCGACGAAGATCCCCAGGAGTTGCTAATAAAACGTCTGTCATTATGTTCACAGTTTCCCTAAGATAGGGATAGTCAAATATAGTAAAGTTCCTTAAAACCGTGCACTGAGAGGAATGCAAGAAATTCAGTTCACAAATGGTATATGTTCAGAAATAAACCACCACCAAATATATCTCATTTTGGATCCTGCCTTGTTGAAAGGAAAACTAAGATGGTGGAAAAAACATAATTCTCTTTCAGTAATATATCAATAGGCTTATAAAACAATGGACAACTAGTGTAATTCTATATAGCCATCTCTTAAGGGAGCTAAATGTTACATTGCTGCAACTTATTGATGTTGTTTCCTCTTCTAAAGCTTTTAGTGTTGTATTCAGCTCTCATCTTTTAAAGTATCTTTCAAATTTATATACACCTGCTTTTAACCTGAAAGCAAAGCCTCCTGGCCAAGGCTAGCTTTATAAAATGCTTACTATTACTTAATATTGAAACTTTCATATACAGAAGTTTCTGCCACTGAACTCTGGATACTAGAAAACTCACTAAGCCAGAGTTTTCTCTTATCCTCTTAGTCATTCCCTCCAACTAAGCTTATTCCAATTCCTAATTAGACTGCAATTTCCTTGTTAGGTTGAAAGCTTACTCAGAGCTCACACCTTCATTGAAAATCAGACTAAGTTCTTGTCTCGTAGGGATGAATCCTATACTCTCTTTGTGCTTTCATTTGCTGATTGGGATACTATTTTAAAATGAACTGATATGCTGATCAGTAATATTGCCCCCTACCCAATGTAATATGATTCCCTGATGATTTTTAGCTGCTGGTTTTGCCTCCACCAAATCAGGCAACCTTCAATATAGAAGCCAGTCAAAATCAAACCTATGTTGATCATATCCCTTTGGATCACAGAATTGGGTCTGCTGGCCATCTTCCTTGATCAAAGAGGTTCTCTAGGTCAGTCCTCCAAACTGGTTTGATACAAAGTTCCAACAAAACTGGCATCATCTTTTCTTAATCATTCTAGCTAAGATTTTCTTCTTCTTTCAAGTTCACTTATAAAGTTTCATATATGACAATACATCTTCATTTCTCAAACTCTTTGAGTACCTATAGAGACAGCAATAGTGCTGAGTACTATAGAGAGAAACAAGAGTAAGAATGAAGTCTTACTTTGAGATATTCATAGTCTAATCAGAGTGACAGATATGTAAACATATATATATATATATATAATACAACATTATAATTGCTACAATGACTATTTGAACAAAGTACTGATAATCTGTCAAGGAATAAAAGCAATCAAATATTAAGGAATATGTCAAATTAATGAATATTTCAATATCTTCTTCCCCCTCTACTAGGACTTTTGAAAGTGCTTCTTCATTTGTGGTCATTATATTTTCCCCACATCTCAACATGGCTTTCATTTTCCAACCATACTCAGAGTCTAAATGTTCTAGCTGAAGTTTCCTATGATCTACTGAGGGACAGGACCTGTTGGGTGAATGAGGCACTGGAGGATGGTGACAGTACAGTAAACTTGTTTGGAGGAGGGGAAGGCTGAGATGGGGCAACAGCTGGTGCAGACACTAGTGTGTGGATGGGCAGTGGGAAGGAGCCAGGGACTTGCAAGAAGCTGCCCACTGTTTAGGAAAGATAGTAAGCTGAAAGACTATGCTCCTGTGTGAATCAATAAATTTCCTTTCACAGGGTGTGTGCTTTCATAATGCTTTCTATTCTCCCTGGTAAACTTATGTTGTAAACTGCTGTTTATCATTTGCTCCTCTGGCTGGGTGGTAATTCAGTTGCACAAGGAATAGTATGACATCTGAGTTTGTTCTGGTAATTGAATTTCATTTTCTAATCTAGCTCTACTGGAAGTAAAGAGAAAATTTGGAGTTCCAGCTGATCTTGTATCTATTTCTCGATTGGTTCAGCATACAATGGGTATGCTGGACCAGAAACCTTGAGAAACAGACTTAAGAACTAGTATCTTGGGTCTAATTGTATAGGGAGACAGCAGCTTTTTATTAATATGATGCCATGCTTAGTAAGCAAAGCTCCATGTGTCTTAAATCTTTTCATGAGGCAGAGAACTCAAATTCTGAGATAATACATAGGTGTTGTTTTAAGCCATTAAATTGGTTAATTGTTTTCTGCAGCAAAAAATAGCTAAAACAGGTGCGGTGGGTGGAAGAGGAAGGTCATGAAACCAAGGAAGAAGCACGAAGGTAAAAACTATCTTATTCCTAATGTTCTAATTCTTAAGTGAAGGGGGGAAGGAGGTTCATGGTTGCTCTTTTACTGTGCTTCGTAACATATATGAAATATTTAATACCTGTTTCTCTTGTATGTATCTCATATTACATGGAAACAGTTTAAACCTCTTGTGCTGTTTCATTCATGGTTTTGTGGCAAAAGCAACTTATAGTGAATTACCAATATTTTCAAGTGAAACTTTCCCTTCAGAAAAAACACATATTGCACAATGTATTTTCACAAAGGACAGGAGTGAGGTTCTCATTCAGGTCTTTTGATTCCTGTTGATTCCACACTAACATCAGAAACACTGAAAATTTGCTTCCCCATCACATAATTAAATTTAAAAAACCCATATGAAATCTTTGCTTTACTTTTTGGCTTTTACATTATTTACATGAATTGTGGTATTAAAAGAAAAGAGAGATGCCATTTAGCATACATATTTATTGAGCACCTACTAGGTGCCTGGCTCTCTGCATTTGGTGGTGCCTGTGCCTATTTAATGGTCTGTAATTAAAACTGAAGGGTGTGTTTTCTTTAATTTATACTCTTGGATACCATATTAGTTTCCTAGGGCTGCCAAAATAAATTACTATAAAGTGGGTGGTTTATAACAACAGAATTTATATTCTCACAGTTTTGGAGGCCAGAAGTCTGAAATTAAGGTGTCAGCAGAACCAAGCTCCCTCCAAAGGCTCTAGGAGACAATCTTTCCGTGCCTCTTCCAGCTTCTGAATGCTGCAGCCATTCCTGGGTTTGTGGCTGCAGAGCTCCAATTTCTGACTCTGGCTTCACTTGACTTTTCTACTTCTCTCCGTATGTCTTTCCTCTGTGTGTCTCTTCTAAAAACACTTGTCACTGGATTTAGGACCCATCCTGATAATGCATGATCATCTCATTTTGAGATCCGTAATTTAGTATCATCTGCAAAGACATTTTATTTCAAATAAGATCATACTCTCTGATTCTGGGATTAGAATACAGACATACCTTTTGACTGCCACCATGTAACCCACTTTAACTGTAATCTAGAATTCACAACATAGAAATGATAATAATATATTTTCATTAGAATTACATGACTCCTTATATCACTTTGTTGTTAAAATACCTAAGTAACAAATGGAAATTTCCCCCCAAACAATTTTAAGTGTTTAAAGCAAGAAAGTGGTTCCCTGCTTTATTTTAAATTTGATTCATTTCAAATTTCATTCATGATCTTTTGACCCCTAATAAGAAATTCATCATTCTAGAAAGTCATTCTCCACCAGGGTTAGACTAAAAAACATATCCTCTGAGGAAAGGGCTTACCAAATATCCATGTTGTAGATAGGAAAAGTATTCTGGAGTTTATGAAAAAAACTGTTTGATAATACCTACTGCCTTTATCACCCACACTAGATATCAAAACTGAAAAAATATTCATACCTTGGAGGGATAGTGAGAAAGAATTATAGGGTTAAAGTGTAAAAAACAAAAAACCAACCTCTAATCAGTAATCATACCATTAGTAGCCTCATGTTGTTAATGTCTATTAAATATATTCCTCTGTCACATTGCTTTAGCAGCCAAAACTAAATATGCTAATTGTTTTGCAAAACTGTGCAATAACCCTTTGGGCTAGAGTGATGACAGTTGGTTAACTAAACATACACCTTAAAACTTCTGTCTTGTGTAATCTAGTAATCATTGGCGTCCTTATGTACTTCTGTTCAATTTCTTTGCATAATTTCCTTAAAATACTATTCTTAAATCTGAGTTTTAAAACATGAAGAATATATTACATATTTTCTTCCTGTATTGAGAGCTGCATAAAATTTAGAAAACATACTTCACCTATTATAAGAGAAAAAACAAAGAGTAATAACATTTTATCTCACGTCAGTGATAACATATTTTCTTCAAGACTCACATGGACCTAAATGTTATGTCAATTCTTGTGTCTTTTTTATTGCATTACATTTCCTCTCCCTTTCCATATCCTTTAAAATATGCATATGAAAAACACAGGATACATTTTTTTGTTTTGGCCAATTCCTCCTTCTATTATAAGAGCACACTTTAATTTCAGGGGCTACTCCAAAGAGCAATTCATATCAGGAGATTTGTACACAAAGAAAAAAAAATGAAAAAAAACCCATGCAACTTAATGAAATACAAAATAAAATAAAATCCAAAATATAAAATACAAAAAGTCTGGAGTGTACATGGAGACACCTGATGTATTTATAGTATGCTGAGGTTTGATTAGCAGGTCAGACAAACTGAAGGGCTGTTCTGTTATTCAGAGTACAGATTGAGACGCACCCAACGCGAAGGAGAATGACTCTGAGTTCAGAAGTTTGGGTCAGGTGTCTGCTCCTATACCACATCATCGTATTCATGTCATCATGATGAATGCAATGTAACTTAACACTAATACTGTCTAAATCCAGCTGAAAAGAGTATGCGATTGTATCACAATCTAAGGCTGCTTGTTTTTTCATCCTACCACTTGACAGCACAACAAAAGTCAAGGGTTATCACCAGTGGTGAGTAACATTCTATAATAATTCCATGTGAGCTAAGGAGAGACTTTTGTACGTTCCCCCCAAAAAGCAAATGTATCCCAAATTGTAAAACTCGAAGCATCTTCTGGAGACTTAATCTGGTCATATTTTATCTTTGCCTTAAACTAAGAATGTAAGGTTAAAAAAAGTGATAACCCATGCAGTTTCTAAATGTATTCTTTGCATATAAATCAAACTGTATGCAAATAATCATTTAAGTAGAAAAATGCCAAGAATTCTGTCCATGCGTATCAATAAATTCAGCTGAAAGCGCATGCTCTGTAATATTACTTATAAAAATAACATTGTCCAGTTTAACCTTTTCCTTTTTTACAGAAGGTGACTCCTTTTCAATAGTCTGATTATCAGGATTAGATGATAAGTCAGAATAAGTTCTTCTGAGGTTAAACAGAGATTTTTTTCCCCAGTTTTCATGAATTAGAAGTTTGTCGCCATTGCTTGTCTTAATCACTAAAAAACAACCACAATAACAATAAAACTCAAGTGCAATACAGGGGGCTTTCTTTGCTTTGTTTTGAGCAAGCTTAAGGTGCTCCAGGTTTTCTGAAATGCCTACATGAACTAAGCTAGTTGTGAAAAGATACTATGATTTATGGCTTCTTATGTTTACACCGGATCTATATTTAATTACCAGTACATGTCTGTCAGAAAGTCATATATTTGTAAAGGATAAAACCAAAAAATTTAGGCTCCTTTTGGATGATGGTAAGAGTAGGTCTAATTAAAACATATCAGTTACCAAAGTCACTTTAAGAAATGACTTTGAAGTACAATACCTCCTTATCATAAAAATTCATTGGGAGTTAAACATTCACCTTCACCACAACAATGACCTAACAATGAATTACATGAAAAATTTACTAAGATTAAGAACAATCTTATTCTGATAGTTATAATGAAAACCTAACCAATAAGGAAGATTGCCAAAATTAGATTTAAGTGGAAGAAATACGTGTATTTTTTTTTATCTTGAGATAAATTTATTTATTTTGAGATGATTTGAAAACTGCCTTCCATCAATTATGTGGGATTTGGTTAGGTTAAATGAAGTTCAAGGTTAACCATGCATTTTCCCTTTGATTCTCATAGAGCATAACTTGTTACTTGGAAAGGGTTTCCATAAGGGTGAATTTGAAAAAGTTTGGAAAAGTAGTCTCATTTTTACAGTCCTGGAAAATTTGTCATATGGCCAACACTTAGCATAGTTTCGTTACTCCGATATATCTTTATATTGAAGTTGCCTTATTCCTTGCTGTCTTACCATATATAGATATGCCTCATCCAACTATACAGAGTTTTCTAAATCCACTAGGATACTAGGCTTTTGAGCCACAAAAAATGTATTATTCTTACTCATATTTACTGAAATATTACCTCATTAATATATAACATACTCTATTTGCATAAAAGTCTCCTTTATTTGTATGTATGGGCAGGGAGGAAGAATGAACCTATTTGCTATTAGGAAAGATCTCCAGAAGCAAGCATTTTCCTCCACTTTCAGTGAACTTTGTATATTTTGGCAGTCACTGACGCCATGGGCATACAGGCAAGGCAGCTTCCTACTTGACAGTCAAGCTTTCCAGAGACTAGCAGCAACAAGAATTAAAGCACAAGAGAGTGTAGTTCAAATAGTTAATCTTATTAGCTATTTTTTATTATGGATTTTTTCAAATTCATGCAAAAGTGAATGGAATAGTAAAATGAAACCCGTGTATATATATTCTAATTTCAACACTATGTCTAATTGTTTTATCTACTGCTTCCCTCCAGATTATTTTCATGCAAATCTGAGACATTATTTCATCTATACGTACATCAATAAATCTCTAAAAGACAAATACTCTTTAAACAAAAACATAACCACAATATGATTATGACAAGTAAAAGTGAATAATAATTCCTTCATGTGATTAAACTTTCAAATAATTAAATTCTTACCCCGCAGAATATTCTTATCTAGGTTTTAGCTGCTTGGGCTGCTATTGATTCAGGTGCTATGCTAACTTCTCTATTCGAAACAGAATTTAGTCTTCTGAACAACACTTTGTAGTAGGTATTATTATTATCTCATTTTTTTCAGGTTGAAACCTACATGAAATGAATTTCCGAAGGTCATAGTGGCAGAACAGGTTCAATTCCTGGCATCTTGTTCCACTACCTATACTCTTTCTTATCTAGATCCATATAATTTAGTTTATTTCAGAGTAGAAGAATATGAGTCGAATTACACCCAAATATATACATCACTTTTTTCTAAAATTCCACATGTATTTGAATATGTACAAAAACACACTTTTCCTTCTTATAGCCTACAAATACATTTTTCTTTCTTTTCTTTCCTTTTTCCTTTCCAGTTGATAGTAAACTTGGGTTTTGCTCATAACTCAGAAATGCCTATTTTATATTCTATAATAATATTCTATATTCTTTTTTTAAATTTTTTTTATTTTTATTTTTGCGGTACATGGGCCTCTCACTGTTGTGGCCTCTCCCGTTGCAGAGCACAGGCTCCGGACACGCAGGCTCAGCAGCCATGGCCCATAGGCCCAGCTGCTCTGCTGCATGTGGGATCTTCCCGGACCGGGGCACGAACCCGTGTCCCCTGCATCGGCAGGCGGACTCTCAACCACTGCGCCACCAGGGAAGCCCTCTATATTCTTAATAATGAATTTACTAGAAGCTTCTGTTTTATTTTCTATAAAACAGTTTATGCATGCCTTGGCATATAAGTGTAAAGATAAATGTTTTTTTCCATCTAGCTAAAATATTTCAGACAGCAAGACTATTAGAGAATTAATAATTAAAATATATTTTGACATGTAATTCTACATTTTCAATTCAAAAATAGGTTCCATAATTGATATTGACTTCTACATTAATGTAAAATGAAAGGCTTAACAGTTTTAGGACCCCCAAACTATAGGAACTATAAACAGGGAAAACGCTAAAATCAGGGACTTGGCATACACAAAATGAGTGCTGGCTGCAGCAAAGGAAACTCACTTAAAAATGTATTGGCTTGAACTAAACTGTGACTGAACCTTGTTTGAAGGTTTACATGTGGTTGTGAGCACTCCTGGAAATTTGACTCCAACTGTTCCTTATATTTTCACCTCATGCTTCCCATTGTCCTGAGACGTCAAAGTATATAAATATTGATGAAATTAATCACCTTTGTGAAATGATTCCTACATCTGGATTCCTTATTTCAGTTATTAGGGTAATCTACTATGTGGAAGACATTCTGCCAAGCTTTGCAATGGTTGTAAGGATGAATACAGCTCTGCACCCTCCAGTGCAGAGATTGTAAATATAATACTATTCAGGAGATTATGTGTTATATGAGATATATTGATAAACTTCTGAGTGTGTTTAAAAGGAGAAAAACCATAGAGACAAACTGGGGAGAAACCAGGATAGGTTTGCAGACAGGATTTTTTTTAAATTCATTTCTGTGTGAAACACTTGTTCCTCCAGCTAACCAAGCTGAAAACCTTGAAGGCATTTTAAATTTCTCTGGATGTTAGCCTTCACTTCCAAAAAGATGTTGTTGCTACAGATTCTACCTTGGGATTGTTCCTTTCTCCATTCACAACCAGCACAATACATCAAGACCTTAACTTATTTATAAAGTTTCAATTTCTCTTTGTTGAATCCAACAAAGCTTCCAGATTGATCTTCCTAAAGAGCAGCTTTACATTGTTATTAGAATTAGGGCTATAGGAAACATGGATGAGAGGATAATAATTCTCTGGAAAGCATCTCTTACCTAAACATCAAGGGATTATTATTGTCTAGATCTGTGGTTCTCAAAATTTAAGATGCATCAGAGTCACCTGGAAGGCTTATTAAAACTCCCATTGCTGTGTCCTAGATTTTCTGGTTCAGTAGGTCTGGGAAGAGACCTGTGAGTTTGCATTTCTAAGAATTTCACAGATACTACTTAGGGTGCTGGTTCTGGGATCATATTTGGAGAACTACTAGCCTATATCACTATTATTAGCATGGTGAGTAGAAAAACCACTAGACTTGTGAAATGTTCTGAGTTCTCTTTCAGATGTTCCATATGCTAGAACTATGAGATTATGGAATTGGGGTAGTCTCTTGAGATTTTGTGTTTTCATCTTGAGCTGGCTTGAACTGGCTTGTAAGGATCAATTTTGTGAATCTCTTCTAAACGCTGAGTTCAGTGACCTCCTTGAAGCTGGAAATCAGCCAGAGTGGGAGTATTTACACTATGAAAATGGACAATTGTTCCAAATCAGCTTCTTTTTTCCATTTTGAAGAACCAATTGTGAAATAATTACCAGCACACCACTGATTAGATCTATATTAATTTCCATAAGATTTTGGACGCTCTAATAATTTTGAAACTTCTCACTCTCTTTTGAATCATCTGTTTTTCTCTGAGCATCAGGTTGCTCTTTCTCAGTCTATCTAAGGCAAGACAGGAATAAAGATGCAGACCTACTAGAGAATGGACTTGAGGATACAGGGAGGGGGAAGGGTAAGCTGGGACAAAGTGAGAGAGTGGCATGGACATATATACACTACCAAACGTAAAATAGATAGTGGGAAGCAGCCGCATAGCACAGAGAGAGAGATCAGCTCAGTGCTTTGTGAGGTGGGGTGGGATAGGCAGGGTGGGAAGGAGGGAGAGGCAAGAGGGAAGAGATATGGGGACATATGTATATGTATAACTGATTCACTTTGTTATAAAGCAGAAACTGACACACCATTGTAAAGCAATTATACTCTAATAAAGATGTTTAAAAGAAAAAAGTCTATCTTTATTATAAAAATTATAAATATAAATTATAAAATATTATGAATCTAGGACTTAGAGAAGTCAGTTGGTTGGGAGCAAAGACAGTAATGACCATATTTCATTTAAACTGATTCGAACTTCATGGAAACTTCTATATCATGATGCATAGATGCAGGAAAATAAAAGAAAGAAAATTTGAAATAAATGTAGACCATATTTTCTTGGTTTTCTTCTGAAGAGAATGTTCTTAAAGATCAGGCCCTAGACTCTCTTCTCTTCAAACTTCTCTTTATACTTTCTCCAAAGGAAATTTCATCCAATAGTATTCATTAACTCACTTTGGAAATGACTCCTAAATTTGTATCACCTATGAAAAAACTCTTTATTGATCTCTATATGGGAACCTTACTGTTTTCCTTCCAATAAACAGTCCCAGGAGGCTCACGGCCTTTGCACATGCAGTTCCCTCTGTCTTTTATCACTTCACTCCCTCATCTTTTCTTGTAATTCGGATCTCAGTTCAAAATTATTTCATTGGGAAACCCCTGCCTCCCAAATAGTACAGAAGAACCTTTTTCCTATAGCACTGTGTACTTTTGGCTTCAAGGCTTTTGTCATTTATAATTTCATAGGCATTTCTGTTTTATTTGATTAATGTCTGTTTCCTCTCAGTAGACTATAAGCTTCACCATAGTGTGTTTATAGTCACTACTATAGCTGTCAATATTTAACAGCTATCCAGTAAGAGCTCCATATTAATGGGGAACAGCCAGAATTCACTTATTTACTTTCCTCTTTTCCTTTCTTCCTTTCTTCCTTTCTTTCCTTTCTTATCTCTCCCTTTCTTTCTTTTCCTTCCTTTCTTTTCTTTCTTTTTCTTTCTTTCTTTCCTTCTTTCTTTTCTTTCTTCTTCCTTTCTTTCTTTCTCTTTCCTTTTCTTCTCTCTTTCTCCTTCTCCACATCTTTTCCTCTTTCTCTATCTCTTTCACAGTTCCCTCTCCCTAATAGATCAGTGAGAGATGTTCATTCCTATAATTTGCAAGGAATTCTAAAAGCCTACCTATGAGACTGTAATGTAGTGATTCTTAACCCTGGCTGCATATTAGAATCACCTGGGGAGCTTTCAATAAATACCCATGCCTAGGCCCACCACAGACCAATTCAATCAGCATTACTGGAGGTGGGGCTCAGGAAGCATTTTTTAAAAGCTCCCTAGGTGATTCTAACGTATAGCCAGGGTTGTGAAACACACTCTAATGGATGAAATCTGAATACCCGTCTGTTCATGAACAATATAAGCCGTTATTTTTGGCCTAGGAAATTTCTAATTCTAATTAAATTATCCTTATATCATTCATTTATTCATATAAGCCTTCAAAGCTTATAATTTTAAACTGTATTTTATTAAATCCTCTATTTGTTGCGCTAACATTAAATAGTGTCTTTATTACTAGAAGCAAAGGTTTCTACTAGGAGTTGTGAAAGGCTATACAGTGTGGCTAGATACTTTCCAGATTCTGATATTTTTGAATGAACTCTTTCCTCACTTTGTTCATATCATGGGTTTCAACCATAAATTTAACCTTAGCATTTTCTCTGTTTATCTTCTCACTGTATATAGTACTTGAATACATAGTAGCCTTTCACACTGATTGTGCATACGTGATAATGCAGACATTGTTTATGCAAGAAAACCCGTGAACCTCTTCTGTAAAATAAGCACATCCATGCAAAAACATTTCTGCTTTGATCTAAAAACTGTGAAAAGGAGCCTTTGTGATTGCTATAACATCTAGGGGACAGTGGCTAGAGATGTTGCAAAAAGAGAAGCTGAAGGGCTGTTGGGGGTGGGCAGGAAGGGTAGAAATATTTAAACAGAGACATGGTGAAATCAGGAAGCTTTCTCCTCAAAGGGCAGTTGGTGCTGGAGCAACTGAGTCATCGTCCCAGTGTTGTCTGTCCTAGATCCAGTGAACAGGAAGTGAAAGTTCAGTGTTGCTTACTCTCAGTTACCATCCACATAAACAGACACAGGAAGATCAAGTCATGTTACTTAGCCTTACTGCCCTTGGATGTTTTGATAAATATGTTAGCTATTTACTCAGTATAAATACTAAATTTACATACCCCCAAGGCCAAATTTTATAGTTTCCCTTTTGAATTCCTTTCTTTTAAAAGCACTCTCTTTTCCCACATATCTTCCTTTTGAATTCACCAACCTCTGAGCCCCCTGCCTCTCCTCACCTTCTGCTTATGGGAGGGAAGGATTCATCATGCAGGCCCCTCATAAAGGTAAACTTGGTGCCAGGGAGTAATCCCCTTGGGTCACTAATGGATAGTCACACATCTGAGAATGCTGTTAAGAAGCTTCTGAAGTGGAATGCGATTCCAGCCATAGCAATTACGTACTGCTCATATTTCCTAGTTTAGGCTCTGGGGAGTTCAACCACTGCCTATTAGCAAGACGACGATGGAAGGAAGCACTGTAAATCTCACAGCAATGATAAAGCTGAAGCTCCTGGAAGAAGTGGGAAAGAGTGAATTGCAATTAAAAAACAGAACCATGAACCTTGGCCTTTTAAAAGAACAACACCCACAGTAAGTTAATGAAGAACACGAGAGGATAAACTACACTGTAAACATTTCTTATATCTCTTTTCAGTTATCTGGGTTGTGAGCAGAATGAAAGAGGAAACTAAACATCAAGAATCCAAATTAGTCTGTAAGATACATCTAATTCTCAAACAAATACCATATCATTTTGAACTTTTTAGAACATTTGGTTTACATATAATTTGGTCATTCCTGTTAAGACAGAGAGGCAAAGAGTTTATAGCTCCTATTACATAGGCAACATTAAAGAAGATTATTTAGGACTTTAAAAAAATAGCTCTCCAAAGAAGAGCTGGCCTTAATTGTTATAGAAAGAAGAAAATGCACTAAATATCACACATAGAGAGTTTACTAAATGTAGTAGGTTGTATATTAAGCTTTATAACAACTTAAGAGGTTTTATTACTGTGCTCACTTGAGAGCTATGAACGCTGATGTTGAGAAAGATTATGTAGTTCAATGATGAGATTACGTAGTTCAATGGTAAACCCACAAACACAAAATACCAAATTAAGAACGGGGACCCAATTCTGTCTTATTCCAAAGTTCACGTGTTTTATTTCACCTGGTGTTTCCTACTGTGAACCTAACTAGGATCTATTTGAGGGAGGTGGAGATAGGAATCTAAAGACCAAAAAGGAGGTATCAAATCACAAATGTTTAACTAGAAATGTTGGATTTTTAAAATGACATTATGGTGAGGTGACAACTCATCTCTTCCCATTGTTTAAACACAGCAAATTTAAAATTTGGAAGATGAGGTAAATTTCCTGGCCATACCCCACAGAATGGCTTCATCGATTAATGACTGGTGGGGAATCTACCCTATGTGGAACAAAGGGAGGGCAGCTTGATAGTTAGGCTGAAGGATAGGGAGAGGGAGATAATATAATAAAAAAGACGTAAGAATTAAGACATAAGAATGATGAAGAATACCTTGCCTAGTTTACACTTTCCATAGTGCTTTTACTCATATTACCTTGTTTTACACTCACAGTTGAAGAGTACGATCCGCTTTCTATAAAGGCATGGGACACTTCAAAATAAGAAAAAACAAACATTGCCATACATCACAAAACAGTAGAGCATTATTGTCCTTTTGCTTGACCTAAAAGAGGTACGAAATTTTTAAGTATTTTGCTTTTGTTGATTGCTAATGTCTCATCGTACCATTGCTAAGTCTGTAGGGAAGATAACTACATTCCTTACTGTCAAATGTACCGAAACAATAAAATAACATCAGACGAGATAGGACCATCCTAGCTATAGCTATCAACAGCCCATTTTGAAACAGGGAAAAAAAAGGAACTATGAATTTATGATTACGTTTGTAAAGCATTCTAAGGCGTACAATTTAATCACGTTTACAGTTTAAATACCCTGACTTTGTACTGCACTGATAGTAGGTAAAAGGTTAATCTGTAAAATTCAGTTTACCAAGAGCTTAGGAAGTACCAGTGAAGAACACATTTTTAACATGTGGAAGACCCCACCTGCTAAAAATAATCATTTTGTCTCCCTGCAAATACTTTTAGTGCTGCATTGCAAATGAGTTTACAACATTTTTTGACCAAAATCTTTCAGGCCATTGGCTTTAAGTAGAATTAGTGACCACTCCTTTCTATATAATGGAAATTCCTATTCCATTGCCAGCAATCCATTAAGATGATTCAGGGAAAATTTGATGAACCATATTTTATAATTGCTAGTCTTATTTACTCAGTCTATCTCAAAAAACCAGTGAGGACAAATGAACTTTCCAAATAATCTAGATTCTGTGTAAGTTAAATATATGCAATTTCACTTCTTAATTTTAAATGACACTTTGGAATTAGAGAAAAGGAACGTTATCTGATAGTTTTTCAGAGAGATCTTTTTATTAATTAGACCAAAAATATAGTTTAGATAGATTTTAGTGGGTTCCCCATGACCAACTCCTATAAGTACACAAAATCTTCAAAAAAAAACTCCTAAAATTTCAATACTATGTGCACTATGTATGCATATCTTCAACAGTTTTCTTTAGTTATTCTATGTGCATATCACATAATGTTAATTGATGTACTTGTTTAATAACAGTATGAAAGAGCCATGTTAGATAACACCAGTGGTAAAGAGTCGCAGACTCTGGAGCCAGAATGTCCAGACTGGTTCATACCAGGATTTATCTAGTCCTTATCTTCTTATAATTCAGCTTTTTTCATCTGTAAAATAGTTTATCAGTAGTACCTACTTCATAGGCTCATTAGGAGGATTGAAGGGGTTGATGTTTGTAAAGTGCTTATAACAGTTCCTAGAACCTAATAAAGGACTGTGTAAGTGTTGTGTGTTGTCCTCTCCTCCTTTATTTTTTTTTATAAATATATTTCTCCTATCTGGGCAGTTTTTATTTTCTGACAGATTAATACCGTTTCTTAAACGGTATTAAACAGTTTATTAAACAGTATTAAACGATGTAAATGTGGAACTATTACAATAACTTTACTAGAAAAGAGTATAAATAAAAAGGTGTGGTGGTTGCCCTCATGTTCCTTAGAATTTAGTGAGTAAAATGGGAAAAAATATAGAACTTATGAATGGACGATTAAGTTTGAAAGGACTGAAAATCAGTAAATATACAAATAAACAAATGATCACAAACTGGGATAAGTAATGTGAAATCGCAGTGAAGAGTCAATGGTAAAATGAACTGATTGCCTCCCAGGAGTTCACTGAACAGCCAAGGAGACTTAATGGAAAGAAACGAAGGATGCCTCATTTTTAAAAGTATTTTCATGAAATAAAATTAAATAATATTACTAAGAGTTTAAACTTTAAACATATATACAGACAAAGAAGAATTCCATCTAAGTTAATGCCCATTAAAATCTGTCATCCATTTGCACACACTTGGATATTTATTAAACACATATAATTTATATCCTGCTTTCTCACTTGTTATTTTTGTCAAATATGTTGTATCAAGTTCTGACAAAACTTCGTAATTGCATTTTAATGGCTGTACAATTTTACATCAGATAACATATTCTCTTATTGTTGGACACATATGCTGGTTTTAATACTTTACAATGATAAATTATGATCCAATAAAATATTTCTGTAGATTTTTCTTATTTTGAATTATTTTTCTTTGGATTAACTATAGTAAGTGAGATTATTGGGTCCAAATGTATGATTTGTTTTCTGATCCAACTTTTCTTTCAAAAGTGTACTGACATTAATGTGTTGCAATTACAAAAACAATATTTGATGCGTGTGAAAAATTCAAGCAGTAAGAAAATATATGAAGTAAAAACCTAAGATTTAACATTTTTTACCCCCCAGTAATCATTCGAATTATTTGATGTATATTCTTCTAGACTTTGTCTTAATAATTGGGGATTATACTCCATAGCATAGAGACAAACTGAATAGCAACAGCTTTAGTTTACTTGATGTGTTGTGGACATCTGTTTATTACCTCTAGTCATAATTCAGAATATTTAATGACTGTATAATAAATATTTTCCTGCATGGTTGTGCTGTACTTTTTTCATGAATAATCCACCAGTGATGGTCATTCAGGCTGTTTCCAAATTAGCATTATTATGTTCAAAGAACCAAACATATATCTGCTTTTTGTACTTGTCAAATTATTCCCATTTAATCAATTCCTAGAAGTAAATTTGCTGAGTAGAAATTGTTGTGCACTTAGAATGTAAAGTCCTTCTTCTAAATTGCCTGTCAGAAATGTACTGATCTCTGTCCACAGTGTTTGGAGCCTCCTTCTCGATAGGTCTTTCAATCATTCTCAATTTGACTGGCTGTTTAAAATTGCAGTTCTTGGATTACTAATGAAGTAAAGTATGTTTTCACTTGTCAAATGAATTTTCAGACTTCGTTTATGGTGACTTTTGTTGTGTAGCGACTTTTATATTTTATGTAAACAGATATATCCGTTTTTTCCTTTACGATGTTTGGTCAAGGTTTCTTTTTTCTAAATTTACACCCTCCCTGCACCAAGGTGATGAAAATATTCTCTTAAATTTTTCTTAAATTTTTATGGTTCTATACTTTAAATCTAAACTTTTAATCAAACTGGAGCATTGTGAATGTGTGTGTAATATAGGGGGAGAGGGTATAACTTGTTTGAATAATGTTTTACTAGTTTTCAATTAGAATTTTATTACTTGTGAACTTATTGCCCGAATTTCTTTTATGTTTGTTCATCTGTGTTTTTATTCTTGTTCCTTCCTACAACAAACAGGGCTTAGTTGTTCTGTTTTTATTATCTGATGGGAAGATACACTGCATGATACTTGTAAAGTTGTCCTATTTTCTTGCATTTGTTTTTCAAATAAAATGTAGTATTAATTAGTTAAGAGTCACACCCTTACAGTGGAATTGTGATTGCAGAGAATTATAATCATTAATTTGGGAGAAAACTTACATCTTTACTGATTGAGTCCCTCCACTCAGGAGCAACATGCACCTAATTGCTCATGTGTTCTTTTGGTTTTGTGATTGAACTTTACTTTCTTTTTGTCCTCCGTATATCAGTTTTTTAGTTCTTTGGGTGAAAGCAATAAAACTACTCTAACAAACAATTTCAAATCAATTGAACCTTTAGAGGGTATCTCTACAAACAAAGAAAAATAATGGGTTCAGAAAAAGAGGGCCAGAGCAGCTCTGGGGATTGAGGTAGCAGCATGTAACGGACATCCCCAATTCCCCACCATAGAACGAGGAGGTTGCTACACAGAAAAGGAGGAAGAGATGGTGGGTAGCCAAAAACAAAAGATAGGCTCTATTTTAAGCTTATTATCATTATTATTAAAGTGAATAGAGTAACAATTTTAACTCGATGATTGGTTGATTATTTCTAGAATTAATTTTAAATTTTGCTTTAATAAAATTTTCTGTATTCTTTCAATATTTTGAATATTATTCTATCTTTTTTCTTGAATTCTCTAAGCATTCAAAATATATATAGGTAATGATTATTTTGTCTCTTCCATTCTAAAATATATATTATTAGGCCTTTTCTTGTCTTATTATAATACAGAGTATTACCCAACACAGTGATGAATGTCACACTTTTCTTTTTCCTAATTCTGATGGAAATATCTCCAGTAGTTCACGATTGAATAAGAGTTTTAAAATTTTAATATATGCTTTTTACCGTGTTAGAAAGGTTCTTTCATTCACTAGGCTAGGATTATAAATTTTAATTAGGGTTGGATACTGTATTTTTTGAATACTGTTTGGGATACGTTGAAATGCAGTTTTTCTCCATTCTTTTTGATATTAAATATTGTCAGGTTTGCTTTTTTTCAATCATCCATGCACTCTTGAAGTAAAGCCTTCTCTGTCATGTGTATTATTTTAATAAGAACTTTGCACTTTCTCATATTTTATTGATATAACTGCATCAACAACTGTAAGTAAGCTTTATTCATAATTTTATCCCAGCCATCTTTGAATAGTCTTTAGTTTCGGAATTTCATTTGCCTTCGAATAGAAACCAAGAATAAGCTTTTTGCATTTTACAAGTTTTTCTTCTGTGCGAATTTCTCAACTCTGGCACTCTTGACATTTTGGGCCAGTAATTCTTTGCTGCGGGGCCTGCCCTGTGTATTGTAGCGTGTTCAGCAGCATTCTGGCCTATTCCTACTGGAGGCCAATAGAACACCCTCGCCATCACCACCACCACCTTTCCCAGTTGGGACAAAAATATCTCCAGACATTGATGAATGTCCCCTGGCAAACAAAAAAATCCTCCCCGGTTGAAATCCACTGGTGTATGCTTTGGAAAAGTCTAATGTTTGTGAAACTTCCCTATGAAACCATTTGACCTTGGTGCCTTATGTGCAGTGGTATGGAGTTTTTGGCAGCCTATCCAATTTTTTAAAATATTATTTTTCCAGTGGGGTAGTTAATGTCACAATTTAACCAAGTGCTGTTACGTCCCTCAACGTTCTTTCTTCTGCATGCTCCTCTTTCTCATCTGTATGTTTTTCTTGAGCAAGTTCATCATTTCCTATGGCTTCACACCGTACCTGTTTTACTAATGAATTCCAGATCTTTTTCTCCTCTATAGACCTTCTATAGTTTCAGATTAATATATCTATCTGTATTTTATGTATCCATGCCTGGATATCCCACAGGACCCTGACACACCACACATCTACAATATAGTTTATTGTCTTACCTCTTCCTAAGGCCCATCCTCTGTTGGCTGTGGTACTCCATACACTCCATCACACATCACACACATTGCAGACTTAGAAGTCAGACTAGATTCTGCCTTTCTTTTTTGTAACCTCACTTTGAATTAGCCCAAGTTCTATGGATTCTACGCTCAAATATTTACTTATATCACTTATACCAGATACCTACCACTTCTACCTGGACTGTTTGTATTTTACTGGTGAAGAAGAAATTTTAACTATGAATTTTAAATGCCAGAATCCATATTTATTTACTGAATGTTTTCCAACTACTAAAAACATCAATGTTACAGTAAGAAGAAAGGAAAAGGCTAAAACTCAAGGCCTAATGGCACAGTAAATCAAGAAATATATTAACTCAGAGAATTGTCTATAGAAAAGCGCTGCAAGTCTCCATACTTGGCCTGTTCAAAATTTGCTTTAGTTACTTTGTAGATAATAAGGGCATGATTATCATTTTTTTCAGAATCTTTAAAACTAGAATGCATATGTAATATATTGTATAACTTAAGGTTGAAAAGGTGTTTAAAGGTGAAATGAAAGGCTATATCTAACTAGGTAAATGTAGTAGGGACATCTATAAAGTTCTACATCGAGGTTCAAAAGGTAAACTCTACCTTATAGTTTATTGCTAAAACAAGCAACATGGAGGTTGATGGTAACCAAAAGGAAAGAGCAATTGGAAAACACGGACACTGTAAAGGCCCTTTGTGAATATTTTGGGACTGTAACTCTATGCTAATTTAAAAATAGTCATGTACTTACATCATTAATTATACTGCTGGTAAATATTGTTATTAATTCAGACTAAAAAATTCAAACTGTTCCACTACAAAGACTCAGTTATCTACTATTTAGATTTAAGAAGATAAAAGTTGGTATGGTTTACTTAGCAGATCACATAGATCACTAGAAGTGGGACCTGGATCTGGGTTTGCCTGCTCATAGGGTTGACACTGAGGGATCCAGAGCCTATGCAGAAGGGGGCAAATCAATCCAACAGGTAGAACAGGAACAATTACAAATGAGGATGCTGGGATAACAGAGACAGACAACAGCCAGGTTCATTTTCAGATACAAGCAATGTACCATTCATCTAAAGTCAATAACAGCATCAGTTACTGTGCTAGGGTTTAGGGACCAGGCACATGTTCTGGAATGACAAGGTTCCAAGCACGAGCTTCTGCACAGGTAACTAAGCAGTGATTCAGTTACCAGAATAAAGATTCAAGTGAGAATAAGGTAAAAGCTGAGTTATTAGAACATAGCTATGTGTCATTTTGGGGGTGACTTACGTTTAGTCTCACAGTTAGCTAGAGCTCCAAGTATTCCTCTAGGCTGTAAGGAAGTGCTGAGTCTGCAGGTGGTTTTCAAGGAATTCCAGCTTTGTAGAAAGGGCTGCTTCAGCCTGGAGAATTTTACTTGACTGTGAATTGAATATTTTGGATACTTAGGAATATAATGCAGTTGTTATTGCATATAAGAGTATAGCATCATGATCAAAGAGAGTGGTCTAAAAAGTGCTGTATTGTGCTTAGTTCTGGACATAAAGTTTTATAAGGGATAGTGATGTCTGGTTTAGGAGCAAATTTAATTGCTTAAGATACCAGGCACGTAATGTAAAGAAATGAAGTTGACCCAGAACTGAAAGAAGGAAAGAAGGAAGAAAGGAAAGTAGGAAGGAAGGGGAAAAAGCAGGGAAGAAGGAGGGAGGAAAGGGAGTGGGGTGGGAGAAAGAGAAAGAAAGAGCAAGATGTTAAATGGCAACCGCCACTTGGCCTCCCTCAGGCAATAAGAACAGGCGAAGGGTGTGGTGAACTGGGTAGTGCATGATGTGGTTAAGGGGCTGCTACTCCAGGGGCCTTTGATCTTGGGACCTTGAAGTATTTACCAAAATGTGAGATATATTTATTATTATGTGATATCTTCTGATTTTTAATCTTGGCAATTGATTTTTTTAAACTATATATGGGTCAAGAAAAATATTCTGCAAACATGGGCCCCTAATCTGGAACTATTCCTCAGGGTAGCAGCTAGAAAAATGCAAGTCATGACTTTTCCCCCACAAAGGACAAGCATAGGAATGTTTAGTCCAGACAAGTCATGAGACATATTTCAAATATGTCCAAGACTACCATATGGAAAATGTACTGGTTTTTATTTGAAAAGCAGTATTAGGACTAATGAAGCAGCTTTTAGTACAATGTAATTATGGACTTTCTAATGATTAGAGTTGCTCTGGCACAGAAATATCAGAGCGTCTTCTCCTTCAGGGCATGCTGTACTTGGTGGACAAATATTTACTGAAGGAATGAATGAAACTTTGAACAGGGCTGGGAGGTAAGATTTGGATGCCTCTCTAGGACACTGGAGGACATCAGTTTTCCATCCTTTGACAATATATATACCTTTAAGTTGATTGACAACAGTACTGTTCCAGGAATGTAAGGAATTGAACTTTTTTAGATATGTATTCTCCATCATTACCTTTTATTTAATGTAGATGTGGCAAACAGATTTGCTACTTCCAAACATATTTCTTATAATGATATCACTTTTTAAGAAAAATATTAACTAATTTTTTTTTTTTTTTGCTTTGCTTTGGTCATTTAGTTATGAGTTTGCTCCTTGATCTTTTAAACATTTCTCACAAATGAGAAGGATCTCATTTGGACGTGTGGTGGAAATTACAGTATTTGAAGCCTGACGGAAACGTGTTAAAATCATGAGTCCTCCTTATGTGATTTATCGAATTTCTATGAGCCTTAGTTTTCTCATTTACAAAATATTTAGTTTGTTTTTGTAAACTATGCTTAGTTTTCAGATCTATAATAGAATACAAGTATTTACTACAGTATTGAAGGAATTATGGAGCTAAACCATGTGAAATGACTGACCCATATTTGCCCTAGAGTTTGCGATACATATTTACAAATAATCCAAATTCACATTCAAATGCTGTATTGCTTAATGGGCAATGCAAGTACCTATAACAAGTACCTATTTCCTCCCTCTCTTCCCTTAAGCCATGGCTATCATTCATTTCACTTATCCACAAGCTATAATCACCAAATACATTGTTGTTATTATTTTGAACAAATTGCTATCTATTAGATCAATTAGGAATAGAAAAATAAGATATTTTACCTTCACTTACTCCTTCTCTCATAGTCTTCCTTTCTTCGTGTAGATCTGAGTTTCTGACCTGTATAATTTGCCTTCTCTTTGAAGAACTTCTTTTAATATTTCTTGCAAGGCAAATCTACTGGCAGCAAACTCTCTGAATTTTTGTTTGAGAAAGTATTCCTGCTTCACTCTTTTTCTTTTTAACCTAAAAATGCAATTTTTTCAAAGACTTTATTTTTTTAGCAGTTTTAGGTTCAGAGAAAAATTGAGGTGAAGATGTAGAGATTTCCCAAATACCCACATTCATAGCCTCCCCCATTATCAATATCTCTCACCAGAGTGGGACACTTGTTACAACTGGTGAGCCTACATCGACACATCATAATCACCAACGTACTCTCCTTTTCTTGGAAGGATAATTTTGTTGGACACAGAATTTTAGGTCGGCATTTTTTTGGTATGTTTTCCTCTTAACACTTTAAATATTCCACTCCATTCTCTTCTTGCTTGCATAGTTTCTATGGTTTCTGAAGAGAGGTCCAATGTAATTTTTATCCCTGTTTCTCTGTAGGTAATGTAGTTTGTTTTTTTTTTCCTCTGACTTCTTTCAAGATTTAATCTTTGTCTTTGATTTATTAAAGTTTGAATATATGAGCTTAGGTACAGGATTTTTGGTATTTATCCTGCTTGGTGTTTTTGGAGCTTCCTGTATCTGTGATTTGGTATTTGTCACTAATTTTGGAAAATTCTCAGCCACTATATTTTTTCAAAAATTTCTTCTACTTTTTCTCTCTTTCTTCTTCTTTTGGTATTCCCATTATACATATATTACACCTTTTATAATCATCCATCAGTTATTAGATAGTCTGTTCCATCTTTTTTTCTTTTTTTTCTTTGTGTGTCAGTTTTGGAGGTTGCTGTTGACATATCTTCAAGCTCACTGATTCTTTCCACAGCTGTGTACAGTCTACCGATGAGCCCAGCAAAGGCATTCTTAATTTCTCTTACAGTCTTGCAATTACTACTATTTCCTTTTGATTCTTTCTTAGAATTTTTATCTCTTGGCCTACAGTACCTATCTGGTCCTGTACGTTGTCCACTTTTTCCAGTAGAGCCCGTAGCATATTAACCATAGTTATTTAAAATTTCCAGTGTGATAATTTCAAAATCTCCATTATATCTGGCTTTGGTTCTGATACTTAATTTACCTCTCAGAGTATATTTTTTTGTCTTTACCATGCCTTGTGATTTTCTTGTTGAAAGCCAGACATGACTATAAGGTAAAAGGAATGAGGTAGATAGACTTTTAGTGTGAGGTTTTATATCTCTCTGTCCAGGGCTTAGGCTGTGTGTATGTTTGCTGTAGCTATAGTTTCAGAGGCTAACATTTCATTTACTGTCCATGTTTTTGCCTCTCCTGTGATTTTGGGTTTTCCTAGAGACTTCTTAATAGGGTCTGAGGTTTGAACTTCTTTAGCTGTATTCTTGTTCTTATACTGGGTATGGTGGTAAGGTGTGGGAGAGGGAAAGTGATCTCTAGTACCATGATTAGGTCTCATTTATTTTAGTGAGTCAGAGTTGGGTATTTCCCTTCCCCACTGTCAAAGGCTAGAGGAGGCTTGAGTTGGGTATTTCCCTTCTCTAGGTTGGATAGCCTCTGGTAAAACCCCAATCAGTTAGACTTTGGTAAATAGTTTCCCTGGGGCCAGGAACAGAGAGATGTGAAAATATATCAAAAAGATTACTTTTTTCCCTCCCCCTGCTGGAAACATGAGGTAATTTTTCTCAAATCTTCACAGAATCTGATAGGGCAACTGGAAGTAAGAATCATGAAAGTGGTGCGCTCCCCAAACAAGAATGGGCCGCCTCTGAGTCTTCAACTCTCACTGTGCCTCCAGCAATTCATCAATCGTAGCTTAAAGTCTTCCTATTGATACTAGATCCATTGCAGGGTTCTGCTCCTGTGCTTCTGCTTCAGGTAAGCAGTGATTCTCTGTATCTGCCTGTCTGTCTTTTTAGTTTTCAGGATAGCAGTTAGAGCTGAGACCTCAATTCTCAGCTGTATCTAAGAAGATTTGTTGATTTTCAGTTTGTTCAGGATTTCTCATCTCTGGATGGGAGTGATGACTTGCAAGCTCTTTACATGTTGGATCAGAAATCAGAAGTCAACTGGCCCATATTAAATACTCAACAAGTATTTTGTCTCTTCTTTATTTTATGACTTTTTTCTTTTTACCTTTACCATACTTATAGTTATTTTGTTGTTGAAAGTCTAGTGTTTTGTTGCTTTAAATAAAATTCTTCTCTTTGGCATAGTTTTATAAAAAATAAAATTTAGATATACTTAACAAGTCATAATTAGATGCATTTTTGCCTCACATGTAGTAAAATGTGTATTTTGTTATTAAAATAGTAAAGTGAAAATGTATGTACAGGTTGTTTGTGTGGGGATTCTTGGTCTTCACTGTGTAGAAACGTGTCTCATTATTTGAATAACACTATTAGCATAACCAGTGCCTGCATAAAGTAAGTCAGAAGCTAGAGAATCCAGTATACAAAAGCTACAAATTCATGATGGAAAATTCCTTGGCCAAAAAGGAAGAGCACTGCAGCCCAAAACACAAGTTTATACTCAGACGCATTTCCCCCCTCACATAATTGGAAGAGTGCGACAGAATTATTTATGTTTTGCTTATATTTCCTATTCATTTTTCATGAGTCATCTCTCTATAATTTGTGACATACCTTAACCTTTCATCTTGGAGTTGTGTTTTCTAATTCTGAGGTATTATCCAAAGTCTACTTTCTCAGTTCAGAAAAAGAAGAAAAGAAGAAAGAAGAAAAATCCTTAAATCTCCCTTGGTAAAAAGCCGCAGGTGCTGCATTCTTTGCTAAACCCATTTTTCTCTTGAGGGGTAGCAGATTCTGTCTCAGATCTCATAATGTCTCATTTCTGTCTAATCAATAAACATGGCTTCTACCGATGTGTGTGTTCCAATAAAACCAGACCATACTGTGCGCACTCAGTAATGCTATTATATGTCAAGTATCCTTAGCACAGAATTATGCCTGGAGTGATAGCTCTACTAAGCTGATACACTAATTTTCTTCACCATCAAACCTATCTTCTCATTTTGCAAGTATCCATTTCATTGATAGAAACCTGCCATGTTTAAGTATTTTATTTGACCTCCTATTGTTCATTGAAATGGCATGAAATTGTTTCCTAAACAACCTACTCTGGTCTCCATCACACTGGTATGGTGAAAATATGCCCTCTCTTTAAATTCCATACACGTCCTAACAAATAAATTGTCCTCCTTATTTTGGGGCTGTCTGTTATGTTTAAAGAATGTAGTAGGAAAACAGGCTGTGCTAATCCAATGTACTTTCCTGGTGGAAAGTCTCCTGAGGCATCTGTTCTGAGACCAAGAAAACGTTTGAAGCCTTTAAATCTGATTTTTTAGACAGCTCTGCTAATTTAAGTAAAAGGGTTAAAGAAGGGGATGGAGAAAAAAGATCTATAAAGTGTTTGGTCGACATTTGAAAAAGAAATTGAATATTTTCTGCATAGCTTTATAGCAGTGTATGTCATAAATTGTGACAATGTTCCCAGATTCAGTAGAGACAGATTGAAATAAAAATAAGGCAAATAAGCATTGGAAAGCTTATTTCTAGATTTACAGGACCAAATGAATACAAATAGATATTAATTTGCATATTTAGGTACATATATGTATATATTGGTGTGAACAATATATACTTATTCATGTATGTGCTACACATACGTCCTAAATGTAGACATTTAATATATTTTGATTGAGAAGTGGTCTTGAAAAATAAAGGTTATGGGTAAGTAAACAGTTGATATTTAATTCAGTATTTAAATAAAACCAAAAGCTGATTGAGTTTTCAAAAAAATGAAATATTTCAATAGAAAATGAATAATTCAGCTAGTTATTATATAGATGGTTATAAAAAGTTGGCTTTATATGATCATTAAATTGGCATGGAAATAAATTGCTTGTTTTTTATTTTCCTAAAAATGGAATATGAGAATAGACCATGTGGAGTGAGATTAATCTTTTTAATGTTTGGAATAGAGGAATGAATAAATTATAGAAAGAGAGAGAGAAGAGGAAGCAGGAGTAGGGAGAGCAGGGAACAAGAAAACCATACAGTTCATAAAAAAAAGGAAGAATTTCTGAGGCTGTTTTGAGATTTAATCAATGGACTCCCACTTGGTTAGACTGGGTGATCCATTTTTTCCCCACTGTTTTCCTTCAGTTGAACAATTCTTTTTACCTGGATCATTGCCACCTGGCTCCTGTGACAGGTCAAGGAAGGACTCAAAGTCCTGGGGGAGGCAAGCTATGATTTAACTGGGCCAGCCGTAAGGTTCTGGAGAAATGAAATGGGGCAAAAATAATCTGTACTCAAGGGGGGTCAGAGTTGCCATCTTGTCTATTAAAAATACACCCTAATAAACTGAATCAACTAGCCAGAGATATATATTTTTCTTTGTTTTCTTTTTTTAATAAAGATTTTTTTTAACATAAAGCTAGAATTTAAGCAACTTATTAATAGTACAGAATGAGGACTGCTCTGACAGGAAGAAAAAGTTCCCCTAATATGGAATCAAGGAGATACCTAATCTGACAATATAACATAAGAATGTTCATGAAAGGGCTAGATGCAAAATAATAGACACTATACGCATTACGTAATGCCAAAATACCAGCAAAATATCAGTGAAAGTATCCAAACTGGATACTTTGCACCTTGTAGCCAATATTCTCATCCACTTTTTCAAGTAGATATTTGATTTGCAAACACATGTGTCAGGATATTGTACTATGTCTATGTAAATAAGGAAAACAGAATTAACGTTAACTGAAGGCCTACTTACATAAAATTAAATCCAAACAACAACTCTACCTGGTTAGTATTATTATTCTCAATTTTCTTCAGGGGAACCTACAGAAATGGCTTCCAGTGCAGCTAGATTCCAAGGCCTGCACCATATTGTTGCACGTTTTTACTTCCATTGAAGCAGGTGAGAAATACTACATTAGAGATGAAAAGATTTTAGTATATTTGCTTTTCATTATATACAAATACAAAAAAAAAAAAAAGGGAAAGTAAACATACAAAGAGGTTTTGAAAGAATCTCTATTGTTTGGGGGAGTCCGGATCAGCCCAATATGTCCAATGAATTCTTTTAAATAGGCTGCTTCATAGCCACAGACATAGGTCCTTTATCAGACAATTACATGACCGTCCAACAAAACCACCTTTTTAAACATTCCAATATGTTGTTAAGAAAAAGATATGAAGTGTGATGTTAAGTATTAAAATACTTAAAAGCAAGCCTGCACTTTTTTGGAGAATAGACGTGCCAGTAATGAAGGTATATAAACTTCAGTAAATAAGAGCAGAGTGTGTAAGGAGAGATTTACTTCAAGTGAAATCCTCTGCCCTCAAAGGGTTAAATGTTAACAAAGTTAAAAAGCAGAAATCAGGCTCCTATTAGTCTTGAACACTAATCTTGTTGACGGGTGAAGTGTTTCCTTATTTTATCCATATTTATTATATTGAAGGTGGGTTATATGGTGGTGACTAATGACCAAACATCTGGACCTAGTGACCCTTAAAATCCTCCAGCCATTGCTGTTCACAATTAAATACCACATGAACTAAAATGATATTTTGGCTTGACCAGAACAAATTAGTGTGGCGAAGCTAAAGAAACAGCATTTCCTTTAGCCTTGTAGAAATCATAGCCTATAGAAATTTTAAAATTTAAAAAAAAATAAAAATTTTTATGACTTGCATGTCTCATCATCATTACGGAACTAAGAAAAGTAAAATGAATATTTTCAGAAGAAAATGAGTATTCTGGTGGATCGATCATTGTAGATGTGAAGAACATTTGTTTCACAAGTCTTGCCTACCTCTCAGAATTTTGATTGAGGTGTGGAAAAATGGATTACTTCAGGTTAAATAATCAGCAAACCTCATTTCTAGAATAATTAATTTTATCTGCAGATATATAGCTAAAGGGAAGAAAAGGCAAATGTCATCATCATCGTAAGAATTATTCACTGAAGATGAATGAGTTTGTCTTCTTGCAGGTAGAAGGGCAGGGAGGCGACAACAGTAAAGATGGAATTGTCCAGAGAGAAACACAAAAGAGAAAGTGAGTTCCACAAGGATCTCTGAGGTTGTGTAAGTGCCCAAGGCAAGGGCCTCCCAGGAAGCTCTATTTGAGCTCTACAAACTTCGTCTAGTTTTCTCTCCTCTGGCTAAGAGAGGAGGTGGAGAGCTGCTGGGGAAATGTTGGCAAAAATGCAGAGCTCAACTCCTCTGACTGAGTCCTTGAGAGATGAAGCCTTCACGATTTGACTTTGATATTAAATTCGAATGTATCTCCTATTGGGTTAGGAGAGACTGTAAATAGGTGGTATAAAACGTTTAATAAAAAGAGATCAGCGGGCTTCTCTGGTGGCACAGTGGTTGAGAGTCCGCCTGCCGATGCAGGGAACGCGGGTTCGTGCCCCGGTCCGGGAAGATCCCACATGCCGTGGAGCGGCTGGGCCCGTGAGCCATGGCCGCTGAGCCTGCGCGTCCGGAGCCTGTGCTCCGCAACGGGAGAGGCCACAACAGTGAGAGGCCCACGTACCGCAAAAAGAAAAAAAAAAAAAGAGATCAGAGACCAAATCCACCAGTCATGTCAATACACAGAATCTACTGACAAATCCATGCCTCCTATCTAAAATAAGGGCACAAAAATACAGACAGAACACAAACCAATAATAATCAGCCCTCAAACTTCATGATAGTCTGGGGTGGACACCAAAAGAACTCAGATAAGTGAGTAAAAGAATCACAGGGAATTCATATAAACCATATCTGGGGAAAAATATTCAGATATAACTACCCACATTAAATATGAGAAAGATGGAGAGAAAACCTCGGACTACTGTGGAAAAAAATGCCACCACAAATTTAAGAACATAAAATGCACTGCAGGCTTAAAAACACTTCTTATGGAATTTTCACAAATACTGAAAAAGACTTTCTTAAAAAATACTTTCAAATTCAGATGAAATGCTAAGAAAGATGAGATCAATGGAACAAAAAATAAATCAAGGATGAGATAATGAAAGAACAGAGTGACATAAATTAGAGATGGTGGAACCAGGAAACAAATTGAGAATCAAAACCATATCTTTACAGAATGAATAAATAAGTGACTATTAGGAAAGAATAAATATGCATATATAAAAACTAAAATAATGACATAAAGAAGACACAGAAAAGTAGTTAGAGAAAAGATGGTTTAGATTGGGTACAGAATTAACACTAAACTTCTAGGGGAAATTCCTAATGTTCCTGAACTAGAGAATGACTCATTATGCAGTAAATAGTAAATAGTCAAATACAGTTGACCCTTGACAACACAGATTTCAACTGCACACGTCTACTTCTTCACAGATTTTTTTTCAGTAGTAAACACTATACTACTATGTGATCTGCAGTTGGTTGAATCCTCAGATGAGGGACCGTGGACACAGAGGGCCTACTAAGTTATACACAGATTTTCTGTGCAGAAGGTCAGTGCTCCTAACCCCAAAATTGTTCAAGGGTCAACTATATATTAAACAAGAATGGCAGATTTTCAAAGATAAATCTATAGAAACAATAGAAATAAGAGAGTAAGTCAAGAAATCGTACATTCCCCCCAAAATCAGGTAGACAAACAAAAAGTTATAAATGTATACAGTTATTAATAAGGTTAATCCAAATATATGTGTGAATAAATATCATGGCATTAGGGTAAAACTTCTCAAGTTATTTTATAGTATTTCCAAAAAATAGTATATTTTAGACAACACATTCCAAAATACATATGGGAATATATGAATGTTTGTAAATATATTCAATATTCAGAGTAGATAGAAAATATCCAAAATGGAACCTCCACATGCACAAAATATATAAGATAGAGCTAAATTTAGGCTGAGATGAAAAATTTAGAGGCTTACACATTAATGCTACTTAATTTGATCTACAATAATGTAAACGATTAAATTAAGCATTTAATAGGACAAGATAGAGATAGAGCACAAAATAGACCTAAGGGAAGAATAATGAAGGATACAAATACAGTTAAAAGCAGTAATAAATTGATTAAGAAATAGAAAAAAATAAAGAACCAAATTTTTTAGATAAAATAATTTTGAACAAAGAAATGAAATAAAAAAACTTAGCTACACAATCATAAAAAACCCAAAAGGCACAGACACAGAGGTAAATAACTTGTAGTGCCCTATTTTGCAAAAGTACATGTGAATAAATGCAGAAACTTAGAAGAAATGGAGGATTTTCTACAATAAAAACCAAAGTACATAAGTAACTAAAAAAACAAAAAACTAAAAATAACAACACCACCAAAGTGTTCCTAGAAAAGAGAAATACACTGAACCATTAACCATGGAAACAAATCGCCGTGGAAGCTAATAGTCTTTCCGGTGTCAGTCTTAGATAATTTGCCAGGTAACTTTTCTTTTTCAATCCTTGAAGGAACAGACAATGCTGATCTTATTTAGTGTGTTCCATAACATGGAGACAAGTACATCAGCATACCTCTGACCAGAAATCCATATACAAACAGATTTTTTAAAATTTAAAGAAAATTTATATATGACAGTGTGTTATATAATTTCTCCTGTTGTCCAATATCACTTTTCAAACAACAAAATCACTCCTAAAATATCCGTTAAAGTCATCTGTCCTAACTCTTGACTTTAAGGTACAGCAGTAGTTTAGGAGCTGTAATTATTTCTCACAGCCCATGCCATTTCCTCCCATCACAAACCAGCTCAAATTTGTATAACAAGAAAAGAAAAATGAATCCCAAGTGAGTACTCCTTCCTTCTAGTGGTTTGCATTTGGAGATTATACACACACACACACATACACACATCACTGAATATGAATATGTGAAACTGATGATTATTGCATCGAGTTCAAAAGTCAGTAAGTCAAATCAACGAATATTTGTTCAATCCCCTTTCCTCCCTGTCTAAGTAGTTTACAATCTGTAGGGAACCAACTGGAGAACAGTTAAAACAATGCATCCTCAAAACGGATTTTTTTACAGTAGAGACTACAAATGACATATGAGTTGAGATAAGAGAAATATCAAATTATCTAAAGAGGTCAGTATCTTTATAAAGAGAAAATAATGAATTTCTAAAATGTTAAATCCCTGTCCCAAAGTAACTTTATTTTGTTATTGGTGTTGTCCCAAAGTAACTTTATTTTGATCAGGTAGTAAATCATATATGCAGAACAGCAGCGTGGTAAAAAAGCAAAAATTGTTCATGGGAAATAATTTCCAATTTTTGAAATGCGGTTATTTTTCTCAATAAATGAGTTGAGCAGACACCATTTGTTGATAAGCATCATATGGGAGAATGGAGTGGTTTGCCATGGTCAGAAAGTAAATCAATCATAGGTTTGAAAATAGAATCCACATGTGCAGACTTGCGGAGCTAGTTGAGCCACTGGCCAACACTCTCTCATCACACTATATTAGCTCTGTTCCTGTCCAGGGGAAGATTGTTAATGGGGAGTCTGATTAAACCATGAAATTCAATCTGAAGGGAACTGACAGAGACACTATCTCATGTGCCATTTAAAATAACTGTAGGACCTGGAGGATATCATTTGGTGTTAAGAAGTAAATAAAGGGCTTAATTATCCTGAGATATTTACTAAATCCATCCAACCTGAGTAAGCCACCTTAAGGATATTTTTCAGAATCACAAACCACTATGACCCAGCACCATGTAGTACAATAGTTTGAAAATAATTAATTTTTACTTGGGAAATTCTTTTTTTTTGACTTGGGAGAAGGGCACCAAATTGTTGATGTCCTGGGTCTACAGCAAGAAATATATATATATTTTTTTCTCATATTCCTAGGCTATACTTCATTTATTTATTTATTTCCATTCATCCATTCATTGCTTCTTTAATCAGTAAACAGAGTATTCACTTTGTTCCAAGTCCTGTCATAGAATAGAATAGGCAACTTCTATATCGCAGTTGTAGTGACAGACACAGACATGATGTAATAATGCAGACTCTTCTGGTTGCACATGATGAAAATTCCACCCAAACTAGCTGAGAGTAATGTCCATTAGCAAGAACAGCTGGAATATCCAAGGGGTATATCCAAATGGCTTCAGCACTAAATCCTGGCACTAAAATAATATTTTACTGTTCATTCTTTTCCTCTTGACTTCTTGATTTTTCTTTACTTTTTGATAACTTCACTCTCAGGTGGGCTTCCAATAAATGGGGGCAAATATGACCTGCAAATTTACATGATGCTTAGCAACTGCAATCCCAGAAAAGAGACCCTTTCTCTTCAAGTGTCAATATCAATTTTAAAGTGGAATCTGGCTTTTACCACTTGGGTCATTTTTTATTCCTCAGTTATTTGTTGTGGCCAGAGGCATTTTGTATTATGATTAGCTTGTGTATCTATCCTATGAGTAGCTTGTGTATCTATCCTATGAGCAGGAAGGTGGAGTCAGTTCAGCCTGAACCATAGGGACCAAAATGAAGAGAAATAATTTTCCAAAAAATAACTAGGAAGATAAAATATGATGTCTGTTATGAATATTTTAAAGATATATAACCTAGGTATTATAGAAATAGAGAAGGGCTTAATCAGAGCACAAAGTAATTGGTGTCCAGTATTCTAGAGGGATGGGAAGGGTCAAGGAAGGCTTAAGAGATTAGGAAAACTTTGGCCTGAGTTTTAAAATATAAAGAAGATGTTTAATTTTTGTACCAATGTAGTAAGACATGACAGCAAGAAGAGAGACCCTGAGTGAAAGTATAGAAATATTAAACAGCCTGGGAACTTATTTGTTAGGAACTCATAAAAATAACAAAAACTGGTAAAGCTTTAATCCACAGGCAGATTGATCACTATGTAACTGTGTCTAGATGATAGCAGTTATTCAATAGAAGTTTGTTGAGTGAATAAAAGTTGAACAATTTTCAAATCAAATTGGGAGGAAGAATCAAGTGTGAAATTAGGCAGGAGATGAATGAACATTTGCCAATTACATTGATGCTTTTTGCAACAGTTAAGGTGAAGACTTGGCAGAATTTGAGTTTTAGGGACTTTAATTGCTGGACAAGTTGTTAGAAGAAAATGTGAATAAGCTAATTTCTTCATTATATCTTCATCATCCAGCAGGACATTTAGGTATAGTCTTCTCCTTGAAAGAGAACAGTCATTTTAGATGACACAGAATGCTACTGAAGTCTAGCGGCTGTCCAATGGTGCCAAACATTTATTTCCTTTTCCTATTGAGTTAATTTTTAGCCCAATTAGGATTTTTCCAATGTTCTGAAATCTTGTGACCATAGTCTCCTACTGTCTTCTCCCTTCTCCTCACTGTTTTCTCAACATTTTGCAATTCTCTGTCAAGTCCCCTAGCTCATGACTTAGGAGAAATGTCCTTCCAATAATGGAGACTCTAGGTTATGCTCCCTGAAGGGATGTAGGAGTGACTTACTTTTCATTGCTAGAAGAGATTTTAAATATTTCATATATTTCCCGTTGAAGCATCGCAAAAGCCAAATAAACTTTGCCTGCGCTGCTGTTGTCCGTTTCTTTTACCAAAGATATCCCCTGCCCTAATCTTACCTTACTACCATGGGTGAAGAAGGGAAGGAAAAAAAACGAGGAGGGAGGTATTCTGACCTCCAGAATTTCAAAATTAAGAAATTTATATGTTTTTAAACAACCTTATGGTGAATTAAGAACATATTTTCTTCAATATTTATTAGCCATTTCCTATTCCATCATCATATGTGTATATATTCTCCTAACAAAAATTATCATGTATTATTTAATCTCCATTCTAAAACCAATCATTTAAAAGTTTTCCCCGATATTAGACATTTTCCAATATTCTATTAAAATTAATGTGCACTTGTTGATAAAACTGAAATATTTTCTCATTGAGCCTATGAATAGAATGAAGAAATGGACAAAATAAATAAATACATAAAATTCCAGAATCCTTTGTCTGGACCAGACAAATACATTGTTAGACAATCAGGTATCAAGTCTATGAGAGGTAATACATAAAGAGAAAGAAAACAGGACAACAAGTGCTTGGAATTAACAATGTCCTTTGTGAGTTGAACTATAAAAACCAATGCACAAGGCAATATGCCTAGTGGTTGTGGCATTGGGATTTAAGTTAACCCAAAATATATTTGATTTCCAGCTTCACCATATTTTTTTTTACTAGTTTTACTTTGGGCAAATAACAAATTTGCTGAAATTAGTTTTCTTTATCTCTAAAATAGGAGTAAGTTATCAAGGCAATTGTGAAAATTAAATGAGAAAATGTTTATAAGCTACTTTGCATTAGATCTTGTAAATAATAAATCAGTGTTCATGAACATAACTATTATCTGAGAAATCTGCCTTTGAGGAAACAGAATAGATCCCAGTTGATAACAAAATCAAATGACGGTAGCAATTTATGTAAACAAAGAAGGTGTTGGTTAAAAAAGCAGTTATTCAGCCATAGGCATTTTGAGAAGGAACTTCACACGGGCAGTGCTCATTTACCTACATCCAAGGGACAGGAGATAAGGGTATGAACTGTTTAGCCAGGAGGCTGTTATATGTTTGATGTGGAGGTCAACTCATTTGATTGTCCTAGACTGATCCAGTGCATACTGGATGATCTCTACATCATTCAACATGCACAGTGGTGCCAAAGAATTGTCTGAGTTGCTTTTAAAGTACAATTCCCATGCCCCACTCATAATCTCCAGAGTATGGCTAGATAATCTATATTTTTAGCAAGCTTCTGAGCTTATGACCAAGATATGCTGCCTATGTAATTCTCTCTGTTCTGATATTGTGCTTATCACTTCGAGTTTTGGTTGGGATCCCCACGCCAGTCTCCCAAATACAGAAAATGGTCACATGGGCAAGGTTTTCAATTTCCAATACAACTGTATTTCTTGCTGTAAATAGATAATCGTCATTCTGGCTTGTCCAGAGTTTACTGTGAACCAGATTAATACATTTGCTTTACACCGCTTCTGCTGTGATGACTAAATAAGCTCTCTACACTTCTCAGTTATGAGGATCAGACAACTCCCTTAGGGAGCTGTGCAATGGTGAAGCCTCTTAGAAAGGCACATAGGTGGCAGCCTCCAGTCTCACCCTAGCGGCCTTCTTCTCAATGACCCACAGTGCTGGCCACGGTGACGGCATGTGTCCTGTGTTTACGTACATGTTGTGCTTTCAGTTAGTGTTGCTAGGGGTCACTGAATAGTAGGGACTACTGGGCTGACCCATTCATTCAGTGACTGATTTTCTTCACCAAGTATTGTACAGCACTTTCAGAAATTAAGACTCTTGGATGTCTTAATTTGCTGCCTTCTCTTTCTCCCTAAAGTAGCCTTTGTGTGGTGCCAGAGCAGTCAGCTGAGAAGTGGAACTTTATTCCAGAGGCTTAGCTGTGCTGCATCAGGTCTTGGGGATCTGGTCAGAGCCTCCACATATGTACTGCCTTACTTAGGAAAGAAAAGAGGAATCTTCTCTCATTTGCTTGCTTTTTTTCCAACAACGGACTCAAGACCATTAAATAATACTTAAAAATAATCCTGCTGTCTCAGCAAGCAATCCCTGTGTTGTCAGCGCCAGGCTCTGGTGGACCACATGACCATACAGATTGGTGGGGTAAGTTCAGAGCCTTGCACTGACCGCTGTAAGCAAGTCTTGTAGTATATCTTCATTCCTGAATCCCTGAGAGACTAAGGTTTCTTCTGAAGACAGTATCACTTGCTTCTCTTTTCATCTGTAAAGGACCATTGCTCTGGTGTTTCGTTAAAACCAGACTCTTTTCAGCATGGTAAAACAAATGCCAGAAAGTATCAAAATGTAAAGATTATACCACTATAAAAATTTTTTGTCATAAACTCTCACTAAGTTCCCTAAATTAACTTTGGTATTTCTGGTGTGACCACATACTAAGCTCAGCTTCCCCCACTCAGTGCTTATCTCTGAAGGGATCAAAGTGTCAGTCCCGTATTGTCTTATTTCAGTTATAGATGAAACTATTTTTAAAAAGTCTAAGAAGGCCTCTCTTCTGAGCATGTAAGGTGTTTCCTGGCAGGCTGCCAATAATCCCAAAGCAGCATAGCAAAGATGCATTCAAGCTGTGCGTCTAAGATTTCTTTTCCCTTTACAACTTGCTCTAATGTTCAGTTTAATGTTTTCGGAAGTGTCACAAACAGAATGACTTTCCCTTGGATCTGCGCTCTTCTAAGTGAGACCCGAGTGGAGATTGTTATAAACCAGCTGATAGAAGGCTGAGAGGATGCCTCCTTGCAGCTGTGCAGTCCAGGATAGACAGTAAACCTTGTCCCTGCTACACTCTCTTGAGCGTCTGCAGTTAAAGTTGTGACTGACAGAGAAGCACACCCGAGGTCCAAAGAGAATATGAACTAAACTGTACTGCATTTTGTGTTAGTACACACCCAGCTTGTATTTATAAACTGTGGTTTCATTAGAAGACAATAAATAGAGGCTTTTCAGAACAGTGCCATTGCATCTTTCAGCCCTAAGAAGGAAAGAGTGGTGTGTGTGTGTGTGTGTGTGTGTGTGTGTGTGTGTGTGTGCGCTGCATGTACACACGCTCATGCCCTTAACCTCCTGCTCCCGGGCCAGTGCCAAGCATGATGGGGGTGCTTAACAGTTTTACTAGGTCTTGCATTGCCTTCAGTGGGTTGCTTCATTGATTGCTCCTAACAGCCTAGAAAGAAAGGGCTGATTAGCCCCTATTTCACAGAAAAGGCAAAGGGAAATGAAATGACTTGCCCTGGAAGCCAAGCTGATGTTTGACTAACTCAGCCTTACTCCAGTGTTTAGATATTTTTGATCTTATCTCTAAATGTAGTAAAGACCAAGCCTCTGAAATTAAAAAAATATTTTATAAAAAGAATTCTATGTGCCAAACTCTGGAATAGAGGAAATTTAATCTTTTCCATTGAAGGCTGCTGGTGCCAGAGAAGATAGCAGAATGTTTGTGAATGATTTGTACAGTATCTTTATGATAGAAATCACAACACTAGACATGATTGTTTCCCTCAGAATGTGAATGAATAGAGAAAAATATCACTAATTTTCAGATGAGTAAACATACAATTGTACATTTCACCGATTAAATATGGAAATGCCTGTAGGAAGTTCAGAGGTTTAGCAAAATGGAGGCAAAATTCCTTAAAATGGAAAATATACATATATTATATTGCCCCATTATTAAAATATTTACTTAAATTTTAATTGAATACAAATGCATTTTATAATTTTGCTATGAATAAAATGAACTTAGTGCCTAAATGCATTAATATATAGTGAAAGAAAAGAGATGTGTTTATAATATGCAAGTTATAAATCCTTAAAACTACTGGATTATTTTTGTTATAATTAAAATTTTAAAATTTCTATTTTAATCTTCATGATTCTAATAATCAATAAAAACTAAAGCTAAATTAAAAATAAATTTATAAGTTTATTTGCAATAGATTAAGATCATCTTCAATGCTTGTTTTCTGTTTTACCTGTGAAAGTAGGCATCTGGATGATTCTCTACATACCTGTTTTCCTGACACTGCCTTGATGATGGGACTAAAATGCTACTTAAATACAGAGCAGATGCCAACTGGGAGAGGAAAATTCTGCCAGTGGCAAACTGTGAGTGGACCAGGACTGCCTTATCTTCCAAGAACACAGGGGTAGGGGTGTCTATCTACTTGCTTGAAGTTCTAGACATCTGTTAACATTATTTTTATCCAACTCTCCTTTGCCTTAAAATGCAACCTTTTTCTCTATTTGAAAGAGATGTTTATATCTTTATAAAATCAATAGTTTCTGAATTCAAAAATGTTTAATTCACAATACGAGTTGGTTTCTTAATTCCATTATGCAAACTATTACTGATGTCATCACATATTGCAAAACATTTGTGATTCTCATTAAAGACTAATAAAAGATAGTACTTAAAGCTATCACCAAATACTAATATTTACCAAATGCTCTAATTACATTACCTAATGTAAAGGTCACAAGACCCCAGTGAGATAAATATTATCATCTCAAGTGTACATTGAGGGAACTGAATTTCAGAGGTGACATACACTTAAAAAGACTGAAATCAATGTGATGTGCCCAAGGCTCCTGAGGCAGAGTTGGGATAAGAATTTTTTTAAAATATTTTGTTCAGTGCTTTCTTTCATACGAAATTGTAGGGAAGTTCTAAAATATTTCATTAAAGAAATCAAGAAATCAGAAAATACCAATGACTGGATCTCACCTAGAGATTAAAAAATATGATAAACACATTATGAACAGAACAATGGAAATTAGAATTCTCAAGGCGTAAATGCTAAGAAACTTTGAAAATGTATTATGTATAGTGAAAGGAGAGGAAAAGGACAATAAAATCTTTACCTTTTCAGTGACATCAATTTCTTTTTATAATAGTGAATTTCGAGGTCAAGAACATCACTATTGTGATGGCACAACAGTGCAAAGGCAGAAAACTCTCTCATTTCTTAGTGTTCCATCCCTTCTATGTCCTGCTAGATGTTGATAGATGATGATAAACCAGACTGACCCCAACTCTAGACTAGCGGCACTGTTTTCAATACTCTGGACCTAAAGATTCTGGAAAGCAAGGACTCCAGGTAGTGGGTAGAGGAGACACAGAAGAATTCAAGTATCAGGGCTTAGAGGCTGAGAAATAGCAGTGAAGTGTTAAAGTGATAAAGAGGGGCTCTAGACCACTTGCTGAAGATTGAAAAGGACTTAACTTTTTCTCCTTTTCCCGTGATTTATTCTCCTTCTCAACTTTACTCTTTGCTTCTTCCTTCTCCTCTTTCCTTTCTACTTCCTCTCTGTTGCAGCAGGAGAACTGTGGAATACTCTGGTTGCTAACAACCTGATGGCGTCTGGGACACAGGGCACTCTTTTCAGACCTCTGCTCTCCTCACTCAGCTGTCAGGGCAGCCATGACCCACTGCTCCCCATGGGCGTCTAGAATGGGAGAACCAGAAGGAATCGGTGTTAGGCAGCTGTGGGGGGTTGCAGTGGACTTGTTAGACCTCAACTGGATCATGTTCCCCATCAGTTGGGTAAGGGAAGTGGTATACTTTACAATAACCCCGAGTATAAGCCCCTTAGCTGGCTAGTTGAGGTAGCTATCAGGAAGTAACCAGCACAGACGTGCATAGTAGTCAGAAACTGCCATATATAGTTTATATCTTATGTACGTATCTTTATATCACTAAGAGTTAAGAACAAAATACAAATACAAAAAAAGAAAAAGATTTTTACCTATTGGCTAATTGACTAACCGGGGAGTTTAAAAAATAAATATAAAGCATAATTAGGATAAAAATTTGGATACTTTCTTTTGAGCTGGGAAAGGCCAAGGTTATTATCCCCAGCTTACAGATTAGGAGAATGATGTGCAAAGTGGCTGAGGCACTTATCCAGGGTCAATTGATATTAAGTTTGAATAAATGAGATTTCTTAATATGGCAGTTTGTTTTTACTTATATTAAAATTGAAATTAGTTTAGGTTTCCCAGTTTCCTGTTTACTAATTTCTATGGCATGCATCCAAGTGTCATAGAAACACTTATATCTCAAGAGATATATAAACATTTATATCTCAGGAGATATATATCCGATCTTTCAGCAGTTATCCTGAGTCACAACTACTGGTAGGGCATTACCACTGAACTGTCTGCCACTACAATTAATTTATCAAGTCCTAACTGCATCATATCTCTCACAGATACTATTATTCTTCTAGTCATCTGAACGAGACTAGAAATTTTGGAGTCATCTTTTATTCATTCTGCTCCTTCATCATCTAAGTACCATCTGTCCCCAAGAGTTATCATCCCTTCATCTTTGCCTCCCCTGCTGGGTTCCCACAGCTACCTCACTACTCCGGGCTTTCATCACCTCAGGCTTAAATTACTGAAAGAGGCTTCAGGATGACTCCCTTGCCTATACTCCATCATCTGCCACTCTGGCCTCAGACCAGTGGCCCGTCAATATTCACAGCCACTAGCTAGTCCAAACACTTCTTCTGGGATTTTGAGTCTTTCTAATCTAAGTCAGTTTTCTAGGACAGTCTTAACCTTTACTCTCAGCTCAAGGGAAGCCATTTTCCATCCATCCTCCTACACAAAGTCTCCTTATTTCTGCTTCAGAACTTTGTCTTGAATAATTTTCTCTTCCTTCCTTCTTCCCTCTCTTCTTTTATTCAAACTGTAACCACACTTGGAGGCCCACCTCAAAATCATTGTCCTCCATCTTCTATGATTAAGGAAGTTTGTAATGATGTCTCCATTTTCTGAATTCACATGTTCTCATCAGTATCATATGCTCTGGTCCTTCACTGTGCTCTAACAGATATGGTGTATTTATTTTACCAAAGAGAATATAAATACTTCTTGTGTAGAACTAATATTAATTGCACTTTTCATAGCACCACAACAGTTAAAGTCACATAAAAGTAATATTTTGCTAACTGACTAATTCACTAAACAGGCATTATTATTTTTTATAAGCAGATAGGAAAAGCGGGCAAGGTATCCATCAGTATCAAATATCTCAAGGAGGTTAGTGACCTTCTTTAGATTTTACAAGTCTAATAATTTTGGCTTTATTTATATACTTATCCTGAGCCAAATATTCTGAATATTCTGATGACAAGGGAAGTATTGGAATAAGATGCATCCTTTACTTCATGGACCAGAGATTTACATGCAGAATTACATATTGACATTCTTCACTATTTCAAAATGTAACTCTGATGTCTGAGCTGCATCCTCTTTCTAATTGTCTTACCCTATTGAGATATCAAAATGGATGAGCATCTGAACACATACACATGGGCTGAATTTCTGCATTTTTTCATGTCAGCAGTAGAGTGTCACAAACCAAAAAACTAGAAGATACATAGCTCCCAGGTAGCTATCCTTGGACTTAAATAGAAAAACCTCTAAATCAAGTCTTTGCCATTCTTGCCACTTATTCAAAATCTTTGCAAGAAAAGGCAGAAAAGAAACAAGTTGCTCTAGTAAAATGAAACAACTGTGCATAAAATCCCCAGCAGTTCAAAACTTGGCTTTCTGGACTTTTTCACAAATTACAACTGCAAGTTTAACAGCCAGCCTTTGGGACTTCAATGCAACAGGTAGGGGATATTGTTCCATAGAATAATTGCTCTCTGGGGAAAAGGTATTTCGGTGACTTTCATGTTATAAGGCAGCATGAGCCAGTGGGTCATTAATCACTAGTGAGTGTCACTGAAGAGTTTAAATATAAAGAAAAGGGTCCAATGACATTAAATATCAGAGGAAAAACGAATCTTGCAAATTTTCATGGTAATCTGGCTTACTGACACTGAAGTTCCATACCTATATGTGTATGCAAATATCAGGTTTAAAAGAAATCTGATAAAAATAAATGTAAAGACTAATTTGTTACATTGAATAAAAGTTTATGTCTTCACAGTGGATTCTTTGGGGCTATGTATAGGAGAGCAGTAGAGCAGATGAAAACGGGGCAATGGTTTGATAGCCTGAAATAAAAATATACCATCTCTATTTTTGATTTGATTTATTTTTTTTAAGTTGTTTTTTATTTATTCATCCATTTAAGCATAAAGTGAGCAACCTGGAATACAAGGCAAATCTTTGTTAAAAATTAAAATAAGGTAAAAAACTTCAAAATAAGGTAAAGAAGTACTAACAGGAAAAAAAGGCATTATTATTTTCCCCCCAAATCCTAGTTTAAAGATAGCTACTGTAGTCATGAACTATTTCTGGCTCTAAATTTTCTAGCAACTAAGCAAAAAGAGGAATAGAATAAATTATCTCTTGGGAAGCATAACAGAATGCCAGGAAAACAAATTTTCCCCTAGCACTAATTTTCAGGATTTTATCTCATAAGTGACACTGCACAGCGTTGATTCAGTTAGTCTTCAGTTTCAAACAGCAGAAACCACCTCTGGGTAACTTGAGGAAACGCACTGAAAAGATATATGAGGGAGCTCCCAGAATCAAAAGGATGGTTGAAATCCCAAGCTTGGACCCAAGAGGAAGCAAGCTTTTTAAGAGTCTCAACAGCTGGAACAATCTGACAGCCTCTCCCAGGCAATAGCATTTCAGTAAGTCCCACTTTCCTGCTGTCCCTGTGTCTGGTACTATAACAAAGTGACTCGTGTCTCAATAGTAGAAAGAATTTGACGGTTTCTCCCAGGCACTATCACGCTAATGAATTAGTCCAATTTTTCCACTGCTCTTGCTTCTATAACAAGTATTTACTTGTGGAAGTCACTTGAGATCGGGAACTGCTTTCCTTTTCTTGCCACCGTTATCAACCTCCACCCCTTCCCACTATGCCAGTAGCTAGTAGCCCTTGTCAGGTCAAGATAAATATGGTTAAGCAAATTATTCTGAGGGGAGAGGGAATACTGAGCTGAAATTGAGAGTGAAATTTAATAATCTGATAAGACTACAGATCATTACACCCAGAGACAGAGGTTTTCAGGAGAAAATGAAACACTTTAAATGGGAATCTTAGTCTTCGCTCCTCCGCACCCTTACCCTCAGGCCAGAGTGCAGGAGGAAAGAGAAGGGGGAGGGAGCAAACCTATCACCCTCAGGGAAGGAGAGATAAAGAGCCACACCTAGAAAAGCAGAAGGTATATCAGATACTTTAAAAAATGGCTTCATGTCGGTAAGGTACTCGGGATCAAGTCCCGCGAGGGAGCGGTTGGCTGAGCTTGGTGACACACAAGCCCATACAACTGCTGTATGGAGCAGAGTGAGGAAGGATCTGATGTGAGGAGGCTCCAGCGAGCTCACTGGCTTCCCTAGTGGTAAAGGAGGCTCTGAATTTACAGTACCCCCAAGCCACACAAAGCAGGGGAGTGGCAATTCCTCAACAGGAGATCAGTGTTATCTTAAAAAAGGGGAAATGGATTGCTGGGCAATCAATCCAAAAGGATCAAGGTCCAGTTAGGGTGGCAGAGGCAAGAACAGCAACCAACAGTACCTCACCCGACACTTAGTGTCTGTTATCTGCCAGGCACTGTTTGAAGTACTTTACATTTGTTCATCTTCACAACCTCCCTATGAAGATGGGGTACTAATTTATAACTGTAATTTTAATAAATAAGTTGCCAAAGACACTCAGATGATCAGGGATGGTTCTAGGATTCACACCCGACCTCTGGACTCATGTTCTTAATCCCTATGGACACCTTCAATAGCTGTTTTAAAATAGATGCAGAAACTGCTTTCATACAGCTTCTTCTCACAAAAATAAATGCAAAATCAGAGCTCCTTGAAAGCACTGAGTGTATAATCAAATATATTCAGAAAAATGTATGTCAAATATATTATTTAAAAAACCCCTCTAGGACACGGGTTCGAACCCTGGTCCGGGAAGATCCCACATGCCACGGAGCAACTAAGCCCGTGCGCCACAACTATTGAGCCTGTGCTCTAGAGCCCGCGAGCCACAACTACTGAGCCCATGTGCCACAGCTACTGAAGCCTGCGTGCCTAGAGCCCGTGCTCTGCAACAAGAGAAGCCACCACAATGAGAAGCCCGCACACTGCAATGAACAGTAGCCCTAGCTTGCCGCAACTAGAGAAAGCCCGCGCGCAGCAACAAAGACCCAACACAGCCAAAAGTAAATAAAAATTAAATTAAAAAAAAAACCAAATAATTAATTTTTAAAAAAACAACAAAAAAACAAAACCCCTCTAGTATCAAGTTCATACCAAAAATAAGGCTAAATAAATGAGGCCATAGGTGAAGGTCAATATTATTTTAGAAAAAATAAGAAGTTTTTTTTTCCTAATGGTACAGAATTTAAAATTGCTTTCTCTGAAAACGTATCTCTATTCTAGACAAGGTCTTTTAATTTCTTTTTCTACTTGCATATTTTAAAAAACAAAAACAGTAAGGAATATGTTGCCAATAATTTTATAAAAATTCAGATATTCTCCAACTTCAAAGGAAAATTCCTTGTCACTGATGCCCATATCCTCTGCCAGTCCCATTCCCTAGATGAAAATAGTGTGAGGTGTCATTTTTTAAAACACCCCTGGTCACAAAAAACAGGCAGACTCCTTGATGGCTGTGGGATATTTCTATCCCAGAATTAGAGCCAAATAATAGAGAAAGCTATTAACTGAAATTTTATGTCACCAAATCTTATATGTCTCATATTTCTCTCCAAGAAAATGATAATCAAATTATTTGAGTGGCAAGGTAAGAAATTGAAGAAATATATCTTCTACTATATCCCAACTTCTGTCACTGCTCTGTAGTCTTAGTTTCAAAAAAAAGGAGTGATTTTTTTTAACTTTGTCAATGTTAAGATCCATGGGAGAATTTGATAACTGAATCTACTCCATCTCCTTCTTTTAGGGAAAAAAAAAAAAAAATATATATATATATATATATATATATACATGTTTATATATGTATATATATATATACACACCCATACAGACATATGTACTTCCCACAAGTCTATAAATGATTTGGAGGGGGTTCACTGCACAATAAAGTCATTCAAGTGACAATAGTTTTATGGTAAGACCTCTCATTTTAATTTAGTATTCTTTCATTTGAGAATCAACTTATGGAAATGTGTACTAAGAGATTAAACCAGGAAATATGACTTTTATATGCAATGATGTCCATATATATTATACATGATATAATATGCTATAATATAGATTATAAACATATACTATATATGTTATATATGATATAAATAATAAAAGTTATATATTATTTTGCTACAAATTTAAATTGTGTTTCTATCACATAGATTGACATGGTACAGTGAACTTCTATTATTTTGAGTATATTCTGAGAAATATTATTGACTACTAGAAAATTTCACTTTTGGGGTATTTTTCAAATTTTAAAATTAGCAACACTTTGAATATGAAATGGGTGAGAATAAGACAGGTTAAAATGAAACTTGAGTTTACTAATTTTTCTCAGCATTCCCAGGCTTTTCTGAACATTTCTAACCCTCCTCAATGCACCAGCTCTTTCTATAATTAAAAATATGCAGGATGAGGCACCACATATGTGTGTATGGGACACACAGGGTTTAACATTTTCTCATGTCCACAGTAAACATTAAAGAATCTTACCGTGAAGTTCCCTCAGTATCTTCTATACCTAAACCAACTTTCTTATAAAGAGGCTCCTTTAGCTACTCAAACAGCATTTCTTCCATTAAATCAACCTTATCATTTTCTATTGCTTAACTCTTGAAATGAGTCATTTGTTAGATGTTTGATGATAAGATTATGAGATCATCATAGAAGGTGGATTTTTCTAGGAATATAATTTATACAGATGTATTCTGCTACATGTGGGGAGGATAAAGAGGGGTCTGTTTTCATTTGTACCTTGGAGTGACCCTAACTTGAAAGGTGATTGTATCAGTATTACATTTAATTAGAAATTTGTTCCATGAAGAAATTGAATGTCCCAAGAACAAGCTTTAAGTCCCTGCAGGAAGGGGAAGGCTCCTTGTCTGAGCAACTTACGGCAAAGCCCTGTCTGTATACACAGAAATCCCAAGAGCATTTTTAATCACCTCACCTTAAAAAATGCATAGGCAACCAAAGATGGCTAAAGAGTTGTAGAAAAGAAGCAGAATGAGGCAAACAATGAGAAGAATAAAGAGAAGAAGAAAAAGCACACTTAGGACCTGGGACAGCCATATAATTTGTGGTGCCCAGTGAAAAACAGTTGGGTCCCTTGTTCAAAAATTATTAAATATTCCAAGACGGCTACAGCAGAGCATGAAGCCAAGAGAGACCTTCTAAGCAGAGGGCCTTGTGAGACTGCATGATTGCACACCCATGAAGCACGCCTTCCCCGTTTAGAACACAGAGCAAACTTGAATAAATCTTTATGGGTTACCCTCAGAGAGACTTGAAATGATAATCATTTCCACAAACCAAGAATAAGACAAAATAAAGAAAAAAACTAATAGAAAACAAGAAATAACTCATGAAGTTTAAATACATTTAAAGCCGCACCAGCCTTTAAATTTCCTTCAGCCTTTAAATTTGGCATGAATCTGCTAATTGGCTTTGGCTTCAACCTCGGCCTTTGGAAAGTCAAAAAGGTGAATGCTTCCACGTCATTTCTGGCATTTCTGAGCTTGTATATGAAAAGTAACTGGGTTCCCATGAACTCTAATTGCCTTATCAATGCCAGTAAAAGAAATAGACCACACTATTCAGATTTATTTTTCATATCTGAATATTTACTTCCTTTGGAGTAAAAGATTCTTGGGTGTTTCATATGTTGAATCCTATTAGTAATTGAAGTATAAATATGTATGTATTATTACAAGTGTAAAATTCTGTATTATTTATATGATGACTCTATAAATTTGCATTTTTGTGAGAAAAGCAGTTATTTTCAAAGAGTTAAACTGAGAAATAAATGAGCAATCAAATTGAATATTGAACAAAAACTCATAACCTGAATCTGTGGAAATTAGTGGCATAGTACAGAATGCGAACGTTATAAATATTACAAGCACTTTTCTATATTTACCTTATTGGAAGCTCAAAACAGTTCTTTCAGATAAGTAGAGATCATCATGTACATTAGGTATTTCAGAACATGGAGGCTCAGAGAAGTTAGATTTGGCCAAGGTCACCCAGGTTGATAATGGAGGCAAGCAGACCAAACCAGATTCTGTTGCTCAAAACCCGCTGTTATTTATTTCATACCATATGTCTTTTCAGAAGAACTGTGGATGACTCATGTCAAATATTTTTATAAATAAATGGAAGAGATAATTATTTTTCTTTGAATAATCAGAAAGGGAGATGTATTCTTAAGGAATGTGTAGTCATTGTTCTTAATGAACCATTGGACCAAACGTTTTTTTTAACTGTCAAAAGACTCCTGAAAAGATTGTTTCAAACTGCGCATGGTGCACCAAGATGGTAAGATGGTTGGGACGAGGGTATGTAGGCCACTCTGGAAGCTGGAAGAATGCCAGGGTACCATCTCTGCTTCAGTCAGAGAAGACGGAGTTTTATCTGTCTTAAATAGGAGGCATATGAGTAAGCTACCTTTTGAAGTAAGGATTTCATGACTAAACAAAAAAATTTTAAAATAAATAGAATAAAATTATAAAAAGCCAGTGACACACTGACCTAGCTTATTGTTAATAAAACAATGTGCCCAGTGTTTTAACTATGGTCCCACAGATAGCAAATGAATAACTGAAATTTTATCTCTTGCTTAATGATCCCCTCCATATAGATCTTTATGGACAGCACACTGCCTATGATTTAATCTTGAACTTCTTTTCGGTATTATTTTCTACAAAGTAAACCATGACCACAGGCTTTGGTATAATGGCATTTAAAAGAACTATTTTCTAGTATTTCAATCTTTTCCTGAAAGAAAAGTTATCATTTCCATAATTCCTATTGTTATGGGTTCTCAGTAATTCCACTTTCTTCTATGCACGAATACCATGATAAAAAATCCCCTGGAAAAAAAGCCCCATTTTACACAGTCAACCATGTGTAAAGCCAGATTTACTTATAAGTGCATAAATCATGCATTTGCACCTGCATAAAAAATGCTGCATTGTACAAATTATTTGCTCTTGCCAAGATGATGTTTAATAGAGCCAAACCTAGCAAAACTGGCGTTTTCTATTCCTTTCCTCTGTCTGAAGTTTCTCCCATGCTTTGCTGAACCTATGTCCTCCAATCACATCAGTAACACTGGCTATCATTTATTAAACTCCTCTTCTGCACCAGGCATTTTACATGTGTTATTTGTGAAACTCAACACAACTCTGCAAGACATTTATTAGTTTCCATATTTTTCAGATGAGAAAAGTGTGGTTCAGGAAACTAAAGCGAGTCACACCAATAATCTCTACAGTTTCATAGCTACTTTATCACTTCACCTTCTGGAAGACTTTCTTTCCAGTCTTTGAAAGGAAACTCAGGATAAAATTTGATATATTCTCTTAATGGTGCTTTGTACCAAAAATAAAAGTAGCCTAGACCTATTCTGGAAATTAATTCGATCATACTTAGAGGAGTTGCTGAATATTGTTTTTATTCATATTTGATATCTTTCCTGACTTTCTGATACTTTTCAAGATCAAATATTCAGGAGTAAAATTCAAGTAAATATTCAAGTAAAATTCAAGAGTGTGTCACAATTTCATAATCAGAAGGTAACATTTTCTAACATTTTTACTTTGCAAAATAATGTTTATTTTTCCTTTTTATTTCACTCTGTAAAAATATCAACTGTAGGTATTGCTGACTTTATTTGTATTATTAACCTTATTATCAGTGACATTGTTTCAAGTCTTTCAAATGCTCATTTCCTTCCCCATGTTGAAGATCTGCACTTCAGCCAAATTGTTGACATTTTTAGTGTCAATTTTGTTGTTCAATTTTGTATATTTTGAATAGATTATAAAAAACAAGAATGATTTTAGTGCAATGGTATTTAAAGTTTTAGGATTTAATGGTGTTATGACTTATGTTTCAGTATTTAATATTCACATGAAGGAAATAAATGAATGATCTACTTTGCCATACATAAACCAGCCAAGGAAAAAGAGAGCTGGAGGGCATGAGAGGGTGGTCACTGGGAAGAGGGTACTGCCGGGCTACAGGGAAAATGTAAATGACTAAAATAATCAATAACTTACTTATTCTCAGGATGACTATATAATAATTTCTATAGTTTTATAGATAAATCTATTTTGTCATATAAATTAATATTCTGTGTCCATTTCAATTTTTATTTTATTTTGCTTTTTTTTTAGCTTGGTGTGTGGTTCTGTAACATGCTTTCTTAAGCAACAGAAGTAAAAAAGAAAATAACACAGGGATTTCTACTGATCTTATTACAAAGTAAGATGTGGATGGATAGCATCCTAATTCACAGGAAACACAGTAATATGTTCCTCCCTACTTCAGTTTATGGACTTTGTTCCAATTAGTCAGCATGAATCTAAAATAATTCTTTAAACTACAGGTAAGTCTTAAATGTTTCATGATCAAATTCTTTTATTTAAAAAGGATCAAATAATTTATTCCCTTTTATTAGAAAATTCATGCTCTTGAACCACTTTATTAAAAAAAAATCTCTAAAATGGAAACTTTTACTTTTTTATTATTATTATTTTTTTGCGGTACGCAGGCCTCTCACTGTTGTGGCCTCTCCCGTTGCGGAGCACAGGCTCCGGACGCGCAGGCTCAGCGGCCATGGCTCACGGGCCCAGCCGCTCTGCGGCATGTGGGATCTTCCCAGACCAGGGCACGAACCCAAGTCCCCTGCATCGACAGGCAGACTCTCAACCAACCACTGCGCCACCAGGGAAGCCCTAAAATGGAAACTTTTTATACAGGAATTTATTTAAATTTGTCACCTAGTTTTATATACTTCCATTTAAACCTCTAGTTAAGTATGCCCACATTTTGTCAGTTACAGAGTTACATGCAGAATATTTTATGAGAGACACTATGGAACTGTAAAAAAGTGTTCTGGACTTTGAATCAGGAAAACAGATCTCTAGTTCGTGTTTGCGAGTAACTGTCTGTGCGCACTGCAGCAAGTCACTTCAGTGATCTGGGCTTTAGTTTCCTAATCCCTGAAGTGCAGTGGTTAAATTACATAATTTCTAACTCTTTATGCTCCAATATTCTAATGAGTCTATTCTTTCTCCCCACCTCAGTGGAAAATCACAATGATGGAGAATGATGAGAAAGACTTTATACAGTTTTATTTGTTTCCTTTAAACATGTTTAAACACAAATAAAACAGATGTCATGGTCTTCAGAAGAAATCGCTCTCTCTCAGAGCTATCTATAAATTTTAGGCATTGAATAAATTCACTGTGTGTGTGTTCTTTGGTAGACTGGCAACTATTAACTTAATGTGACATTTCCTTCTTATTTTTCTTTTCAGAGAAAAGAAACCAAATTTAAAATTAAACATTATAATCCTTATTATTTCATTCTCTGTAACTGCATAAAATGGTCTACAAATGAGATTAGTATGTATTTGAGAGAGAAATTTGCAGGTTAACCTTCTTGATATTAGTTAATTGCAACCTTCTGTGAGTCTATGGTAACCTTATTTCCAGGGTTAGAGCCAGTTTTTTGCATTAGTTCTTCCAAAGGGACCACATGTCAAATATCCTTGGAACAGGGTACAATTTAAATTACTGGTGGTCTACTAGTTATTTTCAGTCTAGGAGAACAAACACCAGATGTATTATAGACAGACTTTAAAGGGCATTATAAAGAAAAGCGGGTGGCGGTAGGGGGAATGGTCTATTTCTCAAATTGTGGGATCCACCCATTGTTGCTCTGTGTAATAATCTCATTCCAGAAGAATTCAATTCATATTCGTCACCGTGTTCTTTGAAAAGATTCCATGAATGAAGACTCTGTGCATAAAGCAACCTCATATAAGCAAGACAGAATTCACTACTGATCCCTAGCAAGTGACTTGGAATTTGCATGCCTGATTTAAAGAGACGAATTGATGATGTACAGTGTGTCAAATCTTAAGGTTACCTGATAGTGTCCTGTGGTTTTGTTTGACAATCAAAATGTTTACTAATTCAAGAAACTGTTTCAAACAAAAGCCTACAAAATGAAGCTGCTCATTAAAGGTGAAATAAGTGTTAAAGCCCAAATTATTTTTCTTCTCTGCAGGGCAAGGCTTTCCTGGGAATTTTCCCAATATTTCTCTTATAACCCCGTCTCCATTTTCCTTCCCTGATCTCCAACCATACACTGCTTTCAGGGTGACACTGACACTCAGCATAGCTATTAAACATGACTTTGTTAACTGCTCAATGAGGCCTGGTGTGAACTGAGTGGCCACCGTTGCCAGCTGTGCAAAGCCTTTGATCTTTATTTACATTTTGATTTCATGTTTTGGTGCTGGTGGTGGAGATTTTCTAACCAGCACTGGTTAAATGGATTTAACATTCTCTACAAATATTATTTTTAGCCACTATCTAATTAGTTATAGTCTGTTAGTAACATTTTCAACATAGGGTTATAACACAGTGAAGAAAATAACGACCACTTACTTTTCCCAAACATAGAGAAATATACACACTATGTCTTAAGGTAAGCATATTTCCCATTGAACCTTGACTATTTTCTACCCTACATCTACATTTACATCAGGAGTAATTTAAATGAAAGTTCTTATCATTTATGCCATCTCATGAACTTCACTGAACAATGTGCATTATACAGTTCACCTGAAAATATTTGCATTTTATGTAACAAAGAAACACAATTCCTTAAGGTATTATTTAGAGAGATCAAGATCAATCAGGGAATTCTATTAAAGTATCTATGTATTTGTCAATACGTATATTTTAAAGTTCTTTTAAATCAGAAGTAGGGGTTATAGAAAGAATCTCTCAGGCGTGACTAAATATGTCAGCATTTAAATCTGGAAATTTTACATGTTCTCATGCGTTTTGATTTAGTAAAGCATATATATACTTGCAATCAATATTTATAGAACAATTTGTATATCTATCTCTATCTTATATGGGATCAAAGAATTATACGAAGCCAAAGAATATTTAGAAGCTAATGATATCATTCTCTTAGACATTTCAGAACACATAATCTATAATGTTTAACCTGTTTCTTAATGAAAAGATATTATTTTAGAAGATGAGGTATTTAATCTAGAATTATTTACTATAAATCTAGAACCAGCCAAATCTATAATAACACTGTTGGTCACCTAAAGGAATATCTTGAATGATTAATCTGATGTAATTATTAGCCCCTAAAGATTCTGGAGGTATAAGTATTCCTTTTTGTCCTTTGAAAGAGTATCATATGGCATCTCCATTAGCATTTTAAGTGGATCACACTGTGTACTGAAATGTGGACTTAAAGCTTTCCCCAAAAAGAATGTTGTTCAAAGATAATTGACAAATCTTTCCTCCTGGGAGTGGCTTTCCAATGGTCTCAATGGTCATTGAGCAATCTCAGCAATCTCAATGGTCATTGCTTCTTCTTCCTTTTCTTTTTTTAAATTTAGTTTTTTTTTTAATTTAATGTTTTTTTTCATTGAGCAATCTCAGCAATCTCAATGGTCATTACTTCTTCCTTTTTTTAAAATTTAATTAATTAACTTATGGCTGCTTGGGTCTTCATTGCTGTGTGCAGGCTTTTCTCTCGTTGCGGTGAGCGGGGGCTACTCTTCGTTGCGGTGTGCGGGATGCTCATTGCGGTGGCTTCTCTTGTTGCAGAGCACGGGCTCTAGGCACGCGGGCTTCCGTAGTTCTAACTCTTGGGGTCTAGAGCGCAGGCTCAGTAGTTGTGGCGCACGGGCTTTGTTGCTCCACGGCATGTGGCATCTTCCCGGACCAGGGATCAAACCTGTGTCCCCTGCATTGGCAGGCGGATTCTTAACCACTGCGCCACCAGGGAAGTCCCTGGTCATTGCGTCTCTTGCTGTTACTCTTTAGTGCCAACAGTAACATCAGAATTTGTAAAAGCTGATTAATGCCCTGAGTTTTTGTTGTTGTTGTTTGTTTTACATATTATATGTGAGATAGATATAATTATCCCCATTTGCAAACAAGGAAATGAAACCCAAAATATTGTGTCCAAGCAGATTGTGGATGAACCATTCACATTAGGGACATTGGTTAATGGGCTTCCTGGAATTGGGATGGGGGTTGAACAAACTTCTGAATTCAAAAAAGTAACCTAGCAGTTCTATCAATCTACACTTCAGAATTAGTAGAAAACTTCTAAAAAATATATTCTTCTTTAGTCACAAAATATTTAGCATTTGTTTTTTCAACATTCATGTTTCGTTCCTCTAGTATGTGCCTCAAACTGAAAATACATGACATTAATAAAGTCCTTGCCCTCAAGGAGCTAAGAGCCTAAAGTGAGAGAGACAGCCACATGACAGATATTGTAACCAGTTCATTGTACAAATGAGGAGGGAGGAACTACTTTTGTCTGGTGAAGACAGAGAAGATAATTCAGTGAAGGTGTTGGATTATAAGAGAGAATGATGAAGAAAGAGCCAGAAGGTAGATAACTGGGAAAAGTGTGTTCCAGGTGGAGGGGACACTCCATGGACACTTCTGAGTTAAGTGCATGGGACATTATAAAGTTTCCCAGTAGTTCTGATGAGCATTTCCTTGAGTGGAGGAATTTGCCATGAGATGAAACTGGAGATTTTGATTAGAACTGGGTTGGGTTCACCACCAAGCTGTGTACATGTGGATCTAACAGCCGACTAGACTTTGAGAACTGAATTAAGAGACAGACCACCACCAAGATTGCAGACTGGCCCAGACTTTGAGAACTGAATTAAGAGACAGACCACCACCAAGATTGCAGACTGGCTCCTGGTGATACACACATGGGGCTGATACACGTATCACCGGTAAAGTCTTTGAAAAAAAGAAACATTGAAGGCTTACTCACTGAAGTCTGATCAGAACTTGTGGTCTGAACCAAACCAAGTTTTACCTGCTAAAACTAAAATATCAACATTCACATCAGTTCCTCAGGCAAAGAAATAACATGATCATATTTTGAGATCATTCTGGTGTAGAATAAATCTGAGGACAGATAATGGAGACAACGGAGAAATGTAGAACATTATTAGAGTAGTACAAGAAAGAAGTGATGAGAATGTATACTAAGTAGTAAAGAAGAGTAATAGAGGTTATTTGAAAAAAATGCATGAACAGGTAGATATTGGGGATAGATTAAATATAAAAAGGTAAAAAGAGAAGAAAAAGTTAAAATGAAACTGCTGTTTCTTCCTTATGAAATTCCCACTAACAGAGATAAGGAGGAAAGGCAGTGAGGGTGTATGGAGAAGATACAGTCACTTTTGGATTTTAGGACTTTCAAAATATCCACATAGATGGTGCTCAGTAGTTAGCAACTCAAATCTAGATCTCAGGAAGAGGTAGAGATGTTATGTAATAGTATTGTAGTCATGGGACTGTACAGAAAGCGAAAAATTAATTATTATAACAATAATATTATTAATATTAATAAACAAATACCATCTGTCTTAGATTAAGTTCCAGAGAGGCAAACTCTGAGACAAGGATACAGCTATGAGTGATTTATTAAGGAGGAACCCCAGATAAAGTGGGAAAGGAGGGGAGAAGCAGGGCAAGGTAGGGGAATAAGCCAAACCAAGGAGCATCTCAGGCAAAATCCTCCGGAGTGTAGCTTCAGCCTGATGCTGTAGAGGGACTCAGAAGTTTAGGATGTGCCTCAGGGTTATTGCCCCAGGCAAAAGGGAGCTTGAAAACCCTCAGGACTGCTTACCATTTAGAGATAAAATTCCTAAGCCCTTGCAGTCACTCTCAGAGGAAGAGGCACAGGTGCTGGATTTTGAAAGTGAAATCACACAGTGGATGGGTGGAGGGGAAGGGCACACACTGGGGGGAAGGACAACAGCATCCACCACTGTCTAAACACAGTGGTTAATTATAATTTGTTTTTAGAATATTAGGCACTCTTTGATGTGGGAAGGAAGCATGAAGTGTCTGGAAAATTGGAGTAGGAATGAAGAGATTTGGCCTTTAGACTATCTCAGTCCAATGTAGTGGGAAGTGGTTAGTTCCTTGACCTCTTTATACTACAGTTTTCTGATCTGTTAAATGGGCAAAATAACATTTGCCTTGCTGCTTGGGAAGTAATTTGGTGTAATTAAAAAAAAAAAAAGGAAAGTAAAATTTCAAACTGGAGCTGAAGAATCTGTTTCAAAAATTTCTTTTTTGGAATGTTACAACCATTAAATAATCTTTAATAAACTACATATTAATGCCAAGTGTTATGATCAAGACCTCTCTCTACTGTACTACCAATGCAAGAATGATTTAAGGACTGGGGAGAAATCAGCTTTATCAGTAATGATTAAAATGTTTCTCTTGAACATTAACTCCTATTGTTCAAATTCAGAAGAAAGGAAATTGTTGCCATCAACAGCTAAGAACTTTGAAAAAACAAATATTCTTCTTTTCCTGGTTAAAAGTTCTGTTCACGGTTAATATTCTTGTATTCATCCATCTTCTGTGGAGAGAGATGACCTAGATTTATAACCACTAATAGCTGTATGAGTATAGGACATTTGTTTAACATCTCTGTGTCTCAGTTTACTTATCTACAAAATGGGAGATAATACATATTTCATCAGTTGTTGGAAATATTAAATAGGTAAAGTGCTTTGAGCAATTTCCAGCACGTAAAAAGATTTCTGTAGTTGCTGGCTGATATATATATTTATTATATATCATATACATTTATTATATATAAATATCATATCCTATAGATCATATATGCATACATCTACTATATAGATATATATAATAAAACATAAATAATTTTTTGCATACCAGAGGATTATAACTGCTAAGGCCATAGAGAGAATTCAAAAAATATATGTTAAATGAGTGGCTGAATTCTGTCCTATGATTCTTCGGCTTCTAAAAATAGGGATAATAACTGAAATTATTAAAAATAAAAAATTTTCTCTCTTCTATTCTGCCCCCAATAATGTCCATGATATATTGAGCCTGGGGAAATTTACTTACTTTTGTGATCACAAATGTATTTAGTAGATTATGCAATTTATAGTTTATATTCTTAAAAAGGGGGTTTAGTATTTTGCTTTTATCTTGTATGTCACATATGGGATGAAATAGTTAAAATTTCAGTTATTTATAAAGTAGCTTTTTTTTTTTTTTTTGCGATACGTGGGACTCTCACTGTCGTGGCCTCTGGCTCCGGACGCGCAGGCTCAGCAGCCATGGCTCACAGGCCCAGCCGCTCCGCGGCATGTGGGATCCTCCCGGACCGGGTCACGAACCCGTGTCCCCTGCATCGGCAGGCGGACCCTCAACCACTGCGCCACCAGGGAAGCCCTAAAACAGCTTCTTTTTACACATAAGATGGTGTTGGACTAATAGCCAAGATATTTACTTAACAAGATTGCTGAGAGAATGTCAACCAAATTTGAAAAAGATTAAATAATTTACTTAAGATTATTTACAAGATTTACAAGATTATTATAAGATTATTTACAAGATTAAATAATTTACTTAAACATGATTAAAAAGAGAAATCCTTTTAAAATGTTTCATTGTATATGCTATTTACGGAATATTTCATTTTGTAAATGTCATAATGTTTTCTGTTTGGTAGAATCTAAAGTTTTGCTCAGCATTAATGGTTCACAACTCTCTTACAGTTAAAAAGCACACAGTAGAACTGGTGGACCAGCTCCTATACCAAGAGTAGTTGGTTATCTGTGTCTCTAAAAACATCCAAGTTCCACATTTGTTTCTAGACCAATTAAATTCTGCCACCTATAATTAATTTACAAAATCCACTAAGAACCTTAGAGAATGATTAATCATTAAATGGAATGGAATACCTAGAGGTAGGATTAAATACTGTTGATATTATATCTATCATAAGAAAATGCTTGCAACATGGACAAAGCCGTGGTGAGGAAGGCAGCTGGGCTGCATCACTTTCTGTTCATCCAACTTGACCATGGGTTACCAGGGTTTTCAAAGCCAATGCTCTTTTTATTAATGCCTTATTCCCCTACATCACCAGGCTCGTTGTTTAGTCTAATATACTTTCTGCTTAGCCAGTTCCATTCAGGATTTTCTAGTTCCTTCCCATTTGGCTGTGGCAATGCATTCTTGTGAATGGGGGACATTCTGAAAAGTTTCCATTTTTCTCTTTGGGAAAGAATGTGGAACATAGAGCTATTCTAATTTTTATTCAACAGAATTCCATTTAGTATGATTTTCCTGAGAAAATAATTATAGTACTGACAATAACAATAATAGCTGAAATGTATTGAGTATGTAATCCATGCCAGGACGGTGCTAAACACTGTACATTTATTATTTTATTTAACACTTAAAACAACCATAAAAAGTAAATGCTAGTATTATCACCATTTTATAGATGAAGAAAATGAAGTGTAGGGATGGTAAGTAGCTTACTTCTAGGCCCTGGCAAAACGTGGTAGAGCCAGGATTCTAGTCTTCACAAGCTGACTCCAAAGACTGGGCACTCATGATAAGTTTTTTAAAAGATGTAGATAATTATCTCATGAGCTTCTTGGGACTTATGAGAAACTCATACATTGAGTAAGTAATAAAAATGTATACAATTAAATACTGTACTTTTAGTAGTTACCACAGACAACCGAGAGAAATCAAAAGATAAATGTGAATCTGGGATTCTTCAGGGAAGATGGTCAAGTTTTTGCTTTTTTAGGAAAAAAAAAAAAGAAGAAAAGAAAAAATCAAGAATTGAAGGTAGGAGCATTGGAGTGTAAAAACAAGTTAGAGGGTAAAAAGGAGGAAGCATTTCAAAGACATCAAGAAAACAGCCTGGCTCCTTCTGAAAGGCCAAAGCACCAACAGCAGACAAAGATGCATGAGTACTCCTCAAGCCCAGTGGCTTCCAAGGGCTCTCCTGACCTCTAAAATTCTTGGAGTCAAGTGACACCATGACTGCTTCAAGTGAAATTGCTCTGCATCTATCTGCATATATGTGGATACAGATGTACATTCTGGCAGACACACAGCAAGCTTAATCCAGCCTCATGGCTTGTTTCTTTGCCCTAATCACTTTTCTTGAAGAGTTAATATCCACAATGACAGTTTATGTCTTTTTTTAGGTTTACAGTTCACATGAATGGGTTTCATGACATGATATCCTTTAATATTTCTTACAATCTGGAGCATAGTAGGTGTTCAGTAAATGAATTAAAAAAGAAAAAAGGAAAAGGAAATGTCATAGATATATCAGGGACTCCTACTTTCTTGTTCCCCAAGAACAAGATTTTAAACTTTCGAAAGTTTATTTTCCACTATTGTCTCTCTTCTGCCAGATTAGATCTGAAAATAAAGAAATGTAGAGTACTGGGTCTCTTTCTCCCTGCTTGTAATTATTTCCTCCAATCCGGATGTAGTTTCAAGGGTGGCCAACACTGTCAATCACCTCTACCCTCCTTTGAAACTCCTTGATTATGGGAAAGTGCTTTGCATGTAATCACTTCAGTTACTCAGTAAAACTTCTCGTGTTCCTTCTGCTGTTTTTTGAATTTGGGTATTTAAAGAGGCTTTGCTACCTTTTCCTTACATTCTTTAAAAAATATATTTGGAAGGAATACAACAAGATGGCTTTTAAGTATGATCACACATCTAGTTGTCCAAATTAGCTTACCCAGCCTGGAGGGTCCCTAGGATTGGAGCAGACTATTGGGATGGCAGAGGCATCAGAATGAGGGGCTTTTAGCTGAGGGTTAATCTGAAACTGCAGATTCCAGGGAGATCACAAGCTGGGAACTTGGTAGCAAGCTGTTGCATTTGAAACCATTCATTTTGTCAGAAATTCCCTGGCATGAAGTTCTGGGGTAACTTTATGGGCGATACACTTCTCTGGCCTTGAATTTGGTTTTTTTAAAAAAAAGCAAAAACAAAACAAAACAAAACCAAAAACAAATAAAGCGACCACAGCAAAAGACCCTCTTTGCTGGACCTCCCAGTGCAGGGAATGATAGCTTCAGAAAGAGATTCTCTCTTGATCTTTGAGGGCTATGACCTGCTCTATGATATTATAGTCACTCTGCTGGCAAAATCTGCAAAGGAAGCTGCCAGGCTCCTGATCACAGGGGGTGGTATGGGGTTTACAGGACTGGGCGAGGACTCCCTTCCCAATTGGCTCAGTGACTACAGTCCTTTCAGAATAACCAGTCACTCAAACCACACAGTGCCAGGGGTCACAGATTTCCCCACGTGAACCTCTGCACCCTTAGAAACTCAATCATGAGAAGTATGATGAACTTTCAGATTCAGTAATACATCCTCCTCTTATTTGAAAACTTACTCAAGACTGTATCAGCATCACTTGAAAATAAATACATTTATTAAGCACCTACAATGTTCTAGGAACTATGCTAGGCACTGGTGATACTGAGGTGAATGAGATCTGGCTTTGACCTTCAGGAGATCACAGTTAAATGGAGAAGTTTCTCCTTCTAATGGAGATTGGAATCCTCCTTCTAACTTGCACTGGGCTTAGGCCTTCATTCCCAAGGGATTATTTCTGGTGGAGCAAAATCAAATGATACTTGAACTGCCACAACTCTTCTCAAAGACAGTTTCTGTCCCCTATAACCAATTCCAGTCAAAATCTCCAGGCTGTATGCTCCTGTGTCCCAATTTCCATTTGCTTGATGTAAGAGAGCTAAAGGCAGAAGGATTCTGAATTTTTCACTTAACAGCCAAGAATTAGAGAAAAATTCAAGTAAGAAGAAATGAGGATTTGAATCAGATGGTGACATTGAGAAGATAAGAGCAAAACAAAACAAAACAAAAAAACCTGACAAAATATTTTACATCAACAGGAAAGTAGTTTCTATATTAATTCCTTCAGTTCCACAATCAAAAGGACAAGGAAGGTTGCTTAACACTCATTAACTGTTTGTCAGGTTTTTTGGTGTAATATCTTCACCTTATTCTTTATAAAACTCTTGTGAAGCAAGTACACCATTTCTATTTTATGAATTCTCTTTTTATAAGATAAGGAAACTGAGATTAAACTAAGTTGTCACATAGAGACGGTGTGGAGAAAAGGGAACCTTCCTACACTGTTGGTGGGAATGTAAACTGGTACAGCCACTATGGAGAACAGTATGGAGGATCCTTAAAAAACTATTAAAAATAGAGCTACCATATGACCCAGCAATCCCACTCCTGGGCATATATTCAGAGAAAACCATAATTTGAAAAAATACATGCACCCCAATGTTCATTGCAGCACTATTTACAAGAGCCAGGACATGGAAGCAACCTAAATATCCATCAACAGAGAAATGGATAAAGAAGATGTGATACAGGGCTTCCCTGGTGGCGCAGTGGTTGAGAGTCCACCTGCCGATGCAGGGGACATGGGTTCGTGCCCTGGTCCGGGAAGATCCCACATGCCGCAGAGCGGCTGGGCCTGTGAGCCATGGCCACTGAGCCTGCGCATCCGGAGCCTGAGCCTGTGCTCCGCAATGGGAGAGGCCACAACAGTGAGAGGCCCGCGTACCGCAAAAAAAAAAAAAAAGAAGAAGATGTGGTATACACATACAATGGAATATTACTCAGCCATAAAAAAGGATAAAATAATGCCATTTGCAGCAACATGGATGAACCTAGAGATTGTCCTACCGAGTGAAGTAAGTCAGATGGAAAAAGACAAATATGATATTGCTTATATGTGGAACTTTAAAAAAAGGCTACAGATGAACTTATCTACAAAACAGAAATAGAGTTACAGATGTAGAAAATAAACTTATGGTTACGGGGTGGGGGATAAATTGAAAGATTGTGATTGACACATACACACTACTATATATATAAGAGATAACTAATAAGGACCTACTGTATAGAACAAGGAAATCTCCTCAGTACTCTGTAATAGCCTATATGTGAAAAGAATCTAAAAAAGAGTGGATATGTGTATATGTATAACAGATTCACTTTTCTGTATACCTGAAACTAGCACAACATTGTAAATCAACTATACCCCAATTAAAAAAAAAAAAAAAAAAGGAAAACAGACTTGTAGTTGCCAAGGGGGATGGGGGGAGGGAGAGGGATGGATTGGGAGTTTGGGATTAGCAGATGCAAACTATTATATATAGAACGGATAAATAGCAAGGTCCTACTGTATAGCACAGGGAACTATATTCAATATCTTATGATAATCCATAATGGAAAAGAATATGAAAAAGAATATATGTATATTCTATATATATCTCAATCACTTTGCTGTACACCAGAAACTAACATAACATTGTAAATCAACTATACTTCAGTAGGGGCTTCCCTGGTGGCACAGTGGTTAAGAATCCGCCTGTCAATGCAGGGGACACAGGTTCGAACCCTGGTCCAGGAAGATCCCACATGCCACAGAGCAACTAAGCCCATGTGCCACAACGACTGAGACTGCTCCCTAGAGCCGCTGAGCCACAACTACTGAAGCCCATACACCTAGAGCCCATGCTTTGCAACAAGAGAAGCCACCACAATGAGAAGTCCGCGCACCCAACGAAGAGTAGCCCCCACTCACTGCAATTAGAGAAAGCCGGCGCACTGCAACGAAGACCCAACTCAGCCATAAATAAATAAATAAATTTATTTAAAAAAACCTATACTTCAATTAAAAATTTTTAAGAAGTAAAATAAGTTGGCACAAAAAAAAAGCCAAAAAAAAAAAAAAAGTAAAAACAAGTTATCGCATTTCTGAGGCCATAGCTAATAAGTGGTGAGCTACATTTTAAATTTGTTTACCTCTTTCCAAAACCCTTGTTATTTCCTCTAGAAGTGTATACAATCATTACTTCTGTTTTACAGATGAAAAATTGTTTTAAGGAAGTCATGGAACTGGTCTAGGCTGACATATCGAGGCAAGTTAGAAGAGAGATAGGAGAGCATGGCAAAAGAATAGTAGCTGATGCTTCCTGAAAAGAAAGGATGTGGGTGTCAGCTAATTCAAGATTCTGAACCTGATATGAAAAATGGTAAAGTCACCAAAAACGTTTTAAAGGTAGAAGGGTTAGTAAGTTTAAAGAGGAAGTTAATATGGTGATTTGTTAAACTGACTCTGAGTTGATATACAAATATTTTATTGAGATGACCAGAAGGTAACTAAAGATAATTGAGAGGGTAGGTTATGTGACAGGCTTATTCTGGACATACAGCTTTGAAATTATACCTGCTATTTCCTTTTGATATTCTGGTCTTAACTCTCTTGTTAGCTCTTCCACTTAGCCTTCCCTAGTCCAATCTAAATTTTCCATTCCTACCTACCCATCACCATCTTTTTATGTTCTCATAGCACTTATTATTTCTGAAATAACCTTAATCATTATTTATTTACTTGTATGTTGTCTTTTCCCACTAAAATATAATCTCCAGGTGACCAGGGACCTTTGCTTATCTTGTTTACCAGTGTATCTTCAGAGCCTAGAACTATTATTGGAAGAAAGGCACTCAATAAATTTTTATAGAAAAAATAAGTGAAAGAAAGAAGGAATAAATGTAAATAATTAAACCAAAATATATGTGCGTCTCTGAATTAAATACTGAGGATTCATAATTTAGTGAAGCTTATTACTTGGTGTTAAGGAGTTAAGGCATGACTATAAAGCAGTTTTCTGTGAGAAGGTATTTAGGTATAAGAAAAAAATGAAAGACTAAACTCTGGGGAGCAGCCAAAGACATGGTGTGTGGGACAAAACTGATGCAATGAAAAAGAAAAAGAAAAGTATGATAGAATAATATAAAAACTAAGTGAGAAAATTGCATTGTGGTGAACATTTGTGATACAGGATAAAAAATTAAATTGCATTCACTGATTAATTTCAGAGATAACAAAAATATGTAGGGTCTAGTTAGATGCTAAGTTATTAACTCTATCTTCAGCCTTTCTTATTCAAAAATAAGTAATACGTTAAAAATTTATAGTAATTTTGCTTTTGGCCCCTAACATTCCTGAAATGTTTCAATGGTAATGTGTGAAATACAAATTTGCCTGTGCTTTTTGGATCATATTTACGTAGTATAATAAATATATAATAACAATAGAAAAAATATAATAATCTATGCTACATCTGAAGAGTTAAGTGGAATTATCCTTCTCTACAGCAGAACACATTATTTGGCCTGTTACATATTATCATTTTCCTCTGAAATCAGTGGCCCTATGTGGAGATATGTGTAACATTAGTGGTAGTTCAATAGCTGGAAAAGATTAGCAAGAATGAAAACAATATTTCTCTTGGCAGAAAATTAAAATTACATTTTAATTACTACCACTAAAATTTTATTTTAGTGAAAGTTATACTCAGTTTGTAACTCATGGGGCCACTGTGTACTTTATAGTTAGTTTAGTCTCTAAATTTGTTTGAGTTTTGACTATTTTATCTTGAATGTCTTTGTTGTTATGATATATTCAATGGGAGGTAAAAAACTGACTTCTCTGTTTTTATTTCAGGAATTAAAATAAAGAACTTACAAAACAATTCTATTTCTTTCAGAAGTCATTTTCCTTTCTGTCATTAACAACAATCACTTTAAATTATAGATCCATCTAGAAAATTCATATCCTCTTTTTACATGACTAGATCCTATGTACATTTTTAACCATAGTAGCAGAAAATTAGGTTAATCATGAACACAATTAATGTACCACATTAGTAAGGCCTTGGGTAATTTTTATTCTATTGAAAACAATTATTTTTCATTCTTAAATGTATTGAGTCATTAAATTTTAAAATGGACTTATCTTTTTAAAATATTACACTTCCAGAAATCTTTAACGAATAGTTATCAAAATCTTGGTAAATAAAAGCAACACAGTAATTTCTCTGCACACATTTTGAGTAAATATTTATACATGTGCATTCATTTTTCATTAATATTTTCTTAATTTATTAATAAAGAATGGTGATTTAAATGCATTTTATTTCTATAAATGTTATGAAAGACTTCTTATCCATTGTTTTATTGTTTATTTTGAAACAGCTGCAGTCTAATGTTCCATGCCTAAAGTCCAGTAATACAGGCGTGATTCACCAAGTTCTATATAGATTCAAGTTTTAGGTGAACACAAATTTTAAGAATCAGTGTAGGTGACAGAATCATCTAGTTAAGATGCTTATCTTCATCTTTCTCCCTCATTTTCATGACACAGATTTACTTCAGTAAGATTTTGATTACATCTGCCAGAATGAACAGAACTCAGGTTGCAGTAAATCTGCTTTAGAACTTTGTTTCAAAAAAAAAAAAAAAAAAAGAATGGTAAGCACATGATAGATAAATACTAAAGGAACTCATTATTTCACCAGTTAGCTGCAACCTGCTTTGCTCTGCTGCTCGACTTTCAAGAGGTTATTTTTCTTACTCATTTTAAACTTTATTCTGAAATATGATTTTTTCTCCCACAGGCATTTTGCCAAACCTTAATAAATTTAGTGAGGTCTGACAAGTCTGTTTATATTTTTGTGAACTATGAAGATCAGGGGTTCCTGGAGTAGATGTGAAAGAGTGTAAGGTGTCATTTTGTTAATTTAAAACACATTATTGGACAGTTATTCCTGATCCTAACGGTATCATAATTAAATTTTATTCCAGTTAAAAAACAGGATCTTTAGTTTTAGATGTGGGTGAATATTTCAAAGGTTTTTCTTTGTGATTTATGCATACTTTTTGCATAGTTGTTTTAATTTTTGTGTTCCAAACAGCATTTACTTAATGATATGCATTTTCCCTAATTATGGTGGATTTCAATTTTGAACAAAAGATAAAAATTCTAACACCAAATATTTATCTGTAAATATTACATAAATCATATGTAAATATACGAGCTGATATAACCTTATAAGCATGAGTTAAAGCATGGATTACATGGGAAAATAACCGTTTAAAATTACTGCATTTATGAGGATTTATTATGTGGGAATAGTTTTACTACGTCGTTTTAATACTCCTATAAAATATATTTATGTACATTTTATATTTTATTGTTCCTAAATATCCATGAAGTATGTGAATATTCACAAGGCTGCTTGAAGAAGTGATACTGAGTGGGCACTGAGAGACCACAGTGAACAAAACGTGGAGAAGGAAAATTTGCATCTGGATAGAATTGGTATGCTTTGATCCCCACAGTATCCATCTCCTGGGGTTGTTAGGAGGGTTAAATGGTATGTTGTTATACAAAATTCTTTCTCAGTTCTGGGCACATAATAGTTTGTCAATAGATGGCAGAGTCTACATTATAAGAATTGAATCCAATTGACATCTCTTTAGTTTTTAATTCATGAATAGAGTTAATCTGAGTTTCACTCTGTGTGGATTGGTTCATGTTTATGGCATTCCCTTCTCCTCTGGACTTGGTGATTTACGAGGGCAGTTGAACTTAAGAAAAAGCTGAAGTGAGTGTTTGAAAGGATTGGAATAAGGTGCACTGCTTAAAGAAGCAGTACACATCTTTATGTGTTTGAATGGGAGTAGTTTTATTTTTCTGGCTCCGGGAGGCAGAATCAGGACCAAATACATGAAAGTTATAAATGGTAGACTTCAGATCAAGATGAAAGAGAATTATCTAATGGTACAAATGCTCAACAACAGACAGAGCTACCTAAAATGATGGTGGAGTTCTTGTCTTTGAAGAAGTAAGAGGGGATGAATGACTACTAGTTGAAGGTGTCGCTTGCAACAATGGGTAACTGGGATTTTGGAATCGATATTTTATTTCAATATCGAAGAAGCCTGTAACCACTAATAGGGTTCAGAAAAAATGGAAAGTTATATAGACGTACACAGGAATGGGGCAGTCCTGAGTAATGATCATGAGAAATGACTAATCCCACTGCCATCCACCAGATGGAGAAATCAGTTATATTAATGGACAGGTTTCTCCCCATTTTCCACATTTAATTCAAGTTCAAATTAGAGGAAACCCTTTATCCCTTGTCCTTAGACAACCGTGCAGTATATTACTCTTTTTGTTTTGTTTTGCTTTGTTTTGATAGAGGCTAGTAATGTAGCCTTCAGAAGCAGAATGCTTGGGTACAAATCCTATATCTGCCATATACTAGTTTTACGTAGTAAAACTCAGACCCTCATCTGTAAAGTGGAGATAATAATAGTACCTATCCAGATGTCTGTTGTGATTTTTTTTAAATATCTTCTATATTTTTCAAACATACTATTTCACATAACTCTGTGCCTTATACTTTTTTTTTAAAAAAATAATTAATTTACTTTGGCTGCCTTGGGTCTTCGTTGCTGCAGGCAGGCGTTCTCTAGGTTTGGCGAGCGGGGGCTACTCTTCGTTGCAGTGCGCAGGCTTCTCATTGTGGTGGCTTCTCTTGCTGCGGAGCACGGGCTCTAAGCACGCGGGCTTCAGTAGTTGTGGCTCGCGGGCTCTAGAGCACAGGCTCAGTAGTTGTGGTGCCCCAGCTTAGTTGCTCCGCGGCATGTGGGATCTTCCCAGACCAGGGCTCGAACCCGTGTCCCCTGGATTGGCAGGCAGATCCTAAACCACTGCGCCACCAGGGAAGCCCCTGTTGTGATGATTTTTTAAATTATTTTGTCTCATATTATTTTTTCCACATCTTTATTTGAGTATAATTGCTTTACAATGTTGTGTTAGTTTCTGCTGTACAACAAAGCCAATCAGCTGTGTTTTGAATAGTGCTCCCATAAATGTTTATTATTATTTATGATCTGGAGTTAATACGTTTAACTTACGGCAAAATTAATAAGGGAGATAACCTGGTGATTTCCCATGCACATTTCTTAAATTAATGAAAATGGCATGTCTAGTTAGTTTTAAATTAGAAAATACAGTGAAAATATTAAGGCTGCAGAAACTGGAAATGGATGGATAGTACTGACTAGCCATCATCATGACCAAAAACTACGATAAGTGAGGAAGAAAGGAAGAGAATAAACCCAGTTCTACTTGCTTACTCAACAGTTTAAAAATCACAGGAAATGTAATACAAAGAATGGAAACACAAAATGAAATGTAAAAATACATGAAATAATGTAATATATCTCTAGTGGCTCTCTAAGGTTATCATTGCTAGGCTTATTGGTAGAAGATAACTCATCCTATGGATGGGGATCATATCTCCTTTCCTTTGTATGGTCTCATATCTATTAGCACATTGGGCAGTCAAAGATTATTAACGTTATTTCCCAGCAGGTGCAAGAATTGGAGTAGGTTTTGACATATGATTTTATGTTTGTAGTAAGATGTGTAAATACAACAGTCATCCAAGAAACTGTAAATGGGTTGGAGGGGATAAAAATACTTTCAATTACCCACTTTACACCCATAGGTCCTAGAGTATGTGGCCAGGCTTTTTAGCAAAATCCATCTGTGTTTGACAGACTTTGTGTAATTCCTATAACTATTTTTCTGCTCCTTTTTAATAAATTATTTGGCTTTTTCTTTGCACTGCTAAGTCAATTTTTCAGTTACTTTTGCACAAGAACTTTGGATTTACATCCCAGAGGAGGCTCTGGGAAGTTTTAGGGTATCAGATAAACTTGGACTGGAGGAGTGCCAGACATATAAAAGAGTCTCCAACAAGGATAATACTAGTTGTAAAATCCTCCTTCCTTAGGAATCTGAATAGATAAAGGAAAAGATAGTTTTGCAACTTCCCCTTTCAAACATACAGATCTCTGTCTTTCAAAACAGCAGTATTGTTTGCTAATCTTCCTGCACTGTCAAGTGTGATTTTTTGGGGCTTTCTCCTGATTACTTGAATAGACAGCACATTGCAAAACGTCTCTCTCAGAGAGTAGTTAGTGCATTATTGCACAGGGCAAGGCAGAAACCACTATGAGGTTAAGATTGCCATCACAGACTGGTTAGTACAGACGGTTTTTTTTTTTTTTTTAAAACTTACATATTATATCATTCAATCAGGACTTCTTGAATACTTACTAAGTGAAAATACATATGAAGTGAAAGCATCTTTCCAAATTACCTTTCCAAAGGTAATTTGGAAAGATACAAGGAAACACAAGGCTTAACTCCTACCTTTAAAGAGTTTACAAACTACTGAGGGAGGTTAGACATACACATATGTATTAGTTTTTATTGTTGTTGTAACCAGTTACTACAAACCTGGTGGCTTAAACAATAAAATTAATTACCTTAGTTAGTGTAAGTCAGAGGTCTGACATGGGTTTCGCTAGGATAAAATCAAGATAACAACAGGGCGATGTTCTTTCTGGGGGTTCTAGGGGAGAATCTGTTTCCTTGCCTTTTTCAGCTTCAAGAGGCTACCCCAATTCCTTAGCTTGTGTCCCCTTTCCTTCATCTTCAAAGTCAGCAATTTGCACTTCTCTGACTCTTTATCAGTCATCATGGCTCTCTCTCTGAAATAGCTGGGAAAGTTTTTCTGATTTAAAGGACATTTGTGATGAGATAGCACCCACTTTGATAACCAAACAAAATCTCCCATCAAAAGATCCTTAACCTTAATCACATATGCAAAGTTTCTTTTTCTCTTTTGCTATGTATATTCATTGGGTTGATGGGTTAGGACACAGACATCTTTGGGAGCAATTCTTCTGCCTACCACAACATGTGTAATCACTGCGGCATCTTTAGCGTCTAGCAGAGTGCTCCATAAATGTTTTGAATCAATGAATGGAAAGATTTATAAAGCAATATATTAAAGATACAAGGAAAGTGTGTTTTGGGTTTTGGAAACAGATATCACTTGTACATAAATTTACAAGACCTGGCTATGGCTACAGAAATATATAGTTGTTTGAAGGAAAAGATTTCAAGTCAAAAGATTCAAAGATATCTATTTAGAATTTATTATAAGTACATGCTTATAGATATGTCATTGGATGTTGTTAAATTATCAAAAATAAATCTAATTTGATGCATGTAAATAGTTCCTAAGTTTTGCTATTACAAATCATGCACTGTTAAGATAGTATTTATTAGAGCTGAAATCAATCTCAATAGAGCATCAACGGACACAGACCTTGGGTTTTGCCTTAAATCAATGTCTAAAGATGTATGTCAGAGAACAGGGGATATTTGAGTGTTCTATAAAAGTAGAACTTTGCTTTCACTTTAAATTTTTTTTTTTGTAAAGAGCAGACTTTGGGTCACTTAAAAATGTAGCGGTCTACTAAACAGTAAACTGGCTTTCCTTAGAGGAGTTTATGGTAGTTTTGACCAATAGATTTTATTTATGCACTCATGTGTGTATCTGTAAGCCTATGTGCATAAAATTAAATGGTGAATTTACTACTATTTTGTCATGCTGTTTGAAGACAAACATCAAAAATTTTGGATACGTTAGGTGAAAATTCATAAAGCTTATTCAGAATCTAAATAGTTTTTGGTAGTCACTAAGATATTCCAGACAGTGCTGTAGGCTCTAACTGGCAAGGTGGACAATATCTATTCAACCATTTCCTCTGCAGACTTGAATGTAAAATGAGTGGGTAGCTTGAGTTACTTGGAAATAGGAAAAAAGCAGTGAACATTTTAGCATTGAGAAAGGGAGTTGATAAGAATCTTTTGGATAAAACATGCTGGCATTTAATACCTTTTTTACTGATTTAATGGAACAGAACACAAATACTGTTAGTTTCTTGATGCTGTATTTCCTTTAAGTAACTTCAAGGAATTTATTTTAATGACATTTATCCAAGCAAGATGCCAATGCAAAGCTGAGCATGCCCAAAACTTTTTACATTTTAAATTACCAAATTATTTTACTTATATTTAATTTTCACTCACATTACTTTATACTATGGAATTCTGTGGCTCTTTCTACTTCCCTAGATTAGTTAATACATGGATACATATGGAAAACTTAAATTCATACTTAGTGCCACTTAAAATTTATCACAAAATATTAACAGACACTTCGGATTAAATAACTGTTAAATACTAGGGGTTTTCCTAACATCATCATGCCAAGAACATGTCTTCCCACTGAATTTTAATTTAGGTATTTTCTGTTTGAGATATTAAATGACAAGAGCGTCTAAAAGGACAATAATAATTAAAATTGTATTGCATTCCTAAATATTTCCCACGTGCTTTGTATGACTATTCGCTAATCACTATGTTACCAAGGCTACTGCCCCAGCATCATACCCCTGCCTCTCCCTTGAATGGAAACCAATCACTCTTACCTAAATTTCAAGAGGAAACTGCAAAGAGAAAACAACAAGAACTGGTTAGAACCAACTAGGCCCAAGATGGTGGAAGACTTGACTTCCAGCAGTCCTTGAGCCTCATACACTCATTGTAACACATCAGCATGCTAAATGACACATCCGCCAGTGCCATGACAGTTGACAATTGCTATGACAACAACCAGAAAAGCCCAAGCAAGGACTGAAAAGGAGGGTTGCATCAGTTCCGGGTCCAAACCACACCCATGTGAATAAGTCATGACTATTCCTTCCAATTTTTCCTTTTCCCCACCCTTTACCTCAACCCTCCTATAAATTTGGTGTCTCTGCCCAAATTGGGTTGAGAAGTTGATTTGTGAACTAAGTTCTTGCTTTTCAATTCTTTGGGCATCGAATAAAGCTTGTGCTGTTTTAGTCTCAGCATCAGTTTCATTATTGGCTATGCAAATCCAATTGGAAAAAGAACCTCCCTGGCTGAGACAAGGAGGTCTAGGCTGTGGCTAGGGCCCCGGCGTGGGGGCCAGTCAACCAATTCAGCAACAATTACTATAATTAATAATTATAAAATAAATATAATTATAAATAATTGTTACAAGAAGTTGTCCTCTCCCTGGACCCACAGATCAGGCATCGCGAGATTTTTACTCTCTGACAGGCAGAGTCGATGTTCCTACTCAGCCCTGAAACAGCTACAGAAGACAGACCATTGCCCCTCTACTTCCCATAAGATTATGGGAGTAAAATCTCTGAGCTGGGAATGAGACAGGAGGGAAGGGGGCAGGGCACAACTATTAGCCATTGAGGATAAGACAAAAACTGGTTAGAACAAACTAGGCCCAAGATGGCAGAAGATATGACTTCCAGTAGACCTTGAACATCATTATATGCTCATTGTAATATATTAGCATGTTAAATGACACACCAACAGGCGCCAGGACAGTTCTGAGGCCGACCATAAAAGGCCAAAAATTGAGGGGACTTCCCTGGTGGTCCAGTGGGTAAGACTCCTCGTTGCCAATGCAGAGGGCCCGGGTTCCTCCCCGGTCAGGGAACTAGATCCCACATACATGTCGCAACTAAAAATCCCACATGCTGCAAGTGAGACCTGGCACAGCCTAAATACATAAATAAATATTTAAAAAATTAAAAAAAAAAAAAAAGGAGGTGGAGAGGAACATGGGTTAAAGGCCTATGAAGCACCTCAGGGTCTTGTAAAACTGAGCAATGACCCAATTCCTGGAAATTTCCTCCCCTTCCCCAAAATGGCTGGAATAATCCTCTCTCTCATTAGCCTATGAAATTACCCAGCCTGTAAAAACTAACCACCCCATATTTCGGGGACTCTTGCCTTCTGAGATGGCCCACCCACTATCTATGAAGTGTGTATCTCCCTGAATAAACTTGCTTTCACTTAAAAAAATTATTACAACCCTAATTTTAATCAGTTTGCCAATGAATAGAGTGAATTAATTTTTCCAGTTTGCTCAGTAAGTGAAATAATTAGGACTTGAACTAGCTAGTCTTGACTTTGCACTCTTTGCATACATTAAGAAAGAATTAAATAAATCCATAATAAGGAATGTTAAATTGTAGGGCCTTAAGGTTATATATTGTATAGAAATCCTGAATTAAAAATTAAGCAAGACACTGTTTTTTTTCTGATAATTAACTTGTCAGATGATGCAGAATAACCATAACATGAAATAGCACTTCGGAGAGTTAGGAAGTTGTTTCTGAGCAAAAAGTTAGGGAGAAAAAACGCAAAACAAAACCTAAAACCTGGAAAAAATATTAGTATACCTTTAAACACAAGAAATGTTATGATAAATATATTGTTTTGGGGTTGGATAGAATAGCTAAAGAAATTATTTTATTTACTTTTAAAAGGAGGTTATAACCTCTCTTATTCATAAAAATAAAAAATAAAAGTTTAAGATAGCTATAATCGAGTGTTCTCCATTGTGGGTGTCCTGCTAAATGTCATCACCTATTCAATAAATGAGGTGGAATTCTGTTTTAGAGTTTCAGGGTGAGAACACTTGGTTCATTCTAGAGTTATTTTTCTCCCGTCATTCAGGATTAGATTAAAGCATCCAGCAACATACTTCATCTGTCCTTTAAGGCTGGCATTTTACATAAGTTTGTTATTTTCCCCTAATATTGTGAATTGAAACAGCATATAAATTTAGCAATTAAAAAAAAAAAGTTTCAGGAACCATGAATTTGCCTCCTCATATTCAATGCCGCATTGCCAGTAAAAAGTGATGTTTCTGATGGATTTGGCTCTATAAAGTCTCCAGGGGTCCAGTGAGTACAAATAGTCCCAAACCTGAAAGGGGTAAGAAGTCAGCCAAGGACCCTACCGTTTAGAGTAAGGAGTCCCAGGCTCATAGATTAGGAATTTAAGGGTAAGCTTGCTTAACAACCTAAACCCCATTGCCTTACAAACTAGATAGAAATTCAGTCATTTAAAAAAAATTACCAAGGTTATTATGTTATATGGGACCATGCTATCATAGCATTAGTTAAATAGCTCTTTAAGTAACTCATAAGTAGGGCCAATAGACCAGATGAGCTATGTACAGTATAGAATATTATAAGGAAAAAACACTCCCCCCCCCGCACCCCCCAACACACATACGTCCACATTCATGTGAAAGCAGTACTCAACCAGGTGAAGCCTTTTTCTCTCAAGTTTGAAATATAATTCCTGGTATTGAGTGCCATCTGGTAAACGGAGTTGCCCTCAGATATCCCCAAGACCACAATAAACATGCAACATGTATAGATAATAAAAAGGAAACCTCAATTTTATTGTGTGGCTTTTTAGATGTAAAAAATAAATGGATCAAACAGTCGCTTTGAAAAATTCCTTACTGTGAATATTTGTTTTCTTATACTAATGATTTTATCACTGTGGGATTCTAAACTCAGAAAAAAGACATGATTCCCTAAATTCATACATTTTACTAATACGTCAGTGTCCAATGTACCAGGTGTGGAATACTTAGGCTTTATAAGTTTGGGGGCACTCCACATTTAACAAAGCAGCCAACACCTGGAAATACTAAAAGCTGGCCTCTAAACACAAGGTGATAAGTGTTAGTTAACTAGGCCCCCTGGATTCAAAGAATGGCCCCTCGTGGCTCAAAAAAGAAAACTGAAAATGCAGCATCATAGTTTAGTTTTAGCTCAGATTTCCTGGTGTTCTCAATGCCTATCTTCTCTTTACTCCCCAAAGGCAAGGGATAGCTCTAATCATGACTGTCCTTTTGGTTTCAGAGGAATTTTTTCTAACATACCCTGCAATTGCTTTATAGACATTAATGAACTGCATGAAGAAAAATGAAGATTTCTGCTTAAGTATGTATGATACATTTCTACAGAAAAAATAACCCTGCTTTTTCACACACTGGACCATTCCTACCTTGTGATGATGTTACTGTCATTTTCCTGGATGTTGCCTTGTGGTCTTACCACAAATTCTGCAGCAGATTTCCTGGGAGTGTGGCAAAAGTCAGGGGTAAGGGTTGAGCCTATGATTTGATTGAGTAAACATTAAACTTTTTAGTGGTAAATCAATGTTGAATTAACTTTAAAAACCTTACGTTACATCTATAATGCATCCTAAAGTCCTGCCAGCCGTTTTCAATTAGGTCATTTTTTTAAAAAATGTAATAGACAAAGACCTACCACTTTCCCAGAGACCCTATACTTGAATGTATGGGTTGTATCACATTCCTTAGTAGACAGGTGTTTTGTTAAAAATACCTATTTTAAAAACTTTTTCTCACGACAAATTTTTCTGTGCTTGGTCTGTCCTGTGCGCCTGACATATCCTCCGAACAATGACCTGTCTTCTGTTCAAAAGACAAAGTAATTTGGAGTCCTGTTATACTTGTTCAAACTATGTAAAATACTAATAGAAAGAAAGTTGGGGGATTTCAAAGTAAATGTCACCAACGTACAGATTAATTTTTAGTATTCTTTTTCTTTCATCTTTAACAGCCATTGTTTTGCTCTACCCCTCTGCTTGAGCCTACAATTACATTAAAAGGACATTTAAATGACATCTTAGACTAGATAAACATTATCTAATAGAACTTTCTGCAATGATGGAAATATTCCGTATCTGCATTGTTCATGATGGGAGCGACATACATTTGACGGTTAAGTATTTGAAACATTGATAGTGCAACTTTGAAAGTTTAGTTTTAATTTTACTTAAGTTTTTACATAGCCACATATGGCTTGTGGCTAACATGCTGACAGCACAGGGTGAGGTTTTTACATGGCCATTGTACCCTGTCTTGAAGAAATTTTCAAATAAACATGCTATCATGCCTACTTTTATCATATTGTTTTCTGATTCTGCTTCACTTATTTATAAATGTTTTCTATCTGCTCCAAAGTTTTAGTTGAACTAGTACTCAGTGTTAGACATTAGACACTTTTAAATTTTGTTTTCTGAACAGCAATTACCCAATAAACATTTTCTATCCCTAGAACATATACTCCTTCACTAGGAGCTACTGTTAAAGGTACCTGTGTCTTAGTCTTTTTGAGCAGCTACAACAAAACACCACAGAGTGGGTGGGTGATAAAGAGCAGAAATTTATTTCCCACAGTTCTGGAGGCTGGAATTTCAAGATCACGGCACCAGCAGATTTGGTTTCTAGTGAAGGCCTACTTTCTGGTTCATAGATGGTGCCTTCTTGCTGTGTCCTCACATGGTGGAAGAGGCAAGGAATCTCTCTGGAGTCTCTTTTATAAAGGCACTAATCCCTTTCCCAAAGTACCTCCCAAAGACTCTACCTAATACTACCTAATACTATCATCTTTGGGAGTTAAGATTTCAATATTTGAATTTTTGGGGGGACACAAACATTCAGACGGTAGCACCTTGGATATAAGTCAAGGCAAATTAATGTGTCAACTAACACTTTATGTACATGCTCTGAAATGAGCTGTATTATCTAAAGGAAATCAATACAAATCATAATGAATTTTGCAATATTTCCTACATTAAAGGTAATCAACACAATTGTTTAGTGGTGAGGCCTACAGATGAAAAATTACCATTTAGAGGGTGGAAAAAATAAGTAGGGAAAGAATGAGAAGATATGGTTGCATGGGAAAGATAAGCCATCTCAAAGATGACACAGGTACTTTTTTTCTTACATTGAAGGCAAGAATTGCATAAAAGTATAGTGACCACTAAAGAATTCATATAAGTAGAATAATGAAATTTTAAAGCTAGGAAGAAGGTTGAAAATCGTTCAGTCTGGATCTGTCCGTGTGGCATAGTATTTGATAGCAGTGACTTGACACCTGGATAGCTGTGGCTTAGAATCGCATGCTATTGGCAATTTAACCTAAAGTGAGTTACTTATGATCTCTAAATCTCAGTTTTTTAAATCTGTAAATCAGAGACAATAATAATACTTACCTCTTATACTTATATAGCTTCTGTTCAGGGGTGGGTGGGTAAGTGAGATAACACATTTGAAATGCTGAGCCAAGTATCAATACCTGCTACAGAGTATCCCACTTTAGTGGTAGGGAAACTGAGTTTTAGGGAGATTAATTAACTTTCTCAATTGTAACTGGGATTTGAAACCAGGCATACGACTAAACTGAGTCTACAGGAGTAGCAGTAGCAAACAGAATGGTATCACGTACGTGCCAATCACTTAATAAATGAAACGACTAGTCCAAGAGTGCAGAACTCATTAGTGGTCTGCAGAGCACAAAGTCCTATCAGTTTCACTCTGATGTAAATGCAAACATCACTGGTGCTTGAGAAACAGGAGGCTTTTGACGACAAGGACCTTTCTTTTCTTTTTGGGGGGGAACCAAGTGCAGGCTTTAAAAAAAACTACAGGGGCGTACATTTTTCCATTCAATCAATCCAGTTTACATGGAATACTAGAGACCTTAAACTTATGAAAGATTTAAAATGATATTATATGGGCAATGAATATCTATCCTGTATTTAAGTAATTACACAAATTATAGCATTTAAAGTATTCTCCTTATATTTTGTTTCATCAAAAATTTTTCAGAAACAGTTTTGGGGATTTACACAGTTTAACACCTAAGGAGTATAAAGGTAAGAGCAGGGCATGGGGAAAACATCATTATTATAATTTAGAAAGAAAAAGTATTATCAAGACAAAGTAAAATAACAGCACAATTCATTATTTTATTTGTGTAATTTATCATAGTTTTGGGAAATTTTAAATTGTTTATATTTTGGTTTGTTTTGTAAATTATTATTAAGCATCTCCTATGTTTGGTCTTAGGCTAATTTTAGTGATTATAATCTTGTACAAAAGACATGTGGTTCTTCTTATGAGGTTTACAGAAGTTAACCCCATCCTATGGGTTGTGACCAACAATGTTCAACTCTCCCACCTGAGTGTTTATTCCTTTGGGATCTTGAACAAGTTATTTAATAATAATAATAATTTACTTAAGTTTCCTCAACTATAAAGTGGGAATTATAATAATTCTTTTTAATGTAGGTTTATTGTAAGGATTAAATAAGAATCTTTTTAAGAGTACTTGGTACAATGCTTAGCATACACTAAAAACTCAATGCATATTAGCTGTCATTTCAATATAGATAAACCAAATAACCTGTCAAAATAGAAATATAAGTAAATAATTCTAAATAAGGTTAAGCATTTATTATATTTAATGTGCCAATAAAAAATTGTGAAAATATGTGACCTGTTAAATAAGTTTATTCAATGTCTTTTCAGTGCCCTGAATCTCTTATCCAGGATAGATTTTGCCCCAAGCTATAATGATAATTGCAATTATGCTTATGGCCCTGATTCTGTTTTCTCTGAGAAAGAGAAAACAAATAGAAAGAATGGTCTTCATTCTTTACCTATAAGAATTTACTTACAGAAAAATCTAGCTTCTTTAAAAGGCGTCTGAATCCCTAGTAAAGCACAGGAGATACCATGGGGCAATTCAGAATCATGGTCACGCAATATACTGAAATTGAGCATTGTAATAGAAAGTGAAAAGGAAAGTAAAATAGGCTGACAAATGATTTTTAAGTTTGCTTGGTTTTGTTTCTATAAGGAGAAAATGATCAAAGAGAAGGATTAACAATAGGAAAAGGTAAGATGAAGTGGATTCCTCAAAACTAGTTCTTAATCACTAGCTTCTCTAGCTCTCCCCCAACCTTAGGTTCTTTCTGGAGGTGGGGGTGGACTGAACTGGAGGATGAGTGAGCACTGTGCAGGGAAGGCTGTCTGTGGATGGTTTTAATTTCGCCCACTACCATCTCTGTACAGCTGCACACTGCTCCAGAGACATTCCACATTATGCCCACTTTCCTTTCTTCTGTGGACAGAGACACTGTTCCTACCTGTACCCATTTCAGAGATACACAGGGGCAACTATCCTCCCAAATCCATTAAAAATAAAGCAAGCTCTTACCTAAAGTAATCAAAGCATCACCTCAAGGTGCAAAGACAAATCTCTAGATAACAAGTGTCTGTCCCTTATCTCCACCGCCACCCCAGTGCAAGCTCCTCCTCTCTCCGCTTAGATTTAGGGAGGCTGCTGAGCACATGCAGGTGGGACGGAGCTAGAGAAGAGAGGGGTATGAATTATTTATGAATTCAGCCCCCTTAAGAGATTTCCAGTGAAAGTCAGTCTTAGAAGTTACCCACATGTGTGAGTGTGTATGTGTGTGTGTGCACAAGGACATCTAATCCATGCCACATTTATCTGTCAGGGAGAGGCAGTGGGTGATCCCAATGTCTTAGACGTTTTAAGAGGAGTACATGACCAGATTTTATCACAGACCCCAAATCAGACACATTTCTTCTATGTGCTTTTGGTACCTTTGTGGTGACTGGGGAGCTTAGCTCAGCTTCTGAAAAAAGCTACCTGCTTTGAGCCCATTGGGCAGGGGCAATTTTCCTGCCTGACAATGTGGGTGCTTTTGTTTTGCTTGTTTATTTATTTTTACCCCACAATAACATACCCTTTTCTCACCGGACCTCTTGCTACCTGGGCTGGACCTGTCTGCGCTCTGCCTGCCAGCCTGCCTCCCCCCTCCTTCCCGGGCTCTGACCACCTGGGGAGCCTGTGTCCGTGTTTGGAATCCCTGGATTGCTCCAGTAGTGAAACGAGAGAGATTAGGAGCTGACGCACATTTGACAGAAAGGCAGTGCTTTGCTTTCTTCTTATGCTGCTTCCCCTTCCTCTTTTCCCAAATAGAGATGTAAACACGTGTATTTTCCTGTTTTAAATTTAGCGAATTGGTCCTCTGACTGTGCCTTGATTTAGCTACTGGGCTGAGCCTTGCAGCTCCTTTCCCTGCTCGGATAGGAGCCACTGGGATCTGGAGCTCCAACTTCCAAATTGAAGCTGGCCTCAGGCCAGGTGACCTTCTCTTTGTAAGTTTCTTTCCTCAGCAGAGTGGGGGTGGGGTCGTGGGGAGCTGGGATCTGTTTGGTGCTGTTGGGGGGTGGGGGGTGGTGAGGAAAGGAGGGGGGTGGAAGAGAGTAAAGGGCTGTTGTTAAACAGTTTCTTACCGTAAGAGGGAGTTCAGACCTAGATCTTTCCAGTTAATCACACAACAAACTTAGCTCATCGCAATAAAAAGCAGCTCAGAGCCGACGGGCTCTTCTAGGCACTGAGTCGGAACAGGATTCTTTCACGCAGGCATCGCCAGTGGGATCCGCCAGCACATCCAGCAGCACCATGTGGGTGACCAAACTTCTGCCAGTCTTACTGCTGCAGCACGTCCTCCTCCACCTCCTGTTTCCCATTGCCATCCCCTATGCAGGTTAGTTTTCTCTTTTCTTCCTTCTTCTTCTTCTTCTTTAACTCTCTCTTGCTAACATCTCCTTTTCCTAATGCTCTCTCTTTACCCGATTCCCAGCATCCTTCCTTAACTCTGTATGTGGTATGGGTTTTTAAAATCTCTCATTCAGCTTTCTTTTGACATTCTCTTTCTGTTTGAAAAGCATTTAAAAAGATACTTAGCATCCCCTCTGTTGTTTCCATCCCCCTCCCCATTGATCCAGCCCCCTCTCACTTAGCCTGATAGGGATGGTGGGATGGGAGCGAGATGCTAACACTGGCTGAGCTTTGCTGGTTTGGATAAATTTAAAGCTGAAGAGAGGGGGGGAAAGTGATGGTCAGTACAGCAGGGACATGGTTTTTTTTTTTCCCAGAGGAGAATTTTCCATGACAATCCACTACCCCACATCACTCAGTCAACATTCAGGGCCAAATCATGACTTAATAATTTTCATTTGGAGAAGGCAGATTAAAGTCTGAGTATATGCATGTTATAAAAATGAAAGAGAAAGCCTCTCTCCTAAGGTCTCATTCTTTCTGGGTATGGATGCCTGCCCTTTTGAAACTGCAGGGCCAAGGAGGCAAAAATTGTGTGACTCTGATTATAGCTGTAGAAATGCTCCTTTCAGTCTCCCATTTTCTCCCCAGAATTTACAGGTTGGGAAGGAGTTGCTTGGGAGTTCATATTGCCTGGAAGTTTAGAGGTTTCATTTGCTGCTTTGGGAAGTTTTCTGTTGTTATCAGGGCAAGAGGAAACATCTGTATTTGGTTGTGTTATCATTGTCGTGGCTGGGATGCCAACGGGAGAAGGTAGTGAGCATCATAGGTGGGCACAGGGGAATAAAAGAATGGAATAAATGCCCAGACAGTAGACATAGTTTTTTTAAATAAGACAGAGAAATATCTCAGTTATATCTTTTGAGATAAGTTAAATATGACATCTATCAGACCTCCAATCTAGTTTCCAATGTAATACAAAGGTTGAAAACACCAAGAATTTGCAAAATGATGAGGAAAATCAGTCCCACCTGGCTTTCTTCGATTTTGTGATGTCCCTTTTGGAAAACAATGCTGTGTGGGAAGTGTCAGTTCGAGAACATTTATGTTAGATTTCTGAAGAGGTGAAAAAAAAAAAGTTCAATCTAGCAGGTTATCACCTTTGAGATGGGTCATGTTAAAATTGATTCTTATATGACATTGCTGCTTTGTGGGATTCTGAGTATAAATTGAAATGACAGCTAATATTTTGAGGAGTTTCATTTTCAAAGATCAAAATGTTGATGGGCTGAAGTAGAATATGGTTACCTGGAATCATCTGTGCTTATGCATGGGGAACACAGTGTGGAAAACCCAAACAGTAGATCAACCATAGACAATGTCTATTTGTTTTTGGCATGCATTGCGAAGTTTTGGCAGGAGATATACATTTGTAATTATATTTCATTTTGGCTAATGTTGAAATGACCGCGTTTCCTGAGGATAGGGGGAATGCAGCCCAAGAGTATGCCGCAGGCAAGGAGAGGCCAGTTGGGAATTACAAGTAATAGAATAATTCCTAAAGTGGATAATGCTAAAATTGTTAACAAAATAGGGTCTGCCTTTGTCTGGGTGGCAACTTTATTTTGATAGTTTTTTAAAAAAATTACATTCCTCAAAGTGGAAAACATGGATAGTCCTCTTAGAACATATAAAGAAAGTCTGTTCTTTTTTATATCATCTAACATTGAACATTTAGAATTTTGTTGTTACTTGCTTAGGTTATACTTTTTGATTTAGCTTATGAGTCTGCTTTTTTACCTATTGTGAAATAAGACAATATTTGAAAAGAAGTGGATACTATAATGAGGTGACAACCAGTTATGAGCAGAATATATTATGGAGATATTTTTAGAGAAGTTTCAAAAAACTTAAAGAAATGTTCAATATATTAGACCCAAGCCATCTTTATAGGAATTGGTTTACACAGGATTATCCTCTGTCCACTCCCACCTACACTGGATACAAATATCCAATCCCCTCTAACAACAACAACAAAACATTAAATGAGCACCTACTATCAAGGAGGCTGTAGGAGATGTACAGATGAACAAGCGAGAAAGAAACCTACATTTGTTTTTTTTGTTTTGTTTTGTTTCTTTTACTGACTCTGCACCCCAATACCTTCATTTTTCTTTTAACATTTTATTGGCGTAGGCGTATAATTGCTTTACAATGGTGTGTTAGTTTCTGCTTTATAACAAAGTGAATCAGCTATACATATACATATCTCTCCATATCTCCTCCCTCTTGCGTCTCCCTCCTACCCTCCCTATCCCACCCTTCTAGGTGGACACAAAGCATGGAGCTGATCTCCCTGTGCTATGCGGCTGCTTCCCACTAGCTATATATTTTACATTTGGTAGTGTATATATGTCCATGCCACTCTCTCACTTTATCCCAGCTTACCCTTCCCCCTCCCCGTGTCCTCAAGTCCATTCTCTACATCTGCGTCTTTATTCCTGTCCTGCCTCTAGGTTCTTCAGGACCATTTTTTTTTTTTTTAGATTCCGTATATATGTGTTAGCATACGGTATTTGTTTTTCTCTTTCTGACTTACTTCACTCTGTACGGCAGACTCTAGGTCCATCTACCTCACTACAAATAACTCAATTTCATTTCTTTTTATGGCTGAGTAATATTCCATTGTATATATGTGCCACATCTTCTTTATCCATTCATCTGTCGATGGACACTTAGCTTGCTTCCATGTCCTGGCTATGGTAAATAGTGCTGCAATGATCATTTTGGTACATGACTCTTTTTGAATTATGGTCTTCTCAGGGTATATGCCCAGTAGTGGGATTTCTGGGTCATATGATAGCTCTATTTTTAGTTTTTTGAGGAACCTGCATACTGTTCTCCATAGTAGCTGCATCAATTAACATTCCCACCAACAGTGCAAAAGGGTTCCCTGTTCACCACACCCTCTCCAGCATTTATTGTTTGTAGATTTTTTGATGATGAAACCTACATTTGTTGAGCGACTGTTATGGACCAAGTTCTAAAACAAAGCTTATTTAATTCTAATAAGATTGGCATTACTGGATTGACTCATCTTACATGAGGAAACTGAAGTTAAAGATCTTAATTTTTTTCTTATTATCTTACATATTGGATAGAGCTGAGATTCCTACCCAAATCTATGTGAATGAAATATGCAATGTGCATTTTTCCCTTTTATTTATATTGAATACAGCAGCGATGAAATCAACTGAAACTCGCTCTAAAAAATCCATTTTGCTAAGTAAGAACAATTCTGTGTTAGAAGTATTATTATGTTACGGTGGAGAGTTCATTTCTAGCTCAGAAGATCGAACCAGGTTTAGGGAGTATGCAATACTCAAGTTGAGTGTGAAAATACAGGTAGTAGTACGGTCATTACTTAAGTCAGGGGAACACAAAGTGGCTGAAGGTACCGAAGCGAGGACAGGCAATCATGTAGGGCTGGTGTACTGAGTACCTGAGGAGGAGTATGGCCTGGGTTTGGAAAAGTAAGAGAGACTAGCACGTACGCTTGAATATCATGCTAAATTACACTATTTTAAACATTATGGGTCACAGCTGGAAGGTTCTGAGTTGACAAGATACCTGACTGAAGTGTGGTTGTTTTAGTTGGTGTGTGGAGGAGAGCTGCAGGCAGAAACAGACAGTGAAGGAAGAGACCAGGAGGAGGATGAATGAGGAAGTGTCATGGAAGTAGGAGGAGGGAAATATCTAGGGAGGTCCCTATTCTCACACTGAACATCATTTCATTTGTAAATCTTTTTGGAAGAGATACTTATGCTGCTTCTCAAATACCAACATTTGATTTAAATCTGACTTGACCCCTTCCTGACATCTTTATTTATGATATTGTTCCCTTCTCTAAAGAAGGGATGAAAATTGTCCACTTGTGAAACCCAAGTCCTAGATAATAGAAATGAAGATTTGGACTTGTATTTATGATTTTTGCCTTTGGGAAGTAAATCTCCAGTCACCACCATTCCCTTCCATTAATTATTTGTGTACTTTCATCTTAACATCTTGCCACTTCAAGCTGTTAATCACTAATCATGTGGGTAGATTTCTCAGAATATGTGGAGCCAGATTCCTGCTTCTTTCCACACCCTGCAAATCCTTTCCTTTGCATGATTTTTCTTTGAAGTCAATGGTTAGTCCATACAGAGAAGAAAATATATGAGGTACTGAGAGAAATGAGTGTGAGGCCCAGGGACCAGAGGGAGAAATGTGTCTTTCTTCAAGCACCTTGATACATTTGACCCTACTTTCTGTTTGTAGCTTTTCACTAAGAGCCTAATGATTTCAGTTTTAAAATAGGGACTTTGGTTTCTTCAGGAAATATAGCTACAGAATGTTTTCCCATACTGAGGGAAGAGGGAAAAGGAGTTGCAATTTAAAATATAAGAAAGCATGACAAAGTTGCAGTGATCTCTTACCCTTTGATTTCATTTCAATGTTTTGTTTATAAACTTCAACTAGCAGTCATGCACAAAAAATAGTAGGGAAAAATCTGATCCAAAGATATTTTTGAGTTTCTTCCCAAATTAAGCTTGTTTTTTAACTGTTGTTAAAACAAGCATCAGTTGTTAATACATATGGAAGAGAAAGTTAAAAGTATTTTCAGCAAAGGAATTTTATTTTCAGTTGCTGTTTTTTGAATGACTTCTGTTTTGAATTTTTCTTTTATTGAAGAAGGAATTAATTTTATTGATGTGTGGATTACATGACGTACAACTAGCTTGAACTTCGCATTTTTGAATAATTAGTTACTGACCTAATGATATGACTGAATTATAAGGGAAAGCTTCTAAGTCATGAGAAATAAAGAGTGAGAAGGGAATCTTAGTATCTGGTTCTGATTGCCCCTGATTAGATTTGTAGCCCCAGACAAGCTTTTCTCTCCTATTTATTATCTAGTAAAGGGAAATCATAGATTTATTTGCTTTTCAGGATACTTTTTGATCTTTAGATGAAAGGTAGTGATCGAAAGTTTATCAGCAAGCAAGAGTAGACTATTTTTATGACGTACAGCCAGGCATTAACACATTTCAATAGGACAGCTGAGGATCTGCAGAATTAAATATAATCAACGATCCCACAGAAACCACTTTTCTCTAGTCATCCTCAGTGCCTTCCTTCATGTCGTATGGTTCTGAGAAAAGAAACCAGAGCATTGACCAGGTATTCTATTTTATTTGGTAATTGGTAAAATACATGTCTGAACTCAATGTTAGTCTTAGACTTTTAAAATTTAGTTTTATGTTCTTCTCTCACACTTAAACATAGGTAATAAATACATAATACATTAGGCCAATTTTAATCCTATACTTTTAGTTAATTGAATTTATTTTATATATATGTGCATATATACACACATATATATGTATATATATACACACATATATATACATATTATATATACATACATACATATATATATACCACAATTTTTCCACTTTGGCAGATAGTTTTTTGAATAGATTTTCTGCGTCCATTAACCACTATTTGTTTCTGAGAAGTATTCCAATTTATACAGGAACTCAAATGATTTTTATGCTGTGAAACATTTCACAGCACCTAAGAAAGAGTGCACTAATGTCAAAAGAAGTGGAAACTCTTAGTGGAGAAACGTATCTCCCATTAACATGGTCCTGTGGCAGAAACCAAAATTTGAAAAGACTAATACCACTTCTTTGCTTGGGAGAATAACGGTTTCTTCTCTTATGCCAGAAATTAAAGGATGAAATTTCAAAAACAAAACTAAAACTTTGCATATTCATAACATTTTTAACCCAAATTGATTTCCAAATGATTGTAGTTTAAATAGCTCCTTTTAGTTCACATATAATATAACTTTCATTTTGTAAATTGAGTAATGGGATATTAGCATTTAAGGTAATTAAACAAAGTCACTTGGCAAGTCAATAAGAATGCCAGAATTATCATCAGTCTGCCAACGTTATGCAAGGCGTTTGGTCCACACTCAATAAATAACATGTTGAAGGATTATTTGGTTGACTGAATTTCTATGTTAAGATGTCTTTTAAATTATACCTGTTCTACCATAGCCATTCCATCTTATAGGGCAAAGAAAAGTTGAAGAAAAGAAAAGAAAAGAAAATGAAAGCGTTATTACAGAAATTAGTACCAGTCTTTTGGGGATTGTGTTCTGGAGTTTTATAGAGAACCAAAATTTAGAGGAATTCATGTTTTCTCTTATTTACTGTGGACTTCAGGTTAGGATAGATATTAATGGGTAGCATCTCCATGTTTAATAAAACAACTGGAGCCAGTGGTTGCTGGCAGACCTAAGAGTATGATGGCATTCTTGGTACCTCACTCTGTTAAGCCATATTTCCAAATTTTCTGCAGAAAAATTTTCACCCTCTTTTCTTGGCACGTTTCACCACGTTTAAAGACAAGAATTGATTTCCTGTTCTGCCATCCAAGTCACTTCTCTACTGATAGCTTTAAGCAAATCTTCAGAAACTGTTTACAAGCCGTTATTTCCACATGCTTTCTTAGCAAGTCTTAGAGAGAGATGGCATCATACGTGTTTAAGAGTGGGGGCTCTGAAGCCAGGCAGCTGGATTTTCAATCAGATCTTCTAAGTCATCAACTTTCCCGTGTCTTGGTTTCATATCTTAAAAATGTACGTATTATTACTGCCTTTGTTATAAGGGTATTCAAATGAATTGACAGGCAGGGGAGGGGCACAATTATATCCATCCTTGTTCTACAACAGCTGCAGTCTCTTAGACAATTTGATCCTCATTGTGAAGAGATGATTATCATTAGAAACCAGGTAACTTTGGGCAAATTAAGAATGAAGAAGCAAGTTCTTCATATTCTGAAGTTATCCATAAGATTAAGTCTCTTGGGATGTTTTAGCTTTGCTCTTCAGCTTTTTAATAGGAGGCTTCATGCTATCTAGGGGCCTGGTACAATACTTTGATGAAGAAAAATGATATTGCTACATTAAAGGATGAAGTTTTACATACATTTGATTTACAACATTTGGCTTGATTTCAAAACAAACACTTCAGTGATACTGAGAAATAGTGCCCAAAAGCACAGAAAACACTTATGTAGGAAATGAAAGGGCTAGAATATGAATAGTATGAAATACTTTAAAGACCAAGTCAGAAGAATTTACCCAGTGCACCATTTTTAGTGAGAAGTTTCTCACCTGTCATTGACTTGGCTTATCTAATTAGTACTATAATTTACATAAGGACCAATTGTAGAAGGAAATGACAGATTTAATTATAGAGCATGATATGATATGTCCTGGCACTTCCTTTCATACTGTTTGGAGAATACCATGTTATTTATTTCTTAAGAGTGAACTCTGTCCTAATTTTTAAAAGCATCCTTCATTTGAAAGAATGTAGATGAATGACTCTGTATGTGAAGTTATTTTTTCTTCACTGATTAACTATTCCTCTCTTGCTCTTAAGTATCTGAGAGTATCATTACCCACATTACTCCACCCCCCAACCCCTGGAGGTCTGGTATGTTGTCAGATAAAATCATTACCTCGTAGATGATTCTTAGGGATATTTTTTTCTATATGAGCCTTAAAAGCTTTTCCCCTATGTTTTTAAAAAAATATTATTATTAATAGAAGGACAGAAGAAAAGAAGAAACACACTTCATGAATTCAAAAAGTCAGCAAAGACTACTCTAATTAAAGAAGACCCATTACTGAAGATAAAAACAAAAAAAATGAACACTACAGACCAATGTGCCAATAGATGTATTAGGAATAAAGGACTTCCATTCACTTGCAAGTAAGTTGCTTCATTTCGTTCTTAGAATAATTTTCCAAATATAGCATGGACTCATTATCATCATCTTTTTTGTATTCAATGCAATGTACTCTTAAAATTGTAAGCTTGATTTTAGTTTTAACTCATTGCAACAGCAGACTTAGCTCTATTTGATGGAAATATGAGTAAGGGAGAGCACATAAACTGAGATCTTTTAGAATCCACAGTGGCTTTAGTTATGGAATTTATATTTTCTCATCTTATGAACAGTTGAACTTTAAGAACTAAAATTCAATTAGATTAACTTTTTATCTCTCTAATATTTTACAATATTCAGAGTAAACTTTTTTTTTTCTTACAAGAGGAGTGGAGGAATTTTCAGAATAGAAGTTGGCCAACAACCAAAACTTACTGCAACTTGTATCATTGTCTTTAGGGATGTAAATAAAAAACATTGAGATAATTAGTTTAAAAAAACTAGAGGGACTGTTTAAAAGAAGTTAGCGGGTAGTGATGATGAAGTTTTAGGTGAAAAGTGTTGGGGCAATTCAAAGAGGCATGAGGGGACTCAAATGGAGAGTTTTCTTATCTTTCGAAAGTTTCTCTGTGACCTCCCAGGGAAAAATTCCTTACAACTTTGCCAGTATGCCAAAGGATAAAACTTGGAGTTTTGGGCCATGAAGGTGACAATTTCATCTGAATAGTTTTCCAAATTGCCAGAAGAAAATGCATTTCCTAGTTCTTCATAAATATTCCCTCCCCACACTTACTTTCCACCTTTTTATTCCCTATTTCATCCCACTTTAACAGGAGTGCACATGGTATCCTGTCACTTTTGAATTCTACTCTATTACATTTAGGTAGTTAACACATAATGTGAACACAGATTTTAGTAATGTCATGGCAAGAGGTCCTAAATTCGTCTTGCCTTTCTCAGAGAAGTAAGTGTTATGGGCCCGAGGAGAAGGGACATGGTCAGAGGAGCTCTTCAATAGATTTAGCAGGAGGAAAAACTATCTCTTTTCTATTCATTTAGATCTCCTCTGGAAGTATTTTTATAGCCAAACTGCCACTTTCAGGGAGATATTTCCTGGCACTGGGAGTGGGGAATTAACTTTCCAAGTAATTCTTATGATAATTCCTTCTTTCCCTGACTTTCCTAGAAAAGCCTTGAGATTAAAAAAAATAAATTAGAGAAAACTACTCTCAATCAACAACTCAGCTGTGTAGATTTATGGAGATGTTCTTCTGGCAATTGAGGAGGTTGGATTTATTGTATTTTCCCCTTTCAGGGTTAGAAGGGCAGGGCAAAGGGAATGGAAGAACCACATCTCATTGTTGATTTTTAACTTTGAAAATACACTCTTCTGGATCCACAAGTAAGGAAAGTATTGCTAAGCCTCGATTTTCACATTAGTCAGCCTTATGCCTAGAAAAAACCCCAAACAAAACAGCTTTCCCTTTGTTTTATTTAGGAGAAACTAAAATGATTTTGCTGCATTGGAGAACATATGTGACCAGATTAATAGAACTTTACATATCCCATATATATGAGGTTTCATGCTTTTCAACCATATTCTGGTTGAGTTATATTTAGTCTCCAAATTTATGGCAACCTGTGCAGAAAACCACATGTAGTAATACCAATGTACAGCTAAAGTTCTCTGCTCAGAAATGATGTCATCCTTCACACTTGTGTATCCTAAATATATATACATACTTATTTGGAATCACTAAATACATTTCTTATTCAGAATTGAATGGACATACTTGTGATACGCTGAAAGTAGGTTCTTAATGAATTAAAGATCTTTTTGAGGACTTGTTACATGAACTAGAATCATTGAAAGACAGTGGCAAACACACTAAAATGTTTGGAAAATACCAACAATGCTGTGTGAAAGCATCTGTGATTCAGTGGGCATAAGGTGGAGGTCTCAAATTTTGTTTCCTCTTGAGAAGGTATCAACAATATTGACTTTATAGAGACTGAAGTTGGTTTTTGCTGGATGAGAAAGATGACCAGAATGCCTGATTCTAAGCGTTTCAAAAAAATTATTGTACATGAACTGACTCAAGAGATGAAAATTTCTAACCATGACTGAGTAACTGGTACTGGAATTGCCCTTCTGCCATAAACAACTCAACAAAATAAATTATTGAAAGGAAGATGATAGTTAAAATAAGGCTAAGAGAAAGACTCCTAAAGTCAAACTTCAAAGAAGATATGCAACGCATGGAATTTGTCAGCTTGGATCCAGTCCATATGGAGGTGTAAAATGATACAAGCAAATACAATTTTCTGAGGGTATATGGAATTGTAACGGAATGAGAGAAAAGGGTGAATGAAATCAGCAAACTGGAAACCCTGTCACCCACTTTCCAGATGGAATCACCTTTGTATTCACAGAAGCAAATCTCAAATGTTCCTGATGGGGCTTATGAGTCACTTGCAAGGCAATCTCATGTCAAAGCCATATTACTGAAAAAAAAAGTAGTAGTTTATATATGTGTGGTACATTTTTATTTTAATGTTAACTAGTAGGTATTTGAGTCTGTAATTTTAAAATTTCTTTTTAGATGTTCGTTTAATTATCTTCATATGTATTCTTTATCTAATTACCGTGCTTTCAAGGTTATTTAACTCTCCCCCCAACACCCTACAATAGGGATATAGGAAATTTTACATATATTGCATAAGTTTACTATCTACCAGATCAAAATTGAAATATATTATCAGCTAGTTTTTCTCTTTTCAAGTTATTCTGCCACAGTTGCAAAAACAGACTTTTATGTTTGTTCTTTAATACTATTTCAACTGTAAAATGTTCTTGTAGGTGGACATTTCAAAATGTCTACGTGTAAATCAAAGCACAAAGTTTATACATATAATTTTTGAAGTTAGTTAGATATAGAATAAAATGTACTATGTAAAAATATAAAATAATAGTTAAAATACTTTAATTTTATAACATCTTTTTAATATTTGTTTTATAAAAGTTATTTCCCCTTATTTAAAATTACTTAAAAGTTGTTACAATGTTAAGAAATAAAAGACTAATTTGAACTACATAAAATTATAAGAAAATTATGTGCTTTCAAAAATATATGATCTGGGGCTTCCCTGGTGGCACAGTGGTTGAGAGTCCGCCTGACGATGCAGGGGACATGGGTTCGTGCCCCAGTCCGGAAGGATCCCACATGCCGTGGAGCGGCTGGGCCTGTGAGCCATGGCCACTGAGCCTGCGCGTCCAGAGCCTGTGCTCCGCAGCAGGAGAGGCCACAACAGTGAGAGGCCTGCGTACAGCAAAAAAAAAAAAAAAAAATATATATATATATATGATCTGGAGAAGGACCTTCAAGATGGCAGAGGAGTAAGATGTGGAGATCACCTTCCTCCCCACAGATACATCAAAAATACATCTACACGTGGAACAACTCCTACAGAACACCTACTGAACGCTGGCAGAAGACCTCAGACCTCCCAAAAGGCAGGACACTCCCCACGTACCTGGGTAGGGCAAAAGAAAAAAGAAAAACGAGATACAAAAGAATAGGGACGGGACCTGCACCTCGCGGGGGGGAGCCGTGAAGGAGGAAAGGTTTCCACACACTAGAAGCCCCTTCATGGGCAGAGACTGTGGGTGACGGAGGGGGAAAGCTTCAGAGCCGTGGAGGAGAGCACAGCAACAGGGGTGCGGAGGGCAAAGTGGAGAGATTTCTGCACAGAGGATCAGGGCTGACCGGCACTCACCAGCCAAGAGAGGTTTGTCTACTAATCCGCCAGGATGGGTGGGGGCTGGGAGCTGAGGCTCGGGCTTCGGAGGTCAGATCACAGGGAGAGGACTGGGGTTGGCTGCGGGAACACAGCCTTAAGGGGGCTAGTGCGCCACAGCTAGCTGGGAGGGAGTCCGGGGAAAGGTCTGGACCTGCCGAAGAGGCAAGAGACCATTGTTTCATGGTGTGCAAGGAGAGCGGATTCAGAGCACCGCCTAAATGAGCTCCAGAGACGGGCGCGAGCCGTGGCTATCAGCATGGACACCAGAGATGGGGATGAAACGCTAAGGCTTCTGCTGCTGCCACCAAGAAGCCTGTGTGTGAGCACAGGTCACTATCCACACCTCCCCTCCCAGGGGCCTGTGCAGCCCGCCACTGCCAGGGGCCTGAGATCCAGGGACAACTCCCCCCAGGAGAACACACAGTGCACTTCAGGCTGTTGCAACTTCACACTGGCCTCTGCCACCACAGACTCGCCCCTAATTCCATACCCCTCCATACCCCCCAGCCTGAGTGAGCCAGAGCCCCCTAATCTTAAAGCTGCTCCTTTAAGCCCCTCCTCTCCGGGCAACAAACAGACGCCAGAGGGCATCCTACATGCAGCAGCAGGGCCAAATCCAAAGCTGAACCCCAGGAGCTGTGTGAACAAAGAAGAGAAAGGGAAACTTCTCTGTGCAGCCTCAGGAGCAGAGGACTAAATCTCCACAGTCAAGCTGATGTACCTGCATCTGTGGAATACATGAATAGACAACGAATCACCCCAAAGCTGAGGCAGTGGACTTTGGGAGCAACTGTAGACTTGGGGTTTGTCTTCTGCATCTAATTTGTTTCTAGTTTTATGTTTATCTTAGTTTAGCATTTAGAGCTTATTATCACTGGTAGATTTGTTTATTGATTTGGTTGCTCTTTTCCTTTATATATATATTTTTTCTTTTTTTTTTCCCCTTTTCCTCTTTTTGTGAGTGTGTATGTGTATGCTTCTTTGTGTGATTTTGTCTGTATAGGTTTGCTTTTACCATTTGTCCTAGGGTTCTGTCTATCCATTTTTTTTAGTATAGTTTTTAGTGCTTGTTATCATTGGTGGATTTGTTTCTTGGTTTGGTTGCTCTCTTCTTTTTTTTAATTACTTTTTTATTTTAATAATATTTTTAATTTTTTATTTTAATAACTTCACTTATTTTATTTACTTTCTTTCTTTCTTCTTTTTTTTCTCCCTTTTCTTCTGAGCTGTTTGGCTGACAGGGTCTTGGTGCTCCAGCTGGGTGTCAGGGCTGAGCCTTAGAGGTGGGAGAGCCAAGTTCAGGACATTGGTCCGTCAGAGACCTCCAGGCCACTTGTAATATCATTTGGTGAGAGCTCTCCCAGATATCTCTGTCTCAATGTTCAGACCCAGCTCCACTCAACGACCAGCAAGCTACAGTGCTGGACGCCCCATGCCAAACAACTAGCAAGACAGGAACACCACCCCAACCATTATCAGAGAGACTGCCTAAAATCATAATAAGTCCACAGACACCCCAAAACACACCCCCGGATGCAGTCCTGCCCACCAGAAAGACAAGATCCAGCCTTATCCATCAGAACACAGGCACCAGTCCCCTCCACCAGTAAGCCTACACAACCCACTGAACCAACCTTACCCACTGGGGGCAGATACCAAAAACAATTGGAACTACTAACCTGAAGCCAGTGAAAAGGAAACCCCAAACACAGTAAGTTAAGCAAAATGAGAAGACAGAGAAATACACAGCAGATGAAGGAGCAAGGTAAAAACCCACCAGACCAAACAAACGAAGAGGAAGTAGGCAGTCTACCTGAAAAAGAATTCAGAGTAATGACAGTAAAGATGATCCAAAATCTTGGAAATAGAATTTAGAAGATACAAGAAACATTTAACAAGGACCTAGAAAAACTAAAGCGCAAACAAACAATGATGAACAACACGATAAATGAAATTAAAAATTCTCTAGAAGGAATCAATAGCAGAATAACTGAGGCAGAAGAACAGATAAGGGACCTGAAAGATGAAATAGTGGAAATAACTACCACAGAGCAGAATAAAGAAAGAAGAATGAAAAGAATTGAGGACAGTCGCAGAGACCTCTGGGACAACATTAAATACACCAACATTCGAATTACAGGGGTCCCAGAAAAAGAAGAGAAAAAAGAAAGGGTCTGAGAAAATATTTGAAGAGATTATAGTTGAAAACTTCCCTAATATGGGAAAGGAAATAGTCAATCAAGTCCAGGAAGGGCAGAGATCCATACAGGATAAATCCAAGGAGACACATGCCAAGACACATATTATTCAAACTATCAAAAATTAAATACAAAGAAAAAATATTAAAAGCAGCAAGGGAAAAGCAACAAATAACATACAAGGGCATCCCCATAAGGTTAACAGCTGATCTTTCAGCAGAAACTCTGCAGGCCAGAAGGGAGTGGCAGGACATATTTGAAGTGATGAAAGGGAAAAACCTACAACCAAGATTACTCTACCCAGCAAGGACCTCATTCATAGTTGATGGAGAAATTAAAACCTTTACAGACAAGCAAAAGCTAAGAGAATTCAGCACCACCAAACCGGCTTTACAACACGTGCTAAAGGAACTTCTCTAGGCAGGAAACATAAGAGAAGGAGAAGACCTACAATAACAAACCCAAAACAATGAAGAAAATTGTAATAGGAACATACATATCGATAATTACCTTAAATATAAATGGATTAAATGCTCCAACCAAAAGACATAGACTGGCCGAATGGATACAAAAACAAGACCTGTATATATGCTGTCTACAAGAGACCCACTTCAGTCCTAGGGACACATACAGACTGAAAGTAAGGGGATGGAAAAAGATATTCCATGCAAATGGAAATCAAAATAAAGCCGGAGTAGCAATTCTCATATCAGACAAAATAGACTTTAAATAGAGACTATTACAAGAGACAAAGAAGGACACTACATCATGATCAAGGGATCACTCCAAGAGGAAGATATAACAATTGTAAATATTTATGCACCCAACATAGGAGTACCTCAATACATAAAGCAAATGCTAACAGCCACAAAAGGGGAAATCGACAGTAATACAATCATAGTAGGGGACTTTAACACCCCAATTTCACCAATGGACAGATCATCCATAATGAAAATAAATAAGGAAACACAAGCTTTAAATGACACATTAAACATGATGAACTTAATTGATATTTATAGGACATTCCATCCAAAAACAACAGAATACACTTTCTTCTCAAGTACTCATGGAACATTCTATGGATAGATCACACCTCAGATCACAAATCAAGCCTTGGTAAATTTAAGAAGATTGAAATCGTATCCAGTATCTCTTCCGACCATACCGCTATGACACTAGATATCAATTACAGAAAAAAAAAACTCTAAAAAATACAATCACATGGAGGCTAAACAATACACTACTAAATAACCAAGAGATCACAGAAGAAATCAAAGAGGAAATCAAAAAATACCTAGAAACAAATGACAATGAAAACACTATGACCCAAAACCTATGGGATGAAGCAAAAGCAGTTCTAAGAGGGAAGTTTATAGCAATACAATCCTACCTGAGGGAACAAGAAAAATCTCAAATAAATAACCTGCGCTTACACCTAAAGCAATTAGAGAAAGAAGAACAAAAACAACCCAAAGTTAGTATAAGCAAATAAATCATAAACATCAGATCAGAAATGAAGGAAAAATAAATGAAGGAAATGATTGCAAAGATCAATAAAACTAAAAGCTGGTTCTTTAAGAAGATAAACAAAATTGATAAACCATTAGCCAGACTTATCAAGAAAAAAAGGGAAAAGACTCAAACCAATAGAAATGAAAAAGGAGAAGTAACAACTGACACTGCAGAAATACAAGGATCATGAGGGATTACTACAAGCAACTGTATGCCAATACAATGGACAACCTGGAATAAATGGAAAAATTCTTAGAAAATCACAACCCTCCGAGACTGAACCAGGAAGAAATAGAAAACATAAACAGACCAGTCACAAGCATTGAAATTGAAACTGTGATTAAAATCTTCCAGCAAACAATAGGCTAGGACCAGATGGCTTCACAGGCGAATTCTATCAAATATTTAGAGAAGAGCTAACACCTATCCTTCTCAAATGCTTCCAAAATATAGCAGAGGGAGGAACACTCCCAAACTCATTCTATGAGGCCACCATCACCCTGATACCAAAACCAGACAAAGATGTCACAAAAAAAGAAAACTACAGGCCAGTAACACAGATGAACATAGATGCAAAAATCCTCAACAAAATACTAGCAAACAGAATCCAACACACAATACTACACGATGGTCAAATGGGGTTTATCCCAGGAATGCAAGGATTCTTCAATATATGCAAATCAATCAATGTGATACATCATATTAACAAACTGAAGGAGAAAAACCATATGATCGTCTCAATAGATGCAGAGAAAGCTTTTGACAAAATTCAACACCCATTTATGATAAAAACCCTCCAGAAAGTAGGCATAGAGGGAACTTAGTTCAACATAATAAAGGCCATATATGACAAACCCACAGCCAACATTGTTCTCAATGGTGAAAAACTGAAAGCATTTCCACTAAGATCAGGAACAAGACAAGGTTGCCCAATCTCACCACTCTTATTCAGCATAGTTTTGGAAGTTTTAGCCACAGCAATCAGAGAAGAAAAGGAAATAAAAGGAATCTAAATCAGAAAGAAGAAGTAAATCTGTCCCTGTTTGCAGATGACATGATACTATACATACAGAATCCTAAAGATGCTACCAGAAAACTACTAGAGCTAATCAATGAATTTGGTTAAGTAGCAGGATACAAAATTAATGCACAGAAATCTCTTGCATTCCTATACACTAATGATGAAAAATCTGAAAGAGAAATTAAGGAAATACTCCCACTTACCATTGCAACAAAAAGAATAAAATACCTAGGAATAAACCTACCTACAGTGACAAAAACCTGTATGCAGAAAACTATAAGACACTGATGAGAGAAATTAAAGATGTACAAACAGATGGAGAGATATACCATGTTCTTGGATTGGAAGAATCAACATTGTGAAAATGACTATACTACCCAAAGCAATGTACAGATTCAGTGCAATCCTTATCAAACTACCAATGGCATTTTTCATAGAACTAGAACAAAAAAATTCACAATTTGTATGGAAACACAAAAGACCCTGAATAGCCAGAGCAATCTTGAGAAAGAATAATGGAGCTGGAAGAATAAGACTTCTGGACTTCAGACTATACTACAAAGCTACAGTAATCAAGACAGTATGGTACTGGCACAAAAACAGAAATATAGATCAATGGAACAGGATAGAAAGCCTAGAGATAAACCCATGCACATATGGTCACCTAATCTTTGATAAAGGAGGCAAGAATATACAATGGAGAAAAGACAGCCTCTTCAATAAGTGGTGCTGGGAAAACTGGACAGCTACATGGAAAAGAATGAAATTAGAATACTCCCTAACACCATACACAAAAATAAACTCAAAATGGATTAAAGACCTAAATGAAAGGCTAGACACTACAAAACTCTTAGAGGAAAACATAGGCAGAACACTCTATGACATAAATCATAGCAAGATCCTTTTTGACCCACCTCCTAGAGAAAGGGAAATAAAAATAAACAACTCAGACCTAATGAAACTTCAAAGCTTTTGCACAGCAAAGGAAACCATAAACAAGACGGAAAGACAACCCTCAGATTGGGAGAAAATATTTGCAAATGAAGCAATGGACAAAGGATTAATCTCCAAAATATACAAGCAGCTCAATATCAAAAAGACAAACAACCCAATCCAAAAATGGGCAGAAGACCTAAACAGACATTTCTCCAAAGAAGATATACAGATTGCCAACAAACACATGAGAGGATGCTCAACATCACTAATCATTAGAGTAATGCAAATCAAAACTATAATGAAGTATCACCTCACACCAGTCAGAATGGCCATCATCAAAAAGTCTGCAACAATACATGCTAGAGAGGGTGTGGAGAAAGGTAACACTCTTGCACTGTTTGTGGTAATGTAAATTGATACAGCCACTATGGAGAACAGTATTGAGGTTCCTTAAGAAACTAAAACTAGAACTACCATACGACCCAGCATTCCCACTACTGGGCGTATACCTTGAGAAAACCATAATTCAAAAAGAGTCATGTTCCACAATGTTCTTTGCAGCTCTATTTACAAAAGCCAGGACATGGAAGCAACCTAAGTGTCCATCAACAGATGAATGGATAAAGAAGATGTGGCACATATATACAATGCAATATTACTCAGCCATAAAAAGAAACGATATTGAGTTATTTGTAGTGAGGTGGATGGACCTAGGGTCTATCATACAGAGTGAAGTAAGTCAGAAAGAGAAAAACAGATACTGTATGCTAACACATATATATGGAATCTTAAAAAAAAAATTATGAAGGACCTAGAGGTAGGACAGGAATAAAGGCTTAGTCATAGAGAATGGACTTGAGGACATGGGAGAAGGGGAAGCTGGGACGAAGTAAGAGAGTGGCATGCACATATACATGCTACCAAATGTCAAATAGATAGCTAGTGGGAAGCAGCCGCACAGCATAGGGAGATCAGCTTGTGCTTTGTGACCACCTGGTGGGGTGGGATAGGAAGGATGGGAGGGAGTCGCAAGAGGGAGGGGATATGGGGATATATGTGTACATGTAGCTGATTCACTTTGTTATATAGCAGAAACTAACACACCATTGTAAAGCAATTATACTCCAATAAAGATGTTAAAATAGTATATATATATAATATATATATATTATATATATATATATATATAATATATATATATAGTCTGGAAGCAAAAAATCTTTATTCTTAGAAAATCTATGTGTTTTTCTTAAGTAGATGCTTATACATGGTGACATTATAATTAGCATGAACATGGTTAAGAAGGAGTTTTAATACTATTTCTTAATGGAAAGAAAATAGTTCAGAATTCGAACTTTATTTCCTGTATTTTTAGAAATGGTAACACTTAATGTGTTGAAAATTTTAAGTACTTTATATTCTCAGTTAAGGGATTTTTGTATTTATCATTTTTCTTTAGAAATACTTTTTTTAGTGAGCAAGAAAATACCAATGTAATACTTAGCTATAGGAATGATAATTTTAGGAGTTAACACATTTCAGCAATTTTTGTCAAGATTATATATCAAAACTGTATTCTCTCTGATATTAGTTTTTTAATTAAATTAATAATGCTTATGCAAGCAAATCCATTTAGGAAACATTGACTTATGCAAAGTTACCTAAGAGCAGGATTTTCATCGCCTTTAATAAGCTTAAATGCTTTATAACTCACCAAGAAGGGATATGCAAAATTTCCCAAACATTTGATTTTAGATCCTTCTTTGCTGGAGAATCTCCTGGGGTGGTGATTTGTCTAATGCATTTTAGGACATGCCACTTTAGAATGTGCTTTATACAATTACAACCTTTAGAAGTTAATCATGATATTTCAAATATAATAATTTGTATATAACTGCAAAAATATCTTCCAACTTGCTGTGTACTTACAAAAAAAAATAAAGTCTTCAGAAATATTCCAAGTAGTTGTGCTATATATTGATTTTGCTTGTTGAAGACCTCAGTCTTCTATGTGTCATTGAGAATAACATGAGAACATTTCAAATTTTATTCTATCTGATATTTAAATCTACACCTATAAAAATTTAATTTTGTTCTGTCTTATTTGGCTAGCAAAATGGTAGGTTCAAATATCCCTCATGTTTCTGTATATGTAATAATGCGTCTGTTTTTATATTGCCTTCCTTGTTGAAACCAGGTGCCTATTCTTTAAAAACTGTATAAATAGTAGTATTCCTTCTTTTCATTCAGATATTTTTTTCAGGGCCTTTGTTTTTGACAAAGCAAGAAAGCGATGCCTCTGGTTCCCTTTCAATAGCATGTCAAGTGGAGTGAAAAAGGAGTTTGGCCATGAATTCGACCTCTATGAAAACAAAGGTAACTTCCTTCTCCCTAAATATTTCGTAATGAAACCAGTATAAAATATATGTAATTGCCTGCCACAGTGCACTTTCTAACTGATTTTTTCATTATATCATGGATCTATTATGCAGTCAATTCATCTATTAAGACAGATGACACTACTGCCTTGACTATTTTCAGTATGGTACTTTAAAGAGAGCTTTTCCCAAATTTTCCATAGTTAGATTATCCCTCCCCTCTTTGTTTATTTCTAGTAACATCTCCCGGAACTGATATTCTCCACAGTCGTTTTAGAAAGTGCCACCTTAAGTTATTAGTTTAAGACATTTTATATAACAGCAAATTTTGAGTTTACTAAAGTATTCTAAATTTTAATAACTTTGGATAATTAATCTAAGTTATAGTGATGATTGCTGATAACAACAAAACGTGGAGGTTTTGAAAAATTAGTTGGATCTATTCCTAGTTACATACTTTTAAAAAATCTTTGAAAGAATTGAGACCATATTATTAATTTGTCTACTTCGGTAGTTTGATATTATATTCACAAGGTGTGTATTTTGTTCAACAGTGGATTTATAATAATAAAATAATTGAAGAATGTTTACTAAATGTGTATTTTACAGAATAAATCTCTCATTACACAAAATAATAATCATGAATTATGTTTATGATAATACTATTTATTTCAATTTTAATGTTTTCTTAAATCATACTGTGTTTTTTATTAAACTTAGGTATTTAGTAATATACACAGACATTTCTTTGTTAATAGGGAAAATGTTTAAATGAAATTAAAATTAATTCATGTTAGAAAATAAGATGATCTCTATACACCCCAATAATTCTGTAAATCCTAAACATAATTCATAATCTAGTATAAAACCATCTTTAATCTTCTAGGTTGCTAACAACTGTATATACTATTATTGGATAGAAATATACAGCTTGTTTCAATTTGATTGTCCTATAATTTAGCAGCTGATCTGTTAGCAAAAATATGAAAATAATAATCAGCATAATGTAATTATCACATACACACACATACACAAAAACCCACACAATTTTACGGATATAAAGACAAATCAGTTATTTCCATTATCTTAAAGTAACTTTTTGAAGTCAATATAGGTTTACAAATTTTTGTTTTTAATATGTTCTTAAAATGGCCTGTGAATTTGAGCAAATCATTATGCTAAATTAAATTTGCCTGTCCAGTTGAGTATATAGAATAATCTACATTAAGTAGGTAGACTAATCTCTACAGTTATCCAGGTATATACTCACAAAATTAAAACTCCTCAATGGTCTTTTTTGTTTTGGATTACTCTGAAATGTATTATTTTGAAAATATTAGTAGAACTTTTAGGCAAGAAATTTCAATATGATTTGTGATGGTTTATAAGCATTACTTAAAGATTTGCATGGAATTTTATCATTTTTATTTTTAATATACACAGCAGATATGTTACACATAGTGATAGCATTTTTCTCTGCTTTCTTCTGATAGACTACATTAGAAACTGCATCATCGGTAAAGGAGGTAGCTATAAGGGAACGGTATCTATCACTAAAAGTGGCATCAAATGCCAGCCCTGGAATTCCATGATACCACACGAACACAGGTAAGAATAGCATGAAGAAAAGAGGATAGAGCCTCTCTTTTATAGGTTTGTTACCAATCCCAGGTTAGTGCTTCAGAATAATCCTACACTTCTATAATTAGCCAACTCTGCAGAAGTGTATTAGGCCAAAGCTTATCTGAATTCGTAACTGCTATTTAGCCAAAGAATAAAAAAATTATCATTAAGATGTAGCCTAACATTTTTTCACCTCAAAACCTCAATTTATAGATCTTGATGTTTGGGAAGAAATAATAAAAAAATAATTAAAAAAATTTTTTCCCTCTCTTTGCCTGCGAAGAGGCACAGCACTCTGCAGCTGGAGTGGAGAGGTTGCCTGTGATAAGTTGGAGATGGAACAGATTCTGATCTTACATAACCAGGGCCCAAATGTTCTTTAACCATGGTGGTTCTCAAACTTGACTGCACATTAAAATCACCTGCTACAAGCCCTTAACAAATCCTACCACCCGGTCATCAACACAGACCAATTAAGTCAGAATCACTTGGCACCAGTATTTTTTTAAAAGTTCCCCAGGTGATTCTAAATCACAGTCAAAATTGAGAACCTCTGCTAAAAATTCATGCCTCAGATTGACCAACTTTCCCATTTCACCTAGTGCCTAATGACTAGAGAAAACTTCTTATTCCTTGGAAATTAAATGTCTACAGTGAAGAGAAGAATTGTGTTCATTATAACAGATGAATGCTATTTAGGCTCATTAGGCTCATTAGTCTGAGAATTTTAATCATCATGGAGGAGAAGTATAGATATCTACTCACTAGAGAGCCATATATAGCCAGAGTTTTTCAAGATTTATTTCACAAAGAATTTTAACAGGAACTAAAGTAGTTTAAAACAGCTCTCCCTGGTTATTAGATGAATTGGAAGACTTAGTTTACCACGTGCCAAGTACCTTGTTGAGCAGTATACCTGGTTTATCTCATTTAATCCTCTCAAGAACCACAAAGTAGGTGATTTTATTAGTTCTGTTTTTTACATGGTGAAACTGAAGAGCAAAGATCCTTAGTAACTTTTCAAGGTCATGCACAACTAGCAAGTGGTATGGCCAGAATCTGAGGCCAGCCAGTGTCACTCTGTATCCTATGTTTTAACAACCCCAGGGCCTTAAACACCCAGCAAATCAGTAGGATACATGCTGTGACCTGTTTTTGCAATAGAGGTAGTAACTTGCTTGATGAATTCACTTTTTATTCCATTTCATTCATTTGGTGGGGGGCAAAACTATGCAAGATGATTTTACTTCAGTAAACAGAAACGGAGTTCACTGGCCCACATAAAAACAAAAAGAGTTGGTTGCTCTACACTGGGATCAAACCTGTGATTTTGGCCTTGTTAACAACAGCTAGTAAGTGTCCAAGCAGATCAGCTTTACAGTGTTTCAATAACAGAAAACAACTAATTTTTCCAAATTCATTACTTATGAATTACATGAGTACCTCCAAAACATAGTTTTATCTTTACATTACAAAACAATGTAATTGGTTTTGTCCTCTCATAAGGATTTGCATGGTGTCACTCCCTGCATAGTGAGGAAAACATTTTGCTTAAATAGATGGATCTAAGTTTTTCATGAACAAAGGAATGGCGTTTGAAATCAATCCTACCCTAGTTGAGGAGAGTGCACTGGATGACCTACTAGAGGTCTTATTTCAACCCAAATTCTCTATGATTGTCATTCTCTGCTACAGGAGTACATGTGAAATAGATCTCCCTGGGAACTGGCTTCCCAGTCCAATCAGCTATTTTACCAACAAACATTTCCTTGTGATATAAAGCTTTAGGGCTGAGAGGACCTTGTACATTAATCAATTTTTTTTATTCAATGGGAGAAACACATTTTCATCAATTAGCAACTTATTGGAATATCTACATGCTAGGTTAATACTTTTAAGTGTTAACTAAAGATTAACTCTATGGAAAATTGAAAGAGAAATATATATCTATATACATCTGTCTAGAGGAGTGATTTATTGTCAACTCCCTAAATTGAAATATTTTACAAATGGCTTAATGGGAAGATGATGATAGATGATGAAATTAGTACAGAAGCTTAACTAGAAAATCAGGTGACCTGATATCTACATCTATATCCTTCACTGGCCACCCAGCATTCATTAAAGAAGCAGATGATGGAATGGATCAAGTTTCCTATGAACACAGTTCATATTAAAAGAAAAGAAAAGGTGGCCAGCACCCAGAAGATCTAATTTATGTTTCAAAGTATATTTGGATATAACTCAATTTTAAATATTCCTTCACTTATCTCTCTAAAAATAAAGCCTTGCTCACAAGGACAGAGAACCAAAAATAGTATATATGTGAGTAAAAGTTTGTTACAGAGCCTATTGACTGGCACGGGGTGTGTGTGTGTGTGTAATAGGTTCTCATAAACATGTGTTGAATGAACACATAGAGTGCAAAGATCAGGGCTAGGCTTCATCGCTTGGTCAAGTATGGGATACTAAAGAAAAGCAGGCTGAAAACTTCAGAATACAAAAGAAAACCAGTTAATCGGGGTAAAAAGTCATATACACCAAAGACTGAAGAGAAGAGATGACCCAGACTGCTCTTTACCCTGCATGTCCTAAAGAGGAATGTGATATGCATTGATATAGAATTGTGGGAAGCAGCACACATTTTTCTCTTCATTTTTCATTTTTATTAACTCCAGTGGGAAAACTTTATTCATCTTTTAACCATAGCTAGTTTTGATTTCTACTTTCTCTCTTTCCCTTCCTACTTGCATTTTTCCTACTAAACTGTTGACTTATTCATTCACTACTTCATTTTTTTTTAATTAATTAATTATTGTCTGTGTTGGGTCTTTGTTGCTGTGCGTGGGCTTTCACTAGTTGTGACGACCGGGGGCTACTCTTCATTGCGGTGCACGGGCTTCTCATAGTAGTGTCTTCTCTTGTTGCGGAGCACGGGCTTTAGGTGTGCAGGCTCAGTAGTTGTGGCTCACGGGTTTAGTTGCTCCACAGCATGTGGGGATCTTCCTGGACTGGGGCTCGAACCTATGTACCCTGCATTGGTAGGTGGATCCTTAACCACTGCACCACCAGGGAAGTCCCATTCGCTACTTCTTCACAGCTTCTTCTTTGCTTTACAAATCCCCTGGAAGGGTATATATGTGTATATGTATATGTGTGTGTGTGTGTGTGTGTGTATGTGTGTGTAACAAAATCTCTAAAACTGTAGATATTTTATATGTGTGCATTTAACATGTGTTAAGTCATTATTTAGTTTTTTAAACTTAATACATAAAATGATATAAAATGAAGCTTATAATAATCTAATTCATTCCATTCATCTCGTAAGTGAAGTTGAAAACCCAAAGAGTTAAGTAAATTATCTAAGGGCTAGTGTCATATACTAGTCGAGTGATACATATGGGGCAACAATGTAGATTTTTGTGATCAACAATAACTTATTTTCAGTACTATACTATACCAAGCTTTTTCAGAAAATAGAGTTATAGGGGGATTTTCTTAGGTAAATTTGATTAATGTGGTACTTTATGAAAAAAATATAAAGTAAAAGTCAGTTTCCATTCTATCAGAAAAATGTGTATTTCATTATAAATTTAGTATGAAAAATTGAAGAACTGGCAAAGTGAAAGGAAATAATTTTCACACAATGGCACAAAGATTATCTTAAATTATTCTGGAATAATGGGGCTAAAATTAAGACAAAAGATGACTTATTTTTCCTTTGAAAATTACTGTTAGGAACTGTAAAGTCATGATAAGTTTTCATTATATTATAAGTTTTGTCAGTCATAAGACGTAATGTCTAATTTTTGTTCCCCAATATTTAAAATGCTAGTGAAGTAGGGATATAAACTCTTTATGTAAAGACATTTTGGCATTTCATGTTTATAATACTTAATAGATATCTTGAAAATGTTTGGTTAGTAGTAAGTCTCTTGGACTCTTTATTTTTGACCAATAATTTACATTTTCTGAGCACTTAACTCTGGTGTATTTCCTGTCCAAATTAAATAATTTCATTGCAAAATGTTGCTTGGTACCCAAGGCATGTCCATATTTATTTTATGCCACAGCATAACAAAAATGATTATTTCTTAACTAGAGGTTTCAGTGGGTAGGAAACATATTTGAATGGTATTTACTGAGAGACTAAGATCTTTGGACTTCACTGTAATTTAAGTACCATTTAGATCTCAGAGGTCAGTAAAAGTAGAAATTAAGCTTTATAGCAAAAATTGAACTGAATATTGAAAATGTAACTGGATTTTCAAAAAGAAGTGCTTACTAATGTTACCTATAGATATATATTGTTTACTTATGCTTTTTTTGTGTGCAGTCTAGCAGACACTTGCAGCATCATTGAGGCCAAGGTACAAGCAGTACACAAGAATAAAAAGGGCTTTGAACTCTTCTGCTCTTATGTGGAAGTACTGTGTGCTGGTAACAAAATTATAACCAGGGCATTAGACATTTTAAATGAAGGTAATATATTGCAGTCTGCATGCAATGGCCAACTATTATGAACTAAACCTGAAAGCACCAAGCCCCAGTCACAGGGAAAACTTTTAAAATTTTTAACGAGAATAAGCATTTCTGTTTTTTACTATGACAGTCTAAAGACTACTAAGTGGAGTGTGCTTAATAACAGATGGAGTTTATTAAGTGTCAATTACTCTCTCATCTCTTTGAACTTCTCAAAACAACCACATAGGTGTAAGATGTTATAAATTATGGTTATACTCAGTGTATAGGTAAGCTAGTAGGCTGAAAGAGGCTAAATTGCCCGCTGGGGTTTCCAGTTAGTAAGACAGAGCTGAAATTTGAGTCCAGATTCAACTTGTTTCTAGACCCTTTGTTCCTGTTACTTTATCAATCTATTTCTCAATTGTGCAGAAAAATGGGGGGCTATCATTCATAAGAAAAGCAATAAACAAACAAATAATTATCTCAGATAAGCAGTGTAATAGTGAGATTTCAAGGTCTAGGGCAGTGTTTCTGCAGTCCTCTCCTAAGTGGCTTTCCTCAATCATTTGCTGCCTTTGAGTGGAACTTTGAAATTGTGGCTCAACCAATGTCAATTAGGCTCTAGAATGATTGGCTCTTAGTGAATCCAGAGATGAATCATTCTTAAGGCTGCTGAATACGAGAATTCAGTTAGGTAAATGTCTATAAAATTTAAGTATCTTAAGCATAGATGGAAATGACAGAATTCAAGTTAATATCTATGGAGGTCTGAGATAGAATAAAGGATTTCTCCACTTTTGGGAAAACATACCCACTAGTTAGTAAAATTAATAGCCCCCCCCCAAAAGTTGCATGCTCTTATACTGTAATGATTATCATTTTAAAACTAGCTTTTTGCCTTCGAGCTATCGGGGTAAAGACCTACAGGAAAACTACTGTCGAAATCCTCGAGGGGAAGAAGGGGGACCTTGGTGTTTCACAAGCAATCCAGAGGTACGCTACGAAGTCTGTGACATTCCTCAGTGTTCAGAAGGTAAATGAACCTGAATGCCATGTGGGGCACTCTGCTCTCCCTTTGTGTAAAACTGCAACTCACATTAAAGGTTAACAGAATTGAATCAAATCACAATGAATATGATGTTCATTCAATTGCAACTATAGATCATAATTCGAGCATTTTTATAGGATGTTTTAAAAACTGATTATCATCAGATTAATGCAAAATAATGGAGCAAGTTATCAGTTTGAATTTCAAAAGAGCCTGAGGTATCTCTTCGGGGAGAGTAAAAGTTTGGGCTTCCTCATCTGCTGTTTTGAGCTCATAATAGCTCAAAATCTGCTCCCATACATCACCTGAAAGGAGCAGAATGACACTTAGCCCTTTATGAGTAACGCTAATTCTACTCATCCAGAACCCACTTCTGCAGAAGTTTTGTCAAAGCTATTTTGAAGTGGTGTGGCAAGGGTATACGGACCCAGAAGAGAATAAAGGAAGGGGGTCACTGAAAGTCCGAGTGCCCTGTGTGTGTTTTGGTGAACCAAATTTGATACATAGTCTGGAACTGAATACCATTCAGAATGGTATCTGAAGAGATCAAAACAGTAGATCACAGGCTGTATGGAAGGCAGGCACTCTAAACCCATGTCTGTGTCTTCACCTCCTCTCACAGCATGAAAGGGCACTGTCCTTACTTTTACAGTGGAAACTGAATGACGGGCAAGAAGGAAGAGTAACCATATCAGCATTGTATATGGTTTCATTTTCCTTGGTTATCTGGCTACTGAATAGCTGGCTTTTTAGTTCTGTCAGAAACTAAAATACTGAAAATCAAAATGAAACATGGATTGAATTCTGATCAAAATTTAGTAGCATTTTGAAGTACCTGGGGTGGGGATTACGGCTGGAATGCTGTCCAATTTTTATAGTAAGGTATTTTACCTGTTTGTTATTAACCAGATATTTTTTGAACTATTTCTTCCATAATATTCATTAAGTATTAGGTTGATATTTATCACATAAAAAGGCCATTGTTAGCTAACTGTCACAGAGAAGGTGAATTTGTTTTCTGTTGTTAGTTAATTTAACATTCTTGAATTCATGTGCTAGAGCCAGTTCCATCTGTTTGTAAATTCTTACTTTCCATTCCATATCATATTCTGTTCACTATAACTTCTTCATTGTTTTTCTTTTCTTTTAAAAATAATAAACTGATCTGTGATAACGTTATGAATGTCTGTTTTGTATGAATAAGTCTGTAATGTTTGTCTTAAATTTACACATGGAAGAAAACCCTACTTTTAGGGAACTCTCCGCTATCACAGTTTTCTGAGGTTGAAAGTTATTGGCAAGGAGTTTTCTTTATTGGTTTTGTTTGATCTGGGACAGTGTTTACAAGGGAAGGTAAACTGGTCAAACTTTAAACAGTTTAGCATTTACCTTGCCTGCCTAGTCTGTGGGAATGTGATTTTTCAACCCCTGATTTAAAAGAAGAACCTTCATCAAACTATATTGGCATATATCTAAAATGACAGGCAATGTAGAATAAATGTGATAAAAAATAAATGCTTGGAAAAATTTCTGGTATTCCTTAGCTCATTAGAGTATACGTCCCTAATATTTTTTAATGATTTGAGGTCATCGCACCTCCCTTAGAAAAGGGCATTGATCATTAGTATGAATGGCACATGATGCTATTGGTCACGGTGGCATTAAAGGTTGCAGATATGCTTTTTCTGGAAACAACTAGAAGTCTGAAAGAGTAGACTAACCCTCCTGTGAGAGAAGTAAACCAACACCTGTCCTATAGGCTAAACATATTTCAGGGACTGTGAATTGAGCTGTCATATTTAAATTCATGCTAACATAAACAATGTTTTAGCAGGATTTTAATGAAGAGGATCTAAAATAAGAAGAAGCATTGTCAATACATTAATGAAGAAAAATAGCTATTTATAAAATGGGTAATACAAAATATACAAAATAATGTTGATATGATGTAAATTTCTATTAAAATACATATATGAGGAAAAAGCCTCAAAATCCACAATGCTTAAATAGTGTGATGGGTGAGACATTTTAATCTATGGATATTGTAAATGTCAAGTTCCAAAGGTTATATTATTATGGATGAAATATTAATGATCACATCATTTTGTATATTTTAAAATTAAATAAGAAAAGTATGTGGTCAACTTTGGACTGTTCTTTGGAAAAGGACAAGTAGAACAGTATATATTTTTTGAAAATTTTTTAACTATATTAAAATATTTGCTAAATAATCACCTGAAATTTGTCTGCAATTTTGGTTCATAAAAATATATCTGGTATTTAAAGATTAAAATTATTTTCTTTTAATTTAAACCTTTGAAATATATAAAGCATTCCAAAATGAATACTCGTTTATCACATTTAGAACCTTACATAATTATGTAAGAAAATATTACCATTAATGTTTAATTCAAAGATTATGGAAAACAGAGGTATATAAAATTTGACTTCTTTAACATTTGCTTGGGATTTAAAAGAAAGCAATCACTAATCACTGAAACAGATTTTTTAAATGATAAATATTCAAGTAAATGCATTTTATTAAGCCATAATCATTATTTTTAAATACCTTACACTTAAAATACCAAATAATACTGCCATAACTTTAAATGTGTAATTCCATACTCTGTGTGGCAAAAGACTTTTAAAAACAAAGATTTAAATAAAAGTATTATTTATAAATGTGGATTTGTGAGACTATTCATATTTTAAACATTCAGTTTTGCTGAAGTAATCACTAGAGTGGATTTCTGAGAGATATTTTCAAAATAGCTGTTATAGTCTGTAAACCCAGATCACTTGTGGTTTTATGATTGATAAAAATGGAACACAGTAATTTTTGAGTTTAGTTAGTATATGAGAAAGGTGTTAAATTAATCCTAGTTATATTACAATTAATGTGTAGTTTTGGGGGTTTTCTATTAACAATTAGAGCAGAACTATAATTAGAAAAAGGTATTCATTTACTTATGAATATAAACATTTATTTAGTTTGAGCTTTTGTGAACTGGGACAGTATTTTGCTTTTGTTTGTTTTTTTTTAAGGGAAGAACTTGCTGGAATGGTTAAATAATACACTGGCAACAATAGAGAGAGGCAAAAGGAAATACAGCAGGAGGTGCAGTCCTCACCCTCTTGCACTCCTATATAGATAATGCTTTCACCTGAGTCCTTGGTAGGTAGGTGGACTTGGTTTCCACCTATACGGCTTGACTTTGAGCTGGGAAAACTTAAAAGAGTCTTAGAATTCTTGAAGTTTGAGAAGTAAATATGAGTTCAAAATTTGCCTTTCTCAAAGTAATTTTTATGACTAAATTGATGGTTTGATGCAATGGAGAAACCACAAATTTTTCATCCTTGAATAAGATGGCCAGTCTCGTTTCTCCTAGCCCCCAATAGGTGAGAATCCAACAGGCGGGCAACCTACTGCTATAAACAGGAGCGAAGAGGGTAATGAGGACAATACTGAGCAAAGGCAGGGAGACTGACTTTCTAAAAGTTTTGCTTTCAGCCTATCTTAAAGTATGACCAGTAAGCATGTGTAGGAAACAAGTTAAAATATGTAGAACAAAGAGGCAATTAGGGAGAATGGAAAGAGCGCTGGACTGTGGGTCAGAGGACCTATGTTCCAGGCACAGATCTGGCATTTTCTGTTTTAGGTAAGTCCCTTAAAACTTTTGTGAGCCTTGTTTTCCTCACTGCAAGGGTCAAATGATTTCTTATATGTTAAAATTACTGAATAATCAAAGAATATGTAACTATAATATACTTAGCATCTCAGTCCTATCACAGGATTCACTTAATTCCCACCCCAACAGCAACTTTCATTGCCTTCGAAAACCTAACATTCTTTGGGTTAACTTTTATTATTTTTCAATCTCATTAGTTCTGCACCTGCATTCATAACTGTCTCTTCACTTCACTATAAACAGCATACTAATTTATGTTTCTGTACCGTTTATGTTATTTTGCCCCTTTGTAGTTTATCCACATCTTATCCATCCTTCGAGGTCTAAGTAAAATCCATTCTCTCCTAAAAGCCAAACACTAAGAACTTTCAGAATTGAATAAATTATCTACAAACTTGCTACTCAATGTGAGGTCCAAGGACCAGCATCACCATCATCCTCTGGGAGCTTGTTATTAATGCCCCAGTCCTGACTCACTGAATCAGAACTTGCCCTTTATTTAACAAGATCTCAAAGTAACTTTTATGCACATTAAAGTTTGGAGAAGCACTGATCTACCGCTCATGCTGGAAACAGTCACCTTACAGAATCACCTGTTTCATTTGTGTAGCTATGTTTCCTTAAGAAAATTAAAAATTCTAAAGTTTCAGGAGAAGTGTTTTTAAATAATGCCCCAACACAGTTTCCCGGAAAATACTTTTATTCACTCTAATTAGAAAAGGATATACTCTTATAAACTGCATTTTCTGACTGAGACAAAATAGGTGTATTTTGATTCCCGAGTACTATACAAGATTAGAAATTGTACGCATGGATATTTTATCCCCTTATTTGTGATCACAGGATTCTATTCTACTCTTTCATTCAATACAAAGGAGCAAACAACAATGATCAATGTTGTATCGTTTTCTGTGAACATATCAAACCTTGCATTCTTTTTAAAATGGGAACTAAGTTTGTACCCCCATTCAGATGGAAAGCTGAAATGTGATACTACATAACCTATGTGGGATTGACCTTGGCCAGCCAGAGCACCTTTATCGGTATGCTTTTGGATCCCTGTCATTTATATTTCAGGAGCTTACTGACTGTTGTCTGGGGGATCTCAGTATCAAATGAGAGGAAGCTGAATTGGTCCCTTGTCTGAGTTCATAGATCAACCTGCACGAAAAGAAGCAGATGGATCAGGCCAAATGGTTTCATGTTTTAGGGATTTAGTTATTAACGGCCTATTAGGTTATAAAAATCAAAGTTCAAAAGTGACGATTCTAATAATATATCCCGAACTTCTACAAATACTCATTAGGCTAGATCCCGGTGGATAAAACTAAACACTGATATCTTTTCCCACTTCAGCTAATGTTAGACAATCAGTAATCACAAGATACAAATGATGTGTTTGGGGAAGTTTGCCGGATCTGTAGGAAAGCCAAGCAATGATTTATTCCACAGGATGCCTGCCGTGCTACAAATCAACCTGTCCATTTGAGAAGCCTTATTTTCAGCTAGTTGATGTGATTCAGAGTTTTCAGTGTGGTATAAGAGGCCAGCCAGAAGAGAACTATTAATTAACTTCACAGAGTCATCAGCAATATCCAGCATAATTAGATCAACTTACACATTTTAAAAACAGTGAGTACAAGAAGTTCAATAGCAGGTCATGTTCTATCCTAAGCTAGATAAGTATTCAAATCTGCTCAGTTATTCGATGTGGATACTCACTGATAGAAAGGAACCGTGATTTCATCCTGTAAAATATTCACATTCTCAAATCTGTCTGGTCCTGATCTTGGCGTTAACTGTAGAAGTATGATGTGTACTCATTTTAAATTGTGTATTTTCTGTGTATGTGTTGCAGGGTAAGTTGAGAGAAGAGCACTATCGTGTTGACAGTATAGATATTGAGAGCCCTGGCATTTTAGAACAACAAAGGGAAAATCCCCAAGAATTTTCAGTTTCTAGGTACCTTTTGGACAGTTATGAAAAAATTAGAAAGGCAGCATCTTGGCCCTATGGTAAATCTGTATGACACTAACTACAAAATTCCCATTTAAACTGTATGAAAAGTTCAGTAGGGAGTATTTTATACCACTATTAATGGATATTAAGCCCTAATTTAAAGTTAAAAGGGTATATAAGTTTTTCTAAAAATATCCTTGCTAAATAGGTGATTTACTGTTCTTTAAATGGAACAGTGGTGTTCTTGATTTTGCTGTCAGAAGCAATTAACATGCCATGCTTTAATTTTATTAGTTGAATGCATGACCTGCAATGGGGAAAGTTATCGAGGTCCCATGGATCATACAGAATCAGGCAAGATTTGTCAGCGCTGGGATCATCAGACGCCACATCGGCATAAATTCTTGCCAGAAAGGTAAAATACCACCAAATCCTGCGTCCAGTGATTCTATTTACAAACTGTTATTTGCCCCATGGCAAGTTACCATGGAAATTCTCTTGATATAATGTTTTCCTGATAGTCTTGGGGCACAGGGATTTATGATGAGGTATATGAGAGTGCTGGCTTCACCTCCAACTGGGCTTGGCTGACTAGGTTAAGAGTCCCTGAAATCAGGATGGTCCTGAACACAGAAGCATCAGTGGCTGGAGAAGGAAAACAGTAATAGAAGCTTCCTCTTTCCCTTCCACAGCAGCAAAAAGAGAAAAGCTCATTCAATAATAAGCACTTTGACAGGCCCAAGCTGGGGAGGGCGGCATTACTGTTAAATAAAAGTGAATGTGAATCTCCTTCTAATGCCACACCTTCCGTGACTTAGGTAAAGTGGGGTCAATGTGTGACACCGTGATGCAGGTCATGCCCATAGAGAGGGAATGAAAGGTGGAGCAAACAATTCTTTGGCTGCTTTCTTGTGGTGGATTTTGAAGTTGCCCATCTGGAAAAGTCAGGCAACCAAGTCTACTTTTCTCCTCAGGAGTAGGTTTTGAGTTTAAATGGTTTAAAAATTATGTGTATTTTCGCCCATTCATTTCACAGGCAACATTTTAGTTGAAAAAAATTTTTCCTTCTTTTTATTATAAAGAATAAAAATACAAATAACTACAGAAGAAGGTCTATCCCCACCTTTCTTCTGAAATTGCTGAAAGGTGTTTTTTCTTTCTTCTTTCTCTTTTTGTCTTGCTCTTCTAGATGAAATTAAAACTGCTTTGTTTTTTAGTGCATCTCTTGTCTTTTAAGTGAGAGCAGAAGGAATATGGTAGCAATTAAAAACAACTCACCAATTCAGGACCCTGTTAATTTAAAGAGAGGTGGGTATAGAGAAAGTGGTGTGATGGAGTGTGTCTCTAGCTCTGCTGGAGGTGAGGGCATGACCTAGGAAGACTCTAGCTCTAAAATTGAGCTATCATTAGTAACATAGCTATTGAAACCTAACTTTCAGTTTGAACTTTAAGTCTGCCCTAGAAGAGGACCTGTTTTCTTAATGAGCATTCTACACGAGGTCATGTTTATGTAATCTGTCCTTAATTGGGCTTTGTAAGAAGGGGATTCAGTTTGGGACCTCAACCAGTGGACTGGTACCAAGTGGACCTAACTTATTAGCAAAGGGGATGGTACTCTAGCCTTAGTAGAATATGCACAGTAATAGATTCAGCAGTTAATGATTAGCAGTCCTTGTAAGGCAAAACATAGAAAATCTCTTCTTTCCTCAGCTAACAGTATCCGAGCTAAGTCAAAAGTTATTTTGTGAGCTGAGAGCTGGGTGGTGTTCCAGGCAGATTTACATGACACTTTTCTTGGTGTGGTTTGCAGATATCCCGACAAGGGCTTTGATGATAATTATTGCCGCAATCCTGATGGCAAGCCGAGGCCATGGTGCTATACTCTTGACCTTGACACCCCCTGGGAGTACTGTGCAATTAAAATGTGCGGTAAGTTAGGGTCAAATTTATTGCTTCCTTTTCCTCTCACAGACTGGATCTAAGCAGGCGATTATTAGTGAGACAGGTTAACAACTATTTTACTTGATACTTTAACGTGTATAGGTTTTAACATTTTTAGAATGTGTTACATAATCCTACCCAATCTTTTCCATTTTCAGAGAGCCATTATTTTGAAAGAGATACACACACAAGTGCACACGTACACACAAAACATTTATACTTATGGTAAAGACAAACATTCTCATGTTACCAAGAAAAAGGGAAAAAAAATCTACAGAGGGAGGAAAATGATCAGGGATTATGTGCAGTATCATAATGTCATTAGGGCCATAAGAGCTAGGACCTCGGATTCTTACCTTCCAATCCTGTATCCTTTCCCTACCTATCCTCCCAGACATAACATGAGCTGTCAACTGACTATGCACATCTTCTGGTGAATGACAGAGGCTGCAGTGTAGAAAACTAAGTCTAACAGAAGCTTCTCACAGACATCTTTAATCTCTAGTAGCTGATCCTCACCTCTCTGGCTGTCCTTATAACAGCCTGCATTCTCTTTCAACCTGTTTTTTTTTTTTTGAGGTACGCGGGCCTCTCACTGCTGTGGCCTCTCCCATTGCGGAGCACAGGCTCCGGACGCGCAGGCTCCGGACGCGCAGGCTCAGCGGCCATGGCTCACAGGCCCAGCCGCTCCGCAGCATGTGGGATCCTCCCGGACCGGGGCACGAACCTGTGTCCCCTGCATCGGCAGGTGGACTCTCAACCACTGCGCCACCAGGGAAGCCCTCAACCTGTTTTTTAGCAGTCCTACTATCCTTCTACATACTGGCCTTTACCCAACTTTCCTGAGTTTATGATAAAAGCTTCTTTTCTTACTTGCTTTGTGATATCCCTTTAAATCTTGGTCCTCTCCTCCACAGTTAACTCACACACTTTTATTCTTCTCTGAAATAATCCTGGATAATAATTAGACATAAACATGCTTTTATTTCTATGTGTACAGTCTTATGTTTTCAACTGGATCCTAAAATGCTTTCAAATCAGAATTGCATAAATTTAGTAAGGTGGAATCATGTTATAAATTGGCTGGCTAATATAAAGATATGTATATCTAGAGAGAAAAATGTAAAGACATACAATCAGGTACCAGCACCCAGAATGATAAATGTACAGCTATGAGGCTATGGATAGGGATTTGCATATTTCCCTAGATTGGCATGATGAGGCTCTTTCTTTGAACAGACTTATTCAGTATTATCTACACTATGATACTGCCAAGGTAAATATCTCTCCACTTAGACCTGCTAATAAAAGGAAATGTTTTGGACGACTCAAATAAAGCCCACAGAAAGGAGATGTGTCTGGCATATGTGAAATAACTGCAGAATCTGGAAGGCTCTCAATGTGAACACAGTGTTCCAAGGAAATTGAACCATCTGTTTGGTTCTTTAAAATAAGGGATGACTCTTGTGACAGTGTTTCTCTGTATAGATTGGTTAGTTCAACTCAATGAGTTTTTAAATCTTGTTAATGTGTCCATAATTCTAGACCAGCTAGGTACAATAAACCAATAGTTTCCCCTCCATTTTTCTTTTTGTGTGTGTTTTAGGCACTCAAAAATCATCTCTGGAATAAGACCAGTATAAACAGACACACACACACGCACACATACACACACTCACATGCATATTCACTGGCACGTTCACCTTTCAACTGGCATGCATAAGACTGGCTATTTTTAAAAGACTTTGGGAGAGGAAAAAAATAGAATGAATATGACACTTCTAACTATTAGATAAATTTCTTTTTCTTTTCTGTCCACATTTAGCTATTTATACAACTAACGTGCAACAATTCTGATGGCTTTTTTAAACAGAGGGTGATGTTTATAGGATGCTAATTCTGAGAAAATGGTGGCAGAATTTGTGACCCAAACCTATATACAGTATATAGTATATACAACCTATATAGTACATACAACCTATATAGTATTAATATATACAACCTATATACAGTATATAGTATATACAACATGATGATTAGGGGGTGCTGAACCTCCTGGGTTCCTCTGTATCCGTGAGTTCACCCAACCTTGGGATCATGTAGTACTATAGCATTTACTATAGAAAAAAAACAGCGTATAAGTGGGCCCATGCAGTTCAAACCCATGCTGTTAAAGGGTCAATTGTAGTTAAGATAAAAATATTTTCAGCTTTGGGAATATTTTAAAAATGTTTTATTACAGGACAGATTTTAGTTTCTAATTTATATAGAGAGACTATATTTTTATTAAAATTAATGAAATAAAGTGACATTCAGGAATTTTGGAAAGCATAAGAGAGAATGTCTTCCAGATATTTTGGCTTATACATATAGTAAAGGCTACAGTGCAAAACTAAGGAATTTGGTGATGGTTTCAATTGTGTATTAATTTTTGATTGCTGCATAACAAATTATCAAAAACTTGGTAGCTTAAAATAACACATATTTCTTATCTCATGGTTTCTGTGGGTCAGGAGTCAAGACATGAGTCAGGTGTGTCCTCTGCTTAGGATCTTACAAGGCCACAGTCCTGGTGCCCACTAGACCTATTGTCTCATCTAAGACTTGGTGTCCCATTCCAATATTCTAATTCAGTTTCTTGTGGTTGTAGTGCTGAGATCCTCAACTCCTGGATACTGCCTGATGTTTCCTACCACATGACCCTATCCACAATATGGCAGTTTAATTCTTCAAGGCCAACAGGATAGCTTTCTGTTACTTTCAACCTCTGACCTCTGCACCCTCTTCCATTTATTTATTAAGAATATTTTTCAAAGGTATTAAAATTTTATAAGCCAACTTTACCCAAGATTCTGCACTGGGAATGAATGTCAAAAGGACTTGTTCAGAAATCATATCCTTTAGAACTTCCATATAATTTCTTTCCCCTTAACACAGAGTTGTGAAAGGTAAAAATAACAGTGTTTTGTTTTCCTGGGAAAATAGTATATCTTTATTTGGGAAAATGATTGAAAAATAACCGGTCAGTTTTTGCCTCCACACTGTGATTCAATGCAGAAGGCTCTGCACCTGCTTTTAAAGAGCTCACCTGATTAGGTCAGGCCCACCCAAGGAAGTCTTCCTTTAATTAATTTCAGGTCAACTGACTGGGAACTTTAACTACGTCTACAAAGTCTCTTCACTTTTGTGGTACAACATAAACTAATTACAGGAGTGGCTCTCCCATTATATTCACAAGTTCTACCCGCACACAAGGGGAGGGGATTACAGAGTTTACATCAGTGGATAGGAATCTTAGGGGTGTATTAGAATTCTGTATACCACACACATATTTACATGCACTAGTTGTAAGAGAATATTGATTGTCACTTTTTATTTGTATCATTTGATTCTTCGGTGAGCTTTCTGGTTTTGTCTCAGTCCCAATTGCTTGAATTCATTCTGAGTTTTCAATATGTTTGAAGAAAAGAATAGAGTTTATGATTGTGTCACTTGTCTCCTCTAAAGCTGAAGGGGAATTTTAAAACTCTTTTTTAAAATTATATAATAACTGTATAAGAAGGTTATAATTGCTACCATTTAACATCTACAGAAAGGTGCTTTCCATCTACTGTCAATAATCCTTATTTCAATTGTACAAAATGTGATTAGGTAGGCCAGTGAGAAAGGTGTGCAAAGACATGATGGGTGAAGCAGAACGGCAATATTCAAGACATGGTAATTAGGTTGATATGGGTAGGGATGGGGTAAAGACAGAGAAATGGAAGAAGATAAGAAAAATAAGATTGACGTGAGGCAGATGAAGTAAGATCCAAGAGTAGCCCATCCAGTTGCCATGAGAAACACCGAAAAATTAAGCAGGGAGAGTGGTCTTATCTGATTTGTCATCTAGAACAGAAGCTTCCAAATCGGTATCGATGAAACCCCGGGGAACACAAAGACTGTCCTAGGGGTTTATGGGCATGGATAGGTTAAAGGGCTGAAATTCCAGCTCCTAGTTTTCTATATGAATTCTTTTCCAAAGTCTTCTGCTTGAGATGCATGTGTTCCCAAGGAGTCAGTCAAGTTCAACTTCCTCCCTGCCCATTGACAACTGCCCTTTGCTACTTTATTGAAAAAAGCCAAACTGCTAATCCTTCCTGAATATTAATGTGGTGCACTGTCCTGGGGACACTAAACAAAGAGACCTTTGAAAATACTATATATTAATGCTGTTTATCATTTACGTTCTGCTAATAATTGTATAACTCTATCCATAACATGTATACATATATATGTATAATTGTGTGTTTGTGGCTGTGTGTGTGTTTAGTACAGTGTACATTTATCTCTTAGAATTTTGTGGTCACAAGAAATTTTTAAAAAATTTAAGTATATAAAAATCTTTCAGGAAAGTATGATAGGTGAGGAATAAAAGATTCTCCAACATAAAATAAAATACATTACACTAAAATAACATTCTGTGGGTAAAGTGGAATGGAAAAATGATTCAAGGAGAAAAAGAACTTGATAATGTACATTTTATCCAGAAAAAGGTATAGGTATCAAATCACTGTGGTATTTAGAGTCCATTAAATCCATTTAGAAGAGTGATATAAAAATTTTCAATTTAAAACTATCGATAGTTAAAACATGCTAGAAACCACATCTTTTGCAGCTATTTAAACTTAGCACAAAAAATGTAGATGTCAACTTTAAAAACAAGAGGGGGAATATAAATATTTTTTCAAAATTATTTTAGTAACAGGAGCAAAAACAAAAACAAATTAAAGAAACCAACAACATTTGAAGACTACTGGTCCAGAAGAATTACTATGTATTCTGGGTAATTAGCATGGAGGCCGGTGCATCTGATAAGAGTTCATTTTAACAGGCAAGTAAGAAAGAGAATGTGAACTAAGGCAGTAAGCAGGGACAAAACAATGTGGAGGAGGATGTGAGCAATATTAAAGAGTTAGAATGTCCCATATATAATGATGAATTGGATAATGTGGGAAATGAGAGGGAAAAGGTAAAGTCTAATATTCTTCCTAAGTTATTGGGTAGATGATACATATTTAAGAGAGGTATAAATTTGAGGAGAAAGATAATAAGTTTGGTTCTGCTTATATTGAGATGCAGGTGCTTCATGTTTGTGCTCAAAGTACATCTAAGTTCAGTCTTCCCTGAAGGTCATGCAGAGTCATAAGTGAATGTGATAGCAGAAGCCTTGGACATAGTAGCAATCCCAGGAAGCATAGAGAGAGCATAATGAGTTTTTGCCCCTTTTCTATAGAATTCATTAAATAAATATTTGTTGAATAGCTCTTATACATCACATGCTTTTCTAGTTGCTGGGAACTTTCCTAGAAGTGAACAAAACAGACCAAGATCTATGATAAAATTAAAATTTCAGAATTTTAGCATGAACTAGTAAAGTAAAAGCTGACACTGCCTTGACACTGGGCTGTTTACACCAGATCCAGAATTGAATACTGCTCTCAATTCCTTTTATTTGTTAAAAAGCGGAATGAACTACAAATTTATTCTTGTCACTTTGCTTCCAACTTTCAATCTTACAATTAGTATAACACTGAAAGTGAAGGATGAACATTGCTCATCCCCTGACAAGTGTGTAGCAGGGTATTCTGGGACAGGCCTTCTCAGTCCTCCTTCACACCATGTTCTTCAGAAGGTGATGTCTACCTAAATGGCAGCAGCCCACACATATTCTGGCTGTGTAACTTTTAACAGACTTCCAAGAATATGAAATTTTAAGACACTGCAAACATATAGCAAGATTGGAAGTCCCATGCAGTGCTTAAATGAAGTACTGATATTTTTATGGTTTTCCCCTATAATAATAATTTCATATTCTGAATAAGAGTTTGTTCTATACATTAGTTCACTGCTTTTCAGAGAGAAATAATATTTGTTGGGACTAATCGTGCTTTTCTGAAGTGAACTTTAGTAGCTCTTTGGCAACTGAAAAGCTAACTTGTGGTTAATGTCCCTTATCTTGTGGTTGATGTCCCTTAGATATCCCATTGAGTATTTAAATCAGTTGGACTGAAGATATCTTTACACATTATTGAGAACCCCAAATTGTCTGCATGGGTTACATGAATCAATATCTACTGTATTGGAAATTAAACCATAAATTAAAAAACATTTAATTCATTAAAAATAATAAGCTCATTGGATATTAATAAATATAACATTTTAAAAGAAAAATAACTATTTTTTTCAGAAAAATAGGGAGGACAATGACGTTGCTTTAGATTTTTTGTAAATTTCTTTAATGTTACCTTAATTAGAAGTCGATAGCTGAGTGTCTCATATTTGCTTCTGCATTCAGCCTTTTGGGATATCATACATCAAGTGCAACTGGAAATTCCACTGTAAAAAGGACAAGTGACATCTTAGCATTGTTATGAAAACAGTTTTGACCTCCTAGATCCCTGAAAAGATCTCTGGAACCCCAGGTATCCCTCTGAGAACAACTTTCTTGCTACATGTCATACGTGTAAGGCTGATGTCCCATTAAAGTACACCTGCTAGGATATACCTGTTGGCTGTTCCAATTGTTCCCCACCTTTTACCACCAGCAACTTGCCTGGTTGGAGACTTTTATCATTTATTATCTATTTCTCTGATTTTCTTCATTTATCCTATAGGATGGTCTAATCTGCTTTTTTTAAGCTCTCTTTTGCATGTTTGGTACCACCATTTACACAGTTTAAAACCCAAAAGCCTAGAACAATCCTAAACATGCTCTTTCCTTCACTCCTCACATTTGATCCATCATTAAGTCCTGTCAATTTTATTTTCTATGTATCTATCAAATCTCCATTTCACTTCATCACTGTCTCCTTTATCCAAGACAGCATTATTTTCATCTTGAATATTTGGGTGGCCTTCTGAGTGGAGCTATATCCACGTTCACCAGCTTTCCCCTCCAATCCCTTCTCCACACTGCAAACAGGATGACATTTAAAAAAAAATCTGAATATATCATTCCCTATGCCTAGCATACCACACACATACACAACAGTTTAAAACTCTTTAATCATTTTCTTTGATCTTAGGACACAGACAAAACAAAACCATCCTTTACTCCTCCACCCCTATCTTTAGCCTCATATACATTTCTCTCCATGCTCTCTGTTCCAGCCAGAATAGTTTTCTCCCTGTACCTCATATTTTCCATATTCTCATTATAGTTCCTTCACCCCTGCCATCTCCTCTCCCCTGAAAAATTTCCTCTTCCTTCCTCACCTAGTTGACAGCTACCCATTGTTCAAATTTCAAGTCAGTTATCATTTCTTCATTTGACTTCCCCTGACTCGGTCAAATTCCTTATTGTATATTTATAGCAACATAAACTTCTCCTTCCATGTACTTCTCAGAATTTGGTTTTTACATTTATTTCTGAAGTTATTTGGTTAATAGCTGTCTCTATCAAAATTTGTAAGCTCCAAAAGAGTAAGGACCAGGTCGTTTTTGTATTCCACAGAGTTACCACATTGCCTTGCACGTGACAGGAGTTCAATAAGTCTTTGTTGAATGAACCACGGTTACCTTCCTGCTCAGTGGTAGTTTTCATTTTCTTTTAGTGTCTCCTGGAATTTCTTCTATGCTTCTTGATTTTCATATGAAAACTTGGCTTTTCCCAAACATTGCCAACCAGGAAGATTTGCTTCATACCTTCTTCCCATCACCTCAACTCATTGTCAGTTTTCATGCTTCCATGAGCTAGTCTTGTTCCTTCATTGCTTGATGTCTTGATGGCTTTTCATTCAACAAAATAAACAAATCTTGTCATATTTTACCTTATTTTTCACTTCCTCTTTCTTTTCCTTCTTATTTTTTAAACTTCTAGATATGTAAGTGTCCACAGCCATTTTATATTTTTAAGAGCTTTACTGAGGTATAATTGATATGTCAAAACATCACATATTTAATGTACACAGTTTGATAGGTTTGAACATATGCATACACCCATGAATCCATCTCCACAATCAAAGATTATAACCATATTCATCACCTGCAAACATTTCCTCCTGCCCCCTCTTGCCTTTGTGTGTGTGTGGTAAGAATACAACTCTCTTAACAACTGTTTAGTATACAACACAGTATTGCTAACTATAGGTACTATGTACAACATAGTATAGTAGATCTACTATACATAGTAGATCTCTAAAACTTATTCATCTTGCATAACTGAAACTTTATTACCTGTTGAACAACTCTCCACTGCAGAAGTGTGGCCGAGGCAGATCTTTGATAGTTAAGATTTCTATCAAAATTATCATTGTGGACTGAATTGTGCTCCCCAGCACCCACAATTCATATATTGAATTCTAAGCCCTGAATGCATTTGGAGCTAGGGCTTTTAGTAGATAATAAAGGATAATGAAGTACAATGGCGGGATCCTAATCCAATGGGATTTGTAGTCTTATAAGTAGAGGATGAGAGTGATCTCTCTCTCCATACCATATGAGGACATAGCAGAAAGGTATGTCTATACCTACATCTACAAGCCAGGAAGAGAACTCTCACCAGGAACCATTGGCTGCCACCTTAATCTTGGACTTTACAGCTCCCAGAATTATGAGAAAATATATTACTGTTGTTTAAGTCACCCAGTCTTATTTTGTTACAGTAGCTTAAGAAGATATGTTGCCATTGGTACTACATAAAAATAATCCTTCCTCCTAGTAACTAGTGTACGCTGGCATCATTTTAAAGGAATATGTAACGTTTTAAACTTCAGTGTCTTTGTGTGTTGGGAAAATAATTTTAGCAAATTATTTTCTTTCTTAAAGAAAGCTGATTATTTCTCTAAATTTTATTAATTCATCCAAGGCCAGAACAGAGATTCATAGAAATATAATCCTCTTATTGTATTCTGTGTCAGGAAAAAACAATGCTATCAATATCCTTTCTCAAGGGAAAGATCTTGTATTGGAGGTCTTTTCCAAGTCATCTTCTAAGGAGTAAGAGTATAGGATTGAAGACCTTTCATGAAAGTCTTGTCTTTTGAGTATTTTATACCAGAAACGTCTTGGATAAAGTCCAGAGAAAAGTTTCAGACAGGAATCCCAGGTCCACATGGAAAGAAAACGTGCAAGCAATTTGAGGTTTGTGCTTTGGAGGTCTTTATACTATTTTCCCACGTCAATTTTAAAACAAGAAGCTCTTTAAATTTACATTGAGCCTGATCCTGCCCTCTGTGGCCCAAAGAGCACAAGTCTGTTGATGGGAGAGTAGCTTTACACACTGTTCTAAATATCCAGGGACCATCATAAAGTAAATCCTATATTTCAGTTGCTCTTCAGGAGCTGGGAATAAGAAGTGGGTTGGGTTGAATTATTCCAAGAATAATCAGGTATTGTTCTTAACTACAGGCAAAAGAATAGCAATAGCTTGTCACCACTAAGAAATCCAGGTTTTTTGGAGGGTTAAGGGGACAGTAAACATAAGGATTTACTTATTGTCCATGTAAAGCTTATGGATCCCTCGGTGTGGTTTTCTGTAATATACATTTGCACTCACATTCTCCAGTTGCCATTCACGGACCTCTGTCAGGGCCTTGTGGCCTCTCCGCAAGGATTTGCCTAGTCTTTCATAGAGAAAAAGGTTCGATTTATTCTATGTTGTCTTGTTGTGTTGATCTCTTTCTGTTGGGGGGCAAGAGGGTCTTCCCAACAATTACATAACAGTTAATGTTCATTCTCTCAACAAATGTATTCAAACCTTAAAGTTCTCTACCAAATAGTAGAGCAATCAGATCATAGCAGGTCCACACCAGCAAAGTGAAATTAGTGTTCCAAGAGGTAACCATTATATTTGATCATGTTCTAACAGGACAGTGAAAAATTTCAAGAGCAAATGTTGTTTTCTTTAAAGCATTTCCAAATAGAAAACTTCATGTCAGTCATGAAAGAAAAACATTCCTTCACTCACAGGCCACTGAGGATCATATAAATATCTTTGCATCTGCTTCCAAAGGGTGACCAACACTGACACCCCTGGCAAAATGTTTTGTGAGGAACTCTCAGAAGAGTTCCTGGTATTTTCACTGTGAGCTTGGTAGACATACTTGCAAAAACATTTGTGGATGCGGGGATGCAGTATTTTAAAAACATGTTGCTTTGGCTAAACTTGATAATCTTCAGCTGATATTGGGGATGTTTCTGTGTTTCTTTAACTCTTCTCTAGGCCGCTGAAGACTCTTCAGAGCCTTCCCTTTTTCAGGTCTCATGTTTAAGTATTAAGTCCAAAGGAATAGCTTTCCCAACATTTAATAGCCCTTTCCCAATCAATTGGCATGAAACATTTGTTTTGTTTTGGCACCAAATTTTGATGTTTATATAGTGGGACAGCTGAAGGAGTCTGTTTTATTGCGCTTCAGGAATAATTCCTTTTGTTCGAATCATAAGTATTCAAGCAGGCAACAAAGATCAGACATTTATATCAAAGTTAAATGGTCTATGGACAAATCATTCATCATGGTCCCCATCAGATAATATTTATTAAACAGCTGCATGAAGTCGCAAAATAACTCTTACTAATTGATGAAAACTGTAGTTACCTTGTTGTACTAATATATCTTTTTTTGCCTATATTATTTATTCTATACATTACCACCAGAATTATGTAGCTTTTGTTTATGGGGTTACTTTTAGCAGCTGAATGTGAAATGGGATAAATACAGATGCACTAACTTCAGAGGGTACTTTTTAAATAAAGAAAAATACTATGTGAATACTGCTAGTTTGTAGTTAAAATCAAAATAAATATTTCCACTGAATTAAAACACAACAATAAGTAACATTGTCAAGTTGTTTTAGTTATATATTTCAAAGTTACAGATGCTTATTAAAATGAGACAAAAATAATAATATTATTTAGATTCTTTACATCTTGATAGGGCCTGACTTAGTCAGCTCAGGCTGCTATAACAGGATACCAAAGACAGGGTGGATTCTAAACAACAGAAATGTATTTCACATAGATCTGGAGGCTGAGAAGTCCAAGATCAAGGTGACAGCAGGTTTGGTGTCTGGAGAGAGCCTGATTCCTGGTTCACAGATGGTTCACACTTTGCCCTGTGTCCTCATATGGTAGAAGGAGCAAGGAAGCTCTGCAGGGTCTCTTTTATAAGGGTACTAATCCCATTTATGAAGGCTTTGTCCTTACAACCTAAACATTTACCAAAGGGTCCAACTCCTAATACCATAACATGGGGATTAGGATTTCAACATATGAATTTGAGGAAGACACAAACATTCAGTTTATAGCAAGGCCTAATGAAAATTTGTATTTATTCTGTACAATATTGTATTTTATTAATGTGCAGTAATTCTTTGTATTCTGTAATTTTTGTAATTTCAAAAGGTTCTAGTTTCCACCTCCAAATTAGAATCTGTTAAATAATCCAAATTATTTAATCCAAATCCAAAATTTTGGTTTTCAATCTAACCATTTTAACTTACATTGTCTTTTAGTGAATATTTAGTGACCCCCTTAAAATAAGTTTATATCATAAGTTTTAAAATATAATAATGAAAGTTTAGAAAAAAATCTTTGACATAATTGTTCAAATGAGGATTTCACTTTTAAAGTGAAAGATTCTTTAATTAAATCTTGCTGGGAACCTCTGCAGTTGAGGTGCAAAGTTAGTACAACAATTCAGATCTCTGAACTTGACACTGAAATTTTAGTGTATCAATCAGCAGTGAAATATTTTCCTCAGTATTCTTATATAGGTACTCTTTTCTCTAACTTAAGGTTTTTGTAATATAGATATTTCTTTTCACAGGGACTCCTAAAATTTGAAAACTTTACCCTTAAATTAGAAAAATTTTAATCTTCTACTAGCTTTTAAATTGTATCATTCCTCTTTTTTCATTGTTTAGGTTGATGTCTGGAAAATCATACTAGAGTCCAAGGAGCTCAGTGTGTTAATCTCTGATGGGCTTAGCCTTGAACTAGATACTTAGTGAAATGTGATAGGCCCATATCTAGCCAAAGGTGGCCCTGGTTGACTCATCAAGACTGGATCCTTTGGTTACAAGTTCACAGTGCTAAAACAGTACTGAGAAGAATGGATCAGTAATACACGAATAAAACAAAACACACACAAATAACTAAGAAAGTAAGAGAGCTGTAGTACCCAAGTCAGGCAATGAAATCTGTGATTAGTGGAAGTGCTTTTGCTCTGGCTGCCCTAACTCTGACCTTCCTCCCATTGTCAGTATTCTGAGTCCTAACTGAGGTCACAAATTTGCTGCCCAGGAGCTTGTACCCAAGAAGTGGGGGAATCAAAACTTTTCTTCTTAAAATGTTAAGCTAATGAATTAATAGATTCCTGGGGACATTCGTTTTGTCTTCTTTCACATTATAGTTTTACAATTAGAATGATATATGTCAGTACAAGCTTGAACTTTTTCCTGTTTTACAGTTGTCACCCTTTAAAGACTTCCCACACATACTCATTTTCCTCAAATCATGTAACAATCAAATCATCAGAAAAATAGCTTAGTAGCATTTGTTTTAATGAAATATAGTTCTAACCCTCAGAACCTATGAAATCCATCTTATTTTCTATTTCATCAAAGAACTTCAGGTAATATTAAAATCGTAATGAACTTGGTTAAACAGCACCAACTTCTTCTATAGAAGTCATTTCTCTCAGTCCAAAATTTTTGTTCTTCCTAAATCAATATATATTACAAATATCAATACATATAAATTCTCTAAGCCATCAACTCTCAATAACCATTCTATAGGTCAATCTCTGGACATTTTCTCATGTCCATTTGAATTTCCTTTTAATTTAGGATATTTCTGAGCTGCATTTCTATTCCCTAAAGTAGATACATAAGAAATAAAAACACATTTTAAGATGAGCTGAAGAAGAGATTTGTTTTTAAAAAGAAGAGTTATTAAAAGGGCAATTTTTGGAAATCTGTACATAAAACATTCTAGTGATTGGGATGGTCATTAATTAATCCTCCTTTTTTTCCCACAAAACTTCACAGAATAACTCCAAACTTAGGCTCTACTTAGTTTGCATGGGACTCAATGAAATAAAGCATTCAGCCACATAAGGTAGTAATTATTTGTAAGAAAGAAAGAAATTTAAAATAAAGTTAAAGAGCCACTTTAAAAGAATTTACACCATTAAATATGGAACACTATTATAGACATCCCTAGCCTCTGAAGGCATGTCTAATTCTAACCTCTCCTTTGGAGAAATGATGCACCGAATTCCAGAATGGGTGAATCAAAGACATTTATTTATTCACTTCTTAAACTATCCTAGAGGCTGTCAACTTGAGTTTTATGCAGAGGCACCTTGAATAACCATTTAGGTTATAAAGGTAATTGGGGAGTTTACATGGAAACAAACATTTTCATGAATGTTTTGAGAAGGTATATGAATTTTAGTTGCTCCAGAATGTTTTGAGTTATATTTTATGCAAGTGAGTAAACCTTAAGACAAAAGACAAGAGTTCAAGTTGTGGTAAATTTAATTTTGTACTTTAAAAATTTTCTTACTGAGATTTCCAGGATCTTCATGAAGTATGGTAAAGCACTGCAGTTGGACTAGGAAAAAGGCATCAAATAAATCTGCCCAGAAGCAAGTAATATTTCTTAAATGCCAACAAGTTGATTAAGAAGAAAAATGTAACATATCAGCTTAGAATATATTTATTATTTTAGAGGAAAACCACGGTTAATACCATTACCAACTTTTTAACTATTTAAATAAACTAATTTTAGGAGTAATTGTATAGTAATTTCAGAAATACTGTATATTTGGCATGTATAAGTTATAGTGACATACGGAAGTAAAATGCCTTTAAAGAATTTTTCAAGAATAAACTAATTTAGTGTTTGAATGAAAAGAACTGGAATGGAGATAGTAATAGTGACAAACTGATTTTTAAAAAATAACTCTGTTCTCTAGACTAGCATTAATTTTCTTTTTCGTACTTTTTTTAATGGTCAAACTTACGGCACAGTGCTAAAATTTCCCCACTTGGTCACTATATTATTTGTAGATGTTTTCCAATTTCAAAAGTAAGAAAAGTGATTTTTAAAAAACATATACGCAATACTTAAGCATTAATAAATAGAGAGATTTTACACCTATTGTTAATAATGAGTAGATAGATCCAGGAAATTTAAATATTATTAAATGATGCTTTTTAAAACAGGTCTAGATAAAGTCAAGCCAGAATGTTCTTTTTATAAGTAGAGAAATTCTATGGTTGAGTCCACCATGTTAATTCCTCCTTTCGTTTGAGTGAGACAGTAGTGATAAATTGAATTTTTTATTCCATTCAATTATTATAAAAATTATGTGACAGAAAACCCTGCTAATAAAATGCAAGTGAACACTAAGAGGTAGATGACAGATTGAAATATTTTATTTAAATTTATATTTCTTTTTACCAATAGCTCACAGTACTATGAATGACACGGATGTCCCTATGGAAACAACTGAATGCATTCAAGGTCAAGGAGAAGGTTACCGGGGTATCATCAATACCATTTGGAATGGAATTCCCTGTCAGCGTTGGGATTCCCAGTATCCTCACCAGCATGACATAACTCCTGAAAATTTCAAGTGCAAGTGAGTAAATTAGAGAAATATAAATTTCAGTAGGCCCTGGGGGAAATGAGGCAGAGTGGTTGCTTTTTACTAATTTCTGTGTGAGTGATCCTTAAACTTTAGTGTGCCTAGGGAAAATTCAGCAATGAAAAGGCAGATACATCCCCCCAGAGACTTTCATTGCTCAGGTCTGAAATTTGGACTTGAAATAATACATTTTAACAAGCACTCTTGGTGATTCTGAATCAGATGGTTGATGTACCATCCATGCTTTGGGAAACACATCCCTAGGTTTCTGATCACAGCTTTGCTCTTGCAGGTCTATTTAATAAACCTATTAGTGGTAATGATAACCAGGCAAGTTTCAAACTAGTGCCTTCTTAAATTTTCATATTAACTTTAGGGGAGATTACAAGGCACACCTTGATTTCAACCAACATTGTAAACTGATGAGTTTTCAGCCTTGAAAAAAATTATTTTTAAAATTTTGAATGAGTGATTTTTATTGTTTCTAAATTTTCTTTAAAAAGTGGGGAAATACAACAGCTGTTTAGATGAACCAAGCGGAAGAAACTGCCCTTGAATATCAATTACATAGCTGTTATGTTCTTCTCCATGGCTGCTTTTCTTCACCACTTGACTTTTGTTAGACAGACAGCCACAATGCCATGTGTTTTTAAATTGCCCACCTTGTTATTAGGAACATAAAATGATTGCTTTTAAAATTTATAACACACGTGTCATTCATAGTGGCTTTGCTGAAATAGCACCTATAAATAACATATATTGCCTTTATGTAACTGGCTTTTAATAAGAGAGCTTAACATTTCAAGATGGAGAACTATGAACATTAGTTGGCCCATCCACTGGAGAGGGGATATAGTCTATGCTTTTTATTTTATTTTTAGATTTTAAAAGCCAATTCAGAGTTCTTTGCTTAGACAGTAAATATTCATCTGTTATGTTTTTAAAATTATTTTATAATAACAAATTTAGAGTTGCCACTCTGGGGTTTATTTCCTTCATTTTCTTCACACCAATTCACTCTCTATTTTTGACCCATGTGTTTCATACCTCAGAAATAAACATAAAAGTAGAGAGAGAAAAGAAAATGAGAAACAAATAGTTAAGGGAGACAAAGGAGACTGTCAGTGCCATGCACACTTTTTGTCAACTTCTAATGACTGGTAATACTCAAGTTAGAGATTGTGTATGTGTAAGTACCCAAATGAACCTCATCTGTAAGAAAAAAGATAATAATTATAGAAATTGAATCCACACATTTCACAATTAAAAATGATCAAAAGTTTAGCTTACATGTTATTGGAATTTAAGCCATTCTTTCTTAATTGGTTATTTGGTCAAGGTAACCAAACATAAATGTCAAAACAACCAAAAAGTGAGCTGTGTTATAAAACTGATAAAATCTGACTCAACATTTTACTCAGAGTATTGATGCCTTTACTGTTTGTGGGCTAGCAGAGAATGGAATACTGGTTGGGTATCTCTGGTTGTACTAAACACGATATGCCCCAAAACTGAGACTCTTTACAAATGACGATCCTTAAAACACTATTTGTAGGGCAGGAATAGAGACGTAGACGTAGATGTAGAGAACGGACATGTGGACACAGGGTGGGAAGGGGAGGGTGGGACAAACTGGGAGATTAGGTTTGACATAAATACACTATCATGTGTCAAATAGATAGTTAGTGGGAATCTGCTGTATAGCACAGGGAGCTCAGCTCGGTGCTCTGTGATGAACGAGATGTGGGGGGCGGGGAGGGAGGGAGGGAGGTCCAAGGGGGAGGGGATACAGGTATACATATAGATAATTCACTTCATTATACAGCAGAAACTAACACAACATTGTAAAGCAATTTTACTCCAATCAAAACAAAACAAAACAAAACAAAAACACTATAACTGAACAATACTGCCTGTGGTGAATGTACATGAATCATATAATCATTAATTCGCTTTAATAATTATAAACACTTCTCTCTTCAAGTGAAGGGAAAGAACTTAGAAAAAATATTTGAGCAAACCTTGACTCTCATTCTTGCTTAATCTAGATTAATGAGGTGCTTCTCGATATAGATTATAAACGCAGGCCTAAACTAAGATTTTTGATAGCCTCAGATCTCTGTTTAATTATCTTGCCTTAAATTAACAACTTGAAATAATTTAACCAATTATTCATCTAAAATTGCAAATTTGCGTACACTTTATGTAAAATTCAATGCACGTATTTTGTACTGACAGTTTTTTTAAACATGAGTATAAATTGGTCAGAAGAAAGAAAAGATTTTCTTCATCATTCCAGTTAATAATTTTATAAGAAGGGTAAAGGCTTGAATATAGGTTATAAATAAGAATATTTGCTATACAATAGCCTTAGCTATTGGCATTCACTGTTCTTACAACCTTAAATAACAGTTGTGTCAGGACCTATTTTGGCTAGATAAACTATTACCTGTTGATTTTATAATCAAACTCAAGCTTCTTCTTTAAAAGCTTTTCAGTTTCTAATGGTCAATTTGGATAGTAATAAAAGTGTAGTATTTTTAATTGGGCCTAAATGAAATAAATAATGTACCTTCCAATAGACTGAATATTAATTTTGTTAAATTATTAGCAGGGATTTACGAAAAGAAAGTACATGCTTTCTCCAAATTAGAGAGCATTATCAGGAGAGCAAATCATAAATTTCACATTTTATTTAACGTGAACCTTGCATTAAGGTAAAATCCTTTTATATACAGATAATATTAGTTTAGACTTTTTTCTTATTGTGAACTCTAAATGTCTAACTATATCATTGGTAAAATAAAGGAAGTACATGTATTACATTGACAACTTTTTCTATAGTTAGGTTATCTATATTGTAATTAGGATTTAATTTTACAGAAATATAAAATTGCATGTTGTAATCTCTAAATCAAGAAAGAACTACGTTGGAATTAAAAGAAATCTATGTAGTGAATTAAATAAATCAAAGAAATACAGAATTTAAAGAAGAAATATCTGTCATGTGTTTTGTGGCAAATGTTTGAATAGGTGGAACTTCATTTTTAAACAAGAGAAATTAAAGACTACTAGTTATAATAGCCTTTCTTCTGTAAAGAGAATGTGTTTCTACGTTATATACAGTCCATGAAAAAGTAATAACAGACCAGTTTTTAAAAATTGTAACAGTTGAGAGTCCACGTCTTGAAAATGAGTGAGAAGAATGAAGTGGTACTATTTCTCTCTTTCACGAAGCAGTAGTGTTTGTGTGAAACTCCAGGTCTGTGGAAGAAAAAGAATTCTGACATCTGACAGCATTTTATTTCAGTAATGTGGGCAGTGTCAGTTGTGTATACTGAATTCTAAACTGTTATAACTATCCTAAATCTAAAACGTAGGGCTCTATTTATAGAATGCATACATTCTAGGATTCTAGAAATGTAATAACACTGACTTCACCAATGTAAGAAACCCTGGCAATTTACATTAACATGTTTATTCTCAATAGGGACCTAAGAGAAAACTATTGCCGAAATCCAGATGGGGCTGAGTCACCGTGGTGTTTTACCACTGATCCAAACATCCGAGTTGGCTACTGCTCCCAAATTCCAAAATGTGATGTGTCAAGTGGACAAGGTAATAGCTGACATTTTGCAGTGTGGGCATGATTAAATTCAATGGAAATGCCTAAATGGTGTACACATTACAGCAGAAGACTTATTTCTTGTTGCACTGTTAGCAAACAAAGTCACCAAGCCTGAAGTTGGATTTCTTTTATATATTAATTTGTTCAATATCCCTTTATTTATTTGAATGTATACTAGTGCCAGGGACAGTTTTAGGCACTGTGGATATACCAGTAAACAAAACAAAATTCTCTGACCCCATTAAACTAATGTCCAGGAAACAAAAACAAGCAAAATTAAAATGTAGGTGGGGGGCTTCCCTGATGGCGCAGTGGTTGAGAGTCCGCTTGCCGATGCAGGGAACACAGGTTCGTGCCCCGGGCTGGGAAGATATCACATGCCGCGGAGCAGCTAGGCCTGTGAGCCATGGCCGCTGAGGCTGTGCATCCGGAGCCTGTGCTCTGCAACGGGAGAGGCCACAACAGTGAGAGGCCCGTGTAATGCAAAAAAAAAAAAAAAAAAAAAAGTAGGTGGGGATAGTAAGTTAGTTTGTGTAAGTGCTAGAGAGATAAATGTCCCAGAGTTAGAGGGAAGAGGATGTTGCTATTTTATCTTTTAATGGTCTGAGAAGATCTTACATATTAAGGTAACATTTAAGGAGAACCTGAAATAAGTCAGGGAGCAGCATGTGCCACGTGCACATACTTGTAAAGAGCATTCTAGGTAGAGGAAACTGCAAATGAAAACGGCATGAGATGGGAGAGTGCTTGAAAAGTTAAAAAAGAAACAGCGCATCATTGTGGCTGGTACAGAATGAGCAAGGTTAGAGAGCAACTGGGCTAAAATTCCATAAGCCTAGTAGAAACTGGAAGGATTTACACTTCTATTCTGAAAGGGGAGAGACTCTGTTGTAGGATTCTAAGATGGGAACTAAATGATCTGTCTGACTTAAATTTTAACCGGATGACTCTGGCCACATTATGAAAAATAGCCAGAACTCCTGACAAAGGGCCAAAACGGGAATCAACTGAATGATTGCTTCAGTAATTTAGGCAAGAGACGAGAGTGATGTGGACTGGGGTGTTAGTAGTAGAGATGATATGTAACAGTGGGATTTGGGATAAATCACCATTGTGCTTGGAAACATAGACACCATTGAAAATAATTGTTTCGTGGAGCAGTGGTTGAGAAAAGTCACATTGAAATAGGTTTAAAAAATCATTTGTCAAAAATTAATAATAATGGGCTCTGGGCATCTATTGGTATATAATGAATTAGGAGTTATGATTTTTAAATAATCACATTCTTTCACATAAATTTAATTATGATGGTCGTGGCCATGGTCAGTCCTAAATCATTCTAAAAAGTCCAAGCCAAATTTAAAACTCTATTTCATGGATTTATTGCCCTGTACATACTTCTTCCATCCCCTGACTTTCCTCAGTGCCATTTTTTGTGAACAACTCGGAAAACAGTTGTAGAGGGAAGAAGAGATGAGTCCCTTTTCAATCAATTTCACTGTTCTTGGGCAGACTTTAAAGGTCAGTTGGAAATAAAGTTGAAACCAATGATTAAGGAAGGTTTGGTACCAGCTGGATCTTCTTTGTCCCTGCCTTAGTCATTTAAACAATTACTGATAATTTCTGAGTGATAGAGGCAAGTGAGAACAATTGTTTTATAAGCTTCTGATGTGTATTAAGATGCTTTTATGTACATAAATATCACTTATCAAAGATCAGGTAACAGAATATGAGGATTTGGGGTTTTGAAAGTTAAGCTGATGTTATTGCTTATATAATAGAGCTGCACATTAATAGATGAAGAAATTAGCTTTAGGGAATTTAAATAACTTGCCTGAACTCTCAAATTAGCACAACTGTGAGTCACTCAAATTCTCCTTAAAATGACCTTTCCATTACTCCATGCTTTTTCCTTTTCATTAATACTTTAACAATATATTATATTCCTTTTCTTTAACAATATATTATACCTGATTTATGCAACAATGTGCTAGGCTCTGTGGGGCAATTTGAAAATGAATAAGTCCTACTTAAGAGACACTGTTAGCCAATCCAACATACAGCTGTGAAATTTTAACAGAGAGTTATGTCATTGTATAATACTGCCAAGCTAGTAGTATGGATTGTTACATATTTGATATGTATGCATGCATGCACACACACACACACACACACACAAAAGGATGTTGCTCTTATCCTTCTCTATATAGAAGGAAATATAAATTCCACATATAGGTTGATGAGTTAAAAACTTTTGCTCAAATCTTGCAACATCTGATTTAACATATATATAAAAGCTCTTCCAGTTGGATATTAAATAACTCTGTTAAAAAAAAGAAAACTGAAATTGCAGAATTTCTTTAAAAATACTGATAAAACACAGTGTATTATACTATATAAGGTACATTTAAGGCAGGAAACAAAACACAATTCACAGCTTTAAATATTTATATCAATAATATACATAATGAAGACAGGGAAATGAAATTTCCCACTCAAAGAGGTGGAGGAAAAAGTAAAACAAAAGCAACACACGAAAGAAAACAACTAAGATAAAAGCAGACATTAATAAGGTAAAGAAAAGAAAACAGTAGAACTAATGAATAAAGCCAAATGATGATTCTTTGAAAAAATTAACAAAATAGACAACCACCAGATAACTGACTCAAGAGAGGAAAAATATATGAAATAATAATTATGAAGGCAGAAATAACCAGTGAAACAGGAAAACATGAGATTATTTTATACAACCTCATGTAAAAACTGAAAATGAAAGTTAAATGGGTAATATACTAGGATAATTCAAGTTATTTGAATTGACCCTGATAGAGAAAGAAAACTTAGACTCATTCCTACAGAAGAGACATGGAAATTTACTAATAAAATATTCCACCACAAACACATCATGCCTAGATGAATTCATAGACCAGGTGATCTCAATGCTATGTAAATTGCCCTGTAGCTTAACCAATGCAGTAAAATTTCCAAATTATTTTTATGATGGAATTATAATATTGAAACCTAAACATGATAAAGGTATCACAGAAGAAAACTATAGACATCTCATTTGTAAATATTAATAGAAAAATCTTAAATGAAATTTGAGTGAACAGTTCAATAAAGAAATTAAGTAAATAATACATAATGATTGAGTGGCGTTTAGGCTGAGAACAAAAATGGTTCAGTTTTAGAAACCCATTAATATAATTCATCTTAGATGTAAGAAAAACAACCATATAACAAATCTTAATAGATTTTGAAATTACTGTGACAAAATTCATGCATTTTTCATAAAAGTACTCAAGAATCTGTGGAATACACACATACTTACACACACACCCATATATCCACTCATATATATATATGTGTGTATATATATATATATATATATATATATATAGTACATACATATAGATATATAGATGTAGATGTATCTCAGTCATAAAACCACCACTTACTTGATGCGAAAACATTAGAGGTATTCTTACTAAGGTCAAAAAGAAAACAAGAATGTCTAGCATCTCCTTTACTATTTAATATTGTAAATATAATTTAACATTATATTTCTCTTTAACATTGCACTGTTGATATTATTTTTTACAATAAGATAAGAAGGCATATTTATTGATTGGGTAAAAAGGCAGAAGATTTTTGTGAAAATGATATAATAGTAATATACTTGGAAATCTGAATTCAAATAATAAAAAAATCACTAAGGTAGCAGGATACACAATTAATATACAAATATTAATAGCATTCATATATGGTTTTGAAAATCTAATTAAAGAGAAAACTACATCTATAATAGGAAACAAAACTGAGAAAAACTTAGGAATAAACTTAGGAAAGTTGTTGAAATCTATGTAATTAAATTTTAAATTACTACTGAAAGCCCCAAATTGTACTTTAACATGTAGAAAAACATCCCTTGTTCTTGATATGAGAACTCAACATCATAAATACATCAATTCCATCTAAGCTAATTTGTAAATTTAATGTGATATTTTCTGATATCAAAAACTTCATTCTAAATTTTTCCTAGGAGAATAAACATGTAACTATACTAAGAAAAACCTTGAGAAAGAAGAGTGATGAGAGGTAAATAACCCTATCAGATGTTAAAATATTTTATAAAGAGTTTATAATTAAAAGAATGTAGTTCTAGCACATAAATAAATTGACAGAACACAGAATCCAAAAATAGACTCCTTACTGAGATTACATTTAAAATGTGGCACTATATGTCACTGGGTAAAAATAAACTTTTAAAATATAATAATGGATCAATAAAGTACCGTTTGGAAAAATAATAAAATTAAATCCATGCCTTACACCATACCCGAAAATAAACTCCAAATGGATAAGAGATGTAGTGTAAAAAGGGATACCATATATATACTAGAAGTAAACTTGGAAAAATGCCTTTATAACTTAGATGTGGCGATATGCTTTTAATTAACACTAAAAATCTAAAGGCAATAAAAGAAAAAAATAATAAGCTACATCAAAAACTTGCCATGGCAAGAAACATAAACAGACCCATCATATTTAAATTCAAAAGACAAATTTGGAAATAAGTCTTAAAATGTATATCACAGATAAAGATACATATTTTAATATATATATAAAATATAATATATATAATATATATATAATATATATATATAATATATATATAATAAAATATAATATATTAAATATATATATATTTAATAATATATTAAAAAATATAAAAACATATTTTAATATATAAAAATTGTGAAAGCGAAAGGTATAGGACCAAAAAATTAAATAATGGACAAAATACATGAACAGAAAGATTTCTTTAGAGAAAAATATAAAAATTCCCTTAAATACATGAAAATTATGCTTAAATTCACATGTAACAGGAAAAAACTAAAATATAAGTGTTGAGATTTTTCATAATATGAGACTTTTATTTCTCACATATAAATTCACAAAAATTGGAAAGCTTGACAACACTATCTTGGCAAAGCTGTATGGGGAAATTAACTCTCATGCTTTGCTCTTGGGAGTGCAAAATGAAAAAAATCCTTATGGAACAGAATATTACAATAATTAAATTACATATATATTCACCTTTTGGACCAATAATGCACTATTTGAATATACAGCTCCAATAATATGCAAAAACATATGCACGAGTTTTTCATTGCAGCATTTTCTGTACTAGCAAAACAACCCAAATCTACTCTGGCGGAATCACACAGTGGAATACTGCAAATGTGCAGAAAGAATGATAAAACTTTTCATGAACTAATATGAAGTGATTTTCAGGTATATTATTAATTAAAAAAAAACAAAGCACTAAAATATATATTTGGTATTCTATTAGTAATAAATAAACGGATTTACTACTAGTAATAAAGAATGGGATATAATAATACATATATAGAATATATATACATATAATTATATATTTATATTACATATGTATGTGTGTGTGTATACATCTTTGCCAAAAAAGTAAAAAAAAAAAAAAAGAAATACAAGAGCCATAAACAAGAAACTAATGAAATTGGTTACTTGTAATGGTGGGTAGTAGTGGGTAGAAATATGACACAGAAGCAAGAGGGAAAATGAGAACACTCTGAATACACACTTTCATATAGTTTTGACTATCAACCAATATTAATGTTTTAATAATGCTTTAAATGTTCAAAAAGTAATCTCAAGAAAGATGGAAAAAAACACGGAAATGTGCCTATCTGTATATCAAATAGATACCATTACTACAGAATTTAGAAAAAAATTCCAAATAATTTTTAAACACAATTTTCTGACTATATATAGCCTCACTGGAATACATTTAAAGTTAGATAACTTTAAATACCTTTTGAACTTTAAAGTGTAATTTTGCTGTATTAGGATGTAGCAGCTTTAACATTATTTTGTGTGCATTGGAGAATTCAGAAAATGAGGAAAAATACTGATGTTACCTAGAATCATGGTTCTCACTATGGGAGAAGAAATACACAAATGAAGAGGAGACAAGGAAGAACTCTGGTGCTAGACTGGAGTCAGAGGGATCAGTTACTCATGAAGACACACACACACACACACACATGCACACACTTCCCAGCTCTATCAAATGAAAGGGACTAGAAACAATGGTACCAAATAGCAATGAGCACACATAGCACCCACGTCTTCTCCTTACCTTTCATCACTAACATAAACAATGGCTCCTTGGTGAAATTGAAGATTCCAGGCCTGGGGCAAGAAAAACATAAAGTGAAGCTGGAATATCTTATGCCAGCAAGTTAATAAGTGCTCAAAATTTATGTCTTCCTCTCAAAAACCCATAACCCAGATCTAATCATGAGGAAACCATCAGACAAACCCAACTGATGGACATTTTACAAAATACTAGTTCTCCTTAAAACTGTCAGGATCATCAAAAAACAAAGTCTGAGAAAACTGTTACATCTAGAAGAGCCTTAAAAATCATGACAGTTAAATGTAAGGTGGTATCATGTGGGATCCTAGGACACAAAAAAGTACACTAGGAAAAAACTAACAATTTAAACAAAATATAGGTTTCTGTTAGTAATAATGCATCAGTATGGTAAATAGTTGTGAGAAATCTATCATACTAATATAAGATAGTAAAAGTAGGGGGAACTACGTGGTATATTAGAATTTTCTGTACCAACTTACAACTTTTCTGTAAATTAAAAACTATTCTAAAAAAAGTTTGCTAAGAAAAAAAACACCTAGCTCATATTCAAATAAAACGGTGGTAGTGGTAAGGAGGATCTCTTTCTCTAATACAGAAAACACAGGTGTAAAATCAAAAATGTATCAAAGAGCAGTACCAATATATCACATTGCACAATTGTTTTCTTCAGTAAGAAATTATCTGAAGAATTTACTACCTAACAGCCAGAAGTTTAACCTTTCCTAATGTAGAAAAAAATAGCACTGTCAGAGGAAAATACTTTAACTGATATATTCTGCATATGTACAAGAATTGGATTTTACAAATTTATGCTTTCTGAAAACAGTTTTATTGTATATGGTAATGACTGATATATTATCTGTATCAAATCCTATCCTATTTGAGTTTTTCTATCTAAATTCAAATTTATGGATATCAAAGCATGACTATTGAATATATTATTATATTTCCTTTTTACTAAATTAACTAACTCCTGGACAAATTATTATTCATTTAAAAATTTTATTAGAATTTGTATCTATTATTTATTCTAATCACATAGCATAATTAAAACCAATGATAATATACTATGGCTTACCAGCTTTAAACCAGAGAATAATCTTAATGTTAACGTACGTTTGTAGATAATATTTTATAGTTAAAACTACAGTTTTTATTCATATAAAAATCAGAATTCTTAAATAGTTACTATTAAAATATGCAGGATTATTTCAAAATACGGAATAGTGTTTCTTTTCAAATGTAGAACTGCAACTTACATATTTGAAAGAACTTAACTTCTTTTTATTATTTTTTATAATTCCAAATACGGACACTTCTATAAATGTTTAATAGAACGCAAACTGCTCAGTTGAGAAAAAGTGAAAAATAAAACCACATGGGAAATGATAAAAGACACAGGAGCCATTTTAACATGGCTTCCATTGGCTAAAGATGGAACAATTTGAGCATCAAAATGAACAACAGGAATAGATAATATATCATGCTGAATAAAAAGAGAATCCATGAGTCCATATTTACATTACTACTTCTACTAGAAGACTACTACTACCACTGCTACTACTACTAGTAGTAGTACTACTACTTAAATGGAAGGAGTAGAGGAGAAGGAAAAACTTTCATTTACGGAAGAATAACAAGAAAGAAAGAAAAGTAGGAAATAAAAAAATCATTTTAAAACCAGCAGAGTAATAACTGATTCATGCAAAATTAATCAAAGTATGCCTAAGCCATTTTGTGAAAATTTGTTTGGGAATAGGATGTAGTCAGCCTCAAAGGCCTCAAAATTTTTTTGTTTGTTTATCTTATATATGAAGAGAAGTTTTTCCTTTATACCACTTAACCAAGTTATCAAACTCATCAACGATAATTGAACAAACTGCCATCATGTGTCACATGAAATAATCCTGAAAAAAGGACAAAATATCACCTAGGCAATATTTCTGTATTTAACTTGATTTCATTCATGAGAAACTAATCAGGCAAAATGAAATTAAAGAGCATTTGTGAAACAGCTGGCTTGGATGACTCAGAATGTCAATCTCACGAAAGACAAAAATCAAAACACAACAAATGTGACTGGTATACGAGTGCTCATTATATCATTCTTGTGACTTTCCTGTGGAGTAAAATTTTTCAGAAACTATTGGAAAATATGTCACTCACAAAATTCTCATTTCTTTGGTGTCCCTAAGAGCCACTCACTTAATTTTTTCTTTGAATTTGTAATTTGATACATAAACTTTCATTTTAATGAAGAAGAAATTTGACTAAAAATAAAGATATTTTATGAGAGATAGTTAAGTGTCTTTGCTTTGTACAGATTTCAGTGCTTTGTTTTAATTTTTATGTTGATTTTCATGAATTCATATGCTTGTAAAAGAAGTCTTTGTCCTATACTCCCTAGTATTCATTAGTCTTCTTTCCATATATTTTATGTTTAGACTGTTATCGTGGGAATGGCAAAAACTATATGGGCAATTTATCCAAAACACGATCTGGACTAACATGTTCGATGTGGGACAAGAACATGGAAGATTTACATCGGTATGTAAATTTCTTTCTTTCAATATATAGTATGTAGTGATAACAGCAAATAGGTATATTGAGGTACATTGGTATTTCTTTCTATTCATTTATATATTATAGTAAGCTAATAAAAACATTAGATTGATCGTTCTGTGCAACTCAATTTAACATTTTCTCTCTACGTGGCAAACTTAAATAAACAATTCAAAGCAGTACATATTTATTGAGGATTTACTATGTGTTCTGCTGTGTAACAGGTGCCTCAGGAACATTAACAAAAAGAACATTAACATACATTTGGGCTCCACCTTTAAGCATGATATAGTCATACGGAGAAAACAATTACACAACTGGATAAGATATTGTATAATGAAATGCCAAATCTAGTGTTTCAAATAGTATATTATAGGATTATATTCTCATAATTATTTATTAATATTAGTTTATAAAATTGATAAGTGACCATCTTCATGTATATACACACCTTAAAATTCCACTTAACTACTAAAAACTTATTGAGACATGTTTCCTTGTATAGCTTTATTCTGATACACATGATTTTTCTATAATTAAAGAAATGGATATGTAATTGAAAAAAATCTATATATTTCAGAGAATTAGAGATTTTGACATTGGACATATTCACAACAAAAGCAGTTATCTTCCACTTGACCCCAGCAGTAGTGCTAGTGTGTTTGAAATGACAAAAGACGTATGAGACATAGTTGCAACATAGAACAGAGTTTTATTAAATATCCTGGAATATATACAGCAGGATTAAAAGAAAAATGGTAGTGTCATTTTTTTTTTTTTTTTTTTTTTTTTTTTTTTTTTGCGGTACGCGGGCCTCTCACTGTTGTGGCCTCTCCCGTGGCGGAGCACAGGCTCCAGACGCGCAGGCTCCGGACGCGCAGGCTCAGCGGCCATGGCTCACAGGCCCAGCCGCTCCGCAGCATGTGGGATCTTGCCGGACCGGGGCACGAACCCGTGTCCTTTGCATCAGCAGGCGGACTCTCAACCACTGCGCCACCAGGGAAGCCCAGTAGTGTTATTTAATAAAGTATCTACAACATGGTTGCTTTCTGTGAGTTGTTATCTCATTTGACCATCATAATCCTATATGGAAGATATTTCTGTATGTGTGAATAAGAATTTAAGGATCCAGAGAAGTTGAGTCATTTTGCTCCTGGTTCCACTTTAGCTTTAAAGTTCTTATTCTCTTTCAAAATTTACTCACTAGTGGATGGTATTTTTTCGACTAATTTACTTCACAAATAGTGATAGTTATAAAGCAGTGTTCTCTAACATAAATATGCAACTGACATATGTAATCGCACTTGTACTTTTTACGTTTTCCAGTAGCCATACTTACAGAAGTAAAATTAAACAGGCAAATTTTTAAAATAATGTTTTTATTAATCCAATATTTCTAAAGCTTTTCATTTCAATATGTATTTAACATAAAAACTATTAATGAGCTATTTTACATTTTTATATTAAAGCTACAAAATTTGTTGTATAATTATAGCACCTTTCAATTTGGACGAGCCACATACTAGCTTTTCTGTGGTTACTCTGGCTAGTAGCTACTGTATTGGACACTGTAGCTCTAGGACTTCAAAGTTAAGCAGAATTCTGCCATCATGGATCTCACTCTAGTATGGAATGGCAGAAAACAGCAAATGCCAATGTCATATTAGAAAATCCACGAAAAAAGCATATTTTATGTTATGGGGCTGCAAACAAGTGACACCCACACTTAAATGGTCAGGAAGTTTTCCTACAGGAAGGGATGTTAGTTGGGACATACGTAATAAGAAGGAGTTAGTCAAAGGAAGTGTAGGAGGAAAAGTACATCAGGCAGAAGAAATAACTTGTTCAAAAGCCCCAAAATGGAAGTGTATAAAAATCAGAAATAACTTTAATAAGTTTGAAACAGCATAATTTGGTTAATGTCCAGAGAAGAAATTCTCCAGTGGCAAAACCATACAGGACCCTGTAAGCTGTGTTAAGAAATTTGAAGAAAAAAGAAACGAAATTGAGTTATTTGTAGTGAGGTGGATGGACCTAGAGTCTGTCATACAGCGTGAAGTAAGTCAGAAAGAGAAAAACAAATACCGTATGCTAACACACACACATATGGAATCTAAGGGAAAAAAAAAAAAAGGTCATGAAGAACCTAGGGGTAAGACGGGAATAGAGATGCAGACCTACTAGAGCATGGACTTGAGGATATGGGGAGGGGGAAGGGTAAGCTGTGGCAAAGTGAGAGAGTGGCATGGAATGGACATATATACAATACGAAACATAAAATAGATAGCTAGTGGGAAGCAGCCGCATAGCACAGGGAGATCAGCTCGGTGCTTTGTGACCACCTAGAGGGGTGGGATAGGGAGGGTGGGAGGGAGGGAGATGCAAGAGGGAAGAGATATGGGAACATATGTATATGTATAACTGATTAACTTTGTTATAAAGCAGAAACTAACACACCATTGTAAAGCAATTATACTCCAATAAAGATGTTAAAAAAAAAAGAAATTTGAGTTTTATCCTAAGCATTAAAGGAATTCATTCAAGAATTTTAAGCAAGAATTGGCATGATTAAAATTAATGCTGATTTCAACACTGATATTTGTAAAAGCATTTTTAGAAATATGGTGGGGTGGATCTAGCTCTTCACGGACTTGTGAAAGACAACTGTAACCAACTCTGCCTTCAGTGATTCCATATTAGAAGTCTGACAGTTTTATGGTGGAAGTAGTTACAGTTACACTACAGAAATATGCAAGAACAACAAATAAAGACCCTCTGCCCCCATACACACTTCAGAGTGCTAGTTGTTAAACATTTACCAGCATACCACTGGAAACACGTCGCATATTTATTCAGGGATGCAATGGTTATAACTCAATTCATTGAGTTTAGGTTTGCCTTTGGAAATACTTAAAAGTCATTTGGAACCAACTTGTAGGATACTGATGAATGATTAAGTTGCACGGTACCATTTTGGTTTAAGTACAAACTATGACTGAGTAAAGAGGTAACACTGTGTGGTGGTTTTGAACACTGACTCTGGAAAGAGCCGTGTGTTCAAACACTTGTTCTACAGCTTAAAAACCATGTGACCCTAGAAAAATTAATTGTCCTCTGTGGATTTCAATTTCGTCAAATACAAAATGGCATAATCTTCGAGCCTGTCTCATCAGGTTGGTCTAAGGGCATATATGTAAGTCATCTGTAATAGAATATGTCACATAGTAAGTATTGTATGTCTTTACTGTTGTATTGGTCCAAAAAGTAAATCCAAGTTTAGTAAGATAGCTCAAGTTTCTATGTTGAAGCTCTTCCCAGTTTTTTAAAATGACACATTAATTATGTTCAAGCATGGTAGTAATTAGTAATCCAAAACAAATTAAGTTAGGATGTATAGTTTTCATGACATGGTCAGGATGGCCATGTGGAATTTGACTTCTTTAATGTTACTGAGGTAAATGTAAATATTGGTGTTATATGAGTGGGCATGGTCTTATAACATAGAGTATTTTTGCTTTACTTCTGTAATAAATTTAGTTAAGATGTAAAATGAGAAAGGCTGAAGTGTTACTCAATTATCTGTCAAAAAATCATATTTTGTAACTATATGACCAATGAAATTTTAGAATTTAATAATTTTATTAGCACATTATTATTGTTTTCCATGTATCTTCCAGTACGTTGTCATAGTAATGTTGCTAGTGATGCTTCTTTACATGTTTCTGAAACATGAAAAAATACTTTTGCAATAGCTTGCATTTTCTATGCATTTTCTAACTTAGATCTTTGTCACAGGGGTATTGTTACCTTGCCAGTATAGTTATTAAATAGAAGCAAAGTCATAAGATCTTTTATCACTTTATCTATGCTGATTATTCAGCCTTATTCCTGAGTTAAAGAACATCCTTCCAAACTGCAAGAACAACAACAAAATAAGTCTCAAAAAAAAAAAAAACAAACCCAAAATTCACAGCAGGTAGCTTGTGTTGTATCTGTAATGAAAGTTATGCACTAGGATTATATCTTCTTCGTGACATTTTGTTTCTCTTGGACAAGATGTGCATTTTGTGATGTTCAGAGTTTGTTGTTTATGCAGGCATATCTTCTGGGAACCAGACGCTAGTAAGCTGAATAAGAATTACTGCCGCAATCCTGATGATGATGCCCATGGTCCCTGGTGTTACACGGGGAATCCTCTCATTCCTTGGGATTACTGCCCTATTTCTCGTTGTAAGTATACTTTGTGATCTTTTTCAGGTGAACCATTTTAAGTATACTGCATGCCCTCTAAAATGATACCTTAACCAGAGGTGGAAATAGTATAGGAGGGCTAGAGTTGATCCCAAAATAAGGATGCATTCCAGACAGCAACACACATACAACTTCATCTCTCCTCTAGACAAGGGGACAATCTGCTGAACTTTTAAAAGAGATTTTCCTCCCTCAGAAGATTTCTATTTGGAATTCAGAAGTAATACATGGCCATTGTTCTGACTGGGCTAGAAAGACCTCTCCGCCCCCCACCCCACCAATAAATACTAACTGTTCAGCCTCTGAAAGTAGCAGAGCTCTTAGCAAAGTCCCCAGCCCACTAACAGGCCCATAAACACATCAGAGATAGTTGTGCTTCCATTATCTTCTCAGCTGTTTAGGCCAAGACTAAGAAGCCTAAAACATTCCATCTACTTCTCTGAGCCCAAGATGATTTTGTTTAAAAAGTATTAGCACATAAAGTAAAAGATATACGTAAAATGTATAATATATGTCTGATACACTTCATGTAAAAGAGCACCTATATAGCAATAAGTAAAAGATGAGATGATTCGAGAAAACTGAAGATGAATCTTCAAGAATAAACTTAATAAACAAATGAAAAGATGTTAAAACTTAATAGTAAGAAAATATAATAATTATAATGAAAAGATAAAAGCATAAGAAATCATTTCCACCTATCAGGTTGGCAAATAAGAAGGTGATTGCTAATGCCTAATATTAGTGAGAACCTGGGTAATCAGACTCTCTCAATACTGTGCTGCTCTGTGTACTGGGAAGCCTGTATTGAAGTCAGTTTGGGGAAACGTATCAGGATTTTCAACCTCTGCACGACTGACATTTTGTGCTGGATAAACCTTTGTTATGGGAGGCTGTCCTATGCATTATAAGATGTTTGGTAGTGTCCCTGGCCTCTACCCACTAGATGTCAATAGTATCACCTCCACTGAGAACTGCTAATGGAGAGTAATGTATATTGAGATGAAAATATATCCTCAATATGTTATTGATTGAGTGAAAAAGACTTATAAAGCTCTCTTAGTAGCAAGAGACCATTTTACTGTAGTACATGTCTCACAGCTCTGTTTATAGTAGATATCTATTTTTTTTTTTTTTGCGGTACGAGGGCTTCTCACTGTTGTGGCCTCTCCCGTTGCGGAGCACAGGCTCTGGATGCGCAGGCTCAGCGGCCATGGCTCACGGGCCTAGCCGCTCTGCAGCATGTGGGATCTTTCCGGACCGAGGCACGAACCCATGTCCCCTGCACCGGCAGGCGGACTCTCAACTGCTGCGCCACCAGGGAAGCCCTATAGCAGATATCTTTAAACACTATGTTAAACTGCCTTCTTGTTTAAAAAAGACTCGTTTTATATGTTCAATAAGAGTCCTGTTTTAAGAATATTTTTCACGTGAGACAAGGCAGTAGCAAGTACCTTGAAAATAGCAGCAAAAATACTCACTTTAAAAGAGATTAGATTAAGAAATGATATTTGCTTTAAAACATAAAACACAAACACAAGTCTATATTTTCCATAATATACATCAAATTAAAGAGATAATTTCTCACCATAAATTGTAACACTAGTCACGTTTCCTGAAATTTTAGCATAAAAGCAAACTTTTAAAATATGATGTTAATCAATTATATCTATAGTTAAAACTTGGAACTTCGCAATCTATTTTTAATTGAGAAATTTTCTATAATAGTAAGTAAATATCTTATATGTTCACAAAGAAATAGTATTTCATATTGTTATATTTCATTTCATCAGCTTTAATCATAGCCTTTCAAATTAATTAGTGTTCTCCTAATGTTCCTAATTTATCCCAGATTAGGGTTTGCATAGGTCCTGAAAATGTTCTTTTATAGAAGATGTCTTTCTGGTTTTAACATTAAAATAAAACAAGCAAACAGACCAACCTTTCCAACCTCTCTGGTGTACAAAAAAAATTTTTTAATGGTGAAAGTTGTTATTTTTTTCTAAGTATTAGTTTTATTTCATGGTACCTCTTTGTGAAGTTTCTACGATTAAGAATAATGGAGGCTAATAGACTCTTCAATGACCTAGGAAGAAGGATAAAAGTCAATGACCTGGCTTCTAAAACAAGTTCTATTGCTTTCTCTATAGAATTCCAGATTTCTAAAAATCACAGTAGCCTAATTTTAGTACGTAGATATAGTTAAGAGTAAAATGTTCCCATAGAGAACTGTGATTTGGCTTATAAATTTGAGACAAGACTCTAATAACTTTAAAGTTTTTAAAGCATATTTTCAACTAACATTTTTAAACTAAAAGTAATGTGCTATTGAAAGACTTCAGGGTGTTGCTAGTATTTGATTAAATGCTACTGCAGATAACTCATTTATTTCAATGTATTCTGAACATTAATTAATTTCAACAAATATTTCTACACTGTCATTTTTCTAAATAATATTTATAGCCAGGATTTATTTACAGTTTTCTTGCTGGTGAAAGGCTAATAAAATTTATCTATAGAAGATTTGAGTTCTTATTTACTTAACTTCAGAGACTATATATCATTTTCATACTGCACATTTGTATTACAAACATGTAAAGGTTTGTATTCCTTTTAAAAAAATGCTTACAAAGTAATATTTAACATATATTTTTAAGGTTCTCAAGATGCAAAAATAAAACTGTAGAAATGTCTATATTTGTCTATACACATATACACAGTATATCTTAGAAAATTCTTAAGTATTAAGAGAGCATAGTGGTTTAGAGTTTCAACTCTGATTTCCTGGGTAAGGATTTCAGTTCTATCACTTTAAGTGCCTTGGGTAAATTACCTCCACCTCAGTTTGTATTTATTTATTCATTTGTTAATAATTTTAAATTGTGCTCCTATCGTGTGCAAAGCCCTATATATCATTCTAGGTATAGAAAATATAAACAATGTTTCCTACGCTCAAATCGTTTTCAGTGTACAGAGGAGACATTTTACATACATAATCGCAAATAAAGTCATTTAAATACATACATATTAATATTAAAATATATAATAAGAATGGGAATACAAATGTCAGCGTGGAAAAACGTGTGCTGTTCATAAAGTTTCGAATTTGAGTTGAAACTTTAAGGATCTATTAAAAGAAAGTTTTATTTATGTTTTCAGTAAGAGCACATGTTTGGTTCTGAGGCCATACACACACACACACACACACACACACACACACACACTCCTACACTTCCATAGGAAAAACTTTTATCATTGACATGTTTTCCTTCTTCAAATTTAAGGTGAATCAATATAAAGTAAGATTTGTATCATATATAGTTGTTCAGATTTGAGTACTATGGTGGAGACGTAAGGGAAAAGTAAAAGAGGAGAAGTGAAAATAGTATTTTAAGGTAAAATGGAAAAGGCCTAGAAAGCAGAAGAAACTAGAATGCTTTCAAAAAATTCATAATCTAACCAGCAACTCAGAATCTCTAGAAATCTGATTTTAAGTGGTAATGCAGCTTCTTCTAAATTGTGAGAAATGTTGGCTTAGAGGAAAATCTATATATATATACTCTTAATTATTAAAGCCCCTAAATGATAAGATCTACACATTTTAAAAAATTTAAATATTTTAGTAAGGTACAATAATGAACGAAATACTTTGTTGACGTATTAACTTGATGCATAGAAATCAGAAACTTGATATGCAGTTAAGAATACAATGAATAGTGTAGTCTTTCTCACCACAAACGATACAAAGAATAGATATCTAGTTTTTTATTTTAGAATTTTTATGTAAATAACTTGAGTGGAAAAAGCAATATCCTTGATGTTTTAATGACCACAGTCGGCCTCCATCCTAATTTGTACTGTGAACTAAAACAATGACCTCAGGTGACTAAGACAAAACCATCCCCAAGAATAAACTAAAGGGAAAGGGAAATGATGAAATTTGTATGTTTACGCTTATTCACTTAAAATATCTAGATCTGGAAAATGGACATAAATAAAAACGCTTTAGCATGTATTAATTTTCTCAAGATTTCCCATAAATAAAAATCAGATTTGCGTCTATTACAAAGGAATCCATAGGCCATTTTTGTTTTGTTGCCGGTTTATTTGAGCTCAGGGCACTTCCAGAGACTAACAACCAGCTGGGTCTAAACAATGCCTGACTAAACTCTATGTCATCAGTTTTGGACAGTCACACACTAAATTCCAGGAAATGTACTTCATTCATTGCTACTTAAGTATTTTCAAATCCTAGCATCCTCCAAGCCTTTCTCTTGGCAGCAATTAAACCCCACTCAGTAGGGAGGTTGTAAAAAAGTAGTAAGTATGAAATTTTAGTTATAATTTATTGGCAGTTTCTGGTGTTCTTTTTTTTTAAATACTTTTCCCCTTACTACCTAGAAAAACCAGTCTTTGAAATATACTAACAAAGCATAATTATATTTGGCTATCCCTCTTTTTCCATGAGTGACCTTGATTTCTATCTTCTCGAATTCTTAAAAAAGTTTTCTGAAACATAGGAAGTTTTAATTATCCTTAACCATAAGTAAAAAAAGTAATTTTCAGAAAAAATATAAATGGGTCAAATTAAAGCTACATAGTTTATCTATATGAATGGCCCAAATAAACAATAATAAGCATTAGTGCTGTTCGGTGGAATGTTCATTGTGTACGATGTTTGGCATCTTGGGAGAATGAGGCAGCTCCTTGGTGCTAGCAGTGTAATTCAAACTGCCAACATCCATCAAACCACATACCTGATAACCTTCACAGTCATAAAACAGGCCTTTCCTCACATGACCCACTACCAGTAGGTGCATGCTTTCAACTTTGTCTAAAAGTGATACATAATTACTCAAAAGAGTATTTTTGCATTTTATTTTTGAATAAAATGTAAAGAATTGTAGTAAATTATCCATTTATGGATATTTGGATTTCAATACACAATTCTGGTTCTATATAACAGAAATATGTATGTAAAAATTATGTATATATATATATATTTGTTTTTACAGGTGAAGGTGATACCACACCTACAATAGTCAATTTAGACCGTAAGTAATCTTTCAAAATAATATATGAGTCTCTATGTGTCAGAAGTGATGTCATTATTTTCTTCATAGAAAAATAACTTATCATTATATAAACTTCCATCATAAAAATAAAATAATCTATTTTATTTTATTTGAACATTTTTTTCTGTGTGCATGTGTAAAGGTGTTACAAAGGCAACTGCATACTGAATATCAAAATTCAATGTTCTGTCACAAAATATGTTATATTTAACTTTGAAAAAAGCATGTATATTGCTTTTACCTAATTGGGGGCAGAAGGTATCCATTGGACTTTCACCATCCTTTAAATTAAATCAGGATGCTACAGTCAGAAAGAATGAAACCAGAAGGTTGGAAAATTATGCAGTGTCTTTATCCTGCTCTATCTTTAAAGCTCTTTGCATGCTCTACGAGGCAAAAGATGACACAATCTGAGAGGTTCAGTTAATCCTCAGCTTAAGGAAATCTGTTGGGAGCTGCTTGTATCCGATTTTCACACATTTCTTGGGCTGAAGGAAGTTACTCAAATGTTTTGATTTAAGAGACCACCTGCTGTGTCCCAGGCTGAAGAGCAAATGGAAATCTATTTTAGACCATGGACAAGAGTGGAAAGGATAAGGCAAGGAACACCAAGGAGGGTCAGGAAGAAGTTTACTTCAAAGAATTCTAAATTATATCTTTTGGATATAATGATTTAGACATAATTATGTCATTTGGATTAAAATTTCAATTAATATAACTTTGGTAACATGTTGCAAAATGGTTCTACATTCTTACTATACAAATTCATGAGTAATAAACCAAATATAGTTTTTTTATTTTCACTTACGCTATTGCTTTTCATTGACATTTAGAAATAAGCACTGTAAATAACATTGTTCCATTTTATGTTGAGGTTGTTAAGGGAAATACAATTAATGTTAGACCTGAAGAACTTGTACCTAGTGAGCAAAGCCACTCTCACTATCATGGTAATGCTGTTGACCTTGAGTTGATTAGTTTTTCTGTTTTACCCATCTACTTAGATGAGGATAGCAAACATTTTGGGCCTGATTTGGCACTGTAGTTACGCTATTTACCTTCTTTTGTCCAAAATGTTCTTCTGACACAATTACAATAGTTACATTTGTGTAGTTACCATTGCACTAAAGAAAGCTGACAGGCACGGATTATTTCAAAATGTTTTATCAAAATGTTATGTTTGGTCCTCTTTTTAGATCCTGTAATATCTTGCGCCAAAACAAAACAGTTGCGAGTTGTAAATGGGATTCCAACACGAACAAATGTAGGATGGATGGTTAGTTTGAAATACAGGTAATTATTAATAGACACAAATCATACATATCTGGATTATTTGCAAAAGTTATATTCCCAGCAGTATGGCCATGGGTAGTCGTGCAGGTTGTGCCCTCCACAAGGCACCTGTATGAGCGGGGGCACAAGAGGGGACTAATCACATTCTGCTTGCCAAAAGCCATGGATTTTGCAATTTGTCCCTCCAGAGATGGTGCCATTTTAAATGCTTACAAAGGTCCCATATGTGTTTGCATTGTCCCTGATATGGCACTTCAATTCTCGTAAAGCAAACGACAACTACACAGAGAACCTACCTATACCTTGATATCACCATATAGTTATACTTATGTTGTTAATTTCCCAATCTAGTATATTATGAGATTATTTTTTAACTTGTCTATGCACAATCATATCAAAAATTTTATATTTGTTTTTAATTTCTGACTTTTTAATTGTCATTCTAATGAAAAAGAGCAATAATTTAAAATTCTAGGACATTTCATCATTAAGGAAAAGATTAACAATTTATACTGATAGTTGAACAGTCTTGAAATTATAATATTCAGTGTGGATAAAAAAATTCTTGACATGTCTATTTCTCAATGTTGTAAGGATCAATGCCATGTTCTATGTAAAATTTTTCAAAATATACTATTATACAAAATTAAGATTAGTAATTATGTTGTAAGAATTAAATATTGAAAACAGGAGTTAGCTTAAAACCTGATCATACAACTTTCTATGTACTACACATATTGTACTGTATGGTAATCAGAATGTTAAAATATCTTTGTCTATATCTATCTGTATTGGAGCCTCATCATGCAACATACGCCAAAGTGCACCTGAATTCTAGCCACATTTTCCCTTGTTTTCAAGACACCCCATGTTTCTCTCTCCGAGCCTTTGTGCTGTGGTTCCCACTGTATGTTGTAGCTTTCTTCCTCTGTATTTTATGCCTGGAAAATCTTTCATTCTTTAAATACCAACTGTAATATCTCCTCTTTTTGGAAACCCTCCCTGTTCCTTTACCTCTAGCCTCCTAGAATAGAGGAAGAATATCCATTTTTTTTAACCATAACCAAATCACAGTGGCATTAAATTAGAATAGAGACAACTTGAAACTGAAGTGTTTTTTAAATAAGTCAATTCTTAACAAGCATGAAGTTTAAATACTTTGATATATATATGACTTTAGATACCGGGTAGAAGATGGCCTAAAGTTCTCTTTTAGTGTATCTTTCTTCCAAGGAGTAACTCATCAATTTTATAAATATTTATGTTGATAATTGTAGGGTAGCTGTCCTGGGTGTGTAGTACCGAAATAGATTTATGAAACTCACCAGAATATTAAAGCTGCTGTGCAATATGAAGACTTAATGAAGGCTGTAAAACTGGGGGGGGGGGGGGTTATTTTCTTTATTATAGAAAATGTTCCAAGAATCTACATCTTTGAACTAATTAGAGGATCTTTGCAAATCTCATTACTCGAGAAAAAAAAAAGGCAAATACTTTTCAATTTATTCTTATTCAAAGGAGACTTCCTTTGGAAGTCACCATCCTTGGAGAAGCAGGTGAAACTGTTTTTCATCAGATCAGAGTAGTATAAACTTTTTTTTAAAAAGTACTTTTCCTTTGAAATGCAAGTTCTTAGTAACAACAGCTGTTTAGCTATTCTTCCAAAACTCACAGAGAGGAATAGAAATTCAAACTCGATATATATTCTTAACCTCCCGTGTGGTACAGGCCATAAATAACTGTGGTCTTAGTCTGGGAATCTTATTCTATTACCCTCTGAAGCACTGAACATCTGTACTCTTTGGAAATGTAAATTGTGAATAGTTGTACTTTTTTCCATGTGTCTGCCAAAAAATAATGGATTTACAGATTTTGGATACATCAAATAAATGTTCTAGTATTTATTATTCTCTACAAATATTTTATAATTTCCTAGATCTCTCTTGCAAAATTGTTTTGATTTTATAAATAAATGTTATATTGTTGGTCTTAAGCTGAACAAACAAATTACTCAAACTCAGTTATACTCTAAGTTAATCTATCAGAACTACATAATGGTAATGAAAGAAGGGAATAGCACATAAATATTATATATGGTTACCACCAGATGGTTTTTAGGTTTTAAATAAAAACTCAAATTTGCAGTTTTCATAATCAAACACTGAATTTAAAATAGGTCTAATTATCCTATATTTGTAGCACATACTTTCTCACACAAGAATAGACACACACACACGTGAACATATGTGTTGGGAATGGATCTTCATGTGTAGTGACAGGGTTCCTCATACAAAAATAAAGTTGCTTTCATAAAATTGTAATCACATTATGAAAAAAGTTCTAATGCTATAATCATCAAATATCATCCTTCTGATAAAAGGATTACTCGTTTTATTCTAGTTGGGTTAATGTCTACATTTTTCTCTCAATGTGTTTAACAAATGGAGCCATAGGTTTTGCATTAATTGGCAGGCACCCTTTCTGCACAGAGGTTACTTGTTTCTCTTTCCTCTTTCTCTTAGAAATAAACATATCTGTGGAGGATCATTGATAAAGGAAAGTTGGATTCTTACTGCAAGGCAGTGTTTCCCTTCTCGGTAAAGTATTTCTGAAACCAATATTTGTTTTGAGCATTTAAAAATATGTATGGCTTCCATTTAGCTTTTAGGCTTAAGAATGTGTATTCAACAGAGATTCACCAGCATAGGGTGAACAAATTAATTTCTTTTTTTAGATTTAGCTTATAAAATTTACCTTGACTTAATTGATACTTACTTATGGGTACTACTTCTGTTCACCTCTTTCCACGATTGGCACTACTCTCATTTGAGGAAAAATTTTGCTAGAATTATGTTAATAATTTTTATCCCAACCTCCTTCTTGCACTGTATATTTCTAGATATTCTTTTTCTGAATTATCAACAAACTTCTCTCAATCCTCACTTCTTTCTTATGTAGAACAAGCCTCAGAATAATACTGAGAATAATTTTCAATGGAAATTAGCCTAAGGAAAAAATAAGGAGGTAGCATTTGTAAGCTTACTCCTTGATTCCCATTAAGGTCACATTGATTTTGTTAGTATAAATATTCAATCCCTATTAACAAACCAAACACACACATTTGAGGTAAAAAGGAAAATTTGCAATAAATTATAACTCATGTAATGTGCTTTACCTGAGAATGTTTCATAAATGACCTACTCTCTAGCAAAAATAAGCAAGTTTTCAAAAAAAAAAAGCCATTTAGAATTTCAGCAATTTAAAGGCTCTTCCTGCTTATATGTTCTTGTAGTATTCAGAATCTCCCATAACAAATGTGTTGCTCTTTATTATATTTTAAAGTTTAAATTTAGGTTATTTATCTGCCCTTATAAGCTAATATAACAATATATGTGATTAATATTACATATTTTAAAGTTATTTTTTATATTTTAATTTTTTACTTAGAAACAAAGACTTGAAAGATTATGAAGCTTGGCTTGGAATTCATGATGTCCATGGAAGAGGAGATGAGAAACGCAAACAGGTTCTAAATGTTACCCAACTGGTATATGGGCCGGAAGGATCAGATCTGGTATTACTGAAGCTTGCTAGGTGAGTTCCTTTAGATAGTTTCATATTTTTAATATAGACTGGAATTGTTGAAGCTTTTTCTTCAACTATGTTCTTATTCTTTCTCTCTCATGTAGATGTATTATAAAAGCATATGTCACATGGTGTGTGTGTGTGTGTGTGTGTATGTGTGTGTGTGTGTATGTGTGTGTGTGTGTGTGTGTGTTCAGAGGCAGAGAGAGGGGCATTTTCAAATTTTTCAAAAGTGAATAAATGAAATTGGACCAACAGTATGATCAGCCTGCTCTAAAACCAAAGGTTAGTGAGCAATTATATGATAACTTAAACAGGTAAAATAATGATTAAAAAAATAGCAGTGACCATTTGTTCTTAAATATTTATAAGTAAATATTCATTTCTCTACTACCTACTCCGAAGCACAATTGTTTATTCTCTCTAAATGAATCATATTAAACATTCACACTACATTTTAATATGTTAATTTTGTGTTGAATCCAGTCAAGGTTACTTACCATTATATTTTCTCTTTTCAGGCCTGCTGTTCTGGATGATTTTGTTAGTACAATTGATTTACCTAATTATGGGTGCACAATTCCTGAAAAAACCACTTGCAGTGTTTATGGCTGGGGCTACACTGGATGTAAGCTATTTTTAGAAAGATAAGGCAATATCATATGTATTTTGTAAAAATATTTTGTATTTCTTTACTTTTCTCACCTTACCCTGCGCTCGTTAACTGTACATATTTTGCGCCATTCTAGTGATCAACTCGGACGGTCTATTACGAGTAGCACATCTCTATATTATGGGGAATGAGAAATGCAGCCAATATCATCAAGGGAAGGTGACTCTGAATGAGTCTGAAATATGTGCTGGGGCTGAAAATATTGTATCAGGACCATGCGAGGTAAAAACAGAGATTTTTATGTAAGGAGTATGTGATGGATAGCATAGTTTCTTGTGTTTATATTTTCTATTTTTCTCAAATGAGAATCATTATAAACCAACCTGTTCTAAGAGAGAGGAATTGAAAAAGATAACCCTTATTATCCTTGTACAATTTTTTAGCTAAATAGTGAAGCAATCCATGTTTCATTAGCAGCAAACTAAGATGACATTTGTCTCTCAAGAAACAAGAAAAGAATACAGCCAAAACTCTAAGAGAAAGCTGTTCAAATTAGAAGTATCTAATATGCAGTTTGATACAATAGCTTGCATTTTTCTAATGTTTTTCTAAATGTATCTGATCTTCGCAAATTCTAACTTAACTCTATTAATTTTAATAAGAGATACATGCCTGCTTTTAAACTTTTAAATATGTTTTTGGTTAAGCCAATGTGTGTATGTGTGTGTGTGTGTGTTTAAACAAATTCTATTTAAAAAACCAAAAGGTCAAAGTTTATGATTTTAAGAGCTTGGACATTTTCATTTGTTAAGCAACTGTTCTTTCCACTTGGCAGTGTTCCTATCCCTGTTTCACATAGACAAGCTGTTAAACTGTTATTTTTGATGTTTTTCAGTTAAAGAATTTTAAAATTGCATTAAAATAATACGATTAAAAACTGATTATGTGTTTATAACCACTTTCAAATCTGGTGTTTTTTCCAGTAAATCAGTATCACTAAGGTTTTCATCACAAATGAAAATCTACTAGGAGAAAGAATTATTTATTTATCTGTTTGTTTACTTATTACTGAGTTCTGTAAACACCAAGTTTTGAGCTAGACCAGATCTTTGAGATATTTAGAAAGCTTGCACTTATCCCAGCCCTACTGCCATTACTACTTTGACATCTGCTCTTCAGGAATAGCCTATAATCTGGTTTGTCATCTATACATTCTTAGATTCCTAACTTTAGCACTGAAAAATTTATCACATAGTTATTTTTATCTATATAATCAATCAATTGATTCAGCCACTTCTCAAAAATGCACTCATCCTCCAGGATTTTTTTTTTTTTTGCATCACTGATATTTGAAACAGGGTAATATAATAATCAAACCAGGGAAATCTAGACACCTAAAAAAATCTCCTAAACATTTGTATAATAGCAATAGCATCACATTTAGTGAAAGTCCCTCAAAATCAATTCTCAAAATGAATTGATTTGAAGAGTTCATATCAGTAATCACTGGTGCATTAATTTAAAAACCAGATTAACAGGGCTTCCCTGGTGGCGCAGTGGTTGAGAGTCCGCCTGCCGATACAGGGGACACGGGTTCGTGCCCCAGTCCGGGAAGATCCCACATGCTGCGGAGCAGCTGGGCCCGTGAGCCATGGCCGCTGAGTCTGCGCGTCCGGAGCCTGTGCTCCGCAACAGGAGAGGCCACAACAGTGAGAGGCCCGCGTACCGCAAAAAAAAAAAAAAAAAAACCAGATTAACACCTGTGGCAGAGTTTATATGAAGTCTCTTTGAATAAACTATTTTCCTTAGTGTTTTATCTTCTATTTCACCCCCACCTTGATTTTCTCTGTCACAGAATGTTAATAGCTCTCTTCTTTCCACCTGTATTACAGAACTAAATTTTGCAGTAGTTTAGTTTTATCTCATCACATCAGTACTGGGGGAAAATTAAGATAGTCGGAAGCACTCTTCTGAATACAAAGATGCCAAAAATTAGTCACTGCAATCCTAGGAAGGCTACATGGCCCAAAAAGGTGATGCAGCATTTTTTAATGATTATATATAACAATATGTATAAACATATATGTATATAAAAATATACACACGAATCATTTTATCAATCTATTCATCTTTCATCTATCATCTATCTATATATGATGATACAACAGGATTACCATACAAGAAATGCCATGAAGTCACAGACTACCTTCCACAAAGGGGAAAAAAATATAAATATAACTATATTGACTACTAAGACTAAGTGGAGAAACATTCCTTCTTTCTGCCTGGGAAAGCAATTTCCACATAGTAAACAGAATTATTTTACCACCTACAAGTTTTTATTTAACTGTTAAAATCATTCTGGGGGCAGGATTGAGGGAAAGGAAAAAAATTAGAAATAAGAGAAAACTTAATGTGGGTTAATCCTTAAAACTGTATGATTACAGGTGAGTTTTTGATACGTGTATTTTTCTACATTTTCCAAATTTTCTATATTGAACATACTTTGACCATCAGAAGTAAGTCAAAATAAATATGAAATCTACCTTCTTAAAGAGCTATCTATGGTCACGTGTTAATTAGTCTGCATTCAACAAAGGCAAAAAACACTTTAAAACGTGAGTCATACTTAAATGATAACTACACATGATAGAACACTTTGAACTTTTGTACTTATCTCAGTCCAACAGAAAGACAACCAATGGCTTAGTACATCAATTTTATGTCTTCATATTTCAATGGAAGTTATTCTCTTATTTTGCATATATGTATATTTGAGATATAAATTGATACAGGAAATGTTAATGAATTGTCAATTTTTATTTCTAAAATAATACTTTGTTGTTGTTATTGTTGCATGTCTTCTTCCTAGGGAGATTATGGTGGCCCACTGGTTTGTGAACAACATAAAATGAGAATGGTTCTTGGTGTCATCGTTCCTGGTCGTGGATGTGCCATTCCAAACCGTCCTGGTATTTTTGTCCGAGTGGCATATTATGCAAAATGGATACACAAAATTATATTAACGTATAAGGTACCACAGTCGTAGCTGATGTAACTGTGTCTGAAGCTTCCAATAATACAACTCTCCTTTACATGAAGATTTCAGAGAACATGGAATTAAAATGTAACTTAAAAAATCCCAAGACAACTACTTGAGTGTCATGTTTGTTAAGATACTCACTAATATTTATGGGTGTTTTCTGTTGTTTCGTTTGTCAGTGTTATTTTGTAAATGTTGAAGTGAATTAAGGTACATGCAAGTGTAGTAACATATCTCCTGAAGATACTTGAATGGATTAAAAAATGCAAAGGTATAACTGCTGGATGCTAAAGATATAATGGAAAAGATCAACTAATCTCTCTCGGCTGCTTTCCAAGGTTAGTTTCTCAATAATAAATAAGCCATAAGTTAAACATTATTTCAACCTCACAAAAACAATTTATATCTTGTGTCCTTAAATTGTAACTCTATATTAAATTATATTACCTTTAATATGCCATACATTATATTTCATTCATTTCTCCTCACCATGTATCCTGTAATACTGGTACATATACTCCTTTATAAACGCATATACCTATACACAAATGCCTGGGTACACATGTGCATGCACTACAGTTCAAATTGTAGTGTATCTAATATAGCCCCTAAATGTTCTGAAATTGTGTACTTATAGTTTTTCCTTAATAAAAATATTAAAAATTCTAAAGACCAGTAGAAATATTAAAGAAAGGTGCAAGATAGAAGTGACTAGATCATCCTCCATCCATAATCTGCAGATGACCTCTACTGGTTGGCACGTGAGGTGTGGTCATGACCTACGAAATTAAATAACACCTAACCTAGGTTCTTACATATATTTATTATCCAAGTTATTTTATGTAGTGTCTAATTCTTAAAGAGAAGAGGCTAATATGTGTAGTAGTATTATTTCTTTCCTTCAAATTTAGGGACAATTATTTATGCAAGATGTTTTTAGATCTTTTTTCCTAAAGTATTTAAAAAATTCTGAGATGACTAATTGAAGTTTAAAAGTGTTTTGGTCTTTAAAATGTATGTAAATATGTTAACTCTAAGACTTGCTGCTGTGATTGGCTTCTATCTCACCTTCTTTAAATTAAAAACAATATTTAAGAGGAAAATTTCCATGTCTCCAAAATTTGTAAACAGCTTTTCATCAAATTATGCATTAAAATATATATTGAAGAAAGAAGTCAGAACACTTTTCTCTACCTGGAAGTCTTTTAGACTAATAAAACTTTAGTCAAGTAAAGGAAAAAAAATGTAAAAGGAAAGGAAAGGAACTAGCTTGTCTAAACTCTGTATTCAGTTATTTTTTAAAGTACAGTTAAATCTGCTGAATGAGATATTTTATCAAAAATATCTTCATTTTATCTTTATTTTACATAGATCTTTCCTAATGCATGGGAAATATTCAGATTTTGTATTCTGTATGATAACAACCAAATCATACTTATTGTTGTATTAGTCATGATTAGCTAAAGATCATGTATTTGCCAAGAAATGAAATAACAAAGAGTAATAGGATAGGTCTGAATTTTCACAAAATATTCCTGTATAAAAGTTCTCTAAAAATAATTATTTGAATATTTTGAATCTAGTATTTCCATTTCTCTAATTTGTTTCTTTTGGATGGTCTCAATTAAGGCCAGGGATTCAAATGATGCTCTAAATTCTCCCTAAGACAATGTTCAATCTTGAGTAAAACGGTTTTAACTTTACTCAAGAGTTTAGTCCACAGAGTATAGGGCAGCAAATCCAGAAATGTTTTTCCAAATTGTGCCATTTTATTTATTTATTCTCTGTAATAAGATATGTGCTGGTATCAAGAAACAGTGAAAGCAAAGAGAGATCCAACAAGTTGCTAGTCCATACCAGCTTACCTGATTGTATTTCTCTCTCCCTTGTGTACTATACCATTATAATCAACATACAGAAATTTCAAAGGCATATTGTCTAAATATTAAAGTATTTTTCAGTTTCTTCTTGCTAAATGGCAAAATTTTATTGTCACATATTAATGATATTTGTAAAACATTTACTGAATTGTAATTCTTTTAAATACTCACATTTTAAAATATTTCTTTTATGTCTTTTCCTCTAAATTTCCACAGAGACATAGGGATGACCTAGATACAAAATGAAGCTAACTTTATAGACATTTTGAACTCAGTGTTTTCCATTTTATTAAAGGGTAAAAACAAGACCACCAATAAACCATCAGACGTGTAAAATGCAGTTCTTTCTTTGAGAGTTTCCTTTTAATAGAAGGAGATTGATGGAATTGATAATAAAAGCAAGATGAACAAGACCCATGTTATTTTAGGTGGTACAACAGGGAATAATCATGTCATTTTTCTCTGGTGAAAGATACTATTTCCTGGGCATTCTTTTCTTAATAAACTACAAAAAAAATAAACAATCCAATTTATCTAAAAATCCATTTCGAGTCACGGAAAAAAGATCTTTTAAATTAGAAGTTTTCAATGTTATTTTTATTTTGGCTGTTTGAATAATGGTTATATGCTGTTATAATTGTGGACATTTTCTTATGTCTACCAGGAATAGTAATGTAAAATTAAAATATTTGTCATAATGCCTCTGCCGTGCAGAAGGGATGATAATCCTTTTGTATACTTCTTTAATTTTATTGTAAAATGTGTAATGACTTTTACCTATCTGCTGTGGGCAGGTCCTCAGTACAATGGTTTATATTGAGTCAATCTCTAGTATTAACAGGCTCTTGCTTGCTATCTAAGTGTTTCAAACTATGGGAAATGTGAGACACTGGAAGGCAAGAAAAATAACAATAATGACATGTGATAGCAAAATTGTATTTCACTTATTCCTGTGAATATTTCTTGTTGGTACCAATGGTACTGTACAAAGTGAATGTTATAGCCACAATATTCTCTTGAAAAAAACACTGTCAAGAAATAAGAAATTGCTGTCAGGAATTTTCTTGTTGTTTCTAAACATTTTTTAAAAAGAAATAATGGTTTTGCAATATAGGGATCATGAGGTAAAGAATTTTAGTAAACTCTCATACTAAAAAACTTTTAAATTGACTTGGTCCAAAAAAGAACTACTTTCAATCAATTATATCCCATATTTATAGACAAACTCATTTGAGAAATAAAGTTATTTTAAATGAGATATAGTCTTTATGTGAATAAATTACTTCTCACAATAAAATCCAATAAGAATTTATCTTTCAACGTTCAACTGAATTTTCAGCTAAGAATTTACTAATACAAAAAAAGATGTTAAAATTCTCTGGACCTGTAAATCTTGACAGTGTAATTTTAAGTAGGTTCATTTCCATTTGCACAGAAAGTTTCTGTCTTTAGGAAACTGAAAATGGAATACTGTGGATGTTATGACTGTCTTGTGTGTAAATAGGAAATAGATAATCTGCCTATTGAGTGGTATAGCTGGACGCTTACCCAAAAGGGGAACACTGTGGTTATGACGTGTATATACATTTTCTGTAGTTAATAAAGTTGTTATTTTTATAACCATGATTATTTTATTATTAATAATAATAAAATATTTTATCAAAATGCTCTCTTTTTCTTATTTTAGTTATATACATGGATATATTTGAATCTGCTCTAGAGCCTAACGCAGAAAACAACAATGATCTCATTGACAGAAATTACATATACTTTGTTGCAAGAAATGTCATGTAACCTGTCTATAGAACTAAGACAAAAAAATACTATTCTATTCCAACTTGTATCTATGGTAATATCAATGGTCTTCAGTAAACTATTAATCTCTATGCACTTCAATTTCTCCCATTGCAAAATATAATTATTCATTCTTCATATTTGCTAGAGTGGTGCTATGATATAATTTGCTTATAAATATACATATATATATATATATATATATATATATATATATAGTGTCATCATGAATGATCATCTGAATTTCTTTACCATATCACTATATATTACAAAGGGAATTATAATTCAATTAATCAATTTGGAATATATCTTCAAAATATGCATTAAATTCAGAATAAATATGAATCAAATTCACTCATTTCATTCAAATTGGAAGCAAAATTGGAAGAACTAATTATAAACTGATCTAAACAAAAAGAATTCTGTAACACCATTGCCTATTTCAAGTTATATTATACTGCCTCTCCCTCCAAAAGGTTGCTTGGGCTTCCCTGGTGGTGCAGCGGTTGAAAGTCCGCCTGCCAATGCAGGGGACAGGGTTTGTGCCCTGGTCCAGGAAGATCCCACAGGCCGCGGAGCGGCTAGGCCCGTGCACCATGGCCAGTGAGGCTGTGCGTCCGGAGCCTGTGCTCCCGCAATGGAAGAGGCCACAACAGTGAGAGGTCCGCGTACCACAAAAGAAAAAAAAAACAAAACGTTGCTCTACTAATTTTTCTGGCATAGATACTTATCTCAAGTGATGATTAATGTATCTAATTCTAGAGCCCATTATAAAATACTTAATCTTCTTGATGATTATGGTCCAAGCAGAATATATGTACTCAATCTTTTTCGGTGTCAGTAAGAATATTTCAAATGTATATCCTGTTCGATTTTTCTAAATTTTGATTTTTTTACACTCTTTTCTAAAACTCCATTCTATCCTAAACCTATACTGTGCTATTTCCCCCATGATCCCTTACCCACCCCCACTAACCCAGCAACAACATTAATTTTTTCTCTGTATTTATGACTGTTTCTGATTTATTATGACTGCTCATTTATCTTTTTTAGAGTCAACGTATAAGTGAAATCATACAGCATTTGTCTTTCTCTATCTGACTTATTTCACTTAGCACAATACCCTCAGGGTCTACCCATGTTGTTGCAAAAGGAAAGATTTCATTCCTTTTTTTACAGCTGAATAATATTCCATGGTATATATTTACGATTTCTTCTTTATCCATTCATCTATCCATGGGCACTTAGGTGGCTTCCATATCTTGTCTATTGTGAATAATGCTATAATGAACATAGGGGTGCATATTTTTTTGAATTACTGTTTTCATTTTATTTGGATATATTCCCAGGAGTGGAATTGCTGGATCGTATGTTAATTCTGTTTTTAATATTTTGAGGAACCTCCACACTGTTTTCCATGATGGCTGTAAAAACTTACATTCCCACCAACGGTGCATGGGTGTTCCCTTTTATTCACATTCTTGGCAAGTCTTGTTATATATAATCATTTTGAAAATGGACATTTTGACAGGTGTGAGGTGCTATCTCAATGTAGTTTTGATTTGCATTTTCCTGATGATTAGTGATATTGAGCATCTTTTCATGTGCTTGTTGGACGTCTTCTTTGGAAAAATGTCTATTCAGGTCCTCTGCCATTTTTTAATCAGGTTGTTTGTTTTTCTGATGTTGAGTTGAATGAGTTCTCTATATAGTTTGGACTTTAACCCCTTATCAGATACATCATTTCCAAATATCTTCTCCTATTCAGTTGGCCTTTTCATTTTGTTGATAGTTTACTTCACTGTGCCAAAGCCTTTTAGTTTGATGGAGTACCGTTTGTTTATTTTTGCTTCTGTTTCCCTTGAGGACATATCAAAAAATATTGCTAAGATCCATGTGAAAGACACACTGCCTATGTTTTCTTCTAGAAGTTTTACGGTTTCAGGCTTATGTTTAAGTCTTTAATCCATTTTCAGTTTATTTTTGTACATGATGTGAGAAAGTAGTCCAGTTTGATTCTTTGGCATATAGCTGTCCAGTTTACCCAACACCATTTATTGAAGGGGCTGTTCTTGCTTCCTTTGTCATTGATTAATTGACCATATAAGCGTGGGTTCATTTCTGGGGTCTCTGTTCTGAACCATTGGTCTATGTGTCTTTTTTTGTGCCAGTACCATACTCTTTTGATTACCATTACTTTGTAGTATAGTTTGAAATCATGCAGGACTGTACCCCCAGCTTTGTTTTACTTTCTCAAGATTGTTTTGGTTATTTGGGGTCTTTTGTATTTCCATACAATTTTAGAATTATTTGTTAATTTTATATCCTGCAACTGTACTAAATTCATTTATTAGTTCAGATAGCTTTTTACTGGTGTCTAAGGGTTTTCGATATCTAGTATCATGTCATCGGCAAATAGTGACAGTTTTACTTCTTTCTGTCCAGTTTGGTTTCATTTTACTTCTTGTCTTCTCTGATTGCTGTGGCTAGGACTTCCAATACTATGTTGAATAAAAGTGGCAGGAGTGGGCACCCTTGTTTTGTTCCTAATCTTAGAAAAAATGTTTTCAGTTTTTCACCATTGACTGTGATGTTGGCTGTAGGTTTGTCATATATGGCCTTTATCATGTTGAGGTATTTCCCTCTACCCATTTCGTTAAGAGTTTTTATCATAAATAAATGTTGAATTTTGGCAAAGCTTTTTCTTCATCTATTGAGATGATCATATGATTTTTATTCTTTAGTGTGTTAATGTGGTATGTCACGTTGACCAATTTGTGGATATTGAACCATCCTTCTATCTCTGTGATAAATCTCACTTGATCATGGTATATAATCCTTTTAATATAGTGTTGAACTCAATTTGCTACTATTTTGTTGAGGATTTTTGCATCTATGTTGATCAGTGATATTGGCCTGTATTTTTTTTTTTCTTCATGGTGTCTTTGGTTTTGGTATCAGAGTGGTGCTGGTCATAGAATGATTTCAGAAGTGTTCCTTCCTCTTCAATTTTTGGGAATAGTTTAAGGAGGATAAGTATTAATTGTTTAACTGTTTGGTAGACTTCACCTGTGAAGCCATCTGGCCCTGGACTTTTTTGTTGGGGATTTGTTTTTTATTACTGATTCAAAGCCATTACTGGTAATTGGTCTGTTCATATTTTCTATTTCTTCTGATTCACTTTTAGGAGATTGTCTGTTTCTAGGAATTTATCCATCTTTTCGAGGTTGTCCATTTTATTGGCATATAATTGTTTGTAGTAATCTCTCATGATCTTTTGCATTTCTGTGATGTTGATGGTAACTTTCCTTTTTTCATTTCTGACTTTATTGTTTTGTGTCCTCTCTCTGTTTTTCTTGATGAATGTGGCTAAACGTTTATCAGTTTTATTTAACTTTTCAAAGAACCAGCTCTTAGCTTCATTGATCTTTTCTATTGTTTTTAAAGTCTCTATTTCATTTATTTCTGCTCTATTCTTCCGGATTTCTTTCCTTCTACTAACTTTGGATTTTGTTTGTTCTTTTTCTAGTTGCTTTAGGTGTAAGGTTAGGTTGCTTATTTGAGATTTTTCTTGTTTTCTGAGGTAGGCTTGTATCACTATAAACTTCCCCCTTAGAGTTGCTTTTGCTGTGTCTCACAGGTTTTGGATTGTTGTATTTTTGTTTTCATTTTCTCCAGGTATTTTAAAATTTCTTCTTTGATTTCTTTAGTGATCCATCGGTTACGTAGTAGCATATTGTTTAGCGTCCACATGTTTTTATGGATGCTAAACAATATTCATTATTTTCGTCTTTCTAGTTTTGGTCTTTTCTTTTTCCCTTAGGGAAATTCCTCTAACATTGTGGTAAAGTCAGTGCTGCTGAATTCTTTTAGCATTTTATTGTCTGTAATCCTCTTTATTTCTCCTTCAAATCTGAATGATGGCTTTGCAGGTACAGTATTCTTGGTTTTAGGTTTTTCCTTTCATCATTTTATATATAGTTTGTCACTCTCTTCTGGCTTGAAAAATTTCTGCATAAAGTCAGCTGATGTATTCTGCTTTGCTTTTAATGTGCAGTCACCTCCACTCAGTTTAAGCTCCTTGGAGACATCAGCAATGTCTTTTTTTTTTTTTTTTAAACATCTATATTGGAGTATAATTGCTTTGCAATGGTGTGTTAGTTTCTGCTTTATAACAAAGTGAATCAGCTATACATACATATATATCCCCATATCTTCTCTCTCTTGCGTCTCCCTCCCACCCTCCCTATCCCACCCCCTCTAGGTGGTCACAAAGCACTGAGCTGATCTCCCTGTGCTGTGCGGCTGCTTCCCACTAGCAATCTATTTTACGTTTGGTAGTATATATAAGTCCATGTCACTCTCTCACTTTGTCCCAGCTTACCCTTCCCTCTCACTGTGTCCTCAAGTCCATTCTCTACATCTGTGTCTTTATTCCTGTCCTGCCCCTAGGTTCTTCAGAACAATTTTTTTGGTTTGTTTTTAGATTCCATATATATGTGTTAGCATACAGTATTTGTTTTTCTCTTTCTGACTTACTTCACTCTATATGACAGACTCTAGGTCCACCAACCTCACTACAAATAACTCAATTTCATTTCTTTTCATGGCTGAGTAATATTGCATTGTATATATGTGCCACATCTTCTTTATCCATTCATCTGTCAATGTACACTTAGGTATCAGCAATGTCTTGTTATTAATATTTGTATATTCGTTATTTTGCACAGTGCTTACACATAATACCCAATATATATTTTATAATTATTAATATTCTATAATCCATCCTCTTTTTGAGGGCTTATCAGTATTATCCAGAGATTTTGTAGTGTTTGTAAAAATTGTGCAACTCTCACTAAAGGTTAAGAAATTGGGGTTTTATATTTAACTGCATTATTTAGATTTGAATTAGTAAGTGGGAATATTTAAAAATGGTTTATTGTACTTCACATACTAGAACATACAGCTGGAAAAGAGAGGAATTATTAACTTTAAGAGTTTTTACATTTATATTTGTAAATGTAGTTATTAAAATAAAAATGGAAAACTAGATTTTAGTTTGCCAATGGATACAGGTATTTACTTCATACAACCTAATATAATGTTGATTATGTTGGTGAATATTTTACTGTCTGATTTTCGTTTATGAAGCCTTGATGTCATAACTTTTAGGGGAAAAGGATTATGTCAATTACTGCAAAAAAATTCTGATTCAACAACAGTCCACTCAATACTTATGTGCAAATATGCCATCTGCTGTGCACTGAGAAGTTTCACAATATTGTTACTTAATTAGCAAAGGATTTTCATTTGATGAGCTTTCTTAATTGAGACAAATCTACTCAGGTAATATGTTACAATAAAATGAAATGGAGAAAAAGCAGATAAGTATTTTTGTGTTTCTTTTCCATATATTTTTAGCACTTTATAAGATATTGTCTACTTTTCAGATATCTTATTTTTTAGGTGACTAAAATCCAAATACAATGACAGTATGGAATATAAGACTATACCCTAAAACTTTATTTTCTATAAAAGAATAATAATAAAATATCTAAAAAGTAGAAATTTGACACCATGGATAAAAGTTAATTAGGTCTCTTTAAAGTAGAGAAGAGAAGGTGCACATAGGATTTAACAGCTTTCTTTGGCTGTTCAGAGTCATTCTGAGAGGAAATAAATGCTTAGATTTTTCTGATTAAGAAAGTAAGAATTTGGGAAAAATCAGATTGATATTTCTGTCAGACAGTTTAAGTATCAGGTAGAACTCCCTAGTTCTGAAGACTATAGAATACAAAAATGAATAAGAAAACTGAGAACCTCTTAACTATGGACGTTTCTTAAAATAGGGAATATTTCATCATTGACTTGGGTAAGCTTTACCCAAACTGGTCTGTCATGGACCACCACTCTGCAGGACACTAAAAGCTGTGCTAGGAACAAAGTGTTTGGGGCTTGAACAAGTTTTAGAGATGCTGGGATGTGGTTTTTTTTTTTTTTTTTTAACATCTTTAGTGGAGTATAATTGCTTTACAATGGCATGTTAGTTTCTGCTGTATCACAAAGTGAGTCAGCTATACATATACATATATCCCCATATCCCCTCCCTCTTGCGTCTCCCTACCACCTTCCCTATCCCACCCCTCTAGGTGGACACAAAGCACTGAGCTGATCTCCCTGTGCTATGTGGCCGCTTCCCACTAGCTATCTATTTTACATTTGGTAGTATATATATGTCCATGCCACTCTCTCACTTTGTCCCAGCTTACCCTTCCCCCTCCCCGTGTCCTCAAGTCCATTCTCTATGTCTGCGTCTTTATTCCTGTCCTGCCCCTAGGTTCTTCAGAACCATTTTTTTTTTTTTTTAGATTCCATATATGTGTTAGCATACGGTATTTGTTTTTCATCTAAAGCATTATTCTTTACTATCCCCTTTCCTTCTTAGTCACAATCATTTGTATTTCCTAAATCCACTTGTAAAAACTAAATATAATGAGTCAACCTAAACTTAACAAACACAGAGTATGAGTATAGATTGTCTACATTCACAGTCAATGTCCCATTTTTATTCTCTCATCTTCTCTATTCCTTTTTCACTTGCTGCCTCCCTCGATTGTATCTTACCTGTGACCCAACAGGGAAAAACAAAATTCTCAATATATTAATGTTACTCTGTAAAATATTACAACCCCCTTCTCACCTTCAAGGGCTTTAGCATCTTCTCCTCTGCCATAACATACAAGTGAACTTGGCTGGACCTTCAGCAAAACTGCACAACAGGAAAGAACTGAGGTATCAAATGGAGGCACAAAGGCAAAAGTTCAACTGTCCCCTTGACATCACTACTTGGATGTGCTCTCACCATCTGAACTGAATGCATCCAAAACTAAACACTACTCCCTCTTTTCCCCTCAATCTTCTTTTCAATAAAAGGCACATCAGTCTGGTTTGCACAAACTACAGTCCAGAAAGACACTTTTTACCTATTGGTCTACAAATGTCTATATGAACTGTCCTTGACTGTTTAACTCATCCATTACCTCTTTTCCTTTTGTCCACTGTATTTCAGCTATATCAGACTCTTTCCATTATGGGAGTAGGCTAAACTCTTTACTTCCTCAAAGCCTATGCATCTGCTATTCTTTCTGCCTGGGATTACCCCCCACCCACCAGTTTTTGCCTGACTAATGCCAGCTTCATCCTTCAGCTTAAATGTCACAAATTATCCCCCCCCCCACTCCTGACCAAGTTACACATCTTAAAGTATGATGCACTTCTATTTCAGAACACTTATCTCAGTTAATTAAATTGTTATTTGCATAGTCTCTCCTACTAGATTGTAAGCTCCATGAGAACATGGGCTAGATTTAAATTCTTCACACGTTTACCTTCAGTACCAGCTAAGTACTACATAATAAACATTTTTTAAGTCAATGTATCAGTAATTATCTGCTTGCAGGATATTTTATTTTTCATTCAACTCCAAAATACAATCTCTTTATAATTTCTAAATTTTGTTTGCTGTTAAAATAGTAACATCTCCAAATTGCTTCAGTTGTAGTGTTGGGGAGGTTGTTTCTACTGGCCTCTGTCATACACTTCTGTTTCATGTCAGCACATATTTATTGATCACCTACTACGATAGGGCTAGGTGCTGGGAATACAATAGTGAATAAATAAAACTTGGTCTCTACCTTGATTCTAAATACAGGCACGTCTGGCAGATAAGCATAAAACAAGAACCTGAAAGTGTTAACTGAGAAGTGTGAATAACTTCTGGAGCATATGGTAAGATTTCACTGAGCTTTTTGCTCATCTTCCTCTATACTGTTGTAGCGTTAAATCCTGCTAATTTGAATATTAGCTTTTTCTATTTTATGAACATTTCCATCATTGCATTACTAATTATTATTTTTTTGATGCAAAACTTCAGAAGAATTTTATTGGATTTATAATTGTACTCATTGAGCATAGGGGTGATATTGCAAATTTTATTCTAACTTTTTTTGGGGGGGCTGCGTTGGGTCTTCGTTGCTACGCATGGGCTTTCTCTAGTTGCAGTGAGCGGGGGCTACTCTTTGTTGTTGTATGTGGGCTTCTCATTGCAGTGGCTTCTCTTGCATTACTAATTATTTAACTAAATTTACAGTTCCTTTTCTTTCATCTTTCCCCTTTTTATTCAGTTTTCCAGGTTCCTAATCTTTTAAATTCTGCCCCCTTTTCCTTACATTCCTTACTCTTATGACACTTTTGGTAGACTCAGAGAGGTTTATGCATTTATTATCAAGGAAATAAAGTAAGTTCTCAAAGGGAGAGAACACTAACAATATTAAGAGATGAAATTATAAAGGTTTCTTTTGCTAGTGCAAGATTGATAAATGTTTTATCATGATAAGTGTTTAATTATATTTGAAGATGATCTAATAAAAATAAATAATGTTTATTCTGTGCTTTCTATTTGCCAGACTCTGTTTTATCTCATTTAATCATCATTACAAAGTTATATAGGCAGGTTTTATATTCATTTTAGAGAAAAGGAAGTGTTCAAGTAACCTGTAATAAGAAGATACTTATGGGCAGATTTTCAATATTAATTCTGCTTGACTCTTTCACTCTAGCCTGTCTAATGTGTATTTAATTTAATTATTTTCCAGCAAAGGAGGGCAAAGGGGGAAACTCTTATTTAAACAAGAAAACGCTGCCATCATCTGGGAACTATATGAGCAAAAAGCTATTCAGGGGTCAAATTGCTTTTCAAGCAGGCCTTGCCCAAATCTCTGTGAGGCATCAGCTAAAGGAGCATGGCCTCCTCACCTTCAAATATGAATGGCTAAAATATGAGTTGCTTGTAATGCTAATTACGATGGAGCTGAAGGTCAGTGGGGTAAGGAGCTAGTTCAGCAGGGGAGGTTTCTTTATCTTTGATGGGGGAGGTGGATATAGCTATTGACAAAAAAAGTACAACAGCCTTGTGAGATATAAATAGAAGGAACCATAGAGAAACAGGTAGTGGTAAGAATTCAAAGGGGCCCCAATGGGGAAAAAGAACTCAGAATTTATTTTGAAACAAAGAAAAGTAGTAATGGTGCTTGTCCTTTACTGCAGATACCAGAGGGTGTTATATGAAAGAGGGAAAAACCATCAAAGGAAATTATAATCTTTTACAAAGGGCCACTGCGGTCCTGGGAAAAACTTGATTTAATATATATTTTTTGCATTATACTCCATGAAACCATAGACTTTGATAGCTGCAAAGGCTGTCAATTTACAGAGAAAAAAAAGAGAAAAGTGTAATTACTTATCTAGGGTCACACATCTAGAGGTAGAGCCTATCCCGGAAACAAAATCTACTCGTTTTTAAAATTCAAAACCTTGGTTTTATTATTTACGTATTTTGAACTGAGGTCATAAAATACGTAATACTGAAATTTAGTCAATACCTCAAAAGAATTACAGTACTTAAAAAGAATTTTAAAAGAAAGGTTAACAAAAACTTAAAATACTGCCCAAGTAAAAGTGACGTCCTATTTACTTTACAGCCTAAAGGGATCTGGCCTAATTCCTGGCAGAGAGGGCCATCCCAGGTAGAGATCTAGAAAACTCCACCACAAGGAGTAAGCCAAGGTGGATGTCATCTGGCTTCCTTCCCTAGCTCAGTTTGTGATCTGACCCGTTCTCTGACTGGGAAGAAGCCTTCTAAGGATAAGCTGGGGGATTATTTTTTTGGCAAAAATGGAACTGAAATGCAGAAGAAGCAAAAACACATGCTAACAAGCAGTAGCATAAAATGAAATGATGTGCACAGGACTGTCCTTTCCAACCCCTGGGGAAATAAACCTACTGGGCTAACCAATTCAGAAATTGATAAGAGTTCCTCACCCAGAGATTTTACTTTTTAAAGCAGTTTTTAAAATTTGGCTTTATTTGCAGATTAGAATTGCTTTCAGTTCCTCCTCTAGGGTCAGGGCTGTTCTGTGGTTGTGCAACCTGTTAAGGAGATGAGTTTGAAACTCTAGCTCTAAACTTCCCAAATACAAAGTTATACATTGGGATTAAAGGCTTATTAAAATAGTACTTATAATTCCCAATATTATACACATGATTTATATATTCCTAAGCTACCTTAATTCATCAGTTTGAATTTTCAAACTCTGCCTCTATGTACCTCATGAGCATTCTCAGGACATTCACGTCTAAAAACATAACAAAGGCCTACTTTAGTGTAGTGATCTTGCCTCGGAAACGTGCAGTCTCTGCATCATGTAATAGTCCTGTTGGGGGAAGAGGTAGGGTTGGCAAATGTGGCCTCTGGATCATTTCAAGTTTTATCACTTCAGCATATGGGCAATGATGTCGAGTTGGATAAGCTTGAGTTTTGTGGAGTTTTTTTGGCAATAGTAATGACAAACTGAAAAATGTTTTTATTAACCTCACAATAATGTGCCACACATTTTAGTCAACTGAATTTTTTTGGATTTTTCTTACAGTGCTATGCACTGTAATGCATAGCATTACATTTTTTTTCTGCAAATAAAAGAAACTATCGATAAAATGACTTACAAATTTTGTTTCTCTCTTATGTGAAAGAGAGCTGAAGGTCTTCATACAAAGCTGCTATGAAGGCTCCTTGGTCATCAGGTTTCTTTTTATGTTTCCGAGTCACACCATCTTGGCAGGTGCTTTCGTCTCAAATCATTTCAGTATCCACAGTGGTCTGTGGTTTTTGTCCGGGCCTGCAGTACCACACCACCCGTCCACACTCAGTCCCCAGAGCTGATGTCGAATACTGCCAGTCCCAGGGCCATTTTATAATATGTTCCTCGGGGGGAAGATTCTGTGGTAAGGGCAAAAGTGAGTTATTGTCCTGACCTATAATTGGCAGTGGTCCTTTGGTGGTCAACAGTTGAACTCGGATGGTGTTCACTAGTTGTCTCTGGGTTAACGTGGCATAGGCCCTGGGATGATTGCGGCTGGAATGTTCGGTTATAGATTTCCTGTCTCAATTGTTGCTTAAGTAGTCCTTTCATCCTTTCAATTAGCCCAGCAGCAGTGGGGTTGTAGGGCAGGTGGAAATGCCAGCATATGTCATTTTTAGAGGCCCATTCCTGAACTTTGTGGTGGGTTCCTTGGTCACTATCAATGTCGATGGGGGTCCTGTATGTCGTGCACAGCTCTTCTAGACCCTGCATAGTGGGTTTCTGCATTGCTCGATGACTCACATAGGCCTTTTATAATGTCTCCCATCCGTTGTAATGCATTATAGACTGCATATAGCTGTTGTTCTCTCACACTGTATCGTTGCTCTGACCCTTGCCATAGCTATGACCAAGAAAGGGTAGTCTTATCATTTTGCCATTGTCACAGGCCCCAGCCAAACCTGGGTAACTGGCCATTACATTGAGTTTAGTGTATCAAGAGTGCAAAATGCTCTCTTGAGGTTTACTCAGAAAGACAAAACTCCTGTGCCTCTTTCCACCTGGATGTCCAATAGGTACTTCAAACAGTATCTTCCAAACCTAGAACAGGTTCTTTCCCCCTAAACCTGATTTTCCTCCAATATTTTCTATTTTCTATTCCAGTTGTGGCAGTACCATCTGCAAACCCACCAAACTAGAGCCCTGGCTTCTTATAGTGAGAGCCCTGGTTCATACCATTCTTCTCCCCCTTCCCCACCGCTCAGATCTCCAGGTGTGCTGATTTTAACACCTAATTATGCCTTGAAAAGGATCATTCCTCTTCCTTTTCACCTCTTCTTCCCTGGTTGAAGCCCTCATTATTTCCCTCCACTGCCTCCGTATCCTAAAAGGCTAAATCCAAACTGGTTCTCCCTTAAGCCATCCTCTTCCATCCTGATAGAGTGATCCATTTAAAAGGCACATATGACAAAGGCAGAACATACATATGACTCTCCATCTGCCAGGATGCAGACCCCAAGCTTCTGAGTGACCTCAGAGCTCACTCCATCCCTCTTCCCTCCTAGTTAACTCTGCTTCAGGCAAACAGATAGCATGGTAGCTGCTTTAAAGAAGTGATTTGTTTTGTTTTACTGTTTGTTTGTTTTTATTTGTTCCTTTGTTTCTTTCCTCAATAACTTTGTTATGGTCTGTCTTCTTGAAATAGTTCTGCCTACCATCTCTGTGGTTTGCTAACTTCTTAAGTTTTGAGGTTGACCCTAGGTGTAGCCTCCTCTTGTCCTTTATCCCAACCAGCTGACTGGCTGGGTCCAACTTTCTTGTTCAGTTTCTGCCAGCCCTGTTGTCTGGGAGCAAAACACTGCTCTAGATCAATTCCATCTGTTTTCAGATGGATATCCTTAAAGAACCTATTTTCCCTGAAGCAACAGAATCTCATTTCTGTAGTTGTTAGCTGGGCCTAGCCCCTTGGAGCTTGAACAACAGTCAAATATAAAACTCCTGTGACATTATTCTCACAGTTGATCCCTCTTCCTTGGAGCTTCTGTTTCCACATCATGTCACCTAATATGCTCACAACTGCAGGGGGAAACAGGTGTTTATCAATGAACCATAGATTCTGATATTTTTGCTTTCCCTTCCATGAAATGGAATTTAGAAAACAATACACATAAATGCTTTCTAAAATAATTATGACCTTGGGTTTGTTTTAGTTTTAGATTTTTAGTTAATCAGTAGTAGTTTGGATCACCCTAATTCTTCAGTTAAGTAATTAACTGTCTATACTTTTGATACTTTTGTTGTTATAGTTTGCAAGTATTCTGATAGTAGTATTTTTGTTTATTAATACAAAAGAAAACCCCATGGGTGTGGGTTTTTCAGTTAAAATTAGGTTTGGCTACAACTGACAAAAATTCAAAATAATAACTTTATTTCTGTTTCATATAAAAGCAATCTGGAGGTAGGAGTCCAGTGTTGGCATGGTAAATTAAGGAAATCATTAGGGATTCTATTTTATTGCTGCATTATTCTCAGTACTCAGCTCTGTTTCAGGTCCAAAATAGCTGCTCAAAGTTCTATCATCAAGTCTGTGTCCCAGACAGCAGAAGAGAGAAAGGAAGGATGGAAAGGCACCCTGCGTGTAAGAGCACTTCCCAGGAGTCCCCTGGCCATAACATAGTCACATGGCCAAACTTGAGCTGAAACTGTGACTAGGATAATGTGGTCAGACTCCATGTGCCAAGCTAAATACTGCAGACGCTATTACTAAGGGAGAAGTGGAGAACAGATTTGGGGAATGCTAGCAAACTCTGTGATAGGGAGGATTTACTTTTTTAAGGAAAAAATTAAATTTTTTGAGGAGAATGCTTAACATATAGCTCTCTCTTCCTTGTGTAGTAGGGCTTAGAGGGGAAGGGTGGAAAGATAACAAATTAGCATTATTCTAACACTTAGAGGAATACTGACATAATTATCTAACTCACTAATAATAGCATTTTCTTTAAATGACAGGATCAGGCTCTGAAAGGGACAATCAGGTATTCGTAAGGAGTTCAAATAAGTATTCCATGTTATTCAGACTGAGAATGGGAATATATGCTAAAGAAAATTCGTAGCCCCCCACATTCTCCTTTTATATTCTTTTTTTTTATTGTTTTCATCTGATCGTAGTCTTAAAATTTCACTTTTTAATACAGTTTACTTCTTATTATGTGTACTTTCTGGGGAAAAATGTATTGTACAGTCAGTGTACAGTCACTGGTATTTTCATAGGGGTTACATTGAATCTGCAGATTGTCTTGGGTAGTATGGTCATTTTAACAATATTGATTCTTCCAATCCATGAACACATTATACCTTTCCATCTGTTTGTGCTGTCTTCAATTTCTTTCTTCAGCATCTTATAATTTTCAAAGTACAGGTCGTTTGCCTCCTTAGGTAGGTTTATTCCTAGGTAGTTTATTCTCTTTGATGTGATGGTAAATGGGAAGCTTTCCTTAATTTCTCTTTCTGATACTTCATTGCCAGTATACTGAAATGCAACAGATTTCTGTATATTAATTTTGTATCCTTCAACTTTATCAAATTCTTTGATGAGCTCTAGTAGTTTTCTGGTGGCGACTTTAGGATTTTCTGTGTGTAGTATCATGTCATCTGCAAACAGTGACAGTTTTACTTCTTCTTTTCCAATTTGGATTCCTATAATTATTTTTCTTCTCTGATTGCTGTCTCTAGCACCCCCAAAACTATGTTGAATGAAAGTGGTGAGAGTGGGCATCCTTATCTTGTTCCTAATATTAGAGGAAATGCTTTCAGCTTTTTGCCATTGAATATGATGTTAGCTGTGGGTTTATCATATATGACCTTTATTTTATTTTTATTTTATTTATTTATTTATTTATTTTTGCAGTACGCGGGCCTCTCACTGCTGTGGCCTCTCCCATTGCGGAGCACAGCCTCCGGATGCGCAGGCTCAGCGCCCGTGGCTCACGGGCCCAGCCTCTCCGCAACATGTGGGATCTTCCTGGACCGGGGCACGAACCCGTGTCCCCTGCTTCGGCAGGCGGACTCTCAACCACTGCGCCACCAGGGAAGCCCAGCTGTTGCAATTTAAATCAAACATATTTATATTCTTGTGATAAAACATGTAGTAGATAAAAAAATATCACCAAAGCCTGACACTGTAGGAATTTCTTTTATGGAGTCTATGTACTTATGAGGAAGAAAGTTTTATTCTACAATGGTCAAATTCTTAAGTTAAAGTGTATATCTAAAGTAATGCCTACTTTTTCATTATTAAATAGACATTTGATTTGGAAAATATGATTAGGTAATCTACTTCAAAATAGTGATGTGTTATATACCCAAAAATTTAAAGCATATTTATTAAAGATAATATAAAACAGCTAATATTTATTGAGTGCTTCCTATATGACAGACACTAGAGTAAGAAATAATACAGTTTTCTAATTTAATCTTTAAAATAATCTGTATATCTTCATTTTACCTGCAAGTTAATGGAACATTAGAAAGTAGGCATGGTTGATAGCTATTAAGTGTTCACAACCAATTTGCGCTTTTTACCACAGATTTTTTCATCTTGCTCTACCATGACATGAGCTTTATTCTCAGTCTTTTATAATATCAGGATGAAATAGCTAAAACATCTATTTTGACAGATATACTAGTGTTGTTGCTGTATTTATATGGTCTGCCTTCCTGGGTTTTAAGTATATGTTTCAAGGAGTTAAGTTATTTTCTGCTTGTTGATATTCATGATAATTTCTTGCAGCAAGACAACAAACAATTTATTCAAGAATGTGAACCTTGGTCCTGCTCTAAGTTACATTTGTTAATTAATTTAACCTGCACGTATTTATTGAACAGATGTTATGTGTCAGGTACTTTTCTAAGCACTGGGAACCCAGCAGTGAGCTATCCAGGCAGTAAACCAGTAAACAGATTTTTAAAAATATAAAAACAATGGTTTTAGAACTGAGAAATAAAAGAGTAGGAAGATAAACAAGAAGAAAAGCCTGTAGTATTAGACCTATAATCAGGGAAGAACTCTCTCTTCATGAGGATCATATTTGAGTAGAGATAGAAAATATAGGGAGGAAAAAGATGTGCTCCATGGGGAGGGAAGACAGAATAAAGGACATGAAATGTCAAGTACTTGGAGAATGAGAGCAGCAAGGAAGCCTGAGTGTCTGGAGGAGAGTTTGGAGAGTAGTGAAATGAGGTTTGGAGGTAGACAGGAGCCAGATCACGTATAGCTTTGTAGGCCATGGTTAGGAGTATGGGTTTATTCTAAATGTAATAGGAAGCTCTGCCTAGTCAGCTTGATGGAAAAGCCTCAGTCTGGACCCCTGCCAGATATCACTGCAGAAAGGACTTAAAGCTGCTGCCCACAGGTAACACATTTCACTTCTCTGTTCAGTTCATTGATGAGAGCGTCCTTCCCCAGGGAGTGGGAGGGAACATTTATGAATAATAACATAATGTACCACAATAGCTGTTACTTTGAGGGTCCTCTGTGCCACCCAAACAAATTTCAAATATACATATAACAGAATTTAAATCACATGATTTTAAATAAATTTTCTCAATTTTGCAAAAATCCCCACCAAAGTTCCAGCTCTTTCAGTAACAGACATATCTGCCAGACAAACAGGTCAACATTTCTATTTAAAGCTCTAGAAAAAGAATCACTGGATTATTGAGATAATTATTTTTGAAGCTCTTCACACATATAATCAAGTTGCCTTCACACTGGGTTGGATGAATTTAAACGTCCATCAATAACATATGAAAACTTAAGTGTCACTGGAGCATCATGAGTAGTTTGTTTTCAGGCTTCATGTGTTTTGGTTTCTTCATATAGCACAATAGGAACACTTTTTCCAACTTTGATTTCCAAGAGGAGCTAGAGTTTCAATGCCCCCCAACCCCCACCAAGTCTCTCTCACTCCGAAGATGTCCCTTTCCATGCTCTTTCCACTAGCAATGGATATGTGGGGTGAAAAGAAACAAAGCTTTGTTTTGAAAACCACTAGGATATTCATTTTGTTTATTACTATGACATAACCTAGTCTATCTTGACTGACAGAATTACGTGTCAGAGGATTGCAACTAAGATACACTAAGACCCCTACTTGAAAGGTCAGTCAGCAACAGCACACAATAAGCATTAAGATTCTATGACAATTTTGTCAATTATACCTCCATAAAGCTGAAAAAAGAAAAAAGATTCTATGGAATGAGAAAACAAATGGTGGTTTCATGTATGAAGTCAAAATTAAATTTCAGCTAGGCAGATACTCCAAATAAAGAGGTGTTGACTTAGAGCTTACCTACCTCTCATAGGCAGCTCTGGTTTGGGCCAGGGTGAGTGGTGTCAGGGAGTTATTTACAAGTATTATTATTGATTCTTGATAGCATGGCCGAGAAGGCTAACTCATCTAGCCTAAGGAAACAATTACATATATAGAGAAAAAAAGCATGCAAATATATTTATCATATTTAACTATTTTGTAATATTTCAACACTGAAAAAACCCTAAATAGCCAGCTTGAGAATGATGTAATATATAGTACAAACTCATAGATATATTTTGCTGCTATTAAAATATATGTGCTGAGGTTACATGTAAAATGCTTCTGCTTATGAAGTCTATATATATAGCACAGTAAAAATAAAAGTGAAAAAGAAAACTGTGGGATGGCAAGAAACCAAAATGGTGACAACTATAGTCATAAGATGATGAACAAAGGAGTGATTTCAAATTATTCTTGCTACTTTTTACTAATTTTTATTACTCTATAGTGTATGCAAACACACACATTTGAAAAAGGAAGAAATAGGGGCTATAGGATTTGGCAGGTAGAGTGTTATAGTTGATCTTAGAAAGACAAGATTCAATTGAGGGTGAAAAGAAATTAAACATGATGTACTGGATTAGCAGGTAATTTTAGTTTGTATTTTTCCAGATGTTCCCTCTCAGCCTTGGGCTTTCTAATCAGAAAAACATACTATTACAAATGCAAGATGTTCATAAAGTGTTTAAAAGAGAAAATCATAGTGCTCATCTACATGAAAAACAGCATTTTCCCCTTTAACATTGCCAACATTCTTTTATGCAACTCATAACCAGACTCTCTGTAACTCCATATTAACCCATTTCATAATCTTACACCATCAATTTATCATTTGAAAATGATGAAAACTTTATTAACTCTAGCTGGAGTCTCTGAAGATATTTCTTGTGTCACTGTAGGTGCCATATACTGAAGTTTAATTTCATGCTGTTTATCACCTCAGTCCCTGACCCCTTTTGCTTCTAATTCTGTGTTGAATAAAGGAGGAGATTTATCTTTACTTACTTAATTGTAAGCCACACAGATTGCCTCTGCGGTCCTTACACGGCAGCAGTGTTGGTAGTCAGTAACCAACCATAAACGAGTGGAAACATGGCTCCGTATGTGTCTTCAATTACCCTCCCCTGGACTTTCTCACTGTCAACCTTATCACTGAGGTAAAGCCACTACTTCCCCTTTACATTTTTGTGAGCTGGATCCCTTTGTAAAAGGAATTGGCGTTTTGATTTTTAATGCCATATTTTGTGTCTTATCTTAGTGTAAAATAAATTGTGTGTGTTTGTATTACCGAGTTTCGTATTTATAATAAAAATGTAAAACATGCCTACAACTATAAAAAATGCAAAAGATGTAGAACAATATAACAATATAAGGTATAATTGAAAGTGACCAATCATCACAGAAATTATATTAACAGTTTGGCATGTATCTTTCAAATTGTATCTTATGCATATAATACTATATACTTTTGTATGCTCAACACGATATCATGTGCATGTTTCCATGATCACATTTATGGATAAATTATCTCTCTTATATCTGAAATCATTCTATATTTTAGTTTTATACATAGATGTCAGCATTTCACTTGAAAACTATTCGTTTTTTTGTTTGAATGGATATCACATAACTTTATTATGTCACTTTTTTTAATCACACTGCTCAATCCCCAAGATTTCCTTATGGCACCTTCAAAATGAGTTATTATTTTTTGTTTTGTCTTGTGAACATAACCATCAAAAATTTCTTATTTCAGTTTAAAAAGAAAGAGAAAGGGAAATGAAACATTGTGCTTTATATGTGCCAGGGTTTATACTAGGAACTTGAAGTGTATAAATTATTTTTTATCTCCATAACAACCCTGTGAATAAAAGCCATTGGTGATAAAATATTTACTGAACACCTGCCATGTACCTGATACTGTGTGAATTTTTTCCAGCTATCATGCAAGTTGATATATAATCACCATTTTACAAAAGGGAGGGAAAACTGGCTCTAAAGGTTAAAAAGTAAAGGTGATAATATGGCTGTGATAGTATATGAACATGTCTGTATAAATACATAGGCTTTAATCTTTCCATTAAACCATTTAATGTCACTTATTTAAGTGTTAGTAATAAATAATATTTGTTTTACACTGCTCCACATTTTATCTTCCTAAAATAAAATGTAATAATCCTACTTAAAAACCTTCAATGTCTTCAAATTCTCTAAAGGATTTAGTCTTAAATTATCAACAATGTTTAAAAGCCATTCAAACATTTGTCCCCTGCTTCCCAATACCATCATCATACTGAACTAATTTTCATTCACCAAACATGACATATTGTTTTACAACTTTGCATATGCTTTCTCACATGCTATCTCATTTCACTTCTACAAATGGTGAACATATATTCATATTTCATATACCATTGAATTGTCGCCACCTCTGGGAAGTCTTCCTAGACTTCTTCAGGGAAAAAAATCACTTCCTACTAGGAGCTACTAAAAAAATTTTTGCATGCCTTTACCATAGTACGTATCATAATAGAGCACAATTATGTTTTTATTTCCACTGGAACACAGACTTTTGGAAAGTAAGATCTGTGTTTGAGGCTTCTGTTTGTCTTCCCAACAGTCTAGCCTACTGGCTAGAATAGTCAGTGCTTAAGAAATGAGAGCTAAATAAATCTCATGAAATACTTATTTTAAGGTTATATACCAACTCTGACAACAGAATAAGAAATTACTAAATCTACAAAAAGAATACTGATTTAGTGTAAATCTGCATCTTTTGGGGGAGTGTATTTTTGTACCTTGTGGATGATACTGATCATGGTCTAAAATTTATCACTTTTGTGGCTTATTCTACTCCAGAGCTGATATGAAAAAGGTCAGAATGCTGGACAGACATGTCTTTCCACTATAGGACAATTCAAAGAAGCCAATAGATATTGCCAGAGTTTACTATGGTATTAGGTCCAAAACATGTATATTGTTTTGCTGGCCACAAGAAGAAGACCTGAGGGAAGACTCCCTTTGGCCTCCTTTTAAAGGCACCAAACCGTTTCATGATAGCTATACCTTCTTCATTTATAATTTTCCAGTTCTGGTAAAGCCATATTGGAAAACCAGACTAGCGTCTCTTTTATTGAAGTTTGCTGACATTTCAGCAGCTTTTGATTCATATTTACAATCACCCTCTTCTTACAATTTTAGAAACAGGGACTTTCCAGTGCAGATATAAGAAACTCATTTCAATAATATCCTATATTTGAAGGTGGTTTTCCTCTTATGAGCAACTTTACTGGTTGAACACATATTTATACTATCATAAAATTCTTTTCCAATGAGGTATTGATTTTTATAAACTGAAAGTCAATACTTTATTAAAAATAAGATTACATTTAAGTGAGAGAACTCTACCAAAATAGTGATTAATTGCATTATTATAGTGTTTAAACTTCTTACCTTCAATTATTCCATAATATACTAGAAAACAGCTATTGTATTTAAGCATAGGATTGGCTTTATTTCGGCGATGAATTAAGTCAAGTAGATGCATACATGATGATAACACAGGGAAGTTAATTTGGAAAAGCAATCCTTTGAACACAATCTGGCACACACTGAAGTTATTCAAAGACACTCTATTCATCTATCAATAATCTGAGATTGGCATTGGGAAGAATACATTTACCCTTTTCTCATGTCATGCTTGCCTCTGTTAAACCCATTCTCAGTTTTTCTTCAGGGAAGAGCTAGTTGCTGGTCTCTGATCAGAGCTCAAGTACAAGATGTCATCAACCGCAATAACCAGCAAATGGGGTAACAATAACTTAAAGGGTGGTTGCCATTGTTCGGTTCTTTCTCTTCCACTTCCTCTTTGTAGGTGGTTGAACGGATAAGACCCTAGCTAAGCCTTCCAGCCCTCACTCTCTACCTCTGCCTAGAATACTTTTACTTTGGTTATATCATGACTTACTTTCCTCAGGTCTTTGTCAAAGAGCACAGCTCTCAGTGAGACCTTTCCTCATCCACCCTCACTACAAACTGCATTCCTATCCCTCTGGCTCTCCCTATTGCTTTTCGCTGCTTTATTTATTCCCCCATGCCAGCTATGATCATCCAATATACTGAAAATGTAATTTGCTTGTTAATCGTCTCTCTTCTCTCAATGGAACGTAAACTCCAGGAAGGTAGAGAGATGTAGGTTTAATCTTATAATCCTAGTACTTGACACAGTGTACCAGGTACCCAGTATTCATTTACCACATGAACGGGGGATTAAAAAAGATCAGCGGAAGGTTGTATGCCCAAGTTGTACATTTCAATTCAAGTTCACCAGAGTTCTCCCTTGGCATTATAGACACTGTCTCAATGGGGACTTTAATCTTTAACTTGCTGCCATTCTTTAAGAATAATTCTACAGGGAAATTAACATGGTAGTAGAAGACAAGTGGTTAGTTTTCATAAGCAGGGGGGAATATGGTTATTTCTTTGTGTCTGGATGTAATTATCAACATATACCATCAAAATCTGATTATAATATCTAATAATAATAATAATAAACAAGTGCCCAATAAATGTTTGCTTATTCACAATAATGTTGAATTTTTCTTTATTTTACCCATCTGAATCTTTAGAGAAAATCAACAGGATGAGAAATCTGAAAAGTATCCTACTAGACTCCATGCCTGATTTTTCATCTATAAAATGTGGATACCTCCATAAAATGGAGGTAATAATGGTATTCTCACAGTGAAGTGCTTACAGTTGTGTTCAGCACATATTAAGTGTCTAATATAAAATTAGCTAATATTCTCACCATCATTCAATCAGTTACCAGGCCTTGGTGAATCTTTCTCTTGCGGTCTGTCAACTCTATCCTCTCCTTTTTGTTACCAATGAATGATAATGTATTGTTTTCTAAGTTGTACACACGCCACTAGTAGTACAGAAGATTATTTTAGATTGCATATAAGAATAAATAAAAAAAATAGTTATTTATTTTATTTTAAGATAATATAAGTATTCTCTCTGAGTGAATAGGTTTGAATTTTAAAGCAAGTTGATACAAAAGAAAGCAATAAGTAAAGACATATATAGGTAATACATTGATATGCAAAAAATCTTGATGATTTTTATGGAAATAACTGATGGTTGAAAAACATGTTATCTGGACTGTTTTTTTACCCCAGCCTCATCTTTACTTCTTTCTATCTCCATAGTAATTTGATTACTGTAGTTTTATAATCATTTTGAAATTGGGAGGTGACTCTTTTCCCACTTTGATTTTGGCAAATTCCTTTTTGCTATTCTTGGTCCTTTCTATTTCTATATAAATTTTAGGATTAGTTCATCAATTTCTGGGAAAGAAAGCCTGCTGGAAATTTGATAAAGTTGTACCGAATCTGTAGATCATGTGATTTTTCTTCTTTAGTCTATTAATATGGTAGATTACATTGACTGATTTTTGAATGTTGAAGTAGTCTTGCATCACCAGAATAAACCCCATTTGGTCATGATGTATAAACCTTTTATATGTCGCTGGATTCTATTTGCTAATATTTTGTTGAAAATTTTTACATCTATATTTATAAAGCATATTAGTCTATAGCTTTCTTTCCTTGTGGTATATTTTTATGGCTTAAGTATCAGGGTAGTACTGGCCTCATAGAGTGGAAAAGTGTTCCTTCTTCCTCTATTTTCTGAAAAATTTTGTGGAGTGTTGATGTTATATCTCCTGTAAATGCTTAATGCAATTAACCAATTAATCCATCAGACTTTAGGCTTTTTTGTGTGTGGGAAGATTTAAATTTACTAATTGCTTACTATTGCTAGTGGGATGTAAAATGGTGCAGTCATGTGAAGGGTGACCTGGGTCTCAGGTCTCAGATATCAGTCAACTGTCTTGGGAAGACACTATGGTGGGAATGGAGGACAAGGTAATAAAAATTAAAATTGTACTGAGGTATCACTATATACCCACCACAATGGTTACAGTAAAAAAGATGGTAAATATCAAGTGCTGCAAAGGATATAGAGTAACTAGAACTTGTATCTGTGCTGGGGGGAGTGTATATTGGTGTGGCCACTTTGGAAAACTAGTTTTATAAAATAAAGCTGAGCATCCTGATACCCTATAACCTGGCAGTTCAACTCCTAGATATATACCTAACAGAAATTCATAAACATGTTCACCACTAGATAGGTACTGAAGTATTTATAGCAGCACTATTCCGAATGGGTAAATACACTGTAGAATATTCACACAATGGAATATAACGTAACAATGAGAATTATTTATCTACAACTACATTTAATATGGATGAATCTCACATTTATAAGGTGAATGAAAGAAGACATACACTAAAGTATATTACTAAAATATGAAATATAACTTTGACTCAATTTATATAAAATACCAAGCAGGCAAAACTAATCCATGTTGTTAGACGTCAAGGTAGTGTTTACCTGGGGGGTAGGAGAGGTGGACAGTAAGGCCTAGAAGCAAGCACAGGGAGTGCTTCTGGGGTTCTGGTTATGTTCTGTTTCTTGAACTGAGTAAGTTCAGGTTGTGAGAATTCATTGAGCTATATGCTTATGATATACGCATTTTCTGTATGCATTATACTTTAATAAAAAAGCTTAAAAACAAACAAAACAATCCCCCAAAACAAAACAAACGAACAAACAAAAACATGTTTTGTGCATGAATTTACATGCACACTTTAAAACTTAATTAATTTGTTATCTTTTAGGAAGTCTTATGAAAGGCAGAGCTGGTTATTTTTACCTCTATGATAATCTGACATTTTATATTATATAATATTTTCCTCTATCATCTTATTTTTAGTGTTTTTCAGGTGTATATGCACAAATTATCTCATCCATTAGACTATGGTCAGAGGCTCTATCTCCATCCCTAGCAATAAACATGGCACAGAGCAGGCAATAAATAAATGTTGAATGGCTAAATTAATGAGTAAATACATATGTATTCCTACCTTTCAAAAATATATATGTGTAGATATAGAGAATATAACAATCACTGTTAATGATTTACACAGACTGTACTTTCTACTACATTTTAACTGTATTTTTTTCACTGAAATTCCTCTCGAAAAGTTCCACCTTTCATGCGTTGCTAATTATCAAACACAATGCCTTCATTTCAGACTCCATCTGAACTCCATAAACATTTGAAACATTAAATGTTAACTCCACTCTTCTCCTCACTTCCCTTAGAACATCAGATGCAAAATACCTTTATTACACTACTGTTTTCCTAGGGCACATTTATCTGGTCTGCTTCTGTTTTTTTTTTTTTTTTTTTGCAGTACGCGGGCCTCTCACTGCTGCGGCCTCTCCCGTTGCGGAGCACAGGCTCCGGACGCGCAGGCTCAGCGGCCATGGCTCACGGGCGCAGCCGCTCCGCAGCATGTGGGATCTTCCCGGACCGGGGCACGAACCCGTGTCCCCTGCATCGGCAGGCGGATTCTCAACCACTGCGCCACCAGGAAAGCCCTGGTCTGCTTCTTTATTCTCCATTTTAATTATAAATCATCCAATTTTTCTAGATATAAATTTTAGCATCATTCATAATAATTCCCACTTTGTCCCAAACCATATACAATTGCATAAATGTTTTGTGCATTACTCATTAGATTGGTTTTTAGTGTTAATGACTTGTGCGTTCCATAGTATTTCTGGCTTGAACTCTCACCTAGATATCGAAATGCCTTCTTAACCTGTTGTGTCAGAACCTCAAATCCAGGTAACTTACTCAAAAAAGGGGAAATTTGTTGGCTTATTGTATCAACTATGTACTGCCACAATAATTTTGCATCAGAAAAAAACATAAAATGTCAGTGGAATATAACACTAAAATTTATTTTGCTCTGTAAGTCTGTGAGTTGGGTGAGCAATTCTGTTCACATGGACTGGGTCTGAATAACCTTGGCTGGGCTAGTTTATGTGTCTGAGGTAGACTGGCAGGTTGGCTGCCTAGTAGTTAGGCTGACTCAACTTTTTTCCATATGGTTTCTCAACCTTCAGCAGGTTGCCCTGGGTTTGTTCTTATGGCAATGGCAGGGTTTCAAGGGAACGTAGGCCTTCTGAGGCCAAGGCTCACAACTGGAACACAGTCACTTCTTCCTCATTCTATTGGTCAAAGCAAGTCACAGCCTATCCTAGATTTAAAGTGTAGGGAAATAGATGCTATTTTTGATGGAAGGAGATGAAAATTCACATTGCAAAGGGCACAGGTAAAGAGAGAGAGGAAGAGTTGGTGCCATTTTCACACTCAATATACTATACTCACATAAACAAAATTTGGAAATGGGATGGAGCTGTTTTCAGAGATTAGATATGGGGATAGAATTCTGTCAGGAACTAGTCTCTTTCTCTCTTCTCTTCACCTCTAATCTGTAACTGTCAGGCAGCTGGCATACATACTCTTCTCTGGTCCTTTAGCTGTAGCCATGGATAAATGATAAATTAACCCAGCCAGGGTAAGGTAGGATGCTCCTTCTTTCCAGATTCAGAAAAAAAGAAAAGGCGCATTTACTAAAAGGGGGAAGAAGAGTGATGGGAAGGCAAAATCGACATGACCCTGGTCTTATGCAATTCACTTCCTTCACATTCTTATACTACACAGCATTACGAGTAGTTTTCTCTATTAACATCTCATGGCGTTATTTCTCAGCTTAAATTCAGTGATCCTTCACTGCCTCAAGTTAAATACAAACAACATGATGTGATGTGCTTGTCAATTTGCTACAAACATATCTCTCCAGGCTTTTATCTGCTTCTTTTTTCCTTGGTTACCCAAAAATATTTTAGCCATAGTGATGTATTTGCCATGACAAAAATGTACCATGCAATTCTGCCAGAGCTTCAATTACATTTTCTTCATTAAATCTATATTTCCTACGTGTTTCCTGCCAGACCATTTCAGCACCTGGTAATGTATGATCAAGTCATACTGTATTTCTGTCCCTAAACTCCTAATATTTTATGATTCAGTGCCTTTGCTTATGCCCCTTAAATAGTATGCCTTACCCTTTCTTATTCTCTATTTGGTATAATCCTGATTATTCTTCAAGTCCCAGGTCCAATATCCTCCTTTCCATGAATTTTGCTTTATCCATAAATTAATTATTCATTGCTCTCCCATAATCCCTCTCATACTATATTCTGATTATTTGTATTTTTCTTAGAGCTTCTCCCTCTAGAATTCTTTATTTGTTGTCTTTTTATTCTCTGTTAGCATCATGCCTAGACTGTACTACCTAAACAGTAATTGCTAATAATTATTTTGTTTGTAATAATTAGTAATCCTCAATAATTTATTTATTTAAGTACACATAAATACTGGAGGCTGAATTGAAAAAGGATACTATGTAGTCATTAAAAATATTTGCAAATCTTCGTGAATAGACAAACCACTATGTTTCAATCCTGATCATTAGCATAAAAATAAGTGACAATTTTAAACATTCACTCTTCTCCAAAAACCCTTAAAAACACCTGAATCTAGTGAAGTTCAAAACTAACTTATCAACTTTATCTTTAAAATTTCATTATTGTATTAGTTATGAACTATTCTCTTCTCTTGCACAAAAACTGTGTCACTATCTTTTGAAATTAAATATCTGATATTTCTTCCTTGGTCTAATACAAATGTATCCTCTTTCTAAGCAGAGATAGATGCATTTTTACTTTGTTCTGCAGAACCATACATGCTAGTGATAAATGAGCAGTGTCTGTGGTTACAGTTGTTCTTATCTCTTTTGAAGCAGAAAATCTGGCAGTCTCTTATCTAAACTTTAACAAGTGGAGATAAACCTTGATAGAAAAATGTTTCTGGACTGCCATCGCTTTTAGCAAGAATAAACTATTTAAACTAAAAGCAGCTGTTTGATTGTTTCCAAAAAAAAAAAATCTAAAGTAGAAGTCTCTCCAAAGAATGGCATATAATTCAATGTAGCTTTCAATCAAGTGCAAATGCAACTGTACTGCACATTTATCTGTTATAAATAAAAGGCCATTTTATAAATTAAGTTCTTTTGGCTTTAGAACTAAGGTGGCTATTGAAATAATGTCCAGTCTGTGCCATTAATACGATCAAGGAAGTAGTGTTAATGTTGTAGTAAGGCTATTAAGCTTATAAACATCTATATTTTATTTTTGTAACAATCAATAAATCCATTTGCTAGATTTTAACTCATGTCTCAGCAACTGGGAGTTCCCCAGAAGGTTCTCAGAGTAGACTTTGGCTCTTAATGGAGGAAGGAAATTGAAGAGCAGCGTTCCCGTTCCCTTTCGGAAGGGACTACAGAAGGAAAAAGAAATTCATGGAAGAAGAGAAAAAGATAAATCCTAACAGTGAAGAAGGCACCAAGTAAACAAATATCTCTGCATTATGAGGGATAGACGAATACATTTTAAACTTGAAAATTGTCATCCCAATCTGTTACCTTCCCTTGCTCCAATTAGCTCACTGTTCTGACTTCCCTGACTGAACTGCTGACACAAATTGGCTCTTTTTTTCTTTTTTAATGCTTATCCTTTGGGATATTTAGGTAACAACGTTTTCTCTTGCACAAATACTAGGCTGATACATAATAAAATATAGTGTATTTTCAAGTTGGCTTATTAACATAACTTTCAAATTTCTTTCCTTCCTCCCACTCTCCTTCCCTCCCTTTCTTCCTTCTTTTCTTTTTTCTTTGTCAGAGCAAAAGAGAACATTACCACAGTTCAGCAAAAATTATTCTTACCTATAAATAAATTATTATAAAATATATGTATCTATATTTTAACTAACTTACATTAAGATCAAGTGGTTAATTAAGCTAACTTGCCTTAAACTATAATATACACTTGTGTGAATCTAAGTGCCAAGGAATCATTTTTCTGCCCTTTCACAGAATGGAAGTCACCAAGTTTGACTTCCAAGTTACTGTAGTACTTTCTAACTCTTTCAGCTTTGGCTTAAAGACAGACATTTTACCTTTAATTAACTTTAAAGTACACTTTAGAATTAGTGTTAAATTTTGTTAGAAATTTGAAATGTGAGGATTCTGCACTGTGCATATGAACAAATAACTTCTACTTTAGGGGTTTTCTTGGGTAAATTCAGCTGTCTTACTAACAATCTCCATAGCTGATGCTGAGATTAAAGGTATCAATTTGCTTTATCTTTATCCTTTGGGAGAGCTACAATCTTTGAATAAGAGTTTGTGTCTGGTATCATATTTTAGTTGTGGTCCCAGTTTTCATAGCATAGAAATACATAATAGATGAATTCAAGTAATACTACTACTTTAAAATTATGAAACCTTTTTCTTGGCACAAACATGCATTTCATAGTTATGATTTTCCAACTCAGATTATTAGTGACAACAGATAGCCGTGAAGGGGTAGGACATTTCTGTTCCACTCAGATTGGGTGGAGGTAATTGAGAGCTGACTATAAGACAATTACATTTATTCAGGAAAAAGAAAGCCAGAATAATTCCTTAAAGAGAAGTCTTTAAGACTTACTGTCATCAAAACTGAGCTGTTAAAGTAATTTTCCTCTTTAAATTGTGGCATTCCCCCTCCCCTCAAAAGGACTTGAATTTTCTTAACACTCTGCTTCCATACATTGAATAATCACACTCTTAGTAGGTGTTAAATATATACCAATTCCAACTACTTCATTAGAAAATAGAGATCTTCAAAGAGGAAAATCGCTAGTGAGTTATAATTGTAAGTAAATATAGTTTCAGAAAGAGTTTTATCCAACCTAATGGATTGGTCTACCTTCTTTCAGTCTTTCAAACCAGTTAGAAGTTAAGATTTGTAGAACAAGGTACTTTGGGGCAGTTACCATGTAAAGCCTTGTGTTTAAACCAAAATTACTCTTGGAAACATTACAAGCTATTTGTTATCTTCTGCCTATTTATAATACCCAGAGATCTCTTGAACTAGTTCCCAGAGTTAGTAAACAGAGGACAGTTTATCAGGATGATTCTTTAAACATTGATTCTAATTTTTCTGTACAAATTTTAATTTATTCTTTTAATTTTTACTAGTTACTTTTATGCTTACATTACCATATCACTTATACCCAGACATTAATCCCAACCTTAAATTGTCAAATGGCTGTTTCCTCATATATTTTTACTATTTAATCTATAATCACTTACTAGATCTTTTAGTGAATTTAATAAATGCCTTTCCTCTATGAAAATACAAAAAGGACAAAGCAACACCCTCATACTTCTTGCATTTTGGTAGTGGGTTTGTGTTGATATTACGCTTCATGACTGATTCATGACTGGAAAGGCATCTCAGTATCTATTCCACTTAATCGAAAATGGTTTGTGTTCCATGTGTGTTCTCCAACATTTAAACCAGTAGACTTAAATGATAGCATCAAAACTTTCCTTTGGCTTCATGGTTTATTATGGCCTAATCCTTTATACAATTTAGACATTCTATGAGTTATATAGAGCTACTAACACTTTCGTAATTTTTGTTTTCACTTTGTAATATCTCCTGTGGTTTAAAGTTCATACATCCAACATTTTCTCATAGCACTTAAGAGCCAAAGCTCTATTCTGAGTACAGATTTGCATCTAACTGATGATGCATAATGCCTGCAACAATTCTGAATTTTCTTTAAGATTAAACATCCAATTCTTAAAAATTCAAAGTATGATGACTTTCCCTCCCTTGCTTCTGCTATATAAAGCAACTGAATTTCACTTTAGCAACATATGTGAAGGAAATATACTTATCAGGGGATTCATTCATGTCTACTGCCATTCAATACCTGCCAAAGACTCTTTTAAGACACTAACATTTGAGGACAGCCTACAAGACATTTTTAATATCCATCAGAAAATATTTTCCAAGTTCTATCCCAGTATTAAGAGTACATAAAAAAAAGTGTCTGGACCTTCTGTTTCAGTCTTCTATATTGATTTAATATAATACCCTGTAAGTCATAGAAGAATTCTTTAAGTCCTAGCCATTAAAACAGTGATTCTGCATCTTCTGGAAAATTTTATAAAAAGTTATTACTAGAATAATTAAAATTAATTAAGACACCTTTGTGATAGTTAAAGATATTTTCTACTCTATTGTTAAATGTCATGGAGTAAAATTCCCAGTTGATTTCTGAGGAAAAGATGTATATTTACATGTGAATTAGTATAATTTGTGAGTAGCACAATATCTGTTTGCCTTTTTTGGCCTTGATTTTCAAAAATGTATAATCATTTATAACAATATTGGTAATTTTTTAATCTAGGGCTTGATGATTCCTATATCTGTGGCTTAAATTTATTTTTAAATTTCATAATGTTTTTCCCTTTTTCCTGTATATTTAATTTTATTCTTCCCAAAATCTTATTGGAAGAGAGTGGAGTATGCATGATGAGTAAACTGAGATGAGAGAAATAAATACATTGTGAATATAGAAAGAAAAAAAGCCCATATAGAAACACAAGAGAAGAAAAAAACCTACAAAAAACTCCCAAAACAACTAAGAAAATGGCAATAGGAACATACATATTGATAATTACCTTAAATGTAAATGGATTAAATGCTCCAACCAAAAGACACAGACTGGCTGAGCGGGTACAAAAACAAGACCTGTGTATATGCTGTCTACGAGAGACCCACTTCAGACCCAGGGACACATATAGACTGAAAGTGAGGGGATGGAAAAAGATATTCCATGCAAATGGAAAAGAAAGTTGGAGCAGCAATACTCATATCAGACAAAATAGACTTTAAAATAAAGACTGTTACAAGAGACAAAGAAGGACACTACATAATGATCAAGGGATCAATCCAAGAACAACATAGGAGCACCTCAATATATAAGGCAAGGGCTAACAGCCATAAAAGGGGAAACTGACAGTAACACAATAATAGTGGGGGACTTTAACACCCCACTTACACCAATGAACAGATCATCCAGACAGAAAATTAATAAGAAAACACAAGTCTTAAATGACACATTAGACCAGATAGATTAATTAATATTTATAGGACATTATATCCTAAAGCAGCAGAATACATTTTCTTCTCAAGCGCACATGGAACATTCTCCAAGATAGATCACATCTTGGGTCACAAATCAAGCTTTAATAAATTTAAGAAAATTGAAATCATATCGAGCATCTTTTCCAACCACAACACTATGAGAATAGAAATCAATTACAAAAAAACAAAACTGTAAAAAAACCCCACAAACACATGGAGGCTAAATAATATGCTACTAAATAAACAATGGATCACTGAAGATATAGAAGAGGAAATAAAAAAATACCTAGAAACAAATGACAATGAAAACATGATGACCCAAAACCTATGGGATGCAGCAAAAGCAATTCTAAGAGGGAAGTTTATAGCAATACAATCCTACCTCAAGAAAGAAGAAAAATCTCAAATAAACAATCTAACCTTACACCGAAGGTAACTAGAAAAAGAAGAACAAACAAAACCTAAAGTTAGTAGAAGGAAAGAAATCATAAAGATCAGAGCAGAAATAAATGAAAGAGAGACAAAGAAAATAACAGCAAAGATCAATGAAACTAAAAGCTGGTTCTTTGCAAAGATAAGCAAAATTTGCAAACCTTTAGCCAGACTCACCAGGATGAAAGGGACAGGACTCAAATCAATAAAATTAGAAATGAAAAAGAAGTTACAGCTGACACCGCAGAAATACAAAGGATCATAAGAGTCTACTAAAAGCAACTCTATGCCAATAAATTGGACAATCTGGAAGAAATGCACAAATTCTTAGAAATGTACAACCTTCTATGACTGAACCAGGAAGAAATAGAAAACACAAACAGATGAATCACAAGCAATGAAATTAAAACGGTGATTAAAATCTTCCAACAAACAAAACTCCAGTACCAGATGGCTTCACAGGCGAATTCTATCAAACATTCAAACAAAAGCTAACACCTATCCCTCTCAAACTCTTCCAAAAAATTGCAGAGGGAGGAACACTCTCAACTCATTCTGTGAGGCCACAATCACCCTGATACCAAAACCTGACAAAGATATCACAAAAAAAGAAAATAACAGGCCAATATCACTGATGAACATAGATGTAAAAATCCGCAACAATATATTGAATACTAGCGAACAGAATCCAAAAAAACATTAAAAAGATGATACACCATGATCAAGTGGGATTTATCCCAGGGATTCAAGGATTCTTCAATGTATGCAAATCAATCAATGTGATACATCATATTAACAAACTGAAAAATGAAATTATATGATCATCTCAGTAGATGTAGAAAAAGCTTTTGACAAAATTCAACACGCATTTATGATAAAAACTCTCCAGAAAGTGAGTATAGAGGGAACCTATGCCAACATAAAAAAGGCCATATACTACAAACCCATAGCAATCATCATTCTAAATGGTGAAAAACTGAAAGCTTTTCCTCTAAGATGAGGAATAAGACAAGGATGTCCACTCTTGTCACTTTTACTCAACATAGTTTTGGAAGTCCTAGCCACTACAATTAAAGAATAAAAATAAATAAAAGGAATCCAAATCAGAAAAGAAGAAGCAAAACTGCAACTGTTTGCAGATGACATGATACTAAACATAGAAAATCCTAAAGATGCCATGAGAAAACTAATAGAGCTAAACAATGAATTTGGTAAAGTTGCAGGATACAAAATTAATACAGAAATTGCTTGCATTTCTACAAACTAACAATGAAAGATCAGAAAGACAAATTAAGGAAACAATCCCATTAACCACTGCAACAAAAAGAATAAAATACCTAGGAATAAACCTACCCAAGGAGGCAAAAGAAGTGTACGCAGAAAACGATAAGATACTGATAAAAGAAATCAAACATAACAAAAACAGATGGAAAGATATACCATGTTCTTGGATTGGAAGAATCAATATTGTGAAAATGACTATACTACCCAAAGCAATCTACAGATTCAATGCAATCCCTATCAAATTACCAATAGCATTTTTCACAGAATTAGAACCAAAAATTTTTACAATTTGTATGGAAACACAAAAGACCCCATAAAGCCAAAGCAATCTTGAGAACGAAAAATGGAGCTGGAGGAATCAGGCTCCCTGACTTCAGAGTATACTACAAAGCTACAGTAATCAGGACAGTATGGTACTGCCACAAAAACAGAATTATAGATCAATGGAACAGGATAGAAAGCCCAGAGATAAACCCACGCACCTATGGTCAACTAATCTATGAGAAAGGAGACAAGAATATACAATGGAGAAAAGACGGTCTCTTCAATAAGCAGTGCTGGCAAAACTGGACAGATACATGTAAAAGAATAAAATTAGAACACTCCCTAAAACCATACACAAAAATAAACTCATAATGCATTAAAGACCTAAATGTAAGGCCGGACACTATAATACTTTTAGAGGAAAACATAGGCAGACCCTTTCTGACATAAATCATAGCAAGACCTTTTTTGACTCACCTCCTAGAGTAATGAAAATAAAAACAAAAATAAACAAATGGGCCCTAATGAAACTTAAAAGCTTTTGCACAGCAAAGGAAACCATAAAAAAGACAAAAAGACAACCCTCAGAATGGGAGAAAATATTTTCAAATGAAGCAACTGACAAGGGATTAATCTCCAAAATATACAAACAGCTCATGAAGCTCAATATCAAAAAAACAAACAACCTAACCCAAAAATGGGCTGAAGACCTAAATAGACATTTCTCCAGAGAAGATATAGAGATGGCCAATGAAAAGATGCTCAACATCACTAATTATTAGAGGAATGCAAATCAAAACTACAATGACACATCAACTCACACCAGTCAGAATGGCCAGCATCAAGAAATCTACAAACAATAAATGATGGTGAGGGTGTGGTGGAAAGGGCCCCCCCCTACACTGTTGGTGGGAATGCAAATTGGTGCAGCCACTATGGAGAACAGTATGGAGGTTACTTAAAAAACTAAAAATAGAGCTACCATATGACCCAGAAATCCTACTCCTGGGCATATCCCAGAGAAAACCATGATTCAAAAAGATACATGCACCCCAATGTTCATTTAGGTCACCACAGAGCATTGAGTAGAGTTCCCTGTGCTATACAGTAGGTTCTCATTAGTTATCTATGAGAACTATTTACAATATTCAGGACATTGAAGCAACCTAAATGTCCATAACAGAGGAATGGATAAAGAATATGTGGTACATATATACACTGGAATATTACTCAGCCATGAAAAGGAACAAAATAATGCCATTTGCAGAGACATGGATGGATCTACAGACTGACATACAGAAGTAAGTCAGAAAGAGAAAAATCAATATCGTATAATATCGCTTATATGTGGAATCTAGAAAAAATGGTACAGATGAACTTATTTGTAAAGCAGAAATAGAGAGACAGATGTAGAGAAGAAACGTATGGATACCAAGGCAGGAAGGGAGGGTGGGATGAATTAGGAGATTGAGATTGACATATATACACTACTATGTATAAAATAGATAACTAATGAGAACCCACTGTATAGCACAGGGAACTCTACTCAGTGCCCTGTGGTGACCTAACTGGGAAGGAAATCCAAAAAAGAGGGGATATATGTATACATATAGCTGATTCACTTTGCTGTTCAGCAGAAACTAGCACAACATTGTAAAGCAACTATATTTCAATAAAAATTAATTTAAAAACCCCAAAAACCCAATCAAAAAATGGGCAAAAGGTCTAAATTGACATTTCTCCATAGAAGACATACAGATGGCCAACAGGCCCACAATAAGATGTTCAACATCGCTAATTATCAGAGAAATGCAAATCAAAACTACAATGAGGTGTTACCTCACTCCAGTCAGAATGGCCATAATCAGAAAGTCTACAAATATTAAATGCTAGAGAGGATGTGGAAGAAAGGAACCCTCCTACACTGTTGGTGGGAATGCAAACTGGTACAGCCCTCCTGGAAAACAATATGGATGTTCCTTAAAAAAATAAAAACACAGTTACCATATGATCCTGCAATCCCACTCCTGGGGATATATCCAGAGAAAATTATAATTCAAAAAGATACATGCAGGGCTTCCCTGGTGGTGCAGTGGTGGAGAGTCCGCCTGCCGATGCAGGGGACACGGGTTCGTGCCCCGGTCCGGGAAGATCTCACATGCCGCAGAGCGGCTGGGCCCGTGAGCCATGGCCACTGAGCCTGCGCATCCGGAGCCTGTGCTGCACAACGGGAGAGGCCACAACAGTGAGAGGCCTGCGTACCGCAAAAAAAAAAAAAGATACATGCACCCCAATGTTCATAGCAGGACTATTTACAATAGCCAAGACATGGGAGCAACCTAAATGTCCATTGACAGATGAATGGATAAAGAAGATGTGATACACACACACACACACACACACACACACACACACACACACACACACTGGAATATTACTCAGCCTTAAAAAGAAGGAAATATTGCCATTTGCAATAACACGGATGTACCTAGAGATTATCATACTAAGTGAAGTAAGCCAGACAGAGAAAGACAAATATCATTTGATATCACTTATATGCAGAATCTGAAAAAAAAAAGATACAAATGAACTTATTTACAAAACAGAAAGACTCACAGACAGAAAACAAACTTATGATTACCAAAGGGGAAAGGGTTGGGGAGAGATAAATAGGAGGTTGGGATTAACCTTCCAACCAACAAGGACCTAATGTACAGCATCAGGGACTACACTCAGTATTTTATTACAACCTTTGTAATAACCTATAAGGGAAAATAATCTGAAAAAGAATATATATATATATATATATATATATATATATATATATATATATACACACACACATATATATAAAACTGAATCACTGTGCTGTACACCTGAAACTAACAGGACATTTTAAATCAACTATACTTCAACTAAAAAAAGGCTTTCATTGAATAAGTTAAACAGGCAAAAAAAAAAAAAAAAAAAACACCGTGAAAAAAGAAATAAATCCTGCAATGTAATATATACAATAATTACTAATGGAAATCATAATTATCAACATGAAAAATGTTAGCTTCTCTTTTAAGAGAGAAGAGGGTCTTTGTCTCAAAAGTTAAAAATTATTATTAGTAATAATTGCTGATTTTTTGTTGATAATAATTGTCAAAAAAGAGAGTAGCTGTCTTTGTCAATGTATTTATTATATAAAGATTTTTGTGGGGCTTCCCTGGTGGCGCAGTGGTTGAGAGTCCGCCTGCTGATGCAGGGGACACGGGTTCGTGCCCTGGTCCGGGAGGACAGCTGGTCCGGGAGGATCCCACATGCCACGAAGCGGCTAGGCCCGTGAGCCATGGCCGCTGAGCCTGCGCGTCCGGAGCCTGTGCTCTGCAACGGGAGAGGCCACAACAGCGAGAGGCCTGTGTACCGCAAAAAAAAAAAAAAAAAAAGATTTTTGTGGAGGAAAAAAAATCAGTGTGGCCTGCTGAGAGTTTAGTTTGTGGTGTTAAAGTCACATAAATATTTATCAAAAAGAAACTTGAAGTCTCTCACGAACATACATCTGCTACTGAAGAGCTGTGACTCACACATCATGTGTCTTTTCTTGACAAATGGCATGTCAGAAAGGAATGCTTAAAAAGATGAAAAATTAAAAAAATATAAACTCCTATGAAGCACATTAAAATCAGGGGTACATAATAATACAACTAGGTCTCATTAAAGGATTCTGGAAAAATATCTGGAGCACATATGGAATAAGAAAGCAATTAGGTTGCTTTTTTAAGGTGAAACAGATTTATAATATCTTCATTATAATCCCCATATATTAATATCAGGAATTTCTAGGAGTGATTATTATTCATGACATTAAAAAGAAAACAAATGTGTCTTTCTCTGAAAAAATCAGATTTTGCACATTAATTTTGAATTGACTCAAAGTGTAAGAGTAAGTAAGATGTGTTATTTTAGCCAAGACTGAAGAATGCTTTAAATAAATCCAAATGAGAAATGGAAAGTATTAAAAAATTGCAGCTACTCTCAGTCATGCAAAAAACAGTTAATTGTTTCTTTTCATAAATTAGATTCCTTAACATCCTTTTACAACAATCTTATAAAGAACATAAAGTAAAAATGAATTTAAAAACCTGAATGAATTACATAATGAAATGCAACTTTGAAAGCAATTGTGCCTTAGAAATCTGTTTACAACCATTACAAACTTAGAATATTTATACAGTCTCTGTTCCTGAATCTATGTCTGTCTCTCTTTTTCTCTCTCTCTTTCTCTCTCCTTTCTCCCTCTTTATCCAGACTCTGCTGTGTTCCAAAAAGATTTATTGATAAGATACCTTATATGGAAATATATGAAATTCAGCAAGATAACTGTCAGGGTGTAAACAGGAAAACAGAAACTGCTCTAATCATGTTTTAATAAAGTGAGTTTAATAGAAAAAATTGTTTACACAGGGGATAAACTGGAGGAGAGTCCAAATAGGGGACAGAGAGATTAGCAACAGCAGGAAGCAGCTACCATCCTCAGCTGGTAGTGCAGGGCAATAAGGCTGCGTCACGGGATGTAAGTACTACAGTCTCCTCATAGGAACTAGACACACTGCAGGTCTGTCTGACAGGAAGGAACCGGATCCACATAACACTGAGTAAAGATGAGGGTAGTGTAATTTAGTGTAAGTGCCTGACAATTAGCTTTTTTTATTGTAATGTAAGTGCCCAACATCAAGCTTTTGATTGCTGAGGCATCCATTTCAAAGACATTCATCTCAAATAAACATATTGCCAGCTATACAACTAAATAAAGATTCAGGCCACCCGACCCATAAAGTTACTTTTAGAAAGCCCTGAGTGACCTAGATAACTGACCCCTTGAGTGATCCCTCTTTTCCCTTCCCATGCTTTAATTCCTATTCTTATGTTTTAAATTCACTGATAAAGAGTGAACTCACAAAATCCTGGGCACTCCACCCTCAACCCCAATAAAGGCAGAACCCTAGGTCATTGCTATGTCTCTGTCTTTCTCTGTGACTTAGCTGAATGGCCCTAGGTGTCCTGTGTACCCTCCAGGACCTGTGAGTAATAAAACTTGCTTTTCAAAATTCCCTGATAGTTGTTGCTGAGGTACATCCTGTAATCACAATAAGAATCAGAAGGGTTTGTCCAGTCCCAACATTGGCTCCCTCTGGAGAATGTCTATCCCAACTTGCCACAAGTAGTACAGTCCCATGTGGTACCCCAGGAAATACTAGCTGATAGCTGAGACCCAGCTAAAACATATACAAAACTGCCACAAAATTATAATAAATGATAAATGGAGACAACTCGTTTTTAAAACTTCCTTACCAACAAATCTAAGAGGAACATATAGGTAGCCATATACAGTGACAAAATTTACTCAGAAGAGGCAGAGCTTTCCTAATGACAAAACCAGAAATGAATTTGTTCTAAGTGTTCTAACAAAAAAGACATAGTTTAAAGTAATGAATATTGTCCTCAAAATCCTTTCAGTGATGAATTTCATTCTTCATAATACTTAAAAATCTAAACAAATACTATTGAACAAGAAACTGTAGGGGTTCAGAACAAGCCTTCCCCAAAATGTGTTGCTTTTGCAAGAGGATCATTTTGAGCTAAAGACAGTCTAGACCCTGCAGGTTCAAGAGAAACTACTGTCCATCCCTTAACTACCTAGAAGAAATTAAATTGGGGATTTTTCCCGGAAAAAGAGTTATTACCAGAAATAAATTTTATCTAAGTGGTCCCATCTATATGGCAGGGTAAAAATCTAACTATCAAACATCTGCTCATCTTATCATCCTGTGAATGACCCTCTTGTCCTTGGAAGCCCCGGGCTCCTATCCGATTCCTTAAATGATGGCATATATATCTCATTTTATCTTTCTGTCTCTGAACCTCTCATGTGTGTGGGATTCCCATATGTACAAAATTAAGTTTAATTCTCTCTTGTTAATCTGACTCATGTCAATTTAATTCTTAGACCAGCCAGAAGAACCTAGAAGGGTAGAGAAAAGTTTTTTTTCCTTTCTGACAGTTTTGGTACCCAATGTAGGGCACTCACTGGCTGGAAAAAAGTGCTTTCTCCCAAAGACTACTGCAGATGAAGACATTCTGGGACATCTGACAACAGCAGGCAGAAGGTTAGATTTCTTGCCATGTCAGTCTCCCAGATCTCTGCCTGCTGTAGGGTCCATTGGAAGTAAGAGTGGTAAGAGTCTTTCCCCCCCCTTCTCTCTTTTCCAAATTCAGATTACCAAAAGAAAGTATATGTGGAGCTGGTTCTTTGGGCAAAAGGGACTCTAGAAAATATCTGGGATGAGTATACTCTGGTTTTCTGTTGATCCCATTCCTCCCAGAGACGGTCATTGTTTTCTCTCTGATCTCTGCCAGCCAGGGGATACAAATGCACCTGGTGAGCAGCTGAGTAGGCTGCGGATCTAAGCTTGGGGAACTAAAGAAATGGGTGACTTGTGGGTTGGTGAGCCGCCCTATTCTACTCAGTGAGGGGAAAACGTGATTCCCTGTGTTTTGGAACAGCTGCTTAAAAACAGAGCCCCTCATAGTAACTGACTTTACTTTCTTAGGCTAACTCTGAGGGTGAACCTCCTGGATCTTGTGAGGGCTGAATCATTTACACTGTCTTATGGGACAGCTCTTACCTACATGGTTAAGCCATAAAAAGGCTTATTGGTTTGAGTTGCTATTAAGATTAACAGATCCTACTCATCAATGGCCACATAATGGAGTCTTTGAATTGGCTAAATTAAAAAAAATTTTTTTTGAGACCTCTCATATTGGTATAATGGCTAGGTGTTGGAATTCCTTTAGTAAGATGGAAGGATAGACATTAGAACAAAAACAAAAGTCCACTCACATCCCTTTCTATTTGCCTTCAAACATTTGCAAATACTGCTTTGAGACTGATATCTAGAATTCTTATTGACTGGCTACTTTCAGAACTCAGAAACTGGGATTATAGTCTAATCACTAACCATTGTTTCTCTTTTGTTTTCATAGAAATACCTCTTATTAAATACCTGATTACTTGCACCATAGGCCTAGCTTTGGAAGTGTACCTGCATCACCACCTACTGAAATGAGATACAACTATTTAACTGAACTGACCTGTTCTCAGGACTAACAGACTAAGGGACTTTTCTCATACAAAGAGTTATTCCTGGAGATAAATTTTATCTAAATGGTTCCATCTATATGGCAGAGCAAACGTCTAATTACCAAACATCTGCTTTTCTTCTTATATTCCTGTGAATGACCCTCCTGTCTTTGGAAGCTCCAGGTCCCTATCCCATCCCTTAGCTCAGGATGGTATATATACCTCATTTACTTTCTGTCTCTGAACCTCTCATGTATGTGGAATTCTCTTTCATCTGAAACTGAATTTGATTTTCTCCTGTTAATCTGTCTCATGTCAATTTAATTCTTAGACCAGCCAGAAGAACCTAAAAGGGTAGAGGAAAGTTTTTTCCTTCCCAATAAAACATTTCAGAGAAATCTTTTCTAAGAGGAAAATGCACCCAATAAGATCTAGGTAGACTGTTCTCTGGTCATCCAGATTCTAGATTAATCCAGGGACTGACTTAGAAGAGGGATTGGGATGCAAATTCATCAGCTACTGTTCAATAATAATGAACCTTTGATAAAGATTAAGTGAAAGAAACTCAAGATTAAACTTCCAAGTATTTTTGTAGAGCTATTTACTGTTGTCAGTCTAGTCTGGAGATTTTGTGCTTTAGTAAGCAGTTGACCTGGATTAAGAGCCAAACACACGTTATGTAATTATGATACAGCAGAACATGATAGCCCGAAGTGGGAAAATAGTTGCATATGATTAATGGTTTACCTACATTACTATGCTAAAAATTTCAAGGTATTAATAGCTAATAACAATTTCATTCCTATTTAGAATGATAAAATTATCCAGATTTAGTGTGTAATGTAATTTATTCAGTAATCCTTGGTTTTTCCTTTCTCTATTAATTAGCTGAAATATGTCCTTTCTTTTCTATGACATTTTTTTCTTTTCTTCTTTTCCAGAGTTTTCAACTAATTGGTGGGTGGACCAGGGCTACAAAACCCTCGGGTGTCTAATAGTATAAGCATTTGGTTTCATTATATTATTGCTAATAGTTACATATCATAGCTAAAGTCTGCTAGGAAATTAGCATAGGCCCCAAATTTAAAAAAAAAAAAAAGACTTGAAAGGTCAATATCCAAGTATATACAATCTTCTTTTGCATATAGTATTAGTGAAATAAACTATCTTATAATTACTGTTGTCTGCACACTATATGATTCTCTCAGGAAATATTATTTGCCAACTCTCACAAAATTCATTATGTATTTGGTGTTACATATTAAAAACTCTCTCATCGTTCTTTTTACCAAGAATGTAAAAAAGTCTGATAAAACATATCTGAACATTCTATTAGTGTGGTAATATCTTTTGTTCCCTAGAAAATAACAATCCATTCCCCTTTGCAGAATCATGCCAAGTTCCGTAACCATGTAGAACAAGTGATAACTATTGAGAAATATAAGAATTATCTTAGAATACTATTACTTAATATTGGAAAAAACAGTATTTTTAAAAAGAGATAGCAAAAGTTCAGGGATTTATAATATTAAACAAAACTAGCTTTGACTTTTCTTTCACTACCCATAAGTGACCTTTTCTAGATGCTTTTTAAGTAAGGCAGCAGAGGCCTATGGTTAAGAACCCTGATTCAGAAAACCAGCTACTGGTGCTGAATCTGGCTTGGTCACTTACTAGCTGTGCAACCTTGGGAAATTTACCTTATTTCTCTTGCTCCAGTTTTCTTAACTGCAAAATAGAGGCTGTATTAGACACTTCTTCATTAGTTCTTACCAGGTATTAATATTAGTTAATATCTGTAAATTGCTTAAAACATTGTCTGGCACACAGTAAGTCCCACTAAATGCTGTTAAATTAAAACCTTCAGTATATTTGTTTTTAAAAATGAACAGTAAAATTATCTGCTTATTTATAGTGTATAAACTTATAATATTTTATATGATTCTAACCAGGCTAAAGTGCTCTAGGAATATTTTACAATGTTTTCATATTCATAAATAATCAACCACTGACCTATAGGTGGTTCCCTGTGAGCAACGTGACTTATCAGATGAAGGCAAAATTGTTGTCTTTACCACATTTAACTATTCTTGCCACCCCATTTTGTTAGAGCCAAAAAAAAAAAAAGAAAAGAAAAAGGGAGAGAGAAAGAGTCAAAGTAGATGGTAGATGTCTGAAGCTCTCTACATGCATAGAGTTAGGAAAAAATATGTGTCTCAAGACAAAAACACAGCTGAAGTATGGTTACGGCTAAATGCCTCAAATATAAACTTTTTGTTAAGTACTTAAATAAGTTCTACATCTGGCTGGCCATTTATTATTCACCCTACTTCCTAGGGGGAATATTGCAAATGACAAAGCATATGTTGATTTGGGATCATTTCAATAAAAACTCTTTCTTATGCAAATATTTATCTTAAATTCCTTAAAGCTACTAATGAAGGCAAAGATTTTGAACAGACAATAGAGTATTGCAAACCCTGGGCATATTGAGGGCCTAGATTTTTAAAGTTAAACTGAAATTCTTATTGTGTAATATTTAAGAAATCAGTTATATTGTTTAAATCTTGTTAAACTATGCATGTGTTGCTTTATAGGCAGGAAAAAAAACTATATACAGAGAGAGAGATTCAAACAAAAGTTAAACATGTACTCCTACAGTAGCAGTAGTAGTAGAGCTGTAATTTTTACTGTACTAAATGCTTTCCACATATTATCTTATTTAATCTCAGCAATAGCCATGAAGTAGGCAGCATTTTTCTTAATTCATAAAAAAAGAAAATTGAGGCTAAAATGTATTAACTATCAAAAATTATCTTACTTATTATTATGTTTGCCTGATTACTATACATCTTTCTCACTATAATGTAGTCTCCAGAACTTGCTCTGTGTTTTCATGACCATATCCTCAGTGTCTAGAATAACTTCTTGCACTTAAGTACTGAACTAGCAGAATGAATAAGATGATCATGCATTGGACACTCAGCCACCAAATTTAAAAAACAACAACAACAATAAAAATGTCAAGCCCTAGCCAGTAAAGCAATTATTTCAGGCAAATATAGGACTCCAGAATGACTCCAAAATATAAAATGGAGATGTAGTGGTGTTTCACATAAGGAGAGTATACGGAGAAAATTTGTCTTTGCCTCAACTGATGCCAGTTTTTCTGTGCTAGTTGTCCAGAGTGTAGAACTTGAGATGTTAGACTTTATTGGGAGACCCCTTTCAAGTGGCCAATTTGGCATTGTGCATGTTCCTGTTGGGGGGAAAAGCCATTCTGTATATTCAGAAATTCCATGTATATGTGTGTGTGTGTATATATATATATATATATATATATATATATATATATGGATTCAATTAGTAAATATTTGTTTTGAATTTTTGTTATGATGCTTATAAGAAAGACTGACTCATAATTCCCCTTTCTTGTGATGTACTTATCAGGTTTTCATATCATGCTTATGCTCGTCTCATAAAGCATAATGGTTTTTCCTTCTTTTTTACATTCTTTGAAAGAGTTTATGTAATATTTTTATCATCTTGTTCCTATTGCTTTCTTGTTTAATTCAACTGGTCTACAAATATACTCTATATTACTTACATCCTTAGAAATGTATTAAGACTTCCTTTCAGCATTTTGGTAAATGTTCCATCTGCACTTGAAAATAATGATTTTGCTGCAATTATTGAACATGGTACCCTATACATGTCAACTAGAGCTAGTTTGTTAATGTTGTTATTCAAATCTATATCTTCACTGGTTTGTTTTTTCTACATTTTGTATCAGCTGTTTGAAAAGTCTATTAAAAATTACCATAATACTTTTTGAGTTTTCTATTTGTTTCTACAATTACATTGATTTTTGCTTTATATAGTTTGTGACTATGTTATTAGCTGCAAACACATTTAGAATTTCATATCTGCTCAATGGATTGACCCTTTTATCACTGTTAAATATCCACTGCATCTCTAGTAATGTTTCTTGCCACAGAATCTTTATCTGATATTGTATGGCTATTCAAGATTTCATTAGTTGTGGGTAGTGTTTACACAACAAATTTTTAAATATTTAAAAATTTTTTAAAATGTTTCTGTCATTAGATTTAACATGTATCTCTTGTAAGCAGAATGCCGTTGTTGATTTGTTAATGCAATCTGGCAATCTTGCTTTTGGTAGGACTTTTTAATCTATTTACTTGTAATGCAATTAGTTTTACAGCTACCGTTTTACTATATCTCCTTTACCTCCTTTCTTTCTTCGTCGATTTCCTTTTAATTATCCTGATACTCTCTCAAGTTTTTTTTTTTTTATGGTTACCTTGGGGATAGCAATGTACATCCTTGACTTTCTACAGTGTGATGTACATTAGTATTTTCATCATTTCTAAGACAATGCAGAGATCTTAGATCTCCTTTTACTTCTCTCTAGTCTATCGTGCTTTTTTTCTTAATATATTGACTCATATTAATAATATTTTATACAGTCAGCATTAATTTGTATTTGCTTATTTATTTACCCTTTCTGGTGTTTCTTATTCCTTCGTGAATTTTTATGCTTCCATTATAGGTAATTTTCCCTCTGCTTGAAGAGCTCCTTTAGAAGACATCTGCTTAAATCAAATTGTTTAGGGTTTTTTTTTCCCTGAAAACATCTTTATTTTGCTTTCAATTTTTTTTTTTTAATCACAGGGGTAAATTTTCTTTTAATAAAACAAGGTGTGACACAGATAACTATTTCAAACAGAAAAATATCTGCAATAAAGTTTTACACGTTATTTTTTTTAAGTTACAGAATCTTATTTTAATTAGTGTTTTTGGTTTTTTTGGATATATACCCAGGAACAGAATTGCTAGGTCATATGATAGCTCTATTTTTAGTTTTGTGAGAACGCTCCATACTGTTTTCCACAGCAGCTGCCTAATGTACATTCCCACCAACAGTGTACAAGGGTTCCCTTTTCTTCACATCCTTACCAACATTTGTTATTTGTGTTCTTTTTGATGATAGCCATTCGGACAGGTGTGAGGTGATATCTCACTGTGGTTTTGATTTGCATTTCCCTGATAATCAGCAATGTTGAGCATATTTTCATATGCCTATTGGCCAACTGCATTTCCTCTTTAGAAAAAAAATATGTCTATTCAGTTCTTCTGCTTATTTTTTAATTGGGTTGTTTTTTTGATGTTGAGTTGTATGAGCTGTTTATATATGTTGGATATTAATCCCTATCAGTGACACCATTTGCACATATTTTCCCTCATTCAGTAGCCCGTCTTTTCATTTTGTTGATGGTTTCCTTCGCTGTGCAAAAGCTTCTAAGTTTAATTAGGCCCCATTTGTTTATTTTTGCTTTTATTTCCTTTACTTTAGGAGATGAATCCAAAAAATATTGCTTGACTTATGTCAAGGAGTGTTCTGTCTATGTTTTCCTCTAGGAGTTTTACAATATCCTGTCTTACATTTGGGTCTTTAATCCATTTTGAGTTTATTTGTGTATATGGTGTTAGAGATTGTTCTGATTTCATTCTTTTACACGTAGCTGTCCAGTTTTCCCAGCACCACTTATTGAAAAAACTGTCTTTTCTCAATTTTATACTCTTGCCTCTTTCTTACAGATTAATTGACCATAAGTGTGTGAATTTATTTCTGGACTCTCTATTCTGCTCCATTGATCTATGTGTCTGTTTTTGTGCCAGTATCATGCTGTTTTGATTACAGCAGCTTTGTAGTATAGTCTGAAGTCAGGCAGAGTGATTCCTCCAGCTCTGTTTTTCTTTCTCAAGATTGTTTTGGCTATTTAGGGTCTATTCTGTTTCCATACAAATTTTAAAATTATTTGTTCTAGTTCAGTGAAAAATGCCAGTAGTATTTTGATAGGGATAGCATTGAATCTGTAGATTGCCTTGGGTAGTGTTTTTTTTTTTTTTTTTTTTTTTTTTTTGGGGGTACGCGGGCCTCTCACTGTTGTGGCCTCTTCCGTTTGCGGAGCACAGGCTCCAGACACGCAGGCTCAGCGGCTATGGCTCACGGGCCTAGCCGCTCCATGGCATGTGGGATCTTCCCAGACTGGGGCACGAACCCATGTCCCCTGCATCGGCAGGCAGACTCTCAACCATTGCGCCACCAGGGAAGCCCAACCTTGGGTAGTATTTTAACAATATTAATTATTCTAGTCCAAGAACATGGTATATCTTTCCATCTGTTTGTGCTGTCTTCAATTTCTTTCATCAGTGTCTTATAGTTTTTGGAGTATAGGTCTTTTGCCTCCTTAGGTAGGTTTATTCCTAGGCATTTTATTCTTTTTGATGAAATGGTAAATGGTATTCTTTCTGTAATTTCTCTTTCTGATACTTTATTATTTGTGTATAGAAATGCAGCAGAGCTCTGTATATTAATTTTTTATCCTGAAATTTTACCAAATTCATTGACGAGCTCAAATAATTTACTGGTGGTGTCTTTAGGATTTTTTATGTATAGTATCATGTCATCTGCAAACAGTGACAGTTTTACTTCTAATTCAAAAAGATACATGCACTCAAATGTTCACAGCAGCATTTTTTATAATTACCAAGATATGGAAGTAACCTAAGTGTCCATCGATGCATAAATGGATGAAGAAGATGTGGTTTATATATAAAATGGAGGACTACTCAGCCATAAAAAAGAACAAAATTTTGCCATTTGCAGCATCATAGATGGAATTGCAGGGCATTATGCTAAGTGAAATAATTCAGACAGGGAAGGACAAATACTGTATGGTATCACTTATGTGTGGAATCTAAAACATACAGACACACAAATGAGTGAATATAACAAAAAAGAAGCAGACTCACAGATACAGAGAACGAACTAGTGGTTATCAGTGTAGGGGGTACAATATAGGGGTGGGGGAGTGGGAGGTACAAACTACTGAGTATAAGGTAGACTCAAGGATTTATTGTACAACATGGAGAATATAGCCAATGTTTTGTAGTAACTGTAAATGGAAAGTAACCTTTAAAACTGTATAAAAATTTTAAAAATTAAAAAAAAGCTACAGTACCTTATTTTAAACTAGAATCTACCTGTTTTTCAAAGCACTATACTTTCCTAGAACATTTCCATGTAACCCTAAATACTTAAGTGCTGAAAAGAATAGACAAATCCTATTGCTAAAATATTTACTATTCCCTCTTTGGAAGAAAACAGTATCATTCCATTCCTCCACTGAACTCAAAAGAGAAAATTTATATTTAGGGATGAACAACAAAACACGACATTGTATCATATTCCTTAGGTACAGTAATGCATATTTTCGTTGTGAACAAGATCAAAGATTCTGAAAAAAAATTTAGTTTTTACATAATACTATGATGCTTACTCAAAAAGGCCCAAATGAAAACTTCAGCTTGCTTCACATATGACACATTTCTTCTTAAGTATGCTTAGCCTTTATAATCTGTGTTCACAAACAAAACATCCAACTCAGATTTGAAGGTAAAGGTTTCTGACTCAGTTACACAATTGACTCCTGACCTAAATTCTTTCTAACACACTCTATTAACAAGTGTGTGAGACTGAATACTTCTACCAAGGAAAATCCGATCAAATGGCATTTCACACATATCAGGTCTTACCTCAAAACAAAACTAGAACAGAGAAACAACTCACTCTAATCTTTTCTCCTGGATCTTATACAAAATCACTTATTACACCAGCAATCAAACATTCAAAATGCTCCTGAGTCTGTAGTTTCTAGAGAAAGCCAACAAAAGACTTTAAACTCTTTTTAGTAACTGATAGAAATAGCAATGGATTTAATGTATATTTTTCTTTGTAAATCAGATCTTAGGTAGGGCCTTGTATTCAAACCATAGTGGATGGCACAGAATTTCCATCTTCACAATAGAGACATCTGTAGCTTCATTTTGTAGCTGGTCTACAAAATGGTCTAAAGCTGACCATTACTTTAGGAATTCTCTTCAGCTTCAGTTGCTTGAATGCTTCTGAGAAACCAATCTTTGTAAGAGCTTCTATTCCTTTGAGGTTCCTGGGAAAGTGGTGAAGGAGCTCTTGCTTTCTGGTGGCAACTGGCTTGGTTGTAACACAGCACAGGAACACAAAAGTACCATGTTTCTGAAATTCTCAAAGTGTTATTATCTCTCTGTTATGTTCCTTAAGAAACATGGAGCTTCAGTCTCTGAAGAGAACTTTTTATTAAGTGCTAATTGATGTCTAAACTAAGAACAACTCAATAGCGCTGATCATTCCATGTTGATTGCAAAAGTATCTGAAGCATTTAAGGACAAATATCTAAAGAGAATGTCTCATTGAGAACATTGTGTTTGGAACACTTCCTCCCAGTAACATGCTAATGATATCCGTATCACGTACAGCAGCATTATGGAAATTTCCATCTAATTCTTTAAGAAGCTGAGATAAGCTGCTGGATGTGGAGTGCTAAGAGTAACTCTGTAGCCAGTGCATTTGGGTAGGTGGAGGAGTAAGGGTCTACGCAGATTATGAGGGCTAAGGCAGCCTCTTCCTACCAGGTCCAACCTCTGCTGCTACTTGCTTCACATGGGAAGAACCTCAGTGCTGGTGCCAAGAGCCTCCAGCTATCCACAGCTCTTTTTCACATTCTGTGGGACCCAACCTAGATAAAATCCTAGGTTGCCAGTTATTCTTTTATCATTTTGAAATGTCAATTTTCTTTTGTCTTCTAGTGTTTCTACTGAAATGTCAGCAGTCAGTCTTACTAAAAATAATGGTTACTCTTGAAATTTTCTCTTAGTTTTTTTATTTTAGTGGCTAGGTATGTTTTTCTTGCATTTATCCTGTTGTATATTTGTAGAGCTTTTTCTCTCTGTGGCTTGATGTCTAATTTACCTTTTGAAATATTTTTCGCCAGTATCTTCTCAAATACTGGCTTTGCCCCTCTATTTCTTTCCTCTTTTTCTAGGATCCCAGTTACCTATATGTCAGAATTTTTACTGTGATCCAAATACCTCTTAAACTCTTTTGTTTTTTCAATTATTTTTCTTCACCTTTCTTCAGTTTGAACAATTCCAACTGATCAATCTTGTAGTTCATCAACTGTCTTTCTGCAGTGTCTATTTGGCCCCATTTATTGAATTCTTATTTAAAGTTGTTATATTTTTCAACTCTGGAATTTCCATTTGATTGTTTTTAATAGTCTAAAGTTTCCTGGTGAAAAGTTTTGGCTTTTTAAAAATCTGTTTTCTTGAACACTGTTTTTCTAAAATTCATGCCTAAAAATTAGAGTATATGGATCACCAATCCAATAACCTTATTTTCAGGTCTTTTTCTTGTTTTTTGATTGATTGATGCTCCTCATATATCTACAATTGCTGATTTGAATAACTATTATACATAAAAATTATTTATTCTCTTAGTTTATCTTATTTCAGGGGAGATTTAGTTTATCTGGCATTTTATTAGAATAGGTACAGATTAATATGCAGACTTGGGTTATATTTCAGCACTTGTGAAGAATGATCCTGTTTGTCTCTCCTCTTATGGCGAGCCCTTCAGAAATCTCAGCTGAAGGCCTGGGTTATGTTCCAGGTGCCTTCCTTCTTATTAGGTCCTGAGCTCCAGTTTTTGTCTCTCTAGCCCTATGTTACTGTTAAAACTTTGCTTAGCTTTTTAGATTCTGCTGCTTGAGGCTTGGCTTCTTGGCCACTTACCATATGCAACAGAGGGATTAGGAAACACCTCCAGAAAAAGCAGTGCACAATTATATGCTCATTTCCTTATAGTTTTGTTTTCTTTGTGATCTCAGCCCTTCAGTTGTAACTTGTAGAACTAATTTGTAGTCCTCAAATCCATTTCTTTGTCTATCTACTCTATTGTCTTCCAAAAGCACTAAGCTACTGATCAGTCTGCATAAGTTACACATATGCTAACACCTTGGGTTGAAAATCAGTGAAGAATTTAGGACTTATCTTAATGTGTTTTCCTGTCTTAACAACCTAGTCCCTCAAGTCCTGTCTGCCTTAGGTACTATTCTAATGCCTCCTAACAGCTATTTAAAAAAATTTTTTATACCTTTTATACTTATTCGCAGCAGGAGAGTTTGTCTCTTGAAAGCAGCTCCATCACAGTTGGAAGGATAAGGCCAAAAATGTACGCATTTGTGTCTAGTTTTCTGGGTCCAACCAGCATGTATCGTTAAAATGTGACTGAGTACTATACAGTGGGGATAAAATGTATTGTAAAAATTGAATGAATTTAAATAATAGTAGATTTTAAAAAGTACCTAGAAAGCATTCGATAAATATCTTAACATGTTTTAAGTTTTGCCTGACATAACCCCTGACTTCATCTTCATAGTCAGCTCACATACTATTGCAAACCCTTGCCTACCAACCAAGCTTTAACTGCAGCCTTACTTGTCTTTTTACAGCTCTGTGAATACCTGGAGATCATTATTCCCTGAAGGCTTCACACCTGCTGTTTTCTGCTTTCACTTCCAGAGTTTGGCTTTATTGTCTGATTTCAAACAAGGTTAGGCCTTCTTATGAATTGTTCTCATTGTGCCTCATTAGAAAGATTTGATTACAATGATTTTAAATAAGTACTGTAGACTTGACTGCTCTCTAAGTTGAATGTCTCATACTGGGATCTTTGAACATTTTTTCCTCATTTCTCTGTCACTAGCACATATAAATAGTGTACAGCACATATTAGCTACCCAAAACTTTTTGTTGAATTATGGGAAAACAATAAAAGGGATCCTGAACCTTCCAAAATGATAAAAATCCATTTGTATAGGAAGAAATGGAATGATAGGAGAGAGTTGATAATTATGTATTTGGGGAAATTGAGCCTGAGGATCTGGTGAGACAACTGTGAAGTGATCAGGAGAGAAGAGACATTTTTTAATGTAAAGACAACTCTTAACAGTAAGTTCCAGAAATAGAAAACTGAATAGCTGGGATTAATACCAAGGCAAATCCAGCTAAAATAAATATCAAGCACAATTTTGTCAAGTATGAACTGTACCTAATATGGGTATTCTGTTTAACATAGTTAACAGAATAATTTTCTTTTCCTCTTGGGACATCTTTTGAGAATCTTTTATGTAGTCAGTCTTTTCTTGTCTGTTTCCCTTTTACCTGCCAGCACCCCACAAAGATATTTTTAACCATATTAAGCCAATCTCTTTCTCCCCTAAGAGGTCTAAAACCATAAGAAACCACAAATAGGCATGTAGGTATTTGAAGCTGAAGGTTTGCCAAAGAAAAGTATTCCTGCCAAATCAAACTTGAAACTCTAATGCTTTCACACTTAAAACATTGCAGTTTCATGGTAATGCAACGTCCAAGAAAACCACAACATTAAAAAAATTTTCAACACTTCATGATGTGAAAGGATAAATAAAACATAACATTTTGATTAAACTGGAAATCAAATAAAATAAAGGTACTTTTTTTCTTCTTACTAATTTTTTTATTTCAGAAATTTAAAACATTTTTAAGCCTATGTAAAACTAAGATGTAAAAAATTATAATGTATGGTACAAAATGCATTTTTAAACATAAATGCTAAAGTTAAGTATGTACAAGAAATATTATAAAGACTCTTTAAAGAGAACCTGATTTCAAAGTTAAAAATAAACATTGGTTATGTGAAATTCAAGTATAAAATTAAATTTTCTACAGTTTTTGCTTAATAATAAACAAGGACTTTCAAATTTTTAAAGATATTTGTAGAGGGTGTATATCTCCTTTTTTGTTTCCAATAAATAGATTTAAAGTTATATAGATGCTCTTTTTGATTGTAGTGTTTTCAAACAGTGTCTAGTATAAAAATTTAGGGTCAGAATGCATTTTAATTATAAGTTTATTAAGTGCATACTCTATGCCAGTATTCTAAGCACAAGTTCATTAACTCATTTATTTCAGATAATGCTCTATGATTTAAGTACTATTACCAAATCTGTTATACAGATGAAAAAACAACAGCATGAGACTCTAAATCAGTTTTCAACATCTACACAGTTTTCAAGTGGCAGAATTGGGATTTGAACCTTGACAAACCTGAATTCTTGTGCTTGATCATAAATAGGCTGCCTAGAATTTTTAACCATCTGTTTCCCTCTCAGTCTAAACCAATCTGGCTTTCATTACAGTGAAACTCTCTTCGCTAGGGTCACCAAGTCCCTCCTAATTGCCAGATCTCTTGGATGTCTTTCTGAGTTTAACTTGTTTCACTTCTTTGCCATAATTAACATCATTATCTACTTCTTCTTTGTTGAAACTCTCTCTTGTTAAGCTTCCATGAAAACACTCTCCAATTCCTTCTTACCATTCTGGCCACTTTTGTTTTGTTTTATTTATTTATTTATTTTTTAAACATCTTTATTGGAGTATAATTGCTTTACAATGATGTGTTAGTTTCTGCTTTATAACAAAGTGAATCAGTTATACATATACATATATCCCCATATCTCTTCCCTCTTGCATCTCCCTCCCTCCCACCCTCCCTATCCTACCCCTCTAGGTGGTCACAAAGCACTGAGCTGATCTCCCTGTGCTATGCGGCTGCTTCCCACTAGCTATCTATATTACATTTGGTAGTGTATATATGTCCATGCCACTCTCTCACTTTGTCCCAGCTTACCTTTCCCCCTCCCCGTGTCCTCAAGTCCATTCTCAAGTAGGTCTGCATCTCTATTCCCGTCTTGCCCTTAGGTTCTTCATGACTTTTTTTTTTTGTTTTTTTAGATTCCATATATATGTGTTAGCATACGGTATTTGTTTTTCTCTTTCTGACTTACTCTGTATGACAGACTCTAGGTCCATCCACCTCACTACAAATAACTCAACTATGCTCAACATCACTAATCATTAGAGAAATGCAAATCAAAACTACAACGAGATATCATCTCACACCGGTCAGAATGGGCATCATCAAAAAATCTACAAACAATACATGCTGGAGAGGGTGTGGAGAAAGGGAACCCTCATACACTGTTGGTGGAATGTAAATTGATACAGCCACTATGGAGAACAGTATAGACGTTCCTTAAAAAACTAAAAATAGAACCACCATATGACCCAGCAATCCCACTACTGGGCATATACCCTGAGAAAACCATAATTCAAAAAGAGTCATGTACCACAATGTTCATTGCAGCTCTATTAACAATAGCCAGGACATAGAAGCAACCTAAGTGTCCATCAACAGATGACTGGCCACTTTTTAAAGAATTGTTTCTTTCACAGATTCTTCCATATCACTTAACCTCTTACCTTTATTTTGTTTTTGCTTTGTTCTGTTTTTTTAATTCAGCCTTCAGCCCAATCATCATTACTTAAATTTCACTGAAAAGCTAATACATATGCCTAAGTATTTTCTGGAAACCTATGCTTGGATATCCTACAGGCAATTAAAACTTAACATGGTGAAGGAGTTTGGAATGCACTACCTCAAAATATGTTGATTTGGCATAATGACTATTTTGCGTTGAATATACTTGAAAAGCAGCAGATGTAAGAAAGATACTCTGAACTTCCTTCTTTTCCTTACAAATAGATTAAATTCCCAGGTAAAAGATGTCTTCCCTATACCAGAAGGAAAGAAACATTTTCATCACCAAGGATGGGAAGTCAAGATCAAGAAATATCTGTACAAACAAACCTTATTAAAATAAGTTTTATCCTCCTAGTCCCTTCTCCATTGATTAACTACCGCAGGCCAAGACCCTTTGCTTTGTCATGTTTTCACAAATTACTACTCTTTGTCCAACTCAGTGTAAGCATTCAACTCTGCTTCTTTGGATCTTCATATTTCTGGTGAAGGTCCCCATGTATATGTAAAAAAAAAAAAAAATTAAAACTTGTATGGTTTGGGGACTTCCCTGGTGGCTCAGTGGTTAAGAATCCACCTGCCAATGCAGGGGACATGGTTTCAAGCCCTGGTCCAGGAAGATCCCACATGCCACAGAGCAACTAAGCCTGTGTGCCACAACTACTGAGCCTGAGCTCTAGAGCCTGTGAACCACAACTACTGAAGCCTGCATGCCTAGAGCCCGTGCTCCACAACAAGAGAAGCCACTGCAATGAGAAGTCCACACACCGCAACGAAGAGCAGCCCCCGCTCGCCACAACTAGAGAAAGCCCACATGCAGCAGTAAAGACCCAAGGCAGACAAAAATAAAATAAATAAATTAATTAATTTAAAAAATACTTGTATGGTTTTCTCCTGTTAATCTGTCTTATGTCAGTTTAATCTTAAGTACTAAGATAGTAAAGAAAGACTTTCCTCCCCTACACTGACTAAACTTAATTCTCCATTTTTCCCTCTTGAAACTGGCTTTTTATCCTTTAATTCTTATCTTGGTACATGGCACCTCTATCACCCATAAAGTCAACTTTGATTCCTCCCTTTTTATTTATCCTTCACCCTGAATCTGTCATCATGTCCAGCCCTTTCACACTGTGCCACTGCCACTTCCTTGCTGTAGATAGGCCTTACAATTTCTTACCAGGATTAGTACTATAGCTTCTGATCAGTCTTTAACTTCTTTCTCACCATACCCTTCTCCCCCACCACATAAATAAAGTGATCATTATAAAACCAAAATACAGTCTTATCACTCCTCAGCTTAAAATCTGTAATGCTCTTGTCTCATGCACAAATTCTTCCAAATTTCTAAGTTTGGAGTCAACCTGATATAACCCTTTCCCACTCTTCCCATATCATATCTCTTCCCTGTTTATATGTTACCTATGAATCTTTCACATACAGCTAATCTTCAATATTCACAGATTCCATATTTGAGAATCTGTCTACTTGCTATAATTGATTTGAAACCCCAAAATCAATACTCATGGATCTTTCACAGTCATTCATGTATATTTGAGTTCCCCAATGTACAAGTTCCCTGTGAAGGTCAAAAAGGTGATGTTCTGCCTTGTTTCAGCTCTATTACTGTAAAAATGTGTTCTCCTCACCATCTCTTTAGTGCTACGTTTCCTGCATTTTTGTGCTTTATTTGATGGTGATTTGTTGTTTAAAATGGACCCCAAGCATAGTGCTATCTAGTATTCCTAAGTGCAAGTAGGCTATTATGTGCCTTACAGAGAAAATGTGTCTGTAATTCAGAAGTCAAGAGCAAGTTTCATTCAAAAAACAAGTCATAGCTCTGTTGGCTTTGAGTTCAATGCTAATGAATCAACAGTACATGTTAAATAACGTGTCTTTAAACAAAAATACACGTAAACAAGGCTACATAATTTTAACTTGTATCCATTAATAGTATTGTTATTTTTAAACATAGAAGGTATGTTAATGTTATAAATTAAGATTTCAGCACAAAAGAAAAGATATAGTTATAAAATCACATGAGTTATGAAAAATATCTATAGGCTTATAAGTGATTTTGGAATAGCAGAAAGATTTAATAGTTTATTTTTATATTTCTAAAACAAATAAGTATTCTCAAGCTCCATTCATTGAAAAAGCATAGAAAAATAACAACCTAGTCTACAAATGATGAAATTCAGCAGTAATTAGCACCACTAACATCCAGATTTGGGTCTTTATGTATGACGTCCCACTAAAAGGAACCATGACTCTTGAAGAAATGGTTGGTTACAGGTCTGGGGCAAGAAAAGTACAAGATGGTCCAGGAGCATCTTGTGCCAGAAACAAAGGAAGTTATCCAGTATCACTGGAATCCAGTAAAATTCCAAACAAAACTAACTAAACAAAACTAGGGAACCACTGAAATTGTTCCCACTGGCCTAACATGTAGGAGAGCTGTAGTATCAAAGAAAATAGTAACTGCAATGATTGAAACCACACGTTATTTTAAAGTCCATGAGTATATTTAAAAAGAAAAAAAACCTTACTTGTTATCTTTACCTTTGGTGATTGCTAGGACACAAACTCTTCATTCTAAACCAGGGGTTGGCAAACTTCCTGTAAAAGACCACATAATAAATATTTTAGAATATGGGTTCCATACCCAGTCTCTGTTTCTTCTTCCCCTTCTCCTCCTCCTCTTCCTCCTCCTTCTTCTTCAACAAGTCTACAAAATGTGTCTGTTGCATATTCTTCTTCATTTTTATTAATACCCAGTGAAAAATGTAAAAGACAATCTTAGCTTATGGGCCATACAAAAAGAGGCACGGGCCATATACAGTACATAGGCTATAATTAGCCAACACCGCTTCTAATATTAGTCAAGGTAAATATGACAAATTTAGTCCAGATTTCTTGTAGAAACTGTACTTTACAGTAATCAAATAACTGATGAGGAAAATTTCTTTATAGAAGTCCAGCTAATGAGACTAATGAGATCAGAAATAATGATAGAATTTTTAAAAGCCATCATTAGTATACTGTAAAGAAATAATAGATCTAAGCAATGATCATTACACTAAAACGGAATTAAGTAAATAGATGAATTAGGTTAGCGTCACTTTAATCTACTGGTTCCCAAACTTTGTCACATATTAGCATCACCTGGGGAATTTTAAAAACTACTGAGGCCTTGCTCTCAGCCCTGGATATTCAGATTTAATTGGTATGGCTTGCGCCTGGGTCTCAAATAGTATCACAACTCCTCTGATCAATCTTAACATCATTAAAAGTGGAACAACCTGATATTATGTGCTTCCTGATGAGATGTAACAGGAAATGCACAGCATTGCCAAAATACATAGAGCTGCCACCTATGCATTACACAAAAAGAAGACATCTAAGAAGATGTGCTATTTTAATATCACTGCCCATTTTATATTCCACCACTTGAAGTAAGCTTCATTAACTACCATAGATCTAAAAATGCTATTTAAAAGCAGTGGTCATTATAAGATGAGAAAGCTTTTCTTTTCTATCCATTAATTTCATTCAAATTTTAAGTGAACAACAAATCTATAATGCAGTAAAACTAAATTTTTCTAATCTCATTATATGTTGCTCACATCTAAAATTTTTTTGTAATAAGTGTTTCTGATATATTTAAATTGATCTATCTGTATGATTTTTAAAAACTGATAAAAGTCCATATTTTCTTTTAGAAGAAACTATCTCTCTCTACCTACATCTAATCCTTTTCAAATCAGGTATTATTTTAGTTTTAACTGTACTTAAATACAATCTGAATCAAAAAATTCACTTTGAACTTACAGGAAAATTTACAACTTTGTATCTGCAAAAGGATTCCTGTATAAAATAAGCTTTTTTATTGAGAACATCTTATGAATCATGCAATCTTTATCTTTTGAGATTTAGTCTTTCCAAATAAAATATTGCATAATGAAATGGTCACTCATGCTGCTCTTTCATTACTGGTTGTTCCCTGATTTTGAAAGTAAACTTGTTATTTTGGGAGTAAGTTGTGGGTAAGGAAATAATTGCTTCCTTGTTTTTTTCCTATATGTTTAATTTACTTTAGCTTTTATTAATTTTAATGGCAGAATTAAATATCTTTGACAAAATGTTTATTCACACTTAAAATGATAGTTTCATCTGTATATTTGGAAGGGAGCACAAAAATAAATAATTCTGGGGAATTATATAATAGTAAGGGGTCAGAGGTATGGGTTGGGAGAGATACTTTTCTAATTGTCTAGTATGGGTTATTTTCCTTCATTTTACTGAGAACTGAGTGGATCCTTTTAATCAATTTCACTCAGGTGTGTTTCTTTCACTATTTCCTCCCCTACATTGTTTCTGGAATTGTGAAATTTCTTGATTTATCCTCTATTTCCCTCTCCCAAATTTTCTCAGATATACTGCATGTCTTTAAGTTTGTGAGGATTACTTGATTTTATCTTGTATATCAAAACTTGATTCATTTTATTATATAATTCGCTATTATTTCGTCTTATTTTAATTTCATTCATACTTTTAATTTCCAGTAATGTTTCTGTTTATTTGAAGCACTATTTTTCAGTTGCCTTTTTTTGTTTAAGGGATGTCACATGAATATTAACAGCCCAGTTTATCAAATAATCTGTGTTCAACTCCAAACTCTAAAATGTATGTGTTGGACCTTGTGAAAAATAGGATAAAAATAGTTCCCAGATCTATGATTTTTAGATCTTTATGATCTACGAGGGTTACATATATTCATACTTACAAATCACTTAACACTGTGGCCAGCACATAGTAAGCCCTCAATTAATATTAACTATTATTTTAATTATTTGTCTGTGGTTATACTAATCAAAAACTTGAAACAAGTGTGTTTTCTCTTCCTTGAATTATTTTTGTTTTCCAGGTTGATTTCTTTACCTTGGTCCCTTTCATTCAGGCTTTTTCTTCTCTTTATCTGATGATCCGTGGTATCTTGTTCATGTTTGAAAATGAAGGGTTAGGTTAATTACCTAAGTAGCTGGTGTGCTTTTCTTCTACCTTGATTTAGGTAAATTTCTCCAAAGAACCTGTTTTTAAATGGAGCACAGCTGAGGGCTCTCATCCTTACTTACTGTCAATCAGGATTCAACGGGGTGTGAGTCTGCAGCGAGCCAGTCTCCACCCTTAACAGAACAGGAAGAGATCTGCACTTGGCATTTGGGGACTTCAGTGTATTTCACTCTCAGATAAGTCTGTCTTTGCTTTTATCCAGCCTTATGTGTGGTAGTCTAGACTCCAGAGCTACTTTAAGGTCTACTTTGCAGATTTGTTGCTTTGCAACCCCCATATTTGTATAACTCCCTTGGCAGATGGCTCATTTTCCTTCCAGAGAAATTCTTGGTTTGCAGACTGAGGGCAAAACCCACTGGGCTCATCTGATTCAGCTCTTCAGAATGAAGTTCCCTTTCTAAACTCTGATGATTAGCCTAAGGCCTACTCAAAATTTTGAGTTTATTGACTCCCAATTTGACTCCCTTCTTAAGGGCCCTGTTGCTCTTAGTTTAGGTTTTGAGCTGCAATACTCTTTCTTCCATTTCTCCTGTAATTCAATTCCATTTGTTTTACATCTTCAAGCATTTTCTCATGATTTCCAGATTTGCTTAGGGTTCCCTTTTATGTTTTCTAAAACCATTATATTATAGTCCATTTCATATATGTATTTTGGTCTTATACAGTTAACCTTTGGATAGATGGAATATGCTGAATTTGTATGCTGAATTTGACATTGCAGTCAAGTCCTAACTAACAATGTATAATAGACCTCTGTGTTTCTTTACCTTTCTTATTTTTGCTAGCTTCCTTGTCATACTTTTCATTGCTTTCTTTAATCCTTCTACTCAAACCTATTCTCCTCAATCTCTACAAGCTCCCCTCCTGTTTTTCTTTAAGGAATTGATATGCACAATCACAGACAACTCAACTTCACTCCCATCCTACAGGCCAATTTATCTACATTACCCTACTGTAATATTTTCTCTCTATCCTCAGTACTTCAGGGGCCTTCCCCATGGAGGCCAATTCCTGCTTCTGAGCTCTTGGTTCCACCTCCTTTCTTGTAAAGAAGCACGCACCAATGCTGATCTGCTCTCTTCTCTATCAGCTCCATTGTTCAAGTTCCTCCTGTTCTAAATAACTTTCTCTCTACTCTTCAGTTCTAAGTACTGTTTGTTCATTCATTCTCTCTCTCTCTCTCTTCCCTTCTCTCATCCCCTCTCCCTTTTTAGAGGAATTCTTTTGAGCGAAATCTAGCAGTCATCATTCCCATTCATCATTTTGACAATCTTTCTACTGATTTTGCCTTATATATTTTTTAATCATATTTTCCCATTCTCCATTGTGGTGTGGTCTTACTAGGACTTCTTCTTAAATAGTGGCTTTTTAAAAAAGTTCTTTTCTTCTTTGACCTACCTTATTTATACCTAAGATACTAACAACCTTATGCTATTTTCTCTGCCAGATATTTGCTTCTTGACCTGATCTCTATTCTAAACTTTAGGAAAAAAAAAAATATATATATATATATATATAAAACCTAGTGAATAACCACTTGGATGTCTCATGTGTAACCCAAACTCAAATAATCATTCACTACTCTCTCCTTCCTCTCAGCCAATGTCCCAGTATTCTTCCTGCATTTCCCATATTACTTAATGACACCTCCATCGATATAACACCCAAGATAGGGACTTGGGGAGCCAGTCAGGCTACACCTTAACCCTACTAGCCATATCTACCTTTTCATCATTTACATATGATTTAAAAAGGAGGCAGGAATGTACAGTGGAGAAAGGACAGCCTCTTCAATAAGTGGTGCTGGGAAAACTGGACAGGTACATGTAAAAGTATGAGATTAGATCACTCCCTAACACCATACACAAAAATAAGCTTAAAATGGATTAAAGACCTAAATGTAAGGCCAGAAACTATCAAACTCTTAGAGGAAAACATAGGCAGAACACTCTATGACATAAATCACAGCAAGATCCTTTTTGACTCACCTCCTAGAGGAATGGAAATAAAAACAAAAATAAACAAATGGGACCTAATGAAACTTCAAAGCTTTTGCACAGCAAAGGAAACCATAAACAAGACCAAAAGACAACCCTCAGAATGGGAGAAAATATTTGCAAATGAAGCAACTGAAAAAGGATTAATCTCCAAAATATACAAGCAGCTCATGCAGCTCAATAACAAAAAAACAAACAACCCAATCCAAAAACGGGCAGAAGACCTAAATAGACATTTCTCCAAAGAAGATATACAGACTGCCAACAAACACATGAAAGAATGCTCAACATCATTAATCATTAGAGAAATGCAAATCAAAACTACAATGAGATATCATCTCACACCAGTCAGAATGGCCATCATCAAAAAATCTAGAAACAATAAATGCTGGAGAGGGTGTGGAGAAAAGGGAACCCTCTTGCACTGCTGGTGGGAATGTAAACTGATACAGCCACTATGGAAAACAGTATGGAGGTTCCTTAAAAAACTACAAATAGAACAACAATATGACCCAGCAATCCCACTACTGGGCATATACCCTGAGAAAACCATAATTCAAAAAGAGTCATGTACCAAAATGTTCATTGCAGCTCTATTTACAATAGCCAGGAGATGGAAACAACCTAAGTGTCCATCATCAGATGAATGCATAAAGATGTGGCACATATATACAATGGAATATTACTCAGCCATAAAAAGAAACAAAATTGAGCTATTTATAATGTGGTGGATGGACCTAGAGTCTGTCATACAGAGTGAAGTCAGAAAGAGAAAGACAAATACCATATGCTAATACATATATATGGAATTTAAGGAAAAAAATGTCATGAAGAACCTAGGGGTAAGACAGGAATAAAGACAGACCTACTAGAGAATGGACTTGAGGTTATGGGGAGGGGGAAGGGTAAGCTGTGACAAAGTGAGAGAGTGGCATGGACATATATACACTACCAAATGTAAAATAGGTAGCTAGTGGGAAGCAGCTGCATGGCACAGGGAGATCAGCTCGGTGCTTTGTGACCACCTAGAGGGGTGGGATAGGGAGGGTGGGAGGGACACGCAAGAGGGAGGAGATATGGAGATATATGTATATGTATACCTGATTCACTTTGTTATAAAGCAGAAACTAACACACCATTGTAAAGCAATTATACTCCAATAAAGATGTAAAAAAAAAAAGTGGTCCCCTTTTGTTCCATTTGTATTTATACTGATTTAGCTTGGATCCTTACCACTTATCACCTGAGTAACTGCAACAGAGTCCCATGTGATTCATGCATGGATTTTACCCCCCCCAAACTTTGCAACACATTCAAATCAATGAGTCTAAAACACAAATCTGATTATATCATCCCTTTAAAAAAATCATCACTTAACAAGGTCATCGTGATCTGCTATTCAAGGCTCATCATCTGTCATGAACTCCTTCACACTTCACTCATTGTTTGAACTGATTTTCTCTTTTTTATACACATAAACACACACACACACATACATACATACACACACACAGAGGGAGGAGATAGAGGAGAGAAGGTACTATATCATTTCATACTTCTGCTCCTTTGTTCATACTGTTTCCTCTCCCTGGAAGGGACTTCCTTTCATTTCTAGTTTGGTTAGAACATATAATGCATTTAGATGTGTATTACTTCCTCAGGGAGGAGTTTTCTGATTTTTATTTAGACTTAATTAAATACATCTTCCTCACCTAAATTACTATAGTAGATTTAAATTATTTTTGTCTCTTCATTTCCCCATGAAACTGTAATTCCCTTTGGGTAGGGATGGTATCATATTCATCTTACTTTCCTTAAGTTCTTGGTTCAGTAGTGAGGTAGGTGGTGGGCCCTTAACAGGGGTGGGCATTTTGAATTGAACAAATATATGTACTATACATCACCTTGGTAAAAATATATAATTGAAGTGTTTTAAGGCTTAGATTTAAAAAACATCGTATGATAAATGGAATAATCTTTATACTTATTAGTTTTTCTTTCTTTGATTACGGATTTTTTTTTTTTTTTGCGGTACACGGGCCTCTCACTGTTGTGGCCTCTCCTGTTGCGGAGCACAGGCTCCGGACGCGCAGGCTCAGCAGCCATGGCTCACAGACCTAGCCGCTCCGCGGCATGTGGGATCTTCCAGGACTGGGGCATGAACCCGTGTCCCCTGCATCGGCAGGCGGACTCTCAACCACTGCGCCACCAGGGAAGCCCTGATTACGGATATTTTAATAATAGTGTATTATATGTCTCACAGGTAGTGATACTGTAATATTAAAAATAAAGTGAAATTGGAGTCTGCTAAACATAATTTATCAACCTATATATTTAAATACACTACTTTCTAAAGATAAAATTAATAAATGTTTACACATTTAAAAATTTGACATGGGGAGCAAATTTAACATAATGTAAACTATTAATAATCATTTTGATAGAAATTAATTGGTTTGAGGGTTTACCTACCACATAGATATTATCTCAGATGACTTTATTATTCTCCTCTTACTTGAAATTCTGTGAAATGGAGTACAATATCTGGTGTTTTCTTTCTTTTTGATTTCCATTTTTATATTTTTCTAAATCAATGAATTAACTATTTTTAATAAATGGCTGCTTCAACTACGGTATTTTTAAAATCTGGACTCTGTGACATTCCACAAAGTTAAACACTATAATTATCCAGTTGAAACATTATCTCTGGAAATGCATAAAGACATAAATCCCTCTATCTTTTTGCAGTGTTCCATTTGTGGATCTCTGCATAATCTGGACTATATCTTCCCATGATGACCCCATGGCCTGATAGACACCAGAGAGCTAGACCATCATCTTGCTAGACTGACATGTATATTAGGAGAAGAGACACTCTTTAATCTATAACCCTACAGTATATCATATTTCCATTTATATTGTGTCACTACATTTTATTGACACTTCCTGATTTGTTCAAATAAGTTATGCTCTCATGCCAAAAATGACTGTACTGTCTCTGTTTTTACTGGTTTACCATTTTCTCTAGGGAACTAAGAGGCATACTTTTGAGATTGCTGTTAAGTGAAAGTTAATACTGGATCCTGAGAGAAAAAGTTGAAAGTTTGAAAAAAAAAAGAAAGAAAAAAGAAAAGCTTGCTTTCCCATTTTTATTTTCTACCTCTAGTTCTTTAATCTGACTGTTTAAGTGCCTACAAATTAAAAATGAAATATGTTATATGACCTTTATAAGTGTGTCTAAATCAGGAGATTCAAGTGAAGAGTCATTTACATCCAGAGAGAATTAGTTCATCCAAAGGATAAATTTGCTGAAACGTGATTATATGGAATTAGACAGGATTTTGGCTAAGGAAATGTCTTCTTGAATATGAGTTTTCACGTGTTTTAGTCTATGGATCATTTTAGGGACACCAAAGATCCCCAGAATGGGCTGACTTATTGAATATTGTTTTCTTTAAGCAGAGTCAAGCTGGTTTCTACTTCTCTAAGTCTGTAATTCTAGTGACTACGAATAACAACTCTGCTATGATTAGAGATTTACCATCTTTAAATCACTTCCGGTGACTGTGATGCATTTATGATGAATTAGAAGGCCACCAACCTTGGCAACAGACAGACTTGTATTTGCCCTCTGATTATATCATTGATTGTTATATGAAAGCCTCTTTGTTTTTTTGCGGTACGCGGGCCTCTCACTGTTGTGGCCTCTCCCGTTGCGGAGCACAGGCTCCGGACGCACAGGCTCAGCGGCCATGGCTCACGGGCCCAGCTGCTCCGCGGCATGTGGGATCTTCTCGGACCGGGGCATGAACCTGTGTCCCCTGCATAGGCAGGCGGACTCTCAACCACTGCGCCACCAGGGAAGCCCCATGAAAGCCTCTTTGATGTTAAATTCTAACAGAAAAAAAAAATCACCTATTTCACAGTGTTATTGACAGCATTAATGTAAAAATCAACAGTTCCTGTACACAGTAGGAGATAACAAATATTTGTTCTCCATTCCCTGTAACACTTCATCTTTCTTTTTTCTCCAAAACCTCAGCTCCTTCTCCTTGACATCTTTGGACTAGGACCTGAAAAACAAGGAAGATATTTTTCTGTTCCTTTGGTAATCTTCGTGTTAAAATATCTTCACTGCTGGTAATCATCTTGAGTGAGTTTTGTCCAACCAGTCTGAAACTGAATTTCAAAAAACAAAACAAAACCTTTTGCTTGCCTTATTTTATTAACTCAGGTAACAGAATAGTTAAAGGACAGCCAAATAATTACCTCATTAAAAATCATGAGAGCTTTAGTAGTACTTTTTTAATCTCCACCTCTGATTAAATATGGAAAAGAGGAGTAATGAAGAGAAAATAAAGTTGATGTTTCTAAACTGAAAAGTAAAGATTCTCGGGCTTCCCTGGTGGCGCAGTGGTTGAGAGTCCACTTGCCGATGCAGGGGACATGGGTTCGTGTCCCGGTCCGGGAGGATCCCACATGCTGCGGAGCCGCTGAGCCTGCGCGTCCGGAGCCTGTGCTCCGCAACGGGAGAGGCCACAACAGTGACAGGCCCGCGTACCGCAAAAAAAAAAAAAAAAAAAAAAAAAAAAAAATATTAAAGATTCTCTTCATTTCCTGAGACTGGTAATTAAGAATTTAAAAATAGATAATTTTAAAATGGATGATATTTTACTGGAAAAAGACCTAGAAAATCCTCCCCTAGCACATAAAATCATCACTGCCAATTAAATATTTTTATACTTTAATAAACTTTATTAAAATACAATATACATACATAAAAGTGTACATGTCATAAGTGTACAGAGCAGATTATAACAAAATAAACACATATATCCATCAATGTGTTAAAATTAAAAAAATATAAAATATTTATTAATTTAATATAGCAATAATAAAATAATTAAATGTAACATAAATATTGAATTTTATGTAAAATAACTATATTTTCCCAAACAAGATGTAAGAAGTGTCATATTTACATTTTTCAAATCTCTTTAATATGTGTATTAATAGAAGAAAGTTGGATTTTTATATCAGTCTCTGCATTTTTCGCTACATGTTGTTCAGTTGAATATTTTGAAGGACATGTAATTTCATGCAAATATGTAGTTGGAAAAGAAAGGCTGTTTAAATATCTTTTTTCAGTTAATTGTGCATATATTTAACTTTGACAGTACAGAAAATCTCTACAAGTGGTAATTTCTTAAAGGTAAGTTAGAATGTGGAATTGAAACTGTACTAATCCATCACCCCTCATACCTCACCAACTTCCACCCCTAGATACAACAAATATTTATGCTACTTTATATTAATTTTACCTGTTTTGAGACTTCATATAAGTGGCATCAGACTCTGAATGCTTGTGAGAGAACAGGAGTGAAAATGGCAAATAACATCTTAGCATTATTATGAAAACAGTTTTGCCTTTGTAGACCACCTGCAAGGGGCTCAGGGACCATTAGGGTTTCCGCAACCACCCTTTGAGAACAACTATGATGTATAATATTTCATTATGTGAATACATATAATTTTTAAATCTTTTCTAATAATTAGTAAATATTTAGGTTGTTTATTGAAAAGATTATCCTTTCCCCTACTGTTCTTTTGTCTACTTTTGTTTTATTTGCATCTATTTCTGGGTTCTAGTCAATATAATACTGTGTTGCCTTAGCTATCTAATACTATAACAAGATAACAGAATCTTACTTATGGCTTTATAATAATATTAGATATGGTGTAGACTAAATCTTCCAATTTTTTCCTTCAATATTTTCTTCTTTATTTTTGGCTTTTTGCAATTCAACATGAAGTTTAGAATCTAAAATATCCCTGTGATTTGTTGTTTTCTCTATGGACTCTTACAAAACATTGGTTAGATTCATTCCTAGGTATCTTATGTTCTTTGACGTTATAGTTAATAGGACTTTAAAAAATTTTCAGCCTCTGATTGTGCTGGTTTATGGAAATACAATTAATATTTCTATCATGTGAACTTGTTAAATTTACTTATTTATTTTAATAATTAAGTACAGATTGTTTATGTCATGCAAATTCATGTCATCTGAAATAATGACAATTAAATTTCTTCTTTTCCATTATTTCTTTCACTTGTATTGCATTGGCTAGAAATAACCTCAAGAAAAATGTTAAATAGAAGTAATGATATTATATAGTACTGCTGCATTCCCAAACTCAAAGAGAAATGTTTCATTGTTAATAAATTATCAAGGAATTGATTAACTTAATTTTATCATTAAGTGTATGTTTGCTGTAGAGTTTTGTAAGAAAGTTCCTTAATTTCCCTGTTTTACAGAGATTATTATATAATGAATGTGAATATTATCAAATTCCTTTCCTGCACCTAAAATACTAGTTTTATTTTTGTATCCTTGTAATATAGTAAATTGTATTAATAAGCTTTTAAAAGAAATTTGCATTCCTAGGATAAATCCAACTTGGTTGTGATTTTACATGCATACATGCGCACATGCATGCACTCACACACCATGAATTTGAATTGCTAATGTTTCATTTAGAATTTTAAAATCTATATTTGTGAGAGAGTTTGGCTTGGAACTTGCCTTTCTTACTTTCTCTGGTTTTGGTATCAACACACTGTAGTCTTAAACCAAGTTATTAAGTGTTAGTTTTATTTTTGTGTGAGAGTGTGTAAATTAGAATTATTTTGTTGGAGGTAGGGGGGTGGATTAATTTCTTATTCAACATCTTTATTATCTTTTTTGTTTATTCATTAAGGTAAATATATACATAACAAAATGTCTATATCTTCAGTGTTAAGTTCCTTGAGTTTTAATAACATTATATACCCAACTTTATATTCCTTTGTGTCCTTTCCTAGTAACTCCTTATAACTCTCCCACTTCCACCCCTGGATACAACAAATTTCTTATTTCTGTCTCCTTAGATTAATTTCACCTGTTCTTGGACTTCATATAAGTGGAATAATATAGAATATATTCTTTTGCATTTGCCTTCTTTCTTTCAATGTAATGTTATTGAAATGCATCCATGTTATTGCATATATGAGTAGTTTATTCCTTTTTCTCATATAATCTTATTCCACTATATGAGTATATCACAATTTATCCATTATCTGCTAATGGACATTTGGATTCTGTCCAGTTTATGGACAGAATAAGACCATTATGTATATTTTTGAAAAAGACCATTATGTGTATTTTTGAATAAGACCATTATTTTTGAATAAGACCATTATGTATATTTTTGTGAAGGTCTTTGTGTGGACATATTGTTTTGGGTAAATACCTAGGAAAGGATTGTTGGGTCATTGATAAATGTGTGTTTAACTTTATAGGACACTCCAAATCAGGTTTTCAAAGGTGTTGTATAATATTTTACTCCCACACAATGTATGCATACTCCAGCTGCTTTACATCTTCCAACATTTGGTAATGCCAGGTTTTGTTTTGTTTTGTTTGGCTTTCAAATGTGTTAAATGAAATCTCATTGTGTTTTTTTTTTTTTTTTTTGGGGGGGGGGGTATGCGGGCCTCTCACTGTTGGCGGAGCACAGGCTCCGGACGCGCAGGCTCAGCGGCCATGGCTCACGGGCCCAGCCGCTCCGCGGCATGTGGGATCCTCCCGGACCGGGGCACGAACCCGCGTCCCCTGCATTGGCAGGCGGACTCTCAACCACTGCGCCACCAGGGAAGCCCTCATTGTGGTTTTAATTTGCATTTACCTGATGCCAAATTTTGTTAGCATACTATTATGAATTTTTGGCCAATCAAAAATGTTTTGCAAACTGTCTGTTCAAGACTTCTATCCATTTCTAGTTGTGTTGCTTGTCTTTCTTTTTTTTACTATTAGAAGCATTTTTGACGTATTATCCTTAAAAGTCCTTTGAAAGATGTATGTATAACGAACATTTTCTAATGACCTATAGCTTGTCCATTCATTTCTTAATGGTATCTTTTGATGAACAGAAATTTGTAATTTTGATGAAGTTCATTTAAATTTTTTCATTGTTGAATTTTTTTAATCTGTAAAAGAAAATTGCCTGCCTAAAAGTTCATGAAGTTATTCTCCTGTATTTCCTTTCAGAAGTTTCATGGATATATATTTTTAGTTTAGAAGTGTATTTTGAAAATACAATAATTCCATTTTACTGTAGTGTCCATTATTCTTATTGAGAAGTTACTGATTAGACTTTTTGTTCCTTCTTTGATGCTAATATGTATTTTTTTCTGATTGCCTCAAATTTATGTATTTCATTTTAAGCTAATGCATATGAATTGTATGTAATGAAAGCAGATGTGATTTTCTTTATTATTTATCTTACTTGGGTTGATGTAGTACAGTTTCAATCTGTGGCTTGTTAATCTTTTTTCTTCTTTGGAAAATTCTTGGCCATTTATCTCTTCAAATGCTGCTTCTTCCCAATTCTATCTTTTCTCCTCCTTTGTAAAACCAATTACACATATATTATTCTTTTAAAAAACTCCCTTCCATATGTTGTTTTTTGCATGTAATTTCCATGCTCACATCTGATTATAACTGTAGGATGGATATATTCTTCTATTTTATCTTCCAGTTTGCTAAGTCTCTATTCCACCTTATATAATCTCATCTATTAATTTCTTAGATTCAGTTATTTCATTTTTTCAATTTTTAATTTTGCAAAGTGAGTTCATTTTTTATGTTTCCTGTTTTGTGATGATATCTTCTATTTAGCAAAATTGTTCAAATCTGGGCTTTAGTCCTTGTGAAATCTGACTCCTGTGATGTGGTTCAAGAGTCCTATCTGAAAACCTGTTGGATTTATTAGTATCCTCTTCTTTAGATGTTCCTAATTCTACTGAAAGAACTGCTTAGCTACTCAGCTTCTCACTTTTACCTTTCAGAATTAAAAATTTGCCTTAAGGAGAGGGGAAAAATTCTTAACTTCTTCTTACTTTCTCTTCTTTGGTATTTGGCCTTGGAATTCTAGTTCTCCAATGACTCAATAAGATATTTCAATTATAAGATAGGTGTGAAACACCCAGGTACTTTCGTCCAAAATTTATATTTTAAATTTCTGATTTTTTCAGTTGTCAATATAATATAAAAGAACTGAAATGGTTGAATAAGTTAGAGAGTGTGAGGAAAGAAAATATATTTCAATTAATTAGAAAAATTAATAAAAATAAAAGGCTATATGTTTTGCAATCGTTTGAATTTTTAAGTTAATTTGCTTTCTGATAAATTTGCCAGTCTATACAACTTATAACCTATATAATTATATTTCAGTTGCTTTACTCTAGATATTCACATTTTGATCAATTTAGTACTAGAAAATGTATTTCATAACCCATTCAAACCAAATATATACTAAATAAATACCCATCTTAAAATGGATATTTATACAAGAAATCTATATTGGAGTTTTTAAAAAATAAATATATGAAGCAAATACAGAATAAATATATAGATCCTTTAAAATATTTATTCCATATCACAAACATAAAAGTCATTATTATTTGCTTATTATTTATATATTATTATGGTAGTGTTAGAACATGGTCCCACATTTTTTGATATTTCCCCCACGGAGAGGTGGATTCTAACTTTTCCTTGTGTGTCTGTCTATGCTTGTGACTACTTCATCCACAAGAATATAACAGAAGTTAACTCTATGTGACTTTCCAAGTTAGGTAATAAAAGACTAAATGGTTTTCACCTTTTGCTGGAACACCCACTCTTAGAAACATGTCATCATATAAGAAGTCTAACTACACTAAAAATTCCATGAAATGAGTAAGCCAAACCAAATGAAGAAGGCTGTGTAGCTGTTTTGTTCCATAATTTCAGCTCAGCCTATTCATTGAGTCCTTTCAGCCCAGGTGCCAGACATACGAGTGAAGAAGCCTCCAGATCATTCCAATCTCATCATTTGAGTTACTCCCAGTTGTTCTGGCCTTTTCAGCTGAGATTTGAAATATTGTGATTCAGAGGCAAGCTATCCTCACCCTGCTCTGTTTTAAATCTTGACCCATAATACCATAAGCAAAATAAAATGATTGTGTTTTGCTATTAAGATTTGGTGACTTGTTATTTTAAAAAGTAGAAAACCAGAACATAATTTGGGAGTGGAACCAAAAATCTGGGGAGTTTCATAAAAAAATCTATGACATTCTGGTTTGGGGACCAAATATATGAAAGCCTGCCAGTCCTTGAAGAGCTTCTCTATGAACGATTGAAAGAAACTGAGGAAAATGTTACTGGAAGCTCTAGAAGAATGATTTTTTCTCTTTGACAGTCTTTCTAGCCTGCAAAAGGATCTCAAAGTAAGAAAGACCTCAAGAAAAAGAGCAAATCTAGAATGCTGCCAAAAAAACATGGCCTCAGGGTGTAAATGAAGGCAAAGTTTGAGAGAAAAATTCTTTGTTGACGTCTCAGAGGGATTTAAAGTGCTTTCTCATAGATGTTTCAGAAAGACATAAGGCTTTCCAAGGATCTTATGCTTAGGCCTTGCAGATACTGTTAGATAGTAACAGTTGTAAGACTCTTTAGGGCTTTTCATACAGCAGTCTCAAAGTTGTGGAACCTAAAGTAGTGAAAGGCTTAAGTGGAAGATATTTGTAGTGATGACTTGCCTAAGGAATTGAATTACAAATTATGCATTATAGAGATAATGTTTTTAAAGGAATTATACCAGTCTGCACTGAAGGGGATAAATACGATACAGAAGAAAAAGTGTTCTTTATATGCTTACACTACTGTGAGCAATAAACTCAAATGTGAACATGAACAAAGTAGAGCCACATGCTGCAGAAAATTATTTTCAGGAAAGAAGACTAAGCCCTAATTAAGTAACTGGCTTGTGGGTGTGCCTGGTTTATAAAACTGCTATGGACAAATAACTGTTGTGTACCTTCTCTTTTCCTCTATTTTTTGAGATATAATTTATGTATAACATTATATTAGTTTCAAATGTAAAAAATAATGATTTGATATGTATATATTACAAAATGATCAACACAATAAGTCTAGTTAACATTTATCATCAAACATAGTTACATTTTTTTCTTCTTGTGATGATAACTTTTAAGATCTACTTTAAGATTTAGTTTTGAAAATAATGTCTGTTGAGGTGATTTTATTATGGTTAATTTTATGTGTCAGCTTAGGGATGCCCACATAGCTAGTAAAACATTATTTTTGAGTGTGTCTGTGAGGGTGTCTCTGGAAGACATTACCATCCAAATTAGCAGACTGAGTAAAGAAAGTGCCTTCACCAAAGCCCTTGGCGATGATCTAATCTGTTGAGGGTCTGCATAGAACAAAAAGATGGAGGAAGGATTTTAGCTGAGATATCCATCTACCCCTAGCTTTGGACATCCATACTCCTGGTTCTTGGGCTTTTGGACTCAGACCAGGACTCTCCACCATTGGCGCCACAATTCTCTGACATTCACACTTGTACTGGATTACAGGCATACCTCAGAAATATTGCAGGTTTGATTCCAGACCACTGCAATAAAGCGAATGTGGCAACAAAGCAAGTCACAGAGATTTTCTGGTTTCCCAGTACATATAAAAGTTACTTTCCACCATACTGTATTCTATTAAGTGTGCAAAAGCATTATGTCTAAAAAATCATGAATATACCTTAATTTAAAAATAATGCTGTTGGAAAAATGGCACCAATAGACTTGCTTGAGGAAGGGTTGCCACAACCTTTAATTTATAAAAAACGTAATACTTGCAAAGCACAGTAAAGCGAAGTGCAATAAAAAGAGGTATGCCTGTCCACCACTGGCTTTTCTGGTTCTCTAGTTTACAGGTGGCAGACTGTGGGACTCCTCAGCTTCCATAACTGTATGAGCCAATTACAAAGTCGATATACATAGATCTCCTGTTGGTTCTGTTTCTCTGGAGAACCCTGGCTAATACACCTATGCTGTCTCACCAAAGAATATTGGATGTGGTAGTAATGATAGGAGGCAGGGGCTGATCAAGATGAACTGTAACTAAAGAATTACAACTTAGGAACTTCATCTGTATTTGGATCTGATTTAAATGATGGCATTCATGATCATGATCTTGATCTTATATGGCCATTGGATAAAATTTTTGGAAGATCTTGGAAGGAAATTAGTGCATTTGCTTATGGGAGGTATATAAATAATTTATGGTAAGAGGCACACTGGAATAAGTTTAAAAGATGAGAGCACATTCTTTGACATTTCTTCCATAAAGAAATTGAATCTTGAATGGGCTATGACTGCTTTAGCCAATAGAGTATGACAGAAGTAATACTATTGACTTTTGAGGCTGTTATAAAAGATCAGGCACCTTGTTTCCTAGATAACTCACTCTTGGAGTCCTGAGTCACCTGGATTATTTGCATATAGAGAGAATACTACCTGCATTAACTTCTAATTAACCTCCAGGCCTAATGTCAAGATTTTATGATTTTCATATTAAATCAATATACAATTATACATTATCATCTAGCTATCTATTTGCCTTAAAATTCTAGTAATTATCATATTCCCTATCAGTTGATACAGGTTTATGGCTGGCTAATTCTTACCAATGTAAAAACAAAACAAAAATAGGATGTCATGTACATTAACTTGAGAATATATTTTTAAATGGCTATTATTCTTGTTTCTGGAAGTAGGTAAGAGGCTAAAGTGTTGGTAGATAAGAAAGGAAAATCGTTAGATAAAGGCAAAAAAGAGCCTAGACCAAATATGAATTTCAAGGATATAAGCTCCTGTGGTTTCCATTTAGAGGTAGAGGATACAAGAGAATATATGATGAATATGCCAAGATTACTACTAAATGGCTGATTGTCTTACTAATTTATCCTTATTTTGTCCAAAGTTTAATTTGCCCAGATTTAGGTATAGGTAAGTCATAAAGTAAGAGTCTATTGTTTATCTACTCAATTATCCTTTTGAGTTTTTGTTTGGACTTCATTTATTTTAGGAACCACTTTATATGTTTTGGTTCATGGCTCCTGATACATTGAATTTTAAGTAATTCTTTGTGCTGAAAGTAATAGGGACTTTAATTTTCCATAGATTTCAATGTACTGTGTTAAAAATTTATTAAATGAATTTTAAAAACAAGTGCTTTGACTTTACAGGACCATGCTATTTGTGGACTAGCATTGAGTTACTTACTATAGGAAGTTTTAACTTCCTTAAGGTTACTCAATTTTATTGAATCAAGATCTTCTAAATTGTTTGCTCAGTCTTACTCACCATATACCAGATGTAGAACCTAGCAGTTTCCCATAGGTACATGAGGTCATTTATGAAAGGAAACTATTGTTTACAAATTCACCATTGGAATCTTTTGGTACCATATATTTCAACACAGCTTTCTAAACTTAGTATAAAGGAAAATGATGTCATGAATTTACTCTTACCGGAAATTCCTAAAATGAAGTTATTTTCATTTTCATGGAGCATGGAAGATTGACTTTCAACATCTGTGTTCTTTGGAGATTATTGTAATGCAGATAATCATTAAAGTACCATTTACCTACACTCTGACTACATTTTAAAGTATAAAGTATCAACTAGATCTTCTTGAATTTCTGATTTAGAAGAGCACAAATACAGTTTTCAGAATAAGTGAGAGTTATATAAATAGATTCAGAAACCCTATAATCTATCCCAATTTATTCTTAAGTGCACATGAAATACAGTAAAGCGAACATTCTAAGAAAAATTTAATTCACAGGAGACTGTAAGTCCCAAGACTATTAAAATAATTATAGCTAAAATAATTTGTTAATAAACACACAATATAAAAAGAGGTAAATTGTGACATCAAACGTAAAAGAGGGGCTTCCCTGGTGGCACAGTGGTTGAAAGTCTGCCTGCCAATGCAGGGGACACGGGTTTGTGCCCCGGTCCGGGAGGATCCCACATGCCGCGGAGCGGCTGGGCCCGTGAGCCATGGCCGCTGAGCCTGCACGTCCGGAGCCTGCGCGTCTGAAGCCTGTGCTCCTCAATGGGAGAGGCCACAACAGTGAGAGGCCCAAGTATCGCAAAAAAAAACATAAAAGGGGATGGGTATAAAGGAGTAGAGCTTTTGTGTGACCGAAGTTAAGTTTTTATTCATGTAAAATAGACCATTGTATCTATAAAATGCTTTTTGTAAGCCTCATGATAATCACCAAACTAAAATCTATAGGATATTCACAAAAGATAAAGAGAAGGGAATCAAATCATATCATTACAGAAAATTACCAATTCACAAAGGAAGGCACACAAGAGGAAGAAAGAAAAAAGTATAAAACAATCGGAAAACAATAAGATAGAATTAGTAAATCTTTAAATATAAATAATTACTCTAAATGTAAATGGATTGAATTCTCCAATCAAAGGTATAGAGTGCCTGGATGAATAAAAAAAAAAAAAAAAAGACCCAACTATATTCTACCTACAGGAGACTTACTTCAGCCTAAAGACACACATAGCCTCAAAGTGAGGCAATAGAAAAAGATATTCCATGCAATGGAAACAAAAACAGTGCAGGGGGAGCTATACTTACATTAGACAAAATAGACTCTAAACCAAAAATAGTAACAAGAGACAACGGTTATTATATAATGATCAATTTATCAAGAAGATATAATAATCATAAGTATATATGCACCCAACATCAGAGCACCTAAATTTATTAAGAAAATACTAACAGATCTGAAGGGAGATATTGACAATACAATAATAATAGGGGACTTCAGTACTCCACTTTCAACAATGGGTAGATCAACCAGACAGATGATCAATCAACAAAGAGACTTTGGACTTGAATGATACTTTAGACCAAATGGACCTAACAGATATAAATAGAACAGTCCATCCAGCAGCAACAGAATACACATTCTTCTCAAGTCCACATGGAACATTCTCTAGGATAGATCATATGAGAAGTCATAAAACAAGTCTTAGCACATTTAAGAAGATTGAAATCACACCAAGTATCTTATCCAACCACAGTGGTATGAAACTAGAAATCAATAACAGAAGGAAAGCTGAAAAATTCACAAATATGTAGACATTAAACAACACACTCCTGATCAACCAATGGGTCAAAGAAGAACTCAAACGGAAATTTAAAAACTCTTTAAACAAATGAAAATGGAAATGCTAAAAGCTGTGGAATGCTGAAAAAGCAGTTCCCCTAGAAGTTTATAGCAACAAATATATACATTAATACAAAGTAAAGATCTCAAATAAACAAGCTAACTTTGCACCTAAAGGAACTAGAAAAATCTTTTGATCTTTTATATAGAATATCCTAAACATGACACAAAAAAACCTGTTAGAACTAATCAATAAATTCAGTAGTTATAGGATGAATAATTGACATACAGAAACCAGCTGCATTTCTATACACTAATGATGAACTATTTGAAAAAAAATGAAAAAAATCTCATTCACAGTAGTTTAAAAAAATACTTAGGATGATTTAACCAAGTAGGTGAATTATCTGTACACCTAAAACTACAATACTTTGATGAAAGAAACTGAAGAAGACACAAATGGTAACATATCCTGTGTTCATGTATTAGAAGAACTGATATTGTTAAAAGGTCCATGCTATCCAAAGTCATCTACAGGTTCAATGCAATTCCTATCAAATTCTAATGGCATATTTCACAGAAATATGAAGAATAAAACTGGAGGCATCACATTTCCTTATTTTAAACAATATTACAAAGTTACAGTAATCAAAACAACAGGATACTGGAATTAAAAACAGAGACATAAACCAGTGGAACAGAATTGAGAGCCCAGAAATAAATCCATGCATATATGATCAACTAATATTTGACAAGGGAACCAAGAATATTCAATGGTGAAAAGATAGTCTCTTCAATAAATTAAAACTGATAACCACGTTAAAGACAATGAAATTAGACCTCTATCTTACACTACTCACAAAAATTAACTCCAAATGAATTAAAGACTGAAAACTAAAAACTTAAACCATAAACTCCTTGAAGAAAACTTAGGGAAAAAGCTCCTTAACATTAGTCTTGGCAATAATTTTTTGGATATGATGCATAAGCAAAAAGCAAAAATCAATTAGGTGGAACTACATCAAATTATAAAGCTCTGACAGCAAAAGAAATAATAAATAAAATGAAAAGGCATCCTACTGAATGGGAAAAATATTTCAAATCCTGTATTTGATAAGGGGTTATATCAAAATATCCAAAGAATTCATACAACTCAATCTCAAAAACTAAAATAAAATAATGTGATTTAAAAGTGGGAAGAAGAACTGAATAGATGTTTTTCTAAAGAAGACAACCAAATAGTTAACAAGTAGATGAAAACATGGTCAATACCAATAATCATCAGGAAAATGCAAATTAAAGCCACAATGAGATATCACCTCACACCCATTAGAATGCCTATCACCAAAAAGAAAAGGCCTAAGTGTTGGCAAGAATGTGGAGAAAAGGGAACACTGTGGACTGTTACTGGGAATGTAAATCGGTGCAGCTTCTATAGAAAGCCCCAAGGAGGTTTCTCACAAAGCAAAACTAAAACTACCATATAGTTCAGCTATCCCGCTTCTGGATATATATCCAAAGAAAGGAAATCAAGATCACGAAAAGATATATGCACTCCCATGTTCATTGCACATTATTCACAATAGCCAACATATGGAAAGAATCTAAGTGTCCATTAATGAATGAATGGATAAAGAAGATACATATATATATACTGGAATATTCAGCCACAGAAAAAAAGGAAATTGTATCATTTGGGACAACACGTATGAACCTGGAGGGTATTATGCTAAATGGAATAAGTCAGACAGAGAAAGAAGAGATATGACCTCACTTATAACTTGTATAAGTTGAAAGTGTAGAAACAGAAAGTAGAATGGTGGTTACCAGGGGCTGAAGATTGGGGGAAATGGGAGGTGTTGGTCAAAGAGTACAAACTTCCAGTTATAAAATGAATAAGTTCTGGGGATTTAATGTACACCATGTGGATTATAGATAACTAAACTGTATTATATACTTGAAAGTTGCTAAGACAGTAAATCTTAAGTTTCTCACCACATGAAAGAAATAGTATTAGGTGAGCTGATGGAGGTCTTAGCTTACTCCAGCGGTAATCATCTTGTAATATATCAGTGTATCAAATCAACACATTGTATACCTTACACAATGTTATGTCAATAAAACTGGAAAAAAGATAAGCCAGGATATTATAAAAATTTATATGCTAATGTATATGAAATTTTAGACAAAGAATATTCTGAACAATATTTTAAAATAGACAAAGGTATTAAATCATCTTAACATAAAACAAACACAAACTATGCTTGAACCCAAGATAGATATTCCAGCAGTATCAAAAGATTAAAAAGAAGGAATAAGGGGCTCTCTGGTGGTACAGTGGTTAAGAATCTGCCTGCCAATGCACGGGACGTGGGTTCGAGCCCTGGTCTGGGATGATCCCAACATGCTGTGGAGCAACTAAGCCCGTGCGCCACAACTACTCATCCTGCGCTCTAGATCCTGCGAGCCACAACTACTGAAGCCCGTGCACCTAGAGCCCATGCTCCACAAGAGAAGCCACCGCAGTGAGAAGCCCGCGCACCGAAATGAAGAGTAGCTCCCGCTCACCGCAACTAGAGAAGGCCCGCGCGCAGCAACAAAGACTCAAAGCAGCCAAAAATAAATAAATAAATGTATTTAAAAAAAAAAAAGAAGGAATAATAATACACAATGTTCCTAACCAAGAGTGTTTTTATAACATTAAAATAGTAAATTTCCCAGAAAAATACAGAGGTAGGATGTCTTAATTAAATGTAGTATAAAATCATCTATTTAGTTCGAGTGAAACAAAGAGATATTCTCTTTTATTCTCCCATTAAAACTCCCATTATATATATTATGTCAGATTGAGGTAATGGTAAAGTGGTCATATTTTCTATTTATCACTTAATTTGCAAATAAAACAGAATACTGCTATTAAGGAAAAATATAAATGGACGGGTGTTGCTTTTCCTTTTCCAGATAACACAAAAATATTTTTGAACATACATTTTACTCTGCTGCTAAAAATTGCCTTTTATTCATACTTTTCCCAGCCAACAGCCAATTCTAATGGGTCATTTAAACAATCTATGACTACTCCACACTCTCTGGGCCTTGCCTAGCCTTGTGATCTGGAAAAATGAATTTTTTCCCCAGTGATATCAAACTGGTAGGGCCACTGGAGAGGTTTTGGAACAGGGCCAAGATCTCAATGTTCTTTTCCTTAACTGAATTCTAGGAGAACCCCAGATTTTCCCCAACGTGTAGCCATTCTTGAGACCAATATCTTACAATTATGCCAATTGATCATGTGGCAAAAACTTAAGTAATTAACATAGGATGAAGAGTATTTTTTTTAGGAACATGACCTTTATTTGAACAACTGAAATTTCATTGGAGAGTCAGTGACAGAAGAGAATAATCCAAAGATATCTAACAAATAGAGATTAATGCTATGTGGAAGAAAAATCTATATAACATAGATATGAATACTTTCCACAAAGAATGATACCTTAATGAAAACACTTGAAAGTGGAAAGATGTGGGGGAAGAAACAATGGTTTTTGTATCGATCTAATGACTAATATAAAAGTCAATATTTATTTTAGTATCTTAATCTCCTTTTAAAAGGCTTTATCTTTAAAAATAACATTTGTATATCACAGTGCTCGTCTATGGAAGTATATTCTGGATGACAGAGATTGCACTCTTTCAATGGATATATAATTATAATTTTGCTACTTAAAACAATATTTGGATTTTTTTTTACTCATTTAAATACCTAAGACAGGGAATACAATTTTAAAACATCTTCTTGTCTTTCAGCAAGCTCCTCACATATCATAGGTTAAACTATAAGAGCAAATGTTAAGAATAATTTGGTTGAAGAAAATATTATATTTTATGACTTAAAATAAAATGAGGTTCTTAAAACAGAAAACTGTAATCTTGCCAAGATAATTTTATACTCTGTCACGTACACAGTAGTCTGTTCTTGCAAAAATAAGAAAACCTTGTTATTCTTATATGATATTTAAAATTCCTGTTACTTTTCAACCTGCCAATTGCAAATAAATTTGATAAAAAGTTTCTACATAACACACATTTTGATAAGACATTCTGAAATATCTATATGCAGTAGCTACTGATGGCACACCCAGAAGCTATGCTGTCATTCTGAATAGATCCATCTGACTTATCACTTAGAAGTAACGTAGTTCCCTTTGGATCAAACACATACAGATGTTTAAGACTTATGGTACAAATTAGAGGGGGAAAATGGTCTTAAAAGAGCCTTCCTATTTAAAATGCAAAATTGTCTTTTAAAAATTCTCCTTATGGAAAACGAAAGCTTTCACTAAAGTTTTGTCTATACTGGTAATCATTCTCTATGAGATTTGCTAACGTTCACTGTCTATCCCCACTAGAAAGAAAAAAAAATGGATGTTTTCCATCTGCAGCAAAATAGAGTCAAAACAAACGTATTTAAATTGGAAACATTTGTGGCTAAAAGAGCTGTTCTCCATAAAAACATCTGGTTGTACTTTTAAGTCATTGCCAAATAAACACATGCTGGAAAATCTATTTTATGCCACACATGGTCACCCATGTAGATGTAGCTTAAAACTGTTTTCGTTTGAGGTCAACACCCTATATTAGGAAGGGAAGTACAGATTTGTGAGTGTGCAGTGATTTTTTTAACAGTACTACTGTAATGGCCATGGAAGTTTGAACGTGTCTAGTTTCTTCCAGACAAGGAAGAGAATATGACAGACAGTGTTTTTGATAATTCTCAGGTAGAGAATGCAAAGACTGAAATAACGATGGTTGTGGAACAGATCAAATAGCTACTTATTTGTGCACAAAGACTGTTTGTGGTTTCTGGTTTCAGTTAATTTGGTTTTTTTTTTTTTCTTTTTTACATTGACTCAGAGAGGTAATCAACTGAAAAGATGTAAAGAGAACTTCAGACTACTTGGTTGACTAGGTTTATTTGTTAGTATAGGTAACCCCCAGATAACAATGGCTTAACACAGTAGAAGTTTCTTTTTCACTCAAGCCTAATGCAGATGTTTCTGGTTGGTGGGCAGCTTTCCATATTGTCTTTCAGGGATCCAGGTTCTTTCAGTCATGTGGCTCTCCCAATCCGTAAGGCTCAAAGACTACTGAAGGTTTTTCTTATCTAACCACAGTACAGAGTTTAAAGGATTATGCTGGATATTTTTACATGCCAGGCCTGGTATTGTGTACTACACTTCTTTCCACATCTTATTGGCCATACCTAGTGAAAGGAAGGCTCAAAAATGTCCTCTAGCTGTGTAGCAGGAAATATAGATCATGGGTTTTGGTAAATGCAAAGTTATCTCTGCTGCTCTCAGGAGTAGAGGTAGGAAGTTCTTCAAATATTAAAACACAATATTTTATATTTTATTATATATCATGCAAGTGTCAGAACAGGGTCATATAAACTATTTCAAAATAAGCATAACTGGACTTTGTCTCTCGTTTTCACAAAGGATATCAACTACCTATAAATTAACCCTCAAGTATGCTTCTGAATATGTGTCACAGGCACTCATGAATATACCCACTACTGCCACACCATCTTTTATCTGCTTAGCAGCTTCTGGGTTCCACTATTTTCACTCACCATGTACCACTTATTGCTACATCTGCCACCATCTCCTGGTGGATCATCTGCTAGATTCTGCTGTATCTAAACTACTCTGCACATTTAAAGACGAGACAGGACAGACCTTTGCAATGTCAAATTTATACACTGTTCTGTTGCAAAATGAAGAAAAGGCTGTTAGAGGTGTACCCATATGTAGGGGAGACAAAATTTTACTCTACCTTCTTAGAGTCTCCACCTGGGCCTGGGAATTAAATGGACATAAAACAGATCAACAGGAGAAAAGCATATACATTTCTACACGTATATGGAAGCTTCCAAAGGAAAATACTCAAAAAGCCAATAGACCCAAGTGCTTATATATTATATACTAGGTTGAAAAAAGAAAAGCGATTGTGGAAAAATAACTCAAATATATGGGAAGACTAAAGGAAGATAAAAGTAATTTTAACATTATCTATTTGTACAGCTTTCTCTTGGCTTCCCATCTCTGGTCATAAGTTTTCTTTCCTCCTGGTATAGGGAGGAAATCTTTCACATGAGAGTTTTATCTATTATATGTGCTTCATCTTTATATATTTCTCCCTTCTTTCTCCCCTCTCTAAAATGTCTATCCCTTTTTACTGAGAACAGTGGTGTTCAATTTAGAACAATCCCCAGTTTTTAAAAACTCTAATGAAACTCACCGAATTTCAGGGTCAGATTCATGCACTAGTGGTGAATGAGAGAATCTGTATATAAGAATATAGAGACAGGGACTATATGTGCCAGACTAGAGGGGGCAGCTACCATCTAACTTGAGCCAACAGTTGTCATAAAGGAATGCATACAGTGTGTTGCCAAATCTTATGATTTTCCAAGGAAGTTAGGAATTTGGATTTTTTAATGTGCAATCTCCAGATTTTTAATTACTGGCATTTTACTCACTTTAAAAAAAAATGGGTTTCTAATGTGCAATGCCTGAATGAGGTCCATTTGTACCCTCAGTTATTTTTATGGATGGGAAATTAAGAGACTGCATTCTCCATAGTTGGTTGTATTCCAGATTTAATAACCATTCCATATTTAGAGGTTCACTCATTCATTCATTCAGTTTGTACATTCATTCAGTATTCCATTATTCAACAAATTTTGTACTATGTGCAATGCACACAATACTAAGATGAAAATAAATTATCTCTGCCTTCGAGGTGCTCATAACAAGTATGTCTTGTTAGAGACATACTAACAAGCAACTAAAATGCCTCTTTATAAGTGCATTAATGATAGAAGGAGTGATTAACTCTATCTGAGGATGATATTTAATGATAACTGGGAGTTTGCCAGGGAGAAAAGGCATGGAAAAAACAGTATAGAAAGCCTAGGTGGTTTAAAACAGCAGAGTACAGTTGGGAAAACCTGCAGAAGTTCTACATGGCTTGAGCAGAAGATGCTATTGGGAGTGGTGGAAACCAAAAAAATATAGATTTGTGAGAATAAACAATACCTGATACAGCACTTATAAGATTGCTAAATACGAACGTTAATCGTTATCATCACAACTATATTCATTAGCATATTATTTGATTACAAAACTGAGTCACAGAAAAGAACTATTTGTGATATGAGAATTTGATAATTCATATAGCAAATATAAATTTCATTTTACTAAAAGATGAGCACTTATTATATTTTTTTTCTGTCTTAGAGGTTTTTTCCTCTCTCAAGAAGGTAAAGGGATTGACTAGTAGAGCTGTTATTTTAGATTTAAATCTGAAAGAACAAGGATTAAGTAACATTAATGCTATCTGGGGAAAAGTGACCATGTCATTTAAATGTGTGTGTGATGGCCAAGGCAGAAAACACTGAGTGTGAGCAAAGATATTTCCCATACATTAGACATATGGGCTTCCTCAACTTCAAGGAAAAGACTTTACAGCTTAAAATTCTTGTGGCTAAAGAAGAGAGGGAGTATTTCCAAACTATAATTTCAAGATTAGTTCCTTTCAAGCAGGAAAAAGGTAAATTAGCTAAAAGACATGTGGCTTATTAAAACACTCTATAATGTTGATGAAAAACTAAAATTATGGCACAATAATTCCCTGCTAATATCACTATTAATTAATATGTGTTCCATGTGCCAGACACCATAATCAATACAACCTGGGTATTAGTATACTTATTTTATGAAAAAGACCCAGGAGACTTAAACAAACTCAGCATTTCCCAAAATAATGTAATAGATATTATGGGATATATTGTAGGCTTTGTGGCTATGCGGTTAGGGTTCCAACCAAACTATCTTTGATATAATTATTAACACTCATTTTGTTCTCAAATATAAAAGAATACAAATAAAAGTTAGTAGAGAATAAAATATCACTTCTTACCATTATTATGTAAGAATAACATACACCTTGGAACCAATCAACCTTCCTTTGCGGGTATTTGAATAGAGTTCAGAACACTGCATTTCATAAATTTACAGACATGCCTTTGGAAAAAATAACTACATTTTGGAGAACACTTGAGATTATATCACCTAAAATACAATGACAGGACTAGTGATGTTTAAAGTAGATAATAGGACCATTGAATAATTGAGGAAAATACCAATATTCCTTTTCAAATTCATGAAACAATAAGAATTGCAATGAAGCTTGTTTAGCTCCAGAGAACAAATTTGGGGTGATGAGTGGACGATAAAGAGAAAGGTTATGGATATGAATACCTCTACGAGCCAAGAAATGTCATAGATGTCATACATATGCCATATATATAATAATAATTTTTAAAGCCTGTGAGGAAAACGTTGTCTTCATTTTAAAGAGAAGAAAAGTGAGGGGTTTGGACAAATTATAAATAAGAGAGTTATTAAGTGGTAAGCAGACTTCCAGCTCGCTTCCCAATCAAACCATGTGTACAAATAGAGTTCTCCAAGAATGGAGTGAAATGTCAACATATCCATTCGTGATCTTGGTTCCCTTATGTGCAAAAGGGAATACTGGAAGTGAATATTATGTTCTCTCTAGTTCCAGAAAAGATTGCCTCATGTTATTCTATTAGATTCATCACTATTTAGATTGCTTTCATATGTTCAGTTCATATATTTAAGTGTATGAATAAATTCTTTCGTTATCACAACTTCAGGAAGTAGAGGGATTAGTGTAATTAACTTTGACTCTTTAAGACTATTTAAATCTCAGCAAAATATTTTCCAGCTTTCATTTTGTGACAGATTGACTAGGCATGACCCATATACTGGTTGATAATTTTAAGACTTCAAGGCCTGACTACTTCTCCAAACTACATGAACAATGAAACTTGCAAAGGAATATTTTATGGAAGCAAAAGAGAAAAAGAAATTTATTTGTCCTTGATTTTTTTCTCTTCATTCTCCATTTGTCATCATAAACATTCTATTCAGGAAAAACAAAGCCAAAAACAGAGTGCCTTTTGCAGTGGTTAAGAATCGCCTGCCAATGAAGGGGTAAAGGGGTTTGAGCCCTGGTCCGGGAAGATCCCACATGCCAGGGAGTAACTAAGCCCGTACACCACAGCTACTGAGCCTGTGCTCTAGAACCCATGAGCCATAACTACTGAGCCCACGAGCCACAACTACTGAAGCCCGTGCACTGCAAGGAAGAGTAGCATCCCCCTCGCCACACTAGAGAAAGCCCGAGAGCAGCAACGAAGATCCAATGCAGCCAAAAATAAAATAAATAAATTTAAACAAACAAAAAAGACAGAGTGCCTTTTAACTGTGTACCTTTTCTATCGGGGTAAATTAGCAATTTATTTTTAAAAATTTAGGCTCTTTGAAGTTTTTTGGGAGATTTCAGAAAAGAAGGTAATTAAAAACCCACCAACCAACCAAATAATGGACAAATACCTGAATGATTTTTAGTCTTACTGAAATAAATTGTATAATACTAAATAAACAGATCAACCAGAAAAATACTACTACTGTGTAAAATCTTTATCTGTTAGTTTGAAATCCTATATGAGGCAATTCATGTATCAATGGGATTTTTCCAGTTATAAGATTAAATAATATATGAGAAACCAATTATAAACTCTCATTTCCTCCAAGGGTTACTTAAGCCTTTGGTTCAAAAGACCTTGAGTTACTCACAAAAGATCTGTATTTTTCAGACACGCAACCAGTGACTCAACAGGATGAGTAACAAACAGACCAGCCCTCTTCTTTTCTCCCCCACTACCCTCTGTTCTTCCCTGCTTAGCCAAAACACACAAATCAATTGATTGTTTTCAGCATGCCCTTCTGTTGCTTATTTTAGTTCTTGACTTTCAAAGATGCTTTAAAAAAAACTATAGCTTTTTCACACATTAAACTATATTTTAGAAGGAGTTGACTAACATAATCATTGAGAGGAAAAAAACATTATATAAGCATATAAATGTAATAATAAATGTATCTATCTATCTGTCTATCCAGGTCCCGGGAGGAACTATGAAATCTGTACTGGAGGCATTCTAAAGTTCATTTCAATATCATAAATCAAATCCTTGAACTTTTCTCTGAATCAGTTTTATAAGATGTTGAATCCAGAAAGAACTCAATGACAAACTCTTGTCCATAGTTTGCCCCTTATAGTAATTATTTCAAATAATCCTTAAGCCTAGTGTTCTTCCAGTTATTGAGATGGCTCCTTGAAGAAAAGAAAAAATAATCCCTGACCTCATATAGTTTACATTGCAGTGAGTGGAATCTGACAATAGATATTATAAACAACTGCATAGTATTTTAAAGGATGATTACTATAGATGAAAATAAGACAGGGAAAGAAGGAAGAGTTTCTATTTAAATCAGAAGTTTACCAACTTCAAAAAGAAAGTGACAATTGAGCAAAAACTTGAAGGAGATGACGGATCAAGACATGTGAACATCCAGGGGAAGAATGTTCCAGGCAGAAAGAATGGTCATTTCAAAGGGACCGAGGCAGCACTGTGTTTGGCAGGATGTGCATGCCAGACAGTTTTGGACTTTAATATAAGATTCTGTAAGAATATACATCCTTAAGATTCAAAGGAATTAAATTCTCACAGTAGAATTTAAGCCATAATATCATGGTAGACACACAGTCTTTTGTTCATTCATTCATTCAAAGACCAAAAAGATAAATAACAAGCCTTTCATTGTCCTGAGCAATGGAAACACAAACATGAGTTAGACAATAAGGAAACACTCATGTAAGCAAAGCTTTACATTCTATGTTATAAGTGCCATAATAGAGTTTGTACAGAACTCTTGTAGATGATAGTAGGCTGGGTGACTAACTATCCTGGGGAAATCATGAATGTCTTCACTGAGGAAATGATGTTTGATTTCATTCCTGAAGAATGAGTAAGATTTTACAAGGAATAAATCAGAAAGAGGCTTTTTTGGACACAGAATCATATCTGTAAAAATGGAGGCATTAAAGAGACTATGAAGAACCCTTGATTTTACTGGATGTGTGGTACATGAGAAGGGGAAAGGAGAAATGAGCAAAATGTGAGGTACTGCATGCTAAGTTGTTTGGCCTCTCTTTTGTAAGGAGAATGTTTTAGCAGAAAACTGACATAATCAGGTTTGTAAATTAGACCTATTTGATGGTGGGTTGGAGGATGAATTGTACCATCCAGGCAACCTTCTACATTTACCATCTGTTCATAAGAGATCCCTGTAGATACATGTATAAAGATGCTTTAATTCTTTAGGGAGAGGTTCATAACATAACAGAGGAATCTTACTGCAAGTGTTGATGTTGAACAGAACTCAGAATAGGACAGATTACTCCCAAAAATATTCAAATCACAATCCCACGGGGTGTACGATGTGAGGATCCACAAGATTCTGTTCTAGATTTTGAACTATTTAATGAGGTATCCTAAGTAACTCTAAAGCAATATAAAATATTTGTTGAGTGTTTCTCATATATCCTGTACTGTGCTTGTTCCTTTCATGAATTACCTCAAATACTCTTCATAACAGCTCTGAGGTAGTTACTATAACTTCCCACCTATTATAAATGAGGGAAATGATGTGTAGGAAGGTTAAATAACATCCATAGAAGTAACAACTTTACTGAAATCAGGTACCTTTGATTACAAATACTTTGCTATACTACTTCCCTGAAAATTTGGCCTCTCTATATAAGAATCTCTAGTAGTTTGCCATTGAGGCATAGCACACCTAGGAATTATTTTCTTTCTACAGTTTTGAACTTGCTCTAGTTATGCTTTGAGATCTGTTTGAGTGATTAGAAAGATATATTGAGGTTTATCATGGCAAGAACTTGAGAAGGGTATGAAATTTTGCTTTATTTGTAAGCAGAGAGGTTTGCTTCCCATAGCTTCATGGTTGCTGCTATGAGAACCATGGTTGCTCATGGTGGAAGATATAAGTCTCTTGGGTCAGAGACAAAGTACATTATTACTCAAGGGAACTGCAGAAGCCAGAGTGTCAGCATTCACACTGGTTCTTAAGTCCTGAATTTCAAAGAGTGATTCAAAGAGGCTATGTGATGCCTGCGTATGCAGTGGGTTGAGTTATAAGAGAGGATCTTTGAGTTTAGGGAACTCAAATCTTTTATAAGTGTTATTATATCTGCCTGAATTTTGCATTGGAGGGAGACTTTATTATATTGGACACTAAATAAACTAATCCCTTATTCTAGTTACATTATTTCTATCTTTCAAGACTGTTCCCTACACAGAAATCCTTAAAGATAGTCTAGAACAAAGGTGGTCAGTTTCTGTGTTCACAAGACCAATAGAAATGCAAGAAATCTATGGGGAATTGTCTCCTAGCATCTCACTCAAAAGGAAACTGTGCCTAGAGTATATGTGAGTAAATCTAACCTACCACCATTTCTAACTTACATACCTGGAGTCCCATGGCACCCTTGAGATGCAAACATTTCCTAGAACTTAATTGGGTCATCTAAGCCAAGTTCAATCCACTGCCACAGCTAGATAGAAGCTTGTTGATTTCATTTCATGATTAATAAGGCTGTGTGGAATTCATTTTTAATCCAATATAGAAAACTCTCAATCTTTGGTAGATTTTGATGCCACCATTAAAGGGTGATGTGCTTCAAAGAAGTTTTCTAGCACTGTGACTGGTTGAATCCTATATACCCTTGTTTTTCTCAGTGGTAGAGAGACACTACTGGCAAAATAATTTAAATTTTAAAGCACTTCTAATCTACATAATGCTCCACATCATCCTGATTCTCTTAGGGTCATGAACGAAAATGTGAAAATTTTCTTAATTGTTCCAATCAATAAATCAAGAACTTAATTGTTCCAATCAATAAATCAAGAAACCATTTCAATTTGTAAAGCCTATAAACTTAGATTATTTTTCAGGCGGGCTACTGACACAAAAACTGAAGATCACACAATTTCCTTAGCTGATTTTTGGATGAAATATAACATAAAGCATGCACATAAAATCATGAGAGCATCAGGAAAGAAGGAATAGCAAATAATATGCATGCAGTATGGTAGAAATATTTACCACATTGTGCAAATAACTTTGCAGGATTCCAATCAAACACAAATGGAGTTAATATAAGAAACAGAGGATTGTGGGAATGTTGACGCTGCCACCATTTGAGAAACTCCAGATATGCAGCCGGAGGAACACAGTGAAGGTGACTTATCAATGAAAATGAAGAAAATGGCTGTGATAAAAAGGAGGAAGCTGTCCCAGAGGCAGTGACATCGTCAAAAACTTCTCATTAAAGGAAATCTCAAAGACATGTAACTACGTTGAAAGTGCAAATGATAAAATATGGGAAGCTCATCCAGCCTAGAAAGAAATAGGACAACTTGCCATGGCACAGAAATGATCCTTGTTCTATATCTCAAATTATATGATGAGAAGAAAGCAAGCACTGTTCAAACTAATCTGGATAAGTTTTTTTTTTTACAAAAAAATAAAACATTTTGATTTTCATTTGAATTACAGTGAATCAAATAAATATCCTTTTATTACTTTTAAATTACCTATCCATATATGTGTGTACATATATGATTGTTTATAATATATATATTCCACATACCAGAGATTATTCTATAAGTATAAAGTATAAGTATCTTTCCATATTCCTGACAGCAACTTATTTTGGGTACTCCTCACATAGAAAGCTATAAAAGTCTTTTTACCACTGTACCCTCCACTTTCTCACCTTGCTAGTCAACCCTTAGTGGGCCTTCATATGAATCTTTCTAAAATGCATTTGTAGTCATGTCATAGCTTAACTCAAAAGTGAATAATGAGAAACTGCTGTGTATTTCATTTTACAAAAATATTTTTCCAGGGCTTCCCTGGTGGTGCAGTGGTTGAGAGTCCGCCTGCTGATGCAGGGGACAAGGGTTCGTGCCCCGGTCCGGGAAGATCCCACATGCCGTGGAGCGGCTGGGCCCGTGAGCCATGGCCGCTGAGCCTGCGTGTCCGGAGCCTGTGCTCCACAACGGGAGAGGCCACAACAGTGAGAGGCCCAGAAAAAAAAAAAAAAAAAAAAATATATATATATATATATTTTTTCAACATCCTAATTTTGCTCATACTACCTTCACCACCAGTTTCTCATTCTCCCCTTTTCTTCTTCCCTTTATTACATGAATGCATAAATTAATAAATAAATTAGCAAATATTAGTGGTGAAATATTTCATATAAATGAAGTAAATTAAGGTAACATTCTCCAAAGTGTATTCTAACACACAAGAAAATGTGGAAAATAATCTACTGTACTATTGGAAGGAAACATTAGAATTTCTATTTACACTTAAAAAATCTGAAATATAAAAGAGAAGCTAAGTTTTAATATTCATTTAGGCAGTGGCATTATTATGGCTCCTCACGTCAAACACTCACAAGCCACATGGAGGTCAGAGTAGGAATCCCACTGTACAGACAAGGGATATTTGCTTACATCGGGCATGTTGCATCATTTGCACATCATGTAAATATGACTGAAGTGAATTTATGTATTATATCATCTTGTTTAAACTAAATCTCTCTTTGCTAATTAAAAAATAAATTTAAATTCAATGAAACGAGTGAAGAAAAACATAGGGGGAGCAATAAATGACACGGGGCATGCATGCTTGATGCTGGTATTAGGAGTTAAAAATTGATCTACCAATAAGGCAGCCAAAAACCTTCAATATTATTCAGAAAAAGTTGTTGCAACGTGGATTTGAATGTATTATTATTAATAAAGAATTTCAGCTGAAGTGCTTATTTTTCTTGGAGATATTAGCTCATGGTGGCTTGAAGACATCAGAGTTAGCAAAATGTCAATATTATGCGATATTTCTAGCAATGTTGCAAATTAGGAGTATATTTGGAGCCTGACAAAATTTTACCAATTTGGCAATAAATGTATAATAGCAAAAGTCAAAAGTCTACATTTGATTAAGGTAATAATTGATATTTATACAGTAGAAATATGGCTAAAAGAGCTCATGTGTAATAATAGACAAGGCAAAATGCATTGCTTTGTTATTAATTTTTTGGTAGATATTAATTTTTTGGTAGATGTAGAGAAATGTTAAAGTTTTAAATAAACTGTTACTAGAACTAACAATTTAGTATGAGGTTGTTGCACTATAGTTGGATACAAGTGCAGGCTTTAAACATGCTTAGCTTATGGTATTTATTAGATTCTATTTTGGTAACAAAAAATTTGAAGAATTACTTTTTTTGAACCACTAAAGGAAAAATTCACTAAAGAAAAAGGGCTCTCACACACACACACAAATGACCACTCTAAAGAAAATAAAATTAAGGGGGGGAATCTGATAAAATGGCTACTTTGTATTAAAAATAAACAAAGGAATCAAGAATTAGCTTATAGAAATAGCATCATACGTGACATATCAATACGTTCACTTTCATTATTCACAGCAAGTTACTGCAGCAGAGATGGAGAAGTTTAAGACAGAAAGGGAAAAAAGTAATCATCAAAGTGGCTACTTTGGAGATTGAGGTGAGGAAACAGATCTTTAAAAATCATAATGTTTTATAAAGAGGTGAGGAAAATAATGAGAATACATCTTCCTATACATGTTTACTTGTTATTAAATGTCACAGTGTTCAAAGAATTGTCAAGTTTAAGGATGAGTTATGTAACTTTCCTTCCAAAAAGAAAAGTCTTCCAAATGTGTTTACCATTTCTGTAATATTCAAGTGCTTTGTGGAGGATAATAATAATAGAAAGTACTCTATCAGTCCCCTAGAGATCAATGTGGCATTTAATGATGAATAAGAAAGCAACTGCTTTCGGAAAAAAACTCATGCTATGGAGAGATGCATTTGGAAATGTTTCCACCATTCTATGATTCAAATCACTGAAAGTGTGCCACCTACAAAAACTCTGATGTCAGCCCACTTGTACTGGAAAACAGAATTTTCTAATCAGTTTAAAAATCTTCCACATGAAAAGACTCAGCAGATTTTAAACTAACTGATTAAAAATGTAAAATGCAATACTTTCCTATTAGTTTGAAATGAAATTAGATTTACATCAAAGGTTAAGAACATTTTATGGCTGTCAATATTCAATACTTTTGAGCACTGGCAGATAAAACTAAAAGATGAGTTCATGATTTATTAACTACAAAATGATGTACTTCTTCCATTTAGTTCTACACATATTTGTGAGGGATCTATGGCATCTTTTCCATCTTTAACAACCACTGAGTTAAATACAAACTGACATTTGACCCTGGCTATGAATATATTATATTACACAATGCAAAAATTGGACCATCAATAATAATGAAGCACATTCATTTGCTTTCACTATAAGTATTATTAAATAATATAATCAACATTATATTTATATACTTAAATTATATAAAATTATATACCTAATTATATAAAATATAATTGAGTTTAATATGTCAAATGCTTCTTGCATGATTAATAAGTTTTTAAAGAAACATTATTTGATTTATCTCTAGCAGATTCTTCATCTCATTATGAAATAGTATTAATGATAGAAAGCACTATGTACCATGTTATTTATACTTTAAAGAGAGAAAAACATTTTATTGTAGTATATTCATGTCATTTTGCATTCAATAATATTTATGATAAATATAATACAATATGCATAACAATGTGATAGTCTTTTTCATGTATCATTCTTTTAAATTTACTCTAATTTTTCTTTATATTTTATAGCATATATTATGCCATATTTGATATAAATAGTTTATAAATATATAAATGTACATATATTGATAGACACCCACTAAAACCATTTTACTGATAAGATCAAAAAACTTTGGTACTTAAAAGCTTCTTTTTTTTTTTTTTTTTTTTGCGGTACGTGGGCTCCTCACTGCTGTGGCCTCTCCTGCCGCGGCTCCGGAAGCGCAGGCCCAGTGACCACGGCCCACGGGCCCAGCCGCTCTGTGGCACGGGGTATTCTCCCAGACCCGCGTCCCCTGCATCGGCAGGCGGACTCCCCACCACTGCGCCACCAGGGAAGCCCAAAAAGCTTCATTTTACAGAAGTCACATCTTCCTTGAAGCTTTCTTTTCCCCTTTTTGGAAGTGTCTCTTCTCTCTCCTGAACTTTGACACTATTTTACTGAAACCTATCACCCACTCTGCTATGCTTTAGTTATTTTTATCCCTCCATTATCTTTGCTAGGTTACAAACAACCTAAGAATGGTTCTTGATCACCTCTGGAGCTCCTCAGACATCAAGTGAGTACTGAGTGCATTGGTGGTGGCACTCAGAAATACATGTTGACTGAATTGTCTTAGGGTATACAAATATATACAGAGTAATGTTAAAAATAACTCTTTATCCTATTATAGAGCACTTTCTATTACGTAAACAAGGATTAAACTGCAAATCAGTGGGGATCGGGAAGATGGCGGAACAGTAAGACGCGGAGATACCTTCCTACCCACAGATACACCAGAAATACATCTACACGTGGAAAAACTCCTACAGAACACCTACTGAACGCTGGCAGAAGACCTCAGACCTCCCCAAAGGCAAGAAACTCCCCATGTACCTGGGTAAGGCAAAAGAAAAAATAAACAGAGACAAAAGGATAGGGACGGGACCTGCACCAGTGGGAGGGCGCCATGAAGGAGGAAAGGTTTCCATACACTAGGTAGCCCCTTCGTGGGCGGAGGCTATGGGTGGCGGAGGGGGAAAGCTTCGGAGCCGCGGGGGAGAGCACAGCAACAGGGGTGTGGAGGGCAAAGTGGAAAGATTCCCACATAGAGGATCGGTGCCGACCGGCACTCACCAGCCCGAGAGGCCTGTCTGCTCACCCGCCGGGGTGGGCGGGGCTGGGAGCTGAGGCTCAGGCTTCAGTCGGAGTGCAGGGAGAGGACTGGGGTTGGCGGCGTGAACACAGCGTGCAGGAGGTTAGTGCACCATGGATAGCCGGGAGGGAGTCCGGGGAAAAGTCTGGACCTGCTGAAGAGGCAAGAGACTTTTTCTTCCCTCTTTGTTTCCTGATGCGCGAGGAGAGGGGATTAAGAGCGCTGCTTAAAGGAGCTCCAAAGACGGGCACGAGCCGCGGCTAAAAGCACGGACCCCAGAGACGGGCATGAGATGCTAAGGCTGCTGCTGCCGCCACCAAGAAGCCTGTGTGCGAGCACAGGTCACTATCCACACCTCCCCTCCTGGGAGCCTGTACAGTCCGCCACTGCCAGGATCTAGGGACAACTTCCCCGGGAGAACACACGGCACGCCACAGGTTGGTGCAACGTCCCGCCGGCCTCTGCCGTCGCAGGCGCGCCCCACACTCTGTACCCCTCCCTCCCCCCAGCCTGAGTGAGCCAGAGCCCCCGAATCAGCGGCTCCTTTAATCTCGTCCTGTCTGAGCGAAGAACAGACGCTCTCCGGCGACCTACATGCAGACGGGGGGCCAAATCCAAAGCTGAGCCCCGGGAGCTGTGCAAACAAGGAAGAGAAGGGGAAATCTCTCCCAGCAGCCTCAGCCTCACTGCTCTCCCAGAAGCAGTGGATTAAAGCTCCACAATCAACTTGATGTACCCTGCATCTGGGGAATACGTGAATAGACAACGAATCATCCCAAATTGAGGAGGTGGATTTTGAGAGCAAGATTTATGTTTATTTCCTCTTTTCCTCTTTTTGTGAGTGTGTATGTGTATGCTTCTGTGTGAGATTTTGTCTGTATAGCTTTGCTTCCACCATTTGTCCTAGGGTTCTATCCGTCCGTTTTTTTGTTTTATTTTTCTTAAAAATATTCTGAGCCATGTGGATGAAAGGCTCTTGGTGCTGCAGCCAGGAGTCAGTGCTGTTCCTCTGAGATGGGAGAGCCAACTTCAGGACACTGGTCCACAAGAGACCTCCCAGCTCCCAGCGACCTCCCAACGACCAGAAAGCTACAGTGCTGGACACCCTATGCCAAACAACTAGAAAGACAGGAATATAACCCCACCCATTAGCAGAGAGGCTGCCTAAAATCATAATAAGTCCACAGACACCCCAAAACACACCAACAGACATGGACCTGCCCACCAGAACGACAAGATCCAGCCTCATCCACCAGAACACAGGCACTAGTCCCCTCCACCAGGAAGCCTACACAACCCACTGAACCAACTTTAGCCACTGGGGACAGACACCAAAAACAACGGGAACTACACACCAGCAGCCTGCAAAAAGACCCCAAACACAGTAAGATAAGCAAAATGAGAAGACAGAAAAACACACAGCAGATGAAGGAGCAAGATAAAAACCCACAAGACCTAACAAATGAAGAGGAAATAGGCAGTCTACCTGGAAAAGAATTCAGAATAATGATAGTAAAGATGATCCAAAATCTTGGAAACAGAAGAGACAAAATGCAAGAAACATTTAACAAGGACGTAGAAGAACTAAAGATGAAACAAGCAATGACGAACAACCCAATAAATGAAATGAAAAGTACTCTAGATGGGATCAATAGCAGAATAACTGAGGCAGAAGAACGGATAAGTGACCTGATAGAAAAAATAGTGGAGATAACTATTGCAGAGCAGAATAAAGAAAAAAGAATGAAAAGAACTAAGGACAGTCTCACAGACCTCTGGGACAACATTAAACACACCAACATTCGAATTATAGGGGTTCCAGAAGTAGAAGAGAAAAAGTAAGGGACTGAGAAAATATTTGAAGAGATTATAGTTGAAAACTTCCCTAATATGGGAAAGGAAATAGTTAATCAAGTCCAGGAAGCACAGAGAGTCCCATACAGGATAAATCCAAGGAGAAATACGCCAAGACACATATTAATCAAGCTGTCAAAAATTAAACACAAAGAAAACATATTAAAAGCAGCAAGGGAAAAACAACAAATAACACACAAGGGAATCCCCATAAGGTTAACAGCTGATCTCTCAGCAGAAACTCTGTAAGCCAGAAGGGACTGGCAGGACATATTGAAAGTGATGAAGGAGAAAAACCTGCAACCAAGATTACTCTACCCAGCAAGGATCTCATTCAGATTTGATGGAGAAATTAAAACCTTTACAGACAAGCAAAAGCTGAGAGAGTTCAGCACCACCAAACCAGCTTTACAACAAATTCTAAAGGAACTTCTCGAGGCAAGAAACACAAGAGAAGGAAAAGACCTACAATAACGAACACAAAACAATTAAAAAATGCTAATATGAACATACATATCGATTATTTCCTTAAATGTAAATGGACTAAATGCTCCCACCAAAAGATACAGACGGACTGAATGGATACAAAAACAAGAGCCATATATATATGCTGTCTACAAGAGACCCACTTCAGACCTAGAGACACATACAGACTGAAAGTGACGGGATAGAAAAAGATATTCCATGCAAATGGAAACCAAAAGAAAGCTGGAGTAGCAATTCTCATATCAGACAAAATAGACTTTAAAATGAAGACTATTAGAAGAGACAAAGAAGGACACTACATAATGATTAAGGGATTGATCCAAGAAGAAGATATAACAATTATAAATATTTATGCACCCAACATAGGAGCACCTCAATAATAAGGCAAATACTAACAGCCATAAAGGGGGAAATCGACAGTAACACATTCATACTAGGGGACTTTAACACCCCATTTTCACCAATGGACAGATCATCCAAAATGAAAATAAATAAGGAAACACAAGCTTTAAATGATACATTAAACAAGAGGGGCTTAATTGATATTTATAGGACATTTCATCCAAAAACAACAGAATACACATTTTTCTCAAGTGCTCATGGAACATTCTCCAGGATAGATCATATCTTGGGTCACAAATCAAGCCGTGGTAAAATTAATAAAATTGAAATTGTATCAAGTATCTTTTCCAACCACAGTGCTATGAGACTAGATATCAATTACAGTAAAAGATCTGTAAAAAATACAAACACATGGAGGCTAAACAATACACTACTTAATAACGAGGTGATCACTGAAGAAATCAAAGAGGAAATCAAAAAATACCTAGAATCAAATGACAATGGAGACACGACGAACCAAAACCTATGGGATGCAGCAAAAGCAGTTCTAAGAGGGAAGTTTATAGCAATACAATCCTACCTTAAGAAACATGAAACTTCTCGAATAAACAACATAACCTTGCACCTAAAGCAATTAGAGAAAGAAGAACAAAAAAACCCCAAAGTTAGCAGAGGAAAGAAATCATAAAAATCAGATCAGAAATAAATGAAAAAGAAATGAAGGAAACGATAGCAAAGATCAATAAAACTAAAAGCTGGTGCTTTGAGAAGATAAACAAAATTGATAAACCATTAGCCAGACTCATCAAGAAAAAAAGGGAGAAGACTCAAATCAATAGAAATAGAAATGAAAAAGAAGAAGTAACAACTGACACTGCAGAAATACAAAAGATCATGAGAGATTACTACAAGCAACTCTATGCCAATAAAATGGACAACCTGGAAGAAATGGACAAATTCTTAGAAATGCACAACGTGCCGAGACTGAATCAGGAACAAATAGAAAATATGAACAGACCAATCACAAGCACTGAAATAGAAACTGTGATTAAAAATCTTCCAACAAACAAAAGCCCAGGACCAGATGGCTTCACAGGTGAATTCTATCAAACATTTAGAGAAGAGCTAACAGCTATCCTTCTCAAACTCTTCCAAAATATAGCAGAGGGAGGAACACTTCCAAACTCATTCTACGAGGCCACCATCACCCTGATACCAAAACCAGACAAGGATGTCACAAAGAAAGAAACTACAGGCCAATATCACTGATGAACATAGATGCAAAAATCCTCAACAAAATACTGGCAAACAGAATTCAACAGCACATTAAAAGGATCATACACCATGATCAAGTGGGGTTTATCCCAGGAATGCAAAGATTCTTCAATATACGCAAATCAATCAACGTGATATACCATATTGACAAACTGAAGGAGAAAAACCATATGATCATCTCAATAGATGCAGAGAAAGCTTTCGACAAAATTCAGCACCCATTTATGATAAAAACCCTGCAGAAAGTAGGCATAGAGGGAACTTTCCTCAACATAATAAAGGCCATATATGACAAGCCCACAGCGACATCGTCCTCAATGGTGAAAAACTGAAAGCATTTCCACTAAGATCAGGAACAAGACAAGGTTGCCCACTCTCACCACTCTTTTATTTTATTTTTTGCAGTATGCGGGCCTCACACTGCTGTGGCCTCTCCCGTTGCAGAGCATAGGCTCCGGACGCACAGGCCCAGCAGCCATGGCTTATGGGCCCAGCCGCTCTGCAGCATGTGGGATCCTCCCGGACTGGGGCACGAACCCACGTCCCCTGCATCGGCAGGCGGACTCTTAACCACTGCGCCACCAGGGAAGCCCCTCACCACTCTTATTCAACATAGTTGTTGGAAGTATTCAACATAGTTTTGGAAGTTCTCAGCAATCAGAGAAGAAAAGGAAATAAAAGGAATCCAAATCAGAAAAGAAAAAGTAAAGCTGTCACTGTTTGCAGATGACATGATACTATACATAGAGAATCCTAAAGATGCTACAAGAAAACTTCTAGAGCTAATCAATGAATTTGTTAAAGTAGCAGGATACAAAATTAATGCACAGAAATCTCTGGCATTCCTATACACTAATGATGAAAAATCCGAAAGTGAAATCAAGAAAACACTCCCATTTACCATTGCAACAAAAAGAATAAAATATCTAGGAATAAACCTACCTAAGGAGAGAAAAGACCTGTATGCAGAAAATTATAAAACACTGATGAAAGAAATTAAAGATGATACAAATAGATGGAGAGATATACCATGTTCTTGGATTGGAAGAATCAACATTGTGAAAATGACTCTACTTCCCAAAGCAATCTACAGATTCAATGCAATCCCTGTCAAACTACCACTGGCATTTTTCACAGAACTAGAACAAAAAATTTCACAATTTGTATGGAAACAAAAAGGACCCCGAATAGCCAAAGCAATCTTGAGAACAAAAAACGGAGCTGGAGGAATCAGGCTCCCTGACTTCAGACTATACTACAAAGCTACAGTAATCAAGACAGTATGGTACTGGCACAAAAACAGAAATATAGATCAATGGAACAGGATAGAAAACCCAGAGATAAACCCACGCACATATGGTCACCTTTTCTTTGATAAAGGAGGCAGGAATGTACAGTGGAGAAAGGAGAACCTCCTCAATAAGTGGTGCTGGGAAAACTGGACAGGTACATGTAAAAGTATGAGATTAGATCACTGCCTAACACCATACACAAAAATAAGCTCAAAATGTATTAAAGACCTAAATGTAAGGCCAGAAACTATCAAACTCTTAGAGGAAAACATAGGCAGAACACTCTATGACATAAATCACAGCAAGATCCTTTTTGACCCACCTCCTAGAGAAATGGAAATAAAACCAAAAATAAACAAATGGGACCTAATGAAACTTCAAAGCTTTTGCACAGCAAAGGAAACCATAAACAAGACCAAAAGACAACCCTCAGAATGGGAGAAAACATTTGCAAATGAAGCAACTGACAGAGGATTAATCTCCAAAATTTACAAGCAGTTCATGCCGCTCAATAACAAAAAAACAACCCAATCCAAAAATGGGCAGAAGACCTAAATAGACATTTCTCCAAAGATATACAGACTGCCAACAAACACATGAAAGAATGCGCAACATCATTGATCATTAGAGAAATGCAAATCAAAACTACAATGAGATATCATCTCACACCAGTCAGAATGGCCATCATCAAAAAATCTAGAAACAATAAATGCTGGAGAGGGTGTGGAGAAAAGGGAACCCTCTTGCACTGCTGGTGGGAATGTAAATTGGTACAGCCACTATTGAGAACAGTATGGAGGTTCCTTAAAAAACTACAAATAGAACTACCATATGACCCAGCAATCCCACTACTGGGCATATACCCTGAGAAAACCATAATTCAAAAAGAGTCATGGGCTTCCCTGGTGGTGCAGTGGTTGAGAATCTGCCTGCCAATGCAGGTGACACAGGTTCGAGCCCTGGTCTGGGAGGATCCCACACGCCGCGGAGCTACTAGGCCAATGAGCCACAACTACTGAGCCTGCGCGTCTGGAGCCTGTGGTCCGAAACAAGAGAGGCCGTGACAGTGAGAGGCCCGCGCACCACAATGAAGAGTGGCCCCCGCTTGCCACAACTAGAGATAGCCCTCGCACAGAAACGAAGATCCAACACAGCAAAAATAAATTAATTAATAATCTCCTACCCCCAACATCTTCTTTAAAAAAAAAGAAAAAAGAGTTATGTACCAAAATGTTCACTGCAGCTCTATTTACCATAGCCAGGAGATGGAAACAACCTAAGTGTCCATCATTGGATGAATGGATAAAGTAGATGTGGCACGTATATACAATGGAATATTACTCAGCCATAAAAAGAAACGACATTGAGCTATTTGTAGTGACGTGGATGGACCTAGAGTCTGTCATACAGCATGAAGTAAGTCAGAAAGAGAAAGACAAATACCGTATGCTAACACATATATATGGAATGTAAGAAAAAAAATGTCATGAAGAACCTAGGGGTAAGACAGGAATAAAGACACAGACTTACTATATAATGGACTTGAGAATATGGGGAGGGGGAAGGGTAAGTTGTGACAAAGCGAGAGAGTGGCATGGGCATATATACATTACCAAACGTAAAATAGATAGCTAGTGGGAAGCAGCCGCATAGCACAGGGAGATCAGCTCCGTGCTATTTGACCACCTTGAGGGGTGGGATAGGGAAGGTGGGAGGGAGGGGGACGCAAGAGGGAAGAGATATGGGAACATATGTATATGTATAACTGATTCACTTTGTTATAAAGCAGAAACTAACACACCATTGTAAAGCAATTATACTCCAATAAAGATGTAAAAAAAAAAAATAAATAAATAAATAAATTGCAAATCACCTGGATTGCTTGCCAAAAAGTCTCCATAGGATACCCCACCTCAACTCCAAATACTTATAATTTAAATTGATGTTACACAAGGATCCTGGCTTTGCTGATAATCTTCTCACCAGATATACACAGGAAACAGACACAGAAGCTGAAATATGACCTATGTGCATAATCACTCAGTTAAACAGAAGAAAATGATTGGTTTCAACACTGAGTAACAATTTATTGACCTGTTGGCTTAAATTCGAGTAAAGATTGAATTTGTATAAATACTCAAAGCCATGTATTTATTAGTAGGCATTGTTATGGGCTTTAGGGAAACTGGTCTAGATATGAACATCTTCCAGATTTATTAATAGGCACAGGTTTGTTTAACTTTTGATGTTTCCTTAGCTTTTAAGATATTTAAGGTTAAGTGTTATAAGGAATTTGAATCCCTGCTGAGATTCTTTTAAATCATTGACTATTATTTTCTCTTATTCTCTGGTTCTCACTCTGTCCCTTCTTGTGTGCACATATTTAAATAAAGAAGAAAAACTCAGGACAATGTTGGATTATTTCAAACAAGGCTCTACTTTGGTATTATTTTTTACCTTAAGGGCCCTCTTTTATTAATTTGTTTTATAAAAATCTCTATTATACAACAAAATGTTATATAAAATACTTAATTTAAGACTATTGTTTTAATATTGGGCTATTTTAAATATTATTTATATTGACTTTTAGTCACACTACATACTCTGAGAGTGAGTTACAGGATACGCCTATTTCTGCGTTTTGCTCTGGAGGTGCAGCATAACACAATTTACAATGAGTCACAACTTAACCAAAAACAGAGCCTCTTTTTTTTCTAATAAAAAGTAAAGCAATGAAAATAATTAAATAAATTAATGCAGAAAGGATATTTCACTGATTTTTTCAACTAGCATTTAAAAATACAATACAGCAAACTTTTACATGAAAAATATAGCTTATTCAAATGTGCAAAATGATTTGATGGAAATGATCAGTAAGCTAAAGAAGAGAATTAACGAAACTGGCTTTTAACTGAAATAACCATTCTACATTATAGCTGTTAATGAAAGAACTGAAATAAGTTGTAGTAAACTGGGATGTCAACTTGTTCTTTAAGTTTGTTCTGCACAGCACTACATAGAACAATACTGAAATATGAGTTAAAAGAAAAAAAATGGACTTAGTTTTAAACTTTTTTTCAAAATTACAATTTACTTGTGAATGTAATTTATAGGGACAAACACACGAAATAATTATTGATAAATTTGTTCGTTTTAATAGTTTAATTTAGTTTTAGTTAAAAGTCTGTTTTCTCTTCAGTGTTTTCACACATCGCAGCAAAAGATTCAGATCTTTATTAACCCAGTGAATTTGCCTGAAAACACGCTTCCTAGGACACAACTGAGTAGAGCTTATGACAGCGATGTAGCTGGAAAAGCAGATGTCTGTCGCTTTCTGCGTAAAACAAAGGATTTTACCATCGACACAAGTAAATTAATTTATATTATTTATTTATTTTAGACATTACTTTTAAGACTCAGAGTTTAAAGAAAAGTAATTAAACCTAAGTGTTATATTAGATTTCTTGGTTAAAACCTGCTGAAGATAGTTATATAAACACTTAATTTCTAGAGAAGCTTCTCATTACTACCCTGCCTCACAATCCCAGCGTTGCCACAAATGTTTCCTGAAAAATTAAAATTTTTGTTTATTAATTTGGCATGAGAGTCACCCCATTCTTTTCAGAGAAAAAAGTGTTCTTTGAGTAATAAGAAAGATGATCCAGAATACATGTTTTTGTATTAATTTCAAGAAAAATAATTTAAAAAATTCTGGCTAAATGAATAGAAAAGTTTCTGAAAAAAAGAATAAATTATTCACTTAAGGCAGGGAATATGTGCTGTGCTGTGTTCCCCATAGCACCCTGTGCCTCAGCAGGTGGCTTGCACAGTAGGTCCTCAGTAAGTTCAAAGAAAAAGTGGAGCAGTGTCTCTCAGTTAAAACCCAAATTCAAAAAAAACTTTGTTTTCAAAATCATAACTGAACCAGGGTCAATCACAGATACAAATGATATTTCTGAATTCCTCTGAAATAGGGTCCATTTATTTTCTTACCAGGATGCTCTTGACTCAGGTTATGATTTCTATAGTTAAGCACAAATTCCACTTAAATTCCTTATTTCTCATATCCCTGTTATCCTTGGTAATTGCCTAAGATGAAAGCTCCTGCAAATATGTGTTTATCCTCTTTTCCTTTTCTATTCTCATCTCCATACTGCTCCAGGTTTCCTCTCCCCTAATCTAACCTCACACTCTTCTTGCATTCTCACACCTTTCAGTTATGGATTGTGAAATCCCCATTATGTGGCAAACAAACAAACAAATAAATCTCTTTTAAAATTTCTTTTGTGACATTTCTCTACCTCTTGCTTTAACTGAAATATTGTCCTGTGGGACAACCACAGCATGCCTCAAGCTGATGTTACTCATTCACCCACACATCTCATATCCCTGGGTCAGGAAGAGGGAAGTCAGCATTCTTCTCACTCCCCAAACCAATCCCTGACCATTACTCCAGTTCTCTTTAGAAACTTCCCTTGCTCATTTGGAGCTCAGGATATTTGGCTCATTACCAAATATACTAATCACTCTTCCTCAAGCCCTGGGGACTTGAATATATCACTCAGTGTTTCTCCCTATATCAAGTCCTGCCACCATCTCTTAGGTTACTTCAATATTCACATTATGGCCCATCCAGCACCCCACGAGCTCAGTCCCTCTACATTATCTAGTGTAAATCCTGGTACCTAAATTCTTGTGACTTTAACATTTACTTCCATCCACACACTCCTGTGGCCACAGCCAGGACTTCATTAGCATCTAGAACAATTCCACTTCTGCACTCTTAATCCCAGACATCTCGCTCCTACATTCTTTTCACCTCTTTTACTCAGTTATCCCTACTACTATACTGTTTTGTCAACATCACCAGGGTTACACATCCACTGGTTGATTTTCTCTCAATTATTCATCTCTTCTCTTTACTTCCCTATCTAGCATTATGACGCACCTTTCAACCCCTCCGTGATAATATCCTCAGATAACTTGCCTTGTTGTTCTTCTATAACTTTTACTCAGGAAAACTCAATATGAGATAAATACAATAGTTGATATTTCCTGCTACATCTGGGCTAATGAGTATTGTTAGAGAAAATCACATGAGCTGGCATATTAACCCTAAATTTTACTTATCTCATTATACTTTCTGGTAATCCTTCAAAATTTCTCTACTTAAATGTTTCTTTCATTGCCAACTTGGCTATTTAAAATTTTCTCCAGTCTCATCTCAAATCTCCTACCTCTTTCCTCTTATCAGATGAATTCAACTTATGTATTTGAGGAAAAATATAGGCCATGAAGAGGGAATTTCCTTCTGTTGTTATATGTAGACAGTTGGTTCTTTGCAACCTATTCCTTCTTTCTGCTCTCTTGTCATAAAGGAAGATGTATGCTTTATTCCATCTACTTCCATTCCCTTCAACTTTATTCTGAATTCTATTTTTTACCCTCTTCAGACATCTTGCTATGCTGTTTATACCTTTTTTCTTACATTTTTTCTTCTTTTTTGCTGCTTTCATTAACTATTAAGTTTTCAGTAGTCTCTTAAGCCTCGCCTATGTTAATAAAATTCACTCCTGACTGATGTCTCTTTCCTTTGTCTTCCTTCTGACCTTTTATAGAATGTCTCACTTCTCCTCTAACTGGCCAAACATCTTTAAAGAATTCTTTACACCACTTTTTCCACTCCTGAAACTCCATTTATTCTTGAACAAAGTTCAGTATAAGTACTGACAAATCACAGCACCAAGATATGCACCATACATAGGAATCTTATTTATTGTTAAATACAATACCATATTTTGGCCCTCATCTCATATAATCTCCCTTTAGCATTTAGAACATTTAGTAACCTTCCATACTTTTTAAACACTCTCATCCTTTGATTCCTATGACACTATATTCTACTGGTTTTCCCCATCTCTGTGATTCTCCTTGTCATCGTCCTGCCTCTCCAACTCCCCGCTCTTCCTTCATGTTCTTCTTTTCTGACATACCTTCTTCCTCTATTTATTCTGTCCATGTGTGTGTTTTTCAGGGCTATTTAGGTTTCCGTTCCTTCATACTGTTCATATTCTACCCGAGCAATCTTATCTATCTCTTGGCTACAATTACAAAACATGTTCTGATGATTGCCAAATATATACACAAACTCAAACACTGTGACTAAACACCAGACCAATACATCTACTTTACTGAAATATTCACAAGAAGATGTGGCACATATATACAATGGAATATTACTCAGCCATAAAAAGAAACGAAATTGAGTTATCTGTAGTGAGGTGGATGGACCTAGAGTCTGTCATACAGAGTGAAGTAAGTCAGAAAGAGAAACACAATTAATATTAAATTTAGTTATTCAAATCTGGACTGGTTATTTTTTCCCCAAATCTACTTTTACTTAAACTTTTGTGTTAAAGTAACCTAGGGGGCAGAAGGAGCCAAGCACTGCTGTATAGAATCCTCAATCCCCTAATTACCATCGAGTATTTTGCAGGACATCAAAAACACCCTCATGTGTGATAAATTTGTTGCCAACTATCTTTCAAAAAACTGTGTGATAGGCATGACTTATTGACTCATTTTGCCACAACTTCCACCTCTGACCAATCACCAAAATATACAGATTTTAAATCTCTGGTATATTCATCCCATTCCTATTATCGCTATCTCAAGTTACTTCCCCATTACCTTTCCTCTAGACTTGTGCATCTACCTCCTCATTTGTCTTCTTGTCTCCAGACCTCTTCCACAATTTTCCCTTCACTGACTTGGTAATGTTATTAAAGTACAAATAGAACACTATAATTATTTGATATCTATCTATCTATCATTTATCATCTATCAATGTCATCCGACTTAAAACTGACAGCTTCCAATTCCCTCACAGTAAAATCCAAACTCTTTAAACTGACATACAAATCTCTTTAAGATGTGGTTCCTGTTTATTTCTCCAGATTCAAAAGGAAACACCCTCCATTACATGCTATGTATTTTAGTCAAAATATACATCTCCTAAGGCAAAACTATCTTCTGCCTGTGGGCCTTTGCACATATCACGTCTTTTTCCTTCTTTATTCCCCTTCATGTGACCAACCCCTTCCCATCTTTCAGGCATTAGTTAAGAAATAATTCCCTCCAAGAAGAAATTTGAGTATCCATCCTGATCCCAACGTTTGGTAAAATGCCCTTCTTATGTATTTTTACATCACTCTTCAGCAATTTTATTTCCCTGGTTGAATCTCTTAACACAAGGCCTATTCCTGATTCCGTTTTTTTCCCTCTTGATTTTATCTCTATGAATGTTCCTACACCAACAGACTCTTGGTTGTATTTCTAATTATTCACCCAACTCTTTAAGCCTGTATGCCTCTTATTTCAATTTTCTGGTGCTGCATAATAAATCACTCAAAAATACAGTTGCTTCAGACAACACTGAGTTTTGTTTCTCATAATTCTGTGGGTTGGCTGAATGACTCATCTGCTATTTTGCCTGGGTTCACTCATATGACTGAATTCCAAAGGTGTGTTCATGTCTATTCCAAAATAAAAAACATGTTAACCTCTGAAACCTAGTCTAACAACCAGTCCCTAGATGAATCCAACTGATTAAATTGAACCACAAATTGTTTGACACATCAGTACTGATACTGGAACTCTTTCTCCTTTGTATCCTTCATGCCAAAATAAGGGGTAAAAAAATCTTTCTTGGGCTAGGGGGATTGCGGAGAATAACAGAATTATTATTTTAGTTTTAGTTCCATTAGTATGGCTGTAAGAGACTTCTTAGGAGACATTATAATAAACAACCACTCAATGGTTAAACCTATTAATATTCCCTCTAGGTTTGATCCACCACCACACTTTGAGACTTATTGTCCTATTTGGAAGGGATATGTAACCTCTACTTCAATTTGAAAGAAGTTCTGCATTGGGTTATTCTTGTTTCTTCTTATGATCTAATTTTGCTTGACTCATTATTCCATAAAATTGAAAACGAAAATACAAAAACTTGAAGGAAATTAATTTGTTATGGACTGAATCTTTATAATATTTCTCCCTCTAATTCAACAGCCTTAGTGACTCAGGGCTTTCTAAGAATATCCCCAATATTTCATTCACTTTAAAAGACATTCTTTGTTAAAAATGATGACAATTTCTTAAAAATGCCCAGATTTAATGGAACTAATCTTTCCCACTATAACAAAATATTTTTAAATATAGTTTTTATTAGTGTCTGTGTTTTCCTTCCCTTCATCCATACTTTATTTTCTTGTCTTCACTTAATACAGCTAATTATTTTACACCCAGGTCTTAGGCTAGCCCAGAAGGGAATTAGTTGCTGTTGAACTTAGTAGCATATAAAAATACCTTTTCAGAGGCAGTATGCCTTCTTTGACAACAAGGACATCTTCTTGATAAAGTTTACCTTGGTGCCAGATCAAAATTATACCAAGCCTATTTTATGATTTTTGGTAAACTCATAATAACTAATGAGGTTGGATATAAACAAACAAAAAAGTTTTTTTTCTGTTAACAAAAAATAGACACGTATTGTAATCACAATACAATCTCCAGGACTGATGTTCCCTGTAATCTTTGGGAATAATTTTCAATGAAAATGTTTGAAAGCAAAATGCAGTTCAATAAAAACAGAAGTCTGAATTGTGAAACACTTTGAAAAGAAAATAAGTCAACTATTAGTGTTTGCTATTTCGTTTCATGTTTTAAATCTTATCTTTGTGAGGTAGTGAAAAAATAAAAATTGGGACACTTACACTCCTGCTTTTTTCGTTTCCTTCAATTAAAGATTCATGCCATGCTTGTTAATTGTGTGACTTTGGGTAGATGACATCATTTCCCACTTAGGTTCTTTATAAAATAGAGGAGTTAAAATATGAAATTCTAAAATCATTCAAAAGATATGTTTCTATATGCTTATGGTAATTATAATTTATGGATTATCTCTTAACTAGGTTCTGGTGTAATCATCTACCAAAATTTTAAATTATTAAACTGATCCCAGAAGGTTTCTACTAATAATTGATACTGAAGGTCTCTCAAGACATGTTTTGACCGTTAATATCACTGATGTTCCGGAACCTCTGTGCTGTACTGCTGATCCACAGTTTTCTTCAGGTACAGGTATGATCATTTCTTATGGTTTACTTTCAACAGCTATATATAATGAAAGATGCCAGGCATGTTTCTCCAGTCGGATATGTTCAGTGATTTTTTTATTATGTAAATATGCAAAAACATGTGCAGATATACATGTATATAAGAAAACATATAACCTCTCTATGGAATAGTCTGGAAAAAATGTTTACCATGTAGAAATTCTCACTTCTCAGTTAAGAGGTTAGAAAGCAAATACATTAAAAACAGCAACAGAGGGGCTTCCCTGGTGGCGCAGTGGTTGACAGTCTGCCTGCTGATGCAGGGGACACGGGTTCATGCCCCAGTCCGGGAAGATCCCACATGCTGCGGAGCGGCTAGGCCCGTGAGCCATGGCCGCTGAGCCTGCGCGTCCGGAGCCTGTGCTCCGCAACGGGAGAGGCCACAACAGTGAGAGGCAAAAAAACCCAAAAAAACAGCAACAGAGATTCTTAAAAAGATTTACTACAAGAAAAATGAGGCAGGAGAGAAAAAAATCAATAAATAAAAGGGCTTGACAACGTAATACTTAAATTTAAACCCTTATTTGTGAAAATGCCTCAAAGAATAATTTATTTTTAAAACCCTTAAGGTTCAAAGGGTATTTTCATATTACAAAAGCAAATAATGTGTGTGTGTGTTTGTGTATAAGGGCTGACCAAGTTAGACATAGGGAAGCTTTCTCTAAAGAACTGACAATTTACTTTAGATCCAAACTCTGATATAAGTAAATAAACAAGAGAGGGAAGAGTATCTTCATGTCAAAGGAATTGTATGTACAAACGCCTTGAGACAATATAGAACAAGGTAAGAAGAACTGAAAATCTAGTGACTGAAATGGAGAGATCACTAAGCAATATGACACAAAATGAATACTGAAAAGTAATACAGGTATTTTAAGAGTGCTGATCTTTGCCCTAAGGGCAGTGGGAATCCTTTGAAATATTATAAGCAAGTAGGTGTTTTAAATAGATACATCTGGTTGGGTGGAGAGAAATATTTGAAGGGGACAAAGGTAGAAGAGGTGTCAACAGATGCTGTGAAGGGTCAGAGTAAATATGTTGGGTTTTGAAGTCCAAAAGGCAAGATCAAAAATATTACTTATGTAGTACTCATATAACAATGGAGGAAGCAAATTTCTATATTTTATTGAGAAATAAATTTTTAAAATATAATAATACTAAAAATTGGTTATAATTTTTAATACAAGTATACTAGTGAGAAGAATGGACATTCCTTTTTGGGAGGATAGAATTTCCTTTTAATGGTTGGAGGGGCTAAATAACTCAACATCAGTGAGTGGTTTTCCTTGCTTGGATAACAAATGAGCCACTCAGAATCTTATTTTGGTTGCAGCTTCATTCTGATTTATTTTTGTGAATAAAATCTGTCATCATGGGGTATTTTGTTATACATTTACCATTTTTTCTGACCATTGTTTTCCTGTCAAAACGGAATATAGTGATGAATGCTTAGTCTTCTTTTATACAGCATATTCCTTTATCAGCTATAATGCTTCTGTATAATAAGCATGATGCTTTGCAACATCTGCCGTGCCTTAAAAAAATCCACACTCCATCATACCTTAAAAGTGTGGCATTCAAAGTCCACATTTCTTTTCTTTTCTTACTTGGCCATGATGGGTAGGCATGGTAACAAAAAATAACATGGTGCTTGGAATGCTATTGTAACTGGATTACTGCAATTTATACTACGTGAAGTGATGAGAGCATCATCTATGGTCTCTATCTCTGTTATCAAATCTGCCAGCATAGCAAGAATGCAGCAATAGACGATGCAGAAACAAGTGGGTGTGTAAGTGTTCTGTTAATACTTGATAAACACTGAAATTTAAATTTCATGTGTCACAAAATATTAGTCTTTCTTTTGATTTTTTTAAACCAATTTAAACGTGCAAAAACCATTCTTTGATCGGAAGACCATATAAAAACAGGCAGCAGTGTAGATTTGACTCGTGGGCAGTAGTTTGAAGACCCATGGAGTAGAGAGAGGAAGGCCAGTTATCAAGTTATTTCAGACTAGAAATGGTATAGTTTGGCCAAGGAAGGTGACAGAGATAAAAATAAAAAGACATTCTTGAGATATTTAAATGGTAAATGAATCTGGTATTGAATTAACTATAAAGGAAGAGGAGAACTCTGAGGTTTATGATTTGCATAACTGGTTTGGAGATTCTCAGTTAGGATAGGAAAATCTAGAAATAGACCAAATTTGCAGGGAAAAATTATGAGTTCACTTTTGAACATTTCATGCTTCATATGCTTTTGTTATATCAAAGGAGAGATTTAAATAAGCAGTGGAACTCACAGGTCTTGCCTAGGTCTATACATGTTTTGTAATTGAAAACGCGAACTTGGATGAGATTACTCAGCTAGAGAATAGAGAATTAGAAGAAAGGAGAGCATAGGGCCAAACCCTGAGGAACTCCTACACTTAATTATGTAGGGAAGAAGCTCAGCCTGCCAAGGACAGCAAGGAGCAGCTCAAGTGGTGGTAGAAAAAAGAGAAAGTTGTACCCTGAATGGCAAAGGGAGAGAGTGTTGAAAGAGAGTGCTAGTGGTTAGTAGACTTGAATTCCACAATCAAGTAAGATGATGTTAAAATGTCCATTTAGTTAGTGATACGGGGATAATGAAACCTAATGAACCTACTGAGAACTGTTTTATTGGTATTATAAGGGGAGGAAGCCAGAACAGAGCAGAATTAGGAGATTGTGAAAATAAAAACCATGTTTTAGAAATCTGCATATGAAACTGGAGAGAAGGCAGTGGGAGAACTATTTTGGATTGAAAGCTTTGTCTGGTGCATTTGGTTTTAAAGGGAGACACCTGAGTAATTTTACAAAAAAGTGGGGATAATTCATTAACTTGGTGATTGAAGATACATGAAAGAGAAAGTAAAGAGAGATGGGATCAAAGCCCAGGCAGAATTAATCAATCTAATCTGCTCATCTCAAAAATTTATATGTCTGTATTTACATTTTCAATTTATTTTCATACTTAACAAATTCAAAATGCCTTGAAGCTTTGACTTTTCTTTCAGACTAGTAGCTCTAATCTCTGAAAAACAAGTAGTGAATTGAAGGTCCCAGTTTATTTGGTTGTGTGCCTGACAGAAATTTTCTTTATAATTCCAATTAAAATATAGTATTTTGAAAACACACTGTCATCCCTTGATTTAACACCCCACTTATATCAATGGGCAGATCTACCAGACAGAAAATCAATAAGGAAACACTGGCCTTAAATGACACATTTGTGAAGATAAATTTAATAGATACATACAGAACATTCTATCCCAAAGCAGCAGAATACACATTCTTTTCACATGCACATGGGACATTCTCCAGGATGTGTCCATCAACAGAGGAATGGATAAAGAAATTGTGGTACACACATACAATGGAATATTACTCAGCCATAAAAAAGAATGAAATAGGGCTTCCCTGGTGGCACAGTGGTTGACAGTCCGCCTGCTGATGCAGGGGACACGGGTTCGTGCCCCAGTCTGGGATGATCCCACGTGCCGCAGAGCGGCTTAGCCTGTGAGCCATGGCCGCTGAGCCTGCGCGTCCAGAGCCTGTGCTCCGCAACGGGAGAGGCCACAACAGTGGGAGGCCCGTGTACCGCAAAAAAAAAAAAAAAAAAAAAAAAAAAAAGAACGAAATAATGCCATTTGCAGTGACATGGATGATGGACCTAGAGATTGTCATACTGAGTGAAGTAAGCTAGACAGAGAAAGACAAAAATCATATGATATCACTTATATGTGGAATATTAAAAGAAATGGTATAAATGAACCTATTTACAAAACAGAGAGTCACAGATGTAGAAAACAAACTTACAGTTGCCAAGGGGGAAAGGGTGGAGGAGGGATAAGTTGGGAGACTGGGATTGACATATACACACTACTATATATAAAATAGATAATAAGAACCTACTGTATAGCACTCTACTCAATACTCTGTAATGACTTATATGGGAAAAGAATCTAAAAAAGAGTGGATATATGTATATGTATAACTGATTCACTTTGCTGTACAGCAGAAACTAACATAACATTGTAAATTAACTATACTCCAATAAAAATTAATTAATAAAAAAAACACATGTTCAATAATGATATTGGCTATGGATGTGAATAAGTAACCTGAATCCTTTCATAGTTTTTTCTTCCTTTCTCTCTTGATCAATGGGTAAGACTCTAGATAATCTCTCCCAAGCTCTCCTGGGCTCTTAGCCCTCTTCTGTGTCACACTGAGGGCCCTTGAGTCCTTTCTGTTTTCCATTCCCAGTGCTGGCTCTGTCCAGAATGTGAGGTGGTCAAAGGTGTGCACTCAAGGATTACAGACTAGGGTGGTAGCTAAAGGAGACTGCAGGTTATTTAGAAGTTGTTGGTTAATATTTGAAAAGCTGTAACAAGTATTTTGTCTGATATGAGAACTTAATGGCTCTTCAGGAACCATGCCAGGTTTGAGTTTCCCAGGCAGTTTTTCCAAAGGTACTGAAAATTTTAGAGCAGGGCCTATTGATTTGCAATGATATTTTTCTGTAAGAGAAAAAGCAAGCCTCAACTGTGTAAACATCAAAGAGAAATCAAATAAGATTGACAGTGAGTATTAATTGGGTCTGTCAGCATGGAGGCTTTTGATGACTTTTTGGAAAAAAATTTAGTGTTTGTAGTGGGGAAGAACCTCTAGTAGAGTAGACTAAAGACTGAGTGGGAGGTGAAGAAATATACAAAACTCTAGTAGAGAGACAGGGCCATAGTTAAAGTGAGCTTAGGGTTAGGGAGATTGTTCTAATGGATGAGATTTGAGCATGTTCAAATGGTAATACAAAGTAGACAGTAGTGAGGGAGTATTTGAAAGTGGGAGATAGAGTTAAGTTCCAGAGAAAGTAGAAGGGGAAACACCTCCCAGTGGACATGGATTCTCATTAATAACAAGCAGTTTGCTCCTTTGACTATAAAGGGAGGGAAAATGGTGCAGATGTAAGCGGAACTATAGATCTTAAAAGAAAAAGTGAGCTATTACTAGTCTAGTGGTTTCTCCTTACTCTGTGTTATAAGAAGAGAGATCTTCTATGGGAAGTAAGACAGATGGGAAGGAGTAACAGGTTTGGGGCAAAAAGCCGAAGTTTGAAATAATTTTTGTAGAAAGGTGAAGAATAAATAGAACAGGACTTGCTTAACAGCATTGAGGGACAAATACACTTTTTCCTCTATTAATTTTCTTTGCAATTAATAGTTCAGGTTTATACATATGAAGTATCACAGAATCTGACTTTTGTCTAAATGTTGAAGAATTTAAAAAACCTTTTAAGTTCAGTTTTCTGATTGAGTCAAAGACAAGTATATAGATGCCAGTATTTGAGTCAAAGACAGGTATATAGACGCCAGTATATCTCTAGCACACATTTTACTTAATTCATTGTTCAGTTTAAAAGTATTTATTATATCTTAAAATCAGTTTTGTTTTTAATATTTACTTGCCCTTAAGAAAAAAAAATTGGGGATTTGGAACTTGCTTTTTTTCATTATGTATTTCCCTACAGTACTAAGCATGGTACTTTCAACATAATAGAATTTTCAGGGTTTTTCTTTTACATTTTGACTTACTCTTTCTGACAGCTATTTTACATCAGCCTTAGGCCTGTAGTTTGCTTTATCTTTTACTCTTACCAAAAACTTTTCTGCTTCATCCTTTGCTAGACACGAAGCCTCATGGTGGGATGAAAACTTGAGATATTATTTGCCAGGATTTGTTAAATTTGTTTCTTTTGGTTTTTAAAAAATTTACTTAAAGTTATTATGAATTTTGGTCATGTTCTATCTTCAAGTTATGCTGAGGGCAGGATTTTGTGTAATTTTATTTCTGCCTGCTTTCTGTATTGCTTTTGGAGAAAATATTGGGAGATATGCTTTAAGGCAGCCACCATTATTTTATTATCTCACTATCTTCACCTACACTGACATTTTCTGGTCACTCACTTTAAATGTAATTACATTAGAAAAACAAAGATCAATTAAATTTAGTTGGGTAATCTGTTAAAATTTAAATTTATTAAGATGTATAAATTTGGTCCATAAATGTATGTGTGTAAGAAATAGAAGATTTTAAAGTGCCTGATTACACAGCTTGTGTTACTCTATTTCAAACTCATACGTATGGATTGTAACAAAACACACACACACACACACACACACACACGGCACAGAAAACATCAGAGAACAAATAAAACAATTAACCTGAGTCTTTCCTTAGGTCACTCCATCCATGTTGCATTGTAGTTTGCGTTTTTTTTACCCATGGTCAAGGGTATGGGGAGATTTTAGAAGGTGTGTGAAAGATGGAGGTCAATCACAGATGTCCACAAATGTGTGTCTGTAAGAAAGAGTTCCTCCACGCATAGCCCCATCAGGTCTAGAAACTGGAGTACAGGAATCTATTTTGAGGTTACTTGGCTGGCTTCTCCTGGGGCAATCTGTCAGCATATATGTCATGCTCTTTTTGTTTAGGCTATAGTTGCCATAGACAGTGCTAGGAAGTAAGGAAAAGCACTCTCTAGGAGCAGGAAAGATGGCAGGAAGCCAAAGGGAAAAATACAAAAATAGATCGCTATCTTAAAATATTATCCCAGGCCTACCATCCAATCTACAATTAGTTTTCTTCTGTTTTTATTATATAAAGAACTAATGAAAGCATCATATATGTTAATTTTTGATACATGTTGATTTTTACTTCACAGCTACCTTAGAAATTGATGAGGACTATCCATTATATCAGTCAATTTATAGAGTGACAGCCACAGATGAGGGCTCTTTAATGGTAATGTACTGATGGTAGGTGGTGATCATTGTGTCAGACACATATATCGCTTTGGCATGCACTAGAATGGCAGACACATACGTAGCCAAGGTAACATGGGATATAAGTCTTACAGATGAATTTGAAACTAATCCGGTAGGAAAGAAGAACAATTTCTGATATTTCCATGAGAAAAATAAGGAAAGCATTGTTGGGAAGATTTTTCTGAGTACAGTGCTATGCTATGGAGATATTTTTCAAGAGTGGTTAATATATTTAATTTGATAATTAAAGAAAGCATAATGAAGCTGACAACCACTCTAATGCGATATTCGTGTTAATGTTGGAAATAGCATTTTTATAAGAAATTTTCTTAATGAGTATAAGAAAATTATACAACTTCTAATGGAGGTGGGCAACTGCAAGAAAGACATCAATGCTGAGCTGAAACTGGGGCTTTGTCTTTTGGATTCTATTCAGAACTGTTCCACTTGGCTAGCTATTTCAATGTCACATGTGAATGTGATTACATTTTTTTGATGTTTCAGTATCCTAATTACTAGATATCTAACTATAAGAGACTTGCTTTTCTCATAATTGATTCATGATTGTAAAGTCTCTTAGAGATTTGGCAAAATAAAAAGAACCCATAAAGCTCTAAATGGAGAATTTAGCAGTACATTGGACTACAAAAGTCAGCATGCTTTCTCTGCAGCTGTGCTTTTTAAACATGTATTGAAAGAGTTTACTTCTAATTTGGTAATTCACAGTATGAAGTAAGGAGCACTGTATGGGGGTGAAGTAATGGCGCTTCAGGTAACTTGGGTCAAGTTAGGAATTTACCACTAACTAGCGGAGTAATCCTGGGGAAGTCACTTAATCCCTCTCGCCCTTGATTTCCAGTTAACCTCCAGTGATACATGGGCTGTTGTCAAGGTACTCAAAATCCCCACTCAAAAATACTTTGTTGTAGACCAGCCAGCATGCAATTTGTATGAAATTGTTAAGAAATATGAGACTTTTCCTAATAGATGATGTCTTTCCAATAGGTTAAAAAATAACCTATGGTAAAAAAAAAAAACAAAAAAAAAACCTATGGTCCCGCTGAAAATAGTTATTACCAGTTCTGTCATTTGCAGGAAAAAAGCGCAGCAGGTGTGTTTTAAAATTTAGTGTTTTGGGAAATAGTTACATTGCTAAAGGCTTGATCCTTATCAAATTAAAAAAATATGCAGTTATAATTGAACTTTAATCAAATTTTACCTCATTTCAAACTACATTTTTTTCAGATACTTTTGAGAATGATTTATCTACTCTCACCTCTTCTCAAACATGGTGGAAAATAAATAAAAAGTGCAATCAAGAAGTAAGATAAATTATAAACTGTATTCAACTGTATTAATATTTGTAATTGGTTTATATCATTATAATTCTTATTTTGTTTCTAAAAACTCAAACAGTGACAGTGAGTTTATTTTGTACATTCTTTCAGAGATGTATTAATTTGCAGAACCAAATCTAATTTTAAAAAAAAATTCTCTTAAAGGAATGTGTATAGTGTTATGCAGCTCTGTAAAAATATAGCAAATCTTTTGGTTGTGTTAATAAGCTAAACAACTCTTACTTTTCCTGTATTCTACATCAGTATATTTCAATGGTTTTAATACAGGCTTAGATAATAAAGAAAGAGAGAAATTAATCAATGTAAAAATAAAGAACTTTCTATATATTTGCTCCATTATTGTATCTGAATGATCTTCCAAATACATTTTCATTTATTTTAGTGCGATTAATGTATGCTTTATTTTTCTAGTACTCCATTGAGACACAGTTATCTGGACCAAAGAAAGGAGCCAATTCTTTTGGAGTGGATTCTGTAAGTGGCATGGTTAGTGTGAGAGGCAATGATCCCTTGGGCTTTGAGGCTGGATATCATGTAGTTAATATATTTATTTATTATTCTGCAAAGAATGACAAGAATCTTTCATAACTGAACTCTGCCTGAAAGATTAAACAGATTATTATTTTAAAGGAAGAGTAATATTTTGTGATTCATTAATGAGGATTAGTGCAGTTAACCAAATATCTAGAACCAGTCTTGGTGGATATCAAAACATAGAGATCATGTCTTAACTTTTTAGATCTATCTAAAGAAGTTTCAGAAAAAAAAGACTTTTAAGTAGCTTTCTAATTAGGGAAAACTAAATCATTAAATTTAAAAAATTTCTGAACATCACATGGGAAGAAATTTAAAACAGTCAAGTTGTGGTATTGAAACAATTTATACTCTGCCCTACTTAGAATGACAAAACACATAGGTAGCCAAGGTAAGATGGGGTATAAGCCTTTCAGATGAATTTGAAACTAATGAGGCAGGGAAAAAGAACAATTTCTGATATTTCCATGAAAGAAAGAAGGAAAGCATTGTTGGGAAGATTTTTCTCAGTAGAGAATGACATGTTAGTAGGAACAATGATTGGAAAGAAAACAACTACAGGGCTATTGAGATAACCTGTGCACACAGAAATGGAGTGTGAAATTTAAGAAATAAAGGGATAAATTATTATTATTACTGGCATTGGTAAAACATTTCCATTTTCAGAAATCCTCCACATGTATTATTTCAATAAGGTGGTTGAGAAAATAGTCATTAGAGAGCAAATGCAAGAATTTATAGAAAAAATAGAGGATGTGCTGCTGAATAGATATTTAGGAGAAGGAGTATTTATAACTAAAGACGATCTCAGCCTTCTAGCCTAAAAGAACATAAAGGGTAGAAGAAAGCCAATGACTTCTATTTCAATTTCAATCTGGAAATGTTAAATGTCACAGAATGGGGAAGAAGCCAATGATACATATCTTTTAAGCAATTTGAGTGTTAGGACTACAATGTGAGGTTAATATGAGCTTAAAATTAAAATTAGGTGGGAAAAATGGAGATTGTGCCTATCAGCTACCTACGTATTTAAGCAGTTCAGCTCCATACTTGTGCCCATTCCCTGCCTCACTTCCCTTGCTTACCTTGACTCACACATTCAACCAAACTTGGTAAGTCCTTTAAGACTTACTTACTTCATCTTTCTACTACATAGCTAACCTATAAATTTTATGACATTTTATAAAAGAAACTTAAATATGCTCATTGTCAGCCCCTCACTCAGCACAGGTTCTTGTACATTGTAAGGGCTTTCTTAACATCTGCTTAAAAACGTTTTAGTGGATACCTTACTGTCTCAGGGTGTTTTTTTCTTTTCAGAAGGACACTTACTGATATGTCTGAATAAATAATATTTAAAGGGTAAGATGTGTGACAGGATGATGGGGAAAATATTTGAGATCAGATGACATTCTAAACTCTTTTCAGAAATTACCTCCTGTTCTGATCGCAAAGAGTAATTCATGGTCCTGTTTCCAGGGGTTAGCATTAAACAGTCTGCTTTGTGAATGGTTTCAGTGAATTGTACTTTCAGTTAATAATTGAATCTGTAATTCATTCATTTTTTTGTTCAATTTAGTCTATATTTAGGCATGCAGCCAAGCTACACAGACCTTTGAGACTTAATGGCAAATGACATGAAGCTATTTTGAAATATACAACTAATCTAGTTAACTAAGAAAGCACTTATATTTCTTCAGTTGCCTAGAAGACAATTAAAACACTATATTTAATTGGAGAACACTACAACAACAAAAAAACCTAACAGGAGACATATTATAAAGATACACATGTATTACTAAATAGTATATTGTAAAGTTTTTTAAAAAAACTCTTTTCCAGGTTTTCCAGCTTACACTGAGAGCAACAGATACAACAGGTCTATTCTGTCAAGGGACACTAATTATCATGATTAGAAACATAAATGATGAGAAGCCTCAATCTGAGTAAGCATATTTAAAGTGTAATCATAGAGAATGGCTAACTAAACTTTTCACACATACTGTAAATAATAATAATAAAGATTATATAGCTACATAAAAATATTTTATTGTTATATTAAAATATATTACTATATACATAAGTGATACATATGCTGATAGAAAGTAAAATATATGTCAGAAAATATTGGTAAACAAATATAGAAGTGACCAATATCATAATATGATATGGTGAAAAGATTTTTGTGTGTCTTTTTGTTTTCTTCCCCAAAGGTTTTGTAAAGTTGTGTTGCTTTTAAATAAATATATTAATTTTAAACAATGGGAAAAGTAGACCTTAAAATGTAGTTTAAGGTGTTTAATTTAAATTACTTTACTTCCATACTCTGAGATATAATTGTAGCATTCAAAAACATTTTCAGATTACGACTGTCTGTTAGATGTTTTTCTATACTTCAAAATGTAATAATCAAATACATTACTACAATCTAAGAAAAATTAAATACTACTTAGATTGATGAAGAGAAAAAGAAAGATTGTAGTATTCAAATTATTTTCCTTCCACCCCTAAGTTATATCTTGACAGATAACTAAGGAGAGTAACATTGTTTGAATCCCCAAATTCATTTTTATATTATCTGAACAAGAGAAGCAAATACGGAGCTTAGTTTTTCTCCTATTTCTGGGGATAGTTACTCTACCTGTCCTACTACATTTGTGGTAGAGGTGCTGCCAACTTCTTAAAATAATTTTTTGTCGCCTGCATGCCTACTATAAGCATAAACTTATTGCCTTTATTTATTTAGTAGAATTCAATGCTAGATAATATAAGCAATACCAAAATAACTAAAATATTGGTATGGCCCCCAAATATTGTTTTCACTTCTTAAGAGACATAGTGTGTTAAATTACAATTAATGAAACAGAAAAGGAAATGATTCAAAGTGGTCCAGAATGTAAATACTGTGAGTTATATTATATTATGGTATAAAGGAGAAACCACACTGTAAAGGAGAAACCACGTTAGATTGTGGTGGCCAAGAAGGTTGCTCAGAGGAATGGGCTCACCCACTCACCTTCCTTTTCCTTTAACTTCCTTGAACCTGTCTCCCAAGCCCAGATTTAGCCTGTCCTTCCCTTTAAAATGTGTAGCAAAGTTATGGTATCTATCACACAGCACTATAGTTATTTATATCTGTGTTCACTTCTAGCAGTGAGATCTAAAGAGCAGAAGCCAGCTGATTCTTATGCATATAAACTGGAATAACATACTGTAGGTTACTGATAAATGTCTGATGCTTGAATGGAAGGTTGAATAAGAAAGAAATTTAAGTTTCAGCAATGTTCTGGAAATTGATCAGGGACTTGAAATATACTTTAAAGAGATGAACAATAAATTTAAAATAAATGTCCTGATAACTTGGTTGTCCAAACTTGTCCAAAGTTATGACTTTGGCCAGCATTTCATCATACCAGATAAGATGAAAATGAATATATTTAATCCCTTATGTTCAATTGCCAACTATTCCATACATTTGGTATTTAGAATAATAGAGGTGCACTATTTCATTCTGTTTTCCAGTTTTCATCTCTTTGATGTTATGCTATCTTTCATGTCTCGCATGATGCCAGAGACTAATGATTAAAAATTAATGCTTATGCAAAAAAGTTACGTAACTTTGTGCCAGAAATGGATTTTCTCAACATTTGAATACTTTTGGAACTCTTAAATTCTTGACAAGATGAAGGTAATATTATCACAAATCCAAAAGATCCTTTGCAAGTTATCAGAACTGAGCAGGTATGTGCATACAAATCTGCATTTGCAACATTTTTTCATCAACATTTTTTTTTCTTTAGACCTTTTCGTCTGAATTCTATTAATGTAACTGAAGAAAAACCTGTTGGAGAAATTATAGCAAGAGTAAAACCAACAGATCGAGATGAAGATGGCGGCATCACTTATACCTTTAGATCACAGCAGGAAAAGTTTGCTTTGGACCCTTGTAAGTTTTAAATACATAGCTCTAGCTGTCTTCATTTAAGCATTCACTATCTAATCTCGGCATTTCCTTTAGACTTTGGGCTAGTAAAGCTACCCTTTCAAAATTAGATTAAATATGGAGAAGGAAACACCAAAAATGTGTGGCATTTGGACAGTTGCTATTTTCCTACTTGTAAAAATGAACTTCTTGTGAAATAACGTCTGTCACAGTAACTTATTTTTATAACTGGCTATTGGCTTTCAGAGGCAATCAGTACAATGCTTCTGTGAAATCCTTGTAAACTATAGGACAGATAAGTCATATCTAACTCCTTAATTTCATTTGTGAAAATCGGAACATTTCCTTAATAATTATATTTTGGACACTTGATTATGGATATATTCTTGCCTATGGGTACAGAATTACTACTCTGAAATATTGTTTTCCTATGGCTTGTCACAGTACTTGATTTAACTGTCCAGCATTCAACCAGAGAGAAAAAAAACAAAACACCAGCAACACAACTATGAGAGCTTCTTAAGCAGACTCTGTAAGGCTGTTGTCTCTGTGTCTAATGCCAGAGCTTGAGGTCCACAAGCCCAGAGGTCAGGAGGGAAGATGAATATAAAGTGGGAGAGATTAAGGGCAGACCAGACACACAAGCAGGCTGTGGACCCTATGAGAATGCACTAAAACCCATGTCTGTTCTTGTTGCTGCTGACCTTGATAGTGAGGGTATCCTGCAGAAGCTGGGGCCTTTCATTATAAGGCTGAGCACATACACCTGTTCTAGGAGCCAGAGAAGTTGAAAGAGGATCCAGAGGTGGATAGAGCAGCTGCAGAGCCAGCTGCTACTTTACGCCAATGATGAGATAGCAGACCAGCAAAAACATATGTAAGAAATGAAATGTCTGCTGCTAACTTTCAACTCTCCCAGTCAACCGAGATTCTCCCTTGGAAGCACCAGGGATGAACAGTCATTTCTGTCTTCACAAATTTTCCTAAGTTTGACCCTTGAGCTCATTTTTCATCTTTCTATAAAATATATCTCTTATATGTGGAATCTAAAAAAAGGGTACAAATGAACTTATCTACAAAACAGAAATAGAGTTACAAATGTAGAAACAAACTTATTATTACCAGGGGGTAAGGGTGGGAGGGATAAATTGGGAGACTGGGATTGACATATACACACTACTATATATGAAACATAACTAATAAGTACAGGGAACACTACTCAATACTCTATAATGGCCTATATGGGAAAATAATCTAAAAAAGAGTGGATATATGTATATGTATAACAGATTCACTTTGTTGTACACCTGAAACTAATACAACATTGTAAATCAACTATACTACAATAAAAATTAGTTAGAAGAAGAATTAGTTAAGTTGGATGGCAGAAACAATACATGATTAGGATTTTCACATAGTTTAGCTATAGCTAGTTTTTTCAGGCTCAAAAACACTAATAACTCTATTATTGTAATTAAAATCAAATACTGTGGTCTGGTACTTTTAAAGTCAAGATGCTACCTATGCTTGGTAAATCCATAAATTACAATTTAGAGATTTGGAGGAAAATATGATGAAACCATTTATAATATTAAATTTTATTTTAAAGGTAAGTATAAAGCAAGTGGGCATTTTTAAACAGATATTTTCAATGATTGTAGAGCTGCTAAACATCACTTTCCTTATTCACTAAAAGTGTATACTATTAAATGAATTAAATTACCATCAATATGAATAAATTAATATATGCTTAATTATTTGAGTTTGGTAATTTTTATTTATTTATTTTCATTAGTTACAGGCATAATCACTCTTCTTCAGCCTTTGAATCTTGACAACCCAAATAATTCTAAAACCTATTCTTTGGAAATTGAGCCATAGATAATGGAAATAATACCAGTACCTATAGGTTTACAGTGTTTGTGGAGGATGCAGACAATCCTATTGTCTGTGACTCGAGTTTTTCAATAGGAGCAGGTAAATTACAACCTTCTATTTTATTGATAACATTCATGAAATGAAAGAGTAAGAAAATTTTAAAATAAAATTTTTAATAATAACTGAAGTTTTATTTTTTAGTTTTAATAAAAGAGAAGTAAAAGAACTCAATAAAGTGAGAGATATACTCTTACAAAGAAGAAATACAGAGTTGGTATGATTTAAAATAACTTTCAAATAATTATTTCTTTGTGTGGAAGATTGGGTATAGGAATAGTTACAAAATTATTTTGTTTATCCCTAACATATGAATTAACAGGTTGCTTAACAAGTTGTCATATGTGTGAAAATCTAAAAAATAAAATACAACTTTTATCTTCTAGATTGAACAAGACTTAAAAATAACAGGAAAAAAGTCACTGCTGGCTAAGGTATAAAGAAATTAACACTTACAATGGAATACTACTCAGCCATAAAAAAGAATAGAATTTTGCCATTTGCAGCAATATAGATGGACTTGGAGGGCATTATGCTAGGTGAAATAAGTGATATAGAAAAAGACAAATACTGTATAATATCACTTATATGTGGAACTGAAAAATACAACAAACTAGTGAATATAACAAAAAAGAAGCAGACTCACAGATCTAGAGAACAAACTAGTGGTTAGCAGTGGGGAGAGGGAAGGTGGAGGGAGGCAATGTAGGGGTAAGGGACTTAGAAGCACAAACTAGTAGGTATAAAAGAAGCTACAAGGATATATTATACAACATGGAGAATATAGAAAATATTTTATAATAACAATAAAAGGAGTATAACCTTTAAAAATTGTGAATCAGAGAGGAACCAAGATGGCGGAGTAGAAGGACATGCTCTCACTCCCTCTTGCGAGACCACCAGAATCACAACTAGCTGCTGGACAATCATCGACAGGAAGACACTGGAACTCACCAAAAAAGATACCCCACATCCAAAGACAAAGGAGAAGCCACAATGAGACGGTAAGAGGGGCGCAATCACAGTAAAATCAAATCCAATGACTGCTGGGTGGGTGACTCACAGGCTGGAGAACACTTATACCACAGAAGTTTGCCCACTATAGTGAAGGTTCTGAGCCCCACGCCAGGCTTCCCAACCTGGGGGTCCGGCAATGGGAGGAGGAAACAGACTTTGAAGCCTAGTGAGAATTGATTGTAGGACTTCAACACAACTTGGGGGAAACAGAGACTCCACTCTTGGAGGGCACACACAAAGTAGTGTGCGCATTGGGACGCAGGGTAAGGGGCAGTGACCCCAGGGAAGACTGAACCAGACCTACCTGCTAGTGTTGGAGGGTCTCCTGCAGAGGCGGGGGGTGGCTGTGGCTCACTGTGGGGACAAGGACACTGACAGCAGAAGTTCTGGGAAGTACTCCTTGGTGTGAGCCCTCCCAGAGTCTGTCATTATCCCCACCAAAGAGCCCAGGTAGGCTCCAGTGTTGGGTTGCCTAAGGCCAAACAACCAACTGGGAGGGAACGCAGCCCCACCCATCAACAGTCAAGTGGACTAAAGTTTACAGAGCTCTGCCCACCAGAGCAACAGCCAGCTCTACCCACCACCAGTCCCTCCCATCAACCCTCTTAGATAGCCTCATCCACCAGAGGGCAGACAGCAGAAGCAAGAAGAACTACAATCCTGCAGCCTGTGGAACAAAAACCACATTCACAGAAAGATAGGTAAGATGAAAAGACAGAGGGCTATGTACCAGATGAAGGAACAAGATAAAACCCCAGAAAAACTAAATGAAGTGGAGATAGGCAACGTTCCAGAAAAAAAATTCAGAATAATGATAGTGAAGATGATCCAGGACCTCGGAAAAACAATGGAGGTAAAAATGGAGAAGATGCAAGAAATGTTTAAAAAGACCTAGAAAAATTAAAGAACAAACAGAGATGAACAATTCAATAACTGAAATGAAAAATACACTAGAAGGAATCAATAGCAGAATAACTGAGTGAGAAGAATGGATAAGTGACCTGGAAGACAGAATGGTGGAATTCACTGCTGCAGAACAGAATAAAGAAAAAAGAATGAAAAGAAATGAAGACAGCCTAAGAGACCTCTGGGACAACATTTAATGCACCAACATTCGCAATATAGGGGTCCCAGAAGGAGAAGAAAGAGAAAAAGGACCAGAGAAAATATTTGAAGAGATTATAGTTGAAAAATTCCCTAACATGGGAAAGGAAATAGCCACCCAAGTCCAGGAAGCGCACAGAGTCCCATACAGGACAAACCCAAGGAGAAACACGCCGAGACACATAGTAATCAAATTGGCAAAAATTAAAGACAAAGAAAAATTATTGAAAGCAGCAAGGGAAAAATGACAAATAACATAAAAGGGAACTCCCATAAGGTTAACAGCTGATTTCTCAGTAGAAACTCTACAAGCCAGAAGGGAGTGGCATGATATACTTAAAGTGATAAAAGGGAAGAACCTACAACCAAGATTACTCTACCCAGCAAGGATCTCATTCAGATTCTATGGAGAAGTCAAAAGCTTTATAGACAAGGAAAGGCTAAGAGAATTCAGCACCACCAAACCAGCTCTAAAGGAACTGGTTTAAGGAAAAGAACTTTAGAACACTAAGGGAAATTTTCTAAGTGGGAAACACAAGAGAAGAAAAGGATCTACAAAAACAAACACAAAACAATTAAGAAAATGGCCATAGGAACATACATATCGATAATTACCTTAAATGTGAATGGATTAAATGCTTCAACCAAAAGACACAGGCTTGCTGAATGGATACAAAAACAAGATCCATATATATGCTGTCTACAAGAGACCCACTTCAGACCTAAGGACACATACAGACTGAAAGTGAGGGGATGGAAAAAGATATTCCATGCAAATGGAAATCAAAAGAAAGCTGAGGTAGCTATACTCATATCAGATAAAATAGACTTTAAAATAAAGAATGTTACAAGAGACAAGGAAGGACACTATATAATGATCAGGGGATCAATCCAAGAAGAAGATATAACAACTATAAATATATATGCAACCAACATAGGAGCACCTCAATACATAAGGCAACTGCTAACAGCTATAAAAGAGAAAATCTACAGTAACACAATAATAGTGGGGAACTTTAACACCTCACTTACACCAAGGGACAGATCATCCAAAATGAAAATAAGTAAGGAAACAGAAGCTTTAAATGACACAATGGACCACATAGATTTCATTGATATTTATAGGACATTCCATCCAAAAACAGCAGATTACACTTTCTTCTCAAGTGAGCATGGAACATTCTCCAGGATAGATCACATCCTCAGTCACAAATCAAGTCTTGGTAAATTTAAGAAAACTGAAATCATATCAAGCATCTTTTCTGACCACAATGCTATGAGATTAGAAATCAAATACAGGAAAAAAAAAAAACGTAAAAAACACAATGACAAACACATGGAGGGTAAACAATATGTTACTAAATAACCAAGAAATCACTGAAGAAATCAAACAGGAAATCAAAAATACCTAGAGACAAATGACAATGAAAACACGATGATCCAAAACCTATGGGATGGAGCAAAAGCAGTTCTAAGAGGGAAGTTTATAGCTATAAAAGCCGACCTCAAGAAACAAGAAAAATCTCAATTAAACAATCTAACCTTACACCTAAAGGAACTAGAGAAAGAAGAACAAACACAACCCAAAGTTAGCAGAAGGAAAGAAATCATAAAGATCAGAACAGAAATAAATGAAACAGAAACAATGAAAACAATAGCAAAGATAAATAAAACTAAAAGCTGGTTCTTTGAGAAGATAAACAAACTTGATAAACCATTAGCCAGACTCATCAAGAAAAGGAGAGGACTCAAATCAATAAAATTAGAAATGAAAAAGGAGAAGTTACAACAGACATCACAGAAATACAAAGCATCCTAAGAGACTACTATAAGCAACTCTGTGCCAATAAAATGGACAACCTGGAAGAAATAGACAAATTCTGAGAAAGGTATAACCTTCCAAGACTGAACCAGGAAGAAACAGAAAATATGAACAGACCAATCACAAGTAATGAACTTGAAACTGTGATTAAAAATCTTCCAACAAACAAAAGTCCAGGACCAGATGGCTTCACAGGTGAATTCTATCAAACATTTAGAGAAGAGCTAACACCCATCTTTCTCAAACTCTTCCAAAAAACTGTAGAGGAAGGAACACTCCTAAACTCATTCTATGAGGCCACCATCACCCTGATACCAAAACTAGACAAAGATACTACAAAAAAATAAAATTACAGACCAATATCACTGATGAATACAGATGCAAAAATCCTCAACAAAATACCAGCAAACAGAATCCAACAACAAATTAAAAGGATCATACACCATGATCGAGTGGGATTTATCCCAGGGATGCAAGGATTCCTCAGTATATGCAAATCAATCAATGTAATACACCATATTAACAAATTGAAGAATAAAAACCATATGATCATCTCAATAGATGCAGAAAAAGATTATGACAAAATTCAACACCCATTTATGATTAAAACTCTCCAGAAAGTGGACATAGATGGAACCTACCTCAACATAAGAAAGGCCATATATCACAAGCCCACAGCAAACATCATTCTCAATGGTGAAAAACTGAAAGTATTTCCTCTAAGATCAGGAACGAGACAAGGATGTTCACTCTCACCACTGTTATCCAACATAGTTTTGGAAGTCCTAGCCATGGCAATCAGAGAAGAAAAAGTAATAAAAGGAATAGAAATTGGAAAAGAAGAAGTAAAACTGTCACTGTTTGCAGATGACATGATACTATACATAGAGAATCCTAAAGATGCCACCAGAAAACTACTAGAGCTAATCAATGAATTTGGTAAACTTGCAGGATACAAAATTAATGCACAGAAATCTCTTGTATTTCTACACACTAATGATGAAAAATCTGAAAGAGAAATTATGGAAACACTCCCATTTACCACTGCAACAAAAAGAATAAAATACCTAGGAATAAACCTACCTAGGGAGACAAAAGACCTGTATGCAGAAAACTGTAAGACACTGATGAAGGAAATTAAAAGTGATACCAACAGATGGAGAGATATACCATGTTCTTGGATTGGAAGAATCAATATTGTGAAAATGATTATACTACCCAAAGCAATCTACAGAATCAATGCAATCCTTGTCAAATTACCAATGGCATTTTTTTCAGAACTAGAACAAATCATCTCAAAATTTGTATGGAGACACAAAAGACCCCGAATAGCCAAAGCAGTCTTGAGGGAATGAAACGGAGCTGGAGGAATCAGACTCCGTGACCTCAGACTATACTACAAAGCTAGAGTAATCAAGACAATATGGTACTGGCACAAAAACAGAAACATAGATCAATGGAACAAGATAGAAAGCCCAGAGATAAACCCATGCACCTATGGTCAACAAATCTATGACAAAGGAGGCAAAGATATACAAGGGAGAAAAGACAGTCTCTTCAATAAGCGGTACTGGGAAAGCTGGACAGCTACATGTAAAAGAATGAGATTAGAACACTCCCTAACACCATACACAAAAATAAACTCAAAATGGATTCGAGACCTAAATGTAAGACCGGACACTATAAAACTCTTAGAGGAAAACATAGGAAGAATGTTCTTTGACATAAATCACAGCAAGATCTGTTTTGATCCAACTCCTAGAGTAATGGAAATAAAAACAAAAATAAACAAATGGGACCTAATGAAACTTCAAAGCTTTTGCACAGCAAAGGAAAGCATAAACAAGACAAAAAGACAACCCTCAGAATGGGAGAAAATATTCACAAACGAATCAACGGACAAAGGATTAATCTCCAAAATATATAAACAGCTCATGCAGCTCAATATTAAAGAAACAAACAACCCAATCCAAAAATGGGCAGAAGACCTAAATAGACATTTCTCCAAAGAAGACATACAGATGGCCAAGAATCACATGAAAAGCTGCTCAACATCACTATTAGAGAAATGCAAATCAAAACTACAATGAGGTATCACCTCCTCACACCAGTTAGAATGGGCATCATCAGAAAATCTACAAACAACAAATGCTGGAGAGGGTGTGCAGAAAAGGGAACCCTCTTGCCCTGTTGGTGGGAATGTAAATTGATACAGCCACTATGGAGAACAGTATGGAGTTTTCTTAAAAAGTAAAAATAGAATTACCATATGATACAGCAATCCCACTACTGGGCATATACCCAGAGAAAACCGTAATTCAAAAAGACACATGCACCCTAATGTTCATTGCAGCACTATTTACAATAGCCAGGTCATGAAAGCAACCTAAACGCCCATTGACAGATGAATGGATAAAGAAGATGTGGTACATATATACAATGGAATATTACTCAGCCATAAAAAGGAATGAAATTGAGTCATTTGTTGAGACATGGATGGATCCAGAGACTGTTATACAGAGTGAAGTAAGTCAGAAAGAGAAAAACAAATATCGTATATTAACGCATGTATGTGGAACCTAGAAAAATGGTACAGATGAACCGGTTTGCAGGGCAGAAGTTGAGATACATATGTAGAGAACTAACGTATTCCCCCAAGGGGGTAAAACGTCAGTGGGGTGGGGTTGGTGGTGTGATGAATTGGGCGATTGGGATTGACATGTATACACTGATGTGTATAAAATTGATGACTAATAAGAACCTGCAGTATAAAAAAACAAACAAACTAAAAACAACTAATACTAAACTTTCTTTGGGTTATTTGTATGGAAATATGTTAATATAAATGTTTCAGACATTACATGAGATTTCTAAAAATCTTATATGTTCTGGTATAATGTTATGTCATAATTCTAGTTATTACTTTAAAATGTATATCTCAGAAATAACTAAATTTCCTTGTCAATTGCATTATTATGAACTTTCATCAAATCTTTAACCATCTTTATTTTTAAGTCTTTTGTCATTTACAGACAGTTTTGGGTGTACTCTGATGCTTTCGCAAAAATGTTCCTATAAAAGGGTTTCATCTTCAAGGAATTCATGGAAAAGACTGACAAGTACAGGTTTCTGGTAACTGACTATACTGCTGAACTGAATGAATAAGCATTTTCAGAACTCTAATGGAAAACTGATGAATTCATAAAAGTGCTAACAAAAGATCAAGATGAAAAAAAAATAATTTCATGGGACTGAGTGAACTGATGAGGATGATTATAATTTTTGTGACTTTCTGTTTGAATAAAAAAAATCCCACAAGGACTCTTTATCTCTAATCTTACTGGCTTACTTATCTGTCATAGTAAAACCCTCTTTATTCTTTCTGCCTTCTCTGTTTTGACTCCTTTTCTTTCTCTAGCTGTTTCTATTAGGAGAAACTACCCAGTTAACTGGGAGACAATGAGAGGATAATAAAGTTGAGGGCAAATGGAACACCACAAATTTTATTAAAATAGCTTGTTTTTGTTTTGGATTCCTGTCCATTGTTGCTTTCTATTCATTTTGCACAGCCAGTATTATCACTTCTCCAATTTTTAGAAATATCACTCTTTTGGAAACTGAAAATTTCCAAAACACACATGCATGTGCACATGCATACACACAAAGAGATTTCGTACTTTGACCCAAAACATACATTCTAGTATGTGTTAAATCTACCTGAAATAAGAATTTGTGTTAAAGGGACTTGTTCATAAATGCTAAACTTAAGAAAGAAAAGCCTCCTAGTAGGCTTGGCAATGAATCACCTTACAGGCCTGATGCTTATGAAAACTTTATCTTTTGGATCACTTTGAGACAACTGAACTGATGTTCTTCATAATTTACTTTTTTGGTCTCCCCCAAATCATAGAAAGCTTTAAAAAGATACACGTGGATCCCAAGGAGGTCATTCTAACCTGACTTCTACTGCAGACGGCTGAACCAGCATAAGCTGCTTAGGCAGGATCAAGATCAAGATTTTCTTCTCGTCCATCATGTGGGTTTATGGTCTTTGAGACAGAGAAGTAGCAGAAAAGAAAATACTGCCTTCTAGGTCTTCCCTGGTGGCACAGTGGTTGAGAGTCCGCCTGCCGATGCAGGGGACACGGGTTCGTGCCCCGGTGCGGGAAGATCCCACATGCCGCGGAGCGGTTGGGCCCATGAGCCATGGCCGCTGAGCCTGCGCGTCCGGAGCCTGTGCTCCACAACGGGAGAGGCCACAACAGTGAGAGGACCGCGCACCGCAAAAGAAAAAAAAAAAAAAAATACTGCCTTCTATCTAAAATAGGGTATCTCTGTGGGTCTCTGTGAGGTTTTTCAAGACAGGGTATTAATTAATTTATTTATTTTTGCTGTGTTGGGTCTTTGTTTCTGTGCGATGGCTTTCTCTAGTTGTGGCAAGCGGGGGCCACTCTTCATCGCTGTGCGCGGGCCTCTCACTTATCGCGGCCTCTCTTGTTGCGGAGCACAGGCTACAGAAGTGCAGGCTCAGTAGTTGTGGCTTACGGGCCTAGTTCCTCCGCGGCATGTGGGATCCTCCCAGACCAGGGCTCGAACCCGTGTCCCCTGCATTAGCAGGCAGATTCTCAACCACTGCGCCACCAGGGAAGCCCCAAGACAGGGTATTGACACAACTTTCAGGTGGCTGATGTGATACATACATATTAAATTCACTTACTATGTTAAATTATCCAATGGCCTTAATTAACTAGAGCGACCACTAAATTAGGCAATCTGTTTACACATATTCAGTTTGAAACAAAGGTTCAAAATAAGCAAGACCTGTTCACACAACAATTGTTCCATTACATTCTTTGAAATAGTCAAACTGTATGAGGCTTTTACAGGACTACCTAGTCTAAGTTATAGACTTGATATTCAATATTCAAGTGCACAGAAAGCAGGAATAATTTTAAAAGAGTATCATTTGTAGAACTGCACAACAGGTGAAGAAAATACTTACGGTTTAATGTGTGTGCATTTGTGTTATTCGGTTTTTAGGTGAGAAAGAATCAAAGTTGGTAACACTGAAAGAAAGATAAGAAGCAGTGGTTGAAGAAAGGAAAGTAAATAACATTTATTGAGCACTTGTGAGATGCATTACGTATAATATTTTATTTAATCCTCAGAACTACTCTAAGGTTGAGAATATATCTTATCCTATTGTACAGATGAGAATATTGATGGACTAGAAATTCAAATGGAGTCAATTCCTGACTCCACAGCTTTTGCTCTATTTTTTTGTACATTACTGTGAAAAGAGATAAAAGACTTCAATTATCTAACAAAGGAATCAAAGTTGAAAGCATATCTTAATGGTCATTGACTTTGTGCCAGACACTGAGCAATTATATCCTATTCCACACACTAGCCCAAAATTTAAATGTAGAAACATGAAACTGATATTTTTATGTTGGCTTTCTTAAAATGAATGTTAGTGGGAAAAACTACTTGTGGTCTTTATTTCTCTGAAATAAATATCATTAAGAAAACTGCTATAGGGAGAAATTCTTACAGTATAACAACTTATGGAGCCAATATGAAGCAAAAAGTAGTGAAAGAATGTTTGAATTTAAATTATTGCTCATGGTTTATATAATTGTATAGGTGTTTTAGTGTCTATTCCTAAAAAGCTTCCTGCATTTGCTTTTATATATAGGATTCTTGCAAGAGATCCAGATCCAGGACAAGAAGTTGAGGTTAAGTATTGTATTATTATCTATTAATTTTTTCCAACTTTTATTTTGTAAAAAGTGCTCAAATTTTCAATGAGCAAAAAATTACTTCATCAGGCTTTGAATTAATGTTGTCTTTATATTTTATGGTAGTCACTGAAGTGAGAGGAGGACTTTAAACCTTTGACTATAGTAACAGACTAAAAATTATATGACTTGGAAGTGAAAGCAACAGACCTTCTAAAATGCTCTAAAAAGCATTTAGAAAAACTAGAGCTTATATTTTTTTCCATTTGTCTGATGACATTTATACAGCTGAGAGAATATCCTTTAATGTTTGTTACCTTTTATTCATCCCAGATCAGGCATATTTTCTTTATTATACACATAATTTGAATAAAGGATATGTTGTATCTTCATATAAGTTCTAGTTTCAGCAATTAATTAATAGTGATTTAATAAATAATACATGACAAAATAGTTACAGATTAAGAGGGAATAAAGAAGAAGAAATACAAAATAATTAATCACTCGAGATTTTCTCAGGAATTTTTATGGTGTACATATGAACTATATTCTAATTGTACTTGTAAGAAAAAATTGACTTTTTGATTATAGAATGTATTATAAGTCATATTAGTGCAATGGAATATTCTGCTCTAATTCTCTTTAGAGCAAACTAAACTTTTTCCATTTGTTCATACTTACTCTGGTAGCTGGCTTATAAACATCATTTGGGGAATAAGGTTGAAATGAAAGCTTAGGGGGGCACTGTTGGAAAATTTAGCCTGCATATAATTTTTCTGGTGACCTGATTACAGTGAGGCACTGATCAGTACTCCCAATTTCATTTTTTTGCTCATGTGAATTTTAGACTGAGGACAGAAGATGACACAGGAAAAGTGTAGTTTCTTGTTTACTAGGTTCAGAAGCTCCATTTATGTAGGTGTGTAAATGTGTGTGGGAGGACAGGGTCAGGATATGGGGATTATGTGCATTTAGGGTGTGTAGATATATATGTGGGTTTATGCCAGGATACATGCATGTGGGAGGAGGATGGGGTGACTATGTAAATACTGACTACAACTTCATGTGTTTACACATAACTAAATATTACACATTTCATAACTAAATATTATAATATCTGATTTATATTGTAGAAGTCACTGGGAAAGAAAAACAAAACAAAGACTTGGAAAATGATAATTTTTTTTAACAAAAAGCAATAATAAGGGGAGAAACAAAGAAAATGAGATTTTTCTAAAAGAACATTTAATGGATTTTAGCCTAATATAAGCCAACTTTGGTTGTTCACTCATAGACAAATAAAAATCAGTTAGTATGCCCATCAAAATGGCTGTGATGCCTTTTTGGAAATGGCATTGGATATGTCTCCCAGGTTTTATTGTTTCTCTTTGGACCAGAAACTGGATGTAAATTTTTTCAAAATATGATGTCTTTACTAAATCCCTTTAAAAATCTTTAATATTCATCTTGAAACTGAGCCCAGTTATAAGCACAGTGATAACAGTGGAGAGGAACATGCTGATGTCCCTAAAAAATATCTTTGTCTAAAGCAATATTTTATTGGGCCATACAGAAAATCAATTTAGAGATGAGATCTAATGGCATTGTCCAAATAATTCAGTGTATGTGCCTCCTGAGTATACAAGAGGGAATGACTTTTTTATATATTAGAAAAATCTGTAAATGCAACACTAGAAAATAAACTAATTATAAAACCAATAATAGTTATTTACCAAAAATGCTCTAATACTTAAATATAAAAACCTTTGGAAAAAATACAACTAAAAATGTAAATGAATTTTCAGATTACTCTTGAAGTCTGGAAAAGAAAGTTTAGCTTTTATTTTTATGGGCACTGTCTTCACAAAATTAATTTTGGTTTACTTAGGTCTTGCCTAATAACTGCATCAAAACTGTAAGTTCAGAATCCATGCTTTTTCAATAACGTATTAACCATTTTTTTGTGTGCTTTCTTAAAAGGTTTTAATATTAAACTCTTCAGTTAATACCACTGCCTACTTTGCTTTGGATTCACATAATGCCGTGATTTCTAAAACCACAAGACCTCTTTTGGATTATGAAACAAATCCTAAGGTAAGAATAAAGATGAAACCACATTAAATAATAAATACCTTTAAATACTCTTCAAAAAGAGTAATTTTCAATATTTTCAATAACTTTTAAAAACTTACCTAAATTGAAATAAAAATACCAAATTTATGTAATTGTATTTTCATATTCACATAGATCAAGCAAAAATTCACTTTAAGAAAATAAATTTAGAATTTTATTTGATTCATTTTACTCTTTCCATTAGACTTTTAAAAAATATTATTTCAATTTTTGTGTTTGCTTCTTTAAGTGCATATAAAAGTTAGAGAAGGGATTACCTCCATACTCAAAAGCATAAAAATGTTGGAGAAAGGATTGCCTCCATATTCAAAAGCATAAAACTGAGGCAACGTTCTGGGTGATTAAATAAAATTGCCCTTTATTACAGTCACAAATTATCTGGAGTGTTGCCTCTCTCCTTGGCTTTACTTGACTGTAGAGATATGGCCTAATCTTTTTTCCCCCAATGTCCTGGTTAAATTTCAGATTTGCAAATATTTGGAAAGAACAGAGAGGTATAAGTGTATGGAAAAACATAACAAATCTCTTTTCCTACAAAGTCATTCTGGGAAATGGGACCACTTAAATTTCAAATGTTTCCCAGTGTCTTTAAACATTTCTCAATGCTTCCAGTAGTAGATTTATCAAGAAACATTGTTTTTTTGAAAACAGTGCCTTACCTAAAACAAGCCTTTATAAGTTACAAATATTTCGACCAGGATTTTCTCACTGTGTGAGAGTTAGAGGAAAAATTAAAAGCAACAACTGGTGCTCTAGGACAACTGGCTAATGGTTTATAATATTTTCACTTTGGTATTGTACGATCATCTCTCATATTATCAACTTTGCTGTTTTCCATTCACTCCTAAACGAAGTACTTCAGTTCTATTCGCTTCTTCACTCTTTCATATAATGTTCAAAATTAACTTTATGAAAGAAGCCCCATTCATGTTTTGATTTTAATTACACTGAATTTATAAATTAGACTGAAGAGAATTAGCATCATTATCATCCATAAAGCAGGATGATTTATTAAATTATTCAGAACTTTATTAATTTTCCATATATTTCATATTTTTCTCCACAGAAGTTTGTAATTTTACACATTATATGTATGATATTCCTAGACAACTTGACTTTTGCTGCTGTATATTCATTTTCTAATTGTTCAAGGTTAAAGTTGATTCTTATACCTTGATATTTAAAATGGCAACTTTGCTAACTCCTTATATTAATTTGAATAATTTCTAGATGAGCTTTCATTTTTATGTTAACTGTTAACATTCACAGTTAAAATAACTGTCAAGAGTGACAGTTGTTTTTTTCTCTTCAATTCTTAAAACTTTTTATTCATATTGTATGCCTTATTTTTTTGATGAGGACTTCCAGAACAACGTTTACTAGAAGTGGTTATAGGATGCATCCTTGTTTTGTCCTGATTTTAAAAGTTATTGTTTAATGTTTCAAATGACAATGGTATTTCTTATAGGGCTATGGTAGACATCTTTTTTAAGTAAGAAAAGTTTTTTTTTTTATTTAATAAATTTGTTTATTTTATTTTTGGCTGTGTTGGGTCTTCGTTGCTGCATGCGAGCTTTCTCTAGTTGTGGCTAGTGGTGCGGTGCATAGGCTTCTCATTGCGGTGGCTTCTCTTGTTGCAGAGCACGGGCTCTAGGCATGCAGGCTTCAGTAGCTGTGGCACATGGGCTCTAGAGCGGAGGCTCAGTAGTTGTGGAACACGGGTTTAGCTGCTCCACGGCATGTGGGATCTTCCCGGACCAGGGCTCTAACCCATGTTCCCTGCATTGGCAGGCGGATTCTTAACCACTGCGCCACCAGGGAAGCCCAGAAAAGTTTTTTTTTATTCCTAATTTGTTAAGGGATATTTGATGTTGAATTTTATAATATTTTTTCCATTTACTTAGAAAATTATATGGTTTCTTTTTGTGAATTTATTAAATGTATGAGTTATTTTAATACATTTTATGTTATTATAACATCTTTGTCTTTCTGGCATATAACCTACCCCATATAAGGTAGTTTTCAATATAGATTACTATATTCAATTTGCTACTATTTTAATTTAATTTGGGGATTGTAATCCTAAATGTTCCCTTGTCTTTGTTGACTAAAGCTCAAGGTGGTTTGTTCACTCATTTTTTCTTCCCACATGTGAGCTCATCATTAGAAGAGCTTCTGCATGTTTACACATTTAAACAGTGTTGAGCAATTGTCCCTCCAAAGGGGTATACCTCTTGGCATTCCTAAGGCATCACTGGTTTCAGGAAAGTTTGTATGTTAATTTCATGGCCCAGCTATTCTTGGACCAAATGTTTAGTACAACCTAACTTTTATGAGTTTCTCTCTCTCTCTCTCTCTCTCCCTCTTTCTTTTTCTCCTATAGTTTAATGGCAGTGGTATTCTGGAAGGATTATGGCAAATGATTTCACTCTGTCCACCAACCTGATCTAAAAACAAAACTTCATTTGATAAACTTTCATCCTCTTTTGGTTTACATATTAATCTTCTCCATTGATTTCCTCCATGGTAAGGTTATTTCTAACTGGCTTCTTTCTTGTCTCTGGTGTACTGCACAGTGCATCGTATAGTCAGTGCTCAAGAATATTTCTTGAATGAAAGCATGAATTCTCTCTACTAATTTCAAGGGTCCATGTATTTGTTAAGACTTAAAACAATGAGAAACAATACATTCATTAGTTTGATATCATTTTTGAATTGCCAAGTACTGTGTTGGCACTCTTACCCGAATTTTCAAGAAACCACACATTTATTTTTTTTCCTAAAGCATCAAACCAGTTACATTATGTTGAGTATGTGTTAGGCACCAGTACGGTGTTTTACACATAATAGTTTACTTAATGCTTATGGAAGCCCTGTGAGGTAGACACCATTTTAACCTCCATTTTATAGATGAAGACATTAAGTCCAAATAAATAAGTGGCCTACCCAAGATCATCCAGCTGGTAAATGGATGAATCATGATTCCAACACAAGCAGCCTAACGTTATTATTTAAAAAAATTTTTTTTGAACATCTTCACTGGAGTATAATTGCTTTACTGTGGTGTGTTAGTTTCTGCTGTATTACAAACTGAATCAGCTATACATATACATATATCCCCGTATCTCTTCCCTCTTGCATCTCCCTCCCACCCTCCCTATTCCACATCTCTAGGTGGACACAAAACACTGAGCTGATCTCCCTGTGCTATGCAGCTGCTTCCCAGTAACTATCTATTTTCCATTTGGTAGTGTATATATGTCCATGCCACTCTCTCACTTTGTCCCAGCTTACCCTTCTCCCTCCCAGTGTCCTCAAGTCCATTCTCTATGTCTGCATCTTTATTCCTGTCCTGCCCCTAGGTTCTTCAGAGCCTTTTTTTTTTTTTTTTTAGATTCCATATATATGTGTTAGCATATGGTATTTGTTTTTGTCTGACTTACTTCACTCTGTATGAGAGACTCTAGGTCCATCCACCTCACTGCAAATAACTCAGTTTTGTTTCTTTTTTATGGCTGAGCAATATTCCATTGTATATATGTGCCACATCTTCTTTATCCATTCATCTGTCGATGGACAATAAGGTTGCTTCCATGTCCTGGATATTGTAAATAGAGCTGCAATGAACATTGTGGTACATGACTCTTTTTGAATTATGGTTTTCTCAGGGTATATGCCCTGTAGTGGGACTGCTGGGTCATACTGTAGTTCTATTTTTAGTTTTTTAAGGAACCTCCAAACTGTTCTCCATAGTGGCTGTATCAATTTACATTCCCACCAACAGTGCAAGAGGGTTCCCTTTTCTCCACACCCTCTCCAGCATTTATTGTTTGTAGATTTTTTGATGATGGCCATTATGACTGGTGTGAGGTGATACCTCATTGTGGTTTTGATTTGCATTTCTCTAATGATTAGTTATGTTGAGCATCCTTTCATGTGTTTGTTGGCAATCTGTGTATCTTCTTTGGAGAAATGTCTATTTAGGTCTTCTGCCCACTTCTGAATTGGGTTATTTGCTTTTTTGATATTGAGCTGCATGAGCTGCTTGTATATTTTGGAGATTAATCCTTTGTCAGTTGCTTCATTTGCAAATATTTTCTCTCATTCTAAAGGTTGTCTTTTTGTCTTGTTTATGGTTTCCTGTGCTGTGCAGAAGGTTTTAAGTTTCATTAGGTCCCATTTGTTTATTTTTGGTTTTATTTCCATTTCTCTAGGAGATGGGTCAAAAAGGATCTTGCTGTGATTTATGTCACAGAGTGTTCTGCCTATGTTTTCCTCTAAGGGTTTTATAGTGTCTGGCCTTACATTTAGATCTTTAATCCATTTTGAGTTTATTTTTGTGTATGGTGTTAGGGAGTGTTCTAATTTCATTCTTTTACATGTAGCTGTCCAGTTTTTCCAGCAGCACTTATTGAAGAGGCTATCTTTTCTCCATTGTATACTTTTGCCTCCTTTATGAAAGATACGGTGACCACAGGTCCATGGGGTTTATCTCTGGGCTTTCTATCCTGTTCCATTGATCTATATTTCTGTTTTTGTGCCAGTACCATACTGTCTTGATTACTGTAGCTTTGTAGTATAGTCTGAAGTCAGGTAGCCTGATTCTTCCAGCTCCGTTTTTCTTTCTCAAGATTGTTTTGGCTATTTGGGGTCTTTTTTGTTTCCATACAAATTGTGAATTTTTTTGTTCTACTTCTGTGAAAAATGCATTGGTAGTTTGATACGGATTGCACTGAATCTGTAGATTGCTTTGGGTAGTATAGTCATTTTCACAATGTTGATTCTTCCAATCCAAGAACATGGTATATCTATCTGTTTGTATCATCTTTAATTTCTTTCATCAGTGTCTTATAGTTTTCTGCATACAGGTCTTTTGTCTCCCTAGGTAGGTTTATTCCTAGGTATTTTATTCTTTTTGTCACAAAGGTAAATGGGAGTGTTTCCTTAATTTCTCTTTCAGATTTTTCATCATTAGTGTATAGGAAGGCAAGAGATTTCTGTGCATTATTTTTTTATTCTGCTACTTTACCATATTCATTGATTAGTTCTAGTAGTTTTCTGGTAGCATCTTTAGGATTCTCTATGTATAGTACCATGTCATCTGCAAACAGTGATAGTTTTACTTCTTCTTTTCCAATTTGGATTCCTTTAATTTCTTCTTCTTCTCTGATTGCTGTGGCTAAAACTTCCAAAACTATGTTGAATAATAGTGGTGACAGTGGGCAACCTTGTCTTGTTCCTGATCTTAGTGAAAATGCTTTCAGTTTTTCACCATTGAGAACAATGTTGGCTGTGGGCTTGTCATATATGACCTTTATTATGTTGAGGTAAGTTCCCTCTAGGTCTACTTTCTGGAGGGTTTTTTAATCATAAATGAGTGTTGAATTTTGTCAAAAGCTTTTTCTGCATCTATTGAGATGATCATATGGTTTTTATCCTTCAGTTTGTTAATATGGTTTATCACATTGATTGATTTGCATATATTGAAGAATCCTTGCATTCCTGGGATAAACTCCACTTGATCATAGTTTGTGATCCTTTTAATGTGCTGTTGGATTCTGTTTGCTAGTATTTTGTTGAGGATCTTTGCATCTATGTTCATCAGTGATATTGGCCTGTAGTTTTCTGTTTTTGTGACATCTTTGTCTGGTTTTGGTATCAGGGTGATGGTGGCCTCATAGAATGAGTTCGGAAGTGTTCCTCCCTCAAGCAGCCTAACTTTGTATGGGTATTTCACCACTATGCTACCTTGCCATTGTTGGCTTGTCATCTCTTCTAAAAAGCTGTTACTATCCTCCCTCATACTTTCATGCACTGCTGTAATATCTGTACATGCAGAAACTGTGTGCTCCTTATTTTAAATATCAGTGTTTGGTACTTAAATGATGTACTACTGAGGATGCATGAACAAATGAGTGAATAGTTAATTCAGAACAGCTGTGCTGTCGTAGGGAACCCCATTTTTTTAAGCCAGTGTCAAAGAAAGGAAAATTGACATATTTGAAAATAAACTTTTCATTTTAAATCACCCTTTTTCTTTGTCTTTTAAGCAGTTTATACATTTTTTTGAATAATAATTTACTTCAGTGGTAATATATTTTTGGTCAAGCTACATTTTTGTTAAATATTCCTTGTAATCTTCTGTTTTTTCTCATTTATTTGAAACATTTCTGAAATAGAAGGCTCAATAAAGTATCAATATAATATATAATTAAAAGCACTTTGATTTGCTTTTTGTTTTTGTACATAATCTACTTATTAATTATATAGTTAAATTTAATAAAACAAAAATTAAAATAATTCTTTGACTACATCAAGCTTTTAGTTATTACTCTATTAGACAACATTTTTGACTATTATGACATTGGAATATCAACTTTTTATATGAAAATTTTACAAATTCTTGTGACGTTGCTAAAATATTCATGATTTTTCAATTTTTTTCCAAAAATAAGATAGCTGTTTACCTTCACATATTTTTTCCTAAACAGTGAAACTTAAGTTATCCTTTTAGTTTGCTATTTCAACAAATTCAAATTGATTTTATTGCCTTAAATGTAGCATACCAATAGCAATATTTAAAAACATTGTCAAAGTTCCATAACAATTGGTAGGTAGCATTAAACACAGAAATCTACGTGAGGGTACAAAAGATACTCCTTTTGACAAATGACCTTAAGATTTTTTTAGGAATAGACCTACATTCTTAGGCTGCAATTTTTAAAGTGCTTTTCAATTTTATTTTTAAAAAAATTTTTGTAAAGGGAACTTGCATATTTTAAGCACTCAAAAAACATATTCTGTCATCTCTTATTTATTTTATCATTTCCAGATAGTGGTTGCTGCGAGAAATAGAGAGAACCTGTCTCTGGAGTCATGCATTGGCACCATGACTTTAAACAGCAGGAATGTTAATGATGAGAGTCCTGTTCTTATGTAAGCAAAGAGTAATCTAAATATTTAAATGCTAAGATTTAACCACTGAAACTTCTTTTATAATGGGGTAAATATCAGAGTTTTGCTGTTACGTCCATTGTCAATTTTTTTACAAACATTCAAAGTGACCTAGAAGCAAACCTCTATTAGCTCCATACTATTGCTCTTTTTACATACAGTGAAAGTCAACGTTAATCATATTTTATGTTTGAAACCACAGAAGTCAATTTTTTTTATGGAATAAGAATTCAAAGCTTTCTATTTTCCTATTAAGTTATATATTGTAAATACTCCTTAATAAGTAAAATATTGTAGAAAATGCACATTGATACATTCGTATTGAAGAGAATTAGGGTTTTGCTCTGGATTAGGCTTTGGCTTACAGGAATGTTGTGGCTGGTTTGATCTTCCATCCAGACCACTACAAGTTTCTCCATATCAGCAATAAGGCTGTTTCACTTTCTTATCATTTGTGATTCACTGGAGTAGCACTTTTAATTTCCTTCAAAAACTTTTCCTTTGCATTCAGAACTTGGATAACTGTTTGGCACAAGAGGCCTAGCTTTTAGCCTATTTTGGCTTTCTACATGTCTTCCTCACCAAGCTTAATCATTTCTAACTTTTGATTTAAACTGAGAGACATGTATCTCTTTCACATGCACATTTAGAGGCCACTGTAGGGTTACTAATGGGTCTGATTTCAATATTGTTGTGTCTCAGGGAATAGGACGGCCGAGGAGAAGAGAGACAGAGGAATGGCCAGTTGGTGGAGCAGTCAGAACACATACAACATTATCCATTAAGTTCACAGTCTCATATTGGCATAGTTCGTGATGCTCCAAAACAATTACAGTAGTAATATCAAAGCTCACTGATCATAGATCACCATAACAAATATAATAATAATGAAAAATTTGGAAATATTGTGAGGATTACCAAAATGTGATATAGAAACACCAAGTGAGCATATGTTTTTGGAAAAGTGGCATCAGCAGACTTGCTCAATGCAGAGTTGCCAGAAATCTTCAATTTGTAAAAAATGCAATATCTGCAAAGTGCATTAAAGTGAAGTGCAATAAAATGAGGTATGCCTGAATATGAAATGAAACAGTGATTTCAAAAGTGTTTGTAGTATTTTGTAATCTGGAATAAAGTATAATAACCAGATTATATAATAACCAGATTTTATAAAATATATACTTTATATAATAAAGTATATAACCATTCAGTAGAAGGACTAGAGCAAGGGTATAGGTAGGAGAAAACTTTTAACTTCACTTTATAATACTTAAAGATTCTCTAATAGACATAGTAATTTATAAAGAAAAAGATTTTTTGAGGCCAGGGGCTTGAAATTCTTACAAGATATGTATCACATAAAATTTAAAATATTTGTTGTGTGACAGATGAAAAGAGACATTTGTTTACACTAAGTGATAAAAAAATCCCTTTTGTCCCACAGATATATACCAGATGCACCTATAAATATTTATGAAAATCTGGCTGTTGGAACAAAGCTAGTGAAGCTGACAGCAACTGATAGAGACATAGGGGACTCGGTACATTATGAATTTATAGATACACAAAAAGAATTTTCAATAAATCAAAGTATAATAATTTTTTGTTGCTAATCATTTTATAAAGTGTATTATAAAAAAGCTTTTATAAAAAGCTTAAAAATAAGCTTGATTACCATTCTATAAGGGTAAAAGAATATTTAAAATATTCAGCAGCATATTTAGCATATTTTATATGAGGTAAAAAGTGATCATTCTTTCCCTCTCAGAAGTATGGAAATAGTCTGCACAATCTGTATGCTCCAGGGGACTCCCAAACAATTCAGACCCACAGCATGGTTCCCTGGGATTTTATTGTATGATTTTTCTGTGAGAAGTAGCTTTTCCCATGAAAACCATAATATTAGTCACATAAATTGAATATTTATTTTATATCATACATTCTCATAAGCACTTTGAATATACAATAACTTCTTTGTTTACTATCCTAATCCCCATCTAACATACGATGCCTGGAGAGAAATCTTCATTTACTCAAGCTCATGCAGCTAATTTGCACGTCATGACCTGCACTTGAATTCAGACTGCTTGAAAAAGAGACCTATAGCTCTAAGTACATTCTATTTGACTACAAGTTAGGAGTTCATGCATGCCTCTAACAACTTAGGCATAAAGCAAGCGGAGGGGAGAAAGAAAGGTTTTTCCGTTTCTTAAGAGGTATTGTACATTTGGCATGCATAAAAGAGCAGGATTAATCACACACCGCCTGTCATATCGGTGAAGAGTCCCACATAGGGAGTAGAATCTGAGAGGTGAGTAAGGAGACCTGTGGAAGGGAAGACGTGTGACATGCCAGAACTTAAGCAAAGCGAGGATGTTCAGGTCAGAAGTGGTAAGAAGGGAATGGCAGCAGAAATACGAGATTCATTACATAAAGGAGGATTGATACAATAACTGTGTTAAACATAAATGAAGTCTGGTTTCTCCTGTCAGACATGTGAGTTACAAAAGTAGAAAATGAGAAAACTATAATGAACAATATGAGGATAAATTAAAATTAACAGTGTTAGAGTAAACATGTTTTTCATTACATGGGTAGGTACAGGAAGATGTGTATGTGTGTGTGTGTGTGTGTGTGTGTGTGTAGTTACATAAATAGATATTGATGTAACTGTATGTGGGCGCGCATACACATACACACACACACACACACACACACACACACACAGATGCATATCTGTAGCTACGTCTATTAAAAGAGTGAAAGAACTTAGGAGGATGATACAACAATAGCAATGAGCACATCTAGTACCCAGATACTGACTTCTACATACCATTTTATCCTATAAGAGCTCCCTAAAGCAATGACTCATTTTGAAAGTGACAGGAGTTAAAATGCAAGATGAGCTTGAAATAATGCGTTGTGACTAAGCAAGACCATGATCAAGGAATGGTGAGGGTATGTTAAAAAAAAACAAAAAACCCCAGAAATTAGCTTGAATTGGCTCCCTCTAGCCAATTTAAGGGTGCTTTGAACATAATAGTTCATAAATGAAAATAACAGTTGCAAATTACAACCCATTATAAAAAATGGGACTCCATGAGTCCACAGAGATATAAATACATAAATAAATTGACAATTTCATGGGGAAGAGAATGTTTACATATTTTCAAAATACCTCACCATAAAATATTCATTAATTGCAAAGGATAAAATAGCAACTTTGGAATGGAGAAAACTGGTAGACACCAACTTTGTCAAGAAATTAAAGTGAACATCATCAGTAATGAGTCAAACAGATAGCATGCCATAAGAAGATACTGTAACTTCTGTGATATTTAATTCCAAACTACATAACCCAAATCCTATCATGGGCAGACATCAGGCAAATCCAATTTGAGGAAAACTCTCGAAAATTACCAGCCTTTAATCTTCAAAATGATGTTAAAAATTAAGAGAAGATTGAAGAACTTTCCAGATCGACAGAGACTAAAAGGACATGACAACCAGACATTTTGCTATAAAAGTATTGAGACAATTGGTAAAACTTGAAAGGAGGACTCAGTATTAGATGTATTGATGTCAACATCTGGATTTTGTTGTTTTTATTGTGGTAATGTTGGAGGATGCTCTTAGGAAATATACCTTAAAGTATATGGAGATGATAAGACATCAAGATCAGCAACTTATTCTCAAATGGTTCAGGAAAAAAAATTTTTCCCACATGTTCATGATTATTTAAAACATTTAATAATTATAAAGACTAAAAAATAGAAATCAAGAAAGAAAAAAATGATATTGAAGATAGGCAGAAAAGAGGCAATACTTTAAATCATATTCTAAAAATTCCTGAAGAAGCACATAAAAGCAGTAGAGCAGAATACTGAAAAGTATCTATCACTCAAGAAAATGTTTCTAAAATAAAAGATGATTTGAGGCTACATGTTACAAAAGGTAAAGTAGGTTTTTGGAAGACCGATACGGAGTGGCTGAATATGAGACATTTTCTAGTAAACCATTAGATATTAACGTAAAAGAAAAAATACTTGAGCCCCTAGGCAAAAAGTTTAAGTCAGGTATAAGAGAGTGATAATCAAATTGTAAATAGACTTTTTTTACAAGAATTTCCACAGTTAATAGAGTAACGTATTTAGGAAACCTGAGGACACAAATTGTGACTTTAAAAATTTATACAAAGGAAAATGACCTCACAGATAAAGAAAGCAGATAAAATTTCAGGACCATGGAAGCAATCAGGAAATATTGTTCTATGAGTTCTTCCTGAGGAATTTGCTAGGGAATGAACTCCAGACAACCAAAATAACTGAAGAATTATCAGCATAAGAAATGATGGTGAGAGATAAATACATATTTATTTATAAAATTAAAAATAATGTGTTGAGAGAGTGTACTATACATAAAGGCTACATTAGCTGCAAATATAGATAAATTAATTAAAAAGCAACTGTTAATTAAAATATTATGTTTTTATTTTTGTTGATTTTTGTTTTTTTTGTTTTTCTCGCTGCACACAGATCCCTACCCTAACTCTACTCTGCCTGGGCCAGAAGAACTAAAAGCATTTATAGTAGGGAAAAAAATTGGAACAGAGGCACAATGAGGGGAAACTACTCTAGTAGATATTAAAACATGTTATAATGCCTCTGAATTGCAAACAGTGTGATAGTGACAAATGATTATATAGATAGATGTATGGAACGGAATATAAAATTTTGATAAGAGTCCCAAATGATCATGAAAATGTAAAAGTGCAGAAAAGGTTGACATTTTTTAAAATGAAGTAATAACTCGTAGCATGAGGAAAATAAAACATTTTTGTATTGTATATCAGATTTTATCAAATTGATTAGATTTTCTCAAAAATGCAATCATACACATAATAGAAGAAAATATGAATGAATTTCTTTATAACCTGTGAGTAGGAAAAACTTACAACCGTAACTCAAAATCCAGAAACCACATGGGAATAAATTGATGAATGTGACATAACTCATCATATGATCACCATCAACATCATCACCATCATCACAACTCCAACAACAACATTTTTATGGCAAACAAATAAAATCACCATAAGAAAAGTAAAAATACAAATGAGAAATTGGGAAAATATTTGCATATTAGAAGAATAAAAGTAATAATCAGATAAGAAAATGGACTAAGACAAGAATCAACAGTTTAGAGGAGTTGCAAATGACTCTCAAGCGTATGAAAATATGCTCTGTTTTACTCATAATAAAATTGAAAATTAAAATAATACATTACTATTTGTAACCTATAGGATTACCAAAAAGTTATATTTGAAAATATCTTCCGTTGGTGAGGCTGCGTGAAACAGACCTCATATAACTCTTGGTGAGGATGAAAAATACTACAACCTTTACTGAGAGAATATGGTAGAATCTAGGAAAACTGCATATGCATTTACATTTTGATGCTGCAATCTCACCTCTAGAAAATACCTCAAATACACTGACAAAAATATAAAAAGATGTATGCACACACCATTCGTTGCATCATTATTTAACAGCAAGATTGAAAATATCCATAGGGTAGTGATTATATAAACTGTGATACATCTAGACAATGGAATAATATGTCCATAGAAAAAGAAATAAGGAGCCTCTCTCTCTATTATTTACGTAATGATCTCTGAGATACTATATTGGGGGGGGAAGGTGAAAAATGATGTGCATAATGTGTTACTGTTAAATTTATCATGGAAAGAACACAAAATTATATAACAAATTTTTTAAATCCTGGAGAATTTTATAGATTAAAGAGAGTTAAGAGACATACCAACCAATTAAAAAGTGTGGACTTTACTTAGACGATGATTTGAAAAGCAACAAAACTTCATAAGATAATCCAAACATTTTTATCATTACCGAATATATGATGATGCTAAGGAATTAATGTGATTTTTAAGGTATGCTAATTATATCACAGTTATATTTTAAAAGAAGAGTTCTTTGCCTTTAAGAATAGATAATAAAATATTTACAAATGAAATAACACGTTCTTTGGGATTTTCTTCAAAATAATCCAAGTAGAAGATAAAATAGGCAATGCTATAGATAAAACAAAATTGGCCATATATTGTAATTGTTGATGCTACTGATGTGTACGTAAGAGTTTATTGTATAATTCTCTTGGATTTAATATATGTGAATTTTTAAATAAAAACTTTTTATTCAGGAAAATATATGCCCTCATCATAATAAAAGTAAATACCTTATATTTTCAATTGCAATAAACTATAGTTTTAAAACAACACAATTTGAAAAGTGGATGGGATATAGTAAAGATATTAAGAATTTCTCTTACTGTCTTCACTCCACTTCTGTTGCTCCTTCTAAGACAAAAATGCCTAATCAGCTAGAATATATGTTTATCAATTCTATCTGCTAAATATGAATTAAAATCCTTCCTTTCCATCACTATTGTAATTCAACATCTCTCACCCAATCCTCAGCAGTACAATTTACTTTTCTCAAAATACTCTGTTCTTGTACATATTTCTGCCCTTCCATGTGCTATTCCATTTATCTGGAGTGTCTGTCCTACTTCTTCTTCTCCTTTGGCTTCCCTTTGCCGTAACTCCCTCCTCGCAACCTCCACTCCACCCCAGTCTTCTTTACCTGGATTTCCTGTGCTCGTTTCTCAACACTCAGCATAAGCTTCACTGTGTACCCCTCACCGCAACCAACATGACCCTCTTATGAAATATTTTCTGACCTATGCAGTTCAGGAGGGTTTCCCTTCCAGGTCACTAACCATTCCCCACGGATCCTCAACGGTGAGTGGTGTATAAGCTTCATCAGGTCAGCAACTGTGATTTGTCCTTTAATTTATCCCCAGAACAATTTTCTCCATATCACTATTTTAATTTATAGTGTTTTCACCTTGTGAATATTGAACAGATTTTCATTATCTGCCTTTTAGATTCAGGAGAGGTCACAATCGCCTGTCCTTTGGATTATGAGGACGCACCCACCCCACATTCTTGGGTATTACATTTTAGCGTTTACGACAATGAACGACTGCATTCCACAACTGGAACATTCACAGTGATTCTACAAGATGTTAAGGACAATCCACCTCAATGCACTCAGGATATTTACATGTAAGTTATTATAGCAAATTTGGTCTTCAGATTTTGGCACAGAGAGAAAAATAAATGGGTAAACAACATACTATTCCTGGAATGAAGACGAAGCCCTTCCTTCCATCTTTACTGTATTTTTAACCAATTTGCAGCTTCTCTGGTACAATTGGACCTGCTTTATTTTGTCTCAGAAAATTATAAAAATTAAAGCTAGAAAGGACCCCAAAAGATGACATTTGTCTAGCCCCGTGCTTCCAGGGAGGTAAAACAACTATCACACTAAAAATTATATATATATGTATGGATAGTAAATTATAATTCATTTTTTAAATGTTACTGGAATTAATTTAAAGATAGTGCTAAAGCCACATGCAAACTTTCAGCTTTTTAATTACATAGAGATTTTAAAATGAAGGCATGATAAGTTATTTGCATTATATAAAAAGAGTACAAAATGTGTAAGATTTCATTCACTGAAACACAGATTTCCTGATCCCTAGTACATTTTTCCCTTCAGAATACCTGATTGCTCAGAAAATTCTTAACCTGGTCTGGCAGTATTCTGGTAACATACTCTTTTTTGGTATTCTCATTACATATCTCATTCCAGCAATGTATGCAATAATCCACCATAGATATGTGGGCTTTATATCATCAAGTAACAGAAGACAATCTAGATAGAACTAAAATCAACTACATGGAGTAGAACTTTGACAGTCCTCCAAGATGAACAACAGAATCTCCTGCTTAATCAGAATTTTCACTTACATAGTAGAAACAATGTTTTATACAATGCTATAAAAGTGCTTTAGTGGTCACTCTTAAATAATGTATTGAAACCACTTAAAACAATATTTTAGAAATACTATTGCTGGCATATACTTGATAACTTTGTAGAAACAAAACATAGTCCAAAATTCACATATGGAAATAGTGCCATTGCACTACTGAACTTCGAAAATCAACTTTTAGTTTGTAAACTTTTTGCCAGAAATATATTTTACTAAAAAACAAGAGATGGCAAGAATAAACAATAATTCTGTAGACACTCCAACTGTAGTTTGCTTTCACTTTCTATTCTAGCTAGTAGTTTACAGATTCTTACTGGAACAGTATTAGAATTTTTGGTTTCTAGAACATTCTTTCTGTTAACAAATTTGACAACTCACCTTTTATTCCACTATTTTTCTCAAACCTAATGTATTTTAAGTAATTAAAATTAGGAATATTCTTTTAAAACAAACAAAAAATACAAATATAACTGTTTTTATTGGTCAGGATATTTAACACTAGCTGCTGTAACACCAACAAAATTTTTGTTAAATCAATGACTAAACTCAATAAGCATTTCTTTGCCCCTTATGCAAAGAGTAATGAAGCTTGGTTGGCTCCAGTGAGTGGCACTCCCCTCTCTATGCTGAGACTCAGGGGTCCTGGCTTATTAGATCTTCTGTCCTGGTCATATTGTTGCCTTTTACTTCCAACCACATATTTAATTACCTTGCCTAGACTTATACACAGCCTTTTCACTTATATTTCATTTGCCAGCACATCCTCCCCTCCTCCCGAGCCCCACAGCCAACTGTAGAAGTTGTAGAAAAACTGGGATACAGAGAGCAACATAAGAATATTGGTAAAAATTAACAGTCCCTGCTAACTTTTAAGCAAATTTAATAGACAGTAACAGGACTACTGCAGCTTGAGCTGTGCATACAGCAGATCAAAGCATTAGTTCCAGTCTAGTACTATTCAATAATTTAAGGAACCTCCTAAAAACAAGACAGTTTGAAATACCAAGAATACAAAGAAAATTATACTGCGCATAAGGCAAGAAGTCAAAGGTTTATTCTTTTTTCCAGTCTGCGTCTTTTTAATTGTCATCTAACTTCTCTAGTCCTCATCTAACTTCTCTAGTCCTCATCTAACTTCTCTAGTCTGTGTCTTTTTAATTGTCATCTAACTTCTCTAGTCCTCTAGTTTTTAAAATGGGGACAATGTGTGAAGTTGAGGTACTACTGCCATATTTCCAGTGATAATATATGCGTGTGTGTTACTAAATTTGCTGCTTATTAATCCAACATAATAGCAGCTCATTTTTCCTAGGCCTTATAGCAAGAATGCCAAATATTTTCTTATCTTTCACAAATTTTCACCAACATTATAACTTTATTATTGGCAGAAGTAGTTATTTAAAATGAGTATATTTTAAAACATATTTTAAATTAAATATTATCATCTGCATAAATCTAAATTAACATGCTACAACACATTTTTCTCATATTTTCTTATTATAGAATTGAACTTCCTGAAAACATCCCAGTTGAAACTCTTTTAGTCTCTCTAACTGGTACAGATAAAGACAGAACTGTTCCCAATAACAATATAACTTACCATTTGATTATGGATACTTTTTCAAATGAAAACTTTACACTCAAACAATGAACTGAAAGTATTTTAAAGATTCTCTCTGACTGTGGCGCTGTGATTGACCTTAGAAAAACATTTTATTTTTATTATTATAAAATCTTTAATGAACTACAATAGTTCAAATAGCTGATGGCAGAATTTGTTCCTGTATTTTCAACTGAACCTTAAACTGACAACAAAATATTTAGCTTAGAATGAATGCTGGAATGCAATTTTGATCTTGGGAACTGAACTAAGAAGGTTATAAATTTCCTACAACAAATGGTTCTGTGATAAAGTACTGGCTATTCCTTTGAACTGTTTTAAAGTAACCATAATTGCCATTAAGTAAGTATATTAAATAACTATTCTATAAAATAGAATATGCATACTTTATTACTGCATCTTGGAATATACAATAGCTTAAATATTTTACCAATTCAGTAAATCTAAACTTTATTTTTAACAATTTTTGAAACCAAAGTTAGTCTATAAGTTGCTATATTCACAGATTTTTAAATAGAATTGACAGGCTTGGTTAGGCATTGTGTTCAACCAGGATTTGTGGGTAATGTGTGGATATCATTATGATAAGCAACTGCTCATCTGACCAATTGGCTAAGACATTGGACACAGTCTGAGTAAGTAAGACATACATAAGTAATAAGCAGTTTTTTGGCCTTGGATTTGACACAAGCCCTTGCAGTTGGCCTCCTACTCAAGCCCCAAACTGCATTTCATACTAACTCTAATGCCCTTACCATTTGCTGCCTCACACTGTATAATAGAGGTACACAGAAACACTTTCATGACCTTAAAACACTGCACTGTCAGCTCTGTCTTTCAGTCCTTCTGTTCACACTGTTCATACCACTAGAAAATGTTCCCCCGCATTTTGTTACCCAATTACCCATAAACTTTTGCACAGCCGTCATAACTTTGCTTAGACATTTCTTTTTTTTTTTTTCCAGTATGCGGGCCTCTCACTGTTGTGGCCTCTCCCGTTGCGGAGCACAGGCTCCGGACGCGCAGGCTCAGCGGCCATGGCTCATGGGCCCAGCCGCTCCGCGGCATGTGGGATCTTCCCGGACCGGGGCACGAACCCGTGTCCCCTGCATTGGCAGGCGGACTCTCAACCACTACGCCACCAGGGAAGCCCTAGACATTTCTTTTAAGAAACCATCCCTAATATTTCTTCTCCCTCTTGTCTGGATCACGTGATTCTCTTTGGGTTCTCAGCATTTCGTATCTCTCCCACAAAAGCCCTTATCACATCTCTGTCTCCCCAAATAAACAGAGAAAGAAAAAAATCTGTTATGAAACTAGTGCCTGGCATATGTTCAGTACTTTGTAGATATATGTTAATTAATGACTGAATTAATGAGTTATAAATGAATAAAATTAAACTGTGAAACAGGTTTGTAAGGCATTGATAGGATTTAGTAATAAATTACTCCCAAATACATCAGTACCACATTTTCACAATTCTTTGCAACTAGAAGTTATTGTTAATATAACCAGAATGTCAAAACAGATTCTTAGAAACTATATGTACTAATATGTACCTGATAATGATGAAAAATAATGCAATATCAAAAATATTCTTAATTAGGAATATTAAGATAATAGCATGGTATAACATTTCCTTGAATAAATAATAAATAAAATAAGCTCACCAAATATACGAATAAACAACAGATTGTTGCATTGGACCTGCTCTAATGTTGACAAAACCCATAAAACCTGCCACATAAATTTCCTAGAAGCAAAATCATTGAATCAGAGTACCCATGATGGCTTTTCCGACATTTTCCTGTAAATTATTGAATGTTATACTCACTGGTATATAGTTTACCTCCTTTTTCTTTTTTAAAACATTATTAGATTATTGGGATGAGAACAATAGGATTTTTTTCAAAAGGTAATTAAGCTCAGAAAGGGTTATTAAAATGGCAACATTCTTATCTCGCTAGAGCAGCAAAGCCAAGAGAAGCCAGTGTGCAGAAGAAAAGAAACTGACATAATTTTAATGCTTAGTGAGTAAAACCTTTATTAAGAGAACATAGAACTCGAATTTGGCTTTCCAACAATGTCTGAATTTTAAACTCACAAAGGGGCATAATTAAGATACTTTTAAAAGATAAAATTGATTTGTTCTAAGATGGCCATACATTTGCAGTGTATTATACTAATGGGAGGATAAAAAAGAGTCTTAGCATTCACTCAAAACTGGGATTTATAATAAGCGTCAAGAGTTTTATGTAAAAATAATGAATAAAGCTCTAATAGACTAGTAGATACCATTAACTCTAAATTTATCTTAATTCATTGAAGAGTGACATTCACTGGGGTACTGGTGATAGCTATGTGATTTTAATGTTGAACAATGAATTACTATATAATGAATCCGAACTATTTCATATGTAATATATTTAATTTATTAATAAAATAAAAAATGAATGTTTATATTAGTATTGCTAATCACATATTTGATTAGGTCATTTGTCTTTAATGAGTATTGACATGAAAAATCACCCCAATACATTTTATTAGTCAATTCATTTTTGATTACTATTTTATGATGTAATGTTTGATATTTACAAGATAACATATCTGCAAGGTATGACACATAGCATTAAGATGAACCCCTGAACCCATCACCCTTCTTCAGAACTAGAGCATTACTAACAGATGTGCTACTACCCTTTCTCATCCCTCTACTTGGCCTTCAGAGGCAACCAATAACATAGTTTTGTATTTGTTATTGCTTGGGGGATTTTATAGTTTTATCATCTATGTACATATTCCTGGACAATATTGTTGGTTTGCTTAGCTCTTCAGCTTTAAAAAAGTGGTGTCATATTCTATTCAGCCTCCTGTGACTTAATTTTTTCACTTATGTTATGTCTCTAAGAGTCATCTATGCATGGCATCTATCTAGCTGGCTATCTTTTACCTACCTACCTACCTAGTTGCTGTAATGTTCCATTACATGCTTTAACATTCCATTGTGTGACTACAACCATTCTCTCACTGGGATTTGGATTTCCTTCTGGATTTCACTTAAGGTTGTAATAAACATTCCTGTAAGTTTTGCATGGTGCCTACATGCAACACATTCAGAAGGGTGTCTACTTAAGCACAGAACTGCATTGCCATAGTGTATGTAAATAGTCAGTTACATAAGGTGGTGCCAAGTTGTTTTCCAAACTGGTTGCATCACATTATACTCTCATGAGCAATGTATAAGGATTTTTCTTGATCGATATCCTTCTCATAATAACTGGTACACTCACATACTTTAACATGCTTTAGCCTGATTAGTAATGAGGTTGTACTTCTCTTCATATATTCATCAACTGTGTGAAAAAAACATGAAATATTGGGGTTTCCTTTGTGTGAAGCATAAAATATATATTTATCCATTCTTGTTTTGTTTTCCTTATTGATTCGTGTGATATATTCTGGAAAATATCTCATTTTCCCATAAATATTTTAACAAGTGGTCTTTCATATTTAAGTTTTCTAGACACAGGGGAACTAATTTGTGGTTTGGAGTGAAGTAGGGATTCCATTGATTTTTTTCACCACTTGTAATACCAACTCGCAGTGATGTTTCTACAGCGAACTACACTGCCATCTCTGACAGACAGAATTTTTGTATATGTTTGTATATCTGGATATTTTCTTATTTTTGTTGTATTTCTTTTCAATGCTCAATTTATTTCTATTTTTCCATATTATTTTAATGCAATTAGGATGAGAAAAAGCATACAGTAAATTAACAGGAGCACTACCACTGTGGATTGTTAACTTCTTGACTGATAATCTGGTTCAGTGCCATCAGTGTTCTTCATGTCACCTCCCTTTATCTACTTAGAATATAGACTACAGAATTTTATCATTGAAAAGTAGTTTAGAGACCACCTAATATTATAGTTTATTCATGCAGAAACATTTTTTCCCATTTGACAATTCATTTACAGCCCTTGATTTCTATAATTCTTAAAACGTTGTAGAATCCTAAGAAAACAATGCTATTCACCTATGCTTTTCTGCACCAAATTATCACCTAGTTGCTCCACATAACTTTTCTCCCTAATAGGTGCTGGTTGTTTGTTGATGAAAATAGTTAATGTGAGTGTGGCTAAGGCACAAAAAGAACCTTAGAAGAACTGAAGACACAGCACACAATCACATTCCTTCCACCCCTCTTGGTTGGCCTTAGACCTACCCTAGCAATGGCCACCCTGAGGACTGTGTGATTATGCATGAGCTGAGAAAGGGGAGACTCCTACCATTACGCCTTTTATTTAACATGAAAGATCCTGAATGCATCATGCCTGCCATGCACATCCCTCTCAGGAGAGTAAAGTGAAAGAACAAAAACATGAGACGCTTTGACCCCTCACACACAGAGTGGATCTCAAATTCTGTTTTTGCATGATTTCAAAGCTTACGATTTAAAACTTGTTTCTGAGAGATTATTCTTGCTAATACTAACTCATACCTAACTCACTTTTTAAAAGTGAAAATAAATTTATGACTACTTTTTACAAATCTTAATTATACATCAGAGCAGTTATTTATGAAGAGAATTATGAAATAGGAAGAATACAGTCTATGGCAAATGAATCAGTGTGAACAAATGCATATCAAACATGGAACCCTAGTTTTGCTATTAGTATAATTTTACAATATGAGGTAATAATTACAAAGTGCCAGAATATACAGTAATATTATCTTAGCTTTTGTAATAAATGTATAGTTTTTATATTATAAAACTTTGCTCTCCAGTATGGAAGCCATCAGCTACTTGTGCTTTTGAGCACTTGGAATGTGGCTTGTCAGAACTGAGATATGCTCCAAGAATGAAATAAGCAACGGATTTCAGAGAAGTAGCACAAACAAATGAATGTAAACATCCCATCGATATTTTTTTGGTGTTGATTACAAGTTGAAATGATAGTATTTTGGACATATTTGATTAAATAAAATACTTTGTTAAAAATAATTTTGCCTGTTTCTTCTAACTTTTTAAAAATGTGGGCTACTAGAACTTTCAGAACAATGTCGAAAAGGAATGATGGGACGGGACATCCTTGCTTTGTTCCTGATCTTAGTGGGAAAGCTTTGAGTTTCTGGCCACTAGGTATGATGTTAGGTGTAGTTCTTTGTATATATTCTTTATCAAGTTGAGGAAGTTCTCCTCTAATCCTGGTATACTGAGAGCTTTTATCTTGAATGGGTGTTGCATTTTGTCTGATCAGGTGGTTTTTCCTTTTTAGCCTCTTGATGTGATGGTAATGTGGCTTCTAGAAAACTTAAAATTACATATGTGGTTCACATTCCTACCGAATATATCCCTATTGAATAGCAATAGCATTGCTATAGGATATTATTTTCACTTATTTTTTTTTACCAAAGGTTTCACAAATCTTAGTTTTAGAGTCATGTAACTGATAAAGTGAATGCTTAATTATTAAAAGTAACCATCAATGTGATATTTTTTATCTGCAAATTGGACCTACACATCTAGATTATGATAATGATATTTTTGCAGGAATGCACTTCAAATATACATTACTTGTGAGAGTGTCTGATGAAGGAAGTCCTGTACTCTCAAGTAAGAATTTACTAATTTGAAATATTAAAGTGTTCTGAGTTATATAAAATAACAAGTAATTTAAGAAATTAGTTATTAGAAGTTTATTACATTTGTAAATATTCTGATGATCTGCTATAATAAAGTATAAAATTATTACTTATTTTAACTTATTTAGTGCATATGTACTGCTATTTAAAAAAAGAAAGTCCAAATGAAAATTGGAACATTTGGAGAGAATGATGTCCAAATGCTATTACAGCATGCTGCAGCTATTTAAAGGCAATGTCAAAGTTGAACTTTTCTGAAATAGTTGTTGTTTAAAAAATTTCTCAGGGAATTAATTTTGCATTAGAGAAAATACTAATGTTCATATTCATAGTAAATTGCATTTCCTTCATATTTCTTTATTATATTGTCATGATGAAGTATTTCAACTAGAAAACAATGTCTGCTTTTGGAAACTATGATTTTTAATTCAGAATAGGCCATTATGCATAAACACATTATAAAATATGATTGTTTTGACAAGTATTCAAAATCAGTTAATACGGTGTTTTAATGCTAAACTTATTTTCAAATGCTCTATAATCGAAAAGGTAATAATTTAATAACAAAACTTAACAATATAGATGTATTTGTAAAATTTACACACTTAAAATATAAACATATTAGATGTTAATTAAAAAGTAAAGAAAAAATGAGAATTATAGAAGATACATGATCACCTTAATTACATTTTTATGTACTTTTTTCTCTGTAGCACCTATTACAGTCATGATAAGGGTGAGTCGTATAAATGAATTAAATCCAAGTGGAATTACATTGGCACTTACCTTCAGCTTACTTGAAAACAGTCCAGTTGATATCCTAGTTGGAAAAAGTACGTTTACAGATGGAGACTGGCCATTTAATAATATAAAATACGATATTGTTGGAGGCAATATAGGATCACCCCCCAAATTTTACATTGAGCCAGACATGTACTGTAAAAATGCTGATATCAGTTAGTAACAAAAATAAAGAGCTCATATATACTCATTTAGAATTTATTTTATTGAGAAACAGTGCATATTGGAAAATGTTAAAAAACAGCTTTCTCTTAAACTATGCAATGTTCACCTTGGTTTGTTAGCTGTATCCATAAATTTTTAGTTACTGCAGGAAAAGCACTGAAGTTTTAATCTTTGCTGTATAGATCTTCAGAAAGCCTATGCACATGTATTTCTTCCATATAAATGGTGTGTGAATTAATGTCTACGATGACTTTGCTGATGGAATACATGTTGGGAGTATGAACATATAAACAAAATTGGTTTGTATTAGTCCATTTCCATTTGTTATTATAGTGATTAGTTCATTCATATCGTTTATAATTTAGCAAAAATTGAAGATATTTAGTGATCCTGGGATAAGAGTTCTCTTTTCATTTTTGTGTCAGGAATGATAAAGCTATTGGGTTCACTGGACAAGGAATCTGAATCATGGTACAAGATAGCTGTGAGAATAACAGACTGTCCCTGACAGTCCTCAGACAGAGAAGTAGTACCGCTCAGGTGACTGTCGATGTTCTGGTAAGAATAAATCATTGCTTGTAATACTGTTATCCCCTTAGGAGACATATTCAGTCTCCTCAACATGGACCTAATTCAGAGAGTAACATGTGGGTTCAAAAACTGTAACACATGATGAGAAAATTGTCATTGTATACAAACTAATCTGTGTGAATTCTGAATTTGATTGTCTCACACATCTGTACTTCAATGTAGAGTGCCTGATACCTAAAGTTGTATGTAAGAAGTTTTGCAAGAATCATTCTGTTGTTACACATACTTCCATAAACAAACAAACATCTGTTCTAGAGTTTTAGGAGGTCACTCTGTTTGATACTTCAAAAAAAACTGCTTCTCGGGCTTCCCTGGTGGCACAGTGGTTGAGAGTCTGCCTGCCGATGCAGGGGACACGGGTTCGTGCCCCTGTCTGGGAAGATCCCACATGCTGCGGAGCGGCTAGGCCCGTGAGCCATGGTCGCTGAGCCTGCGCGTCCGGAGCCTGTGCTCCGCAATGGGAGAGGCCACAACAGTGAGAGGCCCGCGTACCACAAACCACCCCTCCCCACACAAAACTGCTTCTCTGCTCATCTAGTTGTTCTAATCCCCATCTGGTTTTCACTTAAGAAATATTTTAATATTTTCCCTAGTGAAGATTCTGAGAGATCAGGCATAGAGGTTCACAAACATGAAGCACAGAGGCAAGAACTTCTAACTTATAAATACTTTCTAAATATTCAAAGCAAAAACATATTTGACTTGGTTTGCTTAAGACTTACATCAATACAATTCTGTACACTACTTTTATTGGCAGAACTATACAAAAGGAGAAATTCTCCTTTATAGATACTGCCAAATTTTCTTTATCTTATGAATTTATTTGTGCCCTTTCTTGATGCTTGAGAGCAGTAAAAATTCCAGCAGGGGACTCTATGAAGCAGGCAATGACTTCTAATAAAATGATTTAAAACCACAAACACTGTTCAGAGCCTATGCATACCCCTACATACTGGACACTTTCATATGTGTTCTTGGTGAGCTAAAAGCCTTAGTGGAGCCCATGACTCAGTGTTACAATCCCCATTATAGGATCATTATGTCTGGAAAGCACAATAATCCAGGCCAAAAATCTTTGTGGAGAAAAATTTAATGAAGTGACTGAGTGGTTTCAGCCACGACTCAGAAATGTCATAAGCTAATGAACCTGCTGTCTTTCTGCAAGCTTTCAATAATACAACTGCACTTTAAGTTACATTGTAAGATTCAGTAGATGTCTTTTGCATTTGCACTTCTATAACTGATTGTTCCATTTTTCATTTTGTTTGTGAGCTCCTATATTCAGAGAGGTATAGAATAAAAGATCTTTGTTCTTCAGCTTTAAAATCATTCACATTTCTTTCTCTTATGGAGCTAGAAGGATTTATTTAGGAATGAATACCTGATTTCTTGGGACCAGGAAAAAAGCTATACATTTCCCACCATCAGACAGTGTGGTAAACTTTTGCCTAAGACGTTGACACTGAATTCAAATACCCTTCCTCTAAAGATACTTCCAACCAAACTTTGGGTGGAAGGTATAAAAAATGTTTTATTCAGAAAACTAAACTGAGGCCCAAATTCCCTGTACGGTATAATTATTTTTTATACTACAGTTTGTTCCAAGAAAGATTGAAGCTCATATAAAAAATAAATACAATATAACAATGATGAAGTTAAAATTAGATGAATAAATCTAAATTTCATCTGTAAAAGCAAACAAGAAAAATTTGCATCCTTTATAAAATGAAGGATGAATATTATTATGTACTGAATGTTTGTGTTCTACCAAAATTCCTATGTTATAGCCCTAATCCCCAGTGTGATGGTATTTGGAAATGAGGCCTTTTGGAGGTAAATAAGATTAGATGAGGTCATGAGGATGAGGCCCTGGCCTGATGAGATTAGTTTCCTTATTAGAAGAAATACCAGAAAGCTTATTTTCTCCCTCGGCCATGTAAGGACATGGTAAGGAGGTGACCATCTGCAAGCCAGGAAGAGTTCTCACCAGAAACTCAAACCTGCTTGTCTTTGATCTTAGACTTTCTAGCCTCTAGAACTTTGAGAAAATAAATTTCTACTCTTTATAAGCAACCCAGTCTATAGTATTTTGTTATGACAGCCCAAGCAGACGAAGACAAACATAATTTGTTTCAACAAACATAAAGATGTTATAAACTATAATATAAAAAGATATATTCCTAGTAAATAATATTTGCTATTCCTAGAAATAATAGCTAGATCAATGGAACATTCTAGGAAATCTAGGATCCAAGATATCAGATAGTAGGTTAATGATAAATTCTTAAATGAATGGTGTTAGAATAACTAATAAACAATTTTAGCAAAAAATGAATGTTGTTTCCTACTTTAGGAAGATTCAAGAAATAAATGTAAAATAATAAACTTTAAGTATATATATGAAGAAACATAAGTAAATATTTACAAAATCTTGAACTTGAAGAAGGACTTCTACTAAGCATCATAACAAGGAGGCATCATATAGGACAAGATTGCGAGATCTAGCTACAAAGACATTTAAACTGTCTGCATTTCAAAAATAGCATAAAGCAAACTGGAAGGCAAGCAAAAAGTTGACAAAAATATATTCACAGCATTTATAACAGAATTTCAAATATTAATATCTTTAGTCAATAAGATCATTATAAGAAAAATACTATCTCAATAGGAATTACAAGTTTATATAAGAAAAAATTAGCAACTTTACTAGTAAACAGAGGAATGAAAATGAAAAAAAAACCCTAATTTATTTTTGTGTATTAAATTAGCTCAGAAAAAGAAAAAGCAGATGATAGTTTGTGTTGGAAATGATATAAGGAATGGACAACTCATTTCTCTGGGAATTTAAGTTAAACCGGCACAAGTTTTCTGAAGGGTATTTTGGCAATGCATATAAATTCACATTTTATGTGTGAAGAGGTTGATATTCACAGAGGTTAATTAACCAGCCTAGCATGGTTATCAAAAGCAGTCAGTCCTTAATTCTTTAATCACGAAACTCTTCCAGTATTTTTTTCAAAAGCATCAATACAAAGACTATTTATATTCCCAATTCCTGTGATGGAAAATTATCTCAAATCATAGCAAATATGTCATTTTCTAAACTGTATTTTTATTTGAAAATATGCCATGGATATATTTCCATGTAATTAAATATTCTTCTTGCCATCATATCTATGTCATTTGTAAATTTCAATAGAAATAATCATAGTACAGAGAGCCTATCTTTGTTTTTAAAGCAGTAACAAAAGGACAATCAAAAACACTCCCAGTGCAACACTCAAAAATCTTGTATACAATCTCCTGCTATATCCTCTAAGATAAACTAGTTTCAAAATATATGTCAAAATGTTTTAGTGAGATGAATTTTATAGATGTTATCAGCTATTGCCAAATTCAAATTTGTTATTGTCAATTGACTAGTTGATCTGCAGTTCTTTTTTCTGGAATAATCATCTTCTTGGGTTATATGTTTCTAAGAGAACTCTTAAGTTATGATAATAAACCGCATTATGATGATAAACTGGTTTGTTGGAAAACGCCATATTCCATAGCAGCAAAAGTTGAAGAGACATGCTTTCACTTTGACAAAATCGGGCACCAAACTTTCAAACCATTTTAACCCTTTGGAGAATTATTATCTGTTTTACAAAAAGATAAGTCCTAAGCACCATGCCTCCCAAGGAAATTAGAAAGTCTCTCTCGGCTACAGTCATTACCTAATGGCTACAGTCATTACCTAATGGCATCTATTCATCTACTGATGTCCATGCACTATAATGTGCTCCCAGGCTTCTGTATTTTGTTCTTAATTTAATGTGTCCCTTACTATCTTCTGCATCTATTACTATTTTACATGTCCTTCAAATTCCAATATATTATTTCTCTATGAAGACTTACTTTTTAAATAAAATGTAAGTATTGTGCGAAACGATATGACAGGGCCTATACTCATACTTGAACTAATTTCTCTGCTCTGTAAAAGCTTGCAGCCTGGAGCAGTTATTCTTATACAGGGTGAATACGGCTCACTAAGGTACCAGCATGAAAGATGTTCCTTGCAGGCTTGTGAGATCTACAGACTTGTTCAGAATGTAAATTATAGAAAATACAAATTAATCCATAAAATAACAAATTGATGCTGCTTCCCGCTGCTGCTCAGTCCAGGAGTTCCCAAATCAGCAGGATTCCAATTTACACAATTTACCATTTATTTCCATTTTCACCTATAATTTAAAGTGAATACCCCAGAGAATCTCCTGGCACAAAACGCCTTGAAATGTGTGATAAAATTTAACAAATAAGTCTTTAAAGTAGAAGACTGACCTCCAAAGTAATTAAGGGAAATTTCTGGAGGCAAAAAAATAAAGAGGCTAATCAAAGCTGCCAATTGTCTTGGGAACATCTTTTATTCTCTATAAAGAAAAGGCTTGCATTTTCATAGCTACTTGGACAGGAAATAAAATTTGGGGACAAGAAAGTCAGGGAGTTGGAATCCCTTATAACAATGGGGCCTTTATAATGATAAAAAAATGAAAGGACACTTTAACATACTGCCCCATGAAGTGAACAAGAAGGCTTGCCCATCTAGGCCTGGGCTCTGAACTAAGGGGAAAAACATGTCTCCTGAAACTCAAAGCAAATTTACTGGGTTTGAATTATACACACTGCAAGATATTGAAAAACTCAAGACTAGAACGTTAGAAAAAAGTGGTCCTGGATGTTTTGTTTCAAGGAGTTCCTGGCAGAAATGGAATCAAAACTTCTCAGGAGAGGCCTAACCTCCACCGGAACTGCAACAAATTCTTATAGCTAAAACCTGGCTGAATATGAGCTCAGAATCTAAAATCTAAAACTCTTAGAAAAAAGATCACAACATGCAGAGTACTAATTTCACTAGTGCACAGTATTTCATGCCCCATTCACTAGCTGTAAACTGGAATGACTGGGGCCTGAGTGAGAGGTACAGCTAGTGCACCTTGTGAGGTGACTCCAGGACCAGGAATGGTTTGCTTCCTTGTGTTGTGGAGTCTATTTCTGACTCAGGTACAGATGATGATATGACAATGCTATGGTTTTGTTTTATATTGGTTAGCTGCTAATTGTTATGCCAGCTACTAATTATTAACATACTGTACAATGTTTACTTCATACTAAATTTGCATAACAAGTCTAGGTAATATTAGCATATTTGGGGATGTCTTTTGTGGAAGGAACATACGTGGAAAATAACTATATTGGTTTTTTGTTTTGTTTTGTTTTTACTATATTATTAATAGATCATTTATACAATGAAAATAGAATTTAGTAACTATAATGTTTACATGGCACCTGGTCTCAAATCACCAAGGCATTGTGAACATTTTAACAAAGTAGACAGTAGTGAAAATTAGGTGTGGTCCTGATGTTTAGAAGGGCACTATTTTATTACAATGAAAGAAGCTGGAGGTCATTTAGTAATGTGCTGATTGAGAAGTTATTACAAGCATCCAACCAAGTTGCAGTTTTATGTGACAAGGAGCCTCATGTAGTACCTAAAAAGCTAGAAAAACATATTAGTAGACTAATATTAGAACACTGAAGAATGGTGCTAAGACTAGATGCACCAAAGAAGTTTCAACAGGTTTTCTTATCAAATGGCAATTTATGAGCCAGAACGTCGTATCTGAAACAAGTTTTTGAAAAGATAGAGAAACTTGTCCTTGAAGGTGGATATGACCTGCCTGAGTGGCTTCAGTCTGCTGTTAGTGCTGTGCTTTATGTCAATTAGAAAGTGAGCATAGAAGGAAGCCTGTCCAGTAACAAGGAATATAACTAAAAGGAAATGTGCTTTTATCTAGTCAGAATCAAAATTTTTGCACCAGTAACACTCAAGGTAAGTAAATCAGTATTCACAAATAACACTCCTGCTTGGACCTGAAGAGCAACAAACCAGGAATTTCTTTACTGATGTAAAAAAAGCAGTGAAAACAATTTCCTAGCATGATCATACATTGTCTATTACACCAGCGTGTACTCACTGACAAGAATTTGCATACAAATACTGAAGGCTGTTTTGTCTCCTGCAAAGAGCATGATAAATTTCCTCAGAGGATAGATGGTAAATCATCACTGTCTCTTCTTTGTGATTCTTTTGAAGAAATTATTACCAAACACATTCCCTTTATTTCCAAACCAGAGTACGGTGGCTCTCCCATGGCCAGATGCTTACTTCATTTCTAGAACATGTAAACATATAAGCCATTTTCTTTATGTCTAAAATATTAATAGTCAATCATTTGTAGATTAATCTTTGTTCTTCCTGAACATGGTTGTAAGAGTAGCCAAACTCTTAGAACTCATTCCGGTTATAAAGGAACTAGAGGGAAATCCCTGGAGGTCCAGAGGTTAGGACTCTCGGTGCTTTCACTGCCAGGGTCCTGGTTCCATCCCTGGTCAGGGAATTAAGATCCCACAAGCCGTGCGGCACAGCCAAAAAATAAATAAAACAAAGGAACTATAATGCAAGAGCATGGTAATGGCCACACTTAATTTATCTGGTTTTATAATAAACTGTCTATTGGGTAGGCAAATTTTACTAACTTTGCTTTCTAACAGAAAGGTGTTAGAAAGCACAGAAATAACCATTTGAAATGACAAAGCATTACCAAGCGTTGATTGCCTCTCCATGGTTATTTTTCTCTTGGAGAGCTTTTGATGCCAAAGAAATAGATATTGGATCTATATATTTTTTTAACCTAAATGCCTATTAACCACAAGAGCCAGCAACTATATCCATACGGATTTAGAGATGACAGCATTGCCAAATATCTTTCATGCCGTTGCATGCTGTTTAAGCTGTGTTTGTGACCTTGGGCATGTTATTGAATCTCTTGGGCAGGTTACTAAAACCTCGTTTCCTCATCAAAATGACAATAAATATTTCCTACCCCAGAAGGCAGAGATGAGATTTTAGAAAGTGAGTATTTGTAAAGCACTGACTGGCTCATAGTAAGTACCATATGAGTGTTTGGTAAATGAATAAACTAGAAGCATTTCCACAACTGGGGGAAAAAATGGATGGAAATTATTGTTCTATTGAGTCTACATACTTGATTAAGATTGGATTTTCGTCATTTAATCATTAAAACAAAGGCCAGAAACTATTTAAATATGATGGCTAGGCACTTCAAATGTTTTTATTTTTTGCAGATTATAGAATAATGCTACAGCATGAAATTCACTAAGCTTGCATATTTTTAAAAAGCATAATGCTTCTTGCATTGTTTATGTTATTATGAAACTGAAACTGTAAATCAATTTCTTTCATGTACTAAATATGGCACAGTTTAAAGAACTTTAAAATATAGCATAAAGAACTAACTTAATACAGATTTTATTTATAACATGGATGAGATCACACTTTGAGAAAAAAATTTTAAATAATGCAAGCTGAAGGAAACAAAAGAAAAAAAGCACTGTATTAGAGTTCTCCAGAGAAATATATATCTCTATATCTACCTATCTAGCCAGCTAGCTAGCTATCCACCCATTTCCTAAATAAAGAGATTTATTATAAGGAATTGGCTCACATGATTATGGAGGCTGCAAGTCCCATGGCTGTTGCCTGCAAGCTGGAGACTGAGGAAAGCTGGTGGTGTAGCTCCAGCCTGAGTCTGAAGGTCTGAGAACCTGGGGCACCAATGGTGTAAGTCCCAGTGTGAGGGAAGGAGAAGAAAAATGTCCCAGCTCATCAGTCAGGCAAAGACAGCAGTTTCTCCTTCCTCTACCTTCCTGTTCTACTCAGGAGCTGTATGCAGTGGATGATGCTCACCCACATTGGGCAAGGCAATCTGCTTTACTCAGTCCCCCAGTTTAAATGATAATCTCATCCAGGAACACGCTCTCAGACACACCCAGAAATAATGTTTAACCAAATATCTGGGCACCCCATGACCTAGTCAAGTTGACACTTAAATTAACCATCTCACACACACAGTTCTAGTAGATCTCTGAATTGAAAATTAATTGCTCTTTTCTCAGTGTTCCAAAGTCTTCTATATCTATATTTGGTCAATAAAATCTTTCTGGCTTATATTATAAAGATCATTTTTTAAATTCTATTAAGTTGTTAAGTCCTTGGATTCTGAATTCGTTCTTATGCAGCTTTTATTTCTATGCATTAAGCATAGGATTTCCTTAATTACTTGCTGAATATATATATGACTATAAATTCAATTGGAATTCTGAATAGGAAAAAAAATTAGAGCCTTAGTATTTACTGTCATTGAGTTTGAGAATTTGGGGGCTGGAGAAAACCTAAGAAAACCCTGATATCTCTTCTTCTCTCATTTTATACAAAAGAGACTTGCCTTATTGAAGTTGAAAAGCAATGTGATTATCAGTGGTTCCCTAAATGTGTAGATTTGAAGTTGGTAATGGCAGACATGTTGCTTTGTGTTCACCAGATCCTGTTTTATTTTCTGGGGACAGAGGAAGACTACATTTTCTGGCTACTTTTCAGTGAGACTACAGCCATGTAACTAGAATGTGGGCTGAAGCCCTTTCCCAAGTCTGGCCGTGGAAACTCCAGCACAGTTGTCCACTTTCCCTTTGCTAGGTGATTTTCAAAGGCCATCTTTTAAGATGAAAACATTACAAGATGGAAGTCACTGCTTGAAAAAGAGCCTCCAAGAAGACCCAGCTAACATGTTCGATTGTAACATAGGCAATAATTAACCTTGTTCATTGTTAAGTCAATCAGATTTCATGGTTTAACTGTTACTGCAACATAGTCTAGCCTATTGTGCCTTATGCAGAATTTTTCTGGATGACAGCTGGATTTTCCCAAATAGTTGGAATTCTCACAAATTTCTTTCCAGCTCTATGTCCCTATGACTTTGAGAGTAACCAACAACCTTTTTATAACATCAAGACAAGCTTTCTTGGATGTGCTTATGGTTTTATTTAGGTTATAAGAGTACATAAACATTTACATAAGGAACTTTTTCTTGAAAAAATTATCAATATAAAATTTTACCAGTTAATTTTCTGTAAAACTATATGCTTAACTAATTGTTTCCTAACTTTTCCAGTGTTAGTGAATGATAAAATAGAAAGAAACTCAGAAGTTTCTGGATAAAATTTAATAATTATTTATTTCAGCAATAATTATTTCAGCTTCAACAATATTAAAAAATATGCTTTGATAATAAAAATTGAGGTGAAATATTTGTGCAATTATTATGTTGGTATTTTTATTCCAATATTAAGTGATTTATGTGATCAACTTCTTGAGATAAACATTGTCTCTAATTTTTCCTCATCCTTTATATATTTTTACTGGAATACAATTGTCCTGGGGGTAATGACTCAATGTTATGCAAGATTTTACATATAACAAGAAACTATGGTATCTGGGAAAACACAATTTTTTGAGAGAGAGAGAATTTGACAATTACTTTAAACAAAAGACATAAAGATGAACATAAAATGACATTTCCCGTCTTGCCAATTTAAAATTCTTCTCTAAGTATTACATGGGCAAGTGGGGGAGAAATAAATCACAGGACTTATTTCTTATAATATATTGTTTATGAGAAATGCAGTTTTTTATTTAATTTAAATTTTAGCAAAATTGATAACAAGTAAGCATATATGACACATTTTTAAATGAAAACATGTATATTTATTGCCTTAAGAATTTTTATATTATTATTATTATTTTAGATACATTAACTTGAAAATGGCTTTAATTATTTTAAATTACATTGCAATCTTGGGGATGAGATTTATATTCTATATCAACCATTTCCTAATAATCTGTAAACATTCCTGAAAATATAAGAAATATTCAATAAGTGTATCCTATTAGATTTAAATACTGCTATTAGTTTTCTAGGACTGCCACAACCAAGTACCACAGACTAGGTGGTTTAAAGCAACAGAAGTATATTCTCTCACAGTTTGGAGCCTAGAAGTTTGAAATCATGGTATCCCCAGAGCCATGTTCTCCTGAATGCTCTAGGGGAGAAACTGTTCCATGCCTTTCTCTTAGCTTCTGTTGTCATTAACAATCCTTGCCCTTTCTTAGCTTGTAAGTACATTTCTACAATCTATACCTTCATCCTAGTATACTATGTGTCTCTTCTCCCCTTCTTATAATGATACCACACTGTATTATGTGCCCACTCTACTCCAATATGACTTCACCTTAACTTGATTATATCTGAAAAAGTCTATTTCCATAAATACATCAGATTCACAGATATCAGGGGAATGGATTTGATCTTATCTTTTGGGGGCTGCACAATTCAATCCATAACAATTGCATATATCATCTAGGTCAATTCTATTTTGGAAAGGAAGTTTAAAATAGTAGATAGAACATGGCATTAGATACACCTGGTAGTAATCACCATTTTGCCTTTATAGACTGTATACCTTAAGAAACTCTGTGGGTCTCACTTTCTTCACAAGGAACATGTGCTAACAATAGTACTCACTTAAAAGGTTTTGGGAATGATTATACCCAGAAAAGCACCTGGGACATAGTAAATGCAAAGTAAATTTCAGTGTCTATCTCTGTTTTGCTATTACTACAACTACCTGAGTTTTAAACAACTTCCATGGAATGGTCCCATATAGGGACTGAAATTCTCTCTAACTTATGTAATTTAATGTTCATTTACCAAGTTACTATAATAAACATATGTTTTGGTGAAGGCTATTTGGAAAATTTGGACAAAATGCAATAACACTGATCAATTTAGAACTAAGCAAAATGTAAAATGGATGGATAGATAGATCGAGGTACATATAAGAAAATACAGAACCAATCACATCAAAAAAAATTTTATCCTTTGCTCAGATTCTTGGGGTAGTTAATAGGTTAATATGCATTTTGAATCTCTGAGGGGGTTGGAAGTTGTATTATATAGTAGTTCCCAAACTCATTTTCCATAGACCAAATTTTTATGGCATATCTATGTTCCTTAGAGCATGCATTGGGAAATAATGTACACAGATAATAGATAATTGAGATTAAAATAAAAGCAAGAAATTTAAGTACAATAATTGTGGCTTAAGTAATACAGATATTAGTGAATAATCTAATCTCTTAGACATTAACTTTTAATGCTGATACTTTAAAAATTTATCTATTACAGTATTCAGTATGGCATTAGAGATTAGTTTTAGGAATTTTGCTGCTGAAATTATTTGCACTAAAACCTATGAACAAAATGCTTTGGTTGGAAGATTCAATATTGTCAAGATGTCAGTTCTTCCCAACTTTATCTATAGATTCAATGCAATCCCAATAAAAATCCCAGCAAGTTATTTTATGAATATCAACAAAGTGATCCTAAAGTTTATATGCAGAGGTAAAAGACTTAGAATAGCCAACACTAATGCTGAAGGAGAAGAACAATGTTTGAGGACTGACACCACTGGACTTCAAGCCTTCTAATAAAGTTATAGTAAACAAGACAGTGGTGATAGTGGTGAAAGAACAGACAAATAGATCATAGAAGAAAACAGAGAGCTCGGGAATAGACCTACATAAACAGATGAATTGATCTTTGATAACAGATGGAAGGCAATACAATGGAGCAAAGATAGTCTTTCAACAAACGGTACTGAAGCAACTGGACATCTACACACAAAGAAATGCATCTAGATACAGACCTTACACCTTTCATGAAAAGTAACTTAAAATGGATCTAAATATAAAACCTTAAACTCTAAAGCTCCCAGTATATAATAAAGGAGAAAAGCTAGGTGACCTTGGGTATGGTAATGACTTTTTAGATACATCACAAGAGACATGATATATAGATAAGCTGGACTTAATTAAAATTAGAAATTTTTGAGCTTCCCTGGTGGCGCAGTGGTTGAGAATCTGCCTGCCAATGCAGGGGACACGGGTTCGAGCCCTGGTCTGGGAAGATCCCACATCCCACGGAGCAACGAGGCCCGTGTGCCACACCACTGAGCCTGCACGTCTGGAGCTTGTGCTCCGCAACAAGAGAGGCCGCAACAGAGAGGCCCACGCACCGCGATGAAGAGTGGCCCCCGCTCGCCGCAACTAGAGAAAGCCCACGCACAGAAACGAAGACCCAACACAGCCAAAAATAAATTAATAAATAAATTACTTAATTAATTAAAAAAAAGAAATTTCTGCTCTGCAAAAGATGAAGGTAAGAGAATGAAAAGACAAGTTACAGACTGGGAGAGAATCTTTGCAAAAGACATATCTGATAAAGAACTGTTATCAATATGTCCAAAGAACTCTTAAAACTCAACAATAAGAAAATAACCTGATTAAAAAATGGACCAAAGACTGGAGCAAACACCTCACCAAAGAAGATATACAGATTGCAAGTAAGCATATGAAAACATGTTCAACATCATACGTCATTAGGAAATTGCAAGATAAAACAATGAGCTACTGCTACACACCTACTAGAATGGCCAAAATCCAAAACTCTGACCACAGCAAATACTGGCAAGCATGTGGAGCAATGGGAACTCTCATTCTCTGCTGGTAGGAATGGCAAATGTACAACCACTTTGGAACACAGTTTGGTGGATTCTTACAAAGCTTAAACATACTGTTACAATACAATTTAACAATCATACTCCTTGGTGTTTACATAAAGGAGCTGAAAACATGTATCTCCACACAAAAACCTGCAAATGGATGTTTATAGCAGTTTTATTCATAATTGTCAAAACCTGAAGCAACCAAGATATGCCTCAACAGGTGAATGGATAAAAAAGCTGTGGTATATCCAAATGATGGAATATTATTCAGCACTAAAAAGAAATGAGCTATCAAGCCAAAAGACATGGAAAAAACTTAAATGCATATTACTGAGTGATAGAAACCAATCTGAAAAGGCTACATACCATATAATTCCAACTACATGACATTCTGGAAAAGGCAAAACTATAGATACAGGAAAATTATCAGTGGTTGCTAAGGTTTATGGGGGAAGGATAGATGAACAGACAGAGTACAGAGGATTTTTAGGGCAGGAAAAGTATTCTGTATGATATTACAATGAGGAATACTTATTATACTTTTGTCCATAACCATAAGATGTACAGCACTAAGAGTGAACCCTAATGTAAACTATGGACTTAGGGGATAATGATGTGTCCTTATATGTGCCTGGACTGTGACAAATGTACAACTGTGATGCACGATGCCGATAGTGAGGGAGTTTTGCATGTGTGGGTAAAGGGATTATAAAGGAACTCTCTGTACTTCGTGCTCTATTTTGCCATAAACCTAAACTTCTCTAAACCATAAAGTTTATTAATTTAAAACAAAAAAGGTGCTCACAGATCAAAGAGTGACTAACTTCCAAATAATAGTTTTAGTAACAATTGTTTTATCTTTTAAAATTATTGGGTTTTTTCCTGAAATAAGGGGAAAAAACAAACATGATGACTGTTGTGAGGATTCATGGTCTATAATGGAAAAATTAACCTAGGCCCTTTGTAAATCCTTATGAAAGAAGTCAAAGTTGGACACAGCATTTATGTAGTTTGTAAGAACTTATTTATTTGTGCTTTTTTTGTTTAACATTCATAAGCTCACTGACATGTTAGAGAGACAGATCATACTTACTCACAAGAGCCCATTGTTAATGGCTCTTCCCTACTTTGCCTTCGGTAACGTCTTGCAGTAATACCAGTTACGGTGGGAGTATTTTCAAAGTATTCACACCATGGAATTTGGCAAATTCTATGAATCAGTTTTTGTCCTTTGGGGAGGAAAGTAGAGTTGGTTGTTAAACTGCAGGACACCAATAATTCTCTGAGGCCTCAGATTGACCAGACCTTCTTTCTTGTCATTCCATTCCCAGTATGTGGCACAGGCCCTGCCTCATTATTCGGGTTCAAAAAATACAGGTTGAATCGATGAAGCTATTTTGAAAATGATTTGCAATGATGTTATGATTGAAGCCAACTGAGAGAATTTAGTCACCAAAGGTGGAAGTTTAGTGAGAAATGAGGTTGAAATGAATTTGGTAAGATATCTCTCTCTTAGATAGTAAGACAAAAAAGAATGCATTTTAAAATGAGAATCAAAATAGGAAACAATATATTCATTGTATTGGAAGGCAGAGATATAAAAGGAAATCAAAAGTTTTACATGTTGAAGAGAGTGAGCCAAAGTCTTCATTTTTAGAAGAGTTCTGGGGCAAAAATCCAAAAGGTAGGGAATGGATTAGTAAACTGGGGTGCAGAAATAGAGGCAGGAAAGAGCACTCTTCGCTTCGGGGAACCTGTTCCCTTCAGACTTTGGTCTGCTTCTACAGGTAGGTGCCTTGCTCCTTGCACAAAGTGCCAGCTTCTCTCGGCTATATGTGCCTAATCTGTGAAACAAGAGTGATGAACTAGAAGGTCATTTCCAGCTGGAAAGTTAAATGATTTGTGGCTCTTTGAAAAAATTAAAAGAGAGAGAGAAAAAAGGTGATACCTGAGAGAGTAACAATGATTGTTTCCTTACATATAAGAAAGCGGTCTAACCACGCTGGTAGACAGAAAGGAAAAGATCCAAGGTAGACGGTGGATAGACTGCTTACTTAAATGGGGAAGCTATTTATAGACTGGAATGGGAAAAGTAATACAAGTAGGGGTATTAGTACTGCAAAAGAATTTTTAAAAAATCGTTATCAGGAAATAATATTTCATTTATGAAATATTCAATATTTCATTATCATTTTCAGGAAATAATAATAGTTAACATTTGTTAAGGATAATACAGGTGCTTTTCTAAATGCTTTGTATGTAATATATCTTTTAATTCTCACAAAAACCTAAAAGATAAGCAGTTTTTATTCTATTTTACAAGGAACTGAAAAGTTCCTTACCCAGGAACCTGCCATGGATACAGGATTTAACCCAAAATTCTGAGTCCAGATTGTGTAGGCTGGTAGGCAGAAACCTATAACTAGAGACCTGTTTGGTAACTTACCCAAGTCTTTTACTACTCTGTCCTCTGTTTCCTTATTCAGCAAAAACAGGCGCAATGTTTTCTTTCCCATCTAAATTCTAGGGCTATTTTGAAGTTTACTTCAGAAATTGTACTTTATGAAAGGCAAATTATGACAGATATGTAGCATATCTTTAATAAAAAAAGGACATGAGAATGTTTAGAGGATAAAACTTAAGCGACCTAATCTTGAATGCCCTTGATTACTTCATTAATGTAGACAGGGTCATATACTAAAAAGGGAGAGACATAGTATTGGAGGCTTAAGGGGCATAAAAAAGATTTGGACAAGTTAATACTGGATAATCCCCAGTAGTTCTACTATTTTACTCTAGTTTGATAATGGGAAATTTGCCAGACCATAACAAAGGAAATTCCAGATTATGATTTAGCAGATACTCTTATGTTGGCTTCAGTGCCATTTTGCTTTCTATTTAGTCTGTCAACATTCATACCATCTTCTATTAGTGTGTCAGACATACAATTGCACTCACTATGGAAACCGAGATTTCTCATGAGATTTTGAACATTAGGATGACAACAATGTTGGATACATATACCCACACAGAGTTTTTCTTTCTGAGTTTGCTTTTGTTTCTTTGGCTGAAATAAGAAAATGCAGAAATAAAGCCTGAGGGGTTTGGGGGTTTATTTTTGTTATTTGTTTGAACCTGAATATGAGTTTGCTTCTATTTTCAATGCTATTGTTGTTTAGTTCAAACTACTTTTCTTTTTACAATGCAGCAAATCTTAACAGCATAACGAAAGTATGAGTGGGAAACATTACTATTACGTTTTTTGTTATTTTGGCTCAAAGAATCTGTGTGGGAAAAAAAAAAGGCAAAGGGAAAATTATGTCTATGCCCAGCCACAACTGGAAACCCTCCCAAGTTTTTAAAGTAATTAAAGTCCAGTCTCTGGCTGGAGGCTGTGTGTGTATAAACCTCAGAGATAACATAAAAATCGCCTTCCGGGCATCCTCCGAGACAGAGGATGTTCAATCAGATTCCAAGAACTCAAGAGCATGTGTTTTACAAGAGAGAAAGCCAAAATACAAACTTGTCTGTAAGAACTACAAATACCATATGGAAAATTGGTCCCATAGACTAAGAAGAAAAACAAAATAAAGGAATGACTTTTAAATCCCACTCTGCCAGTTAAGGGATATAGTCTTGCCTCTTATCCTAATTAAAAAATATATATATGATTGAGTTAAAGGGGATATTTGACTAGTAATTCAGTTACCATTTATTTTTCTCTTAGTAAACCTGGTACAGACTGATATATGGTCTTGTTATTTGCAAAAATAAACCAGTTTTTGAGAGGGAGAGATATGATTACTTTCATTGGTTTCCTGCATTATGAGGTATTTGGGGTTAGTGTTTATGTTTCCTTTCAGGGAAAGCTGTAGAATGGTAGAAATTTATCTTAAGTTGTAAGCAGTCTCCCAGTACATGGCGAGAATAAAAGTCATAGTCTCTGTATTTGGGCATTTATTTATTTACTTTATTTGCTTATAATTAGTAAGTCAGAGTAGAGTTCAGTGGTGAGATTATAAACTATAACTAGCATAAACTCCATCTGTATATAAAATATTTTTGACATGATTTTTACTATGAATTCCAAATGAAACATGAAATGATGCAAGAATAGTGGTGTTTTATCAAATCTTATATTTCTCATAAGGCCTTATGCTTTGCTTGTGGTTTATAATGTTTAAAATTTTACTTCAGTCAATTTAGGAATACTTTTATGGTTCCTTTCAGATAATTAATTATCATTTCCTGGAGGATTAGTTCTATTTGTGTTTTGCTATTTTTCATCATGCACTTATCTTTTTCAGGGATTTTTTTTTAATGAAAAGTCCACTGACTGCCTTGTAAAATTATCCCTCTAGAACAGATTTGCCTTTATTTCTGCTCTGCACTCTCTGAATATCACGTGTTCTGGATCAAATTTTATATTAATCTTACCAAAGATTTCCCACAGTATGCAATAGGGTAAATTTGAACTCCATACCAGAACAAACACAGGGTTGTGGTTTTTATTTATTCCAGGGAATTAACTTCAAACTTCTTACTGTTTATGTCTTGTGTAAATCTGATGATCCTCCAGGGTTTGGGCAAAATGAGTTTGCACCATTATTTGCCCTGCCTTTCAGTTTCCTTTCCATTAGTGGTATTTATGGACTTCCCTTTATTTCTAAATTCAATTCAGTAAGCTCAAATTCAGCATTTTAGGCAATTTGTAGTAGAAGATGTTCCTGTCATTTTCCTGGAAGTCTGAAAGGACCATTTCATTTATTTTATAAAGTTGACATCAGGCACACAAACTTGGACACTTTTTTTGTAATCCTTGGTTCATAACTCTTATCATTGTTCTTCCACGGCCTGCTTTTACTTGTCATTTAAAATAATATAATTAGTACCTTCAAGACTATCACTAAATAATACTCCGGATCTTGATGATAAGTTAGAACAGTGGGCAAACAACAGCAGAGCGATTAAAAATGAATGATTCACACTAACACCCAGCCATATGCATGTATCTAAACAATAAGCTATTAAGTGTTAATAAGTTCCAAAAGTTTACAACACCATTATGCTCACTTTCAAAAGTTATGAAAACAAAACAAAGCAAGATATTATCAAGTACTAACTTCAGGATGAAGATTGCCTTCGGTGATGGTATCTTGAAGCAGGAGTAAGAATAGGATGGTGGGAGTAGGGAACACTGCATGGTTAGATGTAGATTTTTTTTCAACTCAAAATAATATTATATAAAATTCAGATATTACCACACTGTGTTCCGCCCTCTGACTGTGACAGTATTTATTTGTATTCTCAAGCAGTTCAAGAATGTTTACCATTTGTGGGATTGCAAACAAAAGTGCCTACTTCAAAGTAGGGAGGTATTCAGGTCCTTTTTACAGCCTCATTATGACAGAAATAACTGGCAATGATGATATCAATTCATAGCTCCATTACTTCATTTGAAGCAGATTCACTGGGTTGGGCAAACATTTCAGGGTTCTAAAGAAAAGTAAACTGACATTTTTGAACAAAGATGTCTAATAGAAATTTGGTAAGCACAGCATTTGTGGCAATAATGTGAAATTAAACTTTTTGAGAAAGGTGAAGAAAATGCGATTTTATAGAGAAAAGACAAATAACAGAAAAAATTGTTATTCCCACCTTTTTTTTCTGGAGAGAGAAAAAAATAATCAAATGTTAGGTGAATGTCCAGGAAATTTATGATTGCTAAGCGGACAAAGAGTGCCCTGGAACTGACTGCAAATTAAGCTACTCTAACTTTCATAATATTCTCTCTGACTTCTCCCTGGCCTGGGAGTTTTGAAGAATAGACTAATTATTAGGTACTTTTTCAGAAATAGCAGGTTAACTTCCAGTCAAGGTGGTATAGTCCCCTTTCTCCCTACTCCTCCCTCCTAAGCACAACTATAAACCCTGGAAATAACATGAGGCACAATCAAAGGAGAGTTCTCAAAGGTTGTAAGAAGAAGATGAACTTGTTTGGAACCCCAGGATTTTAGGAACTACACAGTGACCACCCAACAGAAGATCCCTCATTTCCTGACATTCAACCTAACAACAGAAGGCAGCTCAGGTAGGCTTACTCTGCCCCAGGGTAGAATACGACTCTCTGACAATATCAGGGAAGTCCAACAGCACTGAAAATGGATCAGGATCTCCGACAACAGTAAGTGACCTTTGGAAATGTCCTCTTATTGGTTGTATCAGCAAATGTTCATTCATTAGGCCTTTCTCCTCTATGTGATGTTTGGTTTTGACTCATATGTGAATGATCTCACCACGAAGGAACCCTGAAATGAAACTGAGGATGCTTTCTCCCAAAGTTAATATACCTTTTGCTCCTGCTTTGAGAAAGGGCTCACTACCTACTAAAAATTACTATTATCTCCTTCGTGCAGCTTTTCTTAACACAAATACCTTAGTTTCAGCTCTCTTGGCTTCAAATTCAAGTCTCAGGATCTCAGTACCAAAATGGTCACTGTCAGATTTAGCATTTACTTACAAAGTTGAATTCCAGTTTCTCTTTCTCTCTCTCACTTTATCATAAAATATTAATTCTTTAGAGACCATGAATGCATTAATCATCATATTTTACCTAGTATCTATTTATTTGTAGCAGCACAGACCTTCAGAGCAACTGGTCTGATTATCACACAGAGCAAATTCTCAACTAAACTTTTTGTTTACTTAAACTCAATAAATATATGCTGGTGATTCTGTAACCACTTGCAGGCTGAGAATTACTGGTGTACAAAATCAAGGCACTGAAGAATATTTCAGGGTAAAATTTTTGCATTTTGATTAAAAATTTTTAAGAGCTATCCACAGCTGTCCTTAATTTTAGCTGGATGAGGATCATCATTTTTTTCCCCTGGGTTTGCATTTGAGAATTTTTTTAAATAAAATTATTTATTTATTAATTTATTTCTGGCCGTGCCATGTGGCATGCGGGATCTTAGTTCCCCGACCAGGGATCGAACCCATGCCCCCTGCATTGGGAGCTTGGAGTCTTAACCACTGGACTGCCAGGGAAGTCCCTCCATTTGAGATTTTTAAAGCTCATTTAATATTGATATTCAGCTTGAAGAGATATTTCAATGCATGTTCCAGATGATTATTTTAAATAGCTACCTAACTATTTTACCAGGTAGATTAAAGAAATATTTTATTCTGAATTAAATTTAGTAAGAATTAGAAGCCAAATTCAAGTGCATAAAGTTGTGGGAACAACAAATCATTCAGTCTGCGGAAACTTTATTTACCCTAAATGAAAGGTCTCATATTAATAATAGTGCTGCTAATATAGCTCTTCTTGATTTAGTTTAATGTGTCACATTCAGTCTTGACCTGCATCCGTACAACAGGTGTCATCCATTATAATAGCACTAGAAAAAATAAAGCCATAAAGCATTCACAAAATATAGTTTATACTGAAAATTTTGTCACTTTACAAAAGACAAATACAAAGTGCATGTAAACAATAAACAGAAAGTCTTAAACCTAAAATCTAATTGAGAAAGTGAAAAATCTTAGTAATCTGTAACTATATTTTGAATCTAGAACTCTATTTACTCAGAAGTTTTCATCAAATCCTCAACCATATTTTCTAGAATTTATTTAACAATTCATTGAATCGGTGGTCTCATGCACGGTGTATATAAGTTATATTTACACTATACTGTAATCTGTTAAGCATGCAATAGCACTGTTTAAAAACAAACAATGTACATCCTTAATTAAAAAAATACTTAATGCTAAAAAATGCTAACCAACCCCTGAGCTTTCAGCAAGTCATAATCTTTTTGCAATAGTAACATCTAAATCACTGATCACAAATCTCTGTAACAAATATAATAGTAATAAAACAGTTGGACATATTGTGGGAATTACCAAAACTGACACAGAGACTAGAAGTGAACAAATGTTTTTTTGAAAAAATGGTGCCAATAGACTTGCTAGATGCAAGGTTGCCACACCCTTCAATTTGTAAAAAACACGGTATCTGTGAAGTGCAATAAAGTGAAGCACAATAAAACAATATGCCTGTATTTTTTCCTGGCCTATTATAAATTTCTGAACTATATTCCTCCCCTACCTCCTGTAAGAATTCTTTTCTAACTACCATCTCCCTGTCTTCTGAAAGTCTGTAACAGTCCCTCAGAATTTAGCATACCTGTTTCCTGTAGGTTTAATATAAAAACATTTTATCTCATAGCTAGATTCCTGGGATTAGGCACTAATGCCATATATTATTATGTTTTCACACAATTACTAGAACTATATTTTAAAAGTATATAAATGTGAATTTTTTAGTTGATAATGTTATGATTGATTTTATATATATAATTACATGCAAACAATATAACAATTATATGTTAATTTAAATTTTTAATTTAATGGAGAGCATGGTACATTAAACAAAAAAATCACACTGTTATTGTCCAGTTTAGGGGCTTGGGAATCAGGTAGATTGAGCTACTGTACACAACTATACCCCAGATGACTTCTGGGGTCTCCTTCCTTTCCAAATCTTGGTTTATGTTCTTTTCCAGAGATTATAGCTTCCCCCGCTACAGGTATAGTAAATGTAACATTGTCTTCTTACTGTTTTGAGAAACAAGAGAAGATCCCTATCCTGCCTTTACACAGAAACATCTCCTCTACTCAGCTATCCCATGTCTTTAAAATACAAAATTAGAGTTTTGGAAGTATTTTTAAAATTAGAACTTATTAGCCATATATATATCCCTTTGGGTTTTTAACATATTAATTTGAATTATTTTTTGAAATAATAACGCTTTTGTACTATAAGTACAAATTTAGTCAGGGAGAAGACATGAGTGGTTAGAAAGGATTTGAGTAGCTACGTTCTAGAAGTCCAACTCAGACTTTTCTTTGTAGACCAGTTAATGACTTCTGACATAGATAATCTCTAAGTTTCTTCTAACTTTCAAAGTCAATGAGATAATTTGGGTTTGCATTAACTAATAACTGCATTTATTTTAATATAATGTATAATCAAATCCAAATTTTGCAGAGGTTTTCTTTCCTGATTATTCAAAATGCCAACAAGCCACAAATATTTCTATGAATTTGTGGCTTACATTTCTGAACTGTATTGTCTTCCTACTGCTTCTATAAGGTGTTTCCAACTATTATCACTATGTCTTCTAAACTTTAACAATAACACATAGTTTAGCACAGTTTTTCTCTTCATGTGTCCCAGGTTTATCTTATCAAATAGAATCAAGCTCCTTGAGTTTAGGCGTTATTTCATGCACTAATTTTGATTATTAAAGTTGTATTTAAAACTAAAACATTAAATCACTGTAGATAACAGAAGCTGACTAGTTTAAGGAATAATTTTAACGAGAATGAAAACAGACTAGTTCATGTCAACCAAAAATTTAAAGAATCATTCTTCCCAAATAAGTAATGTATAAATGTAAGAATGACTGTGTTTGTAATATTTATAAGGTATAATTATCCTTCACTTTTGAAGATGGATTTGTTCTTGACAGGTTTTATGTAAAATGTAATTAAAATAACATGAAACAGTGTGATTCATCACTAGAATTGATCACTTTGTGAACTGGAAAACTTGCAAATAGCTTTGCCCCATTTGATAAATTCAGAATTCCACTTTTTTTTTTTGGCGGGGAGGGTATAAATGTTTAGAGACCAAAATGAAAACTTGAAGAACTTGTTGCACACTTGCATGTGTTATATTTGTAGAATTATAATTTGTGGAATTACCAAAAGGACTTTGCCGTTGAATATTATCATTATTTATCTTGTCAATCTGTGAGAAGCAAGATTTTAAAAACACTTTGTATAATATATAACCTCATTTGTCTCCATGGATCCCGTGAACATTCATACAAATAGTTGCCTATAATTTTAAATTAGATATTAAAGCCTCACACCTTTTCTAAACATTTCTGTGAGAGACTGCCCTGTCTAAAGATACTGGAGATTATAATTACCTCTTGCAGAGTTATTAGTTTTATTATTTTATATGTAGTACCCTGTTTTGTATAATAAGAATCAGTGTATAGTACCCATATTAGCATAGCATGTTACTATTAGAAAATTTGCTTAGCTTAAGTTTCCATTTGACATTTTTAAATTTAACTTCAATTTATATTAAGAAAAGGGTTCATGGGTTTCCCTGGTGGCGCAGTGGTTGAGAGTCCGCCTGCCAATGCAGGGGACATGGGTTCGTGCCCCGGTCTGGGAAGATCCCACATGCTGCGGAGCGGCTAGGCCCGTGAGCCATGGCCGCTGAGCCTGCGCGTCTGGAGCCTGTGCTCCACAACGGGAGAGGCCACAACAGTGAGGCCCGCGTACCGCAAAAAAAAAAAAAAAAAAAAAAAAAAGAAAAGGGCTCATAACTGTCCAAATGATCCATGAGTTTATTTGTATTTTAACAACTGATACATTTTCTATACTTAAAAAAATATTATCTCTCTAGAAGGTAAAATAAAAATAATAGTATTTTCAAGAATTATAATTTCTATATTGACAATAATAGTTTCTTAATTAACAAATAAAGAAATACAGATAGCTTTGGTTTCTTCATTAACAAGAGAGAAATTGAAAATGACTTTTACTCATTACTTAAAGATAATCTTAATTTATTTGTCTTTAACTGGGAACAGGTTTGAAGGAACTTCCCAGATAAACTGACTATGTTTGTTTTTAGTTACTGAAATTTGGTTAATAAATTTATATAATAAAATTCTATAGTATGAGTAATAGTGTTATGAATTATGTTAGCTTTCCTTATTATTTACATTTTTGTATTGCAAGTGACAAGAAAGGTAAAGCATTACCTATCCTTTTTCTTCTTAGTGAAAAGAATTTCTTGTTCATCCATCACCATTCCAGAAGTTTAATAATTCTAAATTTTTGAAATGTACAAACAGCTAAAACTTAGTTTCCCTCTCTCTTGTAGACTACACATTGAGTAAATTTTCACAATATGATAGTGATATTTCTAATATTTTAATTGAGAACATTTAGAGCAGTAAATGTGTTACATTATCCAGTAATTGGAGGTTCAGTTAGTCAGGATAATAATGGTCTTTGGTCAGAATTATTCTGATAAGTAACACTGGCATTATAGATTAAACGTCAGGCCACAGAAACAGCGCCACAGAAATAGGAGCTGATGATTCAAGCTTGTCAGAATCTCCTGTGCTCAATGTTAAGAACTAGCTTAAAGGCTTGTCATAATAATGTTGGAGAAAAAAGAATTCTTCTTTCCAACATGTTCATCAATGGAGATACCAACAAGACTGCTGAAAATTACAGGTCTAGAAAATAAGGTCAAGTGATGAACCTGGAAGCCACCAATAAATCAAAGCCACAAACGACAGATTTTTCTGAAAGCTTTTAAACAGCTTCTATCTGAGGACTGTTTGTGGGTCCTTATCCTCTATCCTTCTCAATAATGCTTTTACTCTATTCAGGTTTGTTAATTTCTCACTAAAGTTATGAGATGGATTGACTTTTAAGGGTAACAAACTTTACAGTAAAATTAATGAATAATTTTAACTCATTTAATTAACTCATGCCCTTTTCATTTGATTTTGCCCTCGTAACCATAGATTGCTTTTTCTTTTTAAGTTCTGGTTGTCTCTACATAATTTCACACTGTCCCTGCAGTGACGGTACTATGCTAGAACATTCAGAATAAAGCCATTGGGGGTTCTAAGTGTTATGCTTTAGAGCAAGACATTTTAAAGTTAAGTAATACATTTTCCTATATAATATTTATGAAAGAGCTACTGCATATTCAACTCAATATTATTCGTAGTCTAGTATATCTGTTTTCACAAATATAAAACAGTTTACACAAATGAGTAATGTGAGAACAGAAGAAAAAGGTAAATGAATGAATGAGTCTAATAGGAAACTAACAGGAATTATCTGTGAAGAGAGCATATTGCGCAAAGTTGTAGAGGTGAGGAACTTGGCCAGTTTTGAGCAGTTAAACCATCTTAGCTATTCTTCAATCATAGGATCTGAGCCACTAGATATAGATATAGATGAGTGTGTATGTTTAGCTATATATTGCTACATATATACACTATATATTGCTATATATGTGTGTGTGTGTATATATATATGTATGCAACTCTGTAATTTGCATCAGAGTTATCTATAGAATAACTGAGCAGTCTCACTCTCAAAAGGAAAAGAGCTGCATAGACCACTTGGTCCAGATAATATCGTTCCCTGAAGGACTCTCTTCACTTACCCGTAGTTAGGTTAGTAAGCACTCATTACATGGAAGGAATATCACCTTCGTAGTATGGATTTTAAGGATAATATGAAATTGGAATAACAGGCACACAGACAGTCTAATATAATACTGAGTGGAGTTCAGTGTACCTGAGTAGTAATATGATATCTCTATTACCAAAAGGAAAGCAGTTTTTCTGAAATCATTTATTATACTCCAGGGAAAAATCAGAATATAAGAACATACAATAAAACAGAAAATAATAAGGAAAAATTTTATTGTGATGTAACAATTTCCACCTACATCTTACTATATGTATTGATTATCCATTTCTGCAGTGTTTTCTGTTTGTACCTCCAATATCTTTTCTATATCTGGTCTTTTACAGGCATTTTTTCCAAATATATCTGTATACGTATTATTTTTCCTTTCCACAAAAATGGAAAAAATAAACTAATACAAAAAAATGAAAAGTTAGGTAGGCTACTAGGCATCTTTTCTTTTCATAAAGATATGTAGACACTTATATTTGTATTTCAAATGTGTTTTATAAATAATGTTTCAGTTTAAATGTGTTTGCCTAATTAAAAATAATATTTGAATAGCAAAGAAAACCTATTTGGGATTTTATGAAAATTTCAGCTCATATATGAAGAAGTTATAAAACATACAATCCACTGTTTCTTAGAACTAGAAATGCTTTAAGAGTGCATATAAACTGAACCATCATTTAAAAGATAAAGAACTATCCCATTTAAATGCATTAAAATCATTCCAAATATCTTTTAAATAGTAGAAGAAATGTTTTATAAGAACACATAACAGAGTAGGCTAGTGTCATAATAGTGTAAACTGATTATGATTAAGTAGAAAGCAGTCTTAAATAGACAGTATAGCACACAGGTTAAAATCTTGTTTTTGAATTCTGGTACCAACACACTTTATAGCTGTCTGAGGTATTTTATCTCTTTTCAGTTTCTGTTTTAGAATAATACTTCTGCATTTTTCATGGGGTTGTTGAATATATACTAATGTAGGTAAATTAGAATCTAGCATGTATTATGCATTCAATATATATTAGTTGTGGTTATTATTATTACTAAAGCAGCTATAGAGAAATTGTGAAAGAACAGATAATATCTTTCCCTTTCTTGGACTATATTTGGAGGGAGAGAGGGAGACTAAGGATAATTCATTTTCAGGGAAATATGGTTATAGCAGCTTTAATCTTAAAGAAATCAGTATTTAATTAGCAAAATAGGGCTTAAATATTAGCAAGTACCCCTTTATGGCCTCCAGTGGGCAATCCAACAAACCAAACTGCATTGCACTGGAGAGAAAAAAAAAAAAGACAGTGGATTTGCTCTGCACTCTCAGGTGGCTTCTAAGAGACTGTTCAAAGTTAAGGAGCCCAAGGATATTCAAGAAATATTACTAAGGAAAGGAAGGAGAGCCTAAGTGAAATTAGGCACTTCATTTTCCTAAATCAAGGACATAAATTGGTTTCGTTTCACATTCTATTCTGATAAATTGGTAGTGTCTTCATTGAGGGATACTTTGATAATATCTCTTGAGACTATGTTTATATTCTCCAGGAGACTGGATAAAATGGTAATGTCTGTTAGCAGCAAGAAGGAGGGGGTGATAATGGCAAGAAGTTTATCAGATACTTTCTATCCTAGATTACTTAGTCAAAGAACCTTAGAATTCAAACATTCCCAGAGATAATATAGTTCCTCTTTCAATCTAATTGCTGGAATCTCCCACATATTTGAAATTTAAGCCACATGCTCTACTAGATTTTGAGTTTCTTCAGAACAAAAACTAGAAATAACATGTTGAATTTGCAGACAAAAGAAAAAACCCCTGAGATCAATAAAAATGGATATTTCTAACAAGTATTGCTTTTCAATGGTGAAGTATGCTTCCTTTTATATAGTGAGTACCCCTTTTGAGGTATTGCTCAATAGGAGACTTGATGACATATATCTTCTGGATTAAAGGGAAGGGACTAGAGTAGATAATAGTTAGTTTTCAATATGATTGTAAAACTCAATAATCTCATGACTATCATGAGTATTTGTCCTAGCAATACTGTGTAGGTTATGGACATTTATTAAAAAGTGATTCCTTGTTCATAAATTGAAAAGAGAACATGTACTATATTGATAGGTAACTCCAAACAACAAAGTTTCCATGATGAAACACTTAAATATTGTCTTCAAATATAAAATAATTAAGAAAAATTGTAAAAGTATACTTGAGCAATATTGTGAAGATAAAGAATAATAAAAATTCAACAAGCAATTGATTAGATATGGCAAGATTTTTAAGACATAATCTAAAATAGATAATATTCTTGTATAATAGAATATGAATAATGAGCCTCCTGTATGTAATCCACCACATTTGGAAACTTGGATTTATTCCACTATTAAGATTCCTTTTATTCTGCTCAACTGTTCAGACAAAGATTCTTCACAGGAACAGCTAGCTGAGCTATTCCAATTGTAGGAGGTAAGACATAATTTCAAATAATTCACTTTTATGCTATTTTAAAAGATACCCTATATGAGATATTTTATAACTGTTGAAAACATATTACCATGGAACATATTTTTAAATAAGAATTTCAACAAGACAATAGAAATAACATAATATGTGATATAGTCTTATTTCTGTTTTATTACCTCATCATTTTCAGGAAACATAAATAATCAATTCACACTTTGGAGACTAGGCGTTGATCCTCCTTATCTGGCCATCACTCAGAATTTCCAGTATGATGTTTTTCAAGAGATTCAGGACCCTATAACTTTCCAGCTACTTATTGAACTTACTGATGAATTAGGTGGGAATAAAACTAGTCAGCTGTCAGCCACTACAACAGTCATAATTCATGTGTTTCCTTGGACCACAACGCAGCCAACTTCTTCCACAAAAACAACTACAACTACAGTAAGTGCTTAAGAGATGAAATATAATTCTAAGGTAGTCTGAACTAGTCATAAACATAGAAGTATTTGGGAACTCCCACAGGAGTTATCCTTACATTTTGCCAATGAAAGGCATCAATAAAACAGTTATTTAATACACTGGAATTTCCATCATCAAAATAAGGAGAAATTATTATAGCTGTTAGTCATTACTTTTGAAGCAAGGTAAATATATCAATGTTAATAATTTTTTAGGCCCTTTTGCTATTTTTTAGTTTGGATTCTTAGTAATTCTGTTGATTCTCATCATAGTATACCTTTCTCTATTTAACTGAATATTCATGAAGGTTTTCTTATGTACATAGCACCATATAAGGTTTTAAAAAATATTTGACATACTTGTTTCCTTAAAAGTATACAGTCTCACTGGAAGAGAAGGTATACACTTAGAACAATTTAAATAAATACTACACAGTGTCAAACAATAGTGTAACTGTTATTTAACTTTGAGGTTGAAAATAAGGTAAATTTATTTGGGCTGAGATAGGCAGTAAATTCTCTATAAATAGAGGAGGAAAATAATAATGTAGTTCTTTAAGAACAGATTTTTTTTTTTTTTTTTTTTTTTTTTGCGGTACGCGGGCCTCTCACTGTTGTGGCCTCTCCCGTTGGCAGAGCACAGGCTCGGGATGCACAGGCTCAGCGGCCATGGCTCACGGGCCCAGCCGCTCCGCGGCATGTGGGATCTTCCCGGACCGGGGCATGAACCCGTGTCCCCTGCATCGGCAGGCAGACTCTCAACCACTGCACCACCAGGGAAGCCCAAGAACAGATTTTTAAAAAAATGTAAATAGAAGAAGAAAAGCTTTTCAGGGAAAAGGTATAAAATTACCCTGGAAAGAATATAATATATTCTGGGGAATGTTGAGAAGGCAGTGAAGCTGAAGGCTAGATTTAGTGTCGGGAAAAATGAAGCTCATGGCAGACATGTAACACATTTGAGCATAGGACATATCTTGAATGTGAAGATGAAAAATGTGTATGATTACTGAAGACAGAAGTTATAACATTTTCCAAGCAGGAAAGACAGACTTACAATACCTCATAAACTTTGCTAATATAAAAAGAAAGAGAAAATCAATGATGTGATACAATTGATTTGTATGGACTATGCTGTTTGATTTCAAACAAGTGGAGTTTAAACAGCCAAGTAGGTATTGATATCCACGCCCTCAGTAACATTGTGATGCTTTATAGATAGCTCTTTGTATAACTGAGCTAACACAATGAAAGATATTTGAATTAAAATAGCCATTTGTTAAAAAGTTATAGAAAGTTCCACCCATTGCTTAACTTCACAGCCAAGAAGTTTTACATTACCTATATAAAATCATCATAAGACAATTTGAATATTCTTAATCCAAAAAAAATAACCCAAATTGGATTAAAGTGGTGTAGTACTGGTAATGCTCCCAAGTGCCTAGCAGAAGGGAATTAAAATTCTCTCTCTGGGAAGGTAATAGTATCCTAGACCTCCCATTATTTCTAGCAATTTTTCAATCCAGTAAACACTACGTGATTAAATATAACCAAGCACATGAGAAAATATATCATAACCAAGAAGTAGCAAAACCACAAAAAGCGGAAACAAAAACAAAGTAACTACAGAAATTTTGAATTATAAATTGTAAAATAATTATGCCTATTAAGTTCAAGAGATATAAACCAAGTTTGAAATTTGGTTAGAGTACTGGATACTATAAAACTAACAGAGAATATTTGCAAATATATGAAATATATCTAGAAATTAAAAATACAATAACTGAAACTAAAACTTGACCAGATTGATGTACAAAATACGTAAACACTACACTCAGTGATTAATGAATATACCTTTTTTTCCAGCACACATGAAGATTCATAAAATCTGATCGTATATTAGGGGCTATAAAACAAGCCTCAACAGATTTCAGTGGGTTGAAATCATGCTGAGTATTATCTGTGATCTTAAATATCAATAATTATGCTAGAGATCAAAACAATCAGTTATCTGGAGCATTCTCTATATCTTTAGAAGTTAAGGGAATAGAGGATATTTTTGAACAATGCAACTGTGAGATGCAGTTAAAATGAAATTGAAGCCTATATATTCTCCCCTAAGTACTACTTTAATTGCACCTCGCAAAATTTAATATGTAGTATTTTTGTCACCATTCATTTAAAAATATTACCTATTTCCTCAAAACTTCTTTTCCCTGCATGTTATTTAAAACTGCATTTCATCTGAAGACAGAAAACAAACAGCAAAACAAACTCAAAGAGATTTTTAAAAATGAAATAAGATAAAAACTGAAATTAATGAAATGGAAAGAAAACATATGAAAGTAAGGCCCAAAGTTGGTTATTTGAAAATAATAATAAAACCTATATTACTCTGAGTAAGCTGATAAAGAGTTAAGGCACATTTTACCAATGTCACGAATGAAAAAGGAACATCACTAGGTCCTGCAACCCTTCAAAAATAAAGAATCCTAAGGGAGTATTAGGAACAACCTTGTCAATAGATTTGATGAAGGCAAATCAAGGTGTGAGGACTTGCTTTTCCCCAAATAAAGACTTAATATAAAATACAATAATTAAAACAGTGTAGTATAGGGGCATGAAAGACAAATAGACAAGAGAACAAAATAGTCAAGTTAATATCCACAACATATGGATCTATTACTTATGTCAAAGTAGCAATACAGAGCATGGTAAAAGGATAATAGTTTCAATAAATTATATAGGGCAACTGGTATGCCAATTAAATGGCAAAATAAATAAAATAACTGAATTTTAGAAAAAAAATATGAGACTATCTTGGGGGTAGGGCAATATTCCTCAAATAAGACAAAAAATAGCCATGAGAAAAAATTTTGGAGAATCGGATACATTAACTTAAGAACTTCATATTATGGGTGAAAGATAGGATATTTGACTATGTGATTTTTGTTTCAGAATAATTTAATGGAGAAGATTAAGTGTAAGTAAGTTGAAACAAAAGTGGGCATTAGTTGATAATTATTGAGATTGTGTTACAGGTATCTGGGGGTTATGGGACTATTATTTTATACATTTGTATATATGTTAGGTATCACAAAAAGTAGTTGTAAAATTTAAAGAGAAGTAATCTGAGAAGCCTACGTTACTTTGTCAAGTGATTAGTATTTAATACTGTAAATTTTTCCACAAATAATCCTCACAAATAAAATATTCTCACTTATATTGGAGCTTCATTAAAACTGTCTGCTTTGGAGCTTTTAATCAAGTATTTTATAGTCAAACCCTATAGTTTATTATTTTAAGCACAAATATGCTCCTGGTCACTCAGTACATTAGTTCTTAGCCCCTCCCCCCACCCCAGGATATGTGACCATAGAACTATCTTTCACATTCCACAAATATATGTTCAAATAATTTTATAAATCAGAAAAATATTGCATAAGACTAAGCTGTAACATCAGTAATTTTAAGGTGTTATATCAGCATTTTAAACAGTTAAAGTGTATTGTTCTTCATTTTTGGCTCAACATGAACCTCACCTACCTATTCTGAGTCAGTCTTCTCTGCTAAATCTTGCACCTTTGAGAGAGATCATTTTAGTTTGTACCATGGTGAAAAAAAAAATCTAACATATTAACACATGGATTTCTGCCACCCAAATTCTTGATTAATAAAGAAAATATACTCATACGAAGAAAATGAAAACACTAATTTGAAAACATATATGCAACCCTATGTTCACTGCAACATTATTTGCAATGGCCAAGATATGAAAGCAACCTAAGTGACCCATCAATAGATGAATGGATAAAGATGATGTGATATATACATACAATGGAATATTACTCAGCCATAAAAAAGAATGACATCTTACCATTTGCAGCAATATGCATGGGCCTAGAGGGTATTATGCTAAGTGAAATGTCAGGGAAAGACAAATACTGTATGATTTCACTTGCATGTGAAACCTACAAAACAAATGAACAAACAAAACAGAAACAGAGTTATAGATATGGAGAACAAACAAGTCATAGCTAGAGGGGAGGGAGATAGGGTACGGAAAGAAATATATGAGGTAGACTAAGGGGTACAAACTTCCAGTTGCAAAATAAATTGTCACAGGTATGAAATGTACAGTGTGGGGAATACAGTCAATAATTATATAATATCTTTGTATGGTGACAGATCATAACTAGACTTAACATGGTGATCATTTTGAAATGTATGGAAATATTGAATCATTACATTGTGTACCAGGAACTAAAACAGTGTTATAATAGGTCAATTATACTTTAAAAACAAAGAAACAGACTCAGAAAAAGATCAGATTTGTGGTTAACAGAGGTGGGGGGAGGGAGGTAGTTGGATGAAGGTAGTCAAAAGGTACAAACTTCCACTTACAAGAAAAATAAGTACTAGGGATGTAATGCACAACATGATAAATACAGTTAATACTGCTGTATGTTATATATGGAAGTTAAGAGAAAATTCTCAGTTCTCGTCACAAGAAAAATATTTTTTCTATTTGTTTAATTTTGTATCTACATGAGATGATAAATATTCACTAAACTTACCATGATAATCACTTCATGATGTATGTAAGTCAAATCATTATGTCGTACACCTTATACAGTGCTGTATGTCAATCATACCTCGATAAAACTGAGAGAAAAAAATGCAAAATCCAGCAAAGGAGAATGCTTATAATAAAATATAATAGACAGAATAAACACATTCTCCAGCAAGATGTGACTTTTTAGATTTGTAGTTGAGTAGTATTGTAACCTTTATAATTCTCTTGGTAAACTATATTAGGCTTGCTAAAAGAGGCAAACCAATTAATGCTGACTGGAAATGATTACCAGCTTGTGACTTATGAATCTACTCCCAAAGACTGTGGCAAATAGTCTTTGCTATTATCCATAAGCCATATCAGCTTTTATGTTTATATGTGTACTTATATAATACACACATCTTTACAGGGAGATATACGTGCCTCTCTTTGCAAAAAAGTATTTCCAAACCAGAAGTAACCTCAGAAATTCTACAGTTCAATTTATTCACTGTGCAGGAATGATACCTGCACAGGTTATAACGTCCATTTTCTTGAAAGTGAGCAGACACACAAAAACACCTGCATATTTTAAGATAGGTCTTATAATATTCCTAAAAGTTTATTTAATGTATTACTGACTAGCTATTACTTATATTTGAGTGTGTTAAAAAATTACCCAGAAAAGATCACCTATGTCTCCAGATATCTATTTATCAACTTCATGGCCAAGTCTTGTGCTAGTTGTTGGAAAACAAAGTTGAATAAGCCAGAGAAAAACTTTCTAGCTATAAATAATAGAATATCCAACTTGAAATGGCTTAAATAATATAGACTCAGGGTCAGAAAAACAGTGGGCTATTAGGGAAAAAGTATGAAGATCTATGTGTACCATCCTAAGGAATATGAACTTCATCTTCCAATCAAGGAGGATCTAAAGAGGAATTACAAGAGAAGGGTGATAGGATCCAATATGTCTGATAAGTGTGAGTGATTTTAGAATATGTGTGGAGAAAACACAAAGGTGAGATTGGTGAATGGAGAAAGCAGTGACCATGAAGCCAATTAGGATCCTACTTTCATCCAGATAAGAGAGTTTAGCCCTAAAATAAGGCAGTGGTACTATGTGTGAAGATAAAGTGCTACATCTGAAATATACACAAACAATAGAATTCACCATTACTGTAGTTGAAATTTTTGTGTTACAATATATCATGGGAAATAGAATTTCTCTTAGGATTTAGCCACTATTATTAGATTGTAGTTTTTTTTAATCATAAGGCAGATCTTTCAATTTAGAATGTTGAATGAGATATGAAAACTTAAAAAACATTTCTAAATAGAATATACTGCCAGAATTTTATCTGTTTCTGAGATAAAAACAACAAAATCTCATTACAAAAATAGAACATTCTTAAAGCCAAACTGCTAACAATGTGTGCCTGAGTTATAACAAAATTAAGGTCTAAAAATAAAAAGCTCAAAGTAATTAAAAATGAATTCAACCATACAATAAATATTGCAGGAAATATCTTCAGCATGAAATTCACTGTAAATGCAGACTATTTTTTAACAACAACAACAACAATAACAACTCTTTGAGGCTGTTGAAAAAAATATAGGGCATCTCACACATTGTAATCTAGTGAAGGCATTCAATAAAGACCTTTGCATCTTTATGATGCCAAGTATGGTACTTGGTAAGTAAAAGAATCAATGCCACACATTATACAAAAAGTACGTGAAAGTTCTTAATTGGGGGAGAGGTGACTCGTGACCTGTTGCAAGTCTGATGAAAGTTATGGTCTCTCTCTCTAGAACAAGGTACACATTTATACATGCATATACTTTTATATTCAACTTTAGAGGCTTGTAAAACTCGTCCATGGAACCCAGTTAAGAAATTCTGACTGAAAACAAGGGCTTATTACTTCTTCTCAATTTGTACAAAAAAAAAAAAAGTTTCATGAGCAAAATATATTTCCATTATTATAAACAAAGAAAACACAAGTCACTAAAATAACTATAGAGAAAATTTTACATAAGACATTCTTTAAGTATGTTAATACTTGGCATACCCCTTTAGACATTAAAATAAGTAAAATAATATCTTGAAGCTTAGAAGGAAAAATAGGAAGAAACCTTTTTATCTTAAATGTAGAAAGAAGTCAAAGAAGCTAATAATAAATAAAGCTTAACCTTAAATGAAGTAAAATAAACAGAACTGCTATAAAATGTCCCCTGATTAATCTTCGTCTTTGAACCCATACCTGCCTGTTCAGAGGTCCCTCTTAGGGCAGGTAGAGGAGAAGAAAGAAACTAAGTCATGCTTCATGAAATGAATTAAACTTGTCCAATTTAAGTCTAGATTGGCTAAAGAGACAATGATGTAACTGGCTAGACACCATTTCCTGCAAATATAATCCCCAAAGAATTATGAATCAAAATTCCTGAAACTATCTGCATGCAGCAAACTGACTCCATAATAAAAAGCACAGAATTAATATCAATTTTCAAAATACAGAAGATAGTAAAAACCTTAAATCATACTAATTTATAACTATGCTTTTTAACTCTGATTTCAACATAAACAGAACACAGTAAAAGAGTAGAAAGGAGGAAGTCTCGATAAGTAACTATCCAGTCTTTTTAAAAAATTTTTTTGTTTTTTATTTTCCAATTCATCCCCGCCACAACCACCCCCCCCGCCCCCGCTGTCCCCCTTTGGTGTCCATACATTTATTCTCTACATCTGGATCTCTATTTCTGCCATGCAAACTGGTTAATCTCTACCATTTTTCTAGATTCCACATACAGGCATTATTATGTCAGACTCTGTATGACAGGCTCTAGGTCCATCCACATCTATACAAATGACCCAATTTTGTTCCTTTTTATGGCTGAATAATATTCCATTATATATATGTACCACATCCTCCTTATTCATTCATCTGTCAATGGGCATTTAGGTTGCTTCCATGACCTGACTATTGTAAATGGTGCTGCAATGAACATTGGGGTGCATGTGTCCTTTTGAATTATGGTTGTCTCTGGGTATATGCCCAGCAGCAGGATTGCTGGGTCATATGGTAATTCTATTTTTAGTTTTTTAAGGAACCTCCACACTGTTCTCCATAGTGGCTGTACCAATTTACATTCCCACCAACAGTGCAAGAAGCTTCCCTTTTCTGCACACCCTCTCCAGCCTTTGTTGTTTGTAGATTTTCTGATGATCCCCATTCTAACTGGTGTGAGATGATACCTCATTGTAGTTTTGATTTGCATTTCTTCAATAATTAATGATTTTGGGCAGCTTTTCATGTACCTCTTGGCCATCTGTATGTCTTCTTTGAAGAAATGTCTATTTAGGTCTTTTGCCCATTTTTGGATTGGGCTGCTTGTGTTTTTAATATTGAGCTGCATGAGCTGCTTATATATTTTGGAGATTAATCCTTTGTCCATTGATTCGTTTGTGAATATTTTCTCCCATTCTGAGGGTTGTCTTTTGGTCTTGCTTTTAAGTTTCATTAGGTCCCATTTCTTTATTTTTGTTTTTATTTCCATTTCTCTAGGAGGTGGGTCAAAAAGGATCTTGCTGTGATTGATGTCATAGATGTTCTGCTTATGTTTTCCTCTAAGAGTTTTATAGTGTCTCGTCTTACATTTAGGTCTCTAATCCATTTTGAGTTTATTTTTGTGTATGTTGTTAAGAAGTGTTCTAGTTTCATTCTTTTACATGTAGCTGTCCAGTTTTCCCAGCACCACTTATTGAAGAGGCTGTCTTTTCTCCATTGTACATTCTTGCCTCCTTTATCAAAGATAAGGTGACCATAGCTATGTGGGTTTATCTCTGGGCTTTCTATCCTGTTCCATTGATCTGTATTTCTGTTTTTCTGCCAGTACCATATTGTCTTGATTACTGTAGCTTTGTAGTATATTCTGAAGTCCAGGAGTCTGATTCCCCCAGCTCTGTTTTTTTTTTTTTTTTTTCCCCCTCAAGATTTCTTTGGTGATTTGGGGTGTTTTGTGTCTCCATACAAATTTTAAGATTTTTTTGTTCTAGTTCTACAAAAAATGCTATTGGTAATTTGATAGAGATTGCATTGAATCTGTAGATTGCTTTGGGTAGTATAGTCATTTTCACAATATTGATTCTCTCCAATCCAAGAACATGGTATATCTCTCCATCTGTTTGTGTCATCTTTGAATTCTTTCATCAGTGTCTTATAGTTTTCTGAGTACAGGTCTTTTACCTCCTTAGGTAGGTTTATTCCTAAGTATTTTATTCTTTTTGTTGCAGTGGTGAATGGGACTGTTTCCTTAATTTCTCTTTCTGATCTTTTGTTGTTAGTGTATAGGAATGCAAGAGATTTCTGTGCATTAATTTTGTATCCTGCTACTTTACCAAATTCATTGATTAGCTCTAGTAGTTTTCTGGTGACATCTTTAGGATTCTCTATGTATAGTATCATGTCATCTGCAAACAGTGACAGTTTTACTTCTTCTTTTCCAATTTGTATTCCTTTTATTTCTTTTTCCTCTCTGCTTGCCATGGCTGGGACTTCCAAAATTACGTTGAATAATAGTGGCAAGTCTGGACATCCTTGTCTTTTTCCTGATCTTAGGGGAAATGCTTTCAGTTTTTCACCATTGAGAATGATGTTTGCTGTGAGTTTGCCGTATATGGTCTTTATTATGTTTAAGCAGGTTCCCTCTGTATCCACTTTTTGGAGAGGTTTTATCAAAAATAGGTGTTGAATTTTGTCAAAAGCTTTGTCTGCATCTACTGAGATGATCATATGGTTTTTATTTTTCAATTTGTAAATATGGTGTATCACATTGATTGATTTGCATATATTGAAGAATCCTTGCATCCCTGGGATAAATCCCACTTGATCATGGTGTATGATCCTTTTAATGTGCTGTTGATTCTGTTTGCTAGTATTTTTTTGACGACTTCTGCATTTATATTCATCAGTATATTCATCAATATTCATTCATATTGGTCTGTAATTTTCTTTTTTTGTAGTATCTTTGTCTGGTTTTGGTATCCGGGTGATGGTGGCCTCATAGAAAGAGTTTAGGAGTTTTCCTTCCTGTGCAATTTTTTGGAAGAGTCTGAGAAGGATGGGTGTTAGCTCTCCTCTAAATGTTTGATAGAATTCACCTGTCAAGACATCTGGTCCTGGACTTTTGTTTGTTGGAAGTTTATTTATTTATTTTTTTTGCAGTACGCGGGCCTCTCACTGTTGTGGCCTCTCCTGTTGCAGAGCACAGGCTCTGGACATGCAGGCTCAGCGGCCATGGCTCACGGGCCCAGCCGCTCCACGGCATGTGGGATCTTCCTGGACTGGGGCACAAACCCGTGTCCCCTGCGTTGGCAGGCGGACTCTCAACCACTGTGCCACCAGGGAAGCGTTTGTTTGTTGGAAGATTTTTAAGCACAGTTTCAATTTCATTCCTTGTGATTGGTCTGTTCATATTTTCTATTTCTTCCTGGTTCAGTCTTGGAAGGTTATACCTTTCTAAGAATTTGTCCATTTCTTCCAGGTTGTCCATTTTATTGGCATAGAGTTGCTTGTAGTAGTCTCTTAGGATGCTTTGTATTTCTGCAGTGTCTGTTGTAACTTCTGCTTTTTCATTTCTAATTTTATTGATTTGAGTCCTCTCCCTCTTTTTCTTGATGAGTCTGGCTAATAGTTTATCAATTTTGTTTATCTTCTCAAAGAATCAGCTTTTAGTTTTATTGATCTTTGCTATTGTTTTCTTTGTTTCTATTTCATTTATTCCTGCTCTGATCTTTATGATTTCTTTCCTTCTGCTAACTTTGGGTTTTGCTTGTTCTTCTTTCTCTAGTTCCTTTAGGTGTAAGGTTAGATTGTTTATTTGAGATTTTTCTTGTTTTTTGAGTTAGGCTTGTATAGCTATAAACTTCCCTCTTACAACTGCTTTTGCTGCATCCCATAGGTTTTGGATTGTCATGTTTTCATTGTCATTTATCTCTAGCTATTTTTTGACTTCCTCTTTGATTTCTTCAGTGATTTCTTGGTTATTTAGTAACATATTGTTTAGCCTCCATGTGTTTGTGTTTTTTACGGTTTTTTCCATGTAATTGATTTCTAATCTCATAGTGTTGTGGTCGGAAGAGATGCTTGATATGATTTCAATTTTCTTAAATTTACCGAGGCTTTTTTGTGACCCAAGATGTGATCTATCCTGGAGAATGTTCCAAGTGCACTTGAGAAGAAAGTGTAATCTGCTGTTTTCAGATGGAATGTCCTATAAATATCAATTAAATCTATCAGGTCTATTGTGTCATTTAAAGCTGTGTTTCCTTATTAATTTTCTCTCTGGTTTATCTGTCCATTCGTGTAAGTGAGGGGTTAAAGTCCCCCACTATTATTGTGTTACTGTCAATTTCCTCTGTATAGCTGTTAGCATTTTCCTTACGTATTGAGGTTCTCCTATATTGGGTCCATATACATTTATAATTGTTATATCTTCTTCTTGGATTGATTCCTTGATCATTACGTAGTGTCGTTCCTTGTCTCTTGTAACATTCTTTAAAGTCTATTTTGTCTGATATGAATATTGCTACTCCAGCTTTCTTTTGATTTCCATTTCCATGGAATACCTTTTTCACTTGCATCTGTGTGTGTCCTTAGGTTGAAGTGGGTCTCTTGTACACAGCATATATATGGGTCTTGATTTTGTATCCATCAGCGAGCCTGTGTCTTTTGGTTGGTGCATTTAATCCATTCACATTTAAGGTAATTATCGATATGTATGTCCCTATTACCATTTTCTTAATTGTTTTGGGTTTGTTTTTGTAGGTCTTTTTCTTCTCTTGTGTTTCCCACTTACAGAAGTTTCTTTAGCATTTGTTGTACAGCTGGTTTGGTGGTGCTGAATTCTCTTAGCTTTTGCTTGCCTGTAAAGCTTTTGATTTCTCTGTCGAATCTTAATGAGATCCTTGCCAGGTAGACTAATCTTGGTTGTAGGTTCTTCCCTTTCATCACTTTAAATATATCATGCCACTCCCTTCTGGCTTGTAGAGTTTCTGCTCAGAAATCAGCTGTTAATCTTATGGGAGTTCCCTTGTATGTTATGTGTTGTTTTTCCCTTGTTGGTTTTAATAATTTTTCTTTGTCTTTAATTTTTGTTAGTTTGATTACTATGTGTCTCGGTGTGTTTCTCTTTGGGTTTATCCTGCTTAGGACTCTCTGTTCTTCCTGGACTTAAACAGCTATGTCGTTTCTCATGTTAGGGAAGTTTTCAACTATAATCTTTTCAAATATTTTCTTGGGTCCTTTCTGTCTCTCTTCTCCTTCTGGGACCCCTATAATTTGAATGTTGGTGCATTTAATGTTGTCTCACAGGTCTCTTAGGCTGTCTTCATTTCTTTTCATTCTTTTTACTTTATTCTGTTCAAAGCAGTGAATTCCACCATTCTGTCTTCCAGGTCACTTATCTTTTCTTCTGCCTTAGTTATTCTGCTATTGGTTCCTTCTAGAGTAGTTTTCATTTCAGTTATTGTATTATTCATCTTTGTTTGTTTGTTCTTTAACTCTTCTAGGTGTTTGTTCTTTAATTCTTCTAGGTCTTTGTTAAGCATTTCTTGCACCTTCTCGATCTTTGCCTCCATTCTTTTTCTGAGGTCCTGGATCATCTTCACTATCATTCTGAATTCTTTTTCTGGAGGATTGCCTATCTCCACTTCCTTTCATTGTTTTTCTGGGGTTTTATCTTGTTCCTTTATCTGGTACATAGTCCTCTGCCTTTTCATTTTGTCTGTCTTTCTGAGAATCTGGTTTTCGTTCCACAGGCTGCAGGATTGTAGTTCTTCTTGCTTCTCCAGTCTTTCCATCAATCAATTCATCCTGGTAACCCATCCATGTTTCATGATGTGTATCAGTATAATTAAAAGATTTTTAACCCACCAAAGAAGAATTGAAAAAAGGCATTAGATGCATGGAGTGAGAAAGTTAGAGTTATTCAGTTTCTTTCACTTAATCTGAATTTTAAACATTAAACCTCAGGATATTATGGCTGCTTAGAGACATATGCTTAGAGATGAGGTTACATCTTTATAACCTTACATGTTTCTACATGGTTGTGCTCACTGCAAAGGCATATTACTTTCCCAAGGCTGATTTTGACTCATCAAAGACCAATCCTTTACTAGCATATACCTCATAAGATAATTGACTAGCAAATATGTCTGAAACTTTGTTTTCAGAGATAATTTGAAACAGTGATGTGCTGGAGCTGGCTCATTTAAGCTAATGACAGCCTACTGTTAAATATTTAGAAATTCTGTATTCTGGTTTTAAGCCAGCTTGAAATAAGTCAGAGTGGGAATATTAACATTGAAAAGTGGTAAATGTTATATTCCAGGATCTATCTTTTCTTCCTTTCTCTCTTTCTGTTTCTCTCTTCCTGTCTTTCTTTCTCTCTTTCTTTCCCTCCTTCTTTCTTTCCCTCTTTCTTTCTTTCTTTCTTTCTACCTTCCTTCCTTCCTTCCTCTCTTTCTTTCTCTCTGTCTCTCTATCTCTCCCTCCCTCCCTTCCTTCCTTTCCTTATTCCCCTTCCTTCCTTCCTATTTTCTTTATAAGAGTTAGTTTACCAGTATAATACTGGATCTGTTCATCTTATTCCTTAGCGATTTAGGAAGGTAGAAGAAATATAAAGTGGGTAGGAAAAGATTTTAGAAGGATTAGGAAATACATATGTATCATAAGCAAAAATTTAGCCACCAAAAAATGAAAAAGCATTTATTTTCTCACCTCTCATTTTAAAGAATAATATAGCATTATAGCTATATATTTTAATAGGTCAGAGTATCCATGGAAGCCACTGGTACTTTCTGCTGACCTTAGTCTAGTCTTTGCCTTTCATATATATCAAAATTACAGCAGAAATTAGGGAAATATGGTACTTGCTGTGAGCTGTGTTTTAACAGCCACTCTGCCTTATATGTCTAGGAAGTGGAGCTCACTGTGGTATTTTTATAATCACCCAATGTCTCCCATCCCTGAACTAAATTTCTCTTGTTGTTCTTTGTCTTTTTCTAATATGAAGGAATAATGACACAGTAGTAGTGGTTGATAATTGTCACTGATTGATGAATAAGTAGTAGCATTGTATTAGTTATTTTATAAATATTTATTAATTGGCTGAAAACACATTAAAAGATGTTTGAAAACATTAGTCCTAAGTGATGGGAGATATGGCTATCAAATCTCTTGAAGGGGATTAGAATATGCCACCCCAAAATAAGCCTCTTTAGCATAAGAATTATTTTAGTCTGATTATTTTTAAGAAATAGCAGACACAGGGAAAGCTCTGAAAACAGAACAGAATGCTTTTGTAAGAGACTTTCACATCTATAAGAGAAATCTCCATTTGTCTCCCTCTCTGTACCGAGAAGAGGAGGATAACCATATATCTAGAAACTTGTCAATGGAGAAGGCAAGGACGTAACTCTGCATAACAACCTTACCCTTGTTTACTGTGCCTTTCTGGAGAGCTTCCCATAACTGGCTTTCCCACCCCCAACATCTTCTTTTGTCTTTAGCTGAAGATAATATTTAAGGTGGTGGCTTGGGCCATTTCAGAGAGTTACTCAGTCTTCCTGGGTATCTCCCATGTATACAGGAGGTATACATGTTATTAAACTTCTGTTTGTTTTTCTGTTAACCTATCTATCATTACAGGGGTGTCTCAGCTAAGAACCTAGAAGGGTAGAGGGAAAATCAGTTTTCCTCCTCTGTACTTCTCATTTGCAGTTCCCACTAAGGAAAAAGAAAAATTTTCATGTTTTTCTTTATAATACTAATATTTCAAAAAAATATTTGATAGTATTTATTAATTTTTATTGTAATTTTTTGGTAAATGGGAAAAAACAGCATTTCTCCTTAAATTATCAGTGTTTTACCACTAAAAATTACTTACTTTCTTTTGAATTCTGGTCTATATTTGACTTGAAGTATTGAGGCACAGCATGAGAAGCAACTATTGTATAAACTTGAATCAGAGTTTCTTAATGGCAAAATTTTAAAAACTCTTCTTCCATGAGAGTTAAGTGAAATAATTTTAAAGTCAGCAGAAATATATAAATTGTACTTTACTAGGTTACAGCCTTGCACATCTGCTGTGACTCTAATACCCACTGATGAAAGACTTCATGACAGGGAAGAATATTGTTATCGTCTTTTCTGTAATATGTAACAAGTTAAGTTATTAAGGTCATGAATCAAACCAAATTAACTGCACACAGCTGTAAGAAGCTTAGTATATGACCAAATAACAGATGGGAAATTCTTTTGTTTTCACTGGTGATATACCTAATGGTGAGATAAATGTCTGATGACATACATAGTCCAGTGTCCTGTCAATCCTTAATTATGTTTTTCTTCACTCCTCATGTTTGTGACAGAGAGGAGTAACTGTTCAACTATAAGACTATCTTCATAGTTTCTGCTTAAGGAAGCCCATATGCAATAAAAAAAGTTTCAACCTATATTTAAAATGTAAATATAAAAAGAGAATACTTTGTACAATACTCTATACATGATCTAAAATGATTTCCAGAAATTTTAGGATACCCCAATTAAATCAAATTTTAATAATTTTGCTTATGAGAAAATAGTACCATTAATATATTAAGAAAACTTCCTACCTAGTCATTAAATTTATTTTTATAAATTTATAGAAATGTATGTCTATCTACATGTAATATTTTCACATGGTTAAATAAAAAACATTATATGATTTAATCAAATTCAAAGTTTCAGCTACTTCTGTCCATATTACAAAGGAGAAAACTGAGATTTCTGGAGTTTAAATAACTTTCCCCAAAATCCAAGACCTAGTAAGTGGAAGACTGGCAGAAAAATAGAGAAATGGTTGAGATTTGAGCAATCTTCTGACCAGTGTGATGAGTTAGAGAAAAGCATGAAATGCAGTGAAGAGACTGGCAGAGGTCATATCATGGAAAGACTTATAAGTCACAGTAAGCATTTAGATTTATTTCCAGTTAATCAAATAACAAGTCATTATGACAAGTGCTTAAAAGGAACAGTAAACAAATGTATGGTAGTACACACAATGCCACAAATTCTGGCTTGGAAAATATGCAGAGTTCCAAGGAGAAATATCTGAAATTTATATAGGCCTTTATGGGCAGAACGAAAAGCAAAGATATTTAAAATTGGTAGAAATTGAGGAATACAGGTTGTGAGAGTATAGAGCCTGTTCCTGAAAGGAGAAGTACCAAGTATGTCTAGAATATGTGAGGAGGGTTGGCCAGAAGTAAGCTCAGAAAGGTAGATGTTAAGTAGATTGATATAGGTCTAGAGACAATGCTATGGATTTTGGACTTTGTTTTATAGACAACACAAAGCCAATTTAGATTTCTAAGAAGTGCAAGTGAATAGTTTCAGGTTTAAAACTATACCAGTAGAGTAAAGGACAGAATGGGAAAGAGGAGAAGATAGGGACAGCAAGACCAGTTAAGTTGCTATCGCAAAAGTAAAGCTGGGGCTTCCCCGGTGGCGCAGCGGTTGAGAGTCCGCCTGCCAATGCAGGGGACACGGGTTCGTGCCCCAGTTAGGGAAGACCCCACGTGTCGCGGAGTGGCTGGGCCTGTGAGCCATGGCCACTGAGTCTGCGCGTCGGAGCCTGTGCTCCGCAACGGGAGAAGCCACAGCAGTGAGAGGTCCACGTACCGCAAAAAAAACCCAAAAAACAAAAAAAGTAAAGCAGGAGTGAATGTCCTTGTCCTCATGATTATTAGTGCTGGAGACTCCAAAAAGTTAAAAAAAAATTAAAACAGAACATGATAATGTAGTAAGCTATGGAAGCCTAGCTAAGCCCCAAACTCCTTTTGTTTGTTTGTTTGTTTTGAATCACCAATAACAGAATATATATAACATAATCACCAATTAACAGAATATATAATTGAGAGAGCCAAGTCTTCACATAATACATATTTAAATATTTACTGTGTGTAAAAGGATTACTAAAGGGATTAGAATAGCTATATGTATTGTATAAAGGATGTGGCAAGGATCAAAAGAAACAAGAGACATGAAAGATCTCATAGTAAACATGTTATATAAATACAATCAATTAATATTATATTTAATCCCTATAAAAAGATTTTGTCACTTTTACATAATCCCTGAAAAAGAGTAATAACCCAGCTTATCTTATACTTTAAATTTTTTTAAATGCCACTTTATTTTTTTATAAAAGCTTCATCTTTGATGTGTATGCATGAGAGAGGGAGGGGAAAAAAAACAGAATAAAGAAATTGGGAAATCCACCCTTGTTAGTCACGCAAACTAAGTACAAGAAGTAAAGATGATTCTTCCATCTAACCTCTAAGAATTTTCAAATATCTTTAATTGGATCTATCCTGCTGAATTTTCCTGGGGGAGAAAAAACCTGTAATTACTTTTATATGATACAGGAATTGAATTTTTTCTCAAAACTCTCACAGTGTTTTCATTTTCTTGGGAGGTAGCACTGTCTACTAGAAAGAACATGGTCTTTAGAGACATGCAAATCTAGACAAGAACACCGGTTCTGCCACTTAGTTACTGTGGAACTTTAGGTACCATACAAAACCTTCAAGGGCCTCAATTTTTGTTTGTAAATTGGAAACTGCTAACACCTTTCCTTCAGGATTGGCATTAGGGGAAACTGAAATAATATAGCTAAAAGGCCATCAATCATGGCATAGAGTGGCTATTAAATAAATGCTAGTCCTACCCTTTTCAGGTTTAAGGTTTTCTATTTCCTTTGTATGGCAATTCTGATGCACACTAATTGGGCTATAGTAAGTGCTCAATAAATATTTTTGAGCGAGAGAGAGAAAGAAAGGAAGGAAGGAAGGAAGGAAGGAAAGAAGAAAGGATGGAAGGAAGGAAGGAGGGAGGGGAGGAAGGAAGGAAGGGAGAAAGGGAGAAAGGGAGAAAGAGAGAAAGAGAGAAAGAGAAAGCAAGCAAGCAAGCAAGAAAGAAAGAAAGAAAGGGAAAGAGAGAGAGAGGGAGGGTGGGAAGGATGGAGAAAGAAAGAATAAGAAAGCAAACTAGCTAACTTAATAGGTTTACGCTTCAGATCTCTTTTTTATATTAGTGGTATTCTTCCCAAATGTGTTTGGTAGGAATATATTATCTTAATGAGCTGAAAATAGAGGTAGGTAATTAAGACATAGCCAACTTATCTTTTTGGTCTGTTTATCACTTGGAAATACAGTATATTATTTATTGGGAAAACTGGCCACAGTATTTCAACTGACACTACTAAAACCAAGTAGTTTCTTGATACTTCTTTGTCCAGACATGCCCAGATTGTTGTAGTATAAAATAGAATGTTTAGTCATATAATACCTAATCTCAACAACTACCAACATTCAACAAAGTAAACAGGATTCCTCTCCCTGACATATATAAGTAGTGCTATCTCTGTTACCATATCTGTTGATGGATCCTTGTTTTCTCCCTTTTTCATTTCTGTGAAATCAGCCCCCTGACTTGTGTTGCCTTACAAAATGGCACGCCTAATGCCTATGTTCATAAAATTTATCCTATCCTATGCTGCCACCTGCTGGGAATATCATGAGCTTAGGGAAATTAAATTTAAATTGATATCAAACTTTATATTACTAACTTGTTAAATGGAAACATTTCATGGGAATTTATCTGACAAAAAATATTTTTTGTGCTTTTATGATAGGGAACAAGAAAAGGCAACAACCTACTTTTTAAGTTTGTTAGGTACATAATACTTTACCCTGTAAATAACTTGCTGATTCACTCAATCTGTCATTTAGCCAAAATTCATTAATATCTTCTCTGTGCCAGGAATTCTGTAGAAACCATACTGATATAGATATAGCAAGTAATGGTCCTCGTGTAACAGGAATTTATTTCCCAGTAGAAGAGTCATGATTAAAGGAAATAAATGTAGTAAATTATTCTAGATATTACAGTAGATAAATGAACAAGGTGGAGTAATTACTACCCAGAAGTCAGCCTTGTAAAAGCAATGATGGAGGATTCACCAGGAGTTCTCCAGGACAGGAAAGAGGATTCTAGCCAGTGGCAATATTATGAACAAAGACATATGTTTTAAAGAAAGACATTTGGCTTTTTGGTGGTAGAAATAGATGTTAGTTTATTACGCCTTGCAATTTGCTGTGTTTGTGTTTTTCATTTTTCAAGTAAGTATCAGCATATTTTAATAATACAAAAACAGTAAAATGTGCAAAATGCTCTATTCAGTGTATATTGTTCTTCATTTTTGTGTACTACACTGCTAGTAATACTTAATATTTATTATATTTCTCAGATTACTACTTCTGTCAATAAATATTTCATATTACTGGAGCCCTGATAACTGGATACCCGCAGTGTCAACTCTAACGGTAGTTCTCTTTGTGACGTGTCTCTATGCTATTGCATGGTGCCTCTTCAAAGAGTAATATTTGGATCACTGCTTCTATTTGAATCTGTTCATTGCTCATAAAGTCTATCAAGAATGCCTTAAAGAGGTCATGGTGAAAGTCATGGAGGGAAGAGATTGGGAAAAATATATTGAGCACCTATTACTTTTATGCATTACATGTTATCCTTGCTGATTATCACAACAAAGCTGAGAGATATATAATAGCATCACTGTTTTAGATTTGGATACAACATACTAACCAAGATCTTCTGGTTCCAAAAATAATGCTCTTTTCCTTAAGCCATCAATCAAATGATTCAAGCTAAAAACCGTAACTAAGAAAGGTAATAAGTGGGTTTAAAAGTGTTCTGCTTCCATTTTCCTCTATATAACAGATTTCTGATCTGAATTCCTGTATCATATAAAGGGACGTGTAGATGTGCTACCACCAAGAGGAGCATGACCAAATTATATTGCTACAACATAGCATCTTTTTAAAATAGAAACATCTTCCCAAGTATTCCAATGCCATCTACTATATTCATAGTTTTTTTTCCTCACTGCAGAAATGGCAGAGCAATCTGAAATATCTTTAGCATCTAAGGAGATTATATTTTCTTATGGAAAGTTTATTAAAATGGTTTAAGGACATCATTTTCACTTTCATATACAAGAGAAATACTGTAATTTTGTTTAGATTACATTGTGTGTGTGTGCATGCATGCAGTGTTAACTGAGAAGCTCAATGATGTTTGATTAATATCAAAGCAGATAATTGATTTTGGTAACCTGATAATTTTGATTAAAAAATAGGCACTCAGTTTCTTTTCAAAATTTCGCTCTGTTTTTTGTTCCTTTATGTATAGTACTTCTGCCTGCTCAAGATTCTTTCCTGTCACAAACATCAGCAGATCCAACCAAGGCTCACTACCAACGAGCCCAGGCAGGTATCAAGGTAAAAGCCAACTTGATGCTTTAAAGAAAGAAATTTTAGGCTTTAAGATTTGTGTCGTCTATGCTCCATTAAATTTCAAGTTTAGGCCATAAATTGTTGACTGGCATTTAAAAAGGTTTAATTTCACCTATACATTCTTTATCAAGTTTTTTTTAAAGTAGCTGTATATTCATTCAATGGTATTTGTTGACTACCTAATACTATTGCAGGCATGAGGACACAGCAGAAAGGAAAATCAGATTTACAGATGAACGCTAGGATCTACTACCGGTATTCTATTGCCAATTGTATAACATTATAACAATTTTCAAGTGAACTTGTTTATTTAATGATGGGGAGGCATAAATGCCACAGGAATAAGAACAAATACACCTTTTTCAAGAATGTAAGATGAAATATATAAATTTTTGTCCTAGAACAGCATCAAGATCCATTATCTCTCTCTAGAATAAGAGATGCTATCTGAAACTATTATTAAAAATAAAACTTTTATTAATCTGCATTTAATAACATAAACGATTATGATTTATTACACATGGGAGGCTATGAAGGGCCAATTGAAGTCATTTAAATACAACATTATTTAGTGTTGATTATCTACTTATTTATTAAAGTAAACTATGGATCATTTATACTTATACATATAAGCGCTAAAATATGTATTTTTGTATTAAAGATAAAAACAAATATTTCCATTATATCTTTAATGTTTTTTATAGGCATGGAAACTTATAGAATAATGACCCAAAGCCAAACTTGCTGCCTGGAAATCATCAGGTAAGGGCAAAGAGAAACACCATGTCATAGGTATTACAATAGTTACCCTTTCAGTTTTTCATAATGCCCAGACAACAAAAAGTACTTGCAAATAAATTACAGTGAATGGTAAACCATAAAGAGAAATGAAAGAATTTATGGAAATGGAAATTGAAGGAGAAAAGAGCTACCATTCAATTTAAAGTAATTGACATTCTTGATATCAGTGATAAGGAAAATAATATTCTAAGGTTGATATATCTGTGGAAGTATAAATTGATTGTGTGTATTGGTAAGGTGGCATTCAAATTTCTATTGCCCTTTCTTTATTTCTTTTTTGATGTCTTTCCCTGCCAAAAGGTTAAATCAGGTTACACAGATAATCTAGGGGAGGTATGGCAAATGATACCTTATACCACTCAGGTGTTCGAACAAATATATACCATAGGACAAACTGTTTTATAGTGGTTCTTCCATTACAATATTCATTTAGCATATATTTTATTCCAAATTGGAGGTAAAACACTGAAAGTAAAGAACAAAGGTTTTCCCGAATTACAGAACTAATTTTTATGTGACACTATATTTGGCTCAATGACTTTGGATAATTAAGATATTTTCCAGTTAATACCAAAGCAATTTCCACTTAAATTAATTTAATAAATGAGATTTATTCAACAGGCCTTTATGCAACGCTTAACTGTGGAGTTCACCTGCAGATTACTTGGAAGAATTTAAAGAAGTATAAAACATGGTCTTCACTAACCAAGAACCTATTCCATCTGGGAAAAAATATAAGTAAAATATTGTAGGGAATAATGTATGGCAGTTTATTAATTCCTGCCAACATGCACAGTGCATACAATAAGCTTCATAGGTATTCAGAGAATAGTGAGGTCTTTGTGAGCTAGACCAGTCAGAGGAAACTTTGTAGAAGAATTAACCCTGGGATTCACATGGGTTAATACCGGTATCATTTCATAGATGGAGAACAGTGGGGAGGAGGTTGCACAGTCTTGACATTAAGTATGGTGTTACAAACTCCAAGTCTTTTCACAAGCTTTCTTTCGAACTGAACCAGCTTTCCCTTCTTTGCCTTTCTGATACTTTGGAACTAGACTCAGATATCCTCACTGCCACCCTCTTCATCACACTATGTAGTAAAAGACGCATCTGTAGAAACTTACTTATACTTCATCATAGCATTTATGACACTGTATTAAAATATATGCGTGCTAGTCTCTTCCACCATGGTATTCCTTTCACCTTCTTGAACGAATTGATTTTTTTTTTTTTACCTTGAAGAACACCTTGGATGTTATTTTTGCAAACACACCCTAATATTTCAGAACCCAGAGATGAAGTGACTTGCCCCCTCATTTGTTTCTTTTCCAGCATATGTCTCTTTTCTCCTTCATATATTTCTGCTCTTTGAGGTGTATATCACCATATTTTAACAGGCATTAACTGTTGTTATTGTTATCCTCAAATTCATCAATGACTTTATTGGGTTTATTTCCAGCACTTTTCCTGGCATATTTCATGGCATATTAAACCTCCACAAAAATGATCCACCAGTGTCATGGCTGATTCGATTCTTTTAACTTCTCTGCCCCTACTCTTTGTCCTTCCATTCCAGATACCCACTCTCATGGTTACCTTTAGGACTTTGTCATCATCAATAACTGTAACACTTTAGAAAATCTAGCTGACAAATATCCCACTCTGATCCTTACCCAACTTAATCCAAAATATTTAGGTATTTCTCTATTTATCCAAAATCCTTCATGCTGATGGCCCTACTACTTTCTCTTTATCTATTACTACTCTCAGGTGTTACTTTGCTTCTTATCTGGCTTGGATCCATTGTCCAGTATTATTGTTCTATTTGTAAACACTTAATGTTTGCTGGCCTCCTTCAAACTCACTTAGGGAAAAAAACTTCAACCCTGATTAAATCCAATTTTTATCTGCTCTATAACTGTACCTAAGCAGCAGTATGTTCATGTTAAAAATAATACAACTCACCCTAAAGGGGAGTTGTTCTCTAACATTCACTTGAAACACCTCCTACAATGTCTCCTGTGATTTCTCTAAGTCTAATGTTAAGGAGTCAATAGAAGGAGACAGGCTAGGCTCTTTCTAGTTGCCCTGGAGACAGTGTAATAGTGGCCAGTGTCTTGGATACACCTGAGTAAAGCTTTAATATCAACAAGCAAATTGCTATGCAACTATGAGGAAGTATTCAGCATAAGTATTTACTTAATACATGAATAACAGGAGTAAACAAGACAATCATTTTAATCAGTTATCAGATTTCTTGTTGAATAAATGACCCCAGTATGGTGGGTTTGTGAATTACAAAGTAGTAATTTTATTAGGAATTATAAGGTCACTGGTAATGTCAATATCTATATATAGGAATACAAATTTAGCACCGAATAATAACTGTAAATTATTTTCTTCCAGCCATCAATAGTTTATGATGGATGTGCAATTGATCCTGGTAGGAAGCAGAATACAGTATCAATGTTCCTATGTTTAAAAAGTGTTCTAACGCATGGAAAAGATTTCACAATACTGAGGAGAAGGATTATGGAGTGATTAACTATTGTACTGTCAAGTTTTAATTATGCAAACTATGCTTAAATTAAGGGAATTATAAATGCTTATTTTTGCTTAAAAGTCCAAGTACATTATAGTAATAAATTGTTCTACTATTCAAATGTTCATTAATTTTTCTTAATTACAATGATTCATGAATTCTTGAGATACTTTTTCTTGAAACTTGCATTCTAAAAATTCACAAACCCCATACAAAGTAGATTTAAATGCCTTCTGTTATCCCCCATTAATCTTCATTACTACCTGAATAGCTTTAATTAATCATGTTTTGCTTGCCACGGCAGTAGTCTCCTAACTGGCTTCACTGTTTCTCTCCTACATTTCCTTCAAATCTTCAAATACTGACTCCATTGCTACTATGTAATGACATAAAATATTTATGGACAACATTGTGTAAGCATGTACTAAGTGCCAGGCCAGGTGTGCAATATTATCCTATAAGGAAACCTATAAGGTTAACCTATAAGGGAACAGAGATATGGGGCCAATTTCATGTTGCCAGAATTCCAAATTCTCAGCTAATGAAAACAATCATGTTCTTCACTATCCCTAAAGATGTACAATCCCAGATATATACCATTAATTCTGGGACTATAACACCACTTGTAACTCTCTAAGTCTGTCATCCCTTATTCTTTTGCATAGGACTTGATTGCATATGTTCTGTTTATACTACCTTTCTGTTTTATGCCTTTTCTGACCCCCTTCACCCTTCTTCAACAACTAACTCCTAGTTGCAAAGCAAGATAAATCAGACATAACATTCCCTGGATAACCTTCCTTGAATGGGTATGCCTCCATTTACTCCTAAAACGCCTATCACCATATATAATACAATTGATCTCTATGTCTTTCTTACTGTAAACTTCTTGGAAGACAGCTGGAAATATTAATTCAGTGTTTATCTCCAGTGCCAATCAAATACTAGGCACTCAAATCATGTTTGCTAAACAGGAGATTTAGTGCTGGTAACCTTTCAGAAGGTAAATATCATGTAATGACTTAATGGAAATGAGTAACCAGGTGTAAACTGTTCCTTCCAGAGATTTTCTAACAGAAGTGAAGAAAGATATGGAAGAGTAGAGCAACATAAATAACTTCAAGCGATAGTTACAAAATATTTTTTATTCTAGAATAGGGTAGAGTTGTGCATATCTTTAACTCTCTCATATGTGTGTGTTGTGTGTGTTTATAATGATAAGTTAAAGGGAAAATTTTACTAGAATCACAGATGAAGTAAACAACAGATAATGTTTGGTTCAGGTATTAAAGACACAGAAGGAAGGATATAGGTTAGGGAATAAAAGGTAAGTTAGAGTCACAGCATCATTTAATTTCCATATAATCTTGGGGAAACCACTTGGTCTATCTGAACCTGAGCTTCCTCACTTGTAAATAAGAAGAATATTCTTATTTTAAAAATGCTGATGTCCGTGTCCAACTCACAGAAGTTCTCCTTGACTAGGACTGAAGTGTGTTAAAAGCCAAATGCCCCTCAGGGGAATATAATGTGCAGCCAGGATTAAGAAGCACTGCTCTATGCAGAGGGGTTGACACTTAATATCTTTCTTGCTCAAGTGCTGATTATTGGCTTATGATTGGAGAAGGTGGACCCCATCAGAGGGTACAAGTGAGCAGAACTCTAAAAGGTGAAAGAAAGTAAAAGAAGTGAGCAGGATCTAATACTAAGGATGAGAGTTAGAGGATCAGTAGTAAGAATAAGTTGTTTGTTCCTTGAATGCTAACTATTTGAAGAGAGACATCAAAAAGTTTACGTGTAGGTGGAGAGAAGTATTACATTGGCTGAGTTTGGAATAAAATATAAATAAAACAAAAAATGAAGCATATCTACTACTTATATATTAGTCATTGCATACTTTGAATATGACATGCATAATTAAAATTATGATGTTAATTTTAAATTTTATATGCTATCAAACTAATCTAGATAGGCATCATGTATGCCACAGAAAATTTGTCAAAATAACAATTTCATGTCTACATTAAAAATTCATTAAGTGGGGCTTCCCTGGTGGTGCACTGGTTGAGAGCCCGCCTGCTGATGCAGGGGACGCGGGTTCGTGCCCCGATCCGGGAGGATCCCACATGCCACGGAGCGGCTGGGCCCGTGAGCCATGGCCACTGAGCCTGCGCGTCCAGAGCCTGTGCTCCGCAACGGGAGAGGCCACAGCAGTGAGAGGCCCGCGTACCGCAAAAAAAAAAAAAATCATTAAGTGTATTCAGGAGCAATTTTTCCAAGTTTTCCTAATCGTAAGAATTATCTACAATACTTATCAACAAGTAGAATTGTGGGCCCCACCCTAAATAAACATCTTCAGGAGAGGAGACTTGGAAGTGTATATTTCTTTTCTTCTTTTTTTTTTTTTTTTGCGGTACACAGGCCTCTCACTGTTGTGGCCTCTCCCGTTGCAGAGCACAGGCTCCGGAAGCGCAGGCTCAGCGGCCATGGCTCACGGACCCAGCCACTCCGCAGCATGTGGGATCTTCCCGGACCGGGGCACGAACCCGTGTCCCCTGCATCGGCAGGCAGACTCTCAATCACTGCGCCAGCAGGGAAGCCCGGAAGTGTATATTTCTAACAATTATCTTGAATTATTGTAATGAATGGAATAGTTGGGAAATACCAATCAGAATTATTGCCTAATTTCTTGATGAATGTACCACATTAATTACATAATAACTAATATAACACATGATGTCCCCATAAGAGCACAAAAGCTAACTTTAAACTCACTTTAAGAAAGTAAACAACACGGTTTTCTTCGAAGTTCCTAAGTAATCTATGACCATGATAAAACTAATATAGTACCTAAGAACTTATAATGAAAAGAAACCGTCTTCTACCTAATCCCATGGCACCCCCTCCACCAATCAGTCTCCAGTGGTAACCATAATTTGATTCTAATAACAATTCTAAAACTTAATAAATTATAAGCCATGCTATATTGTGACTATATCAGTACCCTCAGTGAAAAGCCAAATAATATACAATGGTGTCATTTTATTTGTTACATTATTATTCTCCAAACCGTTTTCATTATGCAATCCTATAAGAAAATAAATCTTGAGCAACAACCTCAATAAATGTTTTTGTTTTTTATATGTTATACATGGATGTCTGTGTGTTAAGTACTGTACTATTATGTGCAACAAAAGCATAGAAAAATATAATTTTAAAAATAAGAAAAGAAACTCCCAATATACTTTCTGCAGTCATTGGATTGTCTTGTGCACCCCCTGTCATGTGTGTCCCCAGTCTTGGAGGCCACTGCTCTACAGACCTTGTGTTACATGAAGGAGGCCATTGTTATCAGCAAAGTCAAATCATTCTTTTTCCTACTTTCTATCCATTTCTGTAATTAAGGCGTGCTTTAGCGTGCTTCATATTTGAAACATGACTTAACGAAATAGCTTTTGGGGTTTCCAGGGATTCTACTTGACTTTTACTTTCTTACTGACCAAAAATATAACATACTTTACTAATTGCTCAAATTAATTTTATTTCTAGCTGTGCCTGTTATATATAATCCAACCCCAACACAACTTTTTTCCACCCAGATTTCCTTTTCAGAGCTCTCCAAATATCCCCCTGTGTAATCTGGAACAATTGTTACAATATTCTTGTTTCCATCATGATACTTTCCTTCACTGTAATTAGACCTGGAATAATGCTGTCTTAATAAAGACCAATGGTTATTTCACATATGTTTGTGTGTGTGTGTGTGTGTGTGTGTGTGTGTGTGTGTGTGTATGGTTTAGTACTGTGAATGTTTTAGTACAGTTTCTGCATAGGTTTTTCCTAGCCAGTATGGTAGAGTGATTGCTCTCATCCAGTGGGGCCCGATTCACCACACAGTGCTTTCTTTAGTTAGACAACAGTTCATTCATCTTTGGATTTGTTCACCATGGCCTCTCTTTCATTGTTCCATGTCTTTGTGAACAGTTGTGACTTTTATGTAGGAAAAAAATTAATGAACGTGAAAGGGTATGTTAAGTATACCACGTTTGCTATTAAAATGTATCATTTTATGACCATTTCAAGAGGAAGGGAAAAGAGTGATTCCCAATGTTAAATGCCAGGGTACATTCTACAAAGAAACTGAGCCACCCCAACCCCATAAAATGTTCATTCAATGAATGTCACAATTCTTGGACAGCATCTCCAATATTAAATGTTAAATTCACTGCTTTCTCAATCTTAGTCTCATTATTTCTTTATTTCCCTCCCTGCCCATTCTGCTGCTTAATTCATTTCTTCATTAAGGGTATATGTGAGCTAAACCTTTCAAGTCTTGCAGGTGAGTAGCTACATATGACAATACGTACACAAGAGTAGAGAATTTCCCTTCTACCATCAAATGAAAAAAATTCTAGATTACTGATTTATGTACCAGGATATTCCTAAACTCATTTAATGTTCACTTCCAACCTAGGAGGGAGGTGCTTTATTTACTAGTCCCATTCTGCATATAAAGAAATGAGGCAGAATAAGGTCAAGTAACTTGTATAACGTTATATGCATGGTAAATGGTGGAAACAGGATTAAAATCCCAGTGGTCAGTTCCAGAGCCTACAATCCCAATCTCTCCAAGATGATATTCAATGAATGAGTGAATGGGGGTTAGAATACTTTAGATGATTCACAATATTGTTTGGGTGTGCATATGTGTACACCTACTATGTGTTTGCACCATCTTAAAGATTTCACTTCTTTCGATGAGAAATTTCTTCAGAGCCTTGGGAGATGGAGTCAACAGATGTTACTGGCAGTTGAGAGAAGAATTCCTCAAAAAGATAAGCTAAGCATTCAAGAATATAGAGTGACTCTGTCAGGTTTATTAGAAGAGAGTCAGGGAAATTCATTAGTCGAGTGGAGTGATAAGCAGTTTTCAGTATATATATTAATCCAAATCCCTACCTCTTCTCCTTATTCATAAGTTACAAAGAGCTTGTGATATTGTTAATTATTGGTGAACCAGGTGTCAAGTATACACAGCTGCTGGAACAATGATTAATTACAAAAGTTATATCCTCAAAATATTAGCTTTATAAAATATCTCTATATCTATTACCTTTTACTGGTCAAATTTACATTTCCAATTTTTAGCAGTCACTCAACTTTTTATAAATATTTTAACAAAGTACTTTTTCCTTCTTTTCAGTGGCAGGAATGCAATATCTATTCAACAGACAGACAGGTGAAGTCAAGATGTTGAACAATTAAAAAAGAAAGTGATTCCAGTGGAAGACATTTGACTTTCACCAGCATAAAGGTCACCATATCGTCATGTCACCTGCTATACCTGAAAAGGTCTTCTGAAATACAGCTTTAACAGTAAAACATTCCCTATTTTTCAACATAACTGTCATATTTTCATAGATCTGATATTTACTGCTGCAATTTTTCTAAAGTTTATATGCTATAGATACGTGATTATTTTAGCTAAAAATTTGATAATAATAGACTAATCACCAATAGAAAATAAACTGAGGATTCCAATTGTGTTCAGATTGTGATTGTATTTCAATAATGAACATTAAATTAAGGCATTTAAAAACAGAAATCATTCATATGAAATAATTTATAAATTAAAGAAAATATCATGAAATTAGACTGAATTATTTATTAGACTACTCAGAAAGTGGATTTGATTCTCTTTTTCAAAGGACAAGATCAAATATCTAAGTGGCAAGCAATTTCATACATTTCTGATGATGAACTTGTCTGATAAGTTTTGAGACTAACCCATGTGCTTACTTAGTCCCAGTATCCTAACATACTTCAAAAGCTTTAGAGTTCTACCACAAAACTAGGGTTATTTTATGAGAGTAGCAATACTGAAAGAAAAAAAAAAAAGAACCAGTTTACACTTGCTTAGGTTTTTCCTAAGTCAGAGAGTTCTTAGGTCAGGTTCCCTGAAAAACAATTCTCAAGTAGAAATTTGTTTGCAGGAGGTTTACTGCAGGAGTGCCTTGGGGAACAACACCTAAGGCAGTGAGAGAAGAAGTAGAACTGTGATACACTTCAACAGAGGACTCATCAGAGGTTCCAGCCTAGAGTGAAAGGAATCTAAAATAGGTAGTAAGGAAGGGAGTTACGAAATAACAGTTGCGGCTTTCAGACTAACTGCAGCAGCGTAAGTCCCTTTTCTGCTTACATCCATATACTGAGCTAGCTCACCAGTGAAGCAAACCCAGTCTTTTTGCTCCTCCAACCCATTCTGCTTTAGATGTACGTTGAGAGAGCAGTGTCAGTGCAACTGTAGTGAAAGACATGGAGGTCTGGGCCGCTAACTCAATAAATCGATCATGCAGCTAACTTGTGCCCTCTGGCTCTGTGCATGCCTGATCATACACGTTCTTAAGTTTTACCCTGAATTGTTGGTTCCACTCGGCTTTTGACTTGATTGGTCTGATAGAACTTAGCTCATGATGGGCAGCTGTAGCCCCATGGTCACTTAGTATTCCATGACCAGATAGCTGAGATTATTTCTAGCACACCAGGAGCAGTTTTTCTGAATGGTGTGGGGTTTTGTCCCACAGATGGCATGGACTTGCCATTAAATGCTATAGGTTTACATTGTCCTTCTTTTATTGGGGTTTTCCACAAATTCTACATGATGCTTTTCTCACCACAGATTCCTTTGGTATTACAGATTCCTGCTAGGTCACATAACCCAAGAGGCAGGACTGTTTACCCTACAGCCAAGACCTGCTGCACAGCCCTTTCTTGCTCTGAGCCCCACTCATATTTGTTAGCTCTTACTGTCACCTAGTAAACAGACTGGCGTGCGAAGTACAAACTGAAACAATTTCCCTTTACTTTAGGGGAATGTCTCAGCTACCCCAAACCATGAGAAGTCTAAAAAAAATTACTACGGTAGCCTGCCCCTGATTCTTTGTAAGATTCACTTCCCATCTTCTGATGTGCGTGTATCTTACCAAGGCCTCCAACTTTCTTCCCACTTTTTGCTCATCTGTATAATTAATATGATGGCATAGATACAAGAGGATGGTGTGATCTTATGTCCAGACAATCTTGGACCCTTTGGAGGATATTATGACAGAAAGTGAGAGAATAACCTAAACCTGAACAGGACAATAAATATATATTATTATCTATTCCATGAATGCAAACTCATTTCTCATATGGATAAAAATAATGTATTCACCAAATAAATGTCCTTCTATCATTTAACTGAGACTATATTGATCTGCGCTAGTAAAGTAGATCCAGCCCAGCAGCTAAAACTGAGGCTACTTCTTGTCTGAGTTAGAGAGTTTCCTCTAATCCACAAGAAGCCATGTAATTTTTATAAAGGAAAGACTTGCGAATTAAGTGGGGCTTGTATGGGGACCACCACCATCCTTCATATATTTTAAGGGCAGCGCTAATCCCTGTCATGTCCTATCTCTCCTAGATTATGCTATTGTCTTTTAATTACTATCTTTGCCAGGGAAAGGGCAGTTTCAGAGACTAACATTTGGCCTTTGCAGGCCAAGGAACTAATGTTATAGTTTTTCCAGCCACCAAGTATATCCATTGTGAAAGTAGATCTGGGCACCATGGAAATGCTCACAAAGTGGGAGTGAGCTGAGTAGACCAAAAGTGAGGGGAACTTGGGCTGGGGACTTCCTTTATTTTACCTGGCAACTGTAAGCCCTAAATCTGGGGCCATGGTGATGTTTCAGACCCTAAGAATTAATTTTAACTTGAATTCTGTATTCAGCAGTTGTCAAAATGTCTGGTTCCCCTTTTTACACTGATCACGTAGAGAAGGAAATGACCTATGTTTTCTTTGGAGAAAGAGCTACCAGGGGAATTATTGCCACATACACATGCTGTAGTATTAATGGGTTTTTTTCTTCCTCATGAGGATGCAGCCGCTTCTTCAGTTAATGGGTTCTGCATCTTCAAAATACCTCAGCTCTGAGTACTGGGCATGGACTCATAGCTGTTTATTGAGATGGCTGTCCTAAATCTCCAGATCATGGGTCCTTGAATTCCTTCAGTTGTACAAATTGCGAAATACCCAAATTGGCTGTCCGTCTATCTTGCACATGGAGTAACATGTCCTAGTAACCATCTCTGTAACCCTCTGTGGGCCAGGTATTTCCAGCTGCTACTCTGACCATGGTGCTCATTACAATGTTTCTTATTTCTGACTCTTAAGTGCACAGGTTTTCTCACTTTGGTATCCCATTACCCTACCCCCACTGCAATAGAAGTGCTCAATTCTGTAACAAAAACTCCTACTATCAGCCCAGCCTACAAAAAACAGGCACCATTGAGGTTCTCAGTGGGATGCCATCTCACCAACAGACACCTTATTGATTTAATAAATGCAGATCTCTCTGGGGTCTCCTGTGGATTATAGCTGGGAGGTGGATTTTCTGCCCTTATACAGTACATCTCCTCTAGAATGCCACTTGGTCCCTTCCTGAAGCAAGAAAATTCTGTAATTTTTACTTCATTTAGTGTGGCTCTTTATTTTTCTAAGCTTCCAGGAGCATGTTAACACTGTTTCCTGTGGTCCTTGCCAGGGTATTAATCACCACTGTCATATCAATAAATTATCCCTTAATAATTTTACGTTCTAGAGCTCTAGATCCATCAGCCTCTGCACTCTCAGGATTTAGTGTCATATACACTCTTGCAGCTTCTGCTAGCACATGCTAGCTAGGCGCTATAGTCTGAATGTTTGTGTCTCCTCAAAATTCACATGGCATTTTGTTATAGAATTCAGAATGTACTAAGATACTAAGTTCTGCAGGTTCTCTAGTAGATAACCATTTTCCTTCCCTGACAGAATCAGCATTTCCCCAGTTGAGTATATTTTGACTTGACCCTAATAATTGGTCTGGTAGCCAGGTGAGGCGGTGGAGACTAATCCTAAACGACCTGCAAGTTAAACCGCAAGATGTTGTCTTGTCTTCAAGTCAATGGGGAATGCTCATCTTCGACAGGGAGAAACGGGCCACTTCTATAGGCCCAGAGGTTCAAAGGAGACCTTGTTTCAAGTTCATCAAGTGTATCATCCCAGATGTCTTGAGTCCAAGTTTTCCTTTTTTTCCCAATCAAGGTCCTGACCTTGGTGGACCAGACGTGCATGGGTTGAGAATTAAATTTTCACTGGAGCTCCACTACCTTGACATATATACCATGGGAGTGAGCCTGACTTTATCTGACCTCTGGTTGCTGAAGATGACAAATGAAAGCCTCAAATGGTGCCCATCTATCCTTCAACATAGTACCAAGCTCTGAGTGTAATATTTCCTTCTTTTTGTTTTCTTTTTTCTTCTCTCACGATAGGTGAGAATTATCTCAATTGATGCTTGCTTATGTTAATACTGATTATTAAGGAAAGCCCCTCTAGGATTTTGTGTTTTTATGGCTATTTCCTAAATACAGACAATGACTTCATTCAAAGTAAAAAATCATCAGAAAGACTTCCTGCTAATTATTACCCAAATGACAATCTTTTAATATGATTATTTCAAAAAAGAAAAGCCTTCCCTTCGTTTCAGATTTATGATTTATTTTTCAAGACTTCATCCAAATTAGCCTACTTGTCTAAAGCTTCATATTGAAAATGTTTGAGGATTTTTTCCAAGGAAGGATCAAGAAGAAATACCCTTTTTTCCCTACATAATTCATACATTAAAAATATCTATATAAAACCTCTATTTTAACTTGATATAGAAATAATCATGTGATATTAATTATTAAATAATTGCACCAGATTCTAGCATTTTTGAAAAATTGTGCAAAAGTTTGTTAATTTAAAACAACGTCACAAAATTAGTAAGGATGAAAGAGAAGACAGTTGGGAAAGGGTATTGGACATCCTGGGGAAACAAGAATCTCCTAATCTTTGATCAATTCAAGTCAGATTCACAGCTAACATATGCCATCTAGTGGCACTAAAATAAGTTTCACTTATAAATTATTGATCACACAGTCTCCATTTCTCAGTGTTCTACACTTCTCAGTTTATCTTTGTGAATCTTTATATATGTCACTCTGTAAGAAAAACAAAACAGAATTTTTCCCCTAAAGCTCTTACAAAGCATTGTTTGACGGATAAAACGTTATAAGAAAGTTGATTATCATGCCATCAAATCATATGTAATCTATTTAAGCCTGAATTTTCACCCAAGAAATTGAACTACAAGATTATCAAACCAGAAGCCTTTGCCTCCTATGACACACTAATAAGAATATGCTTTTAGGGTGATACAATAATAAATTGTGAAAATGTAAGGTTAGAAAAAAATCTAGACTAGTTCAGTTTCCACACTATTTATAGATCTTTTTTTTAAAAAAATACAAAATTTAAAAGCTTTCAAGTTTAATTTTCATGGAATTTCTTGCCATGCCTTTCTTTACAACCTGTCCAGCTGTCTTGTCTAACATATATCAACCTCTGAATTAAAGCATTGATCATCCCCACTCTTCATGCATCACATTTGACATAGGAAAATTTTGTGACAGAATAGAAGCCTTTGGAAACTTGGTCCTTTGCTCTGAAACAAGGACCTAACACCAGAGAACATGATGATTCTAGTTCTTGCCTTGTGACCAGGTGACCTAAGAAAATGACTAGCTCTGTAACAAGAAAATCACCTCTGCAGAGAAATAATAAAGGTAGAAGACAACGTTATATCTCCAAAATAAAACTGGAGGGAAAGTTATTTCTAAATAAATTTTAAGATCTCCACAGACATTTCTAAAGACTGGTACTAAAGAAATGGGGAATTACATTTTATTTGATAAAGATAGGTATGCTTATTTTGTGGTAGTCACTTTACATTGGAATTGGAAATGGAGTTCTGTTGTTTTTCCTACCCTGCATATATCACATGGAACGACAATAAGAAGAAGTGATTTGGAAGTAGCAGATATTCAAACAATGATTGCTAACTATAATCAGATGTAAATGACATTGTCCGAGAACAAAGCATTTTGGGAAAACCAGAACAGAATTTTACCCTAAACTCAAACGAGCTTGTGCAAAAGAGTTAACAACAACAATAACAAAACAACAAAAACACACCTTGATTTGTATGATATGAATTAGTATTATATTAAAGCTAATATAATTTGAAAACGTAGAACATAAGAAATGGAAGAAAATACCCTATTTTATGATTTGGATATTTAAAAATCATAGCTAAAAAATAAATGTCCTAAGATTTCAGTAAACACGAGATTATTTTTTCAAAGTTTATCTTCATTAAAAATCATGACATATTGGTTGCTTCCAAGTTTTTGCAATCATGAATGAAGCTACTGAAAACATCTGTGCGCAGGCTTTTGTGTGAATATAAGTTTTCAAGTTCTTTGGATGAAAACCAAAGAGCGTGATTGCTGATTCACATGCTAACATTCACATGCTTAGTTTTGTACAACTTCGCCGAACTGTCTTGCATTCACACCAGCAATGAATGAGAGTTCCCAGTGCTCCGCATCCTTGCCAGCATTTGCTGTTGTCAGTGTTTTGGTGTTGTCAGAATGGTTGTCACACCATTCTAATAGGTGTGCAGCGGTATCTCATTGTTATTTTAATTTGCAATTCCCTAATGACAAATGATGTTGAACATGTTTTCATATGCTTAGCTGCTGTTTTACGTAGACAAATAAATTTCAAAAAAGACCCATGAATCTGATTACTTTAACTGTGTTTCTAATTGGATTAGATGGTTCATATTTTTATATGAAACGAAAAAATAAACAAAACTATTATTATGACATTAGAATATAATCTTCCTCACTTAAATTTACGTTATTTGAAAGAATAGATGATACTAAATTGTATTGTTTTCAGCACCACTCAAAAAATAACTGCTTATATCTACGATTATTTTCCTTACCAAATAAAATATGAAGGTTTCGTAAAGGCAGCTTTCATATACAGCAAAACCATTATAAATAATTCAAAGAAGGAACATAATGAATTATGTTTCAAGGTTGTTTTAAATGAAATAAAATTGTGATGATTTTTCTTATGATGGGTGCTTGTGTCAGAATAAATATTAAGAAGAGAAATATATAAGAAATTATCTTGTTTAAAGAGGGTACCAAAGCTTCCTCTTCTTAGTCTTTAAGGCATCTTCAAAAAACCCTAGAGCTCAGTGTAAATAGAACTTGCCACTTCATGGTCATTGCGTTTGTCAGCTTTAAGAGAGGTATATGCTCGGGAACATTAAAAACTTCCTCCTTCAACTTATTTTATTATTTCAAAGTCCACAGATTAGTCAATCATTTGAATTAAGACACTGAAAGCCTCTGTTAGTATGCTCCTTGGAAATTTAGGGCTTTGGGGAGGTTTCTGATTGGCATCTACCCCCACCCATGTTTGGGTCTTGCTAGAGCGAGGAAGTGAGTTTACACCCTTTGCTTCATGAAAAATTATAGTCATTGGTCTATACCAGGTCTTTTTCTTATTTTATATCACTGAATTTCTCCCTATCACCCATGCCTTCTCTCATTCAACTTCCTGTAATAGTGGCCAACTGTAATGTGTTTAATATAGGTATTTAAATTGAAAAATACACAATGATATTTTGTATGTATATTTTAAGTTCCCTAAATGAAATTATGCTATGAATCTCATTCTGTTGCTTTTTTTTTTTTTTTTTTTTTTTTTGCGGTACGCGGGCCTCTCACTGCTGTGGCCTCTCCCGTTGCGGAGCACAGGCTCCGGACGCGCAGACTCAGCGGCCATGGCTCACGGGCCCAGCCACTCCGCGGCATGTGGGACCCTCCCAGACCGGGGCACGAACCCGTATCCCCTGCATCGGCAGGCGGACTCTCAACCACTGCGCCACCAGGGAAGCCCTCTGTCGCTATTTTAAACTCAATTATTCTCTTAACAAACACGACTACTGCTTTATGTATACATATATCCACACTGATCTTTTGATATTGTACCTATATAATATTCTTTCTTATGCAGTCGCTAATTGTATTTACCTATTTGCTTAGGGACAGACAGCTACATTTCTTGAAATTACCACATAAAGAACTGAAAAAAATGTCTTTATACCTATCCTTTAATGCATCTGTGCAAGAGTGTCTCTAGGTGACATATATTTCAGTAGACATATTAAAGGAGCTTGAGATATAGACAACTTTAATTTCACTTCATAGTTCAAGATTACACTCTAGAATAGCTTTCCAAGTTTCTACTTTCATTTCACACCCTCAGAAACATTGGATTACCCAGAATTGTATTCTTTGCTTCTAAAATGGGTATTAAGTAATCTTTCATTATTCTTTTATTTCTCTTATTACTAATGAAGTTGTATATCTCTAAAGAATGTAAATTGACCATACTTATTGGCAATTTTTATTTTCTCTTCAATGAAGTATATATAAATATATCTTTTCACAGTCCTTTGCACATCTGTAAAATTTATCTTTAAAAGAAAATTTTGTTTTGATGTAGTCAAATCCACTAAATTTTTCATTTTATGGTTTGTGGTTTCTGATATGTCAAGAAACACTTTTATTTTATTCATTTTACATTATAGTGTATTTCTCTTATTTAGATTTTAAACAATCCAGGAATTAATTTTAAGGTACAAGGTAAGGAAACAATTTTATTTTTCATCATATTGTAAACCAGTTTTCTCAAAGTCATTTTTTGTACTGAATTTAATTTTTTTATGCTGCACAGATTGTATACTAAGTTCACATTTCCACTGCTGGCTCAAAGCTCAGCATCCTAAGAATTCTTGGGACTTAGGCTTTTAGTGTTATCCTGTCCCTGTAGCCCACAGCTCCCTGCTCTTTTCTCCCCTTATCAACATATGGTTGATTAAAAACTCTGAGAAGGCTCACCAGAAGGACTTTATTATTCTTTACTGTTAATGTTAATAATTACAGCAGGCAACAGATGGGACTAAAAGGAATTGTCATTCCATTGCTAATCCTCCCCATGTACAAACACTACCTGAAGGGGCTCAGGTTATTCCCGTTCAGGATTTGATGTTAAACATTACTTGGATCATATTAAATCGGTGTGATTAAGTCACACAGGCAGAATCACTGAGTAGTTCCAGTGTTTAATTGCCACATATGATGTCATCCAAGACTACTTTGGCCTAAAAAAGTAGCTGCTACCACTTCTTGTAAAACTAAGATGACACCATGGCCAGGCTGGCTTTACCATTTCCATTTGATTAGCAAGGCTTGCTAGGCCCTTTCTTTATTTATCATGGAGTCTGATATTGACTATCCTAAAATGGGGATGCAAGTCAGGCCGGGAGACTCAATACCGCCAAGTTTTAGGTACTCAGCTTGAGCAAGACAAAACTCCCCACCAGGAATTTATTTGCTGCAGGCAGGTGGTACCCTTGTGCTATGAATTTGCCTCTCCATGTGTAACCATTGTCATCTAAATTATCACTAAACCCATGATTTCCCGTTTCCTCCTGGATTCTATATTGTTTTGCTAGATCACACTCAAGAGGAGATAGGGGTTGCCTCTCCATATCAGTGAATGGAAGAATTCACTCTAGCCTTTGGGAACATTAGGTAGAAACGAAGAAAATCTGAATGAAGTAGGGACTTGCATTAATAATAATATATCAGTGTCAGTTTATTAGTTGTGACAAATACACTATACAATATAAGATGTCAAAAACAGGGAAAATTGAGTAGAGTGTATCTGGATTCCTGATCTATCTTTATAACTTTTTTATAACTATAAAACCATATAAAATAAAAGTTCTTTTAAAAAAATGCTTCTGAGGTATGTTTCAACATTTATAAAATTTTGAAATGGATTATATAATTTTGAAAAAATTATGCATGCACGTGGTATATAATTACAATGGTACAAATGAGATCATTTTATTTACAAATTACTCTGTCACCTATGTAAATGCAAGACCAATTTTCTATTGATTTATGTATACCTAGCTGATTTACACAAAGCCTCTGGAGAATCATTAACCATCTCTAAAAAATAGTACATAAATCATTGTTTCTACCCACCCAAGAGCTTTCTGAACAGTGAGAAGCAGCTTAATTAAAAATCAAAGTCTGGGTGTGACCGGGTTTATCTAAGTTGCAGATGTGGCACCATAAACCACTCCTACTACTAAGCCCTAAGATGAGAAAACAGAAAATCAGGAGGTTGCTAATCCAGGACGCTATAATGCAACAGTGATGTATTAAATACACTAAAGGCATAACTTGGCAAGCAATCCTGCAGCAGATCTCTAAGTTTGGTAGTGCTAAAGACTTGAAGGTTCTGAACAGCCATATCCATTTATTTAGTACTTAGATACCTGCCTGTGAACGTTCATTATTTAAGGATGATATTGGTCAGTATAGTAAGATGAAAAAAACAAATGAAAAGGATAGTTAATTACATTGAATTCAAAGCAGAGACAAAAGTGATGTGATCTTCTTAGACTAGATACTGTAGCCATCATCTGAAGCATCATTTGATGACTACAGAGTTCAAGTATAGAGAACTTGTTAATGTTAGTACCACAGGGGATAAGGTAGCAAACACTATGAAAGACTGAATGTGAGGACAGAGGTGCCATTACACATACAGGGAGCATGTGTAAGAAGAGGTTTACTTCTCCCAAAGACAGTGATGATTTATCAGCCCCATGAAGAACTCTCTTGAGTATTCATTCATGGGAGACTGTGTCAAGCAATCGAGAGTTTGGGAGCTAAACTTAAGCTGTTTTAGAAGCCAGGTGGACGGTGTTGAAATTTGATTTCTAATGTTGCTGGGATGAAAAGTCTCATTTGACTTTATCCTTTGTTTTGAATTTCTGTGTTTTTTTAAAAAACTTATTTTGGTTAAAGTATCTGCTATAGAAATAAAAAAAAAATCATAGTGCATTTCATTCCCAGAATCTGTAGTGTATTGCTAGCCCATTCTGTAATACCTTAGTAGAAACACTGTTACAGAAACATTTATCTATACACATATTTGGAATGTAATTTGCATTTGTCTCCCTTACAGGAAAAAAAATGGTTCAGTGTTCCATTGTATGTGGTAGTATATTTTGCTGGTTTGAAAGACAATAATGCATACAATTTTCTAAAAATTTTTTACAAGCATTATTTTTGTCGTATTCAATTTCTAATACTTTTCCATTTTTTTAACTTTTCTTTTTTTTAATTCGTTTAACTTCTATTTTTCTTCATGTAACATTGGTGAAGGATCAAGTAATATGACAAAAAAAAGGGGAATAATCATTAATTTTGACCCCCCCACCCCCCGAATAAAATCAAAACCTGCCATTTTGTACGTCTGACTACTTTGGCTATTTATCTGTGATAATTTAATAAACCAATGACAAATATCAAGTAAGTTTATTAATTTACACACATTATAAGCATTAAAATAAGTGTGAAACATGCCAAAAGGGAACTACAAATCACTACTGAGCTTCTGAGGAGGATCCATCACATCCTCATGAAATGATCTATGGTTTCAGGAAGTTAATCTGAGTCAGTTGCATAATCTTGAATAGTATTTTGTTTTTGCTTTTGTTTGTATTTCAATCTCTAAAAAAATGCTTCTTTATAGTGCCCACGAGAATGGGCCTCACAGACCTCCATCTGTGGGAGCATAACTGACCGAGGGCTCAGTGTCTGTAACTCTGCAATCTGTCAATGAGTATGTGTGTGCCCAGGGCACACTTCCCAAGGAGTGCTCCCAGCCAAGGACTGAAGGCAGCAGGGATCCTGACAGACCCACTCCTCATAGAAAAGGGACCAGCAACTTGGCTCATGGCTACCCCAAGACCTTTCTGAACTTTCCTTCAACTGCATAGCTTTTTACTTTATAATTCAGTGAGAGACTATTTTTTTCTTCAATTTATGATTTTAGCCAATCAACATTTACTGATATGGTAAACATATTTAGCGTTGGTCATATTTTACATAATGCTTTTTCCTTTTACTCCCCCTCGTTTTTCGTATAATCCTTATGCGTATATTTTAACAACTGAATGGTTTGTATATTTATTTTAGTAGTTATATTTACAGCTATAAGGTATAATGTACTTAATTTCTATTTATTTATACATTATTGATTAACTCCCCACTATAAGCAATGATGAAATTAATACATTCTACTTTCCCTTCTCTTTCCCCATATCTGTACCTTCCCGTTTTAGTTAATTGTGTTGATTGTTTGGTGGTTACCTTTATAACCTCTATTATTTGACATATTATATAATTGGCATTTACCCCTTGCAATAAAACATAAGGGAAACAGCTTTCTTATAATACTTCTATTTCCCCTTCCTTCTTTTCTTATTTATGTCATTTCGACGTAATCAGGGCTTATAATATTTACAGTTTGTTCTATTTTGGAACCCTCAGTTGTGTTAGGCTAATTACTATAGTTAAAATATGTCATTTCTCAACTCACTTCTGTTCAAGATGTAGTAGGCAGGCCTGGTTTTACCCACCTGACTTAAAAAAAAAAACTAAAAGAAGGAGACAAAATATATGATGCAATTGTTGCCTGGGCAATAGGCAGCACAGAACAGTGATGCCTGAGGGAAGGGAAACAAACAAGGTCAGCTCTTCAATCGATTGTCACAGTTCATTGTCTGGAATTTCAGTCCACAGTGCCAAGAGGTGGAACCCAAACAAAGCCTGGTGATCTGCCTGAGTTAAAGGAATGAGACAGAGTTGAGAATTCGGGAAGGTCAACGTGGCTAGAATTCAGAGGAAAGAAAATCAGAAAGGAGAGGACAGCAAGAAAAAGGGAGAGTTGAACATCCCTTTCTGAGATTAATTCAATACAAAATAATATGTTCAGTTGAACAGTCCTTCAATCTCATTAAACTACTGCATAATTTTATTAGAATGTAATAACATGATAGTTTGAAAATGCCAGAGCATTTTAATCAGACTTAAATTTTAATTTTCTTCCTTTTCTTTATGTAATGTTTTATTGAAGGTGTTTAATAGGACAGCTACAGCCGTAGAAAGAAATTGTCTTTTCTAGAAAAATATAAAGATAGAGACAAGATAGGCATGTGGTCTTGACAGGTAAGGGTAGAAAGAGGAAAGAACATATGATGGCCAGATGTGGCTGTGCTGTGTTAAAAAGTCATATCATCAGTATTAACAGCCTTCTTTCTGTTTTAGAGCAGAAGATTGTTTAAGATAAGATCATGTAAGGAAGTTTGTTCAAAGCTATGAAGCTAATGAAAAATGGCTTACATTTTATAACTTCACTAGTGTACACAGTTGGGCATCCTCATTTTGACAAAAGAAAGGACTCCAACAGAAAGATTCCAATAGAAGTGAAACATGCAGATTTCTCTTACAAAGCATTTGTAGTAAGATCATTTTTTAAAAAACGAATGCTTGAGATCTTAGTCATATTTAGTTTCTTTTGTACATTATTCCAAAATTCTTAAAATGTCATAATTGATTAAATAAAGATGTTCTCAAAAGAGTTCAAAGCTATTTGGGCAATAATAATAACCAAATAAATATTCTAAGATAAAAAAATCTGTTGCATTTCTTATCCTAGGTTGTAATTTGTAAGAAATTCAAATTAAGCTTAGTCCATTTTTCTAATTCACATTTGGTTTGGAATACTTTACTGAATTATTCTCTAAATCAGATGTGAGCAGAAGAAAAACAAATAATGAGAAGAGTCTTTTTTAGATGCCACTGGATACTTCATGTACATTGCCACTTAATTTTCTCAATAGCTATGAGAAATAGGTATCATTATCTTCATTTTTCACACGGAAAAATTCTGAATTTTAGAAAGATCAAGTAGCTTACTTGCCTAAAACTGCAAAGTGAGTAAAGAAGCAAGATATAAATCTAGATTTGAAATGTAAGATGATTAACAGAAATGAGAAAGGCTAATCGAAAAATCTGAGAGTTCGAAGGAGTGAAGGATCAGCCACTCCAAAAGGAACAGAGATCCAGAGTGGTAAAGACCGAACACCATGTACTGGATTAGGATAAGGAAACGGTTGGTGACACACCAAAGAAGTTCATGTAGAGTCTGATGACAGAAGCAGAAGTGGAAGTGGAAGTAAAAAGTAATGAAGTGAAAAAATTGAGAGCAGATAGCTGCTTCATAGAGATGGGTTCAAAATGGGAGAAAAAAATATATGACTGGCATTTGAGGCATGAATGGGTTCATGTAAGAGTTATTCTAGGTTTGATTTTGGATTATTTATTTATTTCTAAAAACTAAGACAGGAGGGACTTAAACATGTCTATACACCACTTTGGAAAAGACTCATCAATACGCAGAATTTAAAGGAAAGCTCTGGATCAAAACTGTACAATAAGAAAAGTTTATTTTCAAAGTAAAGTGTTTGCAGGGAGTCCTGCTTTCAGGTCAACAGGCTCACTGGAAAAGAGAAAAATAAATATTGATAGTTCAAATTTTTATATGGCCGTTGAAATTCTTATTAGATAATGATTGGGTCAGCTATGATAAAAATCAGATATACATATTTTTGGAAACATGGTGTGCTGGCCTTGCCATAAGCTTGGAAATATTTAGGTAAGAAACAAAATATGTAAGAGATAGTATAAGAAAGAAGAGTACAAAAGAGAGAAGGAATGAGTGGCACAGGTGAAGGGAGAGAATGTATAGCAGGGCATTTCTGAGGAATGAGTTAGCCTTCAACTGGAAATTCAGAGCCCATCCTGACACGGGGGTTGGTGACAACAGGGAGGTCTAGAAGCCCTAAACCAGAGGAGGAGGTGTAGGGAGATGGTGGAGAGTTAAATCTTCTGTGGACAAGATCAATGGGGAGTTTAGGTATGTGAGGAAATCTGAGAAACAGTTACTTAAGACTCAGAAAAGTCACGGAACATACCCAAGTTATACCTAGGATTCAAATTCAGGTCTGCTTAGCTCCAATGAACTTGCTTCTTCAGCCACAGCATGTCACCTGCCATCATGGAAGACGTAATGCTTCGCATGTATGTAATAAACAGTATATAAGATGCATTATTTCATTTTTCCCCACAACCACACTGAGAGTGAAAGTCTATTAATTCTTCTGCCTCCAGAAATACTATTCCCAATAATATTACACATACATATAATCAATTTTCCCCCTTGAAAACTTTGATGGTACTTCTTTTCATACAAAAGTGAACTAACTCCTTGGTTAGATACATAGGATTCTTCAGATATACATTGTCACTTCTTTTCTACTTTTTTTCTCCCTACTTTCTAACACCAACACCATGCTTCAGCTGTTCTGAATTTCTTGCTGAAATCATATTATGTATAAACATCTGTCCATATCTTGCTTAAGCAATTCTTTTTTTTTCATGGCATATTTTCTCCTATTTTTTGCCTCTGAGGCTATTGTTGGTTCTCTAAAAAGGTTTAGAGCATTTAATACTAGAATCCCTCCGCACTCTTTCTTTGAGCTATTCTTTTATTTGGAAAGCATGACTTAAAATGTAATGAAAAACAAGCAAAATATATAATGACTTAGGAAAGAAAAGTGTGCATGTATCTGTAAAACTTATATAATAAATATGTAATCTTGATATATCTTTTAAAATATATTTTATATTTGAGGATTCTCTGATAAACAGAGTGCCAACTTTCTTGATTTACCTTTAATTTTTTGGATTAAAAAAATCTTTTAAAATATCTAGATTTAAGCTTATATATGTTACTGAGAATATTCATTTAATTACACAACACTACAATGCTATTAAACTTATGAGGGTGCATTTACTAACATTCTGACATTTTCCTTCAAAGACTGAAATTTTATTAAATTTATAGAATTTATAAAAAGCAACGTGCAGTAATAAGATGAAGCAGCAGATGGAGCTCTAGAATGTACTAGTACTTACTACTCTTCCTTCTCTCATCATTTTTATTGCTGAACCTAAAGTAATTGAGGATTGTAGACACACTTATTTTTCTTATTCCCTGAGACTTCTATGTTTATAAATATATTATGTACTCATTACTGGATTCTGGAATTTCCAAAATTAATGGATAGGTTGTATTTATCCAATATTTTTAAAAATAATGATATAGTAATAGAGATTGTTAGTAATTATATTTCAACATTTATGCTTTTATGATGTTAATGTACTACGGCTGTACATTTTTTAAATGATATGCATTGAAAATACAGGTAATGATTGTTTTACCTTTAAATGTTCCTTTTTAAGCTACAACCTAATAGTTATCTTGTAGGTATCACTCAAGACAAAGTCAATCCATATATTATGACTATCATATTCTCAGTTTATATATTCCAACCTATCTCCAACAATTAATTCTTGAATAATTTCATCTCATCCTCATTAAGCCTTCTTTGACTTATGCGAAATTAGATCATTTTCCTAAGAGCTCTATTATTATCATCAACTACAGCAATTTAATTGTAATTAATAACATACTTCATGTCCCCCTGCTAGGCTATGAACTTGTTATATCCACAACATCTAGCACAGAGCCTGGCATGTGGTTTGTACTCAAATATTTACGTCACTGAATGATACGAGATGTGCATTTGGAGCACAGAGGAAAACAGTGAGAAAAACAGGAATTCTGGACAAAGCAAGGGATGTACAAGGAAAATAAGTGATGGAGAAGGAATGGTGGCAGATTTGCCAGTGCCTCATCTTAATCCAAGAGTGACATGATTATCTTTGGTAAACAGAATAGGATTGGCAGCTTGGAGCAACTCCAGACCTGTTTTAAGGCTACAGTAATACTTTGAAGAGACCTGTTTATGACAGTCAATATCAAAGGTCAAGCAGGTAACTTAAATTAACGAAACAGAGCTGGTCATGACTATGGAAAACTGAAAGCACAAACTGTATCTAAGGGAGATATCATCTACTCAGTTCCAGAAGTGAATTGCTATGTGGAAATGTGGATTAAATATTTGAGATCTTTTAATCCTATAGGAGAAGGCAAAAAAATAAATCATGTAATTTTATGATTTGTTAACTTATTTCAAATTTTAAGTACAATATCTGGTTTGAACAAATTTTGCCTGTGTACTTGATCTGTCCCAAAGACAGTTTGTCTTTCCTTGACTCAGCTAGGGCACTAGTAGCAATGATGGAAAGACAGTGATGGATTCCAGGAACAACTGGGAAGCACACTGGATAGGAATTAATAACTGTGATACACATACACACATAGAAATATACATTTATAGATACAATAATACAATATTTGAATGCAGTTGTCTGCCTGAGCCATGGCAATTTTTTCTATCTTCTTGTTCCGTCTTGACCTACTCCCAAATTTGTTTTAAGCCATATGTTAAAAAAGAATGCAAAGTTTTCTCTTTGAAATTGTCAGTTTCTCTCTTTATTCCATTTATTTCACATGCATATGCTAGTTCATTACAAAATTAACATATGCTCCTTGAACATCCAAAGATATGTCAAGAAAATCCCTCCTCCTACCTGATTTTATTCCACAGAAACAAAAAACAATTAACAACTAGATTTATATTCTTTCAAATTCTCTTCTGTAAATGAGTAACTCCTTAAATATATAAATATATATTACACTGTTTTATGGATTGTTTAATCCTTTTCTTGATGTAAATTGTTTTTTTCTTCCCATTTTGAGGTATAATTGACATACAATATTAGCTCCTGTTACATAACACAGTAGTAGTTCAATATTTCTATACATTTCAAAATTAAGTCTAGTTATGTTACGATACAAAGATATTATATAGTTATTGACTATATTCCGCACACTGTACACTTCATATCCCAGACTCATTTATATTTCAACTGGAAGTTTATACCTCTTAATCTCCTCATCTCTTTCTTTCTTCCCCCTGATCCCCTCTTCTTTCTGGCAACCACCTGTTTACTCTTTGTATCTATAACTCTGTTTCTGTTTTATTTGTTCATTTGTTTTGTTTTTTGAATTCCACTTTTAAGTGAAATCATACAGTGTTTATCTTTCTCTGTCTGGCTTATTTCACTTAGCATAATACATTCTAGGTCCATCCATGTTGTTGCAAATGACAAGATTTCATTACTTTTTATGGCTGAGTAATATTCCATTTTGTGTGTGTGTGTGTGTGTGTGTGTGTGTGTGTATGTGTGTCTGTTTTTTGACATATAAAAACATACCTAAACGTTGAATAAATTGGTTTCAGAAATAAAGTACTTAAATGGCAGTGAAGTTAGCCTGTGTAAAAATAAAGCTATGTTTCACTCTAGAAAATCCTAAAAATAAAGATATGTTTAAAATGGTAGCAGACAAAGACAGAAGCGAGTACAAGTTTTTTAAATTGCTAAATATCCATTTTTAAATTGATTGATCTGATTTAAAAATTTCTCCAAAGTGGGGTACAAGTAAAGTGTTCCAAACAACTCAAATCTTAATTCACCATTGACATTCATCCTGGTATTCTGATGCCCACTTCTTTCCCACCGCCATTAAATAGCAGGTGAAACTAAACTAGAATCCCTCACAGGAAAAAGGCAACAAAGAATTTATGAAACATGGTGACCATTAGGGGGCATGTTTTGCTTTCTTATCAGAAAGATTGTACTAAATTCTCTCATTTTCAAGTTTAAGCAGCCCTGGTAACAGGTGATGAATTTTGAAATCAGTAGCAAGTACAAAAATAGCTAAAAGGTTCATTTGTATTACTATAAGAGGAATACATGCTTTTTATAGACAAAAATGTAGTAGAGATGATAAAGAGACAAAATCCAAAAGCAATTTTTGTTAATACTTGGCAAATTCTGTTAAGTGGCATACAAAATTATTTTCATATTGCACATATATTTTTCCAATATGAGTATTTTTTATGTTCCTTTCATACACTTAATTTCCTTTTCTAAGCATTTCCATATTTGATTAAATTCAATTTTTATCTTTCTTATATTCCATCTTATAATTATGTGGTGCTTAAACTTTCCTTTATTATTGGACATTTAGACTGCCTCTGATTTTCCATTAATATAATGCATAACCTGAAAAGTGCACTAGTAAAAGCATAAGTGCAGGCAGACTTGGATCATGTCTCAACTATGCCATTTACTACTTGAAATGTGGGGTTAGTTATTAATACTTTTAACCCTCAGGTATTTTTCTTTTTCATTCTTAAAATGACGGATAATAAATAGTATCTAATGCCAATTGCTGTTAGGACTAAGTGACTTAAAACCCATAGAAAAGCCTGAGCTTTTTTTTTTTTTAGAAAGTATTAGATACACGCTAGCTTGTATTATAATGTAATATTGTTATAATTTTTGTACACGAATCTGCATTTCAGATTATTTCTGGAAGTAAATTTGCTCATTCAAAAGTCAGTGATCTTTACTTCCAAATTGCTTTCCAAAATAGTCCAGTTTATAACCTTTAAAGTTATTTTTAAATGTTAAGTTTCTTTATCAATACTAAAACAGTAAATAACTCATTCAGAAAATAACATGGTTGAGAGAGCCACTGGAATTCACATCCTCTTTAGATGTAAAAACTATGCATGTGCATCAGAAAGCATTATGTGCATCTGATTTTGATTTCTTCTTTTTTTCAAAATCAGATAATCTGAGTTTCATGAGGTCTGTCAGCATTTTATGTGTATATACATATGTCCTATTTTCTTAAGTAGGGGGAACAATAGTCCTTGTAAATCTCAGGAAGCTCTGTATCTCAAGAAAGGTAAAGGACCACAAGTGTAAACATAACCCTCCTGAAGTATGAGCCCTGTTGATCTGCTTAAAGAACTTCAAACAGGGCTTCTCTGGTGGCGCAGTGGTTAAGAATCTGCCTGCCAATGCAGGGGACACGGGTTTCAGCCCTGGTCCGGGAAGATCCCACATGCCACGGAGCAACTAGGCCTGTGTGCCACAACTACTGAGCCTGCGTGCCTGGAGCCTGTGCTCGGCAACAAGAGAAGCCACCACAATGAGAAGCCCGCGCCTCAACGAAGAGTAGCCCCTGCTCCCTGCAACTAGAGAAAGCCCGCGCACAGCAACGAAGACCCAACGCAGCCAAAAAAAAAAAAAAAGAACTTCAAACAGATCTTTCCTTGTTTCTCTGGGCCAGGTATGTTATTCAGCATAAACATGTGGTGTTAACTTCTTTTATCTTATCTCCTTTGGCTTATATTGTCTATAACCTTTTTTAAAAACTCAAAGTAAAGGGTTAAAGAATCTACTAAGTAAGGTGTTGAATAATGACTCTATTATCATTTTGAAGTTCACTTTAAATATAACTAACTGGAAGCTTTAAAATAAGTTCCAGCTATCTGCTTTTGCTTCAACACATTCATTAATAAATGTACTAAAAATTCATTCAGTTAAGAGACAAGTCTGAATTTTTTTTTTTTTTTTTTTTTTTGCCTTTTGACTAATTACATCTAATTAGAAGACACATTGAAATATAGAGCACGACACAGTTTACATTTATCTTTCCCTTTTGGCAGGGGTAGGGGGTGGCTGCCAGCTGCGTATTTGCAAAGTGCTAATCAAGAACCAATTACTTTTAGGTGCAAATGTATTTAATATTCTATGTCTCTGTACATCCCTATGTCCAGAAAGCAGAAAGCCTTGAAAGCTGAAGGCATTTGGGACACTTAGAATACTAAGGTAAACTAGTAAATAAAAACAAATAAACAAATTAAGTTAATCTCACCTTTGGGTTTGGGGATTAAAACAAACAAACAAACACAATCCTCAAATAAGTGATCTTTTGACTAAGTTACTTGTATAAAAGCCTTTAGAGATTTGATTACTTTCAAGAGAAAGATGTGGTTTCCTTAAAATTACTTCCCTTAACCTTCACTCTCCCAGGAGCTTTCTGGATTTTAGATAAGAATGTCAGCTATGCTAATGTGAAAGCTGCTTATGAAAGGATCAGATTAAAGGTCTGAAATACAAATAACTATTGAAAAGTTAGTTGTTGGACATTTGCCCTGCTTATCTGCTTCAACTTTGAGTTGGGCAAACATCATTGGTAAGAGAAAGTTGACTCTTGTCTATTTAATTTAGAGTTCTTGTTGAGTTTGATTACTTGTTTCCAATCTTATTTAGTTGATATTATAAAGATACAGTCCAAGGAAAAAGATTATGAGTGGAAAGTAGAACATGCAAATCAGAGAGACTAATGGAAAGCTATAAGAGACCATTCACAGGTCCCAAATTTCTGTTCACTAGCAATTTGAAAAGAAAATCATGAAATAATAGAACCAAAGACATTTCCAGGAAATCAGCAACAAGTTGCTCATTTCTTGAATCTCCTCCACCAAGCCAAGAATTTGGAGCAAATACTGTGACTCACCAGACAGTGATTCAGGAGTGAACTTCTGAATAGAAATTTAATATAATTTGGAACACTAAAGAATATAAAAAGTTCTACCCTAACTTATCTGATAATATATTATTTAAATAAAAATAGTCCACCGTATTATTAGTGAATCACAGAGTGAGAGACTTGCCAGTGTCTCAGATTCCTTCTACCTCTTTCAATTTATAACTGAAGAAAGTGTCTTATGAAAGGTGTTCAGTAAGTCAGGTTTCCTGCCCTTTTGACAGTATCAGAGTACCCCCATGGAAATGAACCCAAGGGAAGGTGAGAGAAGACTTCCACTCAGGATTTTACAACAGCTTCTCCTATTTTAAAAATAAGATTTATTTTTCCCCCTAAGAAATGTTCCTTTACTAATGAACAGAGGTTACCACAGGGTCATGGAAATGAAACACGTAAATGTAAGCAGTTACTTGCTCAAAATGATATTATTAAATTAGCTGTACAGTAGCTTTATGGCAGTCCTAAACTCTGAACTCTTTATGCATAAAGACCACTACTGTCTTGTTTACTTATTCTCAGTGCTAGGGATATTCGACAAATTTTGTTAAATGAATGACTAAATCTTCACAAATATAAAATACAAAGACCCTGTCCAAGGTGAGTAACCACATCTGTCTGTTAACTTTAATTGGTTAAAAACTAGTGACCACATGCTCTTATTACTCCTATCATACTTACATGCTTCCATATTTTCATATCTTCATATCATCATAATAGCTTGGTAAATTATCCCCCTCCCCACTTGGTCCAAGAAAACTACTCTTTTAAGAATATTTATAAATTTTTAGTTGTTCATGTTCTAGGTAGCACTTACAGAGAATATGCTTTTTCAACATAATTCAACTATTTTATTTTTCCTTTATTCTCTTCATTAGAACAATGTTTAACACACCCTCCCCCACCCCCATGTACACATACACACAAACACACACACAAAGAGGCACACACAAATTTAGAAGAAATATGTCCCTTACCTGGGGAAATTTTTAACATTAGGCCTACCCTGCTTTCAGGGAAACAGAAACCATGAGTTTGAACATTTGCATACATATCGACCTAAGGCTTTCTAATCAATGCGAAGTCCCTTAGGATACCTCCAGTGATTCAGAGAAGGTTGAGGAGATCTAATACTGGCTAAAGAGAGAGTGATGAAAAGAGCAGACACTGAGCAGAAATAGAAAGGATTGAAAATCCCACATTGGGGAGTCTCTGAGGAATGGCCAATATTCATACTCAGACAACTCTTGTCTCTGGAGTTTTATGGGATGGTGAAGCATGAGTAAATAGGATTAGGGTACGTTACCAGCACATAGTAAAGCTAATGACTGCAGGGATGGAACAGGGCAAGGCTTGGAACATAAGTACTAAGCCACATTTACTTAAAGAATGTAAAATATTATGTGCGAACATAACACTAATTACAATTTAAATAATTTTCAGTCTTTCATTCTGTACTGGAGAAAAGTAAAATATAATATAAAGTAGAAAGTTTTCAATTGCTAAGACATTTATAAGGTCTTTCAGGGTTAGAATTATAGCAGAATATAAGCACAGAATATTTAAAAATATAGAACCTCCTTTAATTCAACATGTAAACATATATGAGGCATTCCAATTAAGATATTGATTTCAGAGATACAAAATTATTTTCCATATTTGCAAAACCATTGTGTGTACAGTTTATCTTATCAATTATGGTTGTGCTCCCAATTCTATGTTTTAAAAAAAAAGCTTTCTAGTTGTAGATGTTAGAGACATTTATTTTCCGTACAGAGGTCAGACTTATTGTTTTATTGGAACAATCTTTAGTTTCATTTGATTCTCCCATCATTATTGTCACAAAATCACCATGAAGTCCTCATAATGTACTTCCACACATTCCAACAAGAATTAGCCCCAGTAAAGAGCTTTCTTTTCTTTGGGGATTTAATCATTGTGTAGTTGAGAAAAATGCATGTCCTTGTACATGTCATTCTATGAGACTCTAAATTATGATTACCCCCCCTCCCAAGTTAGATTGCTTTTCTCAGTCTTTAAATTAACATCTTAAAAAAGTTATTTTATACTCAGGCAAAGATTAAATATGTTCTTTATATCTCATAAATCTCTTTTTAAAGTTATTTTTGTTTATCTTTTAAGAGTGGTTTTAGATTCACAGTAAAATGAAGAAAAAAAATACAGTGATTTCCCACATACTCCTTTCCCTCATGCATGCATAAGTCCCCCATTATCAATATGCCCCACAAGAATGGTACACTTGTTACAACTGATGAACCTCCATGAATACATCATAATCACTCAAAGTCCGTAGCTTACCTTAACTTTTGATGATGAACATTCTATGAGTTTGAACAAACGTATAGTAACATATATCCACCATTATAATATCATACAGAATAGTTTCACTGACCTAAAAATCCTCTGTGCTCTGCCTGTTCATCCCTTTCCCCTATCAACCTCCATGCCTGGCAACTACTGATCTTTTTACTGTCTCCATAGTTTTGCCTTTTCCAGAATGTCATATAGTTGGAATCCTACAGCATGTAGCCTTTCCAGATTGGCTTCTTTCACTTATTAATATGCATTTAAATTTCCTCCATGTCTTTCCATGGTTTGATAGCTCATTTTTATTTAGCACTGAATAATAGTCCATTCACAGTTTATTTATCCATTCACCTAATTTAGGATATGTAGGTTACTTCCAAGTTTTGCCAATTAATGAATAAAGTTGCTATAAACATCTGTGTGCAGATTCTGTTTTCTTTTTTTAACAGAAATATTTGTACTCATCCTTAAGAAGATAGCAAATTAATAAATGTTAATAATAAATTCAATTAATCTTTTTTTTTTTTTTTGCCATACGCGGGCCTCTCACTGTTGTGGCGGCCTCTCCCGTTGTGGAGCACAGGCTCCGGACGCGCAGGCTCAGCGGCCATGGCTCACGGGACTAGCCGCTCCGCGGCATGTGGGATCTTCCCGGACCGGGGCATGAACCCGTGTCCCCTGCATCGGCAGGCGGACTCTCAACCACTGCGCCACCAGGAAAGCCCCAATCTTTAAGTATAAAGGGTAAAATATGAGATTCTTTCCACCCTCCATCTGTCCCTTGTCCTTAGTTCCACAGCGCTAAAGTTAACTACTCTTATCATTTGTATTATATATGAGCCAAACATAAGAAAAGATATTTTTAGAGTGGCAGGGCAGTTCAAGAACAAATGAGAAAAAGATACTAAGATCTTAAGAATTTCTTTCAATGCAGAAAATAAATTTTCCGCATTTTCCACATTTAATTATCTCAATTAAAGAACAATATATAAGACATCCAGGTATATTGTGTAGATATATCTACTTTGTCTAGTTGTATTCTAGTTTACACAGATATATCCTAGAAAATCTGTGAGTTTTCTAGATATATTGTCTGGACATACGTAGTTTGCTTATTCTATTTTTTCTAGGTATGTTCTAAAAGAATTCTTAATGAGAAAATAAGATCAGAAAACTTTCATAAATAGATTTTTCTTAACAAAAACTAACTGGGGTCAACTTTATTTTTTAAATAACTAATTTATATATCTGAAATAGCTAGACATTAACATATTATTTTTAAAAGATAGTCTCATTCCTCCTACCTCTTAAAATAACAACATGTTTTATAACCCAAAATAATGTTTTTAGGAAACCAAGGGCCATCGGCAAAATATATATATATATTTAAATACTGTAACCACCTTCTATAATTTAGTAATATTGAGGACTAAAGCTGATTTTTAAAGTTAGGTTTAAAAACATTTACTTTGAGTAATGTTTTAAAAGAATAAGAGGTGAAAAGAATTGTATGTTTTTGATAGTCAAAGACTGAAGAGATCCACAATTTTCCTTTTCTCTTGGAATCTATTTATTTTACTTTAACTGAAACATTCCCTCCCTGACTTATCAGTTCATGGGTTCTTAACTCTAACAACTTTCTAGGCCTGAAGAGAATTCTTAGTTCTTATTCTACAGTTCACCTCATCATTTGCTAACCATATTTCAACAAGCTACTGTGTTTACTTTTCATCTCCTGCTTCAAAATTTTCTGCGGTTTCCCTTCTTTCCTTGTAGAAGTTTTACAAATAAATCTTCATGGTATTAGAGCATAATGTCTTCTTTTGAAACCTCAGAAAAACAGTTATATACGGTAATGGACTGGCTTTCTTACTACATTTGGGAAGAAAATATCAAACAAAGGGAACATTTTAGCCACAGAAAAGTAAATTTAGCTTAAGAAAAAATAAAGTGGAGAGTCTATTTAATTTCAGAAGTTAAGAAAAACATGTCAAAAATAAAAGTCTAACAAGAAAACATTAATTATGCCTGTTTCATAATGACTCCAAGTGTATTATTAAACATATATAGTAGTCCAAATAAAGTGCTTTAAGCCTTTCTTTATCAGAAATGCAAAAAAAAAGATTACCCAAAAGTAATAAGATGTCTACAGTGATCTCCAGAACCCCGGCTGTGCTCACCCCTTGACCCCACACCGTGCTCCACTCTCAACCACAGGCATTCTCTCTGCACTTCAAATGAGCCAGCTACTCTCAGGACCTTTGGGCACTTCTGTCCCTTTCTCCTGTGACTTTCTTTCCTCAGGTATCTGCACTGGTGACATCTACTCACCATTCAGGATTTAGCTCAAATTTCATTTCCTGACTACATTCTCTAATTAGCTTCATTAATATTGATTTGCTCTCTATCATCTTACTCTGTTTTACTGTTTTAATAGCAACACATCTCCCTAAAATTTTCATGCTCATTTAATTGTCTTTTGCCTGTATTTTCCCTAGATTTAACCTTTTTGTCAGTGGGATCTTTTTGTCTTGTTCCCTTTCTGTAGCGCAATTCCAGAAGACCAGATGTCACATAAGTTATCGAATAAATATTTTAATAATTATTTAATTCCATTAATGCTTATGGCATCTTAACAACATCAACTCTCCTTGACTGGGCAGAGAGGATTGGGCATTTTACAAATGGAAAGACTTATTTTCCTGGAGTGCATTTATCTTTTCAGTGTTAGCATCACCAGTAAGTAAGTATCTAATTTGAACAAACTGCTTAGGTTGAATTTCCTACTATGGGAACCCAATGCCTTCTAATGAATGTCTTCTCAATATTATTGTAAAGTTATTTGACAGAGTAAAACTAAATTAATTTATTAATTCAACAAATATTTATCTAACACCTATTACATGCCTAGGAAGCTCTAGGGATTGGGATATATCATTGAACAGGATAACAGCAATAAAATTTTCTTCTTCTCATGGACCTGACATTTTAGAAGGAAGAGATAAATAAATTAAAAATAATAAATTTATAAATGTCAGAGAAAGAAAAACAAGAAAGAAAAAAAAAAGAAAAGAGAAAGGTGATACGTAGAACCAGATGACTGTGATAAATAGTTACAGGGTCAGGGCAGGTTGAAATTTTAAAGAGGATATTCAAAGCAGGCCTTATAAAGGTGAGAGAGATATGTAGAGAGATGTGGGAGTTATTCCAGGCAGACAGAATCGCCATCATGAAGGTCTTAAACTAGGGAAAAGGCCTGGACCTGTGGAGGAACAACAAGAAGGTTAGTATGACTAGAGCTGTATCAGTGAGGTGAAGAGATGAGTAGGAGGCAAGGGGTGTGTGTGTGTGTGTGTGTGTGTGTGTGTGTATGTGTGTGGGTGAGAGTGAGACAGAGAGAGAGAGAGAGAGAGAGAGAGAGAGAGAGAGATTAGGTAATAAAAGATGTTGGCTATTGTAAGAACTATAGATTTTACTGTGAGTAAAATGTGATGCCTTTGCACTATGCAAAGTAGCAATGTTATTTATGATTTTAAAAGATCTGGCTGTTGTGTTAAGAATGTACTGTGGCGATCAAGGTTGAAATGTCCTTGGCAAATCTCATTAACAATTCCCAGGAAATAAAAATACAATCTGGGTAATAAAGTCCAACCTTTTTTTTCCCTTTGTGCTCAGTATAGTTTCACTTGCTCATAGGGTCCCAAGTGCAGAGGCCTTGCATCGGGCTGGCACTGCAGACCAGAGTTCCTATTGAGAAACAACCGCACCTGACACTTCAGCTTGATGGACCACGCGCAGAGGTGCACATGCCACCACAATTCAAGGTGGCGACAGTGTACCGTGTGCAGAAATGCTGCACCTGGTACTGTGACCTGGAGCACCACGAGCAGCACAGCTGCGACCGACCTGTGAGAACTCTGTTCCCCTCCCTGCTGACCAGGACCCTATAAAGCAGCCCCACTCACAACCTCTCAGGGAGAGTGTAAACTCTAGAGCAACTTGAACCCAGGTGTGGTATGCATACAGTGTAGCCCCCAGAGTAATCTGAACTAAGCCCCCTTGAGGGGATCATACTGTGGCATCACATGTCTGCTTACTGCCTCTGGCTGGCCTTCCCATGATACTGGATGCTCCGGGGACATGGGGATCTGTGGACAAGAGGGAGCCACAGCAGTCTTGCCCACTGTCTCACCAGTAGTGCTGTCCTCTTGACCCCTGTACAATGCAATAGTGGCTGCATCAGGGCTTTTTGCCCTCCTCAACAACATCCAGAGGTCAACATAGCATTTTCCATAGTCACTTTTGGTTTGGTAAAGGAAAGTGGCCAGCCACGTAAGACAAGTGGCGAGACTGGGAAAAGGCCCAGGTAATAAGGATTGCCTGACAAAATGGAATGAGGGCACTTGATCCAAGTTCAGGGAAAGGCACCGGGGATGCCTGAGTGCAAAAGCATCCCAAGGTTGGTATGTGGCTATTGCCCTCCAATGTCAACCAGTCAGCATGGGAATCTGGACTGGACACCCACAGAGGCTCTGGACTGTGGTGAGTGACCCCTGGCCACCACCAAGGGACAGCAAGCCAAGGAAACTAGATCCAATCAGTGTACCATACGTAAACAAGAGGGACACTGGAAGAGAGAATGCCCTAGCCACACCCGAAGGGGGATGGAAATGGTAGATCCTGGCCACTATGCTCAAAGGCAGATGGTCCAAACAGATGAAAAACCAATGGGACTAGTCAGCTCCATTTGACCCTCAGCTGGCACTCCAACTGACCCTTGAGAAGTCCCGGATGACACTGGACATAGGGGAAAAGCCTGCTGAATCTCTGGTAGAGACCAAAGCCACTTACTCAGTTCTGAACATCAGATCAGGCAAATTTGTTCACAAGAGTTGTAAAACTATGGGGGTATCAGGGAAGGCCCAAGAACAGGCATTCATAGAACCATTAGGCCTAACCGACCAGGGCCTTATTAGACCATGTCAATCAGCCTATAATAACCTCATTTTCCCTGTAAAGAAACCCAGTGGGGAATACTGAAACATGCAACAAAAACAATACTGCTGGACAGTCCTGTCCCAAGGGTTTAAAAATCCCACTCCCCCACATATTTGGAGAAACTTTAGCTAAAGACCTAACCTTCCTCCAGTATGTAGACAACATTCTGATCACCAGCCCTACTAAGGAGGCCTCTGTAAAATACTGTAACTACCCTTAACCACCTAGCTGATAAAGGATATAAGGTGTCCAAGAAAAAGGCTAGGGTGACCTGTCTAGGCTTCATTCTCACACTCACACAAGTCAGAGAAGCCTACCCCAGGAAAGGAAAGAAGCTACTTGCAGCCTTGCCTTCCTAAAATTAGAAGACAGCTTAGGGGTTTCCTGGGGATGGCTGGCTTTTGCCGCATCTGCATATCTTAAGTATGATCTAATAGCTAGGCCTCTATAAAAAAGTTGAAAGGAAAGGATGATGACCCTTTTGAATGAAATTCAGAATGCAAAGGGGCCTTTCAAGCACTAGAAAAGCAATTTCTTCAGGTCCCTGCCCTGGTCCTCCCAGATTTAGCTAAACCCTTTGACCTTTACATTCATGAGAGAAAGGAAATCAGCACTATTAGCTCAAAAACAGGGACCCCTTACTCAGTGGTTCCTTCTTTCTCTAAACAATTAGATCAAACTGCTAAGGGATGGCCTCCTTGCCTATAGGCAGTAGCAGCTACAACAACCCCGCTAAAGGAAGATGAAAAGTTAATGTTTGGTCAGCCAGTCACTATATGGACTCCAAAACAGGTTCAGGTTTAGTAAGTTCTAAATGAATGGCTATCCCCCAGAAGGCCTATTCAAGTTCAGGCTATGCTTTTAGACACCCCAGTGGCTACCATAAAAACCTGTCACACACTAAATCCTGCCACCCTACTACCCAGAGAAAAAGGGGCCCTGAAGCATGATTGTATAGAAACCATAGACACGATCTATTCTAGATGTCCTGACCTGACCTAGGAAGTGAGCCTTTCCCAAACGCTGAAGAGGAATGGTTCACAGATGGGAGCAGTTTTATGAGAGAGGTAAAAAGCCTGGCGGGATACACAGTCATAGAAGACATAAGTCATAGAAGCAAGAACCTGATTCTCAGGGACTTCTGCACAAAAGGTGGAGTGGATAGCCATCACCTGAGACTTAGAGCTTGGGACACGGAAGATCTTAAATGCTTACACAGATTCCCGGTATGCATATGACATCCTACACGCACATGGGTTTATTTGGAAGGAAAGAGGTATGCTTACTGTGGAAAATTAATGTGTGAAACATGGCTTAAAGCATATTGAAGCTCTTAGAAGCAGTACCACTTCCAAAAAAGTGGCAGTGATTCACTGTAGGGCTCACCAAAAAGGAGATGCAGAGGTGACAAGGGGAAACAACAAGGCAGACACAACTGCTAAAGGGTGGCCCTAGAGCCAGTAACTTGGCAACTACCCCTCCTCACACCGCAAAGGGCAGATCCATCCAATTATTCTCCAATCTGCACAAAGGGAGAATTAGATAAAGCCCCAAAATGGGGCTTCAATAGAGTTCTAGGAGGCCATGGGTGGCTAGTTAATGAACATGGGCAATACTTCTTTCCTCAACTGCACAAGCCATCAGGGAGCTCATCAGGGAACTCACTGCAGGAGGGAAGTGCTATATAATTGGTTAATTGAGGTCATGATAACTCCTGTCATGAAAAGTATAATCAATCAGATAGTTGACACATGCCCCATCTGCACAATGAACAACCCCAGCACGAACCCCCAGATAAGATCTATCAGACCAGAGGGACATATTTTGGAGAAGACTGGCAGATGGATTTCACTGTCATGAAAAGGGTACTGGGCAATTTCAGGTATCTCTTGGTGCTAGTAGACACATTTTCTGGGTGGACAGAAGCATTCCCTGCTAGAACTGAAACTGCAGCTGAAGTGGCTAAGGTACTACTAAAAGAAATAATCCCCAGGTTTGGACTCCCAGGATCTCTACAAAGCGATAATGGTCCAGCATTTGTTTCTCAAGTGAAGAAGGGGATAACAAGTGCCCTGGGCAGAAAATGGACCTTGCATTCAGGCTGGAGATGCCAATCATTGGGGAAAGTAGAGCAATCCAATCAGACTTGAAACGGGCCTTAGTCAAGCTATGTTAGGACACTCAAGAAAACTGGATTAAGTTGTTTCTGATTGCCCTGCTCCGCATGCAGTTAGTCCCAAAGGATAAGTTAAAGTTAAGTGCATTTAAACTCCTGTTACAATAGAACCATTCCCCAAGTCTGAGAGAAGGGACACCTTAAACCCCTTGAAATGGAACAACTCAAGTGTGCCCTCCAGGTAGGAGTGACCATGAAAGTTCCCACAGAATATGGTGACCGGATGCTGCCCACGCCCGTCAATCTGGCCCTCCACCCCTTCCAGGAGATGGGGTGCACCTAAAAACCTGGAAAACAGGCAGCCCACAAAGTCAGCTCACTCCTAAGTGGAACAGATCCTACTTAGTGATCCTAACCACCCATTCTCCTCTGAAGTTGTAGGGGAGTTCACACTGTAATGAAGAGGGTCCTGAGCCCCAACCTCCAGAGAGACACCTTGGGCCAATGGACCCCCTTGACTACTCATGTGAACCTCTCTCTGACTTGAAGCTTCTCGTGCAAAAAGCAACCAAAGTGTAACTAGGGATATTCAGGCCATGGCAGTGACCTCAACATCAGGGCACAGGCAAAAAACCTAGATACCTTCATTTTCAGAAAAAAATTTGACATGTGACCATTATTCTAATATTCTAATATTCTTGCTAATACTTGGACATTTTGTCTCCAAAAGGTTAGACAAATGATGGTCGCTCAGAGATACAAACAGGTAGGGCTGACGCCTGGTAACCATCAAACACATCTAAAGGCGGCTGGAAAAAATTCTGCTCCTCTACCTGGGGTTATGATGACGTCCACACTCGGCAAGAAGTAGTTACAGAAGACAAAACTGTGTCCCTCTGCACCCCTCAAGAATGAAAGGCAGGACAAAAGGCACAGGAGGGATTTGTCACCGCCAAAGCCCATTAACAATTCCTGGGAAACAAAAATAGAATCTGGTGACCATATGTGCGTGGGTTTATCTCTGGGCTTTCTATCCTGTTCCATTGATCTATCTTTCTCTTTTTGTGCCCGTACTATACTGTCTTGATTACTGTAGCTTTGTAGTATAGTCTGAAGTCAGGGAGCCTGATTCCTCCAGCTCCATTTTTCGTTCTCAAGATTGCTTTGGCTATTCGGGGTCTTTTGTGTTTCCATACAAATTATGAAATTTTTTGTTCTAGTTCTGTGAAAAATGCCAGTGGTAGTTTGATAGGAATTGCATTGAATCTGTAGATTGCTTTGGGTAGTAGAGTCATTTTCACAATGTTGATTCTTCCAATCCAAGAACATGGTACATCTCTCCATCTATTTGTATCATCTTTAATTTCTTTCATCAGTTTCTTATAATTTTCTGCATACAGGTCTTTTGTCTCCTTAGGTAGGTTTATTCCTAGATATTTTATTCTTTTGTTGCAATGGTAAATGGGAGTGTTTTCTTGATTTCACTTTCGGATTTTTCATCATTAGTGTATAGGAATGCCAGAGATTTCTGTGCATTTTGTATACTGCTACTTTACCAAATTCATTGATTAGCTCTAGCAGTTTTCTGGTAGCATCTTTAGGATTCTCTATGTATAGTATCATGTCATCTGCAAACAGTGACAGCTTTACTTCTTCTTTTCCGATTTGGATTCCTTTTATTTTCTTTTCTTCTCTGATTGCTGTGGCTAAAACTTCCAAAACGATGTTGAATAAGAGTGGTGAGAGTGGGCAACCTTGTCTTTTTCCTGATCTTAGTGGAAATGCTTTCAGTTTTTCACCATTGAGGATGATGTTGGCTGTGGGTTTGTCACATATGGCCTTTATTATGTTGAGGAAAGTTCCCTCTATGCCTACTTTCTGCAGGGTTTTTATCATAAATGGGTGCTGAATTTTGTCAAAAGCTTGCTCCGCATCTATTGAGATGATCATATGGTTTTTCTCCTTCAGTTTGTTAATATGGTGTATCACGTTGATTGATTTGCGTATATTGAAGAATCCTTGCATTCCTGGAATAAACCCCACTTGCTCATGGTGTATGATCCGTTTAATGTGCTGTTGGCTTCTGTTTGCTAGTATTTTGTTGAGGATTTTTGCATCTATGTTCATCAGTGATATTGGCCTGTAGTTTTCTTTCTTTGTGACATCCTTGTCTGGTTTTGGTATCACGGTGATGGTGGCCTCGTAGAATGAGTTTGGGAGTGTTCATCCCTCTGCTATATTTTGGAAGAGTTTGAGAAGGATAGGTGTTAGCTCTTCTCTAAATGTTTGATAGAATTCACCTGTGAAGCCATCTGGTCCTGGGCTTTTGTTTGTTGGAAGGTTTTTAATCACAGTTTCAGTTTCAGTGCTTGTGATTGGTCTGTTCATATTTTCTATTTCTTCCTGATCTTTGATAAAGGAGGCAGGAATGTACAGTGAAGAAAGGACAGCCTCTTCAATAAGTGGTGCTGGGAAAACTGGACAGGTACATGTAAAAGTATGAAATTAGATCACTCCCTAACACCATACACAATAATAAGCTCAAAATGGATTAAAGACCTAAATGTAAGGCCTGAAACTATCAAACTCTTAGAGGAAAACATAGGCAGGACACTTTATGACATAAATCACAGCAAGATCCTTTTTGACCCACCTCCTAGAGTAATGGAAATAAAAACAAAAATAAACAAATGGGACCTAATGAAACTTCAAAGCTCTTGCACAGCAAAGGAAACCATAAACAAGACGAAAAGACTACCCTCAGAATGGGAGAAAATATTTGCAAATGAAGCAACTGACACAGGATTAATCTCCAAAATTTATAAGCAGCTCATGCAGCTCAATAACAAAAAAACAAACAACCCAATCCAAAAATGGGCAGAAGACCTAGATAGACATTTCTCCTAAGAAGATATACAGAGTGCCAACAAACACATGAAAGAATGCTCAACATCACTAATCATTAGAGAAATTCAAATCAAAACTACAATGAGATATCATCTCACACCAGTCAGAATGGCCATCATCAAAAAATCTAGAAACAATAAATGCTGGAGAGGGTGTGGAGAAAAGGGAACACTCTTGCACTGCTGGTAGGAATGTAAATTGATACAGCCACTGTGAAGAACAGTATGGAGGTTCCTTAAAAAACTACAAATAGAACTACCATATGACCCAGCAATCCTACTACTGGGCATATACCCTGAGAAAACCGTAATTCAAAAAGAGTCATGTACCAAAATGTTCATTGCAGCTCTATTTACAAGAGCCTGGAGATGGAAACAACCTAAGTGTCCATCATCGGATGAATGGATAAAGAAGATGTGGCACATATATACAATGGAATATTACTCAGCCATAAAAAGAAACGAAATTGAGCTATTTGTAGTGAGGTGGATGGACCTAGAGTCTGTCATACAGAGCGAAGTAAGTCAGAAAGAGAGAGACAAATACCGTATGCTAACACATATATATGGAATTTAAGAAAAAAAATGTCATGAAGAACCTAGGGGTAAGACGAATAAAGACACAGACCTACTAGAGAATGGACTTGAGGATATGGGGAGGGGCAAGGGTAATCTGTGACAAAGCGAGAGAGAGGCATGGACATATATACACTACCAAATGTAAGGTAGATAGCTAGTGGGAAGCAGCTGCATAGCACAGGGAGATCAGCTCGGTGCTTTGTGATCGCCTGGAGGGGTGGGATAGGGAGGGTGGGAGGGAGGGAGACACAAGAGGGAAGAGATATGGGAACATATGTATATATATATATAACTGATTCATTTTGTTGTAAAGCAGAAACACACCATTGTAAAGCAATTATACTCCAATAAAGATGTGAAAAAAAAATAGAATCTGGGTAATAAAGTCTAACCTTTCTTCCTTTGTGCTTAGTCTAGTTTCACTTGCTCCCAGAGTGCCCCATGTAGAGAACTTGAACCTGGCACTTCAGACCAGAGTTCCTGGTACGAAATGTCTGTGCCAACGACACTTCAGCTCTTCAGGCCGGGTAAAGAAGTGCTGTGCACGACACTCAATTCAAGATGGTGACAGCAGGCTGTGTGCAGAGACACTGTGCCCGGCACTGCCATCTGGAGCTTGAACAGATAGCAGAGCTGTGCCTGCCCCAGCCTTGAGAAAACTCCGGCCCTGCCCCGCTGATGAGATCCCTTTAAAGCAGCCCTGCCCCCAGCCTCTCTGGACTGCATGTACTCTAGAGCACGGGTTCGCAACTCTCCATTCTTTGATCAAAGAATAAAGCTTTCCTTTGCTTCTGAACTGAACTGGGTTTTGTTTTATTGGCTTGAAAGACACAGGGCAGAAGGTCCCTTAATGGGGACCGACTCAGGAGGGTCAGTAATGGAAACAGGGAAACCAGTTAGGAGCATGTTACAGTAATCCTGGAGAAAGATGGTTATGGCTCAGATCACAGTGGTTGTGGTTAACCCTAACATACATAATATAAGCAAGGTACTACCTAAGGCAGTTTGTTCGTAAGAAGCAGTGCCAAGAATTGGTAACAAATTTGGTCTGTGTTTATGGATGTATGTAGTAGAAGATGGAGGTGGTGGTGTTGACTGATTAACAGCATACCCATGAAGGAAATTTTGGAGTAGCAATATGTTGAAAGTAAAAAAAAAAAAGGAGAAAGAGAGTGAGAGCAAGCACAAGCAAGAGAGAAAGTTATATACCCCCTTTTGGGGCAATTCTACTCATCTTCCCACTACCAGATAAATTTTCCTCAAGTACAACTCTGGTTATGTCTACCTTCTCCTCAAGAAAAATGTACGGCCCTTTATCACCCATAGGACAAAGGTCAACCTTATTAAACTAGAACCCACAGTTTTGGATTAAACAATCTTTCTATTTTATTTCCTCTACTCTTTTTCTCATATCTCAGGATTTTGTGAAAAGCAGTTATCTCTTTCCTTTTACAAATCTCAATATTTTGTATTTCAGTATATTTTTGTCTAAATAGAATGCTCCTTTCTTGTGACCTTTCTCTTTAGTGTTTATCGTCCTTCCAGGCCCATCCTATGTGACACCTCCTTCTTGAAGCCCTCTCTGATTACCCTCATGCCTTTGACCTACCACCCTATTTTAAGTAAAATTGTTTTATGGCTCCTTATTATTTTTCAGATTGTATTATCTATGTTCAATCAAAATGCCTACTTTAATTATATGTAGGAAGTTTCAACAAACAAAAGGAAGCAATGTGTATTTTAACCAGAAGAAATCTTATAAACTTAAACATAAGATAAAAATGAAATTCTATGAAATTAAACTAAGATGAAACATGTTACATGTTTAAGATCACACAACTAGTATGTAATGAAACAGGGATTTTATCATTATACTAGCATCTCACTATACTATATTATAACATTCCTTGGTGATCTGAAAACAGTTCTTTAGGATTCAAATTTTCTTCGTGTATAGGAGCAGGGGATGCAGGGACAAAACCGTCAAGTAATTTAAATGCCACAAATTGTTTAGATTTTATCCTGAAGTAGGATAGGGAGAAATGGAAGGATAACATAAAAGCTCTTCCTGTGTCTGTCTGGGTTGTGCCCTGCATAAGGGCCTCATAACTCCATGGATGTCATTTTATCAGACATGTTCACAGCCTAAACATGTTCTACCTGTGTGAGAGCTTAAGGGTAAGCAGGAATAGTACTAGTCCTCACAACTGACTCAGTGAGGGAGAACCCTGCACTATATAATCGTATGCTGTACATGTGGCCAGGCACACTCAGGAAAGCATGGACACATAGACTCATTGGCACAGTCAAGTGATCTCAGCTGTTCCCTGTCTGGACCATGTTTTGAAAACTCCCCAAAGGCACTTTTATTTCTTCCTGTTGTGAACATGATGTTACATGGGGTGGGAGTAGGATGTGGAGTGTGCTTGCTGCTAGAAGTATGTGCGATGCCACAGGGGAGAGGCATTGTGAGTGGGCTGCACCAACTCACATTCCCACCAACAGTGTAGGAGGGTTCCCTTTTCTCCACACCCTCTTCAGCATTTACTGTTTGTAGACTTTTTGATGATGGATATTCTGATTGGCGTTAGGTGATATCTTATTGTAGTTTTGATTTACATTTCTCTAATAATTAGCAACGCTGAGCATCTTTTCATGTGCCTCTTGGTCATCTGTACGTCTTCATATATAATGTTATTTAAGTTAGAGGAAGGAGATTGGTGGAAGAGAGTCTAGGTAGATTTCTCAGAATACAAAGTACTTGAAAGGTCAGCTTTTTATAGAACTGGTCATATTTAGACTGCATTCCAAACTGAGGAAAAGGATGACAAAAGCAGTGTTATGAATTCTGAAATGAGATATGGATCAAAAGAACATATTCTTGTTATCGAAGTTGCCAATCTGGTTGGCATTACTTGAACATAAATTGTTACAGGTAGTTTAGGCCCATAATAAAGAGCTTTGTATTTCATGAAAACAGATTGGATTTTATCCTGTCAGCACAGGGGAAACAGTGAAAGTTTTAGCAAGGGAATGACAAGTTGATGCAGTGTTAAGTAATCTGCCAACAATGCGGGAGATGATGTGGAAAGAAGGGGAGCTGCTAAGACCAGGAAAGCTATAACAATGACACAGGAATTTATCAATTATAGATGTAATATCAATATAGTTAAAGAGAAATGAACAATGCAATGCAAGACATTGGGAAGAAAGAAACAATGAGACTGCTGACTTCCTAGGTGAGTTGAAAGTACACAGGGAGTAGACTCAAAGTGAGAGAAAGGAGTCTAAAAAAGCTAGAAAATCTGGAGAATTGAACATTACAGAAAGAGTAAAGAAAAAAAAGAGAGACTATTTGAAGCAAAGGATAATTCTGAAAAACTTAATTTTACATGATGGAAAGACATCTGAGGAGATATATATAGCTCAAACTTCTCATCTCAATAATCCCTCACCTCATTCTTAGAAAATAACCATACCTCTTTATTTACAGACTTAAAAAATCAACAAAAGGAAGCTTCTTAACAGCTTGGAACCAATCTTACAAACTGATATGCAAGTGTAACTCTCCTTTTCTCCTTGTTTGGAGAAGCCTTCCCACCTTATCTAAGGCTTAGATGCTGGGTTCTATTTCCCCAGAGACTCTACTCCATAGATTTTCTTTTTTTTCTGGGATTTTCAATCTCTCCCTTTCCTTGGGCTACCTCCCATTTGTATTTCAACTGAAACAAACTTTTTCCATGTTAAGATGAGAAGCATAAAACCAATCCAAATATCTAATCTTGATCTACCACCCCCTCATGAAACTCCTCCCCTTTCAGCTACAGGTCTGTTGGATTCTTTTATTTAAAGTCTAGGGTTTCCCTGGTGGCACAGTGGTTGAGAGTCCGCCTGCCGATGCAGGGGACATGGGTTCGTGCCCCGGTCCGGGAGGATCCCACATACCGCGGAGCGGCTGGGCCCATGAGCCATGGCCGCTGGGCCTGTGCGTCGGAGCCTGTGCTCCGCAACGGGAGAGGCCACAACAGTGAGAGGCCCGCGTACCGCAAAAAAAAAAAAAAATAATAAAGTCTAAACACTAACTGTCCAAGGTGGACACATTTCACTCACCAACAGCCCTGTGCCATCTATGTTGCCCTCTAATAACTCCAATGAAACTACTCTCCACAAAGTGTCACATTATTGCCTTTCTCCTAATTCTGTAGAAGATTTTTAGATATCTTATTTGATATCTTAGTAAGATTTGATACTATTGACCTGATTTTCTTTTGTGAAGGGCTTTCTTTTCACTCTTGTGAAATCACAATTCCCTGCATTCTATCCTATGTTATTGGCCCCTTTGTCTCTTTTTACGTCTGTGCCTTAAAGGTTTGTGATGTTCAGGGCATAGTCCTTTGCATCCATCTCTTCTAACTCTGTCCACTCTCCCCTCATTATCTTGTCCACTCCTTTGGCTTTAGTTACCATCTGTATGTTGAGGAATCCAATAGTATTTTCTCTACCCCATTTCCTTCATCTAAGTTCCAGAGTCACATATACCCAGTGATTTCATGGAAACAAGTTCTGGGTTGTCTTATAGGCATCACATTCCATTTAGTTGTCCAAGCCAAAAACATTTAACCCCTACCACACTATACCAATTAACCATCAAGTCTTGCTTTAAGAATATTACGTATCCAGGTAACTTGGAATCTAAATAAATTTTTTTGAAGCTTCAAAGTGTAATTTAAAAATTTCTAGCATTTTTTGGATACAGCAATTAAACTTTGGAAGAAATCAGTTTGTTTTGGAAAAATCCCTAGAATTATTCTTATATTTATAAATATAAATCAATTTCTCATCTATTGTTCTTGGAAAAAACTGTGAATTTTTGATTGATCTCATACTTAAGTAGTGACTATGACTTAAAACTTACTGAAATAGTGGTTACAGTCAAACATTGGGGTGCTTGTTTAGCAGAACCGCTTCCTTGCAGAGTGAAAGAAATATTCATTGTTTTGAGTTTATGGGATCTTCCATAAACCTTTATTTATGGAAATAAATAATATTCTAAATATTATTCTAAATATATATGTTCATGGTATTATCTCTGAAGAGTATTATTTATGGAAGAAGTGAGGGGTGGGTGGCTGTGTATGTGTGTTTGTATGCATGTGCGGTTGGGGTGAATGCACATGTAAGTGCCTGTGAGTGTGTGTATTGTAGTTAAGAGTTACCTAGAGGAGACAGGAAGCAGAGATGTAAAGACAGCAGGAAAGAGGTGGAGAAACATCTTCACCCCATGTAGTTGGTATGACCTTGAACGAAAGAGCCATATCCCTCTTCTAGACTGAAACTCCTCATGTCTCTTCATTCTACATGGAGTAGAGCTAAAGTTCTTTGCTTAAGAGGTCCCACATCCTTGTGATTTTACCAATAAATACTTCCTCTTGGTTTAGCTAGACTGAGTGGTTTAGATAAGAAACATTTATTTCTCACAGTTTTGAAGCCTGGAAGTCTGATATCAGGGTGTCAGCATGGTCATGTTCTTGGTGAGGGCCCACCTTCTGATTCACAGGCAACTACCTTCTCCCTGTATCCTAAATGGCAGAGAGAAAAAGTTCTGGCCTCTTCATCTTCTTGTAAGGACACTAATCCCCTCATGGGGGCTCTACCCTCATGACCTAAACGAATCCTAATCATCTCTCAAAGGCCCTACCTCCAAATACCAACACATTGGGGTTTAGCATATGAAATTTGGGATGACACAAACATTCAGTCCATAGCATCTACCATTTTTAATGACTCCACGATAGTCAGGAAAAAAAAAAAAGAAACTTTTTTACCCAGGACATCTTTTTCTTAAGCATTTATACCATTGATGAAGTTATATTGAAATTACCACTCAATTTTCCAGGAAATGCAATCACTGCACTTTGCAGTTATAGACAGAAGATCTCAGTTCCAATACAGGTTCTGTCACTAAGTACATATGAGCCACTGAATAAGTCATTTAGTTTTTTGATGCTTTAGTTTCCTCTTCTAAAAATAAGGATATTTAGCTGGATGACTTCTAAGAAATTCTTCATTTATATGGTTCTGATTATATGATTCAAAAATGTAGCCTGTACCATGCAATGGTCGGTAAAATATTTTATCAATGCAGTTACTTCACTTTAAAGCTCCACAAAAACAAATTCAGCAACAAGTATTTTTAAAAAACATATTAAGACAACAATATTTTTAGAGAATTTTTTTAAAGGATCTTAAAGAGTAGAGATAAGGTTTTTTTTTACTTGCACTAATTGCTCTGCAAAATACTAGAAAAATCTCCTCACACCAAGAAGCTAGGAGTCCTGCAGGCTATAATACTAGTCCAATCTATACTGTGAAATAATCCCATAGCACAGTGATGGTAGGGGGTTTGTATGCCTCTTTGTGAGGTGGCTCTGGAAATCTTATAGGATTCTAAGAATGAGAAATAATTGGCTTTTAATGCCAGGGCAGTCTTTGGCAGGAATGTCAAGGAGAGAAAACAGCACACAGCAATTTGGTAAGGATGAATATCCTCTCAGACAGGGGCGTATGATCACTTGAGCTTTTTTTCCGCCCGAGATGACTTCCAGCCAAAGCAAAAAATCTCCTCTGAATATTACTGAATGCTGGTAAGTCAACAATTCAGACTCATACCTGAAATATATGAAATCTAAGTTAATAATATATTTTTCTACTGCATGTATTCTCATACATGTATCAAATAAAAAAGTTTCCTGATTGAAAGGCTGTATGTTGTAGGTTTACAGTCTAAAAACTTAACAATAAGCAAATGCACTTTCTTCTCATAAGCCACCTTTTTCCCCCAAGATACCCCAGTCATGCTTTCAAAACACATTTTATAAACATTTCACAATCAAAACTGACAAAAATATTAAAATGCCTTAGTTGCTTTGCTCAAGGCTTTCACATGAATAAGTAGACAACACAAAAATCAAGCGAAAGCTGAGATGTTAGCATTAATCTAAACTGTCCACTTTGTCAGTAAAAGTCTAATTTGCTCTGTGGGTTGGTGGAGTTTAGCAGTTCATAAAAGGCAAGGAACATTTTTAAAAAATACAAACTCCATGTTTACGTATGCAATTTTTTTTTTTTTTTAATTAGGGAATCCTTGATGATATGCAAGGAATACAAGGGAAAAGAGCATTTAACATAAGTACGCAGGACTGGGACTAGGGTGAAGGTAGTAAGGTATTCACCTTGGGTGCAAAATTTAAGAGAATGCCAAAACCTTCAGTAATCAACATAAATAATATCTAGTGTGATACTTTTAAAATAACAATGCCAAAATTCCATAATAAAATCTAAAAAATTAAATAAAAACAGGGTATTACAGATTTTTCTCCTTTTCCTCAGTCTCTAGTATGGCTTGGCTTTTTATGTTATACTTTGAACCTTAGAAAAAATGCAGAATTTAAGATAAAAGAGTGTAGCTTCAATGTAACATTCTAATATTGTTCTATTGTGGCACTAAACACATTTTGCAAATGTAGATTAGAGTCTACCTCACTTATATTCTAAACATAGTAGTTGTGTCTCTCCAAGTGTACACTAAGATCTTCAAGTCAGGAATCATGTCCTCTACTTCTCTTATTTCCCATGTGGCCTCATAGTGTTATACATGTAACGACTGCTTGATTAATCCTTATTAATAAACTGGGTGGATTAAATGAATGCTGATAACATACATGGCTTTCCGCATTAATCCTCAAGCTCTCTTTTCATCAAGTAGCATACCAAAATAAATACAGAACAAAAGAGATATACTGTGAGGGACAAGAATTTATTTTTATTTTTTAATTTTTTTTTTTGCGGTATGCGGGCCTCTCACTGTTGTGGCCTCTCCCGTTGTGGAGCACAGGCTCCAGACGCACAGGCCCAGCGGCCATGGCTCATGGGCCCAGCCGCTCCGCAGCATGTGGGATCTTCCCGGACCGGGGCACAAACCCGTATCCCCTGCATCGGCGGGCAGACTCTCAACCACTGCACCACCAGGGAAGCCCAAGAATTTATTTTTTTGATATGTGTTTTGAATGTATTGAAATGTATATGTTTCATCTTTTTTCAAAAGAATTTGAGTTGGCTGTCAAATTATATGAAAGTACTGTACTTCTTTGGAGATAACAAGGAAGAGGATTCTATATTTCCACTGTCTATATTAAGATTTTATTATATGTATGATTTGTTTCTATCAAAATTGCTGAGTATGTTCTATAGGTGAAGTCATTTTAGTTTCAAATAACTCATCCAAAGATGAAATGCATTTACCTTGCCTTCAAGAAACTCACTCCTTGGTAAGTTTTAAGAGATTTCAATACAGTGTAGTGGAATTATTAGTAAAAGTATGCTCAAGCAGCAGATTAAGCATAGAGGAAAAAGTGATTGATTATATTTATTGTGGAATCAGGAAAGCAAAGCTTTAATGAGGATGGAAACTGAGTAAAGTTTTGAAGAATGAATTGTATTTTTTGGCTGAACAAGAGTGCAACTGGCATTTCAGACAAAGTTACATGGCCTAATAGAGGCAAGAAACATGTTAAGAAGACTCAGAGTAGTTTGGTAACACCACAGCAAAAAATGCATTCATGGATGAAACTGGTTAATCCATAAGTGGTGACAAGAATTATCCTGTATAAGAAGTCACTAAGAGACAGATACTAGGGAGGCTATAAATCCAATTTTCACTTAAAAAATAAACTCTAATGGAGGATTAGAGGACAGTTGCATAGGGTAGAGGTGCCAGTAATTACTGTTGTAATTATGATCATCCCATATGCCCACCTAGGTCATGCACTATACAGCTCTAGGGGCACCATTAGACTCCAGTGGCACTGCTGCATCCTGCAGGCAATATTTATGAGGACAGACACTGAGGCCCTAAACTGATACTAAGGATGCATTGTGAGATGTTAGGAGATGAAATAGAAATAAAATGGAGAACTATTGGATACTGGGGTAAGGTATAATAGGAGTCGTCTAAGTGATTTTTGGTATTTTGTCTTTAATTGCTAAGAATATTCCAGTAAGACAGAAAATGTGGTAGAAAAAGTAGTTTTGATTGAATTCTGCAGAAGACAAACATATTCTGTTAGTTTTTTTCCCCCCCAATACTCACAGGTTAATATTTAAATGGCTATGTTTAAAAAACAACATTGTGTTTAAACCGATTTTGAATTTAAATACTGTTCCATTTGTAAAAGAATCCTGGCATATGGCACACAACTGTCAGCTCTAAAATGTTTTCACCATTGGCCCTCATCTCTTCCCGAAATGTTGGACTGTTTAAGTGTTTAGAACAAAGGAAAATGGAGTTCAGCAGTCCAGCTCTCAAGTTTCTGATTTCAAACACTGTGTAAATCAAAGTTAATACACTTCACTATAAAGGTCCATTCCATAGCTAACTGACTTCCTACTACCAGTGAAAATTTAGTGGCTGACATTTTTTTTAACATTTTATTCAATTAATCTATTCTAAGTGCTCTTTTATTGAAAGAATAAATAAAAGGGATAGTTGTATATATAGCAACACAATAGTTATAAATAAATGCCAATGCAATAGCCAAGAGATTCTTAAAAAGAAGTGTATATATACTAAGTCAGCTAAATTGCAATGTCTGGCCACATTTTTAAAAATGTATTGTTAATTTGTATTCAGATTAGAACTGAGCTTCCTGTGTATGAAGTATTTAAATAATTTTGCAGAGAAAAAGCAAAAGAGAGAACATGCAGGCAGACAGAAGTAAGTTTAACACAACATTGAAGATTGTTGTTGAAGATACAAATAAGAACATGAAGCTGTCCTGATGGCAAACGTATTGACATAATGTCTAGTTCTTCTCTCATTCACGAGAACCATTTAGAAAGTGTGGTTTCTGAAAAGTTGGTGGGCTGGTGGGATTGAGTGCTACACTTGGAACAGATTTCTGAGCACAGTGCCAGATGAGAAAATGGCCCGGGGTTTCAGGAACCTATCCAGTTTGGTGGTAATATTTTCCAAACTTAACACGAAATACTTTACTCAGTCTTATTTTTACTGGATCAGATCTGAATGAGTTTACTTTGTTGCCTCATTCAGTTGGTTTGAGCTTTGCTGATATGGAACATAAACAAATTATTTCTTTCCCTTGTATAGGAAAAAGAGATTAAAAGCATAGAAGTTTAAAACAGCCCCACTGCCATTACTTTCTTTCCTTCTCCTCCATGACGGGTTTCATTGTAAAAGTATACATACCTTTTTCCAGGGTCAAACGTTAGCCCAAGATTATCATTATTTACATGAAAATAATAACCATAAATGTGACCTGGACTCTCCATTAGAGTAGTTTCCTAGTTTATAATGTCAAAGAAAACTCATTGAGGTCCATGTTAGGTTTTGCATTTAAATTTCAGTTGACACCAAACTACATAAACATTAGATACTGAGTTCTTTAAAGATTTAACTCGAATATAATTCAACATTTTTGTCTTTCTAAATCTCTTTAAAGTTTATCTCATCATACAGAATACTCTCATAGTTGCTTGACCAACACAGAATGGAGAATTAAAAATGCTGGTAAAAGCATTTTTTAAAAAGGCCTAGATTCATAAAAGGCAATATTCCATATATCTGAAGCTTAGTTCCTTTAGTCTTGCTGCTTCTGAACAGCAGGTTTGTTTTGTTTTGTTTTTTAAAGCTTATATGATGTTGAACCAATTGACTTATCTGAGCACTATCTGTATTGCCCTTTTCACCACCACGGATGAGAGGAGACTGTACATTTACTTCACATGTGTAACAACTCATGACAAAACAAATGAAAGAAGACTCACCTCATGCCTCCCTTTTAATGTCTTACCACAGTAAGACATTATATAATAAAAAAATTTGATCAGTAATTTTGTTTTCACTGATGGGTTTAAAGTTTATTATTTTCCTGTCAGGCCAAGAAATCAGATATACTAAATTTAAAGTTTTGCAGATATTGTATCAGCTCTACTACTCTGTGGCCTAAAGACATATTGAGACTCTAAGAGCATGTGGCTGACAATGTTGTATAGCAGCTGGTACAGAAGAAAGCTGGCAGAGTACATCGCAGAGAATAAAAAAAGACTTTGCTAGTTGCCATTGTAAACTTTTTTGTCTTGAAAAAATTGTTACTAGAGCCGTCTTGTTAGCAACTGTCTTTATTACAGTATTTTGAATGTCTATATTTTTGAAATAAAAAAGCAAAGTTTCTATAAATATTTATATATCCTCATTTGAATAAATGGTCCTTCCATTTGACCCAGTCTCCCATCTAACCACATATACTTATAGGAAGTACTACCAAACAATTTTAGGCATGCTGTTGAAACTTCTGGAAAAAATAAATCAATTAAAATAAAAAAAATTACTATCAGCCATGCAACATACATCTTAATGCTGACAGATTTCAATTTTCAAATATATTCATATTTAAATTAAATTTAGCTAATTTTAGTTATTCAGATATACATGCAAAAATCTATTTGTTAAGTTGAAAATCCAGATACCTCGGAGTAATGCTTTCAGAGGAGGATTTTAACTAATACTATATGGTCTTCCTATCTATTTCACAGAATTTATGTGTTGCATTATGAATAGTAAAGAAATAAGATATCTCTTATTGTTTATAATTAAGTAACTTTATCAGGTATTGAATACTCTCTATTTTTTTAATTTTAAGTTAACTTCCTATTAATTCTATTAAAATTCTTTGCTGTTGGTTAATATGCTTTGAGAAGACTTGCTATATCAGAAGTTTCTGAGACTGTCTATCCTTTTCCCAGCTTTTGCGGAACTGGTTATATCCTGAGCAATGTCTTCTTTACCTCTTTTATAGGTTGTGTTTTATTCTATTTTTATTATGTGTATTTACCCCTATTACTTATTAAATATAAAATTATTTTATAGAGAAGACCGTATCTTTTTTTTTTTAATTTATTTCCCAGTGCCTAGCATGGTAGGGATTAAATAAATATTGTTGAGTGGCCATTTATTAAAATACTGCTTGGCTCCAAAAAGATCAGTCTTTTCCCTTCATAGCCTTCCCTAATGGCCAGGCAGCATCAACAGATATTGTTCCACATGTGAAATCATACACCTCTCAGACTTCGCGTCTGACAAATTCATACACTTCTCAGACTTCGCGTCTTATTCTATCAGTCATTACTAAATGCATGTTGTCTGACTTTAGCAGGACATCTATTAATGCTTAAACTCCTTATTTCAAATATAACTACTTCTGTTTTTATAATTCTTCTTACCCTGCTTGGAGGCCTGGTATTAGCATTTTCATTATTATTTTCCCAATATCATTCACAACTTGGCCACTTAACACTGATCACACATTGATCACAATTACTGCTGCAACTATTGCCCATTTTCCTTAAATCTTACACCGAACAATCATTTGGCCTCTCCTCTTACTTCACAGAGAAAATTCTACAAGTTTCTGCCTCTAAACCTCAAACCTTATCCATGTCCTCTCTTTGTATGGGAAAAAGACTGAAAGGAGCAAGGGCAGAAGCAGGGCAACAGGTCTAGCAGCTATCATCATCTATGTAAGAACAACAATGGCTTGGACTAGGAGAGCAGTGGTGGAAGCAGTGAGACACTGCTGAGACCTGGAAATATAAAGACACAACTACCACTGATGCGCAGTATAAGGGAAAGAGGATTCAAGAATGATCCTAAGATATTTAGCACATAAAATTATCAATTACTTTGTGGGGTAAACTGTGAGAAGCAGGTTCTGGGAAGAGTTTAGGTTTGGGGTTGTTAATTATTAGATGCCTACGCATTGTCCAAGGGAACATATCAAACAGGAAGTAGAAGAGACGACACTGGAGTTCAGAGGACTGTTTTGAAGTCCAAATGCAGTGTGAAAAAAGAGCATCAAGTTGATGAATGCAATTTGCATGGATAATTAGGGTAGTTTTCCTGGAGAAAATGATTTTGAAGCTAAAACTTAAATAATAAGTGAGAATTAATTAAATGAAGAGCAACTTGGGGATTGTTGAGATAATTCTAGGCAGAAGGAATTAATGGGAACATGTGATAACCTGAACTAAAACGAGATTGGTGTAATTGAGAAATTAAAACATGGCTGAAGAATTGAGAACTAACTTTAGAGAGTTACAGTATGATTTAGGAAATTATTAACTTATAAATCTTAGTATGAACTTTGTTCTTCATCTTAGGCTAATGAGAAACCTTGAAGAGTTTTACATGAAGTCATATACGCTTCAGATTTGTATGTCATAAAGTTAAACCTGTTTGCACTTTTGGAAATGGATTGGAGGAAAACAAGACTAGAAGTGTTTAAACACCAAACAACAGCAACGAAAAAGACTGAAGCAAAGAGGTTACTAAGAAGCTTCATGAAAGAGTCTAAGAGATAATAGGGTAGGCATTACTAATATAGAGAAATTGATGATTGAATCTGAGAGATTTTTGGAGGGCTTTTGTTGTTGTTGTTTTTGTTGTTGCTGCTGTTATTGTACAACCCACAAATTATTGAATTGGTTTGGTGGTGAAGGAAATGAAAGAAAGAAGATTTATGTAAAGATATTCAACCTGGACAAATACTTAAAATGTTGGTTCTATTTATTTGGCAGGCACATTTTTTTTGGTTGGAAAGATGAGTTCAGTGCTAGACAGGCTGCCTTCTAAGAGTATTGTAAATAATCTGTATTCCTAGTCTAGAGATCAAAGGGGTTGTTTAGGAAATTGTCCAGGGTATTTTGAAATATATAAAGAGTTGGGTCTATAAATGACATTTTAAAGTATGAGACAAATTTTAAAGTGAGGAAAGAAGAGGGCCTAAAATAGAAGACTGAGGAAATTCAATATTAAATATAGCATATAGAGGAAACAGAGTGTGCAGAGGAGATTAAGAAAGAGGATCCCACTAATTGGGAAGAAAAGCAAAGAACTGTGGTGGCAGAGAAGCAAGGGTAAAAACAATTCAAGAGAAAAGCAGGGATAATCAGTCCCCAAGCTGCTGAGTGGCCAGGTTACGTAAATACCGAAAGGGACCTTGGCACTTAAGTACAAGGAAGCCACAGGTTATTTTGTCAAGTACAGTTCTCAGTGGAATGGTGGACATGGAGGTAGTTAGTCTTAGGTTGAAAAATGAAAATTAGGTAAGGACATGGAGAAAATGAATAGAGTTGTCTGTCAAGAAGTTTGCCTGACTTACTGTGGAGAGGAGTAATAGGATGGTAGGCTAGAAGATCTGAGATGAGGGGAGTAGGTCAGTAAATTTTAATACGAAAGAAAAAAACAGAATTAAATACTGTTAATAAGACAGTACCATGTAGAAGTAAAGATCTACGAGAGAAAGATCATCTTTGTAGAAAAAGGTTTCTGAGAAGAAAGGAAGACAGGGACCCTTGTTAGGAGAAACCTTGTTATAACAGGTTATAACCTTGTTATCACTATAACACTAGTGATACCAGTAGATTTTTAGATTTTGTGGTGCACTGAACACTCATTTCTCTCTAAGGGAGGAGGTGATATCAATAGCTAAGAAAGATGAAATTATTGGAAGGCTGTTAGACTTGAGGAGAATGGAAAAATTCTTAAATAGTAGTTGAGGAGAATGGGAACAAGAGAGCTAATTATATAAGCATGATAGGATCGCTGGGCATGTTAAAGACCCAGCTGAGGTTGGTAAGCATGGATTTATCAATCTGCCTGAAGGTTGGTTTGGAAGCTGCATTCTCTTTTCATCCTATGTTTAGAGAACTGTCTAAACATAAAAGTTACTGTAAAATGTCAGCAACTTAAATTTGTTTGCTAGGAAATGTAATAACAAATAGCGTTAAAGTTTTCTACCAGAAACTCACACTTCTGAGATATAATGGCTTAATTAAAAAAAAAAATATCCACTATGGTATCTTGTTTGAATGACTAATTCAGATTAAAATATTGGACAAACTAATTTTTAAAATACTACTTTGTCCTTAATTTTTTGAAGGTCTTTGATTTTCTTTTGGATATTTTGGTCATTGGAAGTAGAATTTTCATAGCTAAGATTAGACAAGTAAAATTTTTTATTTAAAAAAATATTTATGAGATAAATACCTATAATTAAGGAAACAATCGAATAGTTTTCACTGTTGAAACTTTTTATAACTGTCTTTGAGAGGGTATATTCAGGCAAATAATGATCATGTCCTTTCATAATAGGAAACTTCATCATATTCTTGATTGTTCCCTTCCTGTCTTTCATATTTAAAAGAAATAAGGCTATCTGTTTGACAGAATTTCCTCCATTAAAATTTTACAAAGATTTTATATGCACATGCATGCACGCACACACACACGATATGAAAGTCTTCAGTCCTATAAATTATGGAGACTATCTTTCGTTTTTTTTTTTTGCGGTATGCAGGCTTCTCACTGTTGTGGCCTCTCCCATTGCGAAGCACAGGCTCCGGATGCGCAGGCTCAAGTGGCCATGGCTCATGGGCCTAGCCGCTCCGCGGCATGTGGGATCTACCCGGACCGGGGCACGAACCCATGTACCCTGCATCACAGGCGGACTCTCAACCACTGCGCCACCAGGGAAGCCCTGAATATCTTTTTTTGACTTTACAAATTATTAAGTTTTCTTATTATAGTAGGAAATCATGCAGAAAATCTTAGGCATACAAAACACTATGAAGAAAATTTAAAAGAACAAAATACTAACCCCTAGACGTAACCAGTGCTTCCAATATTTTGTTGGAAATTATCTCCTAACACTATAAACAAAAATCAACTTAAAATGAATTAAAGACTTAAACATAAGAGCTGAAACTATTAAACTCCCCAAAGAAAACACAGGGGATACGCAAAATTTATTTTGTGTCTACTGTATGAAGGTTTACATTATTTTAATCATCAGAAATAATACATCTAATCAAACCTCATTTAGAAAAATAAATTTGTAGGATTTTCATCTTCTTTGTATTAACCTAATGATAATATATCTCCCTAATGGAATAAAAAATATCTCCTAAATATTAACAGTTACATAGTAGCATTATATTGAAGGTTATCTTATTAACACACCATAAATAGGCTACGCAAGTTGAAAACATAAATAACTTGGCAATGAATCAATTCACACTTTTTTGTCCTTTACATTTTGGTTAAAAATGGAAAATATTCATAAGTAATTGGGAGTTTATGATTTGAAGTAGCTAGCTTTAGAATTATGTCTTTTAGGCTAAAATATAAGAAATTTGAAAATTTTTTTATCGTTTAGATAACAAGCCATACACTATGCCAACTAGTCTAATATAACCTACTGCTTAATGCTATTCCCTGAAGTCTATCATTATTAACATGTCCTGATTTGATTATATAATTTTGTAGGTCTCATATGAATTGAATGTGATTCTTCATTAATGTTTCTAGCTAAAATTTAAAAATAATGGGATGAATGTTTAGTATAATTGTTAAACCATGATATTTTCTGAAAACTATATAAATTGTTTTTAATGACAGCAAACTGACTTTCAATATCAAAATAATTATAGTAAAATTTTATAATAATATTTTGATCATATCATGATACAGGCATTGCATTAAGGGCTTTATTTATATAATTTACTTGTTACTTAGAACTCTCTGAGGTATTCTGGTATCACAAATTATCTCTTTTTTCAATATGTAAAATTTGAAATTTATAGAGATTAAATAATTTGTGGAGTATACAGCAATAAATGTTAGACATTACTTAAAGACTAAAATCAAGAAATTCCTTATTAAATTATTAAAAATTTCAAAAGCCACTTTTCTAAAAAATATTTTTAATCATTTGGTGATAATATGAGGAAAAACAAACATAATTCTCTGTGGATTTTGTAGACTAATATGTGTGTTAGACTTTCAATCATCTATTTCTAAAGATTTTAATAAAAACTAAATTTTATTATTCACGAAAGTAGGTTTTCTACATAAATAATGCATACTCACATGTCTTTTGAAAATAAGATTTATTACCATGTAACAATAAAGCTGAATTATACCAAATGAAGATTCATTGAAAACAAAATGTTTACTGCATTATGTAAAATTTAAACTTGGAAAAACAATTTTGAAATCTATTTGGGATATATTTTCTCAAAATTTACCCAAATGAATTCTTCCTTTCTAAAAGTTATTTTTTAGAACATGAAAAGTATTAAATTTAAATACCTTGTTAAATAATTAAATTGAAGTTTTACATTTTATAAACCAAAAATATTCATTAAAATGATTCAGTTATCATATTGATAAATTTACAAGAACACATATTTTCCTGTTGTTTTACAAAATAAAATTCCAACTATTGAAATGAAGCCCTGCTGGTAAAAGTCTGGAATTAAAGCATACATATGTGCTTCATTTATGAAATCAAAGTATAGAATATGAATTTTGGTAAGTTTTTATATATTACTGCATACATTCACTATTCAACAAATAGTTATTGATCCTCTATATCAAGCCAAAAACTGGGCACAATGGAGCAGAAAAATATTGTCTCTCTTTCCCACCAGACTTTAAACTCTGAGACCAGTGGAAAAGATGGGCAATCATTTAAAATATAATACGAAAAAGGCCATGAGAGCAGAAATTCATGATACTAGGGAAATAAACTAAAATATAATAAATGAGGAAGGAAAAGGACAGGAACATTATCCTGAAAGAAATGCTGACTAAGCTGTGACCTGAACTCTCTGTGATATTTGCAGTGAAAAGTAAATTGTAGGAAGAGAGAACAATTTGAACAAAAATCTAGACCTATACTAAAAGAGTGCAAAACAATCATGGAAATGAAAGTAATTCTGTATATAGTATTAAATGAAGCGAATGGAATTTTGGAAATCCTAACTTTAAGCTTTTCTCTTCTCCATGGTTTCTACTGAGGGAGAAATTAAATGAGGTATAATATTACTAATATCTCATTTTTCTAATAAAGGGCCATGTCACAAGTAGTACTGGATACAGAGCTAAAACAAATTAACATAATCATGACGTAACATGGAAGGATAAAGTGTGACTTATTATGCCCTTTCCAATTAACCTAAAATGACTAAGTTCATAGACTAAATCACTTCTGAAATGTTCCATAGGCTCAGTCACTTCTGATATGTTCCATAGACTCAGATAGAGAACCTGGACACAGTAAGAACAAGTGGATCATAGTAAGAGACAGCTGTTGCCCAAACATGCTCATGATATGGGAGGTATGAAGCAAAAAACAGTTCAACATATGGGCAAAGAAAAGAAAGAAAAGGGAGTGGATCCTGAGCGGAACTGAATAACCACATTATTGGAATTTAATAATTGAACAAAAGGAGCAAATACCTCCATTTCCAGTAAGTTATACAGTTTCTACTAAGGCCAATAAATCTTATTTTTCTCACATGATAAAATATAAAATACTGTATATTTTAAAGGCCCAAAATCTTATTACTCAATATAAGCTCCATCATATGCTTAATATTTTGACATCAAAGTTCTAGTTTCTTACATTTCAGGTTGAGATTGTGATAACTCTGTGCCTTTAGAGTGCAAGTGTTCCTTTGCTTGTATTTTTTGTCTAAAATAATAACCATGATGTTACTTTTTTCCTATCCTTACATCTTTTATTATCATTAAAAGGGCTCAACTGGTTTATAAACACATGTTTAGTAAGTACCCAACATATCCCCATTACTCTATTGGTCCCATGAACTATGGCCATGAAAAAGAAAAACAAAACTAATAGAAATTAAAAACAAAAACCTAATATCAAATTTTGTGGCACTGATTTCACGGGACATCAGAGTTCAGTGAAAGAGATATCTGTATTTGCTAGAAACAGAGTAAGCTTCATGGAAAAGACAGATACACATTATAGGAACAAAGATATGAGGGTAATTGCATGGACCACTGTGAATAACAATATAAAACAGGCTAAAAATAAGTTTAAACTTGACCAAATAGACAAAACGTAAACTCAACATTTGTGTGTCCCCCTGGGAGAAGTAGTATAGAGCTTTTCCTTTGTACATTATATATACTATGAAGTATATATAGCACATATGCATATATCTATGTCATGTATATGCATATATATATATATATATATATATACACACACACACATATAAACCATGTAATACAAACACACACTGATCCAACATGTCCTGAAAACATAACTGACTGTTTAGACCAACAAAATGAGACATTTCAAACTATCTAGGAAAACAGATGACTCCCTTTAGAGAAGCTCTTGCTCCTATCCCTTTCCCCATGCCTTACTCTCTGCCTTGCACCACCCTCCATATTTCTCATGGAAGAAAACTGAAAACTGTGATGCCAGGATTGTATTATAAAACAATGTCTCATCCTTCTTCGTGCTGCATTGGAACTGCCATGAAAGAATGTATTTCAAAGGGTACTGAAAGATTACAATAGGCAGCATTTCCAAAGGCCTATAAATCCACATTGTGAGTATCACAGTGAATTAAGTAAGCCTTCCCAATGTTCATTCTGAAATATTTACATATGTGTTATTGTTCCTTGGAAGTAGACATAGATCTGCTTTGGCTGCTTTTCATTTTGTTGGCTTCACATTAAAAAGTGCAATATTAAAAGTCAGGTAAAAACAGGTTTAAACTTGAGGCTACCCCTGATGTTGAATGGATGGATAGAATTTATAGTCCCAAAGACTCAGACACATTGAACATCAAACATAATACTGAAATGTCTGAGGTAAATGGAAAAGATAGCATCTTTTGCAGTCTCAGAAGGCATGAGAGAGAGAGAGAGAGATGGATTTCATAAGGACAATAGTTTGAATGGTTATTTTCATATACAAATGCTTTCAAATTATTGCAGGTAATGTGAAACTCCCTCATCAGGAGACCAGTGTTTTGTGCTTCCTGAAACAATTGGGACTACAGTCATCAACAGTATTTCACCTCTTGCGTGGCTTGTTTCCAGTTGGAGACACAGACAGGTATTTATAAGGCTCTGAGATATGGAAAAGCTAAGCAGCAAATCTGCTTGGCAGAACCTGAAATTCTCTTTTTATTTTTTTTGAATAACTGAACCTTGATTTTAAAGCCATATTTGTGGCAAAGAGAGTTTTATCCATGCCATACAGAATTGTTTATCCCAGTCTAATCCAAATATCACTTTATAGCAAAATTTTTATGTCTAAAATGTCAAACATTTCATTTTCATAATACTGATTTGTTTTTGTGAATGGCAAAATGATTTCTTTAAACAAATTTTTGCAAGAATTTCTGACATTTGGTTTTCTGAAACCAAGCAAATATTTCTGAAACATAGAGTTAAAATGCTTATCCTAGACATTCTATTCAACATATCTTGTGAAAGTCATGGCATATGTAAACAAGAACATATAAATATCACCTAGTAACTATTAATGTAGTAAAAAATATATATATTATTCAGCAATAGCAAACATACCAAAGTTACTTCTTTCTCTGCTGTGAAAAACAAATTTTGTAATTTTCTCCCATTTTTTTCCCTATATTTATAAAATAAAAATATATTGAGTATTTTGAAGAAGTTCAGAAATCCCATTCAGAAGATATAAATGAATTTGAAACTTCAAAGTTTCCTTTGTTATTTTTTGGGGGGAAGGGGATAATAAATATTCTGTACTTCAATAATAAAGATACAAATTACCTCAACTTTAATTATTTTGATTTAAAGTCTAAGTTCTCTATCCTTTTCTAAGCTCAAGATTTTGAAACTACTAAAACAATTAGCTCTTGTTTTAATATTGTCACTTTCCTTTGTGCAACTTTCTTAGAAAATGCTTTTTAGATTCACTCAAACTGTTTTGGCATTTGACTTTTCCATTTCCCTCTAATTCTTTTTTTTTTTTTTTTTTTTTTCGGTACGCGGGCCTCTCACTGTTGTGGCCTCTCCCGTTGCAGAGCACAGGCTCCGGACGCGCAGGCTCAGCGGCCACGGCTCACGGGCCCAGCCGCTGTGCGGCATGTGGGATCTTCCCGGACCGGGGCACGAACCCATGTCCCCTGCATCGGCAGGCGGACTCTCAACCACTGCGCCACCAGGGAAGCCCCTCCCTCTAATTCTTTTATAAGTGTCAGCTGGCTTTTCCACTTGATAAGGAACTAGTAAAATCCTGGAAACTTTTTTAGTCACATTTATCTCAGTCACTCATTAGCACTTGGAAATGTTTAGGCACAAAAATAAAATTAGTAGGAAAATGTTTCTAATGCTACAGGTTTTAGATATTTGCTCATAAACAAAGAGTTGCTAATATGTGAGTCAGATGATGAGAAAGAAAATCTGATGAATGCATAGAAAAATCAAGTTTTTATATTGCATTACTCTTCAATTTAGATTTAAGTGCTAATTTTTGGGCTCCATGGAAAAAACTTTTTTTTTTTAAATTGGAATATATAGATTGGCTCAAGTTTCGATCACAAAAAAGGTCTTTGCATGCCATTTTCCCTTTAGTAGAACCATTAGAGTATGCTTTGCATAGCCAAACTTCAAATAGCGGGGATTTAGTGAATTTCACTATGTTCTTATTGTAATGTGTATTTCTCCTCTCCATTTTCTTTCTGCCTATTGATTACTCATTTCTTTGACTCATCTTCCTTAGACCCTTTGCTTGCTCTCTTTCCTGTGCCTATAATGAAGAGCTGGCCTTAACCTTTCTTACCTTGCTTTTTTCCTCTACACACTTTTCCTAGACCACGTTGTCCACACACTTGGTTCTCTCTACTACCTACAGGTTCTAAAGTTCCTGACCCCAACTTCCAGCATAAACTGGAGATCTCATAAGCTCCAAGGTCTCTCTGTATCTTCTTCAAGCACTATAATAATTTTTAACTGGGGTTCTTCCTCAAATCCACTTCTCCCACTACTTTCTCTTGGTCCAGAAGAATTTCTCTCCTTCTCAATTACCTAAAGAAATTGAATGTTTGCTCACCTCTGGGCAGGACCTCTCCCTCAAAAAGCACACTTGTAACACAGTATTTACACCATAACTTTACATAAACCAGAGCAGAAATTCAGGCTTAGTTGTTCCTCAGTAGAATTCAACTTGAGGAGAGGAGTTACTTGTTCATTTGTGCATGTGGAACTCCTAACTCATAGCAGATATTAAATAAAAAAGAAGTATCTGTGGAACAAATGGATAAATCTATGCTTACTTATCATCATTCGGACTTCTCAGACCCATACCGATTCCTCACTCAGCTTATAAAATGTTATTTATTTCCAAGTATATTGGAAGCTAACCAAAATTTTAGAACACTAGAGACGAATATTTCAGTTCATTTATTCTTTCAATGATCATAATTACGAATAAGCATCAAATTATTTTTTAAACTATTGAGAAAAATATTTTAACAACATTGTTGAAGTATAATTGCTATACAACAAAATGCACACAAACTATTCATTTGATAAGCTTTGACATATTATGCATTTGTAGAACTATCACTACATCAAGATATTGAATAAATCTATCACCCTCAAGTTTCCTCAAGCCTTTATGTAATCTCTCCCTCCTTTAACTACTTGCTCCCAGTTTCCCAGGCAACCACTGCTTTATTTTCTCTCACCATATATTAGTTTGCATTTTTCAGAATATAACAAAAATGAAATAAAACAGTATGTACTCTTCTTTGATCTGACTTCTTTCATTCAGTAGAATTATGTTGAAATACTTTTTGTTAGTTTACATAACAAGAGCTTATTCCTTTTGAATTCTGAATGGAATACAAAACTCCATAGTAGGGGCATACCACAATTTTTAAATCTGTTCACTTGTTGATGGACATTTGAGTCGTTTCCAGTTTGGGACTCTCAAGAATAAATCTATCACTACTCTTGTGATATGCCTTTTTAAGGGTATGTGCTTTCATTGTTCTTGGGTAAATTTCTAAGATTTGAATGGTTGAATCATATGGTAAGTCAATGTTTAATTTTTTAAGAAAATGTCAAAATGTTTTCCAAGGTATTTGTACTACTTTAAATTCTAGCAATATATGAGAATCCTTATTGTTTCACATCTATGCCAACACTTGGTATGGTAAGTCTTTAAAATTTTAACTTTCTAATAGATGTGTAGTTGTATCTTATTATGCTTTTAACTTCCATTTGCCTAATGACTAAGGATTTTCACATCTTTAATGTGCTTATTTGCCATTCATATATATCCTTTGATGAAGTGTCTGAATGTTACAAAGAAATTAAAACACATGAATCACTGATACACAAGGCAACATGAATGAATCTCAGAATGTTGAACACTATAAACCAGACACAAAGGAGAGTATACTGCATAAGTCCACTTATCTCAAGTTCAAAACAAGAAATATAGTCTATAGTGATTAAAAATCAGGGTAATCATTAACTGTGGGGTTGTTTACTAAATAGGAGTATGACTAAGATTCTTGGGCTACTGTTATGTTCTATTTCTCTATTTGGGTGAAAGGTACAAGGGTTTTATTTTGCTTTTGAAAGTTTATCACTTATGATCTGCTAACTTTTATGTGTGTACTATATTCAATGAAAAGTTTAATTTAAAATAATAAATACAAAATATCTTATTCAACAATAACAAGAGCAATGATAATAGCAACTAGCAACTTTTCTAAATGTTTCTTATGTGCCAGATTCTATACTAAATGAAAGCTAAGAAAAAATAGGAAGGGTAAGAAATGGTAGTCAACAATATCCTTATACACAGAAAGTGTTTAGATCTGGTGTTCATAACTCAGTGAAATGCTTTACTTAGTATTTGCTGTCACAAGTTGTCTTGCATTGAAAATACTGATTTGAAACCCACTATGCAATGTGATCAAGAAACTCAATGGTTAACTCTATTATGGTGTGCAGGTAGGAATACAAATAAAGTTAGGAAAATAAACTAGAAATATCAAGAAATTTGTTTTTAAGAAATTAGTTGGCTCTTAGAAATCAAAGATGACACAAACAGATGGAGAGATATACTATGATCTAGGATGGGAAGAAGCAATACTGTTAAAATGACTATACTACTAAAAGTAATCTACAGATTCAATGAAATCCCTATCAAATTACCAATAGCATTTTTCAGAAGTAGAACAAAAAAGATTTACAATCTGTATGGAAACACAAAAGCCCCTAAAAGACCAAAGCAATATTGAGAAAGAAAAGTGGAGCTGGAGGAATCAGGCTCCCTGACTTCAGCTATACTACAAAGCTACAGTCATCAAAACAGTATGGTACTGGCACAAGAATGGACACACAGAATAATGGAACAGGATAGACAGTCCAGAGATAAACCCACACACCTAGGGACACCTAATCTATGACAAAGGAGGAAAGACTATACAACGGAGAAAAGACAGTCTCTTCAATAAGTGGTGCTGGCAAAACTGGGCAGCTCCATGTAAAAGAATGAGGTTAGAACATTCTCTAACACCATACACAAAAATAAACTCAAAGTGGATTAAAGATCTAAATGTAAGACTGGATACTATAAAATTCTTAGAGGAAAACATAGGCAGAACACTCTCTGACATAAATCGCTACAAAATCTTTTTGATCCACCTCCTAATGAAAACAAAACCAAAAATAAACAAATGGGACCTAATTAAACTTAAAAGCTTTTGCACAGCAAAGGAAACCATAAACAAAATGAAAAGACAACCCACAGAATGGGAGAAAATATGTGCAAATGAAGCAACTGACAAAGGATTAATCTCCAAATTATACAGAGAGCTCATGCAGCTCAATATCAAAAAAAACCCCAAACCACCCAATAAAAATTGTGCTGAAGATCTAAATAGACATTTCTCCAAAGAAGACATATAGATAGCCAGAAAGCACATGAAAAGCTTCTCAACATCACTAATTATTAGAGAAATGCAAATCAAAACTACAATGAGGTATCACCTCACACTAGTCAGAATATCCATTGTCAAAAAATCTACAAACAATAAATGCTTGAGAGTGTGTGGAGAAAAGGGAACCCTCTTGAACTGTTGGTGGGAATGTAAATTGATACAGCCACTATGAAGAACAGTATGGAGGTTCCTTAAAAAACTAAAAATAGAGCTACCATATGATCCAGCAATCCCACTCCTGGGCATATATCTGGAGAAAACCATAATTTGAAAAGACACATGCACTCCAACCTTCACTGCAGCACTATTTACAATAGCCAGGACATGGAAGCAACCTAAATGTCCATCGACAGATGAATGGATAAAGATGTGGTACACATATACAATGGAATATTACTCAGCCATAAAAAGAATGAAATAACGCCATTTGCAGTGACATGGATGGACCTAGATATTGTCATACCGAGTGAAGTAAGTCCACAGAGAAAGACAAATATCGTATGATATTGCTTATATGTGGAATCTAAAAAACGATACAAATGAACTTATTTACAAAACAGAAATAGAGTCACAGATGTAGAAAACAAACTTATGGTTACCAGGGGGGAGAGGCGGGGTGAGGGATAAATTGGGAGATTGGGATTGGCACATACACACTACTACATATAAAACAGATAATTAATGGTGACCTACTGTATAGCACAGGGAACTCTACTCAGTACTCCAGAATGACCTACATGGGAAAAGACACTAAAAAAGAGTGGATATATGTATATGTATAACTGACTCACTTTGCTGTACAGCAGAAACTAACATAACATTGTAAATCAACTATACTCCAATAAAAATCAATTAAAAAAAAGAAATTAGTTGGCTCTTACTGAACGTAAGAGTTTTTTGTTTGGCGTTTTTTTTGGTCTCATTTTATATTGTTTGAATGTTGTCAGAAGTTTTATATCATATTGATAACCAAGACACAAAGAATGCTTTCATAAGCATTCAGTGCTTTTCTAGTCTTCTTTTAAAAATCTAACAAACACGTTTTCAGTAAGTAAAGGATAAATGACAAATAATTTCCATATTTTTGTTTTGAAAAGTGAATTCAGACTGGATATCTTCTCTGAAATAATCAATCATACGTAATTGTCAGATTAAAACTAAGCATTTTAAATAAAAGCCTTTCTAATTCATCTTTTTTTTTATATTAAATGAACTGAAAAAAGAAACTTAGCTATGATGATCTTTAGAAACAGACAAGAATATTTTGGTGAGATGTAAGATTTTGAAACAGTATTCAAATTCTATACTTCAACATTTTTGTTAGTACATTGTCAAACATAAAACACATCAGTTCATTAGGTCACACAAAAAGTATTTATTAAACATTCTCTAGTTTGGAACATTCATGTGCAAATCTACTGATGCATATATGTATGCAATTCTGCTGGGTATATATCTGGGAATAAAATTTCTGAGTCAGAGCATATGTATATTTAGCTTTAGTAGCTTCTGTCAAACAATTTTACCAAACAAAATTTTGAACAAGTACAGTCCCCGTATATTCTTGTCTAGAATCCACGGAGGAAACAGAAAAGTAAACAACAATTTCAAAGTATGTTGATAAGCACTGAAATAGAGGTTTACAACAGAGTACTAAATACTACAATGTGCTTTTGTATACATCTATACACATAAATATATGCTGACACTTGTGAAATAATATATTAGTACTACTATCATCTTAGAATATCACTGCTTCTGTGTTGTAAAATAACTGAAATTGGAAACTTAAACAAATGACTCCCATGAGAAAAAGTAATATTTTAGTTACATTTAGGAATTTTCTGAACAATGCCCTGCATGCCATTTGCTTGAAGTCTAGAATAGTAAAGTTTAGTTCAAGTTGATTCCAGATGTTCAGCTCTATTGAATTATTTTCAGGTTTCTTAAAGTGCTAAGCTTTTTCTTGCCCTTCTGTCTGATTTAGATACCAATTCTCTGGGCATCTCTGATTATACAAATTATCACACTCTACTTGTCAGAAGAACAAACTGTGTCAGGAGTCAGCAAGTGCTAATTAGAGACAATTCTCCTGATCCAGCCACCTGCCTGTCCCTGACACACCTTGGGAAAAATGGTTTTGTGAATATTGAAAGGTAGATTACTGAAACTATAATTTTGGGGATAAAGGAAATTTTCTGCTGTATGATAAAGCTTAATGAAAGTTACGTTTAAAAAATCACCTCAGTCATATTGTAACAAGCCACCAAGACTTGGAAAATAAGCGCTACCTGGAGGTGATGAGTTGGACACTCTGGACAGCAAGGAACAACAACAGTGATTACAAACCACATTTCTCTGAGCTGTCTCAACTGTTTGGATCCCAGCCAAGGACATCACGTCTCTATTTTAGCACCTGTAACGAGGAGAGACTAGATGCATCCCAGTCTAAGAAGAGGGGTTGCTCACAGGTCAGCAGTCCCAGAGATTTGCTGTGAGGGACACACCTGAGTATTACCAGCAAGAAGCCATAAGCAAACTGAAGATTACTGGCCCAAGGAACAATGTAAGGAGGCCTAGCTGGGAAGGCAGGGACCATGTTTTACTTGCCATTGTATTCCCAACAACTTTTAATGAAGGGTACAATTGTAGTTACTTGATATTTATTTGATGAATAGTAAATGAATTTCCTAGTGAAAGAAAAAAAATCTGTGATAGGATAAATATCAAGTTGAATGAGCTAAAGTGGAGGTCAAGATAAATATATTGGGCTATGTGTTGGAATGTGTGTGTGGGTGGAGGTATGAATACAATCATTAAAAAAAAAAAAAAACCCTCATAATGTATTAGGGCTGGAAGACCTTTTTGAAGCCATCTTGTAGAGTTCATGTCATGGATCTGAGACTCAAGGAGGAACGTTCCTGGCTGCAACACACATCTAACAGGTAATGAGTGCTGGGATGGTGAGTTGAGTTCAGAATTTTGGCTTCTAGTTTAGTTATTTTTTTCAACTAGACAATGACGTTTCCCTGGGGGTTAAAACAGTAAGTATTGGGGAATGTAAAATCCTGGTCTTTTCATATTATGTCTACATCTTGATATATTATAATAGAAATTTGGGGGGAAATTAAAAAATACTTAGAGATAAAAGTAAAGATTCATTAAAATAGGAAGAATTCAATTATGACAGCAACTAAAAGATGTTGAATTATTGGACCTAAAAATAAATACACTGAATATGAATATATTCTCTTTATGAATAGACTAAGAATAACTTGTAAATTATTATATATGGATCTCCAATGAAATCTTATACCTAAATAAAGTATATTTACTATCCCATACCATATGTTTACCACTTATTTATATTAAAAATATAATTTGCCTTTTTATAAGGCAATAATTTTTTTAAGTACAGACATTTTTCTAGGTACTAGGTTCTCACATTAACTCTGAGTAATGGAAACAAATTGATCTGCGGACTCCTCCTGCGTCTTATCTGTCACTGGTCAAATTTCTCTCCATAGGGTATTAAGCCCCAGCTCTTCAATATGAGGCTCATACTGAAGCTCTTAATCTGAGTCTGAAAGTGGTGGGAGAAGCTGGAACCTTTTCCACTGCTCTGTCATGGATAACTCTTAGTGTTGGGTAAGCTATTCAAATACAACTCGAATAAGGGAGGCTGTTCTGTAGTTCCTGTGGTTACCCAGGGGAAGAAGAGACAGCCAGCAGTGTTAAGAGATGAGATGATTCTCAAACAGTAAGGGACAAATCAAAATAGAGATGGGGAAAACTGTTCTAATCAGAATAGGTACCATTTTATGAGGATGAGGACACAGTGGCATCCATAAAAAGTTAAGTAACTTGCCCAAGATCATATAGCTAGAAAACGGCGGAACCAGGGTCTGAACTTAGATGATTCTGACCAAAGCCAGTGCTCTAAATTTTACAGTGAATTGGCTCTAACTCAGCTTAAACGACACACAGCATAAAACAATAAATATTTATGGAGTACTTTCCATATGTCCAACAAATTATGAGAAGTCATAAAGAAAGTTACAAGGGGGATAAATATGAAAATAATTCTAAAATAATTATTATCTAGACCATAATGTATAGGATATCAGAGAAATGTTAAAATCCCTTCACATCATTTGGTGTGGTGGATGTGGTGTGGATAAAGCAGACTGAACTTTTAAAAGATTTGAGTCATTAAGGAATATGGACAAAAGTATATGCATGCATGTAACCTATAGGATCTCGATGCTTTCAAAATGAGAAACGCAAGTTGCAGAACAATATATATTTAGGAATACCATCTATTTAAGGATGAGGTCTTATGTGGCACAAAATCCAGTCACACTGAACCACACAAGGGAGTGAGAAGTAGCTACTTCTGCATTAGGAAGCATGAGGGAAGAGCTTCACTTTTTATATTATATACCTTTATATTGTTTATTTTTTAAAATAACTATTTCAAATGGTTTAAAATAACATTTTATGTATTTATGTTTTGATTTAAAAATACATTACTTGAAGGTAAAAATCTATGTTCAATTTGAAAAAATATCAGATCTTTGGGTTATTTGTGGGTCTGTTTACTAGGTGGTTTATGAAAGTATGGTATCTCATTTCTCTCTTATGGTTCTGAGATAGTTTTTTTTTTAAATGTGAGTAATGACCTAGATGTCTTCTTACCTTTGTTCAATTTAACCTTTCTCAACTTTATTCAGTAAGTTCACCATTAATTTATCATTCCTAAGTCTAGAAAATCTAAAGATATTGGAGAAATCTAGAGGACTGTGAAGGTCAGAGAGCTCTTGGAAATGTTTAGGCTACACACGAGGGGTGTTAAAACAATTATTTACTACTAATCTTTTCCTCCGTAAGATAAAAAATGCAACATTCTATTCAGTGGAAAGTCTGATTTTTGCAACATCTGAATTTGTATTTCAAGTTGAGTAGCACAACAAGGCATACCATCCCTAAGAAGACAAAATATCTCTAAGCCTCCATTGGCCAAATTTGCAAAATCTCAGACTCCTCAAATCCCTCCAGGCTCCTGAAGAAGTTCAGTTTCCTGGAATTTCTCAAACTAGCTTGCACACTCGATGCTCTTGGAGACTACAGGTATCCCCCCTCCCTTACTATAAAAACTGGCTGCCCAGGTCCTAGTTGGCTATGTAATGAGACCTGCATGGTTGTAGCAACTGTGCCAGCTGGATTTCAGAAGTGCTATTGACCAACTGACTCCTGACATGCCTCCCTCCTTCTTTTTGATCAGGACTGTCTTGTATTGTTTTGCTATGCCTGCCCCACCATTCTATGTTGAGTATATGGGGACCAGATAACTAGGCCATTTTTGTTCACAGGCCTTCAGATCAGGAGGAAATGGATCCAAGGACCAAGGGGACATCTGTCACTCTTTTAGAAGATAAGATCCTTGAATTTGAGTTGATGATTTGTAGGGTGGAGACTTCAAGGCCTTTGGATGGGGGTGGGTCTATCTTTTTCTAGAAAGGCACATGAATATTTGAAGGAAAGAGGGTGGACCGCGGTAGTCAGCTTCATGGTCAGAGGTTGTCTGGGGATGTAGTCTAGCTCCAGTCAAACCTTTTGATAACTGCATCCTCACCCAACATCTGACTATAAGCCTCATGAGAAACCCTAAGGCTGAACCACTGAATTGGCTGCTTTGAATCCTTACTAACAGAAACCATGAGAAATTATAAATGATCATCATTTTAAGTAGGAGTCAGCAAACCTTTTTCTGTAAATGGCCAGATAGTATAAACTTTAGGCTTTGCAGAAGATATGGTGTTCATGGTGTGTAATAATATAAAAAAATGGTTAAAAGCTTTCCTTGGTAAATTTTTTCTTGTTTTGCACACTACTGAAATAAAGTTGTTTAGCAAAATAAACATTTATTATTTGAAATTCATAAAATGCAGATAAATGAGCTATACAGAGCCCAGCAATAGACTTGTTCCTCGCATAGCAGTGCATCATATTAATTAAATTATTTGTAAACTGGCTTTCCTCCCTGGAATGCAAATATCTTTTCTAGTATATGCTAAATACTTGTTTTGAGAGTATTATTGATATTAACCTCAGACCTGATGAGTGTCAGATCACAGAAAAGAGAAAGGGACAGAAGAAATAACAGAATAATGGAGGAAAAGTAATATTATGCATGTACTATCAATATGATTTTTAATTTTGCTTTGTCACCATCAGAGGCCAGTCATATTAGATAATTTTATGTCTTTAGTTTTAGTAGGAATTCAGATCCAAATAAGCATAACTTCTAACACTTTAAGTAACTCACTGATAAACTTCAACAAACAGGAAATAAAGGAATTTTCATGAAATTTACTTGGTGAATATGAAAAATTTGAATTCATCTATCCATCTGATTCCATCTATAAATATATATATAAATATATAGATAATATAGCATATATACATATGCATGTTTATACACACACGTATGTTTACATGTTTACTAACCCCATCAATAACAACATGAACACAAACTTAAATTTAGCTGTAATTGTTCTTTACTCTCCTTAAATCACCAAATGTGTAGCAGGGACAAAAATATTACAACAAAGGTTTGTTTTTTTCATTCATAGCCAAATCCATTTGAAAATTTCAGAGCTTGGACAAGATATTTTTGAAAATCTGAACAAACCTCTAGAGGAAGAAACTAGCAGCGTGCCTGTGGTCTTAATGTAAGACTAAGTTAAGCTCATACCTGTATGGTGGTGATTGGGAGAGATGAGAAATGACTAATACCCTGATTCCTTATTTTAGAGATTCAACATTCTTGGAATACAAAAAATGATTACCCATCTCTGGAGATCATGATTTAGGTAAAATGTGTCTAGAACAGCATGCAAAGTTTGGAAAAGGAAGTTACCAGTAATACTGTTAACAGAAAGCATAAAACAGCCTGCCAGCTGCACAGGTTTCAAAACTTGGCTTAACGAGTGATGAAAAGTAGCTCCCCAGTTGCATTTTAAAAAAGAAGAAAAAAAAGGAACATTAAGACTGTCATGCAAATTGGAATCAGTCCCAAAGTCCAGGATATGAATACAATTAGGCCAAAAGTAATAGAAATACGATTCATTCATATCCTCACTTCTCTCAAGTCTTGGCTCAGATGTCATGTTTTCAGTGAGCTATCTTCCTTCTCTTCTGAAAATAACTCTTTCTTATATCCCTTTCTTTCACTTCTGTCTCATCAAACTTTATCTTTGTTTATAAAACCAGTGTTTTGCTTATTTGATTATAATTGGTCTCCATCACTAGAATAAAATTTCTAAGAAGATAGAGACTTGGCTTGTCTACTGCACTATCACCAACATCTGGAACAGTCTTGGCACACAGTAGATGCTCAGTAAAATAAAAGGCACCAATCCTTTTAATTCCAAAATCAGACACTTGAGAGTTATTTGGACTTCTCGACTTCTCCTTCCTCACTTTCCATATCAAATATATCACCTTTTATTTTCTCAGCTGAACAATGCCTCCCTATCTTTGAGTTCCTCTCTATCCTTACTTTCACTACCTTGATTCTAAATCTCCATCTGAAGCAACACAATTTTTTCTACTAATTTGCTGCAGTCAACATAGTGATATTAAAATATGAGGGTATTGGTTTGTTGTTGTTTTAAAATCACCAAATAGGCTGTACAAAAGATCTCCCTGACCCTACCTCTTCTACAAGCCTAAGCTTTCCCTACTCCCCTCTCCCCTTCCTTGGTGCCTTTCTCTAATCACTCATTAAAGAAAAAGCAAATTGTATAAAACTAAATCAGCACTAACCATATCTGTGAAAATCCATCATTCTCTTTTAAACCAAGATTTTTTTCTCACATATTTGAAAACTTCTGAGGTGGCTGTTCCATTTGTTTATAGGTTCACATTTTCCTTATCTTCCAGAATAAACTCATAGAGCCCAATCATTAAATTTTCAAGTATCCCAATAGTCAGAATTCAGAATTTGATTTTTATCAATGAATAACTAAATCATGGTTTATTTATTTTTTTGTCAATGTAAATAATTGTTTTTTCATAATCTCCTAAATATAAGATGGAAATAAAGGGCTTTGGCTGTGATCTTAGGATCTCAATCATTTGTTTGAGCCAAATGTACTTAAATGTGTTTCAGTTGCTCATAATTATTTTGATTAAGACCTAAAACATGCACGTTATCTGGTTGTAAAAAACAGGTTTTGTTCTCTTATATTTTAATATAGAAACATAGATATTAAATGAAGGCGGTGAGTTTGAGGGTTGTCAGATGTGGTCATAAAAACCATTCCTGAACAATGAGATAGAACAAGAAATGAGGAGTGTAAGTTAAGACTTTCTATCTATCTAGCCATCCATATATGTATATGTGTGTATAACTATATATATGTAGAAAGATCAATTAATCCATTATTCAATCAATCATCGGCTGAATCCAAAAGCCCCAGCATTAAATATACTGTGTCAAGAAGGCCTCACCAATATCTCACATATATATTCTCAAGCAGGTACTCAGAGTAGTTTCTAACTTACCTCTATTTCTGCAAATTTCACCTTTTTTAAACTAATTACTCCCCTACCAGAGTAATACAGCTAAAAGTAAAAACTGAAAACGCTGCTCTTCTGTTGAAAATCTTTCAGTAGGTCTGCACTGTCTACTGTGGACAAAGCAGAAATGTTTAGCAGATATGTCAGAGTAGACCATCACAAAGCCCGTATTTTCCTTTCTAGCTTTGTCTCCTACTGTTTCGCCACTCAGGTGGTCTAGCCGTAAAAATGTCCCCTCTATTTCCTGAATGGATCATGCTGTTTTATGTTTTCAAATCTGTGGTGAAGTTAGCCCACTTAGTGGATGCAGAAGGTTGAACAACAAAATTTCAAGCTTCTGCAGAAAGAGAGACTATTAACAGGCAACACAGTGGCATCCATATTTCTTTACAGTCAGAGATTTCTTTTCAGCTCAGTATCTAGAAATTACTGTTTTATCTCAAAAAGCCAGTAATAACAGCCCTCCCCCAACTTTAGCAAAGCATAAAGCACACAAAAAAGGGAATCAGTTAACAGACACTGTTCAAAGGAAACTTAAAGCTACAGGTCCATGTAAAAAGACAGAAACAATTTTCAGGAAATGAATAACGACTGAGAGCATTTAATGGAATGTATTTGAAGAAAACAGCATATTTTAAATTCATTAGGTAATGTTTCTGTATCTAAAATCCAAATATTTAATAATGTTCCACAAAAAGAACAAGAGTTTTCTAAAATTAGGAATAATGCTTCTGATAAGACAGATTGACTATTCCAGAGAGAACAGAATGGACTGAGAGAGGAGTGGATATCAGGGAAATAGGATGGCAATATGGAAATGATGCAGAATGAGAAATGAGAGATGAGAAAAGGGAAATTCCTATAGTTGGACTTGGCAATCCATTTTCATTATTCCTTATTAGAGAAAAAATTTGAAGACCATTCTATAAGTTGTTGAATGTATATGTATACATTACTAACATAGTATATTATGTTAGTAAACTGTCTTATAATTATATTTTTTATTCTTGAGACTAGGGATATTGTTTTTCCATTAGTTTTTCTTTATTGTTAGTCTTTAAAAATTCTTAGCTAAAGAATTCACTCTAAGTCTACTCCAGATATTTTTCCATGCATTTTTCTAGTACTCTGAGTCACGAACAAGGAAGTGAAAATCCCTCTTACAAAATGTTGTTTTAGCAAAGTTCATTCTTACCTATGCAACTAAGCACTTCTCACATGTGGTATTTACTAGAAATTTACTGGTATCTACCTCTTGTTCTTTGCTTGTTATTTCTTCTTTTAAACCATATGAAGCAGGATTTCCTTCTCTGTGAAGTCTCTATCACCACCCTCAACCTCTTTCCTAGAATGACCACAAGTATACTTTGTTCACACTCAGATTATAGCAGATAATTATGTTATAGATATAGATTATTATGTTTACAAGTAATTTCTCTCAGATAGAGCACACTGAAGTCAGAACATAGTGATTTACTCATAGTAAGCACATGACACAGAACTATATAAAAGATTAGTGAAAGAAAGGAAGGAAAGAAATGGGGAAGAAAAGGAAGAAGGAAAAAGGAGAAAAAGGGGGGAAGTGGAGAAAAAGGAGGAGAGGAAAGAGACAAAAGAGAATTCAGTGTTTAAATTAATAATCCACCTCAAAAGTCTTCCTTTCAAATGTCATAGACAAAGTTACCACCATAGTGAAAGTAAAGGTGAAAAATGGAAATCCGGTAATTTACCATTCAAATCAACTTATTTTTTCCAAATCAAACAAGATGCAAAAGTATTATCTTCTTGTTTAATCTTGTTTTCATTATGTTGAAATTCTATGATCTGAATACATAAAGTTTTTGAAAACATTAAATGTTTAGTTTATCATGCTTTTAGTATATATTGTACCATGTCCAATGTCTTTTAAAAAATTTGATCACTAATAGTAATAACATGCCATAAACACTCTTAATATCTTTTCAAGTCTTACTAACTTTAATTAAAAAGTAGATAATATATCCATAACTATGCTGTGATTCCTTTTCAAGTTTTACTGTATTCAAAAACAAATTAATAGATTTTTACGAAGAAGATACTAATAATACAAAGAATCATGTGCCAATTGCTTTCTATTTAGTTCCTCTAAAATGTAATTCTCTCAACTCTGTTCCCATAAAGATGGACTATCACTATTATAAATATTTTGGCTTTTTAACTTTAATATATACAAAATCACATTTTGCCATTTAAACTATTATTAGGAGGTTATGAAGCTCATTTCTTAAGAAAAATAAAGTATAGGTGATGTATTAAAAGGCCTGGTAAAATTCATCACTGGGGCTAACATCACAGAAAAACATTTCGGAGGGAGAGCATACACTAATAATAACATATATTTTACCAAAATTGTTTCATATAAAGCACAGATTTCAGAATTATGAATTGTATCTGGATGCTTTTAACCAAAACTCTGTGTGGACCTCTTTGATAGTCTGCCAATGACCATGCTACTTATCAGTCTGTTTTTGCTGAAGAAATATATTGGACTGTCCATGGTAGATTTTTTAAGCCACTAAGTTTGTAGTAGTTTGTTACCACAGCAGTAAGAAAGTACAGCCATCTCCCCCTTATCAACGGTTTCACTTTTTGTAGTTTCAGGTACCCATAATGGTCAACTGTGGTTTGAAAATACTAAATGGAAAATTCCAGAAATAAACAATTCATAAGTTTTAAATTGTGCAGGATTCTAAGGGACGTGATGAAATCCCACGCTGTCTAGCTCTGTCCTGCCTGGGAAATGAACCATCCCTTTGTCCAGCTTATCCCACCCGTTAAGTCACTTAGTAGCCTTCTCATTTATCAGACTGACAGCATAGGTAGGTATCACAGTGCTTGTGTTCAAGTCAGCAGTCCCCAAACTTTTTGGCAGCAGGGAACAGTTTCGTGGAGGACAATTTTTCTACGGACCAGGGCAGGGGGATGGAAGTCTTGCTATCAAAAATAATATATATTTTAATTCGTTTTTCAGTTGTTCATTGTTAGGATATAAAAATAAAATATTGTATATTAACCTTGTGTCCTGTAACCATTCTAAATTTAATTATTAGTTGTAGTTTTTTGACAGATTCCTTAGGATTTTGTACTGTTATATTTCTTGAATTTTTGCACTAGCTGGAACCTCCAGTAAATTGCTAAACAAAAATACGATATTTTTCTGTTTCAACCTTTTGGGGAATTCTTTTAGTCTTTCACTTTCACATATGATGTTATCTATAGATTTGCTTTAGATGTTCTTTATTGTGTTGAGGAAGTTTCCTTCTATTCCCAGCTTGGGGAGTTTTTAACATGAGTGGGTGTGAATTTTTAAACACCTTATCTGTAATTATTAAGATGACCATATAATTTATCTTTTATTGTTTTAAGGTATTGAATTGCATTTATTAAGTTTTGAATGTTAAACCAAACTTTCATTCTTGAGATAAACCCTATTTGGTAATGTCACATCCTCCCCCCCCCCCTTTTTTTAATTGCTGGAATTGGTTTTGTAATATTTTAGGAATTTTTGTGTCTTAGTGGGGAATACAGTGTTTTTCATAGGTTTCTTGTAATGACTTTTTCTGATTTTGGAACTTGGACTGTACTCTGGATGATCTTTAACTATTTAGTTTGTTTACATTTCTCTCATTCTTGTCCTTCATGTCACAGGTTTTAATTATACATATAACTCTAAAATACATTATTATCAATTTCTTAAAAAATTCATTTGAAAGATTTAAGAAACAAGAAAACAAGAATTTTTTAAATTAAGATATGAGAAAAGATAAAGTATTTACACTTATTCATATGTTTACTACTCTGATACTCTTCATTTGCTTGTGTAGATCTGAGTTTTGTATCCAATATCATTCTCCTTTACTCTCAAAAACTTTATCATTTCTTATAGTGTAGGTCTTTGGACAATATATTTATTTGTCTAAAAATGTCTTTATTTATCTTATAAGTTGAAAGATATATATTATTACTTCCCAATGCTTTAATGATGTGATTGCATTTTCTTCTGGCTTGTATTATGTCTCTGGAGAAATCAGAGGATGCTTATTTTTGATATAATACAGCTTTTTTTTTTTTTCTCCAGCTGCTTTAAGATTTTTACTTTCTCTTTGGATTTTGGCTTTCTCAATTTCATTATAATATGCATTGCTGTGGTTTTATTTTTGTTTATTTTTCCTTTAATTTGCTAATCTTCTTTAGTCTTTGGGTTATATATTTTTACCATATTTAGAAAGCATTCAATTGATAGTCCTCCGAAATTGTTTTCTTTCCCAATCTCTTCTGGCATTTCAATTATACATGTACTCATTCTCTTAGTGTTTTCCTACCAATCTCTTCCTTTTTTTTTTTTCCTTCAGGTGTTTTTCCTCTATACTTTAGTTTATATGATTCCTATTTGTTTTCTTCAAGATCACTGATAGTTTCTATTGAAGTGTCTAATCTGTTGTTCAGCTTATTCAGTGAATGCTTCATTCAGATGTGATATATTTTAGTTCTGGAATTTTAATTTTTGTAAATATACAGTTTCCATTACTCTCCTGATATTTCCCTACTTGTTTGCTTGTTATGTTCTTGCTTTGCTTCAAGTTCTTGAATATATTTATAATAGCTTATATATTTACCCATAAACATTTATTTATATCTATGAAATCTCTATTTTTCCATTAGATAGTCCATCATATCTGTTATTTTTAGTTCTATTATCATTAATTGAGATTTTCCTCCTGGTTATATGTCACATTTTACTACTTCTTTACTACTACTACTTTGATTATATATGGTTGGTTATAGCTATGTATGCTACATCATTACGTATTTGGATTTTATTATCTTCCTTCATAGAATGCTGAGTTTTTTTCTGGAAAGCAGTTACTTTACTTGTGAATCAGCTTGAACCCTTTGATGTTTGTTTTTAAGTTTGAGTATTGTGGGTCTTAATATCTTTTACTTGAAAAGAGATTAGCCCTACTCTTAGGCATGGACTGTCTGAGATCACCACTTAGTGATCAGAGTTTTTGGTGAGGTCTCTCCACTCTGGTAGTTCAGTATTAAATATATCCAAGCTTTATGTGAGCTCAGGTGTTTGTTCAGCTTACAGTTCCATATAGTGTTGTTTTTTGTGGGTTTTTTTTTTGGGGGGGGGGGTTGATACATTTTTCCCTAGTAGTTGTTCTTTGCCTAAACCTGTGAAGTTTCTCCCTGTACATATACAGTCTACTATTCAGCAACGTACTCAAGGGGACCTTTATGTGAAATTTTGGAGCATTTATGCACAGCTCCCTTCTCTTTGTTACCTTGCCAAGCAAATTCTAGCCAGCTCAGTAGCGGTGATCTGTCTCCCCAGCTCAGCAAGACCACTGTGCACTGTTTGGCTACCCTCTCCTGATGTTGTACTCTGGAAAGTGAGTCCCTGGGGAGGGCAAGGGGAATGATGTGGCTTCACTCATGGGCTTACCTTCGCTCAGTGGTTGAAATACTACACTATCTGTGTTTTCTTGTTTTTTCTGTTCTTCCCAAGCTTCATTTCACCTAGGACCCAACTTAATTTCATAGATCAGTTATATAGAAATATTAAAATGCCTCTCTAAACAATACTTTTGCCAGCTTTTGGAACAATTTCAATTTTAGATTAAGCAATTTGAACATTTATAATAAACTGCTAAATTATGCCCCAAGGGTGCAGTACCAATAAGATCTTATTTTGTAATATTTATTTCTGTAGCATAATATTAAAGAAAATCCAAAGAACAGAAATATAAAAATTCCCAGGTAATGGTTTTATTTTAGGGGTTTTCTTAAAATAGATGGTGAACCTACAGCTTTTTATTAATAATGATTTATACTTTTCACATATTTTATGAAGATTCATTTGATTCTGTTCAATAGTTAGCTAAACAAAAATGAGAAGCAAGGTATAGAATTCATTGTAACCCAAATGAATTTACATTAGTGAATTAATAGTCAATTTTTTCAGGTAGGTATATCAACATATATTGTAAATGGACTGTAAGCAGAGAACTTTTTTTTTTTTATATAAATTTTCTAAGCTCTGCAGGTCTGCTCTCAAGCATGGTGTAATAAAACGATCTCTAAATTAGGAGACAGAAGGACTAGTATCTAACCTTAATACTTAACCCTAACTGTATTTAAGCGAGTATTATAATATTTCTAGGTGTCCCTGATCTGTAAATAAGAGACGTTAGATTATCCAAGACAATCATTTAATTTGTTAAAACAATCACCATGTGAACTGAAGCAACTGAGGACCAGGGTATATGGTCTCAAAGTTTTTTTCCATTCTTGCTGAAAGGGATCCTTTATGAATTGGTAAGGTTGATGCCACCTATAGGATAAAATTTCAACAGGGGCAGATATTTATAACTCATGGCATACATATTGGTCATAGTAATTATTAGTAGCTTCCTGCCTCATTATAAAAGTCCTATTTTCTCAGAGCCATGCTCTTGGTAAATTGTATCCTGGCATTTCATACCATTAATTATATCTCCTTTAAGTATCCTGCAGAAGAATCCACTCACTGGAGTTTCCTCTATCCCATGAGTTTTGTGACCCCTCAGCAAAGTCATCTGGCTTATCAGCATATCTCTTCTGTCAAGCCTTCCTCATTTTGAGTGTTTCATGTTATACTTTACTTCAAAAGAGTCTTGGAGATGCAAATATGTGTGCTTTTTTTTTTTTTTCTATCTGAATACTATCAAATCATGTTGAGATGAACAGCATTTACCTTGTGATTAAATATCATCAGATTAATGACATGCAGATTAATGTCTAATTTAATATTTTAAAACATGTATGTATATGATAAAATATTAACAGAAAAATGAATTTATTTGACCCACTGCACTACAGATGTAGAATACTAGTATGTTATTTTTATTTAGCACTTTTCTGTGATAACCTTTATATATACTACCTTGATATTTCACCTTAATACCCAAACAGGCAAAATAGGCATATTTAAAATAGCCAGTCTTAACACATTTGAGTGTCCTAGTAACAGAGAGGTGTACCTTTATCCAGTTATCCCTGAAATATCCCTTCAGTCACTGAAGTAACTCTTTTCTTTATATCAAGAATATTTTAGATTTTTATTGTTAAAATCCATTTACAGTCTGTTCTATGTGCCGGGGGCACTGTGGTTCAATGTTAGTATTTCTATTTGTTCTATATCTTGTTTGAATTCAGTTGCTCATGGTATTCTAATGTTTTCTTTTTCTTTCTTTCTTTCATGGTGAGAACATCCCTGAGTTTTACAGCTATAAAATATAATCGTGTTGATGGCCTGCTTATTACTTGCCAATTTATTGCTGCTAGCCAATAAGTACTTGATACTGAGAGTGTATTCCTGTTAAAGAATATGAAAGAATTCTGTATACTTCACTGTAAATTACTTCTGGTAAGCTACTGAAATATATTTTACTCTGAAACATAAACAGGCTCTCTGATTAATATAAATACTTAGAAGCATATTGAAGAGTTTGAAGTCTGATTACTTTTCAACATTCATATGCTAAGAGGCTTCTGTTCAACTGTTAAATAAATTAAATTTGAGAGTCTTGAATTATAGGCTCTGATTATAGACGCAACAGAGTATGAACTCTTAAGTTTTTCTAACATTGTTGCATAAAATACTCTTTGATATAAAAGAAGGGAAATGTTAAATTAGATCATTGAAAATTACATTTTCAGGCCTCTAACTTAATACTATTGCTATTCACCTGGTCTCACAGGTATACTTAATTCTAATGCAACATTTCAGACATCCCATATTTTTCTTCTACAAAAAGTAGTGAATTCCTGAGCTATATCATCATTGCTTGGGTGTTCCTTGGTGTGGACCTGGCACGAGGTGGCTGCTTTTGGAATGCAAACTGTTTAGTTTACAACTTCTGAATCTCCACTGATGATAACAATGACCATTATGTATAACTCATCATGCACATTATAGTTTAGGAGGTAGTCTTGGTCAATAGATATTAAATACTACTTGTGTGAAAACTGCGTATTAATTTGATCAATCTCAGTACTATCCTCCTTGAGAGTGCCTGCCAGTTCCAGATACTGCCAAACTGAAAATTTCACCTCTTATAAACTCTTAACGTTAGGATTCTGGAGACATAGATTAAAATTAGATGTGTTCTCACAAGATTTGGTAGTGAAGTGAAAATATCTGCTGGTCTCTTTGATTCACTCTGTTGTCTAGCAGTTATCAGAATAGATAATGACATGTGGAAATAACCTGGCACCCAGCCATGATTTTAGCAACATGTCTTGTAATTAGATTAGGAGTACATTCTTCCAAAATAATAACATTCCTAATTGTTTTAAACTTCACATCAAAAAGTAACTTTAATGATTTCCTTGTGAGTGTAAAGATAATACTACTCTGTGGATCATATTCTTTTAAGTATTAAGATACAAATTCATTAAGCCATAGCTTTCAATTTTAACTGAGGTTGCAGAGTCTGTGTCATATAAGACCTTTAGTGAAACTGGGCCAGAATGTCACCATCGTGCTGATCATACTTAACCTTATTATTCCAGGGGTGGTTTTCCAACCCCAATACTATTAGAAGACATATATCTTCAGTGTTATAAGACACCAAATTTGGGATACTACATGCTAAGGAGTCAACAGAGTCACCATGTAATATTTCAATATTCTGTCCTCTTCAGTTTGTTTGCTACAGCTAGAATAATAAAGCTAAAACTTTGAAAAGGGGAACTGCCTTACTAATGTATATTAGCTAAAGGTGTGGAGAAGATTATATGTACTGGGATGGTGGTGAGGCAAGGCTGGCAGAGGGAAATTGTGGGGTCCCACTGGTTTCTATATCTTTTAAACTCCGTATCGATGTACACTGTATTACTTTTAGGATAGTTTTAGCCCTTCCCCTCTGTAATTTTACAGTGATAAACTATCTTGTCTTATTTTGTATTAACTGCTACTAGCAAGTATAACCTTATCATAGCCATAATAGGATCAGGTTGATTTGATAGATTAATTGTCCACTAAATACCAGGATTGTTTCTATTTGTGGAAATCTGGCCTAGGGAGAGAAATAGAGAGCATCACTGATTATATAGGGCTAAGTGAGTATGATCATGCCTCTCATCAAGAGTTGCCAGGCGTTTATGGAAATCATACTTGTACGCAAATAATTTGCCAAATTTTTTAGACTACGTTGGCAATTAACAGCTAAACACACAGTTTCAACTGAAGTAACAGTTATTTCTATTTAAAAATTTTTGCTCTATAAAAATGTTGTATCTCATCCTGTTTATAACATAAGATAGATAGGATTGGGCTTCCCTGGTGGCGCAGTGGTTGAGAGTCCGCCTGCCGATGCAGGGGACACGGGTTTGTGCCCCGGTCCGGGAAGATCCCGGATGCCGCGGAGCAGCTGGGCCTGTGAGTCATGGCCGCTGAGCCTGCGTGTCCGGAGCCTGTGGCCCGCAACGGGAGAGGCCACAGCAGTGAGAGGCCCGCGTACCGCAAAAAAAAAAAAAAAAAAAAAAAAAAAAAAAAAAAAAAAAGATATATGGGATTCAACTTTTGTAGTAAAGAGCCTCAGTGGCCAAGAGAGAAAATAATATCATTATGAGAACGGACTCTCTTAGAGAAACCAGATCCTAAAGCAATGGGATTTCTCTTGGCACCTAGGCTGACATATGGAGTTAAACCAAATTATAATCAGAAGCTTGGTCTGTTATTGGCACTAAAATTAATAAATGAATAATTCTGTGGGTGATTCCACCCACTGACTGAACAGACTTGAGAGAGGGTGACTTCAAATCTTGTCTGTTGTCAAGTAAAACACTGCTGAAAAAACCTACATGCCTATATTTAGCTAAGGCTGTACACACAGCCAAGGAAGCTTTTGTGGGTGAGGTCACTCAAAGACAGAAAATCCTGTAAGACTCTGGAGTTGATGGGAGAAGTTTCTGTTGAGATACCTCCAGTCACAATGCAACTCCTTCTAGACTATGTTTCAGAGCAATCTTACTGGCTTTTTTTGCTGAGGCATCTTCCCAATTTCCAAAAGTATTTAAGTAGGACTGGTTACCCAAACATCTTTAGTGGACTCTGTGGTTAGCATTTTGAGATGAAGACAACAAAACCCAGTATAACTATTTTAAGCACAAAGAGATTTATTAGAGCATATTGAGTGGCTGATAGAATCCTTAACGGAGTTAGAGGTGGCAGGGTGGCTAGACACAGCCTAGAACAAAGGCAGCCAAGGTAAATACTCAGTTGCAAGACCGTTCTGGTGGAAACCGTATGGACACTGTCTCATGCCAGTTGGCACCTATGACAACAGGAACCAGGTGCTAGAATCTCTGCTTGAACAGCCACAGAACAAAATGCCTCCTCTTATGTATTTACACAACATACCTAGCTCCTCCTGTAGCTCAAGTTGTTCCTTCTCTCCTCCTAATTCTCTAGTAGAGTTTCTGCCTGGAAGATTTTAAAACAGTGGTTGCAATGGAGTCTCTTAAGTTTACTTTTTTGTTTTTCAAACATTGCCCATATTTAGAATGGCATGCTAGAAGGGAGTTGAGTGGATATTGAGCAATCCAACCCACACTATCTTCTGGAGAAATTTAGGTCCATGTCAGCTACTCTGCTTACATAGAGTAGTGTAAGGCGGGGAGAATGTAATCAAAATGATCCAAATACCTAAATATTGTAAATATTTTTCAGTGGGAATAAGAACATAGCAACAAAAAATGATTAATCATCAAAGCTCAAATAGACTTACTTGTGAATATTAAAGTTTAAAAATTGTTTTTGGAGTGAGGAATCCTGTTGACTAGATGAAGCTAAGTAGAAGTACTTTTTAAATTAGGCTGATAAAAATTTCAGGTTAATACATTTAAAAAATGGCTGAAAACAAGAATAAGCTAAATCTTAAAGAAAAACATGAAAAGTTTGGATTGTTTTCTTTAAAATTATAAATCATTGAAGAGATTATTAAGATCCATTAATTAATATTTCCTTTATCTTTCATCATTGTACCACTCCCTTAATTTTACAGTTTATAATCTTTCCCTTTTTGACTTTTTAATTAAAGTTTGAAAGGTTTATTAAGCAAAATGTATGATCAGTATCTACAAAATCCAAGTTGGGGCATTTGATAAATGATGAAGGAATGCAGAAAAATACAAGGAATGCAACTCCACCCTAGAAAACTGCTTAATACTGTGTAGAAATACACTTTGGTTTATGTAAAGAGAATTTCAAGAAGATGAGTAATGTGCTTTTTCTCTCTTGGAAGTGATTTTCTTTTCCCTTGTTGCATAATTCCAATATGAATCTACTAAAAAACCCAATTTATTAGATATTTATAGTATGCCATACACCATGCTAGATGTTGAATTTTAGAATTCATAATTAATTTTCATAAAATGTTAACAACTTCCTTAAGTGTTGGATCATACTTAATTCTAAAATATGTATTTATATTTAATATGCAATAATCAAAAAACAACTGGGAGACTATACAGCTTTAATAAAAATACACAGCCTGTTTTTATAGATCATATTTTATTAATGATGTAAGATAACTTTTTCTTAAGTCACAGAAATTATTTTAAGGAAAGTTTTTTTTCCCAAAATGTAATGCATTTTCTCTAAAGAAGTGCATACATTAGCCCATGCAAAATAAGAATTTCCGTCTCTGAAATTAATTCCAAACCAAGTCTAATTTGTGATCATACAAAACTCTCTACAGTCTCCCATTTATAATCTAGTGATAATGTACCTAAAAATAAAACCTAAGTCTCTATATACACTCCCTTTTTAATAATCATAATAAATACAATTCTAGATGAGACCCACGGGTTCAACAGCCTTTAAGTTTTTAACAGAGATGTGTTTCCAGAAGGACTGATATTCATGCTAAGCAAATGATGATCAAGCTGGATGCATATCAGATTCACCCACGAATCTGTAAGCACCCAGAGATTCTGATTGCATAAATCAAAGAAGTAGTCTGGACACCGGCATTTTGTTTAAAGTTCTTTAAGTGATTATACTAGGAGCCAGAATTGAGAGATGCTGTCCCGGATATTAATCTCAAAAGACTGTAAACACGAAACCTAAAACATCCACAGTTTCTAGTAATAATCCTATCACTTATCCATGAATGCACCTAAGCAGTTCTTGAAGCTTTAGATTCCCAATCTGCATTTATTTTCAGCATTTGTCACAACCAATTAACAAATTTAATATACTATTAATTAAAATTATTTTATTTAATGTCATTGTTTTGTAGTCTGGTGGCTGCTGGATATGATATAAACATATGCTTTCAGGTTTTTAAAAAAATATTATGGCATCCTGTATGGATATGGTAGACTGGCATTCAGTGAGTATTCTACTCTCCTTCTAGTACCTCTTGCATTTAGATGGAAAATTATAGACTGCACTTCCTAGACCTCTTTAGAACTGCGGTTCCAAATGGGATTTAAATTCAGGCAATGAGATTGGCCTTGCATGATATTGGAAAATGGATGTGAGCAGAGACCAACCTTTTGATGCAACCACTATTTCTGGGGGCAAGTGCAGAGATGAAAGTATTTAGTTTTCTGAAGCAAATAAACAGTGGTTTCAGTATCCAGTCTTAAGTTTTGGGAGTGTTGAGAGGCAAGGTTTGGGACACCCATTTTACAAGTGTGGTTTATAATAAGTGAGGTGTAGTTATGTAAATGGCAGCAGTAGCAGCTAGGGCTTCCTGATTATGGAACATGCCTGACTATGTCAGGTTCCTGATTCTGGCAGTGAGGGTGTGATTCTGTATGTGGTCGCTTCCTAATAGTAGAAGTGGCACTGGCCACTTTGGTGGCAGAATTGAATGGTGTGTCTTTGGTAGTCATTCCTAGAAGGTAAACAGAGTATACTTGTTCAGTCTTCCCAATGATTCTATAATTTATTATTTAATTATCTCTAATAAACTTCCTGCTTGAACTAGCTAGCATGGATATTATATGCTGAAATTAAATGTGTGATAACTATCTTTCCACATATGACCTAGTTTTCATACATACACGTGTGTGTATTTAAATCTGTATGTATGTATTTAAATCTGTGTGTATGTATTTAAATCTGTTCTCAGATGTCCTAAACAGGGAAGTAAGGTTTTGGTTTCCTTTCTCTAAAATTTCCGTTACTTTTATCATGTTTTCTGAGTTACTGAAACCAAAAATTAATTATTCCTGTCTTAGTTACAGAATACAACTTTATTAAACTGTAATATTATAATAATAATAATATATAAATTATATAATATATATATATATATAAAAATTATATATATTATATATATTATATATATATTATATAATACAATCAATGCAGTATTCCTATTTTGGTTACAGTATACAACTTTATTAAACTGTATACTATAATAATATATAATATATATATTATATATAATTATATATCTATATTATATATATATAATAATAATATTATTATTTTTATTAAACTGCCTCTTGCCACTGAGTTTTAAGCTGGGAAGGGCAAGGCACAGAGGCAAAATTAGACCAAAGTCATGTCTCCATATAATAGCTTATAATGACTCATATAACCCTACCTTGATCATAATCTATCGTTAAGAAATTCTTCAAACAATTTTATTATTAATTTGAGAGCTTTATCAATTGCCCATGTTGGAAGGACCATCACAGTTATTTACTTCAGCAGTCTAAAGTACTTTTGACATAAAGTTCTGTCAGGCCAGGACTATAGTACAATAGGTAAACAGAGAAGGTGCCAGGAGAAGCTTCTAGAGATACAGTACAACACTGATCACAATATTCAGAAGATATCAGCTGGCTCCTGGCCCAGTGATTGAGTTCTGGTAATAAACTGAGGATTAAACTGGTTGTTAGTGACAGGAAGGCCTGATAGTAGGTTCATCAAGTAAAAAATACCCAGTTAGATTTGACTTTCAGATAAACAACAAATAATTTTTAGTATAAACAACATTTGGGACATACTTATACTAAAAAAATAAATTCCATTGTTTATCCGAATCCAAATTTAACTGGGTGTACTGTGTGCTATCTGGCAACTCTACCTTGCAACTGATAACAGTAACCAGAATTCATAAGGACCAGGTTCAGATGCAATGTTCCCATCTCTAAAGAAAACAAAGCAGGGCTGCAATTCTGTAAAAAAGGGCTGCAATTCTGTAAAAACTGAAGTACTCATCAAAAGTTTAAGACTGAGGTCAAGTTTCTTGAAGCAAGTCTCAAAATGTATTGTGTTGTCAAGAAAGACAGTGAGAAAGTGTGTACTCAAACTTAGCTTTGAGTTATTAGAGAAGCAGAGGAATCTGACATGTCACACCATTGGGCTGATGACTCCTTAAAACTCCTGGCTAGAAGTAATGTTATTTAACGTCTAGGACTGGAATAAAACATATGGGAATCAGAGTGTACTCAGTGGCGAAGCTTGGACATTAATGACAGCAGGAAACGTTAATGAAAGAAGATTGGTCATTGCATTTAAAAAATTCTGAATCTTAACAATTTACTTGGATTTTATCTGTTACTCTTTATTGAGCTCTGGTCTCTCAGTATACACTTGGGTACCAGCTGTTCTCTTGACTGTTTTTTATTTGTTAATTTTACTCATTGCCTTGCTGAGTCTCATTCTGAATTTTAACCTTTCAAATAAATTCACTTTGATTTTTAAAACATTAAAGTTTATATTGTGCCTTAAAAAGCAGGCTTCGCTTTTCCAAAAGTGTAGCACCAAATGACGTATTTACAGTCAGATTTCTTGAAATGAAGCAATTTGAATTTAATCCGCTATCTTAAATATCTTAATACCCATTGTGTATGAGAAAAGGTCAATTCAAATTTTGTATTTAGGTATTGCTTATGATTTTGGGAACACCTGAATCTGGTTTTATTTGTTCTTAAGGGTCATTTGGTTGAGGCTCAAAGCATTATGGACAATTATTCTAGATAATTTTTTCTTTAGATTTAAAATCAAATATTTGTCTTTAAGAAATACAAATGTTTTAGTATCTTAAACTTAATAATTATAAGTAAATAAGGGCAGGTGTTGCCCAAGAGCCATAATCCTATTAATCTCTTAAATACAATACTCTTTGTAAACTGCAGATAAATATACATATTATTAACCTATTCATCTGAAGAATTATGTTGTACTAGCCATATATAAATATCTGCTTTTTGTACAGAAATATACTTCTATGTAATTAATTATACCAGTTATATAATTTTTAAAAATTCTATATTAAACTTCAGAGGTAATTAATGAGTATAGGATTAATATAATGTAAACAAACACACTTCATCATACATTTGTTTTACTAGCTTAAGAAACAGTGATTTTGATATGTTTCCTTTAATAATAGGCAAAATCACAAACACATTTTATGACACAAGAAAAAATAGTTTACTTATGTCTAGAATTTGACCCTAGCTAGACTCTCAAAATATATACTTTTTGTAGCTGTGAGTATTGATTCTTCATGTCAAAATGAAGGTTACAAATGCACAGTATATTTTGGTAGAACAATACAGATAATATAATTGGTAAAAAAAAGTGGATTATTTAAGTAGCTAGCTAAGAGCTCATAATTTTAGACAAAGTAAAATAGTTTATAGTTATCACTTAACAGCTGATTAAGTGATTTTCAGTCTTTTCAAAGCACCGATAGGACTTCCCTGGTGGCGCAGTGGTTGGGAGTCCACCTGCCGATGCGGGGGGCGCGGGTTCGTGCCCTGGTCCGGGAGGATCCCACATGCCGCGGAGCGGCTGGGCCGGTGAGCCATGGCCGCTGAGCCTGTGCGTCCGGAGCCTGTGCTCCGCAGCGGGAGAGGCCACAATAGTGAGAGGCCCGCGTACGGCAAAAAAAAAAAAAAAAAAAAAGCAGCACCGATAAACCATACTTCCATCAATAGCCATTACTCTTCAAGACAATGATTCTTCACAGGATAGAAGAGAGACAAGTTGTCTTATGTGGAACTGTAGCCAGCTCTCCTGAGCAAAGCATGAAATTAAAACAACTATCCAACTAATTCTAAGCTCTCCACCTATTCACTCTTCCCCTTCCCTTCCTCTATTGAGTATGATTGTGTTAACAGTGAGGGCCTCTATCATATCAAAATTGGGGCTATGATATATCTGAGAAGTTGAACCAAACACAATAATTTATATGGATGGTTTCAGGCAGGTACAAGTGTGTTCACAATATCTAGGGGTAGGAGGCACTGAAAACCAAAATTTAAGATAGAGCCATGGTGGGGTGAGGGATATGGATCAATAATGAAATCCCTTTGGAAAATCTCCATGGTAAAAGAAAAAATCCTGTCTGATGGACTGTCCATGACAAGATCTAGGGGAGAAAATACTTTCAGTGGCTTGCTGTATTGGGGCTATTTAGGAGATAAGGCTGAAAACTTGAAGAAAAGTGAGAGGAATTCCAGTAGTGATTCAGACTGGTATAAGAGAAGATACGAAATAATGCTAAGGTAATCCCTAAGAGAAGATTAGGAGATCTGGCATAAGCTATTAAATCAGAGGCTTTTGCATATAACTGATAAGGTAACATCATTGTTATCCCCAAGCAGGGAAGGCATGGAGGTTTTTCAGTTAACAATTGACTTTTTGGGTTATACTAAACAAAGTGTTCAGTCTGTGTTTCATTCCACATGACGAATAAATTAGGCTTACATGCTTGAGTAGCTATATTTATAATTAAGCATATAAAGAGCTTTTTTACTCAAGGAGAACTTTAAAAAAATCTAATCTTTATCAAAACTTTCCTTTGATAACTTATATTTGTCCTCCAATCCAAGTGAAATTTTCAGTTCGTGATTTAACTCCTCTTACATGACAAGTTTACAATACTTTACTTGCAATTCCCAAATCCAGAAAGTTCTGAAACCTACTTTTAATGTATGCCATCGGTAGCAAAGACTGAGGAAACCTCTCACTTGTTGAGAGCGAGAGAGACAGAGACAGAGAGGGAGGGCAAAGATGGAAGGAAGGAAGACAAAAAAAAGAAAGTGGATCTGATTTGGACTGATATGAGGCTATTTACAATATTTTACTTGTTATACAGCTTAGTGTAAATATTCTTATGTCATTATTTTAATATTTTGATTATAGCTCTGCTTACACTCTCATAAAGGGGTATTCCATAATATATAGCATATATAACTCTCTAAAATATTTTTAAATTTTGAAACACATCTGTCACCAAGGGTGAAGAGAAAGGGTCTAAAGGTTTTTGGACCTATAGTGAAATGGATTATAGAAGATCAGAATTAAGTAAATGAGGGCTTGGGTAGTTCCACTTAACAGATGAATTAATAGCTGGAGTAGTCTGCTGGCCTGTCTTCCTCACTCTCTTCTCTACTTAAATATTTACTAAGTAGTAGATCAATGTTAGCTACTTGACATACAACTATAAGCAAGACAGTCACAGTTCATGTCTTAGTGGGTCTTACAGTGTAGTAATTAGTTAGGCAGTTTCATCAGAGTGTAAGTATTATATCAGAAGATATTCAGAATATTTCAGGAGCATTTAACAGATGTACAAAACCTGGATGTAAGAGTCTGGGGAGTTTAACTGCTTAGCATAATAGAGTGAGAAGAATTTGGAGCTCCTAGGAACTATCAGAGAAAAAAAATGGAGAAATAGGGTCATTAATTAATACTTACATAGCAGTTACCTATAAAACAGGCACTGTTCACAGCAACCCTGTGAAATAGGTGCTATTAATATCCCTGTTTTGGACTTTCCTGGTGGCGCAGTGGTTAAGAATCCGCCTGCCAATGAAGGGGACATGGGTTCAATACCTGATCCCACATACCGCAGAGCAACTAAGCCGGTGGGCCACAAAGACTTAGCCTGTGCTCTAGAGCTCAGGAGCCACAACTACTGAGCCCACGTGCCACAACTACTGAAGTCCGCGCACCTAGAGGCGGTGCTCTGCAACAAAAGAAACCACCACAGTAAGTCCGCACACCACAATGAAGAGTAGCCCCCACCCGCTGCAACTAAAGAAAGCCCGCACGCAGCAAGGAAGACCCAACACAGCCAAAAATAAATAAATAAATAAAAATATCCCTGTCTAACAGGGACTTCATGACATGAAAAAAACAGGCAAGATACAATTCATATAAGCATTCACATGCAAATCTGTTCTAGCAGCAGCTCTTTCCTCCTGCCTGTGTTCTTTTGCAAGGTGAAAGGGTCCTTTCCCACATTAAATTAGATCCACCTAAACTGGATTAGGGGCTAAGTTTCTGAAAGGCTAATGAAAGGTTGTGTCTATCATTTCTGCCAGGTTGATATTATCTTATCTGTTTACAAAATCATATGATCAATTGCCAGAGACACAGAACCATCTGTCTCCAATTGTAATCCTGAATAGAATTATTGGAGCCAATTTAGTGGTATGAAAGTTATAACAATTCTACTACCAATTTGAAGGCAAAAATAACTTCTTTGCTTGTTTCCAGCAAAATGATCCATCAATCACAGCATTCATTATATTTTTTAGAAATTGATTCTGAGTGTGTACCATTATATTTAAATTTTTTCTAAATATAAGTAGAATAAATGCATGAGATTGGGGATTTTAAGGAAAGATAAGAGGGCTTTGTAAGAAGCATTAAAACAAAATCTTTATTAAACATTATTTTAAGTACAAATATAAAATCAAATAGTTTAAATAAATGTAAATGTAATAAATAATTTTTATAATTGACTTTCTCCTCAAGAGAACTATATTTAGAATCATACTTGAACTATGACACCTCTGGTGTATATCATAAAAAGTAGCATTGTGTTTTGGTTTTACCTTATATAAAATTCATAGTACAAAAATACTTCTTACAACTATAATAAATGATTGTACTGGGAATTAAATTTGAGGTACAGTGTCTCCAATCTCAGTATTTGATGGTTCTCTTATAGACCTGAGACACAGGGTAGCTTATTGGATTTTATAGAACCAATAAGAGTATTTTTAATCCATTTACATATGTTTCCACAAAAAACTATTTTTCAATCAAATACTAACAATTATGTCAACTTTCTAAGTTACTTTTGTTTCTAATAGGAGAGAATGTTTATATGTAAAAAATGAAATAGAATTCTTCTTTGGAATGGAAAGTTTCTTTTTCTTTTTAGGTATTTATTATGAAAAACTTGGCTACTTTCTCCTTAAATCTCATATTATACCATGGTTAGGTATGGTTCTAAGAAATCATTTACTCTGTAGCCAATTTTTTAATTTTTATAATAAAATCCCATGTGAACCATTATTCTTGAGATGAGAGAAAAGCCATATGGTTATAATGTATGCTGTCAGATTCCTTTAGTGAAGTAAGAGGGTGCTGATAAAACTTAACCCAGCATTTAAAACAACCTAAGACATGTGTTTCGATGAATACATTTTTCATGATCTACAGCAAAATTATAGGGATCACTATTATACATAGATAACTGTTAAGCTTCACTTTCCTAGTGGTTTGTCAATAAAATTTAGGACAAATTTATGGGATATTTCTAAGAAATATGTCTTCTTCTCTAGTTGTATTTTGTAATGTTTAAATAAAATTATTAGAAATGCATGAAAAAACTGAAGCATTGTGTGTCGATTCCATTTTGAACTGAACTCTATCCAAACAGTTGATCAATGCTTCTTTGCAGCACATGGATACCTTACATACTTCTGTTTTTGCATTGATATATCTAAATTTCAATTCTCCTCTCTATTTAACTGCATACTCTTTGAGGACCAACAATGACAGTATACACTTTTCTTTATCTCAGCATTGTGCCTAGTACATAGAAACATTCAATAAATGTTTGTTGACCTAAATTTAAATCTTTGTTTAATCATGGAAAATTGTTTGAACTGACAGCAAAATATGTCTTCCTTTTATTTCTTGCAGTAGTGGGTTTTGTTTTTTTTCCCCGCAGAAAGAAATTCACATCAGTAGTCTAGAGTGAGTGTCTATAACTGGGCATATTATTAGAGTCTTGAAAAATCAGTAAAAGATCCAGAGTAGAATCAAGTCAATAGCACAGCACAGCAAAAATGTGTAAACTGAAAACAAATCATGAGCATGGAAGATGGTCCTGGCTGGTGATGGATAATATTCAGAAATATGTGGGAGGTAAATTAATATGAAGTATAGTTTTTAATTGACAATTAATACTAATTTTTTTCCTGAGCTCTAGATTTCTAATTTTGTACCAGATATCTCCACCTAAAATACGCAGTAGGTTCTTCAACCTTTCTTGTTTGAGAAACACCACAACCACCTAGGATCTCCATTCTCCCCCAGAACTCTGGGGAGTCGTCTTTGCCAACTCGGCTCACTCGACCTACTTAATATCTCTTTAAGCTATCTCTCTGTTTTGCATATTTCTTTAATTTCCCTTAATTCATATCTTTATCATGTCTTGCTTAGCTTGCCACAAAATCCTTCTAAATTGTCCTCTTGCTTCAGGTATGGTAACTCCCTAATCCATTCTTATAGTCAAAGTAACAGTAATATTTCTGAAGTTCAAAGGTAAATCTCTACTTAAAACTTCCCTACCACAATCAGTAAAATCTCAAATTCTATAAAAATATATTCATTCCATCATGTTCACTAAAATCTCAAATTCAGTAAAATTCCCAATTTTGCACACAAAAACCTTTCATTACATGACCTTTCAGCCATCTCTACCCTTATGCTATTTTCAAACATGTACTCTATACTACAGTCATAACTAAAGGCACATTTTTGGCTTATAAGACGCTGTTCATTTTCTGGGAATACAGCAACCTCACACTCTTTCCTCTACCCATCCTTCATCTATATTCAGCAAAAAACATCTTTGAACCATCTTCCCAGTTTTCAAAGACACATTTTTCCCCTCACATATGCTTTTATAGAACTTTATGAATGTTGAATATTGCACTTACCATTTCTTTAAATATTTAATTTTATTGGTCTTCTCACTAGAATAAGCCTTTCAAGGACAATGTATGAAATGTACTCTTTCCATCTACAGTACATAGCAAAATGCCTGGCACTCAACTGACTGATGTCAGTGACTTCAAATTTCATGTTGATGCGGCATTTTTTTCCATACTCTTCTTTTTACTTCCTCTGCATATTCACAACCAAAATCTCTAACATGTTCGTTTTTCACATTGAAAATTTGAAAACACAAATGCTTATATCTATTACCTGTGAGAACACATATAGACTGTAACACTTATTTAGTTCTCAATAAAACACACTACTCTACAATTTTTTTCACCTTTTGTATGTGTTTCCTTTTTCCAACTTAAATGTTTCAAATATGTTCTATGCTTTTGACCTTCGTTGAATTTACATAATTAGGATGGCCATGCAAGGCAGTTTGCCTGGGAAAAAAGTCTGTTTACTCCTGAGGCCCAGAGCATTTATTATTTTCTCTCCCTCCAACTCTCAAAATTGTTCAAGCTTAGATACTAAATAATTTGGTAACACAACAATCAGTATCTATTTCACTGCTATTTATTTATGTTTACTAGTATTGAATATGAATATTTATAAAATAAGTGAAGAAATTACTAAATCTGTTGACCTCAGGGTGATACAAACTGCAAGCAGCAAGAGAGAAAAAAGGTTCAAAGAAGAAATGGGTATTAAATGGACTGAACTAGAAATATGAATTTTAGACAAGTTATTATTCTTTAAGTGGGCATAAGTAACTTTGGTGAAATAATTCAGAAGGGTAGATGTACCATGAGGAAAGCCTGTAGTTTGAAGAATCTCAAATTTTGGTAACTTTTCTTTATTTCAATGACTAAATAAAGGTCTATAATAATATGCAAAGTTTATTTTTCTTTCCTAAAATTACCTGTGCTTAAATGAGAGATTGTAATACACTAATAGTACAGAAGTAATGGTCTTTCATAAAGAAAATTAAACTCAGAAAGTAATCTTTATATTATATTTGGGCTTTGAAGACATTCATTTACCACTTCTGAGTTTTACATTCTTTTCCCCGTTATGTAAGTTTTGACATCAAAACCTTGGAATAAGGAATACAAGTTATATAAACGTAACATTAAGCAAAAGCAAATGATCAAATTATGTAATAATATTTTTTATGAAAGGCGTAAAGGATATAGTATATGATTGTTGCCTTCACTCTTTGGTTTCCACATTGCTAAGAAAATATTTTGAGACTTTTAAGCTGGGTAACTCTATAGATCAGAGCTTTATACAAAGCCAGAACTAGCTGATTCATCAGAAAAATCTGTTAACCACAAGACAGATATATTTTTTTAAATCAACTATTTTCTATGGATCTAAGCCATAAAATGATGCAGAATTATGGCTCAGAAGGTAACTCCCTTCTACTAGAGCCTGGTATCCTGGATTCAGCAGAAATATTTTCTCTTAGTGATTTTCTGAAATTCTTCAGGTAAAGTTTTCTTCTAATTTAAGGGATTAACAAATGTATGGAAGTATAATTTTTTAAAATATTATTTTATCTTGACATAGACTTCTTATTTTCTGAAATATCTGCATTTTCTCCCTTCATTACACACACACACACACACACATACACACACACATGCGTGCACACACACAATTTTTAGTCATTTTTAAGGATTATCTGCTTTACAATTCTACTACCTTCCTCTTCAAGGTATACTCAATATAAAAGTTTTAAAATATCAAGGTAATATTTGAAGATGAAAAATATATTTAAATCATTGTAAACTACGCATCAAGGTAATAATTAGTAATTTGTAAACAATCTAAAATATTCTATTTAATCATCTTGGCACCAAATGTGTGCATGTGTGTGTGTATTAGATCCAGTAATCAACTAACCACTGCAAGTCAGAGGGAAGAGTGCAGAGGCACGCCCTTTCTTCACAGTCAAGACTCTCCACATCAAAGCCCACAGTATACTCTGAAGCCTCTTGTAGGGCTGTTGTAGACTCAAGAGGCCATATACTTCTGATGGTTGGGGGCTCCTATAATTGCATGGTAAATATAGTTCTCTAACTTCTCATTGTAAATTAATACTTTGAAGTTTGAGGTTTTTATATTTATATGCCACTTATAAATCTCAAAAGCACAAGCCAATCCCAAAGAGACAAGTCAACTCTATGGACAAAAATGAGGATGTTTGATCTATAAGCCTGGTCCAAACTATTGACTTCAATGAATTAAATAGGATTATGTAACTTTTGGAGATCTCATTGAGAGTGGCTGGGTTTCTCACCTGATATTCTCACATACCCTAATCACTACTACAGTCTACGTTTGAGGCAAGACAAGTTTGAATTTTAGGCTTAAAAAAATCACTATGGAGAACTGCCTCAGACATACTCCTTAAAATTTAACACATACTTTTAAGGTTTTTATTCTGCATGAAAATAGAAAGTATGCCAGTTTTATTTTATGTAAAACTGGTTTGTATTCCTGGTTTTATAAAAATATAACACAAAATTTATTACAAGAATAATTTAACTTGTATTAGTCTCACAGTACATGTATACTAGGGTTCACTTATTTAATCAGCTCCCTGTAATACAAGGCAATGATAGTGGCATTCAGTATTCATTGTGACCATTAGAGTGAACCAAACATTCCTGTAAATTCTTTTGGAATCTTCTAGTGACTGAGTATTTTGAGTCATCCATTCAATCTGAGGAAGATCCAAATATAAAAGCATCACTTAAATTGGACCAAGTTGTCCTGCCCCGATTTAATTACAGTCGGAATATTCTACCTGTCTATAAAATCTACAGATCATTTTCAAATAAACCTAGGATACCTAAACAATTTGAAGACCTTGGAATATCTTTCTGTACACAGGTTCCATTGTTCAACATCCTCATCATTTATTTATTTCCCTTTTCTCACTGAAGTTTTCTCAGTGTGGGACTTCAGTCATAAACCTAGTTTGACTGTCTTTTTAAATTAAATCTAATTAATAATTATCATATCAAGCATGGATTTCATTTGCTCTAGAAATGAAAAAGAAATTCACTATCCTTCAAATGAGAGAATCTTGCAAAAGCTAACACATATTTAGTAAAAGTTTTATAAAATTAATTCAATTTAATTCAAGCTGCCCTGATATGGCCCTATCCTCAAAGTACTTATAGTATCTAGATATCATTTTAATAATAAGCAGCCTAACTAAAAATGTAATTATGATAAGCAAAATTATTTCTCAAGAGGATATTCACTGACATTTAATTACATGCCATTACTGTACCAGACTTTTACGTATGTTGTTTCATTTAACAATCACAACAATCCTGTCAGTTCTATTAGCAAAGAAAAAACTGAGTCTCCAAGAAGTTAAAAATCTTGCCCAAGATCATACAACTCTTTTGTGGCCAAGTCAAGATTAGTTTACAGGCCTGCCCAGCTTGAATGGGCAAGACCTTTATATGGTGGTATATGTCCCTCTTTCTGAGAAATAAAATTAAAGTTTGCTTATTAAATATGAAAATTTTGATTTACTTGATAAACATAAGACAGTCTAAAATCAAGCATTGTTCACTACAATTAATGTTTTTCCTAAAGTAGTTTGTTTCTACATGATATACACATCACATTTCTTTAGAAGCATGTATGTGTGTGTGTGTATTTGTGGTAGCCATGAAGACATGAGCCAATGTCACTTTTTCTTCTATGATACCCTGTAAATTTACGAGACTCTTAGGTATCTTGTAGACAAAGGCAGGCCCTTTCTCCTCTATAATTACTAGAATTGGCCATGATAACTAAGGTACAAATAGAGATTAAATTTAATATTTGTGCCAACTTTTAATAATATTTTCAGAATCCTCAGGGATATGACATTTAACTGTATGAGATTAGGGAAGGGAGCACACAGCTCATAAAAAGCAAAAATGTAATATGCCAGTAATACATTCCACTACATTTGCAAGGAAAATAGCCAAATTTTAAAACATGCACCCTTAAGTGGGGTTTTGATGAAAATGCATCTCTAAGGCACCATTAGGCTGAAGGTGATGTCAAAAGTCTCTTCTCTTAATTAGCTCACTCTTTATGGTTTCAATTTGTTATTAAAACTATTCTTCTACAGAAAAAGGAATATGAGTTTGCTGTGCTAGGATAAGACTGAGATCAGCTTAGAATACATGAGTCAGGCTATATATCTCACAAAGATTAATTGTGTCTTCTTGATGCTTTATATAACCAAATGGAATATTCCTTCCACGTGAGCTTTTGGCCTGCCCCTGTAAACTATAGCTGTGAGAATTAAGAGAAAAGTTGAGAACTCTCAGATTCATTTCCCAACATCTCAGATAACATTTCCCAACATTTTATAAATGTTCTGCCCTTTAGCTAAACAGACTAAATATCCTTAGTAGGGTTTTCTTTCATTGTTTGTTAGAGAGTACACACATACACACACCCGCACACACCCCGCCTCCTCCCTCACACATACCACATATACACACAAAAGAAAAAACAGCTCATTACATATTCTGGAACTCTTTTATCCCCAAAGAATGTTGGATAGCATTGAGGATTGGAATATCACCATTTTAATTAAATTTGGGGTTTTTTTTTGCAGACTGATAACATTTTTTAAAAATTTACTTAAACAAGATGTACACACTCTAGAGAATTGTGGATTAATCCCCTTTTAAATGACCAAGACTGATTCTGAAAGTGGACAACAGTGAAAAGTTATCAAGGGACCTGATATTTCCCAAAGTCAGTCTGTCAGCTATAGATCCTTTAATGTTAATGTAAGAATAACACATTCCAAATCACACACACAAACAGCACATATACAAATTTGGCTGCCATCTAAAGAATGTATTCATATTTCTATTCTAGGAATTAAACTACATGGCTATAAATATAAAATTGGCATCTGTGTAAAGTATTTCTAAACATCAGTCTGAAAGAAAAAATCACAGCTGTTGCTGTGTCATATTTGTGTATATGTGTTTTTGTGAATGTGTGTGTGTGCGAGGTGTAAGAGAGATTATAATCTTTATAAATTACCTAGCAGTAATGCAAATGTTCAGAAAGAGTACTGGACCAGGAGTTGAAAATGAGTTCCAGGTTCCAACCTTGCCATTTTACGTACAAAGGCAGCCACTTAATCTATTTGGGACTCTGTTCTCCAGGTGGAATATGTCTGAGGTTCCTTTGTCTTCTAAAATCCCAACCATGTAAATTTTACACTCCTCGGAACTTTCTTCTTTCCTAGTCATTTTTGAAGGTACTATTGAATAGGGGGAAAAAATGCAAGACTTCCAGTAGGTGTTAAAAAACAAAAAAGGCAAGAAGAAACAAACAATTCAAACAAGAATCATTCACATCCTACAGGACAGTTACGAAGTAGTTTCAAATACATGTGCAACTAAAGTTAGATTATCACTTAACAATACCACTACTGGGCTTCCCTGGTGGCGCAGTGGTTGAGAGTCCGCCTGCCGATGCAGGGGACACGGGTTCGAGCCCTGGTCTGGGAAGATCCCACATGCCGCGGAGCGACTAGGCCCGTGAGCCACAACTACTGAGCCTGCGCATCTGGAGCCTGTGCTCCGCAACAAGAGAGGCCACGACAGTGAGAGGCCCACGCACCGCGATGAAGAGTGGCCCCCGCTCGCCGCAACTAGAGAAAGCCCTCGCACAGAAATGAAAACTCAACACAGCCAAAAATAAAAAAAATAAATTAATTAATTAAAAGAAGGCTCAACATTTGAAAAAAAAAATACCACTACTGTTCTAAAATAAAATTATTTATAAACTCCCTTCATGACTCTCCCTAAGATCTATTTTGATTGAGTGGGAATCAATCATAAAAATATGAAAGCAGAAGTTTTTGACATTGTTAATGATAAATGTACAAAAAATTAACTATAGGAATTTAGAATATAGATATTTCATAGACCAATGAAAGTTCAAATCAGTGTGCTTGTCAGAAAAAGGTGTATACTTTTCACTCATGTTTGGTGATGTAAGAATCGTCTATCTAACACCTTCTTCACAGAATTTTCTACCAGGCTAGTTAATACTATTCTGCTAACTTGTTCTGTGAGATGGAGTGGAAGGATCGTTGAACTGTGACTCAAGAAAGACTGAGTTGTAGTTTCACTCAGTTTACCTAAAAATAGTTACCCTCTGTTGCCCTAAACAAACCAGCTGAATAAACAAATTGGAGTCTAAGGTCTCTATCAGCTAAATCTGCGTAATTATTTTACTGGAAAGAACATGATACTCAGATTTATAAATATACACATATGATACACATATATTCACCCATATACAAGACATAAGTTGTTAAGTGCTAAGTGGATTTTTCTCCAAATTATAAACCTGTTTCACATTTGAAAAGAACTTTAAATTCTGTAACATTTGGAAGAAAAAAACCAATAAACATAAGTTAGAAAAACCCCGTGCCTGGTTTTCTGATATTAAGAAACACCTTTCTAATGAACAAAGATATTCAAAATGTTGAAAACAAAAATATTATATAACTTTAGAATTATTTATTACAAGAATTAATAATCATACTTTTACAAAGATTCCCAGTTGTACTCAGACTATTGTCAAAACTTCAAGAAAAAAAAAAATAATAACTTCAAGGAGTTACCAGATACCATACATCTGTTCACTGCTGAAAAAGCCATTCATTTATCTGACATATAAAATTTGTTCAGAAAAAAGAACCTGAATACAAAGCCAGCTATTTTTAAACCAGGAAATCATAGTGAGATCAATAAGAAAAATATGCAAACCTAAAGAAATTTTCAATAGAGGTATTTAGAATTTTTTATTTTTTTCCTAAAAGAAAATAAATATATGTATACATATTCAAATTTTATAATAGCATGCATTATGGAAACACATTTAAATATATGTGTATCATTCACTCAGAAGTATTTTTAATAAGCTTTTTATATTAGAACAATTTTAGACTTATAGAATCACTGTGAAAATACTACAGAGAGTTCCCATATACCCCATACCCAATTTCCCCTGTTATAAACATCTTACGTTAGTATGGTACATTTGTCACAATTAATGAACCAATATCGAATCACTGTTATTAACTGAAGTCCATACTTCACTCAGATTTCCTCAGTTTTTACCTGTTCTTTTTTTAAAAATTAATTTATTTTATTTTATTTTTTGGTGTGCTTCTGCTTTATAACAAAATGAATCAGTTATACATATACATATATCCCCATATCTCTTCCCTATTGCATCTCCCTCCTTCCCACCCTCCGTATCCCACCCTTCTAGCTGGTCACAAAGCACCGAGCTGATCTCCCTGTGCTATGTGACTGCTCCCCACTAGCTATCTATTTTACATTTGGTAGTGTATATATGTCCATGCCACTCTCTCACTTTGTCCCAGCTTACCCTTCCCCCTCCCCGTGTCCTCAAGTCCATTCTCTAGTAGGTCGGCGTCTTTATTCCCATCTTGCCCCTAGGTTCTTCATGACCTTTTTTCTTTTTAGATTCCATATATATGTGTTAGCGTACGGTATTTGTTTTTCTCTACTGTTCTTTTTTGATTCCAGAATCCTCTCTAGGATACTAAGTTACATTTAATGGTCATGTCCCCTTAGGCTTCTCTCGGCTGTGACATTTTCTCAGACTTTCTTTGCTTTTTGATGACCTTGAGAGTTTTGAGGATTTCTGGTCAGATATTTTGTAGAATGCCCCTCAACTTGGGACATGAGTACACAGGAATAGTGTGTTTTAAGGAGGAAGACCACAGAGGCCAAGTACCATTTTCATCACATCATAGCAAGGGTATAGTATCAGCATAACTTATCACTTATCACTTGTTAACCTTGATTACCTAGCTTGATGTAGTGTTTGTCTGGTTTCTCCATGTCAAGTTATTCCTTTGTTTTCTCACTTTCCATACTGTACACTTTGGAAGAAAGTCTCTAAATGGAGCTAAAACTTCAGGAGTATGGAATTATGCTACCCCTCCCTAAGACTGAAGTAGTTACATAAATTATTTGGAATTCCTTTCAATGGGAGATTTATCTATTCTACCTTATTAATTACTAACTAGCTAACTGATTAATTAATTTACATCAGTATAAATTTATGGATATTTATTTTATACTTTGGATTATAACCCAATATCACTTTACTTATTCTGTTGCTCAAATTTTTCCAACTTTGGTCATTGGGAACTCTTTTGGATGCCCCTTGTATCTATTTGATATACTCCATCATTGCAGGTTTTAACATTTTATGATCACTTCCTTAGTTCCTGGCACACAAGATGATCCAGGCTCATCTTGTATATTTCCTGCCCCCATCCTAGATTCAGTTATTTCTCCAAGGAGCACTGGTTCTTTTCATTGAATAATGGTATTAGAAACCAAGATCTAGGTGCTGGGTATCAAGAGAGATCTAATAAGCAATTTTAAGTGTTTTTCAAACATTTTAATCATAAAATTAATAATGAAAGTTTAGTTTCTATTCATAAGCTGCACTTATATAAATAATATATTATATAATTATTTAATAATGTTGGATCTCTATAATTTTCACCTGCTCACAATTCATCTAAAGCAAACCCCTCAGTGGGATGAAGAGCATCAAAGACCTCTAAATATTGAGGGGAGCTTCTTTAGTTACCCAAGAGCTACGTGTACACAGTGTACTGGAACATTTCCCTGCAGTGATTATTTTAGACCACATTCCAGGGAAATATGTCTTCACATACAGATATTGAGAGGTACCTGCTGCCTCTATGGGCACTGCATCCTATCACCCTGAATTAGGAAAACACTGACAATTCTGCAGAGTCAAGTCTAATTATTATATCTATTCAGAATTTATGCTTAATTCTCTTATACAGCTCTTTTATGAAACTACTCAAATATGCCAGGAAGTAGCACAATAGCCTTATTTAAAAGTAAGTCAGAGCCAAATTTAAATAAATGGTCTCACAATATATTGGAATGCAAAAACTTAAAAGAATGTTTTTTAGGTGTTTTATCAGAAATATTATATAACTAAGAGTTTTTTCATACACATCTGAATTTATGAAGTTAGTTTCTTTGGAAGCGTTTCTGAATGGATTTCACAATAATAATATGGAACTAGAAAGAGTGCTGGCTTGGAAATTAGGAGCCCAGGGTTTTGGCCTGGAAATCTGGGCATTTTCAAGCTGGGTTACCTTCAATAAGTCCCTGAAACTCAGAGATTTTACTTTCCTCTGTAAAATGAAACAGCTGAACCAGATGATTTCAAAGTCCTCTTTAAGTTCTTAAATGCTATGATACCATTTTTCTGAAAATTTGCTAGATGTTAAACATGTCATTTTATGAGTAACATGAAAAGTCACAAAACTACAAATACACACACACACACACACACACACACACGGTATTTTTCCTATCTTGGTGTAAGAGCCTGACTCCATTTTTGATGTTCGACCATTGACCTACTGACAAAAGCATTTAGGCTTCCACTCTTCCTTTCTCCACCAATACATATCCGGTACTTCCTTTTATACTTTCTTTATATAAAAAAAGCTAGTCACTGGTGGCAAGTTTGAATACTGCAGCCCTTGCCTTGGATGGAACCATCGTCCAGCCCCACTCACTAGTCACCAAAAAGGCCCAACTCTTACTATGCTTTTTGCACATGCCTTTCCACCCTGCGTTGCACCTACCTTTCTCTCTCCAGAAGTCCCTTGTGTGAATAATAAACCTTCTTTCAAATTCTTTGCTGCTCGAAGTTGCATCAGCCTCCACATCCAATCTATTAATTGGGATGAGATCCATTCCATATCTGTGGAGAGATCACAAAACATTTGTTAATAAATGTTTTCACTTATCATTCAAGAACAATTATATAATCCACACTACGTTCTCATAAGATGGCCTTGTCTCAGCACCTTGAAATGAAAGATAATTTAACTACCTTTTCTACTTCAGAAAAAAAAGTAATTACTTTGTTGTTGCAGTTGAAGTGTAGTGTAAGATTGCTTTTGAGAATGTTCTTCTACTATCCACTCGATTCCACTCATGGTTACCTTTTTAAAATGTATATCATTAATAGATGAAAAAATGCACTCTGAAGAAGATTTTCTCCATGGAGCTTTATCTGGGAAATTGCCCATAATCTTAGAGATCAATGAACAGGGTTTAATAAATATGTTTGTTGATGCTTTTATTCAAGGTAAGAGCATAAAACCAAGCAAGAAGTTATGTCACATTATTTCAATACGATTTTTCTGATCCTAGAATGTTATTCCTTAGGGGCAGAAGCACCATTATATGGTTAATTTTCATTTCCTTAAAACCAATAAGGACTTATACTAAATTTTCAACCACACTGGGAATTGTCAGGACTTTGATCAATAAGGTACAGCTACTGTAATTAAAGTCTTCACACAACAATTCGTACCTCATGGTTCATGTGAAACTCTGGTACCTGACTCTTCAGTCAGGACCAGAAAGTAAAAAAATCAGAAGCTTTGTGGAACTTTTGATGAAATGCCACAAAGAAAAAAGCAGAGTAAGATAGCTTCAAGGTACTGTGAAAAAAATTCTATACAGCCTGACATGGATAGCCAGGGCAAACTAAAAACTGATAATGGCTGATGATGATAGATAAAATATGACATCCTATAGGAGTACTCCTTCTAGCTCCTCACTGGTAAAAACATGGTAGGACCAAGGATTCATGTGAGCCTTAAAATGCTAAAATTTTATATGTTATTTGTTTTGATGTATAAGCATTGTTATAATAATTATTTAATTTGCACAAATAATTATAAATTGAGTATTTTAATACAGAAGTTATATGACTGGATCATGTTAATATATTTTTTAATTCACTGCTATGATTACTTCATTATTTAGCCAAAGTGCAACTGTTTTATGGTGATAGCTTCCCAAATTACAGGTTTGAGGCCTAAGAATGGTAATCAACTTGAATCTTACAAGTAGTGGATTTCAATCAGAATTTTTTAGTCAGTTCTTCTTGTTTGTATACTTACAATCAAAGTCCAGAGTCTATTTTCTGATTTTTCTCTTTATCTCTTATTCTGTTTTAATTTGTCTCATTAGATGGAGTCCATAAATGTTGTTCAAAGTCATAAACATCAAGAAAAGAACCATAAAAGAATCATTTAATTGAACATAATGGCGAGAACAAAAGATTTACTTAATCTCATTTTTCTTCTGCATAGTATTGGTTACAGTAGACATAACCTGAATGTGCATTTATAGTGATTCAACATAAAACATCTCTTACTTAAGTTTTTCTCCCTCTGTTCCTTGGAAAGATCAAATTACAAGTAAAAAGTAAATGTGAGAGTGCATATTATGAAGTTCTTAAGGATAGTAAACGAGTTTTTGTGTTTTTTTTTAAAGGGAGTCAGGTAATGTAGTAGCAGGTAAAAGCTGGAGTTTATGAGTGACAACTAACTAACTGTAAGGGTCTATAATTACTTGTGGGCATGTAACGTATTCTTATCTTTAGCCTCCTAGGGAACAATATATTCCATCAGACTTACATGAAATTTATGTTTCACAAGCGCATGAAGGTCAAAAAATTCAATAGATTACAATGATGCTGGATTTAGCAGAACTCATAGAGTCTGGGTATATAATAACTAGAAAAAATTTAATTTCTGCAAAATACCTAGTGCTATAAAGTACTACAGAACTAAGGTATCTTCAGTCAAAATCAATCATAGATTTCTTTTTCTAATTATGAATTCTATTATATTATCTTCCCTCAAGGATGGGCCCTGGAAACATTACTTGGCATATTCTGAAAATTTGGTGTAGTAAGTTTAAATTAGAGCAGGAAACACATTTTTCCACGTAAAGTCAATATTGTTCATAAATACACACTATGTTTATTAAAGACATTTTTAATAAATAAATTTAAAATAAATTTTGTTAAAGATTAACAAACTATATATTATATATCATGTCATTGGTAAACTGTGCATGCATCATAAATTTATTTCTCCAAAATGGTAATCCACTCTGATTTATTGATACCATCTTATAATTCTTTCTTTTCTATGAAGTCAGTCATTCCCTCTCAACCTAACATCCCTTCTTGGAGAACCTGACCCATACGTCGTCTGGAATCAATAAGACTGAATGCTGTACAACTTCTGCATCAACTCTTCCTTCCATCATCAACCCCATTCACGTTGGATCCAGATGGTTAGTTTATGATAAACAATTGACTGACACTGAGCCACCCAAACAAATTTTCTAGCCTAAGTGTTTGAAAATGAGACAAAGAGTTAGTTGGCTGTGATGCATTTACTGTGAGGAGAATCAAGGGTGAGGACTGCTGCTTTTTGGGCAGCAGTAATGAATTGGTTTGCAAAAAGACAATAAAGGAAGAATATGCATGAAAGGACAGTTTGAGATCAGAGCGAAATGAAGCCTAGGACAGTCCAATTTCCACTAAAGTCAGCTTTCTTTCAGTAATTTTCTTTCATTATATTCTTTATATTCTTAAAATGAAAGTTTTCTAGACCTCCACTAAATGTGTTTTAGTCCCTGTATCCAAACTAAGGCTAAAATACCAAGATAGCTACATGGTAACAGCACAATGTTTGGCCATTGTGAGGCTCATTTGTATATTTACTGCCTAGTTTGGTGTGAGTTATGCAATCAATAGAAAATAGAAATTGACCCTTCCTTTTGGCTATTTGAAAATGTTTAAAACTTCTTCTCTGTTTTATCAGAAACATGTAAAGAATTATAAAACTGAGTTAATGAGGGATTTTTATCAGGAACTTTTTGGGAACTAAACTTCAAGAGCAAAATTGGAATATAGATCAATCTATAAGCTAATATTTATACCTATATTAATAATTCATTATAATTTGAGTGATTCTATCTAGATACTCATGCTTTCAGTGCCACCCACCTTCTATAGACCTCAATTCTGCCATCAGAGGCTGACTAAAGCAGAGACCCTCAGAGACTCTCATTCTCCTAGAAAGTTACCACCAACACCCACAACTTTATAACAACAATTATTTCCTCTCTCTTAATCAGTCCTGTAAATGTTCTTAATGATTTCAATATACTTGGAAAGGATGCTTCCAATCTCGTATCACCATTTCCTGATCTCCTTCTTGCCAATGATGTCATCTCCAATCCCTCCTCAGGTATCTACCTCCACGGTCATAAGATAGGTTTTGATAAATATAGTCTTCACTCTTTCAGGACCTACACAGTTTACACTGTTTCTCACCTCTGTTTTGTTCTTAAACCCTCCACACATGGCTTAGGTTCCATGGCCCATTTTTGTAATAACATCCTCATACGCCTCCTCAACTCCCTTGCCAAACTCTTTCTTCATAACATTATATTGACTTTTCAGTCATGATTACCTAACATCAATTTTGCTGTTATTGCTACAAGTAATCCAACTAAATTTCCTTAGTCAATTCACTCTCTGACTCTCCATGATTTAATTTCATAGTTTCTCCTTCCATCTCAAATACCTGTTAATCCTTCCCCTCTCCTTGCTCTCAACCCATGAATTAGCCTCAGAAGCAATCAGAAGAGAATTGCTACATATTTTCCACCACACTCCTATTACTTTAATGATTCTTAAGACCCATGTAAAGCCAGCCTCTCTAATTAGATCCCACTCTTTTCCTGACTACCTAAAGATATCAGTCTTTCAGGTATCTCCTCTCTCCTGAAATGTCAGTTTTTCTTTATACTTAAACATTCCCATAAGCTTACAAAGATGCACAGTATTTTCCATCTTAAATGTAAAAACAAAAAGTGACCCCCCCAAAAGTTGCAGAGGAAATGGCCTGAGGTCAATTTAATACTATATTTCCAAAGAGTAAGTTGAACCGAATTCTTCAAATAATAAAAAATAAGTTCCAGGAAAACAAAAGCTAGCAGACTGTGAAAATTATTCATAACCTATCTCATCCTACGAACACATGTTTTACATTTCATTCATATACCAGTAAAGTTTTATAGAGCATAGTAGAGAGTGATTACAAAATCAGCAGTCTGTAGAGATATAAGGATAACATGAAAGTTAGTAAAGGTATGACATGAATAATTTATTGGTTGTAAAAGGAAAGCATCATATTCTATGCCAATGCCTCTCTTTTCACCTTTTACTGAACTAAGATTAATTTTTTCATAACTTTCATATATACTTGGAGTGAACTGTGATGTTGGTCCAGTCCATCCACAATCTTGGTAAAACAGTTTTTATACTTTTAGAGCTGGTGACCACTGTAAGTAGCATATTTTTATGCCCCTGTTTTGTTTGTTTGTTTTTTTGTGGTACGCGGGCCTCTCACTGTTGTGGCCTCTCCCGTTGAGGAGCACAGGCTCCAGACACACAGGCTCAGTGGCCATGGCTCACGGGCCTAGCCGCTCCGTGGCATGTGGGATCTTCCCGGACCGGGGCACGAACCCGTGTCCCCTGCATCGACAGGTGGACTCTCGACCACTGCCACCAGGGAAGCCCTCCCTATTAGTTTTGACAGGTTACATGTTTTGACAATTAATTATAAAAATAAAGATAAAAATAGATATGGAACAAAATTCAGCTTCTAGAATCTGAATCCACAAGTAATACTTAGTACTACCTGCTTGCTTTGCTTACTTTGATCTTTTTCTTACTTGCTTACTATATTATTTGCTCACATACATAATCGTTCTGTGACAAATATAATTTAGAAGAAAGATATATATGTTTGGATATTACATAGCTGGGATCTTGTTTGGGACACTAATCAGAGAATTTGATTTATCCAAATTCCCTCCAAGGATATTCGAACTTTAAATAAAGAACGTAGAATTCCACTCCATTTACACTTTCAAAGGTATTTCATAGCTAAATCAAAATATAACATAATTTTATTTTTAAAAATTGTTCTATATTGGGTCCCGACTATATATAAAGAACACAAATAAGGGTTTGTAAAAAGCCTCTAAATGGACTCTGGTTTTGGGCTCCACATGTAAGGGATTTAGAAGTCACCATTCTGTCCTAACAACAAGTAAAAAGCTGACCAAACTGAAAAATCGATTTTTCTTGGAGCCGGAAGAGAGGTGAAGACACCGGACAAACCACTGCACCAAGATTGGAGAAACAGGTAAATATATGGCATCATGGCACACCTGAGCAGAGCTTCTGAGCAGAAGTGAAAACTGCCTTGCAAGAAATGTTAAAAGAAGTTTGTAGTTACCCCCAAAGCACACACTCACGCCCCCTCCAGTCACCTCCCCTTTCCCCCACAATGGGTCCTAACTTCCAACCACATAGATTCACTTTGCCTGTTTTTGAACTTTGTATGCATGAAATTATATAGCATATTCAACTTGTGAAAATCCATTGAGCTACACGCTTAAGATTCATGTGCTTTTTAGTTTAGTTAACAATACTGTACCACTGTCAACTTCTTGGGTTTTGTATTTATCCAAAGGAGTTGAAAATTTATATCCACACAAATATCTGTACATGGATGTTTATGGCAGCTTTATTCATCATTGCCCAAGTCTGGAAGCAACCAAGATATCCTTCAATAGGTGAATGGATAAATAAAAGGTGGGTACATCCAGACAATGGAATATTATTCAGTGCTAAAAAGAAATGAATTTTCAAGCCATGAAAAGATACAGAGGACACTTAAATGCATATTACTAAGGAAAGTGCCAATATGGAAATACTATACACTATATGATTCCAACTATATGACATTCTGGAAAAGGCAAAATTACGGGAGACAGTTAAATAATCAATAATTGCCAGAGTTTGGGGGGGATAAAGAGGAAGAGCACAATTTCAGGGCAGTGAAAATACTATAACGATGTTCTATGTCTTTATATATTTGTCCAAACCCATAGAGTATACAACACCAAGAACCCTAATGTAAATATGTACTTTGCATTATTAAGATGTGTCAATATAGGTACATCACTTGTAACAAATGTACCACTCTAGTGAGTGATGTTGATAATGGGCAAAGCTGTACTTGTGTGAAAATAGTGAATGTATGGGAAAGGTCTGTACCTTCCTCTCAAGTCTGCTGTAAACTTAAAACTGCTCTAAAACAAAAGTCTTAAAAAAAGGAAAGAATGCAGGCAATTCTCCTCATTCATTTACAGGAAATAGCAATCATAACTCTGGTTTCAGCATTCTGTTTAGCGCACAGAGTAAGTCAAAATATGCAACATGGTGCCACTTTCTTTGACATATAGGTTATTGTTAAATGTAAAAAAAGTTTCTGAAATCTTAAATTATATATTCATATAATCATTCTAACAATATTTATATGTTATTAGGATAAAAGACTGCCACTTAGAACAATATAAATTATTTTCCTCATGAAATATTAAATAAAATCATTTTTCTTGGCATCATGCCATTGTAAGTATCCACAGTACATCCTAAAACAGTGCTTAATTTAACACATCACTAGGCAAAAATCTTCCAAGTAAAGCTAAATATTAAAATCCAAAAAGTTTAAGTATGTAAATCTTAACATGAACTGCTAGAAGAGATAGTCAATGTTTATAGTATTTTAAAAAATCATTAGTCATTAAACTCCTAACTTAAAACTTTAAATCTCTTTCTGAAGGATTACCTCAGAATGACCCTTTATATTTAATATAGCATTTTTTTGCACCCTACCCTATAAATATAAAAGGATTTACCAGCCAGGGAATGATAAAAATTTCCAAAGAAAGGAGCAATGGGAAATTATAACGTTTTAAGATGTTTCAGCTCTTTATCATCATCATACTTTGTGTTGTCTTCCTAGTCATAAATACAAAAAAAAAAAATACTTAATGCAATTTAAAATCAAACCCATTTGGGGACTTTATGTAAGCAAAATATATGCATTATATAAATAATCATTTTTATGCCAAATAAACTAATAAATTATTACATGACATTATTATACAACAAATTTTACACCTAAAAAATCTGAACATATTTAAAGCATTGTTATAATTTTCAAAGGAAGGGCTCCTTACAATCAGAGAGTATTAAAGATATATAGAATTTGTTGACAAAGTAAGTATCTACTATGAGTAGATACATCCCTACTTTGGTTAGTGATTTACCTCTTTCTAATAGATTAGATATAGTATAACCTATATAACTTCATTTCAAGCATTTTTATTATGAATTGGCCAGTGGCTTGAAAAGATAAATTAAAAGGTACATTCTTATATAATTTCATCATTCTTTTCATCTCAGTTTCCTTTGGAAACATGAGAATTTTTCACTTGAGACAATATACTTACAAAAATTGTTTACAGCTCTGATTTAGGTTGATCTTACACAGGGATAAGGTTTTAAATAAAATATTTTCCAAATTATCTTTTTAAATATGCATTTAACATTAATTAGTTGAAGGTATTTTGGAATATTAAAAGTTATAGTACAACTTTAGTACATAGATTTCATTCACTTCATTTTTAATTCATAAATGTTAATAATAATAATAGAACCATTTAACTTTTCAACCTATAATTCAAATATTTTCTGTATCTGTATTAAGGGTACTATTAAACCAATACCTGCACTTAACTGGTTTCTCCACTTCTAAATCCATCCTATCCAATTCTTCCCATAGTCCAAATCGTTTAAATAATCCTGTCCATTAAAGAATATTTTGATTGTACTCTTTTCCTGATCAACTATGGCTCCATAATGTCTATAAACTTAGTCTGTCGTCTCAGGTTCTAAACCTGTCTAATTGAATCAAACTTCTGAAAGAAACCAGATTTGATATCATCTAAAAACATATTGGTTTCACATCTTAACTTCTACTTTTACCATTTCCCCGTTTTAAGTGTTTCTCTATTGTCTTAACCATGACCATTCTTGAAAAAACTCAGTTCCCTGCTTTTTCATGAAGCACCTGTTCTCTATTACAGTATGCATTTTCTCTTCTTCTGAATTCTCATGACCTATATGAAGATCTTGGAATATGCATTATTACTTTGTTAATTGTTTTTTAATTTTACCATCAACTCCAATCTAATTTAAAAAACATTAAGATTAGATAATATGTCTTATATCTCTTCACGTCTGCATTATCAAGCTTTTAGTAGGACTTTATTAAGGTTAAATAATTGTTTAGTCTAATTAATTACCCAACTCATCTGTGTTTTGATGAATCCACTTTATAATACACAGTATTCTATGTGTGATTTGACTTCTAATGCCATTAATGATATTCATCTAAAGGTTTTAACTTGCTAAAGAGAAAGTGTTTTAGTAATAAACTATAACTCTAAAAATGGTACTCTTTAGCTTATGATGATATAAAACTCTTAGTTATTACAAATAAAGACAATTATTTGTATCAATCGTTCATTACAACTGGGAAAAATAAACAACTTTTAATTATAAGAATGATGAATGACTTCAACAATTGTCTAAGTTAGACAAGTTTTACAAAAGCAAACTAGATCTAAATGCATCCCATATGTCTTGATTCTAACACCAAAGAAAAAGAATTCTTAAAAAAGCATGTTTTATACATGGCTTCATGCTATACTAGTACTACCCCTTGAGAGTGAACTGTGATACTGAATAATGTTTTGGCATGGATTATAGAATGAGCTCATTATATTACACAAAACATACATCAGAAAAGATACTGAATTTCTTACTGGTTATAAGAAGCTACAGTGAATAGCTGTGTCTTGAGAAATACCCTTAAAAAGTTAAAATTATCTTTAATCCAATCATTAATCCACAGTTAATTCAATTATAAATCCAAAAATATGGAATCATTCATATGCAAAGCAGGATAAAGAACACTGGAACAAAATTCACTTTCAATTCCCAAGCAGTAATTTCCAATACCCAAAGTCTTGATGTATGGACTCCCGTTCCTCTGCCAGTTTTGCATTTGTGTCTTTGACATGGGTTTTATTTTGTAATTTTTGACAAATTTTTGATTTTGCTAAAACCACTAAAAAATTCAGGTAGTCCTAAACATAACAGCTATTAATTTGAGATTTGTTAAGTATTTACAGTAGTACATTTGGGGCTATATTATCTTACAGCTATGTTTTCTTTACATTTTATTTTCTAAATAATTTTTGTAAATAAGAGCCTTTTCCAGAACATAGGAAACCACTCTAAAGCAAATGAGTTGAGACTACGCACATTTCACAGAAGAACCAGACAATATAGTGATACTTATTGACAACTGAATCAATTAAAGTTTTAGATATTTCTTAGGATGCTTATTCTGTAGATTGACTTAATAATACATAAGACAAGGACAAACAGAAATTATGTTGAAATGAGGCTCAGATTTCCATTCTAAAGAGAATAGACACAGCCAGTTTCAACATATATGTTATGATATATAATCATCAAAACATGACTGCCAATTTAGGGTTACGAAGACTATTTTAAAATCAAAGAAAGTGAATCTAAGGAATTTTGAATGATCCTGCCATGACCATAGAGCTGGTAGTGCATCTACTTCCAGAAATAAGGTAGCCTTCTATTGATGAATGTGTTCAGGCTAAATGCTTCAACTTTTTTAAAGTGGAAATCAGCCTAAGTTGAAAATACTCAGCTCATCAGGGAATCTTGTATTTGGAACATATCTTTTTAGTGCCCTATAAAATGTATTTTATTAAGCTGAGCTTGATACTATGTTATTAGCCCACATTCTAAGAAGTTTTGATAACCAACCAAGAAAAACCATGTTGTATTTAGTATAGGCAAACATTGTTGAGACATGTATTACCCACCGAGGTCATATGCCTTTTTATTTCCATTTGCCCTCTAAGTTTTCACACGTAGAACTCTATCCTCATCCTTCAATTCTCATGCTAGACTTAACTTTCTTTATTGATGGCCTTGCAGCTAGATCAAAGAAAATTTTTTTTCAGTCAGTTGGAAGAGAGGCTTGGTGCTTCTTGGTTACCAAATCATATATATATATATATATATTTTTTTTTTAAAGAACTCTATTCATGGGGCTTCCCTGGTGGTGCAGTGGTTGAGAGTCCGCCTGCCATTGCAGGGGACACGGGTTCGTGCCCCGCTCTGGAAGGATCCCATATGCCGCGGAGCGGCTGGGCCCGTGAGCCATGGCCGCTGAGCCTGTGCTCTGCAACGGGAGAGGCCACAGCAGTGAGAGGCTCACGTACTGCAAAAAAAAAAGAACTCTATTCATATTTAGGGCAGCCTTTTAGGCTTATTTGTGTATTCAACTGACTATACCGCCAACCTCAGGCCACTCCCCTCTCCACAAAACCAACCAATCACCTCTCCTCTCTATGTATACTCTCTCATGAGTTTCTCTAATCAATTATCTAGCAAGTTTCATATATCATGGTTTTTATTCCACAACTGTGACAAAAGCTAATAAACTTTGTTTTATAAAAGCACATTTGCATGAGTAGGTTTCATTCAGAGTACAGTTAGTTAATAAACAAGTGTAAATGTCATATCTGATCCTTCTATTTTGATAGGGAAGCAGAGGCGACATATCTAAATTTAAAAAGAGGACGCTGGAATGAACATTGGTGTGCATGTATCCTTTCAAATTATGGTTTTCTCCAGATATATTGCAGCACTATTTACAATAGCCAGGACATGGAAGCAACCTAAATGTCCATCAACAGAGGAATGGATAAAGAAGATGTGGTACATATATACAGTGGAATATTACTCAGCCATAAAAAAGAATGAAATAATGCCATTTGCAGTGACATGGATGGACCTAGAAATTGTCATACTGAGTGAAGTCAGACAGAGAAAGACAAATATATGATATTGATTATATGTGGAATCTAAAAAAATGGTACAAATGAACCTATTTACAAAACAGAAACTGAGTCACAGATGTGGAAAACAAACTTGTAGTTACCAAGGGGAAAAGGGGAAGAGGGATGAATTGGGAGATTGGGATTGACATATACACACTACTATATATAAATAGATAATCAACAAGGGCCTACCGTACAACACAGGGAACTCAACACTGTGTAATAACCTCCATGGGAAAAGAATCTAAGAAAGAGTGGATATATGTGTAAGTATAACTGGCTCACTTTAATGTACAGCAGAAACTAACAAAACATTATAAATCAACTACACTCCAATAAAAAATTAATTAAAAAATAAAAAGAGGACACTAGGGATACAGATATCCACAGGACTCACTACATGGAATACAATCAATTCAATTTAGTACAGCTGGTTTAGGCCTAATGGAAGCTTTATCTGAGAGGATTTTTCTTTTCTAGAACTATAAATGTGAATAGCTTTGCTCTCAAATTTTCCTTATTCTTTTAGGGGGTGGTCTTAATTATCTTAATCATCATTGTGTGAAAGACATTGGTGTTATTTGTTTCACTCATTTCAACCCAGCACCTAATTTATCTAACTATCAGCTACCTCCTCAAGCATAGTTTAAGACTTTCTCACAAAATAGCAAAAGGCAAAATTGGAGCATAAGAAGGAAACCTGATTAGAAATAGAAAGAACCTCCAGGATGCAGGTGATCCAGAAGAGAAGAGGTGAATCTGTTTAGGATAAGTATTGGTTAGTCATGACCCTGGTTATACTCTCCTGCTGCTGCTTCTCATATGCATAAAACAAGATGCTGCTTCCTTATGTGGGCAAGAATAGCCTTTAAATTCCTTATCCCCTCAATTTTTCCATTCCATTAAACATGAGGCTCCCAGGATCAGCAACAATAGAGGAAGAGAGTTGCTTGATATTCCAATGTGAACCACAATAGACCAATGTAGAAACAACACACAAATATCTCTGAGTTATTAATGAAGGTCTAATTAAGCTGGCAGAAGACTTCCAGTAAGGTAGAGTATAAGTATAATGATATTCCATTTATGCAGATTATCTACTCCTTTGATCATAAATTCTAGGCCACAATTGGTAGAGGGGAGGGCACTATATTACAGTGATTTAAGCCTTCTAATGTAGCAAATCACAGGATCATTAATGGTAATAAGAAAATGGCTTATCCATTACACAATGAAAAAAGATAAAAGAACCTTCATCAATTTATGTTTGAATGATGGAATAATGATTATATGCTCTGATGTGAGAGCAGGCAGAACTCTACTGTTAGGAAACTAGGAGTTTCCTAATAGTGACTATAGTCAAAATTAGCCTAGAAAGAATTTTTCACAAAACTTTATAAGGTTTACAACTAAAATCAGATTTCATCCATTATTATTTGTGCTATTTTTATTACATGGTTACTTATTTTTATTTGTCAGTTTAAAAATCCATTTTAGAAGCCTCTAATCATGTATAAAACATTGAAAATCATATTTCAAACATTCATATTTTAGCCTTTCCAAATATATTTATTTAACAGTAAAATAAATCAGACAAAGAAAACACAGTATGCTTTCACTTACATGTGAAATCTAAAAAACAAAAACTAATAAACTTAACAAAACAGAAACAGACTCATAGATACAAAGACCAAACTAGCTGTTGCCAGAGGATAGGGGGTGGGGAAATGGGGGAAATAGGAGAAGAGGATTAAGAAGTACAAACTACCAGTTATAAAATAAATAAGTCACGGAGATGCAATGTACAGCACAGGGAATATAGTCACTAATATTGCATTAATTTTGTATTGTGCATATTGAATCATATGTTGTACAACTGAAACTAATATAATACTGTAAGTCAACCATCTTCAATAAAACATAAATTAATGAATAAATTAAATAAATAAATTAAAGGTACCAGGATAGTTAGACAATAGATGGATTTATTTTGAGATATTTGTTGAGCTCCCAGAAGTTTCTTCACCAATAGTTTTAATAGCGTTAGTGTGCTATTAAAATATAAAACAATATTCCTGGTATCATGCTCACTACATAGACCTTCTCCTCAAACTCTTGCCAGAACTTTTTGAAAATTCTATGTTTCAGGATTACAGCTATATTTCCTTTTGTTGAATTGTGCATGGCTTACCCTTCTCTTTTCAGTTTTCAAGAATTGACCACGTTTTCTTATGTTTCCTATTGGATTGACCTTATGCTACTTATAAACAGATTTTAGAAAGATCTATGTATAGCTGATTCACTTTGTTATACAGCAGAAACTAACACAACAGTGTAAAGCAATTCTACTCCTATAAAGACGTTAAAAGAAAAAAGAATGATCTATGCACACAGAACATAGCTGTATAACTGGTTGTGTTCTCTAATGACCAATGTCAGAGCAATACATAATGACAGCCTTAAAAATGTGCAGCTCTCATGGAAAATATTATTTTAGGAATTAAAATGTTGGGAGTAAGTAATTTTATATCTTAAACATCCTATTCCACTGAAATATTATTTACCCTATAAAGAACTCATTTTTTTTACATGAAGTGTGCCACCTGAAATTCATTCACGTGTTAAAGTGTTCATTCAACCAACCAACATTTATTGCGTTTGTTACTGAGCAAGTTGCTAAGGGCTTCAAAATTGAGTAAGAGTGACATCAGCAAAAATGGCAGAGAAAGGACCTCCAAAATACATCCTTCTATGAAAGTAATTTTAAAAGGGCAAAACCTGTCAGAATCAACAGACCTCTGGAAAGTTGTCAAAAGCTTACATTAACCCAGGTAATACCCATTCAAGAAAACAGCTGATTCCAAGTAAGAATACTAAAATTGTGGCATTTTAACTTACCCTAGTCCCATCTTCCACTCCTCCGCCTAGCTGTAGGCAAAAAATAAAAGTCCAAATTCCTGGTACTAAAAGAACCAGGACCTCATTCACCAATGGACCTCATTCACAAAGAATTTTAATTAATTATTTATTCAGATCTGGCTGGTAGCTCCCTGGAAGAACAGCTCAAAAGACTTATCTTTTTTTTATGCCTAATTCAGAACTATTCCAGTGCTAAAGTCGCTTCCAGAGGGCAGGGGAAGGCCATTTTAAAAACATATTTACAGGTTTATTTTAATTTCTTAGATGCTGCTGCCAGAGGAAATAGATAACAGTTGATAAGTAATGCTTAGGAGGAAAGGCTGGGGAATGATATGTCTTTAAGGGCTTTGAAAAACTCCAACATATTCCTGGGAACCTGGAAGGTCACATGCATGTTAAGAGCTGTTTGCAAGCTCAGGAAAGACCTGATGAGGTTCTAAGGTCTCATCTTCTGCTGACCTTGAAACAGCCAACAAATGAGATAACCTAGATGAAATGGACAAACTCCTATAAACACAAAAACTACTAAAACTGACTCAAAAAGATACAGAAAATATAAATAGACCCAAAACAAGTAAATAAATGGAGTTAGTAGTCTAAAAAAATTCCACTAGAAAAAGTCCAGGACCAGATAGCTTCACTGGGAATTCTACCAAACACTTAAGAAGAATTAACACCAATCCTTTTTCAAACTTTTTGAAAACAATAAAATGGAAAACATCCTGACTCATTCTATGAGGCCAATATTACCCTGACACCAAAGTCAAAGACATCACAAGAAAACTATAAACCAATATCCCTTATGAATGTAGGTGCAAAATCTTCAATAAAATACTGGGAAACTGAATCCAGAAGCATAGCTAAAGGATAATACACTACGACCAAGTAAAATTTATCCTAGGAATGCAAGGGTGGTTCATTGTATAAAAATTAATCAGCATAATACATAATATTAGTAGAACAAAGGCAAAAAATCCACATGATTATCTCAATGGATACAGAAAAAGCTTTTGATAAAAATCAAATACCCTTTCACAATAAAATCATTCAACAATTTGAGTGAATAGAAGGGCACTTGCTCAATATAATAAGTGGATTTATTAAAAACCCAAACCTAACATCACACTCAACAGTGAAATACTAAAATCTTTTCCCCAAGAATCAGGAACAAAACAAGGATGTCCACTTTCACCATTTCTATTAAAACACTGTACTGAATTTTCTAGCTAGGGAGATTAGACAAGAAATAGAAATAGAAGGCATCCAGATAGGAAGAAAAGAAGTGAAAGTATCTATATTCACAGATCACATGATCTCATATATAGAACACTCTAAAATATCCAAACACACACCCACACACAAAACAGAGTTAATAATGAGCTTGGCAAAATTACAGGATACACAATTAAAAGAAAAAGTTTCATTTCTTACATTAACAATGAACAATCCCAAAAGTGAAATTTTAAAAACGATTCTATTTACAATAGCATCGATAAGAATGAAATAGGAATAAATTCAACCAAAAAAATGCAAGACATGTCCACCAAAAACTATAAAACACTGTTAAAAGATAGTAAGCAAGATCTACATAAATGGAAAGACATCTCATGTTCTTGGATTAGAAGAGTTAATCATGTTAAAATGGCAATACTCCCCATATTGATCTATACTTTCAACAAAATCAATACCAAAATTTCAACTTTTTGTTGTTGTTATTGTTGCAGAAATGTAGAAGCTAATCATGAAATCCATATGGAACTTCAAAGGATACAGAAAAGCTAAAAAATAATCTTGAAAAAGAAGAATAAAATTGGGCTCACACTTCCTAATTTCAAAACTTACTGAAAATCTATAGTAATCAAAATAGTGTGGCACTTGCATAAGGATAGATATATAGACAAATGGAATAGAACTGAAAGTCCTGAAATAAGCCCATACATCTGTGGTCGGTTGATTTTTGACAAAGGTGCCAAGACCATTCAATGGGGAAAGAACAGTCTTTTCAACAAATAGTTCTAGATATTATTATAAGCAATCTCCCTAAAAGGGAGTAATAAATATTTCTATTACATTTTTACCTAGCTCTTTTGTATTTATCCTGCCTGACCATTTTTCACTTCTTCACTAAATCCATTAATCCATCCTGGTTCTTATTTAACAATATAGGTTTTAATATCTCATTTGTGGAGACGGAAGGCCTTTGGGGATTCCTCATGGTTAAATTACAATTTCTCCACACACTGAGGCATGCTTCTTCATGCTCAGTATTTTCCAAACTACAACTTGCCAGGTTGATTACTACACTCATCTCTCTTCATCTTTATTCTGAGACTTTAACTTTGGGCATGTCATCTTTATGAAAAACTATCAGTTATGTCCAAGTGTTATTTACTTCTGTGTTAAATATTTATCATTCATCTTTCTCTTTACACATGTCTGTCAGGCAGCACTAACTTCCAGTCATTTGCATTGCAGATTATTCACATTCTTTTCTATTGTCCCAATGGTCAACTAAATACTGGATTTTTCCATTCCATTCCCTGCACCCATGCTGTATGATGCCTTCTTCCTTAAAAAGTAGAGAGGAGAAAATCAATGATAATTTTATATCATCATATTACATTTTCCTTTATAAATTGGTATGTTCTCACTGACAATGAGTAGAAAAATGTATTTAGAACAGGATATTGACCATTTCAAAATGGTAGAGTGTGGATATTTTTATATAATTTTCACAGGAGGACAAGTATATATATTCATTTGGTGAACAATTTGGAACTATCTCTCAAAATTTAACATGATATTCATTTTGATCTAGTAATTCCATTTCTCGAAATTTATTTTACAAAAGTACACACAAACATTTACGTTGAAAGTTTTCAACTTTGATTTTTTATAATGTAAAAAATTAAAATGACCTAAGTATCCATCAAAAAGCAAACGATTAAATAAATTGTGGTATACCCACATTTTAAAATAAAACACTATGAATCCAATTAAGGAGTGTTATATATAATGAAGTGAAAATTTCAAAATTATATATTTTTAAATGAAATGGTTATAAAATAATGTGTATAATAAAGCCCTATTTATGAAAAGCACTTCATTTCATGAAATGAAAGGTATTTAGATAATAGGATTTATATTAAATTGTTGACAATAACCCCTTTGGAGAAGACAGTGTAATTGTGATGAAGGAGTGGTGAATAAGATTTTAGTATATCTTTATACTTTTAAATTATTTGAAAAGTTTTAAAATATTCATAATTAGGCTTGCTGAAATTAGATTAATAATAAAACATGTTGAAAGAATAAATATGCTTATGTGACATTAAATTCTGCTAGAGAAATATATATAGGCAAGTAAGTATAGGCATTCAGTGTTTTCAGCTAAAAATTCAGTTGGTAATCATCACCCTATCTAACTAAATTCAGAATAAATGGCTGATTCAGGTACTTTTCAAAACCAAGTCAATTCCTGTGACATCATGTAGTCATGCTGACAGACTCACTACAACTTTTCAAATAAGTGTTTTGTTATAGTGCCAAGAAAACTTTTTTTTTTCACATTCCCAATTAATGGTCCATATAATTCAGATCCAGCAGAGACTGGATTTCTAAATGCACAATGAGTCCAACTGTCTCCATTTTCACAGATTACAAAAATGAAATTTCTAAAGCCAGGGAAGAAAATAAGATCCAGTGGAGGAGCATCAGAGAAAGAATCAGATTCCCAGACATCTCCCTGTATGTACAAAGCTTTTATCTCTGTCAGCACTAGCTATCAGGAGCATGGTCTGACACTCCGTTCTCACCTGAACTTTTGGTGAGACAGGTAGGAAGGGATAGAAAGTATAGGAAAATGAAGAAAGAAAGTGTAACTCAGGAATAGCAGCAATCACGAACCAGAATTAAAGAAGGACACAAGGAATCTATCCTAGTTATAAACATGTGTGACGTGCAAGGGAGAAATAAACGTTCAGAAAGTGTGTTAATTTCGAGCAAAGCAAGGGTACAACAAAAGAAATTTTCCCAAAAAGATAGAAGGGAGGTCTGTAATCCAGTTTCCCAAACTTAAGTTTTTGGCAGAAACCAGCTGCGAAAGCAGACCTCAGACTGGCTTTGATAGCGAGCACTATCCTCCTGAGATTCAAAGGCCCAGGTGGAGACTGGGGTGGGGACAGACATCGATACCCCACTATGGCCAATTTCACCCCAAGTAGCTGTGATAGGGCTCTGATTGCAGCAAAGAGTGGCAATCAACCTCTGACATGGGTCAGTAAAGCATGTAGGAAAATATCTAGATGCTACCAAAATAATATATATGTATCTTTGGATGTACCATGTAAGATTGGTAGTAAATCTAAAATTTAAACTAGTCCTTCATGCTCTCAGTATAGTACATATATTACCTTCTCTATTTAAATATATAATATAAATATTTAAAATATAAAAAACCCTTAATTCAGCACTTGGTTTATGCTGCAGCGAATCAATCTAACTGCTCTAGCATCTGATCAAGCCAATGAATGTTTATTTTGTTGCACTGAATAGGCCTTTTACTGTGAAGATCCAGTAACCAGCTCCTGGGTTTCTCCCACTCTAACTCCCAACCTGAGTAATTTACTCAATATGAGAAACATTTCTTTTAATTTAACTAAAGACTAGGATTATTCTTCCCTTGATTCAAGGCCATTTCTCAATTTTGTAATCCTGCTGAAATACTACTTTCTTTTCCCTTTCTTCCTCCTGGTTTTCCTGATATTTTATGTCTTTAGATTTCCTACTCTAGTGTTCCAGCCAATATTCATTTGAGACATCCTAACTTAAGAGTTTCAAATGGTGATTGCTTGAATTTCCTTTGTCAATATTACCTCCGAATTTTGTATAAAAAAACTATGATAGACAAGGAATAGATATGGGGCTGAAAAGGAGCCAGGTGTGTATAGTTAAAACAACAGCAACATCATGATGTACTTTCCTAAGTTTAAAAGAAAAGAGTAGAGTAACAAGCAGTTCAGTAAAATAGTTAACTTTATCTTTATAATAGGCTAAGTGCCTATTATATAAATACTAATGTAAATTACTAAATAAAAACATTCTCAGATAAAAATGTGTTAATTAATTTGAAGTTTTGCCTAACTCGTGATATGTGTGGGAAACAATCCAATTTGAAAGTTGCGGATAGAAATGAATTATACAAATTTTAAATAAAACTTCAAATATCTATATTTCAGGAGTGTCATTTAGTTATGGTAACTTTATAAAGAGCCATTTTAATTTTGAATAAGTTTAAGTATTTTGTGTCATATATCAATATTAAAATATTGATTCCTATCCAAATATACAAAATTATATATATTATACATATGTATATACTATTGTATGTACTATATATATAAATATATATATTTCCAAGTTAACTTCAAAATATGAAAGATGAAATAAAATTGTAGAATTATGAAAATGTGTGGAAGTCTTTGGTTAGAGGTTTCAATTTCTCTAAAAACTGTATAGATATATAGATACCAAATATTCTCCAAAGCACTATTTTGACTGATGGGCAAAAATAAAAAAATTTCAGTGTTAAGGGAATTACCTACATCAAAATTATATTATTCACATCTAATAAGAAAATATTTATCAAGGCTGGAAATTTCATATTAGTGATTAACTAGTAACACTGCTATGTTCAGGTAGAATAGTGCTCTTTATGCTGTTTATTATAGATCAATTCTCATCCACAGTCGCCTTATCTAAAGCTTGAATTATGACATGCTAAAGAGAAAAAGGACAATGCAATGATATTTTTAAAATATGTCCAAAAAGTTTTTTGACACTCCATGCTTCCAGAAGTGGGACTTAACTCCCCTAACTCTGCATATGGGCTGGACTTAGTGACTTGATTCTAATAGAATGTGGCAGAAGTTATGGGTTGTATTGCTGCCAAGGTTAGATTATAAAAAGACTGCAGCTTCCATCTTTAGGGTGCACTCTCTTTTAGATCATTTTTTCTGGGGGAAGCCAATCACAACCTTGTGACATTTAGTCAGGGATGGGGGGGGAAATGGAGACTTCCACCCAACAGCCAGGATGACCTGAAGCTTGTCAACAACCACACGACTGGGCTTGGAAGCCGTTTCTCCAGTCCTAATTGAGCCTTGAGATTAACAGCAGTCTCACCTATGGCTTGACTGCAACCTCCTAAGGAACCCTGAGCTAGAACCACCCAGCTGAGCTGCTCCCAGATTCTTGATCCACAGAAACTGTGAAATAGGTGTTTATTTTTTAAGCCATCAAATTTCGGGGGATGAAGAACTGTACTTTTTAGTTCATCAGGGATGAAAGCATAGCATTGTTATTTTTCAAAGTTGATGGATCATGTTTGGTGGGTTAGTACAGAGAAAAATACTTTTTTTATTAGTAATTTGAATTAGTTACCTGTTTAATTACCCAAGGCTTTATCAAACAAACAAAAAAGCAGGCAAAGGGCATTAAATATGTATGCAGTGGTATGCTATTTTGTTTACATGGGGCTTAGTACAAAATATTTAAGAGGCTGTAAATTAGTGATTTAAAACAAGGAACACAAATAAGCCCTGTTACCAAATACTTATTTTGAACTACACCCATGATGACCAATCGCAGAACAAATTGAAGGCCAAAGATAACAGACTGGATTAGATAACAGAAGGTGATTATTTATGTGAAAGATGTAGACAAGCACTTGGGATGTATTATGTGCCCAGAAAGAAAACAAGGTAGTTAACTATCCACACTATCCTGTACATTATTTTTTCCAAGTTTAAAACTTAGAGCTCAAAAACTTCCATCTCAGAGGTACAAATCTTCCTCTTTCTTTTAAAAAGAGCAAAATGTTTAATCATAAGAATGCAATATATATTATTTAACATTATTATCTTATATTGAATATTTTGATTTTTTTCTGGAATTTTGCTGATAGAAACAATACCGCAAAAGTCCTTCCTAAATATTTATCTTTTGGGAATATATTCATTGGGCAAATACCCAGCTGTGCTTTGCTGTGAACAAATGTATATGGTTTATAAAATATGAATATTGTCAAAATGCCATGTAGAAGGACTGTACCAATTCATATTCCAATTACAGTGAGAGTGACAATTTCTCTATAGTTTTGCTATCACTTACCAAAACTCTTAGCATACTTGCCAATCTGATAGATAGAACCTATTTTAATTTCTATTTAATTATTAGTGGAATTAGTATTTTCTTTTATATGTATAAGCCACTGGAATCTCTTTTTCTATAAAGTGCCTGACCATTTCATCATTCACTTACGCTATTGGATTATTTGTTTTTGTTGTATCAAGTTATATGAGATTTTTGCTTCATAAACTATTAACTGAGTTTCTTGCCAATCTTTAGCATTACAAAGGGTTTTTGTTATTATTTTTATTGTTTGATATACAGAGGTTTTTTTGGTTTGTTTGTTTGCATTTTAGTTGGTCAATTTTTTCCAAAATGTTTTCTGAATTTTGGTATCTTGCTAAGAAGAAATTTCCAAGCTCTGAGATTATAAATAAATAGAGAGAAGGGCTAGAGTTATATAGGACTAGGAATCCAGACCTGATTATATCTCATGGAAAGAAGTGTAGTAACTACTGACGCTATCTCTATCCAAGTAAATTTTATTGTCCCCAAGCACAAGAAGCCTAGAATTTTTTCTAGAACCTGCAGACTGTGCATTCAGCAACCAATGAGCACCATCCATCTCCAGGGCCTTTGAGTGGGTCTGTAGTTCTATAGGCACTGGGGGAGGATCTCTCTTTGGCAGTTGCCCAGTGATTATCCAATAGGACTGATGATTACACTGGCCCAATATTTTGCTCAAATTATTCTTTCTAGACAACAATCTTTTTCAATATCCCAGGAAATTCAAATTTTCCCAGAGTCAGTGATAGGACATAGACATCTAGACAGACAATGACAGTATTATAAAGAAAGCCTGAATTTTGTGGGAGTGAAGGAATCCAGCATATGAGGTCCAGCTCATTAAGTCTGTGTGTAGTGGAATACACAGTCTTTTCATAACCTCTTACAAAATATCAAGTATGTTAAAAATAATTTCTTCCTATATTTTCTTTATTCTTCATATTTCTCTTGTCAACTGCCTTTTATCATTTTATTTATAATTTACCCCAGTCATGTTTTTTTCCATAATGCTCTCAAGTTCTGACAGGTGTGTCCATAGTCTCACTCTAGCCCTTCCTTCATTCCTTTCTTCCTCCTTTTCTTCCTTCCTCCATTTCCTTTGCTCTGATTTTTTTTCTTCCAAGACAATATTAAAAGGTCCATATAGAGAAGAGCATGATAGGACACAGTGAAGTATCAAGATTAATATACATGATAAAACCTCATATTTCAGTCTAGGGCTCAGTATATTACTCCTTTTGTACCCAATATTTAATCTGAGGCAAAATAGCACGATAGAAGAATAAAGGATTTGTTTAGACAAAATTAATCTCTGGGAGTCTATGCTGTCTTATCAGTGAATTTTGTATTAAAACAATGTCAGGACTTTGGGTGAGAATTAAGTAAGATCATATTATAATAAAGTGATAGCAGTTTTGAGAACTCAGGCCTTTTGATTCATAGTTCTAAAACACAACTGAGTAGTCTAAAAATAAACCTAAGTAATCCCCAATATTATTCTGTTTTACTAAATTTCATGGCTCAAATTACAGAAAATATAAAAATTTTCTATTTAACTAAAGCATTAAGTAGTGTATTACTTTTTTTAAGTAGCTAAACAAATCTTATTTATTTAGTTGTTTTTAATTTATTTTATTTTTTTATCGAAGTATAGTTGATTTACAATGTTGTGTTAGTTTCAGGTAGTAGTGCATTACTTTTAACAGAAGTTATTTTCCTAGATGTAAACAGCAAAATATAAAGACTCCTTAAATAATGATTTGCACTGATTTTTTAAACGTGTGTATGTAACAGAAATACTACAAAATAATATTTAGTTCAAAAGTAAACATTTATTTCAATTTTGTGTTATATTCATACTGACATTGTAATTCAATTATTTTTCTAGATAACCATATGCTATTTTAAGATAACTGGATATACATGAAAATTTTTAAAAATCCAAGTCCCCTCAGTTCCAGAAAAACAACAACAAAAATTAGTGTGGAATAAAGGTAATTCCGTTTAAAAAATAGAGAAAATTGCCTTAGCAATTTTAAATTGTGAGAAACTAAACTTAATCTTCATTTTCAACAATTTCATTATCCAGTCAATTCATGAAAAGGACCACATGTAAACATTACCAAATGAATCCTCTGAAGTCTGACTGGACACACTGGTAACTGAATCACTTATCCATGTTCTAAATTATGAAGCCTGGTCCTTAATATAGAAACCCTTCCTGAGTGCTTCTTCAATAAAGAAAAGAGCCAAAGTTCATGTTTAATACACATGTAGACTAGCCGCCTTCTCTTATTTTGAGAAGGGGATGAGAAGGCAATGACATTTGCACAAGAGCAGCTTTGTCTAATATTATTTAATCTAAGCAATTACCCTATGGGACATATTATTAGCCTCATTTTTCAAGTGAGGAAAGTAAAGTTAAATAATTAACTCAGGACAGTTTCTGCAGCTGCCTTCCAAAAACCTTTACAACATGATCCAATTACTAACTGGTTAGTTGCATTTATATATGTTTCTTTTGATGGCCATCTTCATGAGAGGCTGAAATTATGAGTGGATATAAAAGTAGAATTTGATGACAAAGAGAAAGCTGTACAGATGTGGAAAGGATAGAAAACCTTTTTAACACTACAACATTTGAGCTGTGATACTTAAGTAATTTGGAGAATAGTAAACGGCAACATCTAAATGTCAGTTTTGTATTCCACTTGTTTTTTCAAAAATGTTCCATTTGATCCAGTATTTTCACTTCTGGAAATTTGTTCTTATGAAAGTGCTTAAAATACAAAAATAAAAGGTCAAGTTACCCATTAGAGCTAAATTTGGAAATTCTTAAATGTACATTAGTACAAGAATTTTTAAGTAAGAAATTGTACTGTGACATTATGTGACTATTTTAAAAGAATTAAAATAGAGTTAACATAGAAATGTTATTTTGTCATGTTAAGGTAAGAAGTAGGATATAAATTTATATATGAGGAATATCACAACTAAGCATGTAAAATAGTTTTAAAAGATTAAATGAAATATTTATAGTGGCTTTTTTCTGTTTTAAATCATTTTGTAATTCTTAATTTTTTCTGTAAAGGGAGTATGTTACTTTTAAAATTGGAATTTTTGTGTAATCAAAAGAAGTATCCTTTTTCTTTGTTTTGTTTTTTTTGCAGTAAGCGGGCCTCTCACTGTTGTGGCCTCTCCCGTTGCGGAGCACAGGCTCCAGACATGCAGGCTCAGCGGCCATGGCTTACGGGCCTAGCCACTCCTCGGCATGTGGGATCTTCCCGGACCAGGGCACGAACCCGTGTCCCCTGCATCGGCAGGCGGACTCTCAACCACTGCACCACCAGGGAAGCCCAAGAAGTATCCTTTTTCTTTATTTTGTAGATTTTACAAGATGTTTAGAAATTTAAAAAAAATAAAATTGTCATTGTCATTGTCTTTACTGTCATTATTGTCATTCACAAATATAAACTCTTTATTGTCTTGTCATTCACAAATATAAACTCTCTCTGAATTATTTCTTTCAGATCCTATGAAAAATTATTTTCCCAATAATTTTAAAATAAATAAAAAGTAATACATCACTTTGATTAATGAGTACAGTAGACTCATTAATCAAAGATGCTGTTTTCAAAAAAGAGTCCAAGGGTATGCTCTTTACTTTAAGACATGGACAGATAATAAAAACATGGACAGATAGTAAAAGTCCCATGCCACCAAAAGGATGCTTAATATAGAAAAACTGTGATGATTGTGACTGGCTTTGTGAATTACCACATCAGTATATTCTGTGATCTGTAATATAAATACACACACACACACACACACACACACACACACACACACACACTTTGTATTTCATTTGCTTCTTGTTTGCCCGTGAAACTGTCTTTTCTTTTTCAAAGGAACTCTAGGCAGTTCTTATTTTTCTTTTTAATTTTTAGCCTATTATTGCTCTGTGTGAAATAAGATGATGTGTGATCTTAAAATGCCAGTTTAATCAGAAATCCATAATTTTTCAAATTTAGAACTTTAATTCAAACATTTAGGTCCTTGGAAATGGCTGCAGATATTTATGATGTCTACAAGATAGCTGTGGATATAGATAGATTGAGAAATAGGAGAAATTTCTCTGAAAATATTTCCAGTGCTATTTTAGATTCAAAGTCAACACATATTATATTCAAAAGAATAAAACTAACTTTCAACATGGGAAATAGTGTCAAAGGGAATTCAACCCCCCTTTCATAAGGTGCAGAAGATGTTAATCAACTTTACTGAACTCTACTTTACATATAATAAAATGTACCCATTTTAAATGCACAGCTTGAAGAGTTTCATCAAATGTATATTTCTGGTACTCTTTACCACAATCAAGATATACATATAACATTTCCATCACTCTATAGGTTTCCTTGTGCTCTTTCCCTGTCAATCCCCTACATTCTCAGTCCTAGGCATGCACTGACCTGCTTTCTGTTCCTATAAACTAGAGTTGCTTTTTCTAGAATTTCACGTTATTGAAGCATATTATATGTACTCTTTTATATCTGGCTTCTCTCACTTAGCATAATGATTTTGAGATTCATCACTGTTGTGTGTAGTTCAAACATTTTCATTGCTGGTTGGTATTCTTTTGTATGGATATACCAGCTTTTGTTTATCCATTTACCTGCTGATGGACTTTTGAGTTCTTTCCAGTTTTTGGCCGTTACAAGTAAAGCTGCTCTGACTATTTGTGTAAAGTCTTTCTATGAACATATGTATTTAATACTCTTGCATTATAAGAGTGAATGTTTAACTCTAGGAGAAACTTGCAAATAAATTTGCAAAGTGGTTGTACCATTTTACATCACCAGCAGCAACGTGCGAGAGTCATACATACTGGTCAACACATTTTAGCCATTCTAGTGAATATGCGCTGGTATCCCATTGCAGCTTCATTTGCATTCCATGATGTCAAACACTTTTCCATGTGCTTACTTGTACATCTTTTTTATGAAGTGTCTGTTAGAATCTCGTGACCATTTTAAAATTGTTTTTTCCTTTTATTATTGAGCTGTAAGAGTTCTTTATATATTCTAGATATAAGTTCTTTCTCAGATGTATGTGTTGTGAATATTTTCTCCTAGTCAGTGACTTGCCTTTTCATTTTCTTCGTGGTATGTTGTTTCAGTTGCCTTTGGCACTTGAAAATGATTTTTATCATGTTGTGTGGTGATATTTCATGTGGTTTTAACATATTTTAAAATATTTATCATTAATATCTTTTTCTGAAAAGTGAAGAAAATCAAGTGTTGTGAAACATTCATTTACACATCATTTAATTCTTAAGATCTCACGGGGGTTATCCTGAAGTTAAAAACATAATATTGTGGTACTGAAGTGAAAGATTCAGGTATCAAATTATTGAACATATCTCTAACCTATATAGTACCTATTATTTCAAGCAATGGAATATATCTCCCTGGAGACTAGCTGCCTTAAGGCACAGTCACCATACTGTATTTCAAAGTTATCTGAAATAATGCATTCTCGTGCATGTTTACATTATGTGTTAGCCCCATTTTTTTCTTTTTAATTTTTATAAATCAAATATATAAAATTTACATGGTTCTAAAGTAAAAATTCTATTAAGAATATTCTTATTTTTAAGACTCTTAAGACTCTCTTAAGAGTCTTATTTTCATCTCCAATATCATATTTCAATATTCATATATGAATAATCTTATTTTTCCTTTTTATAACAGAAAGATACCATTCTACTTTTTTCTGTTCTTGTGTATCTTATGTTTTATTCAAATAAATGCCCTTTCAATGAGTAAAGATTAGAACAATTACTTTGGAAAAAATAATACAGCATTTGGGCAACTTCTGGAATTCAATATTCATAAATTTTGCTGAATAAGACAGTTTTGATAATTATTACAGATTCACTTTAACCTAAAATAATTGATTCTAAGGAGATAGTAAATTCTTACTTCACAAGAGGACACATGCAATGTAATCATAAAGGTAAATAATAATGACAGGTAACATTTTTGAGTGTTTACATACCACCCAGCATTCTAAATAGTTTATGTGCATTATCACTTTGAATGCTTACAATCACGCTATGATGTAAATGCTATGATTAAACCCATTTTCAGCTAAGTAATGAGAGGTTTAGTTACTTGCTCAGGGTCACAGAGTTGACCAGAATCTGAAGTCTCAACCTGTAATTACAGTGCTTAATGATCAATGCTAAGATACAGAAAAAATAAACATATTTTAAGATATATGTGGTAGCAGATTAAATATATATGGAATAGATTGGTAGCAACAACCAAAAGTAAGATTCAGAATTAAAATAACATCTTATAATTTTAACTAGTTTAAACCATTTTAAACCACACTGACAGATATTTATTGTCAATATAAATAGCAATTAAATTGCATATAAGTATTATACATGTATATTTTATGAAAGATCTACACTCTTTTTACTATAGTTGAGTGTACATGTTCAACTAACCTTTTATACACACTCTCTAGCAAGTGTCAAATAAAACCAGATGTAAGAAAATTACATGATCAAAGTTTAAAGAAATAGAATTCTTAAATAATATACACAATAAAAGATAAAACCCAGCTGTATGCTGCTGCAAAAGAAATGAGCACACGAGAATAGATTTTCTCCACTCTATTTTATTATTGTTATTAACCCTGTAAAATGAGATTCAGTACTCCACCTTAATATTTATTTTCTTGCTAGAATTGTACCAGATGGAAGAATTTTATATAACTGAAAACACTGATTGGTATGTCCTTCTGTTAAGAGTATTATCACCAATATAATTCTACTTTCTTTTGTATCTTAACAAATATTATTTTTTCTTTTTATGTCATGCCATATAACCCTTTTTCTATTGTTATTATGTCATACTATGAAACACTTTCAAAATACTCCTTTCATATATTTTGCACGTCTTTACAAAACCAGGCCACCTATGAGTCATATGTCAATGCTGAATATCAAAAAGGATAACCCAAAATGCAGTCACATAACCTAACCAACCTCCCAAGCAAGAAATCAAGGATATAGTAAAATGGGAAAGGCCTGCTAGTAGAATCTTAAATAAATATTTATGGGAAATAGTTTGGAGCAAGATGTTTACAGAGGCTCAAAAGGAATGCTATAGCAGACATTAACCTTAACATCACTTAATTGTCCAAAGGAATATGGGGAACTGAGCAGTCAGTGCATCAACTGAAGGGTGCAGAAAGTAGAAGTAGGGATGTACTTCATGAAGCAAAAATGCATAATCACGTATCAGAGGTTCTTTAAACTTCAGATGCAAAGGAACCTTTTCAAGTTCAACAGTGATGGAAAAATTGTTTGGCATGTGTCATCTTTTTTTTTTTTTTTTTTTTTTTTTGAGGTACGCGGGCCTCTCACTGTTGTGGCCTCTCCCGTTGCGGAGCACAGGCTCTGGACGCGCAGGCTCAGCGGCCATGGCTCACGGGCCCAGCCGCTCCGCGGCATGTGGGATCTTCCCAGACCGGGGCACAAACCCGTGTGCCCTGCATCGGCAGGCGGACTCTCAACCACTGCGCCACCAGGGAAGCCCGTGTCATCTTTTATATAATCCCTATGTACAAAAGATTCACATATGTGTTTGTAATTATGGGAAGCTGCAGATAGATTTATTAAAACTTTTAACCTAAATTTGTTTCATCAATACTTTCCAACAGACAAGACTATACTACCCTTAACATTAGCAAACATAAATGTAGAATACAATACCAGTGATGACTGGTGTTCAGGTATTTAGACTTCATGATATAAATTAACTGACTACATTTTTGTTTTGTTTGTTTGTAGCTTGTCTTCTTTATCCTCACCTACTCCTTTGCTTAACATAAGTTATTATAGTTTGTATTATTTTCTTATTAAAAGCTATAGAGACTCACTAAAACAATGACGAGATGCAATAAATAAAGAATATATTAAACCCATCAATGTTACCACCTAAAGATAATTATTTTTAGTTAACAAACTGTTATATAGGCACATATATATGTTCATATATATGTGCGTGTGTATGTATATGAGTTGCTACTATAAGAAGGTATGTATATATGTGTGTATGTATGTATGCATAGTCTTATTTCTAACAAGGAGATCATTCTGAATACATTTTTGATCATTTAAAAATGAATAGCATAACATGCTCATATTTTCATGATAATACAAATCAAAAGTTTTATTCTTTAATAGCTTATAAACAATAGTGTACAAACTATTCCTATTATTAAACATGTTCTCAGAATAATTAAGTGAAATTAGAATTGTTAGATCAAGGGGTTTTTATGGCTTTCTGCACACTTTTTGGTTTTTTTTGCTTCTTGAAAGAATTTGCCCTCCATCTTATCCCCTCACGGAAGGTGTAGCAGGATAATCTTTCCTCTGCATCCGTAATAACTCTTAACAATTTTGCCAATATAATACAAATAAAATATTTTACTTTAACTCATATTTTTATTATATCTTTTCAAGAATTTATTGACCTTGCTGTTCTTTTTTTGGTGTGTTTATTAGTGTCTTTCACTCAAAATTTTTTTTTTTTTTAAGCTGGTCAGGAGTTATTCGAGTTTTATTATCAGTCTAGGCAAGACTAAAAATTCAAAGCAAATTCAATTTTGCTTAAGGGAACATTGTAAAGTAACAATTCTTCATATTACATGCCTCACGTGATCCATTTCAAACCACAGAGAATTACACCTTTATGTGTCACTGTTCCAAGAGACAAACAAATGTGAACAGCTAAAACATTTTAAAAATGCACCAAGCTTATGAAGTCTCAAACAAAACTTGAATTTTCTGTACATACACCTGTCAAATGAAGTTATTTCCTGTGCACCACTCCTCTTGCAAAGTGGTCTTCTGTTCCCTTTCATTTGACCTAGATCAGCTAGGAGACCTACAGAACGATCGGGATGGCTTGTGATTTCTATCCTGGGACAGTGATCTCTCTTTTCTCGTATATCTAGAAAGGGACCTGCTCCAGCTGCGGGAGAAGCTTCTCCGTCTTGGAGATCTGTGGCGAGGTGGAGGACTCCTCCTCCGGTAATCATCTCGAGGTCAACGACCCCCAAGAAGGAGGCGGCCACGATTTCAACTTCTCTTTTCCCCATTCGACAGGTCCACTCTTACTCGGCAGCCACATAGTGTTCTCCCGTCTAGTTCTCGGACAGCATTGGCTGCATCTTGGGGATCTTCAAATTCAACAAAAGCTAAGTCAGGAGGGTTTCTAGCAACCCACACACTTCGCAGTGGTCCATAATAGCCTACAGCTCATTCCAATTCAGTCTTGTTACCATTGTTTCCAAGATTACCTACATAAACTTTACACTCCAATGGACAGGAATCACGATGCATTTCGAGATCTCGGGTTAGAAACGCAGAGGCTCAAATCCCCTCCCGCGTGGCACCCGCAGATGCTCTTGCACACCCATCGTCCACAAAATGGCCTGGCAGGCGGATTCTTTGCCACTGCGCCACCAGGGAAGCCCAGTGGTGATGTTTAGGAAGGGACTCCTCTCCTTTTAGAAGCACTTCTGTAGATATTTCAGTAATATATCTGGGATCTGTTTATCTTTTCATCCTCATCTTTCTCATCAGAAAGTTGTGGTTTTACTCTTTCAGGTTCTTTTCCTTCTGGTGTCCGTTTGCTAGCTAGATCTTTGGGTTCACTTCTGTGCCTCTTTTCAACTTAGTCTTCTCCTTCATTCGTTTCAGCCTGAGCTCCTTCGGGCCTCGCATCTCTGTCTGGCTCCTCCTTAGATTTCTGTTTAGGTGTTAGTCCTTCGGTTTGACTTCTGAGTCTCTTTTTTTCCTGGAGGTTACCAGGCTTTACTTTATCATCTCTTTCTTCTTCCACGTGTGTCCCTGGTCTTACTCTTCCCGGTTCTTCTGCAGGGAGCAGTCCAGCAACTCGCTCTCTGGATGTAACTCTACGTCTCTCTTCCTCCTGGTCTTTTTCGTCTTCATCGACAGAATAATCTGATTTTGCTTTTTCAGGGTCTTCCTCAGGTTTCTGTTTGGCAGGGCCCCTTGTGAAATGAGATGTGATGGTGGTCTGCCTGGTAGTTTGCCTTGTAATCCTGGGGCTACATGAGACTTCAGCTGATTTTGTTTCTCCATCGGACTTGCTTCTCCTGGGCATGCAAAGTTTGGAAACAGGTCTGGGGGACTAGTTTTTCTCTGCTATTTCCACTCTGCAATCCTCACCACTTGTCTGGCTCCCGTTTTCTAGACATCCATTCACTTCCCGAATGAAACCAGGAGCTCCGTTCTCAAGGACAAATCTTTATTTAAACGGGATTTGACTTTAGCCCGGTAGCCCTCCTCTGATAATTCTTCTTTATGTAATTTGGTTTCCAAGTCACATAACTGATTCTTTATTTCTGTCTGCAGAAATTCAGGCAAGAGATTCCATTTCTCCTTCACGCATTCCTTTTCTGTTAAACTATCTCTTTCCAAATCTCTGAGCCGGATGGTCGCGATGATTTCGTGAGCGGCATCGTGGGGTTTGTCATAGACCGGCAGCGGCCACGGGTAGACGGCGGGCTCGGCCCCCATGGGCGACTTGAGCCTCAGCTCCAGCTTCTCCGCCATGTCTGCGCGCGTGGCCGCCGCACCAGGCCAGTCGGGCGGTGGGCCGAGGGGCGGGGCCTTTCACTCAATTTTAACCTGGAATATTTGTCATTTTTTTTGGTTTTGCTTTGTGAGCGTTTTCAGAGACAGAAATTTATTGTTTACAATAAATTAAGCAAATGATTTTTCTAGTTAATTGTTTTGATTTTATACTGTTTGTAATTTTTTTGTACACAGACAACTAATGTTAATTTTTATGTAGTTAAAACAATTAGTGTTTTCCTTAATGGAAAACTATTATTTTCCATTACTTGTCTACTTATGCAGTTATTCCTTAAAAGGCCATATATATATAATATTAATTTTGCTTAATCATAAATACTCTCTTCAATCATCTGGCGTAAGTTCAACTAAATTTTTCCATACACAATGTTGCCATTCTTTTAACTGTTTACTTACTCCTAATATGTACAATCTTGCTGGATACTGAACATCACATTATTATAGCTTTTATTGAAACTATTTATTTATTGAACACTTACATTGAACCAGGTTCAAAATTGCTCTAAATTCAATTAAAAATCTCCATAAACTATGAAGTATGCAGTAAAATTCCATTTCACAAATAAGGAAGCACAGAATCAGATTAAATAATTTAAATAGTTGAAAGAAGTTTTGATATCTAGTGTATTTAACTGTGTTTTGTTAAACACAATTAAATACTGCTTTTTAAAGCTGTTTTAGGAATTTTTAAAAAAATCTATAAATAGATGAATAAATAAGTAAAATAATTCTAATGATGTATGCTATAATTTATTCAGTTAAGTCTTCTTTTTTAGTCTAACACTCTAATTCTTCCCACCAAACATAAGGAATTGCCTTGAATGCCATACGCCTAAAGTTCCACACTAATTTTTAACATTAACCAAATGAATCTGCCAATAAATTATCAAATAAGAAAGAATGTTCCCCCATTGTGTGATAATTTACCATAAACACAATTATTAAAAGAATATAGTAAAATTTGGAGGGCAGATTTTACATAGAGCCTATTATTCTATAGTGCATAGTTTGTAAGCAAATAAGATTTGTTAAATCAGCAAGTATGGAAGCATTAATGACTTTATTAATTTACCTAGAATACACCATTCTGAGAAAGCCAAATTCAGTTTTGACCCTTTACTCTCAATGAACATAGGTAATTTTAAGAAATAAAATAAGTCAGTGTTAAATACTAGGATATCATTTGTTTATTGGAGACTGCTGATCCAATTCCTTTCTCCTTTGTATCTGCAAAGCACCATTTCAGTACCTTTTAAAGTTAACGTGATGTAAGCTATCCACATGGCAGGGATATACAATAATGCAAAGCAGATGAATTTCAGCCCCATGGGAATTTGCAGTGAGTGAAAAAGGGTTTTATTATCCATCTAGGCAATTGCACAGATAAATGTCAGAAAAGCTGATAATTTTAAGCTCATAAATAAGAAAAATGTAAGTAAACAACTTTATCCCCAACCTTTTCTAGTGATGAAGCAAATTTTAAATGATTTAATAGATTTGATGCTTCATATCATTTTCTACAACTGGAAAAAATGAACAGTTGTTTAAAAATAATGTTATAGTGGAGAAGAGCAGAGAGAGCTAAATACTTGGTTATGACCACATGCATATTCTTAAATAGAAACCTAAGAATAAGGCAAGAAAACCCTACAAAAGAAGCCTGCATAACACAGGAAGAGATGCCAGTTTATAATCTACTTGTTTTAGAATAGTCAGTTACTGTTACTTTGCTTCTTACCTAATGAATAAAGAGATATGGGAAAGGAATTTTAAGTATAAGGAAGTTTAAAGATATTTGTAGGCAATCCTAAAGAGCCGATGTTATTTTTTCAATTATTTTACTGATGAATAAACTAAAGTTCAAAGTCAAACAGCCATTAAATGGCAAAATCTCAGCTCATGTCCATATTTGTTTAATTTAAAAATGTTCTTCCACTTGGCCATAAGAACACTTACAGAAGATTCCATAAAAAATAAAACTATGAATATTTGTTAGCTAAAACATACTCATTTTAATGACATTACAATAAATGTACATAAAATAATATCTATTATAATGTCTAAAAATACATTAAAATAAATGTGAACAATGAATTAGATTTTTTAAAAGCATCAAGTCATTATGGCAACCTTCAAAATTTACAGTCCTGGGCTTCCCTGGTGGCGCAGTGGTTGAGAGTCCACCTGCCGATGCAAGGGATACAGGTTTGTGCCCCGGTCTGGGAAGATCCCACATGCCACGGAGCGGCTGGGCCCGTGGGCCATGGCCGCTGAGCCTGCGCGTCCAGAGCCTGTGCTCCGCAACGGGAGAGGCCACAGCAGTGAGAGGCCCGCTTACCGCAAAAAAAAAAAAAAAAAAATTTACAGTCCTTTACTTGCATGCAACTATTATTTACTACTGACTACTAAATATAGTTGCACTCCTCCCTAGAGCACTTTATTCTCTACATGCAAATAAACATAAAAACAATGTGTTTCTAACCTAAACATTCTGATAAATACAAAGAAAGCACACCAAGAGCTAGGACTGGTTCTTCATCATTTAACTAAAATTTTGTAACATTTTAAAAACAACAAGCATAAAAATAATAGAGAATGTTCAGAGTTAAAATATCATAGTCATCTTTTAGTTTAAAGCTGTGGCTTTATGTTATTCTACATTATATTGTCAGATTCTTATTTTAAAAAGGTCAAAGTCAGAAAGAAATACATATATACACATATATATAGTCGTTAGAAGTATGTACTTGTGCATAAATCTAATAGAAACATAATGTGTAGAATGTAAATTGTAATCAAAATGTAACATATTTTTGTCTCCCATATTCCCTTCAAATTTATTTAATTGATAAATCTTTTGCTGTGCCACTGGGAGAAATTTAGGTAGGTCTCATTGACTTTTCTGTTAACTTTTTGGTCATCAAGGGTCCTATATTGATTTTTAGTCTCTGAAAACAAAGATTAAATCAAAAATTAAAAATATCTAGTCCAAGATGTCATTTAACATAAATCTTCACTATAAACTAAGACTTCTTTTCCACCTTGCCAAAAGTTGGCGTTCTCTGACATTTGGAAGAAGTGCTTGGCTTTTTTATCTTCCTGCTCTGCCTACCTCTAAGTATGGCAGAGAGAAGGATAAGGGAAACAAAACATTTTTCACTTGAACTGATCACTGTTTTTTCCTGTTATAAATTAGTACTGGGCCTAGCAAATGTTTAGAATTATCTCTTTTTCTACTGGGACACTAAAAGTTCTTCTGAGATTCCTGGGGTTTTCTCCCACCTGTGCTTCTTTTGACTCATATATAAGTAGTTCAGAAGGTGGTTTGCAATCCTTCAGAAGCCCCTAGAAAGCCCTTATATACTTCTGGCTTCTTGCTGCTTGAGTCTCTTTGTCCCTGTACGTAAGTGACCCATCAGCCAGGTCCCGAGAAGACTCCACAGTGGCATTGGTCTTCTAGTGCGTAGCTCACTTCTGGTTTATAGGAAATATACAACCTCTTCTCCAACAAACTCAGAGTACAGTCTGATTCCAGCCTTAATGCAACTGACCTGGCCCTGAAACCACAGAACTGATTTGCTCTCTTTATCCTCAAGATTTCCTGGATCAGATAATCCCCAAATTACAGTGGTCACACATTAAGTTCTTAAGTGATCCACTTAAAGCACCACCACCTGCTAGGCTTCATGTGGCAAAGCTGGCAACTACCTCTTTGGGTGGAGGAGGAATATAGCTTATAGAAAAACTTCAGGAAATTCACTCTCTTCTACATGATCTAATCCAGGTTTCACATATTCTTGATTTCACTAAGTGGTCTAGGATTCAGGGACCCAGTTCTAGAAACTTTTCTGAGGCAAATCCTACTATTTCCCTGACTAATGGGCATTTCTTGAATCTATGAATATCTGTAAAGGGATAAGTGTGTATGCGTAGATAGATAGATAGGTAGACAGAGCTGAGATTAGTTAGTAGTTGAGATTTCCTATCTTCTTAAACTCTTCCCCATCTAGAGTCCCCTAGTTTTTTTAGAGTAATTTAAAAAATAATTTTCAAATGAAATATGTGAGATATATGTTTTCTGAATTTTTAAAATTTCCTTAAATATGTCCACGTTTACAAGGAAAAATAATTTGCCTGGTATATGATTCTTGGTTTGCAATAGTGTGAAGATGCTATTCATTGTCTTCAAACTTTCACGATTTCAAATGTGAAGTCTGATGCCAGAAAGAGAAAATGAAGACTGATACTGTTTTCGGTTTAAGTAATCAGGAGAAGAATACAGTTGACATTTATTAAGATGAAGAAGAAATTCGGGAAGAGCAAGTTGGGGAGAAAGACTAAAGTTTTGGTTTTGGTTTTAGATGTGGTAAGTTTGAGATATCAGACATTTACATGAAGATGTAAAGTCAGCAGTCGGAAATCTGAGCTCAAAATGCATGAGAGAAATTCAGCAGGAAATATTTGAGATTTATAAGCCTATAGATAATATTGAAAGCCATAAGACTAAGTGAGATGAGTTACTGAGTGAATGATGATAGAAAAGAGTTGAGTTTCAAGGACTGAATCCTGTGTCATATCAATATTTGGGATTAAGAGGAAGAGCAGAAAAGGAGAGATCTGAGGACAGGGGGCTAGAGAAAAACAGTTTAGGGCTGTGTACCAAAAAAAGCCAAGTGAATAAAGATTTTCAAGCACTTTATCAAATTATGCTTATAGGTCAAATATGATGAGGACAGATAATTGAGCACTGGATTTATCGACATAGAAATCATCAGTCTCTTCATCAAGGTCAGCCTGGGTAAGTGCTAGGGGGTGAAAGTGTAATTAGACTAGACTTAAGAGACAATGGTAGGAGGGAAGTTGGAGACAAGGAGTGTAGATAATTCTTTCAATGGGTGTTGATGTGAAAGGGAACAGAAAACTATGCCCTTAGATCCCTCTTTGCCAAGCTCAGAGGTAGCAGAATTTGCAGGTAGGTAAATCCTGAAGGAAATTAAATCAGCTTGGGAGTCAATTCCTGACTGGAAATTCTTTTTCTGAGAGGGAATTTGGGGCAAAATCTCATTAAGGCAAAAAAGTTTTTCTGAGACTTTAACCTTATAAAGTAAAGTGACTAACAAAGAGCAACTATACCTGCAGGAGGAAATCAGGTCGAAGTTGCACAGTGCAATTGTGCTAGAAGCTGGAAATATCAGAGGCTAATGTAGCTCCACAGAATTTTTTAAGTCCCCAGAGAAAATTCAATGGAAAATTTTAATTCTACAGATTAATAGTAGAGCTTTTTAACTTTCCAAGGGTTTTCACATAATCTATCCTATTTGATCCCCATGACAAACTGTGAAACAAGCAAATTTTTATTTTTTCCATTTTACTAATGAGGAAATGAGACACAAAGAATACATAACATTTGTTCAAGATCACAAAACCAGCAAATTGTAGAACTGGGATTGAGACCAGGTCCCCTGATTATAAGTCTAGCACTGTTTTCACTAAATGAAGTTGTAAGTCATAACTGAGAAATGGAAGACTGCCAAGAAATTGCAAAATTTATATATCAATTGGTAAAAGTTACATAGGGACACTATGTCCAAAATTTAATTATGTTGAACTTGTAGCTATTCATCTTACCAACAAACTAAAATGATATATCAATTAAAGTTACTGTGCTCTTGTTTTCCACTCTGGAAGACAGACTATGACTGCCTAAGTAGTTAACAGGGCACTTTGGGTTTGTGTATTAATAATACAGACTTGAAAGATTTCTCTACCACCCGTTTCCACACTATTTCACAATTTAATACCTGCATAGCTCTGGGTGCATTAACTAATATTGACTCAATTTTCTAATCGTTAAATTAGGGCAAGTTTTATCTACTACAAAACATGGATGCAAATAAGAATTAAATATTGAAAAATAAGTACAATGTTAGTTAAAAATGTTTATCAATAAATGTGTTTCAATTTGGATCTCCAGGCACACCACAGTGGTCATACTGGTTTAGCCTTAACTGGAATATTTTGAAGACTCTGCCCTATTTCATTCATATAAATGGTGAGTCAATCAGGAAGGAGAGTATAGAACAATGAAAATTTTAAATTGAGAACTTGAAAAGTAAATGTAGAACTAACAAAATTGCAAAGCAGGAAAGAAAAGATAAGCTAAACAACTCAAATATTAAAATACATGAGTAATAAAGGGAAAAATCATATACTGCCAAGTGAGTTATTTCATCTCAATAATTTTTTCTGACACCTTCAGTCAGACTTTCCAGAAATTCAATGGGACAAGAAAAATATGTAAAGCTAGACCTCAATTGTATTTTACTCATGATTTACACAGATAAACAATCCAGGTTCTCTACCAAAATCCTGGTCACCCTGAATTCTTCTTTTTTTCTCATAACTTCCATTTAATTGTCAGCAAATCCTGTCAGGTGTAACTTCAAAGTTCAGTTGATCCTTGAACAACTCTGGGGTTAGGGGCACTGCCTTATGCACTGTTGAAAATCTGGATATAACTTTACAATTGGCCCTCTACCCCCACTTCTGCATCCCTGGATTCAAACAACCATAGATCCTGGAGTAGTAAAGTATATATTTAGTGAAAGAAATCCTAGTATAAGTGGACCTGTGCAGTTCGAACACTTCTTGTTCAAGGGTCAAATGTACATCCATAATAAGGCCATACCCACCTCACCACCTCCACTGCTAATAACCTCTTCCAAGCCACCATCACCCCTCAGTCTCCTGTGTGCTCTTCCTGTTAACCTACTCAACTCCAGCTGCTCTGGCCTCATTTCCCTCCTTTAAAATCCCCAGGCTTAGGACTTCAGGGCTTTTGAGTTGCCTTTACCTAATCTTAGAAAGCTCTCCCCCAGATGATTACATAGTACCTTGCCTCTCCTTCAGCAGATACTTGCTTCCCTGTGAGACGACCCTTGCCCCACCTCCTTGTTTGAAATTGAGGCACCACAGTCCCCTAATCTCTGCTTTAAATTTTCTCCTGAGTCATTAGTACTATACTTAAGTATTTATTTTATTTCCTTCTCTTTCTAGGATGTAAAGTTCTGTAAGGGCAGGGATTTTTGTCTACTTTTTAATTGCTATATCCCCATGTCATAGAATAGTACTTGCCCAGTACTAGATAATGAAAAAGTATTCTTGGAACACATTACCCTTTTTAAATAATTAGAAAAAAATTAATTTATGAAATAACGTAGATATTTACACATCTATTAGTTTATTTTCCCACTGTATTTTCATACCAAACTATCTGCCATTAAGTATTTTGTGGAAATAATCTTAAAGGAGACCTCTACAAAAAAATTAATTTGTAAGTAACTTATTTTTCTCAATATGTATAGTATATTTATATTTTTATCATATAAAATATCTTTAGAGGAATTTTCATCTTATCTCAATATTATATATTAGTCCTAAACTAATAAACACCATCTAAACTATAAAACTATTAGGTCGGTGTACAAAGTTGTGGGACTATACCAAAAAGTAAATACCAGTGAACCAATGCCCCAACCTGAAGGCATAAATAATATTTCACAAAGGCTGTTTCATCATTGATAGATTAGACATCATACACAATTGAGTTTCAGAGATAGAAGCAATGGTTGGCAGAACACATGTTCAAAATTTAAATTGGTCTTCATTATCTGGAAATAGGATCATAAATAAATATAACAGAATTAAGTTACAAGATCATTGTAGTACATCTTAGGGTGAACAAAAAAACTGAATAAAAGAGGATAGAAATATAATTTTTAAAAAGCAGCAAAATTGTTTAATTTGTACTTTATTTATTAGCCACTATCCTAGACAAAGAATAGAATAAGAAATGAGTAAGCCATGGCACCTAGCCTCAAATCTTCTTTTCCATTGCAAGGAGGCAGAAAGAAACACCAAAATAAAATGCAAACTGCAAGTTCAAAATGTCCATAAGTGCTGAACTAGAGGAGTGCAAACAATAGGAACACAGTGGGAAAAAATAATTATGAATGAGATCATTAATATGTGATCTTCCTCTTAGCTCCAGCACAATCAGTCATACCATTATCATCCCCATGCCCTTAATCCTAACTACCACGGGAAGAAACAGATTGTTTCCATTAAGCAAAAGGATTGGATTCCTACTGTCCAGCTCTGCTCCAATTAGCAATGAGTAAGGAAGGGAAGAATAACACAAAATAGCATGCTCACAGAAGTAAGTTCCTGAAGGTGGATGGTGTGCAATTCTCCCAGAGAGAAGTATGAGCAAAGCAAACCCCAAGAATATTGAAGCTTGAAAAAGTGCTTTTATGTATTATCTATGAATGCTGAAGAGAAGAGACAAGAACTGCAAGAATTCAAACCATTTGCTTGCTTTTTCTCCCTTAATGGACACTTTAAAAAATCTGTATTCATGGGCTTCCCTGGTGGCGCAGTGGTTGAGAGTCCGCCTGCCAATGCAGGGGACACGGGTTCATGCCCCGGTCCGGGAAGTTCCCACATGCCCCGGAGCGGCTGGGCCCGTGAGCCATGGCCGCTGGGCCTGCGCGTCCGGAGCCTGTGCTCCGCAACGGGAGAGGCCAAAACGGTGAGAGGCCCGCGTACCGGAAAAAAAACGAAACAGAACTGTATTCATTACTTATTCAGTCAGTACCCTAGCTCAATTCTGCTGCCCACTTGCACAATCAACAGACTCCTAAGGAGATCCTCAGCCCTTGAGAATGAAAAGATGTTGTGCCTGAATCATGGAGAATGCTGAAGTAAAAAAACAAATTACAAATTTTAAGATATTTATTTGAAACTTGAGAACAATCTTGGTTCTGTTCTTGGGAATGAGAAGCTTGACAGGGAAGATTCCTGGTTTTGACCTGAACCTCACTGTTATCTATATAAGTAGATTTCACTTGAAAAAAAGAGATTTTTTTTCCTATAAGATCAAAAATATATTCAAGAGATAGTAACAATATCTAGTGGAGCTAACAGAAAATGAAGCAAGTATAAAATGTTAGACAAGTGTTTTGGACTGGAGACTATGTTTTTTAAGAAGTCATAAAGCAGACTTTATAAAGTTCAAGCACTTCAAATTCCCGTTAGCCTCAGGTAAGTCACTCAGAAATCTCAGCTGAGGTGGTTTGTCATTCTGTTCAATCATGAGGAAATGACTAGATAATTCCTCAATGTTTCTACCAGAACTGTTATTTCTGTGAGGAAAAATTTAAAGTATCAAATCAATTCTTAGAGTAACAACTTACTCTTTACTATAATTTAAATTTTGACTCCATAATAGGAAGTCTCCTCTATGGTTCTAAAAATATCTTACAACTGCATTTTCCATAAGTCTTTTGAAGACATTTATGTTTGGACAGTTAACAAGTCACTAGGGAGTTTGTGGACAGGAAAAAGCACAACCCTAACAGTAAGCCCATGTTTTTATAAAGGATGCCTGGTGTTTTAAAGTTGTGGGCTGCAAAGTTGTGGTTAGTGAAGAAATTAGTCATGAAAACACAGCATAGCACAGCAGGGATTTATTATGCATGAACCACTTCCATTTTTTGTTTATTTGAAATAACCTAGATGATGAAAGTGTTGAAATTTCCTCGTGGCGCATAACTTTAGGGGAGTGCCCCTCTCTCCTCCTCAATACATCATGCTGACTGAGATTATTCGGAAGATATGATTACTGCCCAAAACTGAAAGTAAAGCAAGGATTTCTTTCAACACATGGAAAATTCCAAATCTGCAAACATGGAAGTTACCACACCCATAACTGAATATTCAGTTTGTTTTTCTGAAAATCAGCACACATGTACATGACTTTTAAGATTAAAGTAGACACCACTCCCCAAACATGAATGTGAAATGCAGAATTTGGTGCAAATAGGCTTACTCAGAATTACAAATACTAAATGGGAGAATTTAGGAAACATGTTCATTTTCTCCAGAGGAATAAATTTGAAGTTCCTGTAATACTTCTAACATACTAATAAGCTTTGAGGAATTGCATAAAGGGCTTAAAATTTTTTAAATGCTTCAAATAACTAACTCTTGAATTTGTAGCTAATTTGTTTTTCTCCTACACTAAGCAAAACATCTCCTTTCCAAGAGTGCATTTGTGCATCTCTGCTCTTTTATTTCAACACCACCTCACTATACTCAGAGAATGGACACCTTACTTTAGATAAGCATATGATAAAGGATTTGATATCACATTATCACCTCCAATCATATTTGGTATTCTGTGAAAGAAATTATTTCTCAATAGTAACTAATATAGGATAATAATCTTGAAAGTCTAACATATCTTTACGTTAGATGGACTGAATGTGTTTGGTCAGGTGTGTTTGAACAGATATCCCCCTCCCCCTGAATTATCCTCTCAGCTAGGAAGTGTCTTCCATTAAAATGAAGATATTATTCTAAAAGTTCCTTTTTAATTTTAGAGAGTATATATCTTACCAAAAAATAGTAACATTAAAGCAGAAAGACTAGGCAATAAGTTTATATGAGTCAAGGCTAGGGCACCATGAGAACATGAAAGACTGGAAGAGAAGAAAAACTGAAATGGGGAAAAGGTTTAGAAAAGGAAATTGAGGTATAAAAGGTTATAATGCAAGATTATTCTTTATAACATCTGTTCCTTGAGACAGTGCAATGCATCAATAAATCATGAGATATTAATACAGGAAATACTGTATAACAATGGGAAAAATAAGCTGATGATATATATGTAATGTATGTGAATCTCAAAGAAAAGATGTTGAATAAAAGAAGCTAGAAACAAAAGAGTACTTACTGTATGTTTTCACTCATATGCAGATCAAAAAGAGATGAAAGTAGTCAGTAGTGCCTGAATTCAGAAAAATCATTAACTTTGGGAGGGAGGATGATGACTAGAAGGGGTGGTGTGTTAGGGGCAGAGAATGTTATCCTATATAATGATGCATAGTTTTATATATATACACACACACACACACACACACACTTATCTTAAGTACTCTGACAGCCAAGTAAGGCAGACAGACTTTAAGATGTCCTCCTTTGGTCTCCACCTTCTGCTATTTATGTTCTTATGTAACTTTCTCCCCTTGAATATGTAACTTTCTCCCCTTGAATATGGATTTAACCTATTGACATGTCTTTACTGAATAAAATACAGCAAACCACTTTTGTGTTTGTTACATAAGATTATGACTTTTGTCTTGCTAGCAAACTCATTCTTTTGCTGACTTTGATAAAGCAAATTGGCATGTTGGAGAGGCCCACTGGCAAGGAACTGAGGATGGTGTCCTCCAACCAACTGCAAGGGAGGAATGAAGCTGTCAGTCCCAAACACCTAAACTATGCACAGATCCATGACCCATAGAAACTGAGATAAGTATGTTGTTTTAAGATGTGTCGGGGCAATTTGTTATGTTGCAATAAACAATACATCAAGCAAAACAAGTCTTTAAGCCAAGTTACCCAATGATCTACCAGTTCTGGATACCTGAAAAGTATATAATGGTATAAAGCAGATTATTTGAAGTGCTTTTTCTTGCACTTATGTTATGATTGTTAGATGTACGTGTACAAATAGTCATACTTTGAGTTTCCCTTGGACTAAGGAGTTTCCCATGATGTGGGTCTTTCCGTTTTAAAAGCAAGATAGGGCTTCCCTGGTGGCGCAGTGGTTGAGAGTCCACCTGCCGATGCAGGGGACACAGGTTCATGCCCCAGTCCAGGAAGATCCCACATGCTGCGGAGCGGCTGGGCCCGTGGCCATGGCTGCTGAGCCTGCGCGTCCGGAGTCTGTGTTCCGCAACGGAAGAGGCCACAACAGTGAGAGGCCCGTGTACCGCAATAATAATAATAATAATAAATAAAAATAAACAAAAATTAAAAAAATAAAAGCAAGATAGTTTTGGGCAAAACGGGACAGTTGGTCACCCTACAAATTGACAATATAATCTTTTTAGCTGTGTGCTTTGTTGTTAAAACATAACAGAGACTTAATATTTGTTATGTGACTTAATTTTCAAATTTAATATTTCAAAAATAAGTACTTCTAATCTAAACTTAAGAAAGTCATTAAAAGAAAGCTATAAAGATTTTTTTTAAACTTTTTCTTCTCTCTTTTCTTCTTTTCGTTCTCTTTCTCTCTACGTGAAACCAAGATATGAGAAATCAATTATAATTCAATAAAGTAAAGCCTTGGGGCCCTATTTTAGAGAATCTGTCTGAATACATTGCCTTTAATGATGACAAAGCCTTGCTGAGATGTCATGAATCAAGAGAGTAAAGGTCAGTTTTGACCAGAGTTGTCATCACTAGTCAGTCTCACTGCAACAATTTCCATTTCAGTGACACTTAAGGGAGGATGAGATAAAATAATGAGCTCTCCAAATAATTTGGTCTTAAACAGTAAATGGCATCTTCTATTGTAAAACTTGTAGAAAAGACTGAGCCACTTTTTCAGGATCACCCCCATTAAAACACAATCTATCTCTCTGTCTCTCTGTGTCTCTGTCTCTGTCTCTTTCTCTCTCTCTCTCTCACACACACACACACACAACAAAAGCCTACTTTTAATTCCACATACCTCTTTATTGCATGTTAAAAATATTGTACATTTTCTCTTGAAAAAGGTAGAAAGCAAACATTAATTGTTCAAAGATTGTTGTATATTCTTATTTACGGTGAAAGACAATCAAAGTAAATCATAAATTAATAACTTTAAATTTATTTCAACCTTTCATACATACATGGTTTAATCTGTTTGTTTAAAGAGTAGTGTATATTATTAAAAATATTGAAGCTGATGACTTTCTAGGAGAGCTAATAATTAGACCTAATAATGACCATAAAAGTGTCCTTGCATCGGATGATTTGGGCAGTATTCAGTCTAATTTTTGGAAGTTATTTATCCCATTAACTTGAAATGGGTTGTCTGAAAGTTGTCTGAAATTACTACTGCTTTTATCTCAATATCTTGGGTTGTGACATTAGAAATCCTAGAAAATTAGAAATCCCTGTTAAAATGCAATTAGATCACTTGAAAGAGAACATATATTTAGCCATTAGTGTCCGTTTACCCATTAGCATACACTGCTAAACTTCTTATTTATAACCCAGAAGAGAACAAAGCTGGAAAACAAAACATGAGACCACTGCATTTTGCTGAGGAGAAGAAAAATTTGAAGTATGTGTGGTTTCTTTGCTGAAGGGTTAGATAAGAAGTACCAGCAATAGTCTGGAAACTGGTGAGGATGATCCATCCCAAAGGAAAGACAGTAAAGAATATTAAAAATAAGCTGCAATATAAGTTGCACTATATCGTACTTGACTTTTAAGTTTCGTTAATAACTTTTCTCAAATTAGATCTTCTGTGATATTAGACTCATTTATGCACAGATGGGAAAGCAGAAACCTAGTCTTGAGCACTTATATGGAAAAGTTCATTTGCAAGGGTTGACATCGCCTCAAATATAGTTCATATTTCAACATATCTTCATAACACCTTGTAAAATGAAAACAACCTTTGCTTTTGTTTAAACGAGCAGCATATCCTCTGATATTCATGGCAATCTGGTAAGAGAAAATCATTTCCCTGTCTGAACTAGATTTTAAGAACTCTAGAGTACACAGGGTTAACATTTAAAAAATAGGTTTATGTCCCTCGGAGGTGAAGAAATTAAAAAAGACAAACAACAGTAACATTCCAGCAGGAATATATTTAAAATAATTCACAATATAATGATCTCAAGTAAAAGCATTTGAGTAACATCCTTGATGGATTGTTGTGCTTAGCTGTACCTAATGTAAAGATGCCCACATAGCTCACATTTGTGCTGCTCTATGAAAAGTAAATGATCACCATCATCCAGAAAGTGGTGGAGCACAGTGTTTAACTGTGTAGTATGTAGAGCCACACTGCCCAGGTTCAATGTCCAGATCTGTCACTTACCAGCTTTTGTGGTCTTAGGAAATTACTTAATCTCTCAATTTCTTCAACTATCAAAAGAACTACAGGGACTTACTTCCCTGGTGGCGCAGTGGTTAAGAATCTGCCTGCCAATGCAGGGACATGGGTTTGAGCCCTGGTCTGGTAAGATCCCACATGCCATGGAACAACTAAGCCCATGTGCCACAACTACTGAGCCTGCACTCTAGAGGCCATGAGCCACAACTACTGAAGCCTGTGTGCCTATAGTCTGTGCTCCACAACAAGAGAAAACACTGCAATGAGCAGCCCGCGCATTGCAATGAAGAGTAGCCCCCACTCGTCTCAACTAGAGAAAGCCCACGTGCAGCAATGAAGACCCAACACAGACAAAAAATAATTAATTAATTAATTAATTTTAAAAAAATACAGTCATTGTTAAAACTTTGAATAGATATGGTGGCACATAGTAGAAGTTTTCAATTGGACAAAATGGCTGAAGGGGGGCAGTTTGTGAAAGACAGAAGTGTGTTCTTCCCAAAGCCTGATAAGTACGCTCTTAAATGGAAAGAGAGGATCTGAAGGAGTGGACAAAGAAATATAGCAGATTAGAGAATTATATTATGAAAAGAGTAATGGTAGGCTTACTGCATATGGAACTGAGAATTAAACAGATAAATCTACTAAATTTTTTACAGAACTGTACTGTCAACAGAACCACCAGCTGAGACCATAAGCATTTATGCCTTAAATAACCACTGGGAAAATCTTCTAAGAGCCAAAAGCAGGCTAAGAAAGCTGGTCAGCCTCCAAGGAGCAAACAGTCACTTCACAGGTGGCTAATGATGAAAATGGAAAAGGAAGAATCTCTGAGAGTGAATGATGAACAAGGAAGCTACTCCTGGGAAACAGATTTAGAGGCTTAACAAGGGACATTCCCCATTCCTAGGAGGGCTAGCCCTTGAAATATCTTCCCCAAAAGATTTCAGAATTTTCAATGATCAGTTTATGCTATGTTTCTCTGATTTTTCCCATTCACAATTCTCCAGAGGAGTATTTGTTGAATTTTCTCTGTCTCTGTCCCACCACTGTGTATATCAGGTGTACTGAGGACAGCACAACTTGTGTTTTTAGTTTAAAGTGCTCTAGTTTGGGGAACCTTCAAGATGGCAGAGGAGTAAGATGCGGAGATCACCTTCCTCCCCACAAATACATCAAAAATACATCTACATGTGGAACAACTCCTACAGAACACCTACTGAATGCTGGCAGAAGACCTCAGACTTCCCAAAAGGCAAGAAACTCCCCACGTACCTGGGTAGGGCAAAAGGAAAAAGAAAAAAAAACAGAGACTAAAGAATAGGGATGGGACCTGCACCTCTGGGGGGGAGCTGTCAAGGAGGAAACGTTTCCACACACTAAGAAGCCCCTTCGCTGGCGGAGATGGGGGATGGGCGGGGCGAAGCTTCAGAGCCACGGAGGAGAGCACAGCAACAGGGGTGCAGAGGGCAAAGCAGAAAGATTCCCTCACAGAGGATCGGTGCCGACCAGCACTCACCAGTATGAGAGGCTTGTCTGCTCACCCGCTGGGGCGGGCGCGGGCTGGGAGCTGAGGCTCAGGCTTCAGAGGTCAGATCCCAGCGAGAGGACTGGGGTTGGCTGCGTGAACACAGCCTGAAGGGGGCTAGTGCGCCACAGCTAGCCGGGAGGGAGTCTGGGCAAAGGTCTGGAACTGCCTAAGAGGCAAGAGACCATTGTTTCAGGGTGCATGAGGAGAGGGGATTCAGAACACTGCCTAAACGAGCTTCAGAGACAGGCGTGAGCTGCGGCTATCAGTGCAGACACCAGAGACCAGAATGAAATGCTAAGGCTATTGCTGCAGCCACCAAGAAGCCTGTGTGCAAGCACAGGTCACTATCCACACCTCCCCTCCCAGGAGGCTGTGCAGCCTGCCACTGCCAGGGTCCCATAATCCACGGACAACCTCCCCCGGAGAACACACAGCACGCCTCAGGCTGTTGCAACGTCATACCGGATTCTGTAGCCGCAGGCTCGCCCCTCATTCCATACCCCTGCCTCTCCCTGCCCTGAGTGAGCCAGAGCCCCCTAAGCAGCTGCTACTTTAACCCTGTCCTGCCTGGGCTGTGAACTGACACGCTCAGGCGACCTACATGCAGAGGCGGGGCCAAATCCAAAGCTGAACCCCAGGAGCTGTGCGAACAAAGAAGAGAAAGGGAAATTTCTCCCAGCAGCCTTAGGAGCAGAGGATTAAATCTTCACAATCAACTTGATGTACCCTGCATCTGTGAAATACCTGAATAGACAATGAATCATCCCAAAATTGAGGCAGTGGACTTTGGGAGCAACTGTAGACTTGGGGTTTGCTTTCTGCATCTAATTTGTTTCTGGTTTTATGTTTATCTTAGTTTACTATTTAGAGCTTATTATCACTGGTAGATTTGTTTATTGATTTGGTTGCTCTCTTCCTTTTTATATATGTATATACTTTTTTTTTTCCTTTTTCTCTTTTTGTGAGTGTGTATGATTCTTTGTGTGATTTTGTCTGTATAGCTATGCTTTTACCATTTCTCCTAGGGTCCTGTCTGTCCTTTTTTTTTTTTTTTTGTATACTTTTTAGTGTTTGTTATCATTGGTGGATTTGTTCATTGGTTTTGTTGCTCTCTTCTTTCTCTTTATTTTTTTATTATTAATAATTTAAAAAAATTTTTATTTTAATAACTTTATTTTTTCTTTCTTTCTTTTTTTTACTCCCTTTTCTTCTGAGCAGTGTGGCTGAGAGGGTCTTGGTGCTCTGGCCAGGTGGCAGGCCTGAGCCTATTAGGTGAGAGAGCTGAGTTCAGGACATTGGTCCACCAGAGAACTGCCAGCCCCACATAATATCAAATGGCAAAAGCTCTCCCAGAGATCTCCATCTCAACGCTAAGACCCAGCTCCACTCAACGACCAGCAAGCTACAGTGCTAGACACCCCATGCCAAACAACTAGCACCCCATGCCAAAAAACTAGAAAGACAGGAATACAACCCCACCCATTAGCAGAGAGGCTGCCTAAAATCACAGTAAGTTCACAGACACTCCAAAACACACCACTGGACGCAGTCCTCTCCACCAGAAAGACAAGATCCAGCCTCATCCACCAGAACACAGGCACCAGTCCCCACCACCAGGAAGTCTACACAATGCACTAAACCAACCACAGCCACTGGGGGCAGACACCAAAAAACAATGGGAACTATGAACCTGCAACCTGCGAAAACAGATCCCATACACATTAAGTTAAACAAATTGAGAAAACAGAGAAACACACAGAGGATGAAGGAGCAAGGTAAAAACCAACCAAACCAAACAAATGAAGAGGAAACAGGCAGTCTACCTAAAAAAGAATTCAGGGTAATGACAGTAAAGATGATCCAAAATCGTGGAAATAGAATGTAGAAAATACAAGAAATGTTTAAAAAGGACCTAGAAGAACTAAACAGCAAACAAACAGTAATGAACAAAACAATAAATGAAATTAAAAATTCTCTAGAAGGAATCAATAGCAGAATAACTGAGGCAGACGAATGCACAAGTGACCTGGAAGATAAAATATTAGAAATAACTACCACAGAGCAGAATAAAGAAAAAAAAATGAAAAGAATTGAGGACAGTTTCAGAGACCTCTGGGACAATATTAAACAAACCAACATTTGGATTATAGGGGTCCCAGAGGAAGAAGAAAAAAAAAAAGGGATTGAGAAAATATTTGAAAAGATTATAGCTGAAAACTTCCCTAATATGGGAAAGGAAATAGTCAATCAAGTCCAGGAAGTGCAGAGAGTCCCATACAGGATAAATCCAAGGAGAAACATGTGAAGACACATATTAATCAAACTATCAAAAATTAAATACAAAGAAAAATATTAAAAGTAGCAAAGGAAAAGCAACAAATAACATACAAGGGAATCCCCATAAGGTTAACAGCTTATTTCTCAGCAGAAACTCTGCAAGCCAGAAGGGAGTGGCAGGACATATTTAAAGTGATGAAGGAGAAAAACCTACAACCAAGAGTACTCTACCCAGCAAGGATCTCATTCAGAGTCAATGGAGAAATTAAACCCTTTACAGACAAGCAAAAGCTAAGACAATTCAGCACCACCAAACCAGCTTTACAACAAATGCTAAAGGAGCTTCTCTAGGCAGGAAACACAGAGAAGGAAAAGACCTACAATAACTAACCCAAAACAATTAAGAAAATGGTAGTAGGAACATACATATCGATAATTACCTTGAATGTAAATGGACTAAATGCTCCAACCGAAAGACATAGTCTGGATACATGGATACAAAAACAGGATTCATATATATGCTGTCTGGAAGAGACCCACTTCAGATCTAGGGACACATACAGACTGAAAGTGAGGGGGTGGACAAAGATATCCCATGCAAATGGAAATCAAAAAAAAAAAAAAAAAAAAGCTGGAGTAGAAATACTCATATCAGATAAAATAGCTTTTAAAATAAAGCATGTTACAAGAGACAAGGAAGGACACTACATAATGATCAAGGGATCAATCCAAGAAGAAGATATAACAATTGTATATATTTATGCACCCAACATAGAAGCACCTCAATACATAAGGCAAATGCTAACAGCCATAAAAGGGGAAATCGACAGTAACACAATAATAGTGGTGGACTTTAACACCCCACTTACAACAATGGACACATCATCCAGACAGAAAATTAATAAGGAAACACATCCTTAAATGACACATTAGACCAGATAGACTTATTTGATATTTATAAGACATTCCATCCGAAAGCAGTGGAATACTCTCTCTTTTCAAGTGCACATGGAACACTCTCCAGAACAGACCACATCTTGGATCACATTCAAGCCTCGTTAAATCTAAGAAAACTGAAATCATATCAAGCATCTTTTCTGACCACAATGCTATGAGATAAGAAATCAATTACAGGAAAAAAAAACTGTAAAAAACACAAACATATGGAAACTAAACAATATGCTACTAAATAACCAATGGATCACTGAAGAAATCAAAAACGAAATCAAAAAACACCTAGAAACAAATGACAAAAAAAATAGGATGACCCAAAACTTATGGGAAGCAGCAAAAGCAGTTCTAAGAGGGAAGTTTATGGCAGTACAATCTTACCTCAAGAAACAAGAAAATTCTCAAATAAACAACCTAAACTTAAACCTAAAGCAACTGGAGAAAGAAGAATAAACAAAACCCAAAAGTCAGTAGAAGGAAAGCAATCATAAAGATCAGAGCAGAAATAAATGAAATAGAAAAAAAAAAAAAACAATAGCAAAGATAAATGAAACTAAAAGCTGGTTCTCTGAGAAGATAAACAAAATTGATAAACCTTTAGCCAGACTCATCAAGAAAAAAAGGGAGAGGACTCATATCAGGGAAATTAGAAATGAAAAAGGAGAAGCTACAACTGACACCACAGAAATACAAAGGATCCTAAGAGACTACTACAAGCAAATATATGCCAATAAAATGGACAACCCGGAAGAAAATGGACAAATTCTTAGAAAGGTACAACTTCCCAACACTAAAGCAGGAAGAAATAGGAAATATGAACAGAACAATTACAAGTAATGGAATTGAAACCGTGATTAAAAATCTTCCAACAAACAAAAGTCTAGGACCAGATGTCTTCACAGGCGAATTCTATCAAACATTTGGAGAAGAGCTAACACCTATATTTCTCAAACTCTTCCAAAATATTGCAGAGGGAGGAACACTTCCAAGCTCATTCTATGAGGCAATCATCACCCTGATACCAAAACCAGACAATGATATCACAAAAAATAGAAAGTACAGACCAATATCACTGATGAACACAGACATAAAAATCTTCAACAAAATACTAGCAAGCAGAATCAACAGCACATTAAAAGGATCACACACCATGACCAAGTGGGATTTATCCCAGGGATGCAAGGATTCTTCAATACATGCAAATCAATCAATGTGATACACCATATTAACAAATTGAAAAATAAAAACCATATGACCATATCAAGAGATGCAGAAAAAGCTTTTAATAAAATTCAACACCTATTTATGATAAAAACTCTCCAGAAAGTGGGCATAGAGGGAACCTACCTCAACATAATAAAGGCATATACAACAAACCCACAGCAAATATCATTCTCAATGGTTGAAAACTGAAAGCATTTCCTCTAAGATCAGGAACAAGACAAGGATGTCCACTCTCACCACTGTTATTCAACATAGTTTTGGAAGTCCTAGCCACGGCAATCAGAGAAGAAAAAGAAATAAAAGGAATCCAAATTGGAAAAGAAGAAATAACACTGTCACTGTTTGCAGATGACATGACACTATACACAGAAAATCCTAAAGATGCAACCAGAAAACTACTAGAGCTCATCAATGAATGTGGTAAACTAGCAGGCTGAATACAAAATTAATACACAGAACTCTCTTGTATTCCTATACACTAACAATGAAAAATCAGAAAGTGAAATTAAGGAAACACTCACATTTACCATCACAACAAAAATAATAAAATACCTAGTAATAAACCTACCTAAGGAGGCAAAACACCTCTATAAGATACTGATGAAAGAAATCAAAGATGACACAAACAGATGGAGAGATATACCATGTTCTTGGATTGAAAGAATCAATATTGTGAAAATGACTATACTACCCAAAGCAATCTACAGATTCAATGCAATCCCTATCAAATAAACGATAGAATTTTTTACAGAATTAGAACAAACAATTTACAATTTGTATGTAAACACCAAAGACCCCAAATAGCCTAAGCAATCTTGAGAAAGAAAAACAGAGCTGGAGGAATCAGGCTCCCTGACTTCTTGATTACTGATACTACAAAGCTACAGTAATCAACACAGTATGGTACTTGCATAAAAACAGAAATATAGATCAACTGAACAGGATAGAAAGCCCAGAGATAAACCCATGCACCTATGGTCACCTCATCTATGACAAAGGAGGCAAGCATATACAACGGAGAAAATACAGTCTCTTCAATAAGTGGTGCTAGGAAAACTGAACAGCTACATATAAAAGAATGAAATCAGAACACTCCCTAACACCATACACAAAACTAAACTCAAAATGGATTAAAGAGCTAAATATAAGCCCGGACACTACAAAACTCTTAGAGGAAAACATAGGAAAAACATTTTTTGACATAAATCACAGCAAGATCTTTTTTGACACACCTCCTAGAGTAATAAATATAAAAACAAAAATAAACAAATGGGATCTAATGAAACTCAAAAGCTTGCACAGCAAAGGAAACCATAAAGAAAACGAAATGACAACCCTCAGAATGGGAGAAAATATTTGCAAATGAAGCAACCCACAAAGCATTAATCTCCAAAATATACAAAGAGCTCATGCAGCTCAATATAAAAAAAAACAACCGAATGAAAAAATGGGCAGAAGAACTAAATAGACATTTCTCCACTGAAGACATACAGATGGCCAACAAACACATGAAAAGATGTTCAACATCACTAATTATTAGAGAAATGCAAATCAAAGCTACAATGAGGTATCACTTCACACTGATCAGAATGGCCATCATCAGAAAATCTACAAACAATAAATGCTGGAAAGGGTGTGAAGAAAAGGGCACCCTCCTACACTGTTGATGGGAATGTAAATTGGTACAGCCACTATGGAGAAAAGTATGGAGGTTCCTTAAAAATCTAAAAAGAGAACTACCATATGATCCAGCAATCCCACTCCTGTGCATATACCCAAAGAAAACCATAATTCAAAAAGATACATGCACCCCAATGTTCAATGCAGCAGTATTTACAATAGCCAGGAAATGGAAGCAACCTAAATGTCCATCAACAGAGGAATGGATAAAGAAGATGTGGTACATATATATAACGGAATATTACTCAGCCATAAAAAGGCAAAAATAATGCCATTTGCAGAGATGTGGATGGAACTAGAGACTGTCATACAGAGTGAAGTAAGTCAGAAAGAGAAAAATAAATATTGTAAATAAATTCCACTTATATGTGGAATAAAATAAATAAATTCCACTTATACGTGGAATCTAGAAAAATGGTACAGATGAACTTATTTGCAAAGCAGAAACAGAGACAGATGAGAATGAACTTATGGACACCAAGGCGGAAAGCGGGGGGGTGGGATGAATTGGGAGATTGGGATTGACATATATACACTACTATGTATAAAACAGATAACTAATGAGAACCTACTGTATAGCACAGGGAACTCTACTCAGTGCTCTGTGGTGACCTAAATGGAAGGAAATCTAAAAAAGAAGGGATATTTGTATACATATAACTGATTCACTTTGCTGTATAGCAGAAACTAACACAACATGGTAAAGCAACTATACTCCAATAAAAATTAATGTTAAAAAATAAAATAAATAGACTCTATTTCAGAAGGAAAATAAATTAAAACATTGATTTTGGAAAAAAAAAGAAAAGGGTTTCAAAATGGAAAATCAATATACAAACATGTGCTTGCCATTTATTACCATCAAGAAATTAAAAACTAAAAATCATTACTATACTATTCCATATACAACAGAAGGCATAAAACCTAAAAGAATGATAACACTAAGTTTTGATGAGGATGTGGAATAACTAGAATGTCGAGGCTTTGTTGGTGATAATATAACATAGTACAGACACTTTGAAAAACTATCTGGCCATACCTACTAAACCTGAACATATGTATCCTATGACCTGGAAGTGGCACTCCTAGATTTACACCAAATAAAAATGAGTGCATAATACCTACCAATGTACAAAGACAAAAATGCTCATGTCAGATTCATTCACTGCCCAAACCTGGTAATACAAGAAATGTTTTTCAATAATCCATGAGTCCATTTCTGTAAAGTTTAAGAACAGGCAATACTAATATATACCTAATACTAATATCACTAATGTGCTGGCAGTAGAATTAAGAATTAAGGCAAGAGTTTATCTCTTACAGAGGTATATTGAATGAGATGCTGGAAGTATCCTATGTCATTCTAGCTGCTGCATACACATTTATATATTAAAATTGATCAAAGTACACACTTAAGAAATATGCACATTATTGTATGTATATTATACCTCAAGATAAACATTTTACAGAAAAGACTTCACATGTGAATTATAACTTTCCACTGTTATCTCACAGACCTTTCAAAAGAAACATCCACTTTCTCTATAGTAAAATATTTACTATTCTACTATGAGATTCTTAGATAGTAAACCTAAATGCAAAATTTCAGAAAAAATGCTAGTTTAATTTAATATAAGAAAGAAATAAATAAAAGTAAGATATTTCAAAATGTTAGTGTTTGGTGATGATTAACTGGAAGACATACTGAAGTAGTTAAACGCTTGAACTTTTATGTCTAATCACCATAACTGCAAACACTATCAATGTCAACTGATTCAGCTGCGTAGACAGGTAAATACCATGCATGGCACTGTCTTTAGTGATGTGATTTATGCAATGGTTAATGCTGGCTAAGTCAAAGGGAAAAAAAAGGATGGTCCTCCCTTCTTTATACATGACAATTACATTTCTGGAAATTTCAGTGTACATACAAAACGTGTAAAACCTATTTTGTGTTTAAATGGAAAAGTAAAAAAGAATTTACTTATATAAGTAAATTATTTACCTACATATGATTACATATGATTACAAAGGAAATGTGAACATAAGGACTATGCCAAACATTTTAGGGAGATTAACTAATCTAGCCCCTCTAATCTTTAAATGCCATGATGACTCTGTTCACTGTAACCACCACAAACTCCGTATGTATTAAAAAGCCCCCCTGGAGGGTGATGCACCCTACTGAGAATGACTACTTTAGCAAGTGAAATGCCATGAGTACCTGGATATTTAAATATTACTGACAAGGAAAAGATTACAAAAATTTTGTTAGCATCTTAATACCATACGAAGTTATCACACAATAAAAAGACTTTGTCATAATAATCCTGAATAAAGATCAAAAGTCCACAGTTCTCCTGTACTTACTCTCACTAATGAAATATATGGCATCCAAAAAAAGAAATGAGAGTAGAATGAGTTTCTACATCTGAAAATTTACAGTTTTAAATATTCTGTAGGTTGATGATAAATAAATTAAATATATAAATACATTAGACAGAAAAAAGTGAAAGTATTGTAAAAAATGTATTTGACGTTAAATTGTTACTTAATGAGTCTATTTAACCTGAAACTATCACAACATTGTTAATCAACTATACTCTAATATAAAATAAAAAGATTACAAATAAAAATTATATCACAAAGTTTATCAATCAGAAGCAATGAAATTAGATGATGCTATTCTTCTCAATTTTACATGAAAAGATTATATTTTACAATGTTGATATATTTGAATGCTTAAAATATTCTACAGAACCTGTACTTATATTTTCTGATAAATATTTTACATGACATTTTTTAAAACCATTTTACTCAACAATGAAATATTCAAATCCAGTTTGACAAACACACTTTGATATGTAGCTACATATCACAGTAAATATAACTGCAAAAAATATGTGAAAGGCAGTGAAAGAGCTACTGTATGTCAAACTGTGGCATTATAAAAAAGAAATCAGTTACATAGTATGTTTAATATTTGTTTATACACAATATCTCTTTGAATAGGATCTAAAGGTTTAATTTCACTCCACATATGCACACCACATGAGCAGGTAAAAGAGTGAATGGGGAAGTGTGATGACAGGTCTATGCCTCAAATCAAATCACTCCAATATGTATTTCTGCAACTGTTATAAATCTAACATTTTCTTTTAACCAGTACATTCAAGCTATTTAAGCAAAGCAGCTTATATATCTAAGAAATGTGATCTCTCTATTCAGTTTCTCCATATCTTTTTGATATACCATATAAAGCTGCATGAAAATACACTTTTGTGTAATATTTAATTTATGAAAGCCAAATAATTAATTTAATAAAATACTAATTAAGACCACAGATGGTGGAATATTAAAAGTAATGTATAAGAACACTCCAATTCTTTATCAATGTTCTTAATATTGTAACTACCTTTACTTTATTGTAGGTATGCCATAACATTAAACATATACTATTTTCATTTCTTCACACAATTTGACTCTAAATCCATTCAATTAATGAATTTATCACACAGTTTTATTTTTTATAATTGAATAGGTTTATTTCTGCCTTACAATCCGTTGGTGAAGATATGCTTAGCTTACACTGCCAAATATTTACATCACATGAAAACTTCTTTGGTCTTTTCAATGAAAGAGCTATTAAGCAGTGCAAGCTTCTTTTTTTCTTGAAAGAAAAGGTATTTAATTCTTTCATAGATCCTTAAAAAATCTCTAATTTTTAATGAACTTACATTATAGAGCCTTCAATGTTCTAACATGTTGAGTCATCCCTGAGTTTTATAAATCCTATTAGAAGTTATGCTAACACATATATATGGAATTAAAAAAAAATGGTCATGAAGAACCTAGGAGCAGGGCAGGAATAAAGATGCAGACAGTAGAGAATGGACTTGAGGACATCGGGAGGGGGAAGTGTAAGCTGGGATAAAAGTGAGAGAGTGGCATGGACTTATATATACTACCAAATGTAAAATAGATAGCTAGTGGGAAGCAGCCACATAGCACAGGGAGATCAGCTCGGTGATTTGTGATAGCCTGGAGGGGTGGGATAGGGAGGGTAGGAGGGAGACGCAAGAGGGAGGAGATATGGGGATATATGTATATGCATAGCTGAGTCACTTTATTATAAAGCAGAAACTAACACACCATTATAAAGCAATTATATTCCAATAAAGATGTAAAAAAAAAAAAGTGAACTGTGATCAAGAACATGAAAAAGGGTTTTCTTTTACTTTTTTTTTTGCAGTTATTGATTAGGGGTAGTTCTCATTTGTTTTTATTAATTAAAATATAAAATGGTCTATTTTCTGTATACTAATTTGAATTACTATAAGGGAAACACATTTGATTATGTCTATGAAATATTTCAATATTTTTCTTACATCACTTAAAAAACTCCCCACTACTTACAGATGCCATTTGATATGACCCTAATGATAAGAATACTTTCTGTAGTATTGTCCGTTTGAATAAGGCTACATAGTGAATTTGAAGTATATTAAATGACGTGGGAATGTATACAAAATCACTCACCAAGCAGACCAATTTCAAACTGAATGAAATGTCACTGATTTCACTGGCTCCTTATACATAAAGATGGTACTTAAAAAACTATTTTCAACGATAACCAGTATAAAAGTTGAATTTTATAACAAATCAAATGTATAATATTCTCAATATTCTAGGCATGGAAAATACTAATTATTTTGGATAGTATATAATCAATGTAATTGTTCAGCATGAATTCATAGTTGTGATATCTTATAATATATAGCTAATAAGTAAATCTTGCCAATATGTAAACCAGTCTCTCTCTCTCTCTTTATATATATATATATATATATATATATACACACACACACATACACATTACATTATATATACATTATATGTACATATACACATACACGGAAGCATACACATATATATTCTGGTATATATTACATATTGGTGTATATAATACGTATTATACATTGCTATAAACATGTATCTATATAAAATATATAACTTCATTAAATATTTATATTTTATGTATTCTGGGATAAAATAAATAAAGCTCTTTTAGGTTTACCAAGTTATTTCTCTTATGCTATTAATGATTAATTATCTTGCTATTATTAAAAACTCTAAGATAATTTTCAATGCTATGGCTGGGAACCAACCTATACCAGATTTATGATAGACTGATATTGAGAGAGGAGTGCTTTGGAGGATAAAAATATATATTTTAAAGTAACCAAACTGATACCATAATTTAAAAACCAAAATTAAGAAATTTCAAACAGAATATATTTATCACCAATTTACTTTATAAATCTGGATCTTTCATCCAATATGCTTTAATATCCTTAGTTAAAATTTTAAAAAGATACCCTATAGCTTGAAGTTGGCAGCTGTATATCCTGAAAAATTTATGTGAAGAGACCAGCCTGACTGAAAAAGAGAAATTCTCTATTCTAACACCACAGTGATTATGGCTGGAAACTCTAGTGAAACGTATAAGTAACTGACTAAAAACTAAATGCAAATAAATATATTCGTTGCCAGATAGCATGATCCTATCAAGCTCAAAATCAATGCATGCAATACACTTAACATTTCCTTTAACGACTTGCTACACAGAAGAAAATCAAGAGAACAGAATTAATTAGTTCCTGTTGCTCTGTTGTGTCTCTTGGTTAATTCACAAAGGAATGATGACTTCCTTTAAGGTGTTTACACCTGGGAAATACAGACTGGAAAATGAATAAGGCAAGCAAAGTAGCCCAATTTATGTCCTTGGAACCAGTGAAATTCAAGCCAACTGGGAGCCAGTTGTACTTGTTTTTCAAATCCTATAGGAAATCAAAGCAGAGCTTCTGGTCCCTTTTGAATAGGAAATGGATTTCACAAGGGACTGGTGTAAAATTCAGGATGATCTGATTTAATGATAGCATTTATGTAATCTGTGCTTCTTTTAAAATTTACAACTGCATTAAAGAAGAAACCAGGCCACTCTCACAATCTCCTCCTCCATGAGAACGGAGCCTAGAAAATAACTGTTGAATAAATGAATAAATAGTACAAGGAACGAAGAAGCCAAGAACCACCAGTTCTCTCATTGACTCTTTCTTCCTTAAACCTCTCCTGCAGATGTCTCCAGAGTTCTGTCATCAGGTCTTTTCTCTCTTAGTTCTCTCCATGAGTGACTTTATTTATTTCCCTTACTTCAACTTCCTCTTATATGGTGATTTCTCCCAAATTTATATATCAGTATCGATCTTAACTTTTCTCTTACATGTGAAACTCATTCCAGTGTTTCTATTATAACACAATATACCACAATATACGTGCGACTGAACAAACTTCAGATCCGGCAAAATCATGCCCTAAAAATAACAGGCTTAAGGGAAAAACTATGGCTGGAAAGTATCACTAAGAACTATGTTAGTTTGTACCAGAGCACTAACAGAACAATAATAATTCCAATAAAAATAGCTAGCAGTTTAAAAGAGATGTAAAATTCCCAATAAATGGAGAACTATTCCAGAAAACACAAGATTTGACTTTAAAACATAAAGGTAATTTTATGATAGTTTAAGAAAGATTGAGTCCAAATTATATGAGACATTTCAAACTAAACAAAGAGAGGAGAAAAGCAATTCTTAGGAAGACCATACGACCCAAAGGAGCATGGAGTGAGTGAGTATTTAGCTAAGTTAATGCACATTGTATTCAGGTGCATTTTCTCTGTTTTGGAAAACCTTAATGTTCTGGGAAAATGTGCTTATGAATCGAAGCAAATTCTGCATTATAATCACATATATCCTACTTAAGCAACAGGGTGAAAGTTAATTTGCATTACAGAAATTCATTGTAAAAGAACAGACAGAATTTCTCTGTATGAACGGAACTGCCAGCTACATTCTATAAGCTCCTCAGACTCAAATGAGCTCAAGGTGAAACTTACTATCATCCACTGTACACATGCTATTCTTCACTTACCACTTGCCAGAGATAATAGCGTTACTGTCATTTAGGCTTGAAATAGTACAGCAGCAACAGTGGCAAACACTATTTGAGAATTTTTGGAGTTAGACCAGGGTGGACTCCCAACAATACCACTGTTCAATAGTGAGCAGATCATATAATGTTCATAGTCAAAATCCACTTCTACGAAAATGGAATGATAACATTTATATAATTTTTGTTTTTAGCCTTAAGTAAAATGATGTTTGAAAACATTTTGGCACAATGCCCGACACTTAAACAGTAGCCATTTTTGTCTTCAATTTCACTTTATTGCTTGTGTGACTTGAAGTGCGATATGTCTTTCACTCTACTTCCATTATCACAAATATAATATGATTCTCATTATCTGTCTCCTGAACAATTATTAAAATCTATTTCTAAATTTTCTTCTTATAATTATTTCTACCCTATCAACACATATTTTCAGTATTTTTTACATTATTCTTTTTTTAAAAGAAAATCAATCTAACCATGACTTTCCCTTCCTCATATTATTTTATACAATAGAAAGATCATATTCTTGACACCAAAAACCTGAACTAAATTGTAAATGGTCTATCTAGATTACAATATTTATGTGTATCATTTTTTTGCTTTGTAAGCCAGTGAAATTAAGAACCATAGGTTTTTCAAATATTCTTTCATGTTCTTAAAATCAGATTAAAACAATAATCTCTTCAAGAATAAATTATTAAAACATAATTAAGATCTTCAGAGGTCTAGTGAGATTTAAACCAGATGGTTTTGAAACATGTGTAACTATATCTAGCTACAAGTTTCTCTTTTATAATTTCATTAATATTGTCAGTGACAAGATCCAATGTTTGAAAACACAGAATCAACAGATTATTGAAATTAACTCATGGAAATGTTTTCCACTTTTTCATCTTCCAATTTTGATTCTTTCCAACATACTCATATGCAAGCTCATATACACACATTAGTAATATACACGTTGTTTCCATCTGGAAAAAATAACTCTGATTGAAGACCCAGGAATATGGGAGTATTGGCTCTTTCTAGCATTAGAATTAACCAGGTAAAATCTAATAAATTACAAAGTGGAACACTATCCATGAGCAAATTAGATAAAATTGCCCATTTTCTATCTTCATCCCCAAGGACCAGCATGACTTTCAGAAATGTTACCCTGTGCTCATTAAGGTTAGGTTGTTTGTTTGTTTGTTTTTAACATCTTTATTGGAGTATAACTGCTTTACAATGGTATGTTAGTTTCTGCTTTATAACAAAGTGAATCAGCTATACATATACATATATCCCCATATCTCCTCCTTCTTGCATTTCCCTCCCACCCTCCCTAGCCCACCCTCTAGGTGGTCACAAAGCACCGAGCTGATCTCCCTGTGCTATGTGGCTGCTTCCCACTAGCTATCTATTTTACATTTGGTAGTGTATATATGTCCATGCCACTCTCTCACTTCATCCCAGCTTACCCATCCCCCTCCCCGTGTCCTCAAGTCCATTCTCTACGACTCTGTCTTCCTGTCCTGCCCCTAGGTTCTTCAGAATAAGGTTATGTTTAAACATTTAAGTAAACTGGAAAGAATCAATTGAAAGGGACGTTTTTTAAGTTGGGAAATATATTTATGAGTGAACTTTTATAATAAGTGAACAATACTTTTTAAATTAAATTTAGGCATTAATGTTTGCTTTTCATATGTGGTTCTTGCAAATGTTTGGTCTGTTGGTAGACAGATCTAACACAGACTTTACCATTATGTACTATATTAATTTGTTAGTATGTGCATTTCCATTAATAGACTTTGATTTCTTCAGCAGTAATGAACATGCTTTAATTATTATGACTAAAACAGAACCTGAAGTAAAGCTGCTATTTAGAAGTGCTTGCTGAATAAATGAGTAAATGCTTCAATGGAAAAACAAAATTATCTGCTGTCCTAAATGATTGGTATCACAGATTTCAGTATACGTGAAACTTTGGCAGATTTTCTATTTCTTATCTCTTAATAGAGCTCATTTTCTAATGCAATCTTCCCTTTGGGGATTCCCGAATTCTCATCTTCCCTTTGGGGATGACTCACAGTTAAAAGTAGAAAGGGAAATGAAAATAGGAATAAGCAGTGGGCTAACTAAATAAAGTGTGGGCTTAAAATCTTAGTATAAAATAAAGGCGCTCCATAGTATCTCCATTATGTCCTATCTCCAACTATAAGGAGGTCATGTTTAAAAATGGCTACTAAATTATGTGCAATCAAAGGTGTCTGCTGTTATGATTTTTCCTTTTTAGAGTCTGTCAGGCAAACAGGACCAGAGAGTGAAAATTATTAAGGAAGCAGCACTTGATTTTAATCCAGTTTTGTTCAAGACTATACTGCCAAAGCCTAGAATAGTATCTGATACACAGTAAACATTTAGTAATTTTTAAAACATATTTTCCAGGATCCCCTATGCTAAAGAGAAATAAAGACCTCATTAGGGACTTTTAGTTTCAATCAGACAATGTAAAGAGCTTAAAAAAGTCATCATTCCAGTTCTTACAGGTAAAAATTAAACAAACTGAAAGTCAATGACTCTTCTTGGACCCATCAGAGAACTGAGTTTACAAGGCAAACCTACACCCCACAATCTGGAGAGTTCAGGCAAACCCAGAAAGTCACAGTTAGGATCTGCTTATCTGGGGCAGAAGGCACCAGAGCTGTACACTGGGAGGGACACAATGGTAATTTTGGTGAATTGCTGGAGGCTGAGTTTAGACTCTTATGAGAGTGAGAAACTCCTGGGGAACATGGTTATAAGTGTGTTCCCACACTTTCATAAGTTCTCCCTTCAGGAACTTAATCAGGTTCTCACAGTGAATAACTAAAAAAAAAAAAAAAATCCCCTGGTAGGTTTGGCAGGGAAAAAGGGAAAAGTAAGCATTATGATTATACCAGAGCATTTTCCATAACAAAGGTGTCCTCTGCAGGGGAAAATAATTTTACCATATTTTTATTCTACCTGGGGGAATGGCATTTCTTCCACTCCAGCACTTTCTAACATTCCTTCCTCACCTTGAGGGTGGGGATGGGGGACGCTTAGAAACACCAGTGAAGATCACAGCTCAAGGACACAGGTCCACCAGAAGAATGAAGTTTAATCGCAATCATAGAACACTTCTCCTACCCATACCTTATCATCACACCAACAGGTATACAGTGCAATAACATACACTGTTATTACAGATAAAAGAGATGCAAAGACACTCTTTCAAGATGAGTACCTATAGAAGCCCCAAAGCACAAAGGCAGATAAAAACAAGGACAACAGGAGGACACTAAAGCAAACACAGTCCGACTGCTAATATGATTAACATAAGACCTCACACTAAGACCTATGTACTGCAGTCTCTAGTACTTAATATAACATTTCTGATTTTCAATGAAATATTACAAGGCATGCTGAAAGACAAGAAAAAATGCAGTCTCAAAAGACAAAGCAAACACATGAACCAGACTTAGATATTACCCAACTTTTAGAATTATCTGACAAGAAAATTAAAATAACTATTATGACACAAATTATTAATATGAGATGAAAGTAGGAAGACATCACTACAGATTCCATGGACATTAAAAGGATAATACAAGAATATTATGAACAACTGTATGTCCACAAATTTGATTACCTAGATGAAATGGACCAATTGCTTCAAAGACAAAATCTGCCAAACTTCACCCAAGAAAAGACAGGCCTTTGAAATGGGCCTACATCTATTAAGTAAATTGAATCAATAATTAATAATCTTCCAAAACAGAAAGCACCAGACCCAGATGGGTTCACTGGCAAAATCTACTAAACATTTAAGGAAGAAATTATATCAATCCTTCATAATATCTTATAGAAGATGGAAGTAGAGGGGATACCTTCTAACTTACTCAATGAGGCCAGTATCACCTTAATACCAAAACTAGACAAAGGCATTACATAAAAACACAGTAACAATAACAACAACAACAAAGCTATCAACCATTATCTCTCATGAACATAGATGCAAAAATCCTCAACAAAATATTAGCAAATTAAATCTAACAAAGCATAAAACTAATTATACACCATGACCCTGGTATGCAGATCTGGTTCAACATTCAAAAATCAATTAATGCAATCCATCACATCAGGCTAAAGAAGAAAACTCACATGATCATACCAATGGATGCAGAAAAACAGCTGACAATATCCTACACCTATTCATAATAACTCTCAGTAAACTAGGAATAGAGGGGAACTTTCTCAACTTGATAAAGAACGTCCACAAAAAAGCATACAGCTAACATTGTACTTAATGCTGACAAACTAGAAGCTTTCATGCTGAGATCAGGAACAAGGTGAGAATGTCCCCTCTCACTATTTCTTTTCAACATTGTACTGGAATTTCTAGCAAATTCAAGAAGACAAGAAAAGGAAATAAAAGGTGTACATATTTGGAAGGAGGTGATAAAACTGTCTTTTTCACAGATCGCATGTTTGCCTATGTAGAAAATCTGAAAAAAACTGACCAAAACAACCCTCCTGGAACTAATAAACAATCATAGAAAGTTTGCAGAACACTAGGTTAATATACAAAAGTCAGTCACTTTACCATGTACAAGCAATGAACAAACAGAATTTGAAATTTTTAAAAATATAAATTATGTTAGCACCCCCCCAAATTAAATACTTAGTTATAAATCTAACAAAATATATACAAGACCTATGTGAGGAATACTACAAAACTCTGATGAATAAAATTTTTTTTAAAAACCTGAATAAATGGAGAAACATTCCATGGTCACGGACAGGGAGACTCAAGATTGCCAAGATATCAGTTCTTCTGAGTTGATCTATAAGTTTAACACAAACCCAATCAAAATTTCAGCAAGGTATTTTGTGGATATCAACAAACTGATGCTAAAGTTTATAGGGAAAGGGAAAATACCCAGAATAACCAACACAATACCAAAGAAGGACAAAACTGGAAGACTAGCACTACCCAACTTAAAGATTTACTATAAAGCTACAGTAATTAGGATAGTGTCACATTAGCAAAAGTATAAATAAACAGGTCAATGGAAAAGAAGAAATAAGCCCATGAAAATATAGTTAACTGATCTTTGACAAAAGAGCAAAGACATACCATGGAGCAATAATAATCTTTTCAACAAATGGTGCTGGAACAACTGGACATTCACATACCAAAAAAAGAGAGAGACAAAGAGATAATTTAGACCAAGACTTCACATTCTTCACAAATGAATCACAGACCTAAATGTAAAATGAAAAACTGTAGATCTCCTAGAAGATAACATAGGAGAAAACCTTGATAAGATACAACAGTAAGGGATAATTTATGAAAGAAAAAAATTGATACACTGGATTGCATTAAAATTAAAAACTTCTGCTCTTCAAAGATGCTGTCAAGTGAATAAGACAAATCACACTGGGACAGCGTATTTGCAAAAGACATATCAGATAAAAAATTGCTATCCAAAGTATACGAAGAACTCTTAAAACTCAACAGTAAGGAAACAAATAACTCAACTAGAAAATGGGAAAAAGATTTGAATATATATGTGGCTAAAGAAGATACACAGTGTATGTATATAAAATCATCACATTATATACTTTAAATAGTGTCTTAGTCTGTTTGGGCTACTGTAACAAAATACAGGTAGCTTATAAACAACATATTGCTCATACTTTCTGAGGCTGGAAGTCCAAGATCATAGCATTGGTATGGTCTGGTGAGGGCCCTATTCTGGGTTGCAAATTTATCACTGTGTCCTCACAGGGCAAAAGTGGCTAGAGATCTCTCTTGGAGCCACTTTTATAAGGCATTATTCCCATTCATGAAGGTTCCACCCTCATGGTGTAAGCCCCTGCTAAAGGCCCCACCTTTTAATACTTCATCAGGCATTAGGATTTCAACATAAGACTCTGGGTGAGGCATAAACATTCAGACCATAGCAGATATATACAATTTTTATTTGCCGATTATACCTCAGTACACTGGAGAGGAAATACACACAGACAGCAAATAAGCACATTAAAAGATACCTAATATCATATGTTATGAGGGAATTGCCAATTAAAACAAGGAGATACCACTGCATACCTATTGGAATGGCCAAAATGCAAGACACTAACACTACCAAATGCTGACCAGCATGAGAAACAACAGGAATTCTCATTTACAGCTGGTTGGAATGCAAAATGATACAACCACTTTGGAGGATAGTTTGCTCCTTGGTATTTGTCCAAAGAAGTTGAAAACTACGTTCACACAAAAAAACTGTGCACATGTTTATAGCGGCTTTATTCATAATAGCCAAAACTTGGAAACAACCAAGATGTCCTTCAGAAGGTGAACAGAACAATAAAATGTGGAACATATAGACAATGGGATATTACTCATTATTGAAAAGAAATAAGCTACCTAGTCATAAAAAGACACGGAAGAAACTTAAATGCATATTACTAAATGCAAGAGTCTAATCTGAAAAGTCTACATACTGTATAATTCCAACTATACGACATGCTGGAAAAGAAAAAACACTGGAGATGGTAAAAGGAGCAATGATTGCTAAGGGTTAAGGGGTAGAGGGCAATGAATAGTCAGAGCACAAAGAGTTCTTAGGGCAGTGAAACTGTTCTGTATTATAGTATAATGGTGGATACATATCATTTGTCCAAACGAACAGAATGTACAACACAAACAATGAACTCTAATGTAAACTATGGTCTTTGGGTGATAATGATGTGCCAGTGTAGGTTCCTCAGCTGAAACAAATGCACAACTCTGGTGTGAGATTTTGATAGTAGGGGATGCTGTGCACATGTGGGATCAGAGGATATGTGGAAAATCTTAGTATTTTCCTCTCAGTTTTGCTGTGAACTTTAAAGCATTCTAAAAAATAAATTCTAATTAAACAATTAACATATTAACTATATGTTAAAGGATCCAATGAAAAAAGTAGGTAGGTAACATCAGCAGAGTGATGGAGACTGTAAGAAGGTATCGTAGGAAATGCTAGGAACAAAAACATTGTTCAGAAATTAAGAATGTCTTTGATGGGTTCATCAGCAGAGTGGACATGGCTGAGGAAAGAATCAGTAAGCTTGAAGATATATCAACAGAGACTACTCAAACTGAATTGCAAAGGAAAAAAAAGAATGAAATACTAAAAGAAGCAAGCATAATTTCAGAAGGTGTAACATGTAATTGGAAAACTAGAAGGAAAAGAGAGGAGGGAACAAAGAAATATGTAAATTTATAATGGCCTAAACTTTCCAAAATTAGTGACAGATACAAAACCACTGATCTAAGAAGCTCAAAGAACATAAAGCAGAATAAATACCCTTAAAAATTATACCTAGGCTTATTATATTCACACATCAGAAAACTAAAGACAAAGAGATAATCTCGAAAGAAGTCAGGGCTGAGGGCAGGACAAGGGAGAAAGGAATGCATTACCTGTAGAAGAACAAAGGCAAGAATTACAGCAGACTTCTTATCAGAAAGCATGCAAGCAAGAAGAAAATGGAGTGAAACATTTAAAGTGTTGAAAGAAAAAAAAAGATCTACAATTCTGTATGCAGTAAAACTGCTCTTTAAAAGTGATGGATAAATAAAGGCCTTTTCAGAGAAATAAAAAGAGTGAATTCATTACCAGCATGTCTCTCTTGCAAGAAACATTAAAAGAAGTCCTTTAAAGAGAAGAAAAATGATAACTTTTAAAGCAGTAATAGTAATAATATTTTGTGTGTTTATAATATATAGATAAGTGAAATGAATACAACAATGTCATAAGGGATGAGAAGGAGGAATTGGAAATGTGTAAAGTGGTATAGTGTTATTTGAAGGTAGACTTAGATTAATACATTATTTTAAAATATATATCGTAAACTCCAGGGAAATCATAAAACTGTTTTTAAAAAAGTATACTTGACATGCTAAGAGAGTAGATAAAATTGGATCACATAAAATGCTCAGTTAAAACCAGAGGAGGCAGAAAAAGAGGAACAAAAAAGAAATAAATGCAATGAATAGAAAATTGTTACAAATATGGATGACATTTATTTAAATAGAACAATAATCATTTTAAGTGTGAATGGCATAAGTTGAGCAAAACTGAAAGACAAGCAGAGTGGATAAAAATAAGACCTAGTTATACATTGTCTCCAAGAAACCCACTTTAAATATAAAGATTCTGATAGATCAATAACAAATGGATGAAGAAAGACATACTATGCTAACATTAATCTAAAGAAAACAGGAGCAGCTATATTAATTTCAGACAAAGCATACTTTATAACAAAAAAATTTATCATGGATAGAGAGGAAAATCACATAATGAGAAAGGAGTTAATTTTCTAAGAACACAGCAAATCTTTAACATGTATGCAGCTAACAACAGAATGTCAAAATATGTGAGAAAAATCTCATAGAACTAAAAGGAGAAACAGGCAAACCCACTATTATAAATAAAATATTCAACATTCTCTTTCAGTAATTAATAGATCAATCAGGAAGAAAATCAGTAAAGATATAGTTAACCTGACCAGCACTAGCCACCAGCTGGATCTACTTGAAATTTATCCCACCTTTGTAAATATCAACAAATTGGGAAGTTTACATGGAAAGGCAAAAGGCCCAGAGTAGCTAACACAATACTGAAGAAAGGGACTTTCCTGATGGTCTAATGGTAAAGAATCTTCCTTAGAATGCAGGGGATGTGGGTTCGATCCCTGGTTGGGGAACTAAGATCCCACATGCAATGGGTCAACTAAGCCTGTGCGCCACAACTACTGAGCTCACGCACCTCTACTAGAGAGCCTGACCCACGCACTCTGGAGCCTGCTTGCCACAACTACAGAGCCCATGCACCCTGGAGCCGGCACACCACAACTAGAGAGAAGCCCGCACGCTGCAACAAAGAGCCCACATGCTTCAACAAAGATCCTGCATGCCGCAACTAAGACCCAATGCAGCCAAAGATAAATAAAATAAATAAATAAATAATAAATAAATCTTTTTTAAAAATACTGAAGAAAAACAACAAAATTGAAGTACTCACACCATTCAGTTTCAAGACTATTCAACGCTGTTGTAGTCAAGACAGCGTGGTATTGGTGGTGACAGAATAACAGATCAATGGAAGACAAGAAATAGGCCAGAAATAGACTTATACAAATACAGTCAACTCATCATTGACTAAGGAGCAAAGGCAATTCAGTGAAAAAATGATATATTTTCAACAAATAGTACTGGAATAATTGGGTGTCCAGATACCCAAAAAGAAGAAGGAGGAGAGAGACGGCAGGAGAAGGAGAAGAGGAAGGAGAGATATAGGGAGGGGTGAAGGAAGAGAAGGAGGAGAAGAAGAAAAGAAAAATTAAAAATTTAGACACTTTAAACACAGAAAACACAATAAAACACGAGTCAAATTCAAACATATGCCTAAATGTAAAACACAAAACTACAGAATTCTAGAAGAAAACATTAAAAAATCGAGATGACAGCTTCTTAGAAGTCTTGTCATATAATCCAGCAATTACACTCCTAGGCATTTCCCCAACTGATTTGAAAACTTACGTCCATACAAAACCTGCACATGAATGTTTCTAACAACTTTATTTAAAATCACCAAAAACTGACAGCAACCAATACGTCTTCAATAAATGAATGGATAAACAAACTTTAGCACATCCAAACAGTGGAATATTATTCAGCAATAAAAAAGAAATAAGCTATCAAGCCACAAAAGACATGGATGAACCTTAAATAAATATTACTACGTGAAAAAGCCAGATTAAAAGGGCTACATACTGTATGATTCTAATCATATGACATTCTGGACAAAGCAAAATTAAAAGAGAAGTAAAGGATCAGTGGTTTCCAGGGACTCAGGAAGTGAAAAGGGGTTGAACAGCTGAAAAATGGTATTTCTTAGGATGAAGAAACTATTATCCTGTATTATACTGTAATGGTAGATACTTGACACTGTATTTGTCAAAACCTTTAAAACTTTATAGCTCCAAGAGTATATGCTTTGCATATAATACATGCAAAGTTTTAGGAATTATTTAAGAGGTTAGGGAAATCTAGGACAAAATGCAGAATGTGACAGAACAATCTCACTTTACTCCAAATGTATGAAACAACCTCACCAAATGTGTTTTCAAATCTCTCAATAAGATTGTGCATATCTTGATTTCAACTCATGATTCTGTCTAAGTTGATTAGTTTGTCTTTTGCCGTATGTTTGGCTACATACTAATTAAAAATTATTTTTTCTTTCTAGAAAATTCAACCTTTATCATTATAACGAGACATTCCTTATTTTCATAATGCCTTTCATCTTAAAGAATATTTTGTCTGATATTAATATAGCCACTTTTTAAAACTGGTGTTTACATGATCCAGCTTTTTCCTTCTTTTACTACCAACATTACTGTATCCTTACATTTAAATTGGCACATATTTTTAATATAAACAGTAGATATTTTTATTAAGCTTGAAATACTTTAATTGGAGCAGTTCTGTATTTACCATAATTACTGTGTATTTAATTTAAATATAGCATCACTATATGTGCATTGTATCTTCCACCCTATATGTTCTGTCTTTATTATTTTTTTTTCTGTCTTTATTATTAATTGATAAAGTATTTTTTAGAATCATTCCATTTTCTTTCCTTTTTTGTTTGGAAGTTATAAGCACTTTTAGCAATAATCTTTGTGATCATAACACATATATAGATGTATTGCTGACTTATAAAGGTCTACTGCTAATCTTTACTTTTTTTCCAGAAAATGTAGGATCCATAGAAACATTTTAATTCCATTTATCACTTTACTGATATATGTGGTATGACTGTAGGAATTTTATTTGACATAGTTTAACCAATACATAACAAACATTAATTTATACAGTCAATATTTGTTTACATTTATACATATTTATCATCTTCTTTGCTGTTTTTTTTCTTCATACATCTCTACCTTCCTATTCTGAATAGTTTGCTTATGTCTAAGAAAATTCTTTAGAATTTCTGTAGTGATGGCTTGCTAGTGGTAAAATCTCTCAGCTTTTGTTTGTCTTGAATTATTTTACTTTGTTTTCATTTAAAAAATATTTTTGTGATTTTAAATTATAGGTTGGGTATTCCTTTATTTCTGTAACTTGAAGCTAGCTTTATATTGTTTTTATCCTCCATTATTGCTTTCAAAACTGTTTGCCAGCTTATCCTCCTCTGAAATAATCTTTTTTTCTGGTCCTTGTAAGATAAATATCTTTTCTTTGTGTTAATTTTTTGCAATTTTATTATATTGTCTGTAGATATGAATTTCTTCTTCTATAACCTGCTTAGGGATTTTTTTTTTTTGCCTCTTGAATATTTGTGGGCATGATGCTTTTCATCAGTTTGGGATGTTTTAAGTCATTATGTAAGCAAATATTGACTCTGCCCCCAGAATCTATAATCCATTAAATATATATTATATATTCTTGATGTATCATTGATGTCTATCTTCTCTTGTATCTTGTACATCATTTTGTTTTGCACATAGTTTGACATGTCTTCCAATTCACTAATTTTCTTTTCAGCTGGGATAAACCATCTTTTTATTGTATTTTCAACATAATTTTATTTGCTTTTCATTAAAATATGCAATGTTTATTTTTATAATTTCCATCTAAAAATTTAAATTTGGCTTTCACCTCTATAAACATGAAAAGCATTTTTTTTTACAATGTGTCTATTAAAGTAATTCAAATATCTGAAATTATTGGAAGTGTATTTCTGTTGGCTCTTGTTTCTGCTGAGCCTGACTTACATCTTGTTCTTCTCACGGATTTGATTGTATTTGATTGTTCGCTGGATATAGTCTTCAAAAAATTATGTTGTGACAATTTAAGGACTGATGCTTTTTTTCCTCTGAGAGGATTTTTGTTTTCTTTTGTCAGGCGCCAGAGGGTGCTAGCAGTCCAGGACCAAGATGGAACTTTGATTCCTGTACTCCGACTTACCAGGTCACACTTTCAGAGTATAAGAAGACTGTTTTACCAGGGGCCCTCTCATTGGTAGCAGCTGACTTTAATTCATGTCCTTCCAGCCTGTTAGTTTGCGGAAAGGGTAGCTCCATCTCTACATTGCCAAAGGCTCCTGGAACAAAAGCAGGTATTGGAGGAATGGGGGATGGGGTAGGGAGCTCTTAGGAGTAGCTGGCCAGTATGGGAAGAAAAAGGGTTGAGTCCTAACCTGTCATCGTATTGAACCCCATCTGATCTCAGTCCAGTGGTTCCTTGCTGTCTGATTACCTCTTTGGTGTCTTCAAGAAACATTTTAAAGAGAGAATTGTTGCAATTACCTAGTCCGAAGCCAGGAGCCTAATTAGAGTTATTCTTCAAATGACTATTTAATCTCTCATCAGACTGACACACTACTGACTGCCATTTGGAATTGGTCCTTGGCCCTCCTTCATGTAAAACTTCTGTGGACAAACGCCCTCATGATCAGTCCCAGCATTGTAGGATGAGCAATGACTAGGGTGGCCAGATATAGGAGGTCTACCTAAATTTGAATTTCATATAAGCAATGAATATTTTTAAAAATTGAAGTATAACGCAAATACTGTATGGGACGTACCAACATTTTAAAATTTTCAATTGTTTATCTGAAAGTCAAATCTAAATGGGTGCTCTTTATTTTTATTTCTAAACCTAGCTAGTAGGATAACAGTTTCCTCCAGTGAGAAGTATGTTTCTAGGAATTTCAGAAGTTAAACATTTCTTTAAATTTATTGCAGCAATTAGAGTGACACCTAGTTATAGCACATGTTTAGACCCCTCAGTAATGTTTGTTTCAAGTGGAATTAAAGAATCTCAGTATATGTGCTTCAGAATGAAACTAATACAAACTCTTTATTAATGTCCCAAATAAGCCATTTTAAGAACTAGATCTTTGAGGGGTCCTGATTAGAATAAACACAGATATCAAAAAGATTAATACTATTTGCTGCTAATGCTAAAGTAATTGTTAAGATTTTCATGTTAGGATACAGGTTTTAACTATTGAATACTGTAACAAAAATGTAAATATTACAATAGCTTAAGAAAATTTTATTTTTTTCTTACGTCTAAATCTGAGGTAACTGGACCATGCCTAATATTTAACTCCACAACATTAAGAAGTCCAGCTCCTTTACTGTTTGTTCTATCATTCTCAACAAGAAGCTTTCATTTTCTGTTCCAGAAGAGCTGTACCAACTCCCACCATCATATATAGATCATGGCAAGGGGAGGACATGTCTTTTCATTTTAAGGGCTCAGCTCTGAAGTTATAGCTTTACTGCTCACATATGATTGCCAGAACTTAGTTATGTGGACATCCTAGTTATAAGGGAGTCTGGAAATGTCTTTAGTTTGGCAGCCAAGTGGACAGAAAAATTGAAAATATTCTATACTAAAGGATGAGGGGATATGTGGATATAGGGAGACAACATGCAATCTCTAGTATAATAGCCATACGTCTTTTCTTCATTTGCTTAAATTTGTCAAATATTCTTTTCTCTTATGTGCCTGTACAGTGCCAGATAGCTGAAAAACAGTTATCACAAAATAAGGTTCCTATTTCCAAATAGACATTGCTTCTGTCTGGTCAGTTAAACAAATATTATTCAAAATAAGAATGCAAATAAATTATGTTATAGACTAAATTGGATATGTGAAGATTATAACAGGAAGATTTCATAGAGTCTTGAAGGAAGAGTAAAATTAGCTAGAGAAGAGAGGGAAAACCATCCACACAGAGAGAACAGAATACATTAAAGATTTGAGAAGAAAATAAATTTGATTTACCCAAGAACTTAAATAAGGTTAGTGGGAGCAACAGCAAGAGGGGCAATGTAAAGGTTTTTATTCGTTTCTTAAAAAAATGGGAAGGCACTGAAGGAATTTTAAGCATTTCCTCTTTGTCATCTATAAATCTAGTCCACCAGTGGACTTCTGCATTCACCAAATTAGGCCTAGAAAAGCCCTTCAAAGATGCCCAATTATTTTTAAAGTCTTTCCCTCATTTGATTTCTAAAGACATAATTTTTCAAGCTTTTACTCATCTCTGGATTTCACTCTTTCAGTTTTTATGTGTTCTTTCAAAACACAGCTGTGCTGAACTTTAGATGTCCCCTCATTTCTACTGGCATCTTTTGTGATTGTATTATCAGAATATTATTTCTGAGTAGGTATCTCTTGATTTTTTTCATTACAAGTCATTTGTCTTTGAATTTTTCCAAATTTTGTGATTAAATCTGACTATATTTAGAATTCCTTGATTATAATAGTGTCACTTTCTCCCAATGTTAATTTCATAAAATGCATATAATTTATAACTTTCCAGAATAACAGAAAATTTGGGAATTGAGTAGATTACATTTGAAAATGAAGTGCAAATGTAGACTTCAATAATTAAAATTAAGATAACATTTATTTTCTAGGATGTACCTTTGATTTTTCAGTAACAATGAAAGATCTGCATTGGGTTATGAATCATATTTTATATTTAAGTAATAGAAGAGATCACTGGTCCATTGTTCTCATTTCAAAATTGAGGAGACTCAGGTCTGTTGAGATGTGACACTTCCAAAGTTACTTGAGTGATAAAGGACAACACTGACGTCACAATGCAGTTCTTCTGACTCTCAATCCAATGTTCCTTCCCTATGTCCCTGATGCTTCCACTGAGGTTTGGTCCTGCCTCTACGTGGTAAATAATGGTCTGAAATGGATGGGTAGATAAAGAAATGAAGCAAGATATAAAATTTTTGTTTTGTTTTCACTTGCTCACACACTAATCAAGTGAGTTAAGTGGGTTAAGGCATGAATTACAAGAAGTTTAAAAACCAAATCAAATATTCTGTCCTATTTTGGCATACTCTGACACCAACTAACCCCATGTTATGCCCTATTGAAATATATATATTATATATACTATATACATAAATATATACAATTATAATCAATATATATAATTGATGTATATATGTATATATAATGTATATGAAAGCTTGAATAGATTTATAACTTAAATACATTTTAGAAGATGTGTGGTTTAAAAATTAGTTCAATTTGTAATTTCAAAAATTAAATTGATATTTGATTATTGGAAAGGATAATTATATAACTATGACATGGGTTTAGTCAAAAATCACCTTCTTTATGCATAAACAGTACAGAAATGCTTGTTAGATGCAATGGCTTATAATATAGGCAGCTGTAAGCTTAAATGAAAGCAGAGTTTCTTATTTAATCCTCTGGGATGTCTTGGAACAGTTAGTCCTCACGTATCTTAAAGAGGAAATATACTGCTCTCACCAAAGCTACAACGAAAAGGTACAGAAATCCAACCCTATTTAAGCAGAAAAATTAAGAAACAGTATAACTAAAGAAAAGTGAGAACGGCTTCTAATGAGCTTTTCAATATTCTAAAATGAGGGTTTAGTCCCACACAGAAGGAATTGTCATAATGAAAATATTCAAGACTATCTGCCAAGGGCAGCTTCAATGGTCTTAGTACAAATTTTATAAAACTCCTCAAAATGTATGCAAAAATTTGAAAACAACTTTCAAAGCCTTAAAATATTTGTGTAGAAGTATTTAATGATCATATTTCAAAGTTTTCTTTTTCTTCTACCTTTCTGGATTTATTGCTTTTTATCAAAGTTATGAAGAAATATATAACATATCAGGATGGTATGTGTGTTTAAAATAATGAATATATCAAATTTATAACCTTCGCAATTCATGTTCCTAAGTCCGGTTGCATATAAAAATATGAACTAGAAACAATACTGCAAGAGTACAAAAACAACGAGATTCTTGCAGCATAGATTATTGACTTTTCAATCTTGACTATATTTTAGCTCTGTCTCCATTCCATGTAACCAACCCTTCTTTTTCTTCCTAAGGACTCAACATTAAACATACAGTTTTAATAAATGGCATCTGTTTTCCCTTTCTTCCCTCAGTTTCATAAATACTTCTATGCTTATGAAATATGAACATACCTAGGAACTGAAGATCAAAAGCATAAAATGGTATACTTCTAATATTTATTAATTTTAATTGTTTAATCACTCTTTTGGACCAATGCATGACAAATTACTTTGTTAAAGAAAAAAAACAATGAAATTTTAATTGTTCAACTTTAAAATTACACAATAATAATTTTTTTAAAAAAATTTAATCAAAATAGCCTAGAAAGCTCCCTCTGGCATTTCTGTGATACACTACACTATTTTAAAATTTAGTATACGAGAAGAATAATATTCAATAAATTAACCTTTGATCTAGTTAATCTTTGATCAGTATTTATCTTAATAATAAAATATATATGCTAATATATAAAAATATATATTACAAATATATAGACAGCAATTCGATATGTTAACTAATTTATGAATGTTTTCAATGATTACTTAATATAGCCTAAATGCCATGTTTCATCTTATCTAAGATTCAGATTTTTTTTCCACATTTTAACATCTCTGAAATCAGGATGTGTCCTAAAATGACTCCAACCAGGAAGCAGTTGTGACATAGTTGTCATTGCCTGCGCATGTGAATCAAAACAAGCAGAAAGAATATTGAGGCTTGAAAGTCCCAAAGAAAACAGAGGAGCACATGTTTAAGAAATGCTGTACCACCAAAACTCTTAATGCCACACATTATAATTTATGTAGAAAAACAAAAACATCGACAACTCTGAGTCAAAATATCATTCATAATTGCCAGACTGAATGTTAAATTTTACAAATACATTATCTAATTTATTTTGCACAGACGCATACACACACACATATGTAGGGGGCATTTTAAAAATATATGTATAAAATCTAAAAGACCTTTTAAAATAAATATAAAATAAAATGTCTAAGTGATAAGAAAGCATTATACCATAGTATAATTGACAGCATTTTTTTTTCTTTCTTACTAAGAAATAAAATAGTGGTGTGTCTTTGGTATAGCAGAAACAAAGTGCTCATCCCCACAACCTCCAGACCTACCTGTGATTTCAGCTGTAGCTATAGTAGCTGTTCCTGTGCTCATTGACAATGTCCAACCTAAAGATCCTAGGCTCTATTTTCAGAATAACCCAAAGTAAGACAGGTAGTATCTTAGATTTGATTAATCATGGTAAATAAAGAAAAAGTCTTTTTTTTTTCTTTTTAAGACAAAGGTAGATACAACAGTTTACAGTAAATTGAAGATCTCTGAGAACTATCTATTCAAATTACTCTTTGCTTATAAAATTCCTGTTAACATAAAAATATTAAAACCAGCTGCAATAACCTGTTATTCTCACCTTTCTAAATGCCAAAATTGTACTTAATCTCTGACATATATTACAACCAGTATCTCCAATTAATGGGATACAGGAGTGATACACAATTCAAAATACTTTAATTTTATATAGTAATAGAACACAGATTTTAAAGCACATTTATATACGTCATAATCAAACACAGGTTTCATCATGATAAGAGCATGAGTAAATTATGAGTTATGTGTAAGAAGCATAAATTCCTAAGCCTTGCACATTTTCTTATATACCTCTACCCTTTCATACTAGCTACACAGGGAAATCAAAGACTTTTCTCAGGTATGCTTAACAGCAAATTTATAATAGACACATTTACTCACAGAACATGACAAAAAAACATGTGCTATTCCATTCTCATAATTTTTGCTTAAATATTAACAACAAATTGTTATTGCACACATTATCATGCTCAATGTAGCATGTGCTACAGAAACTTCTTAAAAATGGATAAGAGGCAGTCATTGTAAGCACTCACGTTGCCCACTGTACATAAATGGCATAAAATCAGTAGAATACACCTCTCAAAATATAAAGTTATAAAAATCTAAAATCAAGGTCCAAACAAGGTAGAAATCATATCTGGAGGTTGGGATATTTCAGCAAAGGTTTAAAAAATGAGCAGACACTAACCATAGGAAGAAGGGAGAAAATCTTCGCTAGAAGGACACAAACTGTGAGCAGCAACACAAAGATGATACCAGAATGCTGGTTCTGTGAAAAGGACGATGAAATGGTGATAAAAACGTGTCACAGAGGCCCTGCATGAGAGGGTAAGGAACTGGCATGGCAGAGAAGAGCAACACTGCAGATGAGTAGGAGAATTGTTGGGATAATGCAAGATAAAATATGTCAAAGGAGAGGATTATCTGAAGGAGAGGAAGACTACCATGCCAAACGCTAAAGAAAAAGGTGAGGCTAAACATGTCTGACAAAAGGTTACTGGCTAACAATGTCAATGTCCTCTGACAGCATAATGGATTGTGAATTTTTTACTTCAAGGGGTGAAAGATAAACCACCAAGAGGGAAAATAAATCACTCTTGCAAGAAGTTTTGAGAAGGAAAAGGAAAAAGGCTAAACCTTGTATTTCTTCATTTCTTAATATTCTGCTAATGGATTTTTGTCAAGAAGTACCAGTGTCCTTTGCAACAAAACAACATTAAGTTATATCTCTCAGCCCTACCAGTTTCATTGATGACAAAAAGCAACTGGTGCTTTGGTTTGATAGTTAGTGTATCATTTCTCCAGCACCAAGGACCCTAAAAACATTAACTGTGGTTTCCTATAGGATAAAATGAAGAAACAGTCAAATGATAGGAGTTAAATTTGACAGTTTTCAAATTCACAACTATTGAATATTTGGATTTTTCTTTTTTAATAATAAATTTAATAAAAAATAACAAATAAAATAAATAATAAAGGTTCATTATAGGAAAAGAAAAATATATAGATTAAAAGAGTAAGAATAAAACACTCATAGTCTAAGAATCCAGAGAACACTTTTAACATTTTGAGGTATAGCCTGCCAGTTATAAAGAAGAAAAAGTATGTGGAACTTTTTGAATCCTACCTCTGTCACCAACTAGCTGTGTCATCTTTTGCAAATTCCGTAATTTCCCAGAGCCTCAGTTTATTTGTAAAGTAGAATAATGGTGCATAAGAGTGCTGTAAGAATTAAATGAATTATACACATAAACTTATCAAACTGACACTTGGCACATACTACTCAATAGAGGTTAGTTATTTTGTTTATGAATGTGTATGTTTTAGTATATATGCATAGGTCACAGGATAAAAGGTGGCATCATATAATACAGACAGTCCATTAAACTATGAATATATTTTTATTTCTACAATCATCAAGACAAAGGATTGGCAACTTTTTCTACACAAAGCCAGAGAATAATTATTTTAGGCTTTAAGTGCCTAGAAGTCTCTATGGAAGGTACTCAACTTTGCCATTTTAGCATGAAACCAGCCATTGATAATACTTATATGTATTTACATGACTGTTTTCAAATAAAACTTTATTTATAAAAGTAGGTAGTGGCCCAGATTAGGTCCACAGGCTGTAGTTTGCTGATCTCTGATGTGGAATATCATTTTATGGCTATGCAATATAATACTGTAATTTGTTTAGTCAACATCCAATTTTTGAATGTGTAGATTTTTTCCCCCCCAAATCTGCTTTCACAATCAACCATGCCAATTCTAGAGTATTTCTTTAGGTTAAGTAGATTATTTCTTTAGGTTAACTTTTACATATACATGAAAACTTTCATTCTGTACACCTTGGCATATAGAAAATCTGTACCAAGGTACACTAAACACCACAGTGCTTGAGAGGATCACCTTTCTAATACCCTTGCCTACAGTGGATATATTTTTTTGGGGGGGAAGAGGATTTTCTTACATATTCAAAATTTGCTAATTTACCATTATTTAGTTCTTTAAAATCAAATGAATGAGTATTAATCATTTTTATTTTAAATTTAAATGCTATTTATAAAAACAAGTAATTTCTGTATATTTCTCAGAAAAAAGCTTTATTATTATTTAAATCTCTTCTCATAAATTAAAAATAAAAGAAAGAAAAGGGGAAATGATCTGAAATTCTACCTTCCTACAATAACTCTAGAATGTTTTCTCCAGGGAAGTATGTCTTTCATTGATGACATTTGTAAATTCAACACCTAGAACAATGCCTGGAACATGGCATCCAATGATATTTGCCAAAGGAATAAATAACATTAATTTTAGTGAACATTCTTTTCTAGATCTCTCAATATATACATATATATACACAGAATTTATAACAGATACTTTTAAAAATATTTGCTTGGATGACTTTTTGCCTCCCAACATATTGTTCCTATTTCCCATTGCACCTAGCACCTAGAGAACATTATGGTGTTCTGGTTGTGTATTTATACCCACACAATGAGGGATATGATTGCTTAACAAAACCACTTTCTATTAATAGGAGTCTCAGCTTTTCTTTTCCCCTTTTAATGTATCAAAACCAAAAGTTAATCAGTACTTTCGCTCTCTTCTCAAACAACACAAAGAACTTAGAACACTGTAACTTCATTTAGGTTTTTCTCTACTTATTCCCACTACATGCTAATGTTTTACGTGTATCTACAAATACATATTCAGTGTATATAAATACTGAATCATTATGTTGTACACCTGAAACTAATATAATGTTACATATCAATTATATTCAATAAAAATAAATAAGTAAAAGTTCATTTTTTAAAAAAATTTAAATCCCAGTTTTCTGGGATTTTTATTCCTTCTTGCATCTCTACAATCTTCCTCAGGGGAGGATGGTGAGGGTATTTTTACTTCTCTTCTCCCAATATCATCACTTTGCACAACCGCAGCAAACAACATAGACACAGAACACTATATAAACAGTACTCCCCGAGTCATACTACCCCAAGCATGGATTCACCCTTGCCCTTTGTAGTATCAGCTTATTCTGTAGAGGATCTCTTACTTGTCTCTCCCTAAGTCTTTACTTCTGTCCCCGACTCCTTGAGTCAGTCAAAACTAAGGTACATATTTAAATGCCCTAGAACCAAAAGAACTTTTTGTGCACTGGGGCTTGTTTTAACTCTCTGAGTTTCTGTTTATCCTGACATTTAGGCTTAGTGAAGATTACAATCTTGCCACCTATCTGATGATTTTAATAAGATTTAAATAAGATTATACTCACAAAATGCTTCAAAGCTATCCTGACTCCTGCCTTCTCTCTTATTCTTCTCCCCCTTTTTACTTCCCCACCCTATTAGTTGTTGCTTGGAGTTTAATACATTAAGGTCTTATCATTTATTAGTTCTCCCCTTGCAAGTAGTTTTCCCTTACAATTAGTTTTTCACTTATATTTCAAGAATCTTTACTTACAACCATAAACTCAAATCTACTTTATTACTATTCTTTTAGGTGTTTTTGAAAAAAATATTAAATTACCAAAACAGTATAACAATTTTCATGAAACCAGTATTAAAATGCATGTCTTAAAGAATCATAATATCAATTTCTTTTATTTTTAAGAAGTATATAACACAGGCCAATTTGTAATCCCTAATATGACCCTCACAGGACCAGTCTCCATCCTCCACTTTCAGAACAGCTACTATCATTAATTTGATATATATCCAGACCATTTTTTTTTACTTTATATAAGCATATCCATAAATATTTGGCATTGTGTTTTATAAATATCACATACTATACAGCATTCTCTCTTTTTTTGAATTTTATTTTATTTTTTTATACAGCAGGTTCTTATTAGTTATCCATTTTATACATATTAGTGTGTATATGTCAATCTCAATCTCTCAATTCATCACACCACCACCACCCCCGCCCCGCCACTTTCCCCCCTTGGTGTCCATATGTTTATACAACATTCTTTAACCTGTTTTCTGTTTCCTTTTCACTCAACATTATTATTTGAGCTCTAGCCATGTTTTTAAATATAAATCTTATTTATTCATTTAAATTGCTTTAAAGTATTCCACCACACAAATATACTATAAATTATACAAGCACTGTCTTACTGATGGCATTTGAAATGTTTCCCATTTTTCACTATTATGTGCAACAAGCTTGCAATAATTCATGCACATATGCCAGAATTTCTCTTGGACATAAACCAAGGACTGGGATTGCTGGATCACAGAGTGTGTACATTTTCAGCATCTATAGGTAAAGCCAAACCGATGCCCACAGTACCACCATGTGCAGTGTAGGAACGTCGTGTTTCCCCATCCTTGCTTTATCTGACTTTTGAAAACCTAATGAGTGTAAAGTGTTTTGTTGAACATTTTTCATGTTAATTATCTTTCAGATTTTCTCTTCTATGAACTGTTTGTTCATCATCTACAGTAAGCTGGAATTCCTGAATTATTTCCTACTTATATATTAATATGCACTGGACTATCTTAAATGGATCTTGAATTAGCATCTTGGATGCTATCTTAGTCCATGTGGGCTGCTAGAACAAAATACCACGGACTGGGTAGCTTACAAACGACAGAAATTTAATTCTCAGAGTTCTGGAGGCTGAGAAGTTCAAGATCAAGTTGCCAACATGGTCACATTCTACTGAGGGTCCGCTTCCTGGTTCGCAGCTGGTGTCTTGTCATAGTAGGAGGGGCTAGGGAGATCTATGGGGTTCCTTTTATAAAAATATTTATCTCATTCATGAAGGATCCACCCTCAGGACCTAAGCATCTTCCAAAGGCCTCACCTCCTAATACCGTCACATTGGGCATTGGGATTTCAACATATGAATTTGGGGGACACAAACATTCAGACCATAGCACATGCTTTTGCAATACCATTTACTAAACAGTTGAAAAATACTGAGTTACTGAGTTATCCTTTCAATGTTGAAACATTTCATTATACAACATAAAAAAAAATAGCCATACTACTAAATCGCCACTAATCACATTAGAAAAGACTAATTTTTGTGAAGTTCTAGAGCACAAGGTGACAGAAACATGTTTTCCAAAATTCTAATTTTCCACTTTAAAGCTTAAATGTTATCACTGTCAACAATGGCAGTTGTTTTCCTTGAAAAGACAGGCATACTTTGTTCATTTTTTAATTTTGCCAAAAGGTATGCCAAATCTCCAAGTATGCCTATGTCATTTTTTTTTCAAGTAAAAATTGTGTTCAGTGAAAAAATGGCTAGTTTAGATGGCAACTCAATCACAAAAGTGCTTTTCCTCAATACAAACATTGCACTTCACTATGCTGGAGAAAGGCTCTATATGTACTTCTTTTTTTTTTTAGATTTTTTTGAATTGGACCACTTTTAAAGTCTTTATTGAATCTGTTACAATATTGCTTCTGTTTTATGGGGTTTTTGTTTTGTTTTTTGGCCGCAAGGCATGTGGAATCCTAGACCCCTGACAGAGAATCGAAACTGCATCCCCTGCATTAGAAGGTGAACTATTAACCACTGGACCACCAGGGAAGTCCCTATATGTACTTCTTATTCTCACACAGAACATTGTAAAAACTTATACTCCAACATTGAGATTTAATGATTTAATATATTTTATTGCTTCATCAAAGATTTTTTTAAGTTAAAACATTTTTTTTTTTTACTGTGAATGCATGGCACTTACGCATTCACAACCAACCAACAAGTTGAGGTTGATGCCACTGTAGTTTTAACTACCATATCTTGAATATCACCAGCGTAGATAGCAATACAGAGGGAAAAAAAGGAAATAACATGCTAGGATTGTTATGAAAACAGTTTTAACCTAATGGATCTCCTGACTGTACCCATGAAACTCCAGAGGTCTATGGAGCATTCGCTGAGAATTACTGTATTACATCGACCAACTCTTTCATTAATACTCCTATGAACATACCAAGGTATTGTTCTACCAGGGAAGACATTTTGAGAAAATTGGGAGGTGAGGTCCCAGAGAAAAATATCCAGTTATAAACTGAATTTCCTGATCCTTTAATGATTTTCCTCCTTAAAAAATAGTGTTAAAGACTTGAACTCTTGTTCCTAAGAGCTGTTTGCTTAGTTTCTGTTTACATCTCCCTAAGTACTGAGGGAGATTTAGCAACATAAACAAACCCCTACTCAAAGATTTTTAATTTAGGAATCCTACCAACTTCACCTTTTGATATGTATGTCTTCCTTACATATTTAGGGAGAATTGTGTTCCTTTGTTTTCCGAAATTTGCAAAAGAAAAATCAAAAGATCTAATGACACTTGCCACTTTAGGAGGCCAAATGCAATTGTGTCATGAGACTGTTTATACATAAATTTTATCTTGATTCTAGCAAGCTCTTTTTTTTATAAAAGACTACTTTTAAAAAGGACCAAGATTATTCCATTCACTCCATTTGTTGGAGAGGGAGCTCAGAAATTCTCTGCAGCATTTTGGCCATAAATGGTGGGCACTCACCTATGACATCTACTTCCCATCACAGAAAACCAATGCCAGCTCAGGCCCTTGACACTTGAGACAACAAACATTTTGAACTGTGAGGCACGTGGCTTAAAGTTAACATCCACATAGTGTTTGGAGGTTGTAATACAGAAGGAATAAAGATCAGGGGAAGAACTTTTTAACAGGTCTTGAATTTGTATCCTAAAATTACAGCTCACTGTAATTAAACATATCAGATCACAATATGCCCTAAGAATGGCAGAATAATATAGTAAATAAATAACAAAACTTTTCAGAATTGGGGAAGAGCCTGAGCAAAGATGTTAAACAATATATATATATATATTTTAGTGGCAATGTTTTCAAGGTGAAATCTTGAATATAAAATTAAATCTGGCTAATAAATGAATTTATTTCATAGTTCAGTGGTGTTACTTCTGGTTAAATTTTTGATAATCTGTTTTACTTTTGTTCTGGAATAAACAATCATCATTCTTTAAAAATAAAATTTGTAATGTATTCTCTTTTTTCTGTTGATTTCTTTAGAGTTGGTTCTTACATTTTGAGGAAAATGTAGTTTGAGTAGTTGGAAGAATTACAGAAGAAAAAACTATTTTATTATTGGTTTTGCCTAGGGGTCAGGTCATCAACTCTAGCTGATGTATTTGAATTTTATATGCCGACTTCATAACAATTTGGGGTAAAATAACTATAAACAACTTAATGGTTGATGTCTTCACCAGAAATTGCTTGGCAGACCACATGGCTCATTCCCAAAATTCTTACTGCTACTATGAAATCCTTTTTGCCATAAAAAACGCTGCCATTTAAATAATATTAAGTGCAGTCTAACACGGCTTTATGCTGGAAACACCATCACCTTCCCTTTTAAAGATGATCTCCAAGGACTGGTATTAAGATAAATATTTATGGGGCTTCCCTGGTGGCGCAGTGGTTGAGAGTCCGCCTGCCGATGCAGGGGACATGGGTTCGTGCCCCGGTCCGGGAAGATCCCAAATCCCACATGCCGCGGGGCGGCTAGGCCCATGAGCCATGGCCGCTGAGCCTGCGCGTCCGGAGCCTGTGCTCCGCAACGAGAGAGGCCACAACAGTGAGAGGCCGCGTAGCGCAAAAAAAAAAAAAAAGATAAATATTTATGCCTGTGTTTATGAGCTAAATGTGTTTTTGTGCATGTTCAAATCAGATTTAGGAGTGGATCTTCTGCACCTTCAAAAGCAATATTTTTAAAATGTAAAGGAAGGGAAGTGGGGAACGCAGTAGTAGGTCATGAAATTAATTTAGCAGATTCTAACCACATTTTAAATGTGATGTAAAATGTATTAAAAGATGTGAGATACCCTCTAAAACTAATTGAAAAACACTGTTCTAAAGGACCATTTTAGCCGTATTTTTAGTTACGTATAAATAAGGAAAGGCATTCATGGATAATGAACTCATTAGTAATAGAAACTTTTCATTTCTGTCTTTTTTTTACATGCAGAGTTCTAGGAAGGGAGATAGGTCCATTGCACAATGTCATTCTTCTGTGTGGGACTTGACAGAACTTTAAATTCTGTTTCCTAAATTTGGGGTGGCTTCAAGCCCAGTGACAAGGCAGGACAGTGAAGGACAAAAACTAAAATCAGTTGAAGAAAATAAGAATGAAGACTGGAGACTAGTAAACTGGGTTCAAAAAGAAAAAAAAAATGCCTAAGAGCGAATGGGGTAAGCTGATCTTGGCATAGCAGGTTACTGTTAGAAGTACCTTTGGCCCCTCCATGCTCATGCATATTGGTTAGTTCTGCCCTGGCACTATGCTATTCACATTGATGAATAATGCAGATACAATCCCTGCTTATAAGGAGCTTATTCTAGTTTAGAGGATATAGACATTGAAAAACTGAAAAAGCAAATAGTAACAAATACAGGAAGAAAAACAAAAGAATTAATAATAGGATAGTGGAAGGAATGAGTGTTATATTAGTAGTCTTGCTTGACCTTTCTAAAGAAGTAATATCTAAGCCAAGAATTTCATTTATATGAAACCAACCATGAAAAGGAAAAAAATTGGGAAAAGGTAGATTGTTCCAGGTAGAGAAGAGTATATGGGAAAAGGTTCTGAGATCACAAGACTAATGAGGCAGGAGAATTAAAATGAGACGTGTGGCTGCAACTGAGAGGGAGAGATAAGAATGCCTGGAGGTTGATGGTGACAAAGCCATGAATTCAATAGGTGTTTAAGTGTGAAGATACAGCAGTGAACCAAAAGATAAAGTTCCTAAGGTTCTTTTGATAAGAGAAGTATATAAAATAAATAAACAAAATAATGTGAATTGTAATTTCAAGGAGTAATAATTGCATTTAAGGAAATAAAGCAGGTTCTAAAGGTAAAGAGCAATATGGTTTTGCTTACGAAATGTTTGGAGCAGGCCACTCTAAGGAGGTTATGTTTGTTTGTTTGTTTGTTTGTATTGAAGTATAGTTGATTTACAATATTATAGTAGTTTCAGGAATACAGCATAATGATTCAGTATTTTTACAGTTTATTCTCCATTAAAAGTTATTACAAGGTAATGGCTATATCATGTGCTATATAATATATCCTTGTTGCTTATTTTATACATAGTAGTTTGAATCTCTTAATCCCATACTCCTAACGTGCCCCTCCCCTCTTTCCTCTCCCCACAGGTAACCATTGTTTGTTTTCTATATCTGTTTCTGTTTCTGCTTTGCTAAATACATTCATTTGTATTATTTTTAAGATTCCACATTTAAGTGATATTATACAGTATTTGTGTTTGTCTGCTATTTCATTAAGGTTAATATTCTCTACGTCCATCCATGTTACTGCAAATGGCAGAATTTCAGTCTTTTTTATGTCTCAGTAATATGCCATTGTGTGGTATATATACTGTGAACATTGGGGTGCATATGAACATTGAACACTGGGGTGCATATATCTTTTTGAATTCATGTTTTCATTTTTTCTGGATATATACCCAGGAGTAGAATTGCTGGGTCACATGGTAGTCCTATTTTTAGTTTTTTGAGGAATCTTAAGGAGATCATGTTTAAAGAGAAACAAAATTGGGAGAATCATTCATGAAAATATCTATGAAAGTAGATTTCACAACATAGAGTACAGCAAGTGCAAAGGAAATAAGGTAAGTACAGCCTCATTGAGAAGCAATAAGAAGACTACTGGAGCTAGAATCTAAGAGATAGCCAAGACCATAGCAAGGCATTTTTATTTTCAATGTGTCTGGATGCCTCTGGATGGTTTTAAGCAGAGTAGTGAAATAATCTGATTTATTTTTTGAAAAGGATGACTCAGGTTGTGTGGTTGAAGATGAATTGAAAGGGAGCACATAAATCCGGCCAGCAGATGATGGCAGCTTAACCATGGTGACAGAGTGAAAGTTAGAAGGAGTGGTCATACTGTGTATATATTTTAGATGCATGGGGTGGGGGTGGGGGGGATAAGATATTTTGACATATTGATATTAAGTGAGAGATAAAGTAGGTGATATCACTTAAATTTTAGGCTTGAGTAACTGAAAGGAAGGAAGAAAGTGTCATTTCGATTGGAGGTTCAATTTTAGTGTATGTGCAGATAGGGAACAGGAGGTCTGCCCAAGGTGCTGAGAGGAGGTAGTGACTAGTGACTGGGGAATGATTCAGAAGCCCAGAGCAGAGGAGAGTCCCAGAGTTGTAAATTTAAAATACACAAAGTATTGAATTCATTTCATTAGTAGAAAAGCCCTGAGGGAAACTGGGGAGGATGAAGAAGCTCCACAAAGAAGCCTGAGAAGCAGCAGCCAATATGGTCAGTGAAAAATCAAAGAGCATCAAGCAAATGAAGAAAGCCTTTGGGGAAGGTAGAAATGATTATCTAAGAAGTCATGTAATGTGAGAATTGAAAATCATTCATTAGATTTGACAAAGTACAAGTCATTGTTGAGAGAGAAAAATTCAATTTTATTGCTTTTTGAGTCATGAGTTTTATCAGCAATGCCCTCTTAGGGAGAAAGTGAAGACAAAGAGTATTCAAATGCTTGCTGACTCATAAATAAAGCCAATCCACTTAACTATGAATGAAGTTAGAGAAAAAAGTCAGTATACAGATTGTGAGTTAACTATTAAAATTTCCTATAACAAACCTACTTACAATCCAGATGAGCAAAATATTTTTTACAGGACATATTTTAACAAAAGTAATTTCTTGTAACAGACCTTAACAGTTTCTAAGTTTACATGTATAGTCTTTAGAAACATTAAAATAACCCTTTTAGCATTACTTGAGAAATCTTTGTCTTCCTTGGCAAATACTCTTAGACAGAAACTCAACTCTATGAAGATACAAAAGACATAAATTTAAGTTAAAATTTATGGGAAAAAAAAGTACGCAATGGTTTGCTAATTTTTTTTCCTTATGTATGTAAATTTAATAATATATAGGCTAAGTAATGGCTTTGTTTTCTCCTAGCATCTGGGTCAAGATATTTCTAATTCTATTCGAGGTTCCTCATTAAAACTGAAGTCTGTTGTTTGTGGCTTCAATTATAATTTCTAGTCAAGGATAATTTAATATCACAGAACTTATACAAATCTTTTCCACATTGGGGAATTTGTCAGCAGAAGTTTCAGTAGAGCAGTGCAAGTGAAGCCTAATTGGAGAGCGATCAGAAGAAACGGGAGAAGAGGAGGTAGAGTCAATGATTACAGACATCTTTTGAAGAGTTTTGCTTTCAATAGCAGCAAAGGGAATGCAGGATCAAGAGTTTTTTGCTGTAGTTGTTTTTGCTTTTTAAGATGGAAATATGACATGTTGATAGATATGATCTTGTAGAAGGGGATACAGGACAAGGACAGACAAGCTAAGTGGAACAAAGTCCTTAAGCAGGTGAGACAGGATGGGTTCCACTTGGCAAGGGGTGGGTTTAACCTTAGCACAGAAGTTTATCCTTGGTCAAACAAGACTTAGTACAACAGGATAAGGAGTTTGAATTCAATGGACAAAAAAACAGAACAAATTTTAGTAACTGATCAGAAAGCGGGATCTCAGTTTTAGAAAATTAAGTTATAATGTGGCTTTTGGTAATCACAAGTTCCAGAAGGTAATAACCATTGGAGTGGTTGAAAGACAGAGCAGAAGAAAAAGCCACTGAAATGGAAAAGGTTTAAAAAAAATTAAAGACCAGGTGCTGGATGCGCCAGCCACATGGATGTTTATACTGCCAAGAACGATGCTATCTAGGCAGGGAGAGCATGTTTATAAGACAAAAACTTATTAATGAGTGAAATAACAATGAACATTGGTAGATGACATAAATAGGAAGGTTGAGAGGTTAAGAGTTAATATGTAAACCTCAATCTGATGGCAATGTTTCAAGATGAGGAGATGGAATGTTATGGAGAACGCTTTGTGGCTCTGAGGTCAATGGCTGAAAAACAAAGTCCAGTGCACAGTGGTATAAAACAGATGTAGCTTTGGTGGGAAGACTGAAGCACCTCTGTACTGTAGTCAGAGATCTGGAACAGCAGGAGCATGTGCTCATAAATGTAACAGTCTATAGTACCTTCCAATGGCTAGCTTTAACAGTTAATATGCACGGCAGAATCAAGCTTTGTGATAGACTGGTCAGACCACCTGTTGTTGGGCAGAGCTGTGGAATTCTGTGGGGTGAGTGAAAATCTCAAGAGAGAGACACTTCCTTTCTATTAATAAAGGAAAATTTTAGCTATTAATTGATATTTCTACTCCAATTTTTTTCTGGCTTGTCAAAACTATGTATAGATATGTACATATATATGTATTACCTAAAACATTTACAAAGATCAATAACCCTTGGCAACTACATGTCTTTGTCATAACAGAAGCATATTAATGCTGTACCAAGCAAAATGGTCAAATATTCGCCTCATTGCCTGTCACGCCATACACTGACAAGTCATTCACGGTTACTTTCATCTTGATGAGTTTATCTTGAAGAAATATCCTCATTGATGCTTTTCATTTTTTTCCCTCAAGGTTTAGGAGTTTCTTGTTTCAATTTAAAACACTTGTTACCAAGAATATTCGTCACCTGTATTTTATTATGCATGTTGTCTTGATACATCTTAGGGAAAATACATTATGCATCTGCTATGAAATGTTCTCATTTCCAGAGAATAACATTTTGACTTATTTTGACATACATAACCCCCATGCTTCACTTTAGAATGTTTTCCTATTTTATAATAAGTAATATAGTAGTTCCAAATTGAATATAACCTCATTATTTACCAAGAATAATATAATTAAATTTAAAATATGACTTCCTCCCCCACTGGAAGAATAATGCTATTAATCTTGCTGGCTTTAATATGATTTTAAAATTGATTTAACAATCAATTATGTGAAGTACATGTAACTTTGCAGCTTCCAAGAAGAACTTTATCTGAGAATTAAAATTTTGCCCGGCATCACTTCGTTGGTGACAAGATGTCAATGGAATCAACCAAGAGGACAGAGTTATGACAACTTTTACAGTACTTTATTTCTTTAGGAGGCAGATTTTTGCCTCTGCGAACATGTATAGGTTGGTTTTCACATTTTCCTCTACTTCTGTAATTCTTAAATATATGACTGTTTGAATTCATCTGTCTGATTTTTCTACATGTCAAGTACATTTGTATTTTTCAACAAATCATGTCACTAACTTGTAGAAGATGTAATAAATCCCTTCCCCTATGCTCTGTGTTTATGGTAAATCCTCTGGCCTTGAGTATCTAAATATTAAGAACCCTAGAGAGGGTATATCAGGGTACTGGGTCTCAGGAAAGCTAGTACTTGCTCATTCATTTTTCTGAGCTTATTTTCTGACATGTTGCTTTAACATTTTAGAAGGCAAAACTAAGGCTCTGGCTCATGACTCAGAACCCACATGGAGCTTCTACTCCTCTCTTGTCAGACACAATTTGTCTCCTAGTTTCCTGCTGTTCTATTCTTTAGCATCATGTTTGATATTATGTAGCCTTCTTCCCTGGTTCACCCATTTGGATGTAATCTATTGCCCTGACAATTTAGGATCCTCAAATTCTCCCACTTCCCTTATAGTTTGTCTTCCTTGGCAATAACTCAATTGGAACAACACTGGCTTCACTCTTGGCCCATGTGTTTGGCAAACTTGAGTTTCCTGCTCTCTATAGATGGCTTTTCTGAAATATAACCCTGGCTTGAGTTGCAGACTTTGTGTTTGCAATTATCTGAAGAACTTGCCCTCAGTAAGATATGCTACTGGCAAACCATGCAGCAGTCCAGTGACCTTCTGGTGTTGGATGTTTTCCTCTTCAGTTGACACTGTTTTTATTTCTGGGCCAACCTCATTAGGATGTGATCTGATGCCTACCATCTAGCAAAGAAAAACTTTATGCCATTTTTTTTTTTGTAAACTTAATTCAGAATCTGTATGCTGACTGATGGACAAACCTCCTTTCTAAAACTTTAATAAATGAGCACCACACCACTTTATGACAACTTTTATATCTCTCTTTTTTTCTTCGCATTTACCCATTCAGCTTTGCAGTCCATGCCATTTCAATGAAAGTGCTTTCCACAAGGCTCTAATAATGCCTTCTCAGAAAATATAATAGATAGTTTGTAGTTCTTAAATTACTTGACTTCACAGGAGTATTTATAAACATTAGCCATTCTCTCTGCTATGGCCTGTTTGTGACCCGCCCCTCAAAATTAATATGTTTAAATATTAATGTCCAATATGATGATATCTAGGAGGTGGGGCCTTTAGGAAGTGATTAGACATGAGAATTGGACATCACAGTGCTCTTTTAAGAGACCCCACAGTGCTCCCTGGTCCCTTACTTATTTAAATAGGTGTACTTGTGTTAAATGATTATCTTCCAACCAGATTGTCAGCTCAGTGAGGGAGGGTACTATGTCACATTTCTTCACTCTCATGTTTCTGGTTTCTAGCTCATTTACAGACACTTTGAATAGTTAATAATATAAATATTATAAACAGAAGAATTGATAAAACTTCTCAAATGATTAAGATTTATTTGACAGCCTTGAAAAGTCTTCACTTCTTACTGAGGAAGCAAAAGCCAAAGTCCTTAATTTACATTACATGACTACATGACTTAGCTCTTCTATTGTTTACTTTTTGCTTTTCTTGAATTATTTTCCTACTATTTTTTACTCTGCTTGTCCCCAGAGCACTCTCCTTGCCTTTCTTAAATACACCAGGCATTGACTTTACGATGGCCTTATCTGTTACTGTTCCCTCTGACTGGAACGCTGTTCCCAGAGATATCCACATAAATTTCTCCCTCAACAACTTAAGATCTCTAGTGAAATCTCAGCTTCTCAATGAGGTATTTCCCAGCCCACTTTTTTTTTTTTTTTTTTTTTTTGCAGTACGCGGGCCTGTCACTGTTGTGGCCTCTCCCGTTGCGGAGCACAGGCTCCGGACGCGCAGGCCCAGTGGCCACGGCTCACGGGGCCAGCCGCTCCGTGGCACGTGGAATCCTCCCGGACCAGGGCACGAACCCATGTCCCCTGCATCGGCAGGCGGACTCCCAACCACTGCGCCACCAGGGAAGCCCCCAGCCCACTTTTAAAACTGCAACTTGTCCTCACCAAAAGGCCACATAAATATATGCAATGTCCCTGATTTATTTTCCTCCCTAACAATTATAAACCTCTAATTATTAGATGCTTGTGTCTCTTATTTTATATATTTTCTTACCTCCTCTAAAATGTAAGCTCCATGAAAGCAGTGGATTTTGTCCCTTTTTATTCACTGTTATATCCCCAGTATCTAGAATATGTTTGGCCTTGTTGAATAAATGAATAACAATAAATAAATATAAAATATATATATTCTTTATACTTTTAATAATATTTACTTTTAAACACAATTTATGCCTCCTGTTTGACTACAGTTTCTACTATTTATTATTTTAATTTCACTAGAAAGTTTTATGTCTATTTTCTATTATCTATAGGTCACAGTGAGATGGAAGAAATAATTTTGTTCATGTGGTTTACTTATATCATGTTAGAATACATTTTTAATGAGTATCACTATCTGATATTGATTCATGGTATTGCTGCCTTTATTTTTGAAAGTCTAATTTACTTATACTTAATTTCTTCTAATTAAAAGGCATTTTACTAAAATGGTTTTATGCAAAAGCAAAATAAATAATTTAATCAGATACTGTATCATGATTTTCCACTAATCTGAATGTCACCAAATTACTTAAGTAAAATTGGCCATACATGAATTTGGATATTTTTAATATGATTTGACAAGATTAATATGTCTGTTAGTGCCCTTAGCAGAATAGAGACTGACCAGCTTTCTTTTCTTCCTCGTAATGAACATATGGGGTTCATCTTTTGCCTACAACCTGCTATATATCAACAGACCGTCATGGCAGGGCCAAAAGAGTCCAGTATATTTCATTAGTACAAATCCTGCTCTTTACTCCGTTCCACAAAAGGCAAGTACACAGAGCAACAGGGTTTCTAGGTTTTGTTGAAACATAATTTAGTTGAGTAATAGCTTGTTTGAATTCATGTTTACAGCAAATGACACAAAGAACTGGCAGCACAGGACATCTATATCCCCACTTCCATATACTGTCCTTGAAGAATAATAAATAATAATGTAGTGTTTCAAAGACTATGAAAGCTCCAAACCATTTGATTTGGTCTAATGTGTTATTTAACGTGCATTTTCAGTTTTTAGCTCTGGATTCTTTAGACAGCTGCAGCCAGTGCCACTCTCCTGCCACATCTGCCTAGCTGATGTTGCCATCAACATTCCACTGGAGTCAGTGAAACCTCAGGATGGACTTTTCTGGGGTTCCACTTGACTGTTACCATACATTCATCAATAGATGAATGATTAATGATTGGATTCCCAAATGGCTTTAAATATGTGTTTTAAATAAATTTGACTCATGTGTTTGTTGGCCATCTGTATGTCTTCTTTGGAGAAATGTCTGCCCATTTTTTGATTGGGTTTGTTTTTTTGATATTGAGCTGCATGAGCTGTTTGCATATTTTGGAGATTAATCCTTTGTCAGTTGCTTCATTTGCAAATACTTTCTCCCTTTCTGAGGGTTGTCTTTTCATCTTGTTTATGGTTTCCTTTGTTGTACAAAAGCTTACTAACTATTACAGAAATACAAATCAAAACTACAGTGAGATATCACCTCACACTGGTCAGAATTGCCATCATTACAAAATCTACAAACAATAAATGTTAGAGAGGGTGTGGAGAAAAGGGAACCCTCTTGCACTGTTGGTGGGAATGTAAATTCATACAGCGTCTATGGAGAAAAGTATGGAGGTTCCTTAAAATCTAAAAATAGAACTACCATGTGACCCAGCAATCCCACTACTGGGCATATACCCAGAGAAAACCATAATTCAAAAAGATACATGCACCCCAATGTTCATTGCAGCGCTATTTAAAATAGCCAGGACACGGAAACAACCTAAATGTCGATCAACAGAGGAATGGATAAAGAAGATGTGGTACATATATACAATGGAATATTACTCAGCCATAAAAAGGAAAGAAATTGGATCATTTGTAGAGATGTGGATGGACCTAGAGACTGTCATACAGAGTGAAGTAAGTCAGAAAGAGAAAAATGAATATTGTATATTAATGCATATATGTGGAATCTGAAAAAAATGGTATAGATGATCTTATTTATAAAGCAGAAATAGAGACACAGATGTAGAGAACAAATATATGGATACCAAGGGGGAAAGGGAGTGTGGGATGAATTGGGAGATTGGGATTGACATACATACACTACTGATACTACGAATAAAACAGAAAACTAATGAGAACCTGCTGTATAGCACAGGGAACTCTACTCAGTGTTCTCTGGTGACCTAAATGGGAAGGAAATCCCAAAAAAAAGGAGAATATATGTATACATACAGCTGACTCACTTTGCTGTACAATAGCAACTAACATAACATTGTAAAGCAACTATCCTCCAATAAAAATCAAATAAATAAATAAATAAATAAATTTGTCTCTTACCTTTGGCCCTAGTACCTCACAAGCATACAGCTGTTTAATTAACATACATCAAAAAAGAGTACTGAATCTCTATAGGTCCACATGAAGTGTACTACTTAAGTCTGATATAGCCTACCTCCTTGCTTAACACTAAAACATGTAACATATGCAAATCCCTACACTAGCCAAAATCATGTAGTTACAGACAGGCCCACAAATGTTAACATTTGTAATGCAAGAAGTAACTTTGTAGGATTTATGTCTACTTGGCAAACTCTAAACAGAAATTCATATTTTTCTCCTCTATTTAATTCCTTATATTGGAGAAAAATTATGAAATTCAAGTTGCAGCATTGTACTCTTTCTCTAAGTGTGATCCATGAGCCAACTGCAAAAATTACCCAGGGTACATCATAAAATTTTAGACCTGTGGAACACACTCAATATTTATTGAATCCCTAGGGTTAGAGTCTAAGAATCAACATTTTTACCTGTGCCAGGTTATTTTAAAGTGTACAGCAGTTTGAGAAACTTGAGTTAGAAATGCTTGCTAGAGACTCTATATCAGTTTTGTTCAACCAGGTATATACATTTACAATTGTAACTTTTGTTTCTGCGATCATTTCAAGGTACAACAAAATGTCCTCAAAACAAATTGCTCTCTACTTCTTTTTTTTTTTTTTTGCGGTACGTGGGCCTCTCACTGTTGGAGCCTATCCTGCTGCGGAGCACAGGCTCCAGACACGCAGGCCCAGCGGCCATGGCTCACAGGCCCAGCAACTCCGTGGCATGTGGGATCTTCCTGGACCAGGGCACGACCCTGCGTCGCCTGCATCGGCAGGCAGACTCTCAACCACTGCGCCACCAGGGAAGCCCTGCTCTCTATTTCAATGAGAAACTATCCAAATATTTTCAAGATTCAAGAGAACATTTCACCAACCAAGGAAGGTTATCTCATGGCCGATACAATGTGGCAAATATTATTCTTGATATTTTTTCATAGTCTTCCTTAAGTGTTTTCAGTGACCACAACTGGTCATTCATGCTGATTACTGCCACAAAATTCACAGTTTGTTTTGCTTAAGTTCATGTGTGCACATCATTTGAAAACATAGGTATATTCATGCATACATGTGCTTATATCTTTGTATACCTATACATGTACATGGATAAGAAAACACATGTGTGTACAGATATGTGTGTGCATACACGTGTGTGCATGAGAACATACACATGTGCACACACGTACATACATATGCCTGTACAAATGCATGTATACACATAAATGAAAACATGCACAAAGAAAAGACATATGTACACGCCCCTGTATACACTTTTTTGACTCCCATATTTTGCACTGGAAATTCTTGAGACTATTATGGAAACCAGTGTTTACTTATCATTCAATTTTCTTTCTATGGTAATTCATAATTCTTCCTTCGAAGGTAGAAGACTTTATAGTGCTAGAAATGTTTGTTTATACCTTCCTCACTCTGTTTAGCTCAGATTTCTAATGACTTTATAGGCTATATTCTACTATGAACATGATAATAACTAATACTCTACCAAATGTATGAATACAGGGAACAAGAAAATAAGGGGCAGAAGAGAATGAGGAAGTGAGTCAGTGAATTGGAGGAATAAATAGAAAGGGAAATCAGGATAATGAACATCAAAATGTAAAGGCTTAATACCAAAAGCAACAAATTTACAGTGGGAGAAAGTTCACAAAGTATTCCACAAAGTGAAAACTTGGAGAGTATGGGATTTAAGAACTGCACATAACCCTGATTTTTCTTGGAAATAGTTTTCTTTACTTTGGAGAGTGATTGTTTTAACCTGTCAGTTTTACAAATAACCTCTACAAAAAAGATCTTGTCAAATCTCCTCCTTTAAGAAAAGCTCATTAATTAATTAAAATAACACTCTTTATGAGTATATTGTATTATGTGAATTTATTTTTCTTCCCTCTGACTTCTCTCATCCTAGGGTAAAAGTAAACAAAGAAATGTCTTCCTAGAGGGCAGACAGCAGGAGCAAGAAGAACTACAATCCTGCAGCCTATGGAACAAAAAGCACATTCACAGAAAGATACACAAGATGAAAAAGCAGAGGGCTATGTACCAGATGAAGGAACAAGATAAAACCCCAGAAAACCAACCAAATGAAGTGGAGATAGGCAACCCTGCAGAAAAAGAATTCAGACTAATGATAGTGAAGATGATACAGGACCCTGGAAAAAGAATGGAGGCAAAGATGGAGAAGATGCAAGAAATGTTTAACAAAGACCTAGAAGAATTAAAGAACAAACAAACAGAGATGAACAATTCAATAACTGAAATGAAAAACACAGTAGAAGGAATCAATAGCAGAATAACTGAGGCAGAAGAACGGATAAGTGACCTGGAAGACAGAATGGTGGAATTCGCTGCTGCGCAACAGAACAAAGAAAAAAGAATGAAAAGAAATGAAGACAGCCTAAGAGACTTCTGGGACAACATTAAACACAACAACATTCACATTATAGGGGTCCCTGAAGGAGAAAAGAGAGAGAAAGGACCAGAGAAAATATTTGAAGAGATTACAGTCGAAAACTTCCCTAACAAGGGAAAGGAAATAGCCGTCCAAGTTCAGGAAGCACAGAGAGTCCCAGACAGGAAAAACCCAATAAGAAACACACCAAAACACAGAGTAATCATACTGGCAAAAATTAAAGACAAAGAAAAATTATTGAAAGCAGCAAAGGAAAAAGGCCAATAACATACAAGGCAACTCCCATAAGATTAACAGCTGATTTTTCAGCAGAAACTCTACAAGCCAGAAGGGAGTGGCATGACATATTTAAAGTCATGAAAGGGAAGAACCTAAAACCAAGATTACTCTACCCAGCAAGGATCTCATTCAGATTCGATGGAGAAATCAAAAGTTTTACAGACAAGCAAAAGCTAAGAGAATTCAGCACCACCAAACCAGTTCTACAACAAATGCTAAAGGAACTTCTCTAAGTGGGAAACACAAGAGAAGAAAAGGACCTACAAAAACAAACCCAAAACAATGAAGAAAATGGTCATAGGAACATACATATCGATAATTACCTAAAACGTGAATGGATTAAATGCTCTAAATAAAAGACGCAGGCTCACTGAATGGATAGAAAAACAAGACCCATATATATGCTGTCTACAAGAGACTCACTTCAGACCTAGGGACACATACAGACTGAAAGTGAGGGGATGGAAAAAGATATTCCATGCAAATGGAAATCAAAAGAAAGCTGGCGTAGCAATTCTCATATCAGACAAAACATATTTTAAAACAAAGAATGTTACAAGAGACAAGCAAGGACACTACATAATGATCAAGGTAACAATCCAAGAAGATATAACAATTATAAACATATATGCACCCAACACAGGAGCACCTCAATACATAAGGCAACTGCAAACAGCTATAAAAGAGGAAATTGACAGTAACACAATAATAGTGGGGGACTTTAACACCTCACTTACACCAATGCACAGATCATCCGAACAGAAAATTAATAAGGAAACAGAAGCTTTAAATGACACAATAGACCAGATAGATTTAAATGATATTTACAGGGCATTCCATCCAAAAACAGCAGATTACACATTCTTCTCAAGTGTGCACGGAACATTCTCCAGGATAGATCACATCTAGGGCCACAAATCACTCCTCAGTAAATTTAAGAAAAATGAAATAATATCAAGCATCTTTTCTGACCACAACGCTATGAGATTAGAAATCAATTACAGGGAAAAAAATGCAAAAAACACGAACACATAGATGCTAAACAATATGTTACTAAATAACCAAGAGATCACTGAAGAAATCAAAGAGGAAATCAAAAAATACCTAGAGACAAATGACAATGAAAACACGACGATCCAAAACCTATGGGATGCAGCAAAAGCAGTTCTAAGAGCGAAGTTTATAGCTATACAAGCCTACCTCAGGAAACAAGAAAAATCTCAAATAAACAATTTAACCTTACACCTAAAGGAAGTAGAGAAAGAAGAAAAAACAAAACCCAAAGTTAGTAGAAGAAAAGAAATCAGAAAGATCAGTGCAGAAATAAATGAAAACGAAACAAAGAAAACAATAGCAAAGATCAAAAAAATTAAAAGCTGGTTCTTTGAGAAGATAAACAAAATTGATAAACCATTAGCTAGACTCATCAAGAAAAAGAGGGAGAAGACTCAAATCAATAAAATTAGAAATGAAAAAGGAGAAGTTACAACAGATACCGCAGAAATAAAAAGCAGCCTAAGAGACTACTACAAGCAACTCTATGGCAATAAAATGGACCACCTTGAAGAAACAGACAAATTCTTAGAAAGGTATAGCCTTCGAAGACTGAACCAGCAAGAAATAGAAAATATGAATAGACCAATCACAAGTAATGAAATTTAAAGTGTGATTAAAAATCTTCCAACAAACAAAACTCCAGGACCAGATGGCTTCACAGGTGAAATCTATCAAACATTTAGAGAAGAGCTAATACTCATCCTTCTCAAACTCTTCCAAAAAATTGCAGAGGAAGGAACACTCCCAAACTCATTCTATGAGGCCACCATCACCCTGATACCAAAACCAGGCAAAGATACTACAAAAAAAAAAAAAAAATTACAGACCAATATCACTGATGAATATAGATGCGAAAATCCTCAACAAAATACTAGCAAACAGAATCCAACAACACATTAAAAGGATCATACACCATGATCAAGTGGGATTTATCTCAGGGATGCAAGGATTCTTCAATATACACAAATCAATCAACGTGATACACCATATTAACAAATTGAAGAAAAACAATATGATCATCTCAATAGATGCAGAAAAAGCTTTTGACAAAATTCAGCACCCATTTATGATAAAAACTCTCCAGAAAGTGGGCAGAGAGGGAACTTACTTCAACATAATAAAGGTCATATATGACAAACCCACAGCAAACATCATTCTCAATGGTGAAAAACTGAAACTATTTCCTCTAAGATCAGGAACAAGACAAGGACGTCCACTCTCACCACTATTAATCAACATAGTTTTGGAAGTCCTAGCCACAGTAATCAGAGAAGAAAAAGAAATAAAAGGAATACAAATTGGAAGAAGAAGTAAAACTGTCACTTTTTGCAGATGACATGATTCTATACATACAGAATCCTAAAAATGCCACCAGAAAACTACTAGAGCTAATTAATGAATTTGGTAATGTTGCAGGATACAAAACTAATGCACAGAAATCTCTTGCATTCCTATACACTAATGATGAACTATCTGAAAGAGAAATTAAGGAAACTCTCCCATTTATCATTGCAACAAAAAGAATACAATACCTAGGAATAAACCTACCTAGGGAGACAAAAGACCTGTATGCAGAAAAGTGTAATATGCTGATGAAAGAAATTAAAGATGATGCCAAAAGATGGAGAGATATACCATGTTCTTGGATAGGAGGAATTAATATTGTGAAAATGACTATACTACCCAAAGAAATCTACAGATTCAATGAAATCCCTATCAAATTACTAGTGGCATTTTTTTACAGAACTAGGACAAAAAATCTTAAAATTTGTATGGAGACACAAAAGATCCCAAATAGCCAAGGCAGTCTTGAGGGAAAAAAAAGGAGCTGGAGGAATCAGACTCCCTGACTTCAGAATATACTACAAAGCTACAGTAATTGGTACTGGCAGAAAAACAGAAATATAGATCAGTGGAACAGGATAGCAAGCCCAGAGATAAACCCAAGCACATATGGTCAACTAATATATGACAAAGGAGGGAAGGTTATACAATGGAGAAAAGACAGTCTCTTCAATAAGTGGTGCTGGGAAAACTGGACAGCTACATGTAAAAGAATGAAATTAGAATGCTCCCTAACACCATACACAAAAATAAACTCAAAAGGGGTTAAAGACCTAAATGTAAGACCAGACACTATAAAACTCTTAGAGGAAACACAGGAAGAACACTCTTTGGCATAAATCACAGCAAGATTTCTTTGTTTGTTTTGTTTTGTTTTGTTTTGCGGTACGCGGGCCTCTCACTGTTGTGGCCTCTCCCGTTGCGGAGCACAGGCTCCGGACACGCAGGCTCAGCGGCCATGGCTCATGGGCCTAGCTGCTCCACGCCATGTGGGATCTTCCCAGGCTGGGGCGCGAACCTGTGTCCCCTGCATCGGCAGTCGGACTCTCAACCACTGCACCACCAGGGAAGCCCCGGCAAGATATTTTTTGATCCACCTCCTAGAGTAATGGAAATAAAAATAAACGAATGGGACCTAATGAAGCTTAAATGCTTTTGCAAAGCAAAGGAAACTACACACAAGATGAAAAGACAACCCTCAAAATGGGAGAAAATAATTGCAAACAAATCAATGGACAAAGGATTAATCTCCAAAATAAATAAACAGCTCATGCAGCTCAATATCAAAAAAACAAACAACCCAATCCAAAAATGGGCAGAAGACCTAAATAGACATTTCTCCAAAGAAGACATACAGATGACCAAGAAGCACATGAAAAGCTGCTCAACATCACTTATTATTAGAGAAATGCAAATCAAAACTACAATGAGGTATCACCTCACACCAGTTAGAATGGGCATCATTAGAAAATCTACAAACAACAAATGCTGGAGAGGGTGTGGAGAGAAGGGAACCCTTTTGCACTGTCGGTGGGAATGTAAATTGATACAGCCACTCTGGAGAACAGTATGGAGGTTCCTTAAAAAATTAAAAATAGAATTACCATATGACCCAGCAATCCCATTAGTGGGCATATACCCAGAGAAAACCGTAATTCAAAAAGACACATGCACCCCAATGTTCACTGCAGCACTATTTACAATAGCCAGTTCATGGAAGCAACCTAAATCCCCATTGACAGACGAATGGATAAAGATGTGGTATATGTATACCATGCAATATTACTCAGCCAAAAAAGGAAAGAAATTGGGTCATTTGTAGAGACGTGGATGAATCTAGAGACTGTCATACAGAGTGAAGGAAGTCAGAAAGAGAAAAACAAATATCGTGTATTAACGCATATATGTGGAACCTAGAAAAACGGTACAGATGAACCGGTTTGCAGGGCAGAAATAGAGACACAGATGTAGAGGATAAACGTATGGACCCCAAGGGGGAAAAGCGGCAGGGGGTGGTGGTGGGGCTGTGATGAATTGGGAGACTGGGATTGACATATATACACTAGTATATATAAAATGGATAACTAATAAGAACCTGCTGTATAAAAAAATAAAATTCAAAACTAAATAAAATAAAAGATTATTTTGAAAAAAAAATGTCTTCCTATTCCATCTACTCCTGCTTTACTTTGATGAGTTCTTGAAAATATTTGAGAATATTTCTATAAAAATGTTTGAATTAATAAGAAGAGTACTGAATTTGGTAGATAAAAATCAAGATTATTTTTCTAGAGTATGTAAACTTTGGCCAAAAACTTCAGGCAATCATATACATTAATTAAAATTTAGTTACTGTATTGAAAAATGTTGCTATTGTTTCTGAAAATTAAAACAAAATCTTTCCTTATTTACATGTAATTTTCTTACTGGATTATTCTAATTTATTAAAAAAAAGCCCATGTACAAAAATCTTATAGGAAATTTAAAAATAATTAACAAAAAGGAAAAAAACTATTGATATCAATAATGCTTTCAAATATACTTCACTGATAAAATTTTGACATTTCAGTAGTCTAATTTAACGAAATTAAGGTAGTCTAAAGGAAACCTATTCTTGCCAGCTTTGTGACAGTTTTAAAATGAGGGGACTATTCAGTTACAAATTACTATAAATGAAATTTCCACTTCTATTTATTTGTATTAGTACACTATATTTGATAGATTTTTATGTCTAACAAGACCCTTCATACAGGAAATTTTAGAATTAAATTTCATAATTTATTTGCCAAACTTAGTAGATATTTTTGTTGTCATTGTTTTTGGTTTTGATTTTGCCTGCCTCACATAACAATTTGACCAGCAAACAGAAGAGTAACAGAATGTTATTTGGTTAATTTATTTTGAAGGATCTAGTAGTACCAGGCTATAGATTTTCTTTTAGTTTTATATTCCTGTTATTTTTTTCTCACATATTTACCCTAACAGTGTTATTTAGTATTTGTCAGGCAGTATGTATACTAAGTACTAGGAAGTCATATATCAAGACATTTACATATAGCAATAAACTTAATCCTCCCAATGGAGAGAATTCCATCCATGGGGAAATTGAGGCTCAATTAAATAATCTTCCCCAGGTTATACTGCAACTCAATGGGACAGGAGGGATATAAATTGAAGCAGGATATAAATTGGCTTGAGATACGTTTTTTTCTCCTGTTGTTCTTTGAGCTGTTCACAATATATTGTTGTTACTTTGTTTTAAACTGTCATTTAACATTTTTAATTTTATATCTTGAAATAATTTCAGACACAGAGAGTTGCTAAGATATAGTATGGAGAGTTCTCTTACACATTTCACCCAGCTTCCCATAATGTTAACATCTTGCATAACTATTATATAATTATTGAAACTAAGAAATTAACTTTGGTATAATTTATTGACTAAAATATAGTTTTTCTTTTTTCACATTTCACCAGTTTTTCCACTAAATATCCTTTTTCTATTCTGAGATCCAGTCCAGGATCCCACATTGCATTTAGTTTTGTCTTCTTAATCTCTTCTAATCAGTGACAGTTCTTCTGCCTTTCCTGATCCTTAATGACTTTAACACTTCGAGACAGTAATGGCCAGGTATGTTGTAGAATGTCCTTCAGTTTGTGCGTATCTGATGTTTTCTCATGACTAGATTGAGGTTATGGACTTTGAGGGGAAAAGTCCCTGTTTAGGCATCAAATCAGGGAAATACGATGTGTATATGGCTTAGTACTATTTATGTTAACATTTACCACTTGTTTAAGGTGATGTCTGCCAAGTTTCTTCACTATAAAGTTAGTGTTTTTCCCTCTGTAACAAATAAATATTTGGGATGATATAATTTGAAGCTATAAAATACCACGTTTCACCTTAAACTTTTGTCCTACTATTTTAGCATGCATTGGTCTGCAACAATTACTGTAGCGCTCTAATGGTGATATTCTATTTCCCTCACATGTTTACACTTATTAAATGAAATTCTTCTGTAAGGAAGAGTTATCCCTTACCCTCCCTATTATTTTTAAATAAATTAAAACAGTAAGAAAAAAAAATGTCCCCCCTGCCATGTTCAGCGATTTGGGTACTCTCTGTTTTGCATAGATCAACATTTCCACCTGAAATAGTTTTTCTTCTGCTTGAAGGAAATCTTTTAACATCCCTTACACTGCAGTTCTGCACACAACAAATTTGTTCAGTTTTGTTATTGCGAAGGTTTTATGTGGTCTTCACTTATGAAAGATAGTTTCAATGGGCAAAGAATTTTAGGTTGACAGTTTTATTCTTTCAGCTCTTTAATGGTGCTTTTCCCATTGTCTTCTGGCTTCAGCAATTTCTGGAGAAAGGTCTACAATAATACTTACCTTTGTTCCATACCAGGGGTAAATATTTTATGTTTTGTGGACCACATACTGTCTCTGTTGCATATTCTACTTTAAAAACAAAAAAGTGTAAAAAAAATTCTTAGCTTTTGGGACATACAAAAAACAGCCTTCATGACAATTTTGGCACATGGATCATACTTTATTTACTCTTGCTTTGTATCTTTTCCTCTTGCAGCTTTTTAGGTTTTCTCTTTATTGTTATTAATGTTAAAAATAATTTAATTATGAATTGCCTTGTGTAGTTTTCTTCACATTTCCTCTTGGTGTTTGCTGACTCTCTTGGGTCTTTGGGCTTATATTCATCAGATTTGGAAAATTTGGCCATAATTTAAAAAAATGTTTTTCTGACTCTACCCCCCATTAGACTCCATTTTCACATATATTAGCCTGTTTAATCTTTCTCCATGGATCTCTTTATTTTATTCATTTTTTAATATCTCTCTACTTCATTTTGGATAGTTGGTGATACTGTTTACAAGATTATTAATACTGCTTTTCTGGAGAGTCTAATCTGACACTAACCCCATCCAGTGAATTTTTCATTTCAGATTTATATTATATTTATATTTTTGTCAGATATTCCATTTGGTTATTCCATATTTTTCCATTTATCCTCTCATTATGTTCATATTTTCCTTTAAATCTCTGAGCATGTTTGTAATTGATTTTATAGTCTTTGTTGGCAAATTCCCCCATTCCTGTCATTTTTGAGAATGTTTACATTGATGGATATATCTGCTCAATACCAGACTCGTTCTCCTGATTCTTCACATGTGCCTAACTTTTTCATTAGATGCTTGTGAATGTTATGAAGTGCTGACATTTGCGTCTTTCTTTAAAGATTGATAGACATTGTTTTAGTAGGCAGTTATTTATTAGTTTGATCCTTTTAAAGCTTTTTCTACATTTTTTTTTTTTTTAAGAGCAGGTCTAGAGTAGTATTTCCTGTAGTGCTAATTTTGCCCTACAGCTAAAGTACGATCCTTTTGGAGTCTCTCCACGCAATGTCCCATGTATTAATGAGTCTCCACTCTGGATGATTAGACTTGAATAATGCCTAGTTCTGTGTGATCTTGGGAACTGTTTGGCTTGTAACTCCTTGTTAACTGTTCTTTCCTTCAAAGATGTTCTTTGCCTGCCCTTTGGGGTTTTACTCTTAATGTGTGCAGGTTGAATTTCACTAAAAACTGAGGAAGATCCCTAGGTAGATTCTGGAACTATTTCTGTGTATCTCTCTCATTTCATGTTTTCTACATTGTAAATTCGAGCCATTCTAGTATTCTATAAGTTCAAGTCTCATGGTGTCAACATAACAAAACCACTGGTAACAGTTTAGGTTCCCCTCACTACTGCATTCCAGAAATTTTCTCCAAGCATAAAGCTACTGTGATTTGTTTTCCCAATTCCAGGTATAATAGTCCTGCACCTCCTGTAACATCTAAAAATGATTGTTTCATATAATTTGTCCAGTTCTAGTTGTTTATGAAAGGAGGATGAGGCCCTATTACACCCTTGTATCCTAATCATTGGCACGTTTTGAGCAGAAGAGTGATGCAGCTAATAAATTCTGACCCTTGCTCTTCAAAAGTGTACTGTCTCCACCCAGGTTAGTGAAATCCAGTACTGCCTGCTCTGTTTATACCAAGGGGCTTTCCTGTCTGTGACCTTTCTTCCCATGTTCTTCTGACTACAACTATCATCCAATATTTATTTGTGTTAAGGAGAGCTAGCAGCCACTACATTCTATTTTTTTTCACACTCCCTGTGGCACATACATGGAATATGAAACAAGAAATATATATGAATTACTGAGTTTTTATAGCATCCCATGAAACTGATGGATAATCTTGACATTTATGCATATGCACTAAGACTGACCTTGGAAAAATTTAGCTGAAAAGATTTAACACCATCACGTAATGGAACTGTGTCTGGCACTCAGTGATCAATATTTATCTATAGAATGAACGAACGCTTACAGTCATTTGCAGGTGTTGAACACTGCCTCTTAGTTATAGACCACAATTTTCTCTGATTTAAAGTGACCCAATATTTTTATACCACATTTCCTTTCTCAAGTCTAGCTGTAGAATGAACTGAAGCTATAAAATTCCTGGTATGTAACCTAGAAGTTATTTGCCCATTAAAGCATGCCATCTTGGTGTAGTACAGTATACCTGTTAGCCCAGATGGACTCTAAAACCAGACTGCTGAGAAAGGGAAGGAAAAGGAGAAAGGAGATGAAGAGGGGAGTGGGGACAGAGAAGGTTCTTTGGTGAACAAAGTTACAATTTTGAATACATTATGTGAAACATGAATTTTGTTGCCCTGCCCTCTTCTCTTTAAAACTATTTCATTTTCTGAGTTCCTATGAACATATTTTTTTCCCACTTTGAATGCCACAGAAAGCAGAAATTCCTATAGCCTCAAGGCCAAGCTTTTAAGTACTGACATCTGTCTTTGTGAGTTGAGGTGCTCACAGAATTGCACACTTAGACACATGAATGAATAGAGGCACTCATGCTTTCCACTCATAAAGATTAAAAGCAACTTGACATTCTTTATGCTCCTTTATTTAGCCTGAAAGTTTCAGGAATTTTCCAGTTACAAGTTTTAGATCCTTAAAATGGTAAGCATGCTCAGTAAAACATGATTAACTTCTGATATTTTGGCTTCTAGTCTTCCTTGATTTATTTAACACATACCAATATTTTGTCAAAGAATATTATTTTGCCTTTCTTTAATCAGAAATGGAAAAGTAATGATAATATTTATGGGACAAATTGAAAAGGAGCTTATTCTCTGGTGAGTTGCCAATAGATAGACAATATTCATTTATTATTACCTGCTAGTAAATTAAGATAGCTATGAAACAGATTATTTTTAAAACATTATTATTGAGATAATGCTAGTCCTAAATATATACTATTATACCACTTAATCACTTAGCAGAAATTTTATTTTGCAATAATAACATCAACTTTCAAACATGAGATGTATACATATATAGATATATAGATGTCAGTAACAATTGTCTTACTGTCATACAAAAAGGAATTTTCAGTTAAATAGTCTTTAATTTTTGGCGGCATGAATTTCATAGACCACATACTTAGATGTCAAAGAAATGAATATATATATACGTATATATATGTATATATATGTGTATATATATATGTATATATATATATATGTATATATATGTATATATATATATGTATATATATATATATGTATATATATATATGTATATATATATATGTATATATATGTATATATATATATGTATATATATATGTATATATATATGTATATATATATGAATATACACACACATATATATGAATATAGAATTAGATATATGAAACTTAATTTATAATTCTACCTGTTTGCAGAAAGCTGAACCTTATCAAATAGTCCCTTTGATCTTTCTCCAGTAAATGTAGGGTTCCTTCCTGTCGCTACCCAACCCTCAACCTGGTATAAGTTCTAAAATTCAGGGAGTATAAGTAGTCAAAGGGAATGTTGTGAAAGTGGGGATTAAGAATCTGGTCCTTTTTGTCCATAGCAGGCACCTGCTAGAACAATCATTAAAAATAAAAATAGCTAACATTTATGGAATATTTATATAGCCCTATTCTAGGCATATATATGTGTGTGTGTACATATATATATATATATATATATATATATATGAATCCATCTAACCTTTATAACAGCCCAATAAAGTACTACTATTACTATCCATGTTTTATAAATAGGAAAACTGATGAACAGAGCAGTTAAAAAATTGGGCCAAGTTTAGGCAGCAGTTAAGAGACAGAGCTGGAGTCTAAACACAACAGTGGAGCTCCAGAACTGGAGCTTCAGATCTCATTGCTCTGCAGCCTCTCACTGCTGTCTACTCCTTGGGTATAATCAATCCTCCATTTCCACACCAGCCAAGGCTTCCATGTTGTATTTGGAAGTTTCTGTTCCACATTCCACAATGGCTCCTCATCTCTGTCCTTCCAGACTGCTCGCTTTCCAGATCACAGCTGTCCACTCAGGGGAATACAAGGGAAATAAAATGATGTGAATGCTCACTTCTAGGACTTATTGGGGCTCAAAGGGGCTCTGGGCCTCATGTCTATCAGCCAAAAACTCCATTTAAACATCACTTCCATATTCTCAAAACCTGGTTTGAGGAATTTCCTAAGTGTTAATAGTTTCCCAAACAGGAAGCTAAATGTTCTCTCATTCTGTCCAGGAGTGCAGCTGCCTGAATAATTTTTACATAGAGAAGGCACTGGTCCATGGCTATCTTTCTTTTCTCACTATCTCGCTTAGTCTCCTCCCAGATTCTTTATGAAGATTTGCCAGGTGAGAAAAACTCATTATAACAGAATATTTACTTTTCTATGTCAGTTATTTTTCTATGTCAGTTATTTAGTTTCAAAGCTTTAAAGACTCATCATACAACTCAAAAGCCTTTTTTGTCGACTGTTGTGTCTCCCTTGAATACAAAAGTATATTTTGAAATTTGGAACACAAAAGATGACTTATTTCTTAAATCTTCTTCTCACTGTATCTTCCCTTTCTTGAGACAGTAAGCCTAAAATACTCTCACTCCCCCTGACATGGGGAGAAGGGGGAAAAAAATTCAAAATTAAAAACACATTGATGAATACTTCAAAATACTTTCCCATCATGACCTCAAAGCTCTAATTTTAAAGAATTTGAGAATAATCTCTATAGTTATCTGCAGACTTCTAATATAAAAGCCACTTGTAGTCTCTTCTTTTTAAAACAGCTTGGGGGTCCTGATACAAATTCTAAGAAACCTAGAGAATCATAACCTCTCTTCTGCTTTTTAAGAGGTAGGAGGAAAAGTAAAAATATTTGAGAGGAGCCAGAATCCTGTGGTTCTGGTCTCAACTCTGCCAATGATTAGTTGTGCTGCCAAGAACTGATCACTCAAATCTTAGTCTGTGAATTACCCAACTAACACTTCTGGAGCATCATGTATGGGTTGGACACTTAATATATACTATTTGTTCAATTATCACAATTTTAGCACAGTCAGAAAGTGTAAGTAACTTGTCTAAGTTCTTAAAGGAATTAACTGGCAAAATTCCAATTGAAAGAAGCTATGTACTATTCCAGTATAATATTTCCTGATTAGATAATAGATATATGTGTGTGTATGTATGTGTGTGTGTGTGTGTGTGTGTGTATATATATATATATATATAAATATATATAAACTGTGATTTGTTGGAAAACATTATTTTGGGTAATAAAACTGGATGCTTGCTAACCCATTCACCTTACCAGAGGTCTTCTCTCCTCTTCATACCTCTAGTTTTGTATACAGCACCTGTATTTTATCATGTCTTCTTAAAATTCTTAGACACATAAGGCTTATTAACCTCTCCAAAGTTTGTTAATCATAACCACTTTCCTAGTGATGGTTGGTACGGACCCAGAAGAGTGGAATTTATCTCCAGCTATCTCCTCCAGAGCTAACATTCACATTAGGCAATGTGTAATGTTTTCTTACCATGCACACTGTCAGGCTGACACCAAGAGTGAAACATGTGAATTAATACTAACATAAGCTAACATGAATTTTGCATTATAAAAATATCATTTTAAAAAGGAGAGTATGCAATGATAAACAATGTATGGGCCTGTGTTGGAAATCAAATAACATAAAGGCTTTTCTAGTTTCCTTGGAGAATATACTGATTAAGTGAACTATATCACATTTGTCTTTGCACTGAAATACTGGTTTGATTTGCAAACATTAGTAAATTCTTTGCCATAACTTCTGAATGATAATTTTTTGGCTAATCGATGGCTGGAGAAATTTTGCACATCATTTAATTTCCTTAAACTCACCACTTAGAGCTTTGGTAGTTGGCATCTGGAAACTGAGTTTTGTTTTTTGGGTTTTCTTTAAGTGATAAAGGTAAAAAGTTTAGTTGTGAGTTCTGTCAAAAATAACTCTTTCAAGAACCATGAATCCTCTACCATGTGATTTAATTCTTCAGACTTATTTTCATTTTTTTTTTTTTTTAACAGACAGTTTCTCTTTTCTCACTAATGCAGTCTGGAAAATAGTATGGAAAGGAATCATGGGTCTAGAACAATACTGGAGAACCCTAGCAAAAGGCCATTCCTCCTACTACTCACAAGCTTTAGAGAAATAATAAGCATAATAACATCTTAAAGTTTGTAAAAAATGTGTGTCCACATTGAAAAGAGATTATGACAGCATAATAGCCCCTAATTTTACAACAGCATGACTTCCAGTCTCCTTTAAGGTTTCATCCTCCAGTGCAATGGTTCTCAAACTTGGCTGCACATTGGAATCACCTAGAAAGTTTTAAAAATATGAGTCCTATACCTAGAGATTCTAATATAACAGGGAATTGCCTGGGCATCTGGATCACTAAAAGCTCTCCCAAGAGATTCTAATGTACAGCCAAGGCTGAGAATCATAGACTAGTAGCCCTTTGTAAATTCTCAAGACATGCTCACTCATATATTTGGGCTGCTGACTCTACCACCCCTCTCAGCTGGCTGCCTCACTATCCTTTTGCTTGAGGCAATAAACCAGATGCTATTCTCAAGGCAATGGTGCTCTAAGTCTGTTCCATCTGACTTTCTGTTGAAGTACAGCATATGCATGATTGGTACTTATCTCGGGACGTTTCTTTGCCACGGACATTCCAATAATAGGCTCATAAGTCTATTGTTGTGTATACTTTATTCATGCTCCTGGTTTCATGGCAACCTCTACCCAGGCCAGGAGAAGGCTGGTACTAGATCTATTGGCAAAGTAGAGAAAATTTGCTAACTTTTTTGTTCTTCTTGTTTATCAAATCAAGCACAAGCCTGGAGGACCGATCTCCTAGAATTTGTTCATAGGGTAAAAAGGATTATCTCCATTCACTTAAGGCTTACGATGAGTCAGAAAGGAGCTAGCATAGTAAAAGGTATCCCTTTGCTAGCACTAGGAGATGATTAAAACAGGAAAAAAAAGAGAATGAGAGAAAAATAAATCTGTGAAATTTCTCTGGGTCTTTGAAGTTCTTTATTGGGGAGATTTCTTAAATGAGTGAGGATAATATGTACTGTAAAGCAAAAGGACTTAAATCCATTTCTGGATTCCGGAAAAAACAATTACATTACCAACCTGGCACACAGCAACTTGGTAAGCTTGGCCAGACCAAAAAAATAAAGGATGTGAAGCATATAACCTTGCCTAAGCCACTTTTAGTTTCTAGGTGACATGAACTCTGGATACTGAAGAACTGCTTTAGAGCCTCCAAGGAAGAGTGTGATGACCTTAAGGCAGAGCGTGGAGATGGGTGGTTGAGCCTGGGTCCACAGCTGGCAAGAATTGAGTGAAAACCACATCAATGAGAGAGAAATGCCTAGTACTTCCTAGTATCATTGCTTGAGCAAAATGAATAAACTATTAGCTCATCCAACTTGGACTTCTGCATCAGAGGCCAACATTGCTTTCAGGAACGGACCAATGAGCAACAGACAGCTCAGACCCAAGAATCAGCATAAGACAGTCACTTTCCCTAACTCTACAAGGAAAGCAAATCCTTACACTCCTTCAGGGACCTATGTATATAGGTTTTCATTTAATATATATATATGTGTGTGTATGTTCTGTTTTTAAAAAATTATTATGGAAAATTACTTTAATTCATGGATATTGAAAAAGAATAAATACATTAATAATATATTCCTAATAAAGTTGACAATGTTCCCTAAAGTCATTTTATTTAAATCCCTTTAACCCAGTGCAAAGGTTAAACACCCCTTGCAATCTAGGTAACTATGCAGTAAGTAAATCATAACTAAACCCTAAAATCTTGAATTACAAAGTTTATATACCTAAGTAACTGTATCTTTAAGGAGAACACACCTTAACTTTAACTCCAAAAATATTTTGGCAAAGCTACTTACAGCAATATTATCTCTGGGAAACCACACTTCATTTCAAACACACAGACTTTATCTTTGGCTACATATGCCTCAGCTACCCACCTACCCATGAGAGATTTAACCTCTGGTAGTGTTCATGCAATCTAAATTTTATAACTTAATCTTCAGGGAGTGATTTTAAGTCACCATGGAAATACTTTACTGAACCAATAAATGGTGACAGAAGCAGAAAGAAACCTGCACATATATTCAGCTTTAATTTTCCCTCTTTTACTGATCTTTGTCTCAATGTCTAAACAAAGCAACACAATACAAAAATTAGAGGAAAAATAAATCCAGTTTCCATAACTGTATATTGGAAAACTAGTTATGAGCTTGGTATATTGTTATGTGGTTTAATATTTATATTAGTCTTTTAATTTTATGGAGTGGAGATAGAACATATCATAATATTAAGAATGTATTTTTATTAATTAAAAAAAGGAAACCAGAAATATTGTCCTAAAAGTTCATTTATCAGGGCAGACTGTACAGCCTCTTATCCTGATGTTGTCTCCACATGGCTATTTATCCTGAATTTCTTGGATGAGGAATATCTTAAGATCTAGTAATTTTTTTTTTTTCTGTATCATATGGTAGTTTTATTTTCAGTGGAACCTCCAAGCTCTTTTCTATAACGTCTGTAATAATTTACATTCCCATCAAAAATGTACAAGGGTTCTCTTTTCTGCACATCGTTGACTACAGTTGTTATCCTTTCTCTTTTTGATAATAGTCATCCCAAGAGGTGTGAGATGATATCTCAGTGTTTTTTTTTTTTAAACATCTTTTTTGGAGTATAATTGCTTTACAATGTTGTGTTAGTTTCTGCTGTATAACAAAGTGAATCAGCTATACATGTACATATATCCCCATATCTCCTCCCTTTTGCGTCTCCCTCCCACCCTCCTTTTCCCACCCCTCTAGGTGGTCACAAAGCACTGAGCTGATCTCCCTGTGCTATGCGGCAGCTTCCCACTAGCTATTTTACATTTGGTAGTGTATGTATGTCAATGCTACTCTCTCACTATGTCCCAGCCTCCCCTTCTCCCCCATGTCCTCAAGTCCAGTCTCTACATCTGCATCTTTATTCTTGCCCTGTCACTAGGTTCGTCAGTACCATTTTTTTTTAGATTCCATATATATGTTAGCATACAGTATTTGTTTTTGCCTTTCTGACTTACTTCACTCTGTACGACAGACTCTAGGTCCATCCACCTCACCACAAATAACTCAATTTCATTTCTTTTTTTTTTATAAATTTATTTATTTTTTATGTATTTATTTTTGGCTGCGTTGGGTCTTCATTGCTGCATGTGGGTTTTCTCTAGTTGCAGCAAGAGGGGGCTACTCTTCGTTGCGGTGTGTGGGCTGCTCACTGTGGTGGCTTCTTTTGTTGGGGACCACGGGCTCTAGGTGTGCAGGCTTCAGTAGTTGTGGCGCATGGGCTTAGCTGCTCTGCAGCATGTGGGATCTTCCTGGACCAGGGCTCGAACCCATGTCCCCTGAGTTGGCAGACAGATTCTTAACCACTGCGCCATCAGGGAAGTCCCTCGTTTCTTTTTATGGCTGAGCAATATTCCATTGTATATATGTGCCACATCTTCTTTATCCATTCATCTGTCCATCAACCTAATATGGACACTTATGTCGCTTCCATGTCCTGGCTATTGTAAATAGTGCTGCAATGAATATTGTGGTACATGTCTCCTTTTGAATTATGGTTTTCTCAGGGTAAATGCCCAGTAGTGGGATTGCTGGGTCATATGGTAGTTCTATTTTTAGTGTTTTAAGGAACCTCCATACTGTTCTCCATAGTGGCTGTATCAATTTACATTCCCACCAACAGTTTAAGAGGGTTCCCTTTTCTCCACACCCTCTCCAGCATTTATTGTTTGTAGATTTTTTGATGATGGTCATTCCGACTGGTGTGAGGTGATACCTCACTGTAGTTTTGATTTGCATTTCTCTAATGATTAGTGATGTTGAGCATCCTTTCATGTGTTTGTTGGCAATTTGTATATCTTCTTTGGAGAAATGTCTATTTAGGTGTTCTGCCCATTTTTGGATTGGGTTGTTTGTTTTTTTGATGCTGACCTGCATGAGCTTCTTGTGTATTTTGGAGATTAATCCTTTGCTTCGTTTGCAAATATTTTCTCCCATTCTGAGGGTTGTCTTTTCATCTTGTTTATGTTTCCTTTGCTGTGCAAAAGTTTTAAGTTTCATTAGGTCCCATTTGTTTATTTTTGTTTTTATTTCCATTTCTCTAGGAGGTGGGTCAAAAAGGATCTTGCTGTGATTTACGTCATAGAGTGTTCTGCCTATGCTTTCGTCCAAGAGTTTTATAGTGTCTGGCCTTACATTTAGGTCTTTAATCCATTTTAAGTTTATTTTTGTGTATGGTGTTAGGGAGTATTCTAATTTCATTCTTTTACATGTAGCTTTCCAGTTTTCCCAGCACCACTTACTGAAGAGGCTGTCTTTTCTCCATTGTATATTCTTGCCTGCTTTATCAAAGATAAGGTGACCATATGTGCATGGATTTATCTCTGGGCTTTCTATCCTGTTCCACTGATTTATATTTCTGTTTTTGTGCCAGTACCATACTGTCTTGATTACTCTAGCTTTGTAGTATAGTCTGAAGTCAGGGAGCCTGATTCCTCCAGCTCTGTTTTTCTCTCTCAAGATTGCTCGGGCTATTTGGGGTCTTTTGTATTTCCATACAAATTGTGCAATTTTTTGTTCTAGTTTTGTGAAAAATGCCACTGGTAGTTTGATAGGGATTGCACTGAAATTGTAGATTGCTTTGGGTAGTATAGTCATTTTCACAATGTTGATTCTTCCAATCCAAGAACATGGTATATCTCTCCATATGGTTGTATCATCTTTAATTTCTTTCATCAGCATCTTATACTTTTCTGCATACAGGTCTTTTGTCTCCCTAGGTAGGTTTATTCCTAGGTATTGTATTCTTTTTGCTGCAATGGTAAATGGGAGTGTTTCCTTAATTTCTCTTTCAGATTTTTCATCATTAGTGTATAGGAATGCAAGAGATTCCTGTGCATTAATTTTGTATTCTGCTACTTTACCAAATTCATTGATTAGCTCTAGTAGTCTTCTGGTAGCATCTTTAGGATTCTCTATCTATAGTATCATGTCATGTGCAAACAGTGACAGGTTTACTTCTTTTCCCATTTGGATTCCTTTTATTTCTTTTTCTTCTCTGATTGCCATGGCTAAAACTTCCAAAAGTATATTGAATAGTAGCTGTGAGAGTGGGCACACTTGTCTTGTTCCTGGTCTTAGAGGAAATGGTTTGTGTTTTTCACCACTGAGAATGATGTTGGCTGTAGGTTTGTTATATATGGCCTTTATTATGTTGAGGTAGGTTCCCTCTATGCTTACTTTTGATCCAGTAATTTTTGAACCTTGGATTCTATTCCAAAGCACAGCAGACACAGTTACCAATAATGCAAAGAACTTAAACACAAATTTCTTGAGCAGTCATATCTTGGATTAAACTGATCCTTCCCTATTTCTAATCTCTCTTTAATTTTTTCAATAAGGATCTGTAGTTTTTTTTAAAAGGTCACTTTCAGATTATCAAGACATGAAAATCTAATTGACAGCAAGTTACAATTTTTCCTAAATTTTGAAAAATCATACAAAAGGCCTAACACTGCTGAGGGTGATATTCAGGTAAATTGCTGCCACATATATTGCTGCAAATAATTTACACTATAGCAAGCAATTTGGGAAGTATACTATCTCCCATCTCCCAGCAAACAAATAATATTTGTTCTTATTTCACTGAGAAAATGTAGATGATCAAACAAAAAGTATCCCATATCACAATCTAGAGATTTGTCTGCACCTACTGCCTCTGGTCAAAACAGATAAACTCTCTCAGCTTCTATCTAAACCCAACCCTTTCTATAGCTCACATCTTCTCTTATTTAATTCTTCTTTCACTTGGATCATAATTTTTCCTTCTCTGATCTATCATTACCATCAGGCTACAATCATTCTGAAATTTCTCTATCTTAATATAATATAGTCTCCTATAACCTATATCTCCTTTTAGTTAAAACTGCATTAGAATAGAACTCGTAAAGGAGTTGTCTATGCTTCTTATCTATAATTTCTCACCTCCAAATTTCTCCTCTGCCTAATCCTAAAGTTTTATTCAAAACATTTTACTAAAACTGGTCTTGATAAGGTTATCAATGACCTTTTCCTTGTCTTATTGGAGTGTCAATTCTAAATTATTTTCTTCTTTAACCTATCACCACCATTTGACACTGTTGATAATTTCCTCCTTTTCTGAATGATTTTATAAATTGATTTCTATGATTCCATACTCTACTGGGTTTCCTCCCACAGCAATGTTTACTTTTTCAGTCCCCTTTGCTAATTCCACTCTCTTTTCTACTTTGAAATGCTGGATTTTCCTCTGTCACAGTGTATTCTCTATCTATTCATTTTTATGCCAATGCAATGACTTTACAAAACTCCTAAATTTGGAGCCCCCAAATTAAGTCATCCCCTAGGTCCAGACATGAATATTCAAGTTTCTACTTGGTTGGCTTGGAAGGGTTGAAGAATGGGGAGAAGAGAACTGTAAAAGAAGAAAGGGAGATAGAAACTGGTTAGATGGCACTAGATAACAAGAATGGGGCGAAAAAAAGGTTCCCACTGCTGTGGACAGGATGTTCAATCCTTATTTCTAAGTTGTTTGTGTTTCTGAGATGTAATACCTCCCTTCTTCCCTCCACTGAATCATGCATAAGTCTACACAGAAACATAGTTTTAAGTGAAAGAGGTTATCTTTGTGAACATTAAGAAAATGGTCCGGGTTCCACATCTGGGTCCATGTGAGGCCGAATATGAACTATATATGGGGAAAAGTAAGATAACCTATAAACTAAACAAATTAAGCAGAAGTAGAAAAATAGAGCCCAAAGGGACCATGGTGATTTAAAGTTCCTCTTGGGATTTTCAGAGATGTGAGGAAAGAAATGCATACAAAGCAATTTAAACCTTTAGGGCTAGTGATGATAGCCAATTTACAGATTACACATGTACATCTTCATCTGAAGGCTATTGTCAACAAGGAGGAGGCATGATATGAAAATCTGATATGAGATGAAACATTTGAATATTTCCTTTCATTAGGTTCTATTCAATACCTGCACAAATAAATGGAACCTGAGTATAAAATTCAATAAGGAAAGATGGACATAATTGAAATATTTTCGCCATGTGTCCTTTACCTCATATATAATAAAATGTTGTATACAAAAATGAGTGCCAAAAATAGCCCTCTGAAAAAAAAATATGGCCTCAATCACACTTAACACATCTCTGATTTACATAAGTAAGGTATTTTAGCTTAATTTTGAAGAGAATATGAAAGTATAAGAAAAACATTTCATATGAAAAGAGTTTAGAATTGCGTATATCTAGAAATTAATCAGCTTACATTAATTTACCTTAGAATTTGCTTATTATAATTTCATGAATTTTTCATGAGGTAAAATGAATGCCAAGTTAATAAAGTGGCCTATATATTTTCTTTTCTGAAATTCTTTATCAAAATCACATTTATATGCAACATACCAAGTAATGTAGTTTTAAAATAAGTCCCCATCTTCCTATATTCTTGTCATCCAGAGGACAGTGACCACATCTTACATTCCTTAGTTAACAAACTTAGAGTTTGTGATGTTTGTAATGTAGTTTTAAAATAAGTCCCCATCTTCCTATATTCTTGTCATCCAGAGGACAGTGACCACATCTTACATTCCTTAGTTAACAAACTTAGAGTTGGTGATGTTTACCAACAACAGACTTGAAATTGTAAAGCCAGCACTCCAGAGACTATTATTTCATAAATATATTGATCTAGATTTTCGTTTGCAACCAACAAATGCATGGGGATGCCTTGGTTTTAGTTTTAGGTTTCAAATCTTTCCACCTCACTTGGGCTTCTCCTATACAAACAGAATTTTCTATTAGAACAGCAAAGTAAAACAAAGTACAGTATCTGATTGCTTATTTAAATATTAGCTAAACAATTTAGAAAAAAAGTATAAACTAGCTAAAGTTAGGCTCCATTCACAGTTTTTTTCAACTATTCTAAATCTCTGTAATTTAACTGTGAGATTGTCTCAGGCTTGAGTAAAACTGGCTCTCTCTAAATCATTCTTAAAGTCAAGAAAAGCCTGTTATATCTCAGCCCAGGTTAGCATCAAGTTTCTAGTCTGCTTTCCCGACATTTCAACTTCCATTTACTGTTGTATCATCTGCCTTTGTGCTCTTTATTGACTGTAAACTATTCCAATTCCATACTGGGCTCTGACATTGCTTGAAGAAAAAGAATTATATGACTTCCCTCACAGCTAAGAGTTGTGTTAATCTCCAGAACAGTTTCAGGTTGTCTTCCTTACACTCCTGATTAGAATTTCTGAGTAGTCATGATTTCACATTCTGAACCACAGATAGAAGAAAAAGTACCCTAGCATGCTGTATTTGCCATTATGGAATCTTCTTAAATGTCTTTAAACAATTTTATTACTTTACATTATTACCAAAATTATTGTAAACAAATTGATTATAGAAACTTTGGACAAAAAAGAACTGTATATGGAAAAAAATTTTAAATTACTTAGGAACACTGCACCTAGTTTTCTAACACCGCTGGAACAAACCACAAATGTAATGGCTTAAAACAATAGAAATTTATTCTCTCACAGTCCTGAAGGCTAGAAGTCTGAAATTCGGCAAGGCACTGCTCCCTCCAGAGGCTTTAAGAGAGAATTCCTTTCCTTCCTCTTCCAGATTTTGCTGGCTCCAGGAATTTCTCTATGACCTCATCATTCCAATCTCTGTTTTGGTGGTCACATGGCCTCTCTTGTGTGTCTAATCTCCCTCTGTTTCACTCTCATTAAGACTCTTGGCACTGGATTTGGGGCCCAACAGGATAATCTGGAAGGGTCTCTCTCAAGATCCTTAATTATATCTGCAGAGATCCTTTTTCCAAAAATGGCAACATTTACAGATCCTGGAAATTAAGATCTAGAACTATCTTTTGGGTCCACCATTCAATCCACTATAAGAATTTAAAGTTTTAAAGAATTAAAGGTTTCAATCTTTCTCTCTCTTAATATCTCTCATTATTGACTCATACTGCATACGGTTTCCCATAAAAAACAGTAATATAGGTAACATAATTTCAATATATATTTCTATTCTGTTAAACCTAAATCTTTAAAAACTACATAATAGAGAAAAATCCAAAATTTAAATTCTTCTTGAAGGGAACAGTATGGGGACAAGGGGATGGAATATAGGCAGACTGAATCAGTACCTAGAACATTAATAATAATGGACTAGTTCTAAAATAGAGTACTAGATTCATGGGTGTATGTTTTATTTTTATGTTTCATAACTTACGTATCTGTTATATACAGTCTTTAAATTAATGAAACATTAGTTATTCAAAGATATTAAAAGGATTTTCATAGGATATTTCCAGAATGGTGATAACAGTTTATACTCCAGTAGCATTAAAAGCATCTGTCACACTGTAGATACCATCCACACTGAGTGCAGTGTTTTTAAAAAAAAAAAAGAAAAAAATCTTTGCTACTTGATAAACAAAAAGATGTTTCATTTTTAATTTATGTATTTATACACCTGTTATTTTTTCACGTGTTTTTTAAATAAGTTCATCAAGCTTCTAAAATATCTGAATTTTGACTGGAACTGCATTGACTCAATATATAATTTTAAAGAAAATTAACATTATAAAAATGTTGAATCTTCTTACACACATATACAAAGTAAATATCCATCTATATAGCTCTTCTCTAAGGACAGTCAACAAAAATATATATTTATTTCTCCATAAATGTTCAGATTCACTTCTTAAATAGACATAGGGCTAATTCAGGTTATTGATTCATTCTCCAGAGAGCTTTCTTAATTTGTATATTTCTAGCAATTTGTCAATTTCATCTAAGTTGTCAAATTTATTGGCAAAAATTTATTTCTAACTTTCCCTTATTATTATTTTAACACCTCTAAAATCTGTAGTGATGTCACCATCCTCATTTGTGATATTGGTAATTTGTGTATCCGCCTAACGTTTCTCCTTTATTAGTCTACTTACCTGACTAAATGTTTATCAATATTATTGATATTTTCAAAGAAATGGCTTTTGGTTCACTGATTTTTCTCTGTTATTTTGTTTTCTAATTATTTGGTTTCTACTCTCATCTTTATCTCCTTCCTTTCACTTTGTTTAACTTGTTCTTCTCTTTCTGGGCTTTTAAGGCAGAAGGTAATGTCACTGTTCTGAGACCTTCATTTTCTTCTATATAAGCATTTGGCACTTTAAAATTTCCTCCAAATACTACTTACCTGTATCCCAAAAATTTTTATGTGTTTTAATTTTCATTTAGTTCAAAATATTTTCTAATATCCCCTTTGAATTCTTCTTTGGCCTTTAAGTATTAAGTAGTATGTTTTTTAATTTTCAAATTTTGGGTGGTTTTCCAGATTATCTTTGTTACTGTTTTCTAAGTTAATTTCATTGTGATCACACAGTATGTTTTATTATTTAAGTTATTTCAAATTAATTTAGACTTGTTTTATGGCCCCAAATATAGTGTATTCTGGTAAATGTTCTGTGCACAACTGAGAAAAAATGTACAACCTTTTTGAAATGGCAGTTCAATAAATGCCAATTAATTCAAGTTAATAGCGTTTTTCAAGTCTCTATATCCTTACTGATTATTTACTTTTTCTATCACCTATTTAGAATAGGTTGGCTTTTGTTTGTTTGGTTGGTTTTGCAGTACGCGGGCCTCTCACTGCCGTGGCCTCTCCCGTTGCGGAGCACAGGCTCCGGACGCGCAGGCTCAGCGGCCATGGCTCACAGGCCCAGCCTCTCCGCGGCACGTGGGATCCTCCCAAACCGGGGCACGAACCCGTGTCCCTTGCATCAGCAGGCGGACTCTCAACCACTGCGCCACCAGGGAAGCCCCTAGAGTAGGTTGTTTTTTGCTGTGTTTTGGTTTTTTTAAGATTTTTTTTTTGACCTGGACCATTTTTAAAGTCTTTATCAAATTTGTTACAGTGTTGCTTCTGTGTTACGTTTTGGTGTTTTGGGAGGCATGTAGGATCTTAGCTCCCTGACCAGGGATCAAACAGCACTTCATTGGAAGGCGAAGTCTTAACCCCGATTGCCAGGAAAGTCCCTAGAGTAGGTTGTTTATATCTCCAACTATATTGTATATTTGCCCATTATTCCTTGTGGTTTTATCAGTTTTTACTTAGTATATTTTGCAGCACTGTTATTCGGTATATAAACATTTGGAATTATATTATCTTTAAAAATTGACCTCTTCATCACTAAAAAGGAACCTTTTTATCTATCATATTTTTTGCTATAAAATCTACTTTGGTATTATTACACTTTAATAGTGTTAGCTATTAGCCTAAATCTGTCTCTATCTTTTTTAGTTTGGACTTATTGGTGTGATTTGAAGTGGGTTTATTGTAAGCAGTATATAGTTAAGTTTGATATATTTTTAATCCAGCCTATAATATCTGCCTCTAAATAGGAATATTTGGACTATATATGAATTGCAACGATTGATACAGTATGGTCTAAATCTATCATCTTACTATTTCTTTTCTACCTGTGCCATATTTTTTGCTGTCTATTCCCCCCTTTTTTCTACTTTCTTCTGTATTAATGAGTATTTTCAACTGGTTCCGTTTATCTCCATTGTTTGTTTATTAACACTAATATTTTGTTATTTTTATGATTGCCTTAAGGTTTATGGTATACCATCTTCTAGGGGTCCCCATGAGTGGTCGTAAGGCTGCAGCAGTCCAATGTATCAGTAGACTGATCCATATGCTAAATAAAACCTGAGATTTTTCCCTCTCTGACAGTTTATTAAAGGGGCTTATTCCCTAAGATCATTGCTATAAGCTGAGTGAGAGGCAAAGGTGAAACAAAAGTAGGTGATTTAAGGCTTTAGACTACCTACTCATGCAATTTACTTATGCCCTCAACCAAAGAGCTTGAGCCTGATCTCAAATGAATTATTTCCATCATTAAATGGATTCCTGCTCTTTATAACTTGGTGGGTTGGACAATATTTAGGTTATGAGGCACTGCTCTGTTTTCAGTCACTTGATGTCAGATGGTCAGGCACTCAGTGTCTAATAGAGTTCAATAGCATGCACATAGCTAATTTCAAATGGTCAGTAGTTCTCTGGAACAGACAGCTGTCCTTGTTCCAGAACACTAGAGGTCTATACTTCCATTTCCTATAGCAGTTGGTCATGGACCCTTGTAGGATTCTTATCAACCTATCTCTGTCTTCCAAGGATACCTCTAGCTCTATTAGATCTGTCAAGTGGCAGGGAAGTTTACACTGCATCCTGGACCTGTTGCAGAGCCCTGCCCTGTTTAGAGTTTCATTCAAAATCAGTATAGTCTTCAGTCATAGAATAAATAGGTCACAGAAGGATTCTCAATTAGAGGATATACTTCTCTAAAACTCAAAGAGATACAAAAGCACTGTGTCTCTTTTTTAGTGTTAGGACATTCAAGATATAGTAACTTGTCATTTACCTTGGTATGCTCATGATCATTTGATCCCTAAAAAATTCATTGATATGGCAGGCCCTTAGATATTTCTAGGGTTTAGCTCCTACACGGTGACATTAGCTTATTAGCATACTCAGAGTACTTGGCATTTCTGGTCTGCCAAGTTAAATTAGCCTAGTGTCATCAAGATAGTTGATCAGCATAATATTCTACAAAACATAAAACTAATTAACTTCTCTAGATGATACAGTGATAGAACAAGGATTAACACAACCCTTGGACAAAGACAAAAAATGTGTACTGCTGCCCTTCTCATATAAAAGCAAACTGCTTCAGATCATATTTTATGATTTATGAGATCAAATAAACCAAGTGCAAGATGCTATGTTAATATAGCCCAGAAATGATATTACATCTGGCATAGCAACTGCAACTGGAGCTAATACTTTATGAAGTTTAGGGTAATCTATTATCATTTTTCATATCAATCTGATTTCTTCCAGGATACAATAGGTGAATTGGTCAATATGATAAGAACAACCACTCTTATAATTCTTTGAGGATGGCACCAATCTTTACAATTCCTCCCGACTTTTGCTTCTGATTTAATATCTTGAGTGGAGGTGGAGAGAAGAGAAATTTTAAGGGCTTTCAGTTGAATTTTTTTTTTTACTATCCTAATGGCTCCTACTCCACAGGCTAGAGATGCAATGTGAGTGTTTTGCCTGCTTCTTAGCATAACCCTCCCAATTATAATATATACTTTCGGTCTGGGAAAATGACCATAGGATGAGTCCACCATCCCATTGACGCCACTATGAAATGAATTTAGAACAGAACTTCATTTATCACCTGGCCTTTATAATACTACATTAAGTGTCCTACACACAAACCTTCAAGTTGCAAACTTTCAAAAATGCAAATGTGAGCTCCATCAGCATCAGGCATGAGTGACACTGCAGCTTGCCCTCCGTGTCCTAATGCTGACGATCCTTCAGCTCTACCATCTCCCACCTCCTCTCCCTCCTCCAGTCACTAACTCTTCTTGACTGTTCACTTGATGCCAGCCCCTGTATGCCAGCTGTTGTACTGTATTACTGTATTTTTCAAGGTATTATACTGTAAGATTAAAAATGTTTTATTTTTTGTGTTTGTTTTTTATGTATTATTTGTGTGAAAAGTATTATAAACCTATTACCGTACAGTACTATATAGTCAATTGTGTTAGTTGGGTTCTTAGGCTAACTGTTGGACAAATGTGCTCTTGGAACAGAACTCGTTCACATAGAGGACTTACTGTACTCCACTCTAACTGAGGTACATATAGGTATGTTAGGTCCACAGGCAGTGTCAGCACAAAGCTTGTAGGACACAACCCTCAAAGGATGAGTTTCTACATGCTCAAGGTACCTTCACTCTAGTTCCTTTAGGAAAGGTTTCATGGGAATATTGTATATGTTTACAGTTTTGAACTAAGATTATAAAGTTCTTCAAAAGAACACATGTTACTTTGAGAATAGTAAGTTCTGAGTTTGTTACTTGGCTCAAATGTAGAAACTGGGCAAGAGATTATGAGTTTCCATTGTGGCAGTGGATATAGGCCTTTAATTTATTTATTTAGATATTTTTCTAGTTACACAATTTTTTTACTTTTTATTTCTTTCTGGTTGCACAAGTCAAACAATACTCCAGTTGGCAGCCCATCTCTCTCACTACTGGGGATAACATGATCTATTAGTCATCACTATAGGTTCTTACAGATTGAAGGACCAGGACTGCCACACCTTTCTTGCCCTTATGGTAATTACATCCACTTTGTCTCTGATGGCTATGTATTATCATTTGTTTTTTCCTATTATGGGAACCTATCAGCTTTACTGTTAATAAGAAGTTCAGTTCTAGGATAGCACCTCTTACTATCAACCCTATATTGTAGATGACAACACTGAACTTTTCAAAGATGCTGACGTCCTCTCACTAATGCATTTTAATTATCTTAGGAAAGAAAATGACCTTTGGGCCAGGTGGGTAACATTCTCAGTTCCTGGTATCATATAATAATTCCCCTCTAACATGCCCACTTCTCTGGGCCTTCTGACATGTACCTTAATACTTTAATAAATCACTCTCAGCATTTTCACCTCATTTTTACTAGTACATCATCATGTCCAAATTTTAAAGAGCCATTCCAGAAGAATTGTGGTTCTCAAACTTTAGCATACATCAGAATCACCTAGAAGCCTTCTTAAATCACTGCCTTCTGGACTTCAGCCCCCAAATCTGTTCACAGGTTTGGGGCAGGGCACAATAATTTGTGTTCCTAAGCAGTTCCCAGGTGATGCCAATGCTGCTGCTCCAGGAACCACACTTTGAGAATAGTTGATATAATCAGTGCTGCTTCTTCCATCTGTATCTCATTCCAACCCAATACAAGTGAGAGTCTTAGGAAATGTGAAGCTGAAGCATGCCAGGAGTTGTCACAATACCACTTCACTACCACCACAATGAGAAGCCATCCCACCGCAAGGAAGAGTAGCCCCCACTCACCGCAACTAGAGAAAACCCGTGTGCAGCTACAGACCCAAGGCAGCCAAAAATAAATAAATAAATAAATTTATAGAAAAAATTTTTTTAAAAGTTGAGCAGCATCTACTTCTTTCCTTTAACACACTTTTTGTTCTATTTTCTCAAATTGCTTCAGCTGAAAAATAATAATTTAGAAAGGACAGTTCTTTTTAATTTCATTTCAACAGATGGCTCTGGGTTTATTTGCCAAAGATCTGCCCAGTAATCCTGACTCACTGAACAAGGGTGGAGATTTTCTGTAAGGGAAGTTGTTTTCTCTAACACCTCTTCTGGGGCAGCTCCTGCATCCAACCCTTAAGGCCAGAATTAGATAATAAAAATTCAAAATCTGACTTCACTCTGAGCTACATGATCCAAGACCTCCAGTATCTGCCAGCTTCACTGAGTTACTAACAGTCTAGGAGGTAAACAACCTTTTTTTTTTTTGCTTTAAAATTAAATGAGAATTGTTGATATCACATTACACAGTTTCTTTTTTTTTTCTTTTCAAAAGCAAAGTACATATTTAGGAAATTTCTGAGTTAGTGGCAAAAAGTCCAACTACTGTATCTAGAAGTTATTTACCATACAATTATATTGCTCTATAATATTCTAAACATTCTTCTTTGCGTGCAGCTGATACTACACATTTCCTGAGAACTGGTACTTCACCTCTTTTATCTTTGTGCACTATTTTCTAGCCTCACAATGTCAGGCATTATAATTATTAATAATTAATGTCTAATAATATGAATAATATTTTCACAGGAATAGTAATGTTAATGAATGGTCAAGTTTTAAAGAGAGGAACCCCAAATTCTTGTCTTCATTCTTATATAGGATTCCAAATCTGCATTTTACTAATGCCCATTCTTGGGAAAATGTGCCTTCAAATGTGTTTATTATCATTAGTTTTATTGTGAGAGTTTTAAGCCAGCAGTTCAGTTGGGGAGATAGAGGGAAGAAACCTATTCTGGCCAGGTGGAAATGTTCCATTCCTTACAAATCATGCTGCAATTGATGCACCCTAGCTTGTCCATCCTGATGATCACGGCTTTCTACATAGGATCACTCCTATGTAATTACATTTCTACACATATTTCTATACCATCAATTTCAATATATGTCCTTCGAAGAAGAGAATGAAATAGTTGTTTTGCTAAGTAACTGCTACATATATATCACATTCATAGAATTTCCAAATTGAAAGAAAATTTAAGAACCTTTAAATCCACCACCTACTTTTTAAAATTAAACAACCATCGCCCACTCAGAGAAATACATCTCCCAAGCAAACAGGAAGCATCAGGTGCAGAGTTAATATATGAAATGGATCACTTGAATTTTAGTGCTGGTTCTCATTATAGCAAATCAAAACTACAATATCACCTCACACCAGTCAGACGGCTATCATCAAAAAGACAACAAATAACAAGTGTTGGCCAGGATGTGGTGAAAAAAGAAACCTCATGCACTGTTGGTGGGAAGGTAAAATGATGCAGCCACTTTGGAAAAAGTATGGAAGTTCCTCAAATAATTAAAAATAGAAGAACCTTACAATCCAACAATTCTACTTATGGGTAGTTTTCTGAAGAAAACCAAAACACTAATTTGAAAGGATGCATGCACCTTTATGTTCATTGCAGCATTATTTACAACAGCCAACATACTGAATCAACCTCAGTGTCCACCAACAGATGAATCAATAAAGATGATGTGGTACATAAATACAATGCAATATTACTCAGCCATAAAAAAGAATGAAAACTTGCCAACTGTGACAACACGGATGGACCTAGAGAGAATTTTGCTAAGTAAAGTAAGTCAGACAAAGACAAATACCATATGATTTCACCTACATGAGTAACCTAAAAAACAAAACAAACAAACATAACAAATCAGAAACAGAGTCATAGATAGAGAACAAACTAGTGGTTGCCAGAGAGGAGGGGATGGGGAGATGAGTGAAATTTGTGAAGGAAATTAAGAGGTACAAACTTCCAGTTATAAAATAAATAAATAAAGGTAATGTAATGTACAGCGTAGGGAATATAGTCAATAATACTGCAACAACTTTGTATGGTGACAGATGGTAACTAGACTTATCAGTGGTCATCATTTTATAATGGATAGAAATATCGAATAACTTTTATACATCTGAAACTAATATAAGTCAATTACACTTCAATAAAAAAAGATTAGAAATTTTGAAAATAATAATTTTAAGATAATGTGTGAAATGCATAATTAAGTGAAGCTGGGTTCAATCAAAGATTTACGATAGCAGTAACATATATGTTCAGCTATTTATAATGTTCATTCAAGAATGTTACCTCAGTTAGTCTTTCAAATCCTGGGAGTATGGTTATAACTTCTGTGTTTTTATCAGGTAAATTACCAGATTCAGATGTATAAGGTGGTTTAACCAAGGCAAACAACTGCCAAGTGGGAACTTAAAGGCAACTCTGCTGACCAAATTATTTTTGTTTTGTTTGTGTTTGTTTATTATTTCTTTCATTAAGCTATTTCCTGACACTTAAATTATATTCTGCTATATAAGTATTTCTTAGTTAGAAAAAAATCAAGATGAAAAATAATCAAAATATAAAAATTATTTAAAATGTATGAATATTTCAATAATAACAGTATATTTTTTAAAAGAAAGCATTCCACCTAGACATAGCACCTGTAAAATATGAACATTTCAAAAGTAATGTAAAATAAAAAGGTAGTTAGAAATGCCAGTCTAAATATTTCTATTGGCTCTATTTATCTATATTTCAGTTTGAATGATTTACCAATTCTTTCCTAAAGGTAATGGTGTTATTTATTTGTAAATATTTAACTGTTGTAAAGCAAAAGTTATAACCAAATAGCTAACTTATATTACTTGATTTTGCCAAAGTACGGAGATTATTCACTAAATGATACATAATTCATGGGTTTTTGTTTGTTTTTTTACCTTTGGAAGATACAGCTCTTCATCTGTTCAAGGGCTTCTTAGTGTTTTAAAACAACCACAGAGTAGATACTAAAGTACATGGGAGGTAATCATTAATAAAGTATGAATTTGTTTTACATATGGCATTAAGATGCTAGCAAATAGATACATTCATATAGAAATCTGTGTAAGGATCAGGCAGGAGTCTTATTGTGAGGAACAGAAACTGATACCCACAAACAAAACAAATATAATAAGTAGCTCACCAAATTGATGGAGAGACTTGACAATGTTTTAGCAAACAGGCAGGCACTAATAGAGGCTAGAGAAAAGGGAGTACAGCCAAGGCCAGGCCCAGGAATAGTCTAATTATTAAGCTATCAGTAGCAACAGAGGTGACATTTCTGCCACTGGGTACGCAGTGCTATTGCTGGGCTCACAAGGCTACCATGACTGTATGCTGCTACCACTCCCCACTCTCCATGAACGATTCTGCTACTGTTTCTACATTTAGTGTCACAAATTTAAGATCCAAAGTCTCCAATAAGGATCGACTGGCCAAGTATAGGACACACGTCCATGCCCCAGTGTGTCAAGAGAGAAGAGGCTGTATTTGTCTCGCTTGTCTTACATATTTAGATAGGGAATACTTCTTCTCACGAAGACTCACGCTGGAGAGTATTTGCTCCAAAACAAAACAAATGTTCAGATGCCTGATACAAACAAAAAGGCAAATGCTTGTAAAGCGTACCTATATTAAGAATTACAGCTGAAGCTTCATCAGTCTCTATCAAAATAATTAGTTTTCCTAATGGTATTTTTTATATCATTATTTCGGAAGGTTTGTAAGCTCTTCTCTTGTTCTATGCCATTGATAAATAAACTTCATTTCTACAAATGCCAATTAAGAAAACATAAATGTTCAAAACTCATTTTTTTAATTAAAAGTGAAATTATTTTTATTAAGTCTTATAGAGAAAACAGAAGTATATTTTTACATGTTTATGGTACGGAAAGATGTCAAGGAGAATAACCGTAGTATTTGAAGCTATTAAATATTATGTCTGTATAATTAAGAAACAGCAATGGAGATATTATGTAGCATTTCTAATATATTCATAACATATATGTAGTATTTTAAAATTTCAAAGTGAGTTTATCTACATTATATATCTGTCATTGAAAGAAACTAAAGAGGAAACTGAGGTTCAAGGATATGACATGGTGTTAACATCAGAGCTTAAGCAAGAAAGATTTCACTACATTATTTGGCACACTTTGCTAGATACTGTGAAAGGAGAGATACATCAGATGCAATTCTATCTACTGCACCCAAGCTATACCTTTATCTCCTAAGGCTGTAGAGTTTTTTTTTTCTCTGAGCATTTCAGAGGGGTTCAAAATGGGTGAGATCAGAAGGAGCACCAACATGGCCTGACAGCAGTTCCTAGAATTCAGAGGCCTCATTCTGCCGTGAACTTTTGCCCCAGCTCTAGAAGAGGTGAGATTCTGTCCTTCCCATGAAGTGATATCCTCTGTCAATCCTCACCCTCTGCCCCTTGAGCTATTCCTATTCAGCTGGAAGTAAGTGAGCTTATTAAAAAACTATGTGGTTGCCCTGCAGGGTTTTTTTTTTTTTTCAGTTTTCCTAATCCCTCTAATTTGAATGACCAAAAGATGGCATTAGAAATAAAATTTTCAGTCATATCATGAAGTTAGGTGGGCTTGAAAGCCTCCTGGTGGTCCTCACTAGTCTGGATAGGACATAACTGTCCTCCTCACTGTCCCAGTGAATTTCAGAATTGGGTCTGTGACAGATGCTGTAGGTTGGCTGAACAAAATATTCCCAATCCAGCTCCACAGTCGTTTCTCACACTCTCTTGCAGCCTGGAATATTTGTAAGATATGCTCAGCAATCAGCCATCTAGTGGAATATGGCTTGGAAGTTGTGTAAAAATATTGATGGTTATTTTTCTAAGGGTGAAGAAGGTAAGGCATATACAAGGAAGAGAAACTTTAGATCTTTCTTTGAAGTTTGAAACAAACTATCTCTCAAACTAATTCTTATTTAGCTGGAACTGAAATTGATACCATAACCCTTGATATAAACAAGCAACCTCTAAGGATGAGTGACTATTACAATCTGAATGGAGACAGGGTCTACAAGTCAACATCATAGTAAATCATATAAACAACTTGCGCTGATACTGTTATTATTGCTATTCAATTCAGTCAGGAATCTAGCGTTGCTGTAAGGATCATATCTATGAATACATTTGAAAGTTCTGGAGAACCATAAACCTCCAAATAAAAGGCATACTACTGTTACTGTCTTTTCTTTTAATGACCCTTACTTAACTTTTCACACTTCAGCACTTGACTCTACTTTCTCCACTAAGGTTTTTCTGAGTATACATTGACAGTTGTTGCATGTCCACTTGATGAAAGAGTACAGAGCACATCAGTGGCTCTATCTATCACCCTGTATCTAGACCGTATCTTGGAAAAATTGTCAGTTGAGCAGGGTTTGCTATGGGGAGCTCCCACTCATTTGCAATCCTATACTTTATTCCCTGTTAAGTCATTAACTGGAAAATTAAAAGGTTGTTTCATAACAGCTTAAGCCACAAACTTTTTAGAAGCAATGTTCAGGACAATAATGAATGATGGTGGCTGACTGATAAGCCATCAGTCAGTAGCTTCATAAAACACACCACCTAAGCAACCAACCCTGTGCTGCCTATTCCCACAGACAGCCCTGCCTCTTGGGCAACATTGCTGAGGCTTGCTTTTGATCTCAGCCATTGAAAATTCCTATTCAACAACAAGTTGCTCACTGTTTGCACATCCCCTAAGGAAGAAGCAGTCTGTGGACTTCTGAGATTTAAATTCACCATTAAAATGAGGTTTTTCTTCTTCCCACCCTTGCTGCCAATTACTTCATAGTGGCAGGCTTGGCACATTTGCCCGCCCCATGAGACATACAAATGCGTTCTCCATGGGGATGAAATTCTTCATTGTTGTCATTCCAAAAATGTATGCTTTGAAAAGAATGTGCTATGTTCTGTAAAAACCTCTCCTACCAATACAAGTTTATATCTTTGCTACTGGAGTTTGAACACTTTTCTTTCTTTCATTCTTTCTTTTTGTCCATTCAGACACACACATAAAGTGACCTCTTACAGTATGTGTCTACATCTGACACGCCTGCTTGCAGACACAGCTGAAATGACCTTTATTTTTTTTCTCTTTTAATGACACATCAACAGCTGGTCTCCTAAAGGGATGGGTGAACCCGGTCATACTTTAAGCCAGATAACTTTTCAAAAAATTTGCCAAGTATTTTACCAAATGCTCAGACTCGTATTTCTTTAAACCCTTGTGTATTTGAAGAAAAAAATTTAATCCACATGTTTCTGAATAACTTGCCTTTAACTCACCAAAATATTTTATCAGAAAAAAATTATCATCCAAAACAGCATACATACCTTGTTCTTTCAATTAATTTATTTGTAAAATAAATTTATATATTATCTTACAGAATTTAGTTTGACGCTCACATTGCATTTAGTTCAAGGAAGTTTTCTAGACTGAAAATAATACATTGATCTGAACAAAACAGGCTTTTTATTCTGAGGAGAGGGAAGTGATACTATGATACATGTACACAGAATTTAAAGCTTTGTCTGTCCTTCCTTCTTTCCTTCTTCCTACCTTCCTTTCTTCCTTTCTTCCTTCCCTTTCTCTTTTCCATTCCATGAAAGTGTCATTTGTTATGTTATTTAATTTGCTACAGTGCTACATTAGTTACATAATTTCTTGGTGGGAATTCACCTTGTGAATAGTCCACATATATTGCACTCCTTGGAGTTCTGTACAGCATAACTATACTACTCATATTCTACTCATATTCTAATTTATTGTAAAATATTAATCAATTTTAGTTCAGACTAAAGTTACTTTTCTAATAAACAGTAATATAATTAAACTGATAATAAATCAAAAACAAATTATAACATATTTTTATAGATCTGAGAGATATTTTTATAGATCTAAGACTATTTCAAAGGGAGAAAAAAAATCTCAGTGCCAAAGACAAAGCAGCTTTTCTATTTCCTTTGTGGGAAGAATGTGAAGGACAAGAATAATCCGTCTGGACAGACAGACGGATTATTGACCTCATGCAGGAACTCCTTTTGTTTCAGGCAAATAAGGAGTTTCTACCTTATTGCTCAAACATATGGTGAAAAGGAAGTCAAGAAATTCTGCAGTAAATCCTTTTAGGCATAGATTGACCTTTGACCACTAAACTGCCTTCAATTATTCTCTGGGAGAGAGAGAAAAAGAATTTTCAGAGTGAGTTCTAATTACATCATAAGAATTTTTTTCCTTGATGTTTGTTTTCTTTGGCTGGTGGTGCACAGCTTCTTGTGAAAAATAAATCCCTTGGTAGTGTTTGTCTTTCTTGTATGTATATGGGACTATTTGGCTCAAAGCAAGTTTAAGCCAAATCAAGAGTTCCTAGGCAGCCTTCACCTTGAACATAAAGAACATGATCCATCAGTTCAAGTGGTCCTTCCAGCATTTCACCAGTGATGCATGCAGAAATCCATCATAGAGGAATGCATCACTTCATCTGACATGGATCCTTGCCCAGAAACTTAGTAAAACCTCAGTCAGTCCAAAAATTCATTCAGGAGTGTTTGATAAGACATGGGTATTAGTGAATATGAAAGGAAGATAGGGAAGTTAAGCTTATCCGTAACTGACTTAATCAACTTTCCCTCAGTTTATGCGTTCCCTATAAATCACATTACATTGTTTAAATTACTAAAAGTAAAATTAGCAACCACTAGAACTAATCATGAACCCAAAAAATGATAATAAAGACTAACAATGGAAATAGCCTGACATTGAAATAGGTAACATGTGAAAGTAAGTAAGATATCAGAGTGTTTGACTGGTTTTAAAGAAAAAATTGTTTTTCTTGATCACAAAACATATCCTCATGTGAAAAAGCCTCAATAATAATAAAAATATTTCAAATACATTATAAATTAGGAATATGAAAAAGGAACCTTTAGAGTAAAATAAATCTCCATATGGATTTTGTGTGTGATTATTATACATAGGTATGAAAATGGGAAAGGAGACAAAGCCAAACTATTTTAAGATGACTTATCCATGAGCATTAAAAAGAAGACCGTATCACAAGCTTCATAATGTAATAATAAAAGTCTTACGTTAATATTATCCTTTCATTCAGTAAATATTTTTATATAGAAAGTTCATTTTACAATGTATTTCAAGTCATAGGGGTTAGCTGGGGGGCACATTTGTGGTGTTCATTATTATACCATATGCAGGATAAGTTTAGAAAACAAAACAACCTGGGCAACATACAAATTGGTTACAAGTGAATCATGGATATGTATGTGTCTTGTTAAAATATGTATGTTGGAAGGAGTCAATAGGTTTTGTCCCTTGGCTTTGGATTGTGATATTAACTATTCATGTGGTAAACTTCCTTCATCATTTATAGGAAACGAAGTTCTGATATTTTATAATATCTTCTTTTTTCAAATTTGAATTGGTAATTGAATTGTTTAAGAAATATGACATAGGAAGACTTGAAGAATCTAGGAATTTAATAGAATTTTAAAAAGAGAGCTCTTTGATCTTCTCTAGGAGGCGAGTCTCAGAGATCTGCTTTCCATTGTTACAGTTTTCATGTAATGTCTGCTGCTTGACTTAGAACATGGTTCTAAACCAAATCAAACTTCTAAAGGGACTGGGAAAGGAGAACCACTAAGTTACGGCTAATTTTCCCAGGACTAGTTTCTTAAGCCTCATCTGTTACCTGAATAAAAATCACCAATGATCTCTTTAGGAATAAAAACTCTCATTTCATATAATCCTTATTTGCTTAGTTTTTAATATATATAAAGATATCAGTATCAAAATGAATACGCGCAAAGCTCAAGTATTAAAACGTGTTTCCTCTAGAATCCTCGTTATGTTCAAAAATCAATATAATTATTCATGTTGTGGAACATTACTGAAATAGACTATATGTTGGCTGGGTTCTAATTTAAGTTTGGATACATCTCAAACTCTCTATATAGGTATATTTAAATGTAACAGCTTAACTTGTTTGGGTAACATTTAAAAGCTCCTGTATTTTTAGGTTTCGGAGATATTCAGTGTACCTCCATTTGATTTACTTCAGACCTTGAGCAGGTGGTTTCATCTTATTCTCAGTTTTCAGTTCGTACTGAGAATAATAGTGATAACTATTTACATAATGTTAATCAATGCTAGTTGCGAAGGTAAAATGTGAGAATAACATTGACAGGCACAGACAAGAATTTAAATGGGAAGTTGTTTGGTATAATCTGATTAATGTATTACAAAGTTTTAGAGTTCTGCCCTGAATAAACAACTTAATTGTAGAGAGCAATTAGAAAATCAAACTTGGGTTCTGCACTTTGTAAATTTCTGTCTATGGTAGTGTGAATTATCTGTTTGAGATATGGTTGTGGCTGTATAAGACATCACTACCTGTGGCCCTCCCCTCCAAATTTAGAGGATGACAGGACTGCCAGGTAAGAACTGTGGAAACACTAATGTAAGGGAAACTGGCAATTAAATCAAGGTACAAATAAGGAAGGCGGTATTTCTGGCCAGTCTTCTGATGACAACAACTATCTGATGACTTTTGACTTGTAACAAATGGTGTATTTTTATGGTGCCTTAGAAGACTACTGAAGTTTTTCAGTTTGTAAGAAAATGTCCTGAACTACTAGCTGTTTTGACTGTTGGGTAAGAAAAATAAGCTACAAAATGTTCCCATGGAAAAGATGGTGTGTCAAATAGATCTGATTTTGAATATGTCTCCCATTTGTTATCTGTTACCTTGGGCAAGTGGCTTAATCTCATTTAGCCTGTTTTCTCCTTTGTAAAAAAAAACAGCAGTACTAACTCACTGAGTTTTTGTGAAGAACAAATGAAGTAATTTTTTACTTATTTATATAAGTAGTAAACATGAGTTTTGGTACATGGTATGAATTCAGATTATCTTAGTGACTGTTATTATTTATCTAATAAATCTGCTAAATTGTTATATCAATTGTTTTCTTTGTTATAAAATGTGGTGGTGGTTTCTGAATTCCCTTTGTTAACATGAAAATTTATTCTGGATTTGGCTGTCATATGTGGTAAGTAAGAGGAAAAAGACATAAGCCTGGGGTCCAATACAGTCCTAGGCTTGATTTCTCCAAGCCACTGCCTCAAAAGTACAAAAATAATTCTCCCTCTCTCTCCCTTAAATGTGTGTTGTAGAGTTATAATCTTTTCAAAAATTTTTCTGAGGTATAATTGACATATAACATTATATTAGTATTGGCTTTACCACATAATGATTCGATACTTCTATATACTGTGAAATGATCACCACAATTTAAGTCTAGTTTATATCCATCACCAGAGTTACATACTTAAGAATGAAGAATAAATAGCTGAGAATAGGAGTCTGTTATTCCCAATATCTACTGTGCCCTGAATAGCGGTATCTTTTAATTCCTGAAGGAACACAGATAACAGGTGATAGTAATCTCATAATGCACATAGCAATGAAAAAGCTGTGCTGAGTGACTTTAGTTCACCAAGATTCATTTCTGATGAATTTCTCTGTTTTTCTTACCTTTTGATTATTTACATTTATTTCTCACTTTCCCTGGCTCTTGATCTCTCTTAGCTGACCATAATATAGAATTGCAATATGTTTTACAACTGTTTAACACAAACTTTAATGATCTTTTTATTACTTTAAATATAAATTGAGTTTAATACATTTTAACTGAATTACGTGAGAATGGCTCTTCTTTCCCTTTGAGACAGACAACTATGAGAAAAATATCCCCGTAATCTAGAACATGGGTTTAAAATAATTTTTCAGTGATAAATGATGAGTACTTCTTTGTCTTTACTTCTTTTTTTTAAAATTTTATTTATTTTTTGGCTGTGTTGGGTCTTCATTGCTGCACCTGCGTGCAGGCTTTCTCTAGTTGCCGCACCAGGAGCTACTCTGTTGTGGTGTGCGGGCTTCTCATTGCGGTGGCTTCTCTTGTTGCAGAGCACAGGGCTTCAGTAGTTGTGGTGCACGGGCTTCAGTAGTTGTGGGGCATGGGCTTAGTTGCTCCGCAGCATGTGAGATCTTTCCAGACCAGGGATCGAACCTGTGTCCCCTGTATTGGCAGGGAGATTCTTAACCACTGTACCACCAGGGAAGTCCCTGTCTTTACTTGTAAGTGAAAATGTGGGTTTTAGTAGGAGGCGTCCCATGTTTTCATAGTGTGATTCAGAAGGAAAAAAATGTGTACTATTTTATCATTTGGTACCACACCTTCATGTCTCAAGATCATTTAAAAAAACAAAATGCTTTAGCTAAATATAGGACCAGAGGTCTTCCAAGCAAAAGAGAGCACAGAGGATTATTTTTATTTACTCATGCATGGAGAGGGAACTCATGCATAGAACTATGGAAGAACAAGACCCAAAACTTCAAACCGAGTTTCCCATTTATAATCTTTACATCCTCCAGTTCATTAAGTCATGTCATTTCTCTGATAAAAGCCTTTTATTTCTTCTTCTTTTTTTTTTTTTCTTTTTTGCAGTACGCGGGACTCTCACTCTTGTGGCCTCTCCCATTGCAGAGCACAGGCTCCGGACGCGCAGGTTCAGCGGCCATGGCTCACGGGCCCAGCCGCTCCACAGCATGTGGGATCTTCCCGGACCGGGGCACGAACCCATGTCCCCTGCATCGGCAGGCGGACTGTCAACCACTGTGCCACCAGGGAAGCCCTTTTATTTCTTCTTATACTTAGAATAATACTGAAATTCTTTCCCATGGCTATAGACCCTCCACTATGTAGCAATATTGCCTATCTCTTTAACTTCACTGTATATACTTCTCTCTCTGTATTTGTTTAGTTAAGCAGATAAATTTCATTATTTCCATATTAAAAGTGAGGAGCCTAAAAAGTAAAGTGTTCAGTCCACTGACTTTTGTGCAGTATTCAAAAATAAAGCCACATATCTGATAATCTATTATATCTTGACGCACACTTGATACTTGAGCGTTCAGTCTGAAGTATTCACAATGTATCAGATGGTTTAGTAAATAAAATAGCAGCTCTTCAGTGAACCCTAATGCAGTTGGTCAAATGATGGCCCCCTCCAAAATATGTCTGCCAGAACCTGTGAATGTGACCTTATTTAGAAAAAAAGGTCTTTGCACATGTAATGCAGTTATGGATCTCAAGATGAGATCATCCATGTTTATTCAGGTGGGACTAAAATCTAATGGCAGGTATCCTTATAAGAAAGAAAAGGAGAAGACACAGATAGAAGTCCAAACCAGAGTTTCAGAGGAGAAGTCTATGTGAAGACACAGAGGATAAAGCCATGTGAAGACAGGCAGATACAGATATTGTCACAAACTTCAAATAAATATTCAGTTCTATCCAGAAAACCTAATATGTTTCTCACTTTTCTGCATACCAAGAAGAGAGTACACATCTCCTTTTCAATTATTAACCCCCCTTCATTTTCTCCTTTAGGGTCTCTATCAGATTATCTATACTCATCATTCTCCAAAAAATGGAAGACATTAAACTCAAACTGCTTCACTTTATCACCGGTAAACTTGTAGACCCACCGGCATTAACAGGCATTTCATTTTCTTCCCAACTGTAACAATGGAGGAAATACCCCACACCTACCATCTTCTATCAAAGAACAATCTATCCACACATTCCCAGGACCCACTCTACTCTTGCCTTCCCAATGAATGAACCTTAGTTTGCCTCCTCTCATTCCAGCATCACCACATTTTTTCTCTTTTGAAGCATTCCAACAAGCACACAAGCATGTTATACTCTAGGCCATATTATAAAAGCCTTCCATTGGCCTTATATCTGTCTTCAACTCCAATTTTCTGACAGTTTTTGTAGAAAATATGTTGCATTTGTTCACTTACCAATCACCTTTAATGCACTTCAATCTGTCTTCTATCTCCACCACTTTTTCAAAAGCACACATCAACATCATCAAAAACCTCCATGTTGCCAAATCCAATGAATACTGCCTTCTCCTCATACAATGGACCTCTCAGTTACCATTAATATGGCTATCCCCTTTTCCCTTTCTTGAAACTCAATTTTCTCTTAATTTCTTTAACAATATACCTTGTTGGTCTTCCTCCTTGTTGTTGTTCTTTTTTTACTTGAGTTCTTAATTTTGATGCTCTTCAAAATTCAGTTCTGGGTTTTCTTCTTACCAAACCAAAAAAAACCAAAACCCTGTTTTAAGGTGATGTCATCCATACTCACATCTTTAAATTACTGAAAATTTAATTCACAGATTTTTATCTCAAGCTCAGAGCTAGTATCTGAGTTGTATTCCATCGATCTAGTTGCCTGCTAGACATCTTCACATAGTCTCACAGAGCCCTCTGCCCAAGTGTTCACCCACTTCCACTTTTCCACACTTCGGTAAATGGCATCACTATTCATCTATCTGTTAAAACTAAACATACAGAACTCGTCATAAATTCCAGACTTCCCCTCATCCTCCACATCCCACACAGCATAAGATCTTTTTTATAATAGTTACAAAATACATTTCAAATTTGTCTAATTCTATTCTTCTCCACTGCCGCCTCCCAAACACAGGCCACCACTATCTTTTACCACTATCTCTTACAAGACCCAAAACCTCACACTGAGTTTCCCATTTATAATCTTTACATCCTCCAGTTCATTAAGTCATGTCATTTCTCTGAGAAAAGCCTTTTATTTCTTCCTATACTTAGAATAATACTGAAATTCTTTCCCATGGCTACAGACCCTCCACTATGCAGCAATTGCCTATCTCTTTAACTTCACTGTATATCCTTCTCTCTCTGTATTTACTACACTCTAGCCTCACTGGTCTTTCTTCAGCTTTTGAACACATCAAAATATTCCTTCCTCAGTGTGTCTGTAATGTCCTTCCATAGTTCCATGCATGAGTTCCTTCTCATCCTCAAGTTTTCAGCTCAACTGTTATCTAATCAAAGGTGGTGCTTTTCTGACCACCCTACGTAACTAAATCCTCATTCTATTATTGTCTTTTCTAGTCCCTTATTTGTTTTCTTAGTGACATTAATACTTTGTAATTGCTTAATCTGATTTTTTCACAGTTTCCTGCATTAGAATGAAAACTTTATGATAGTACAGGAGCCTGTCTCCTTTGCTAATCATTGAATGCCTCTGAGTACAGTTTCTGATCCATAATAAGTCTACTTTCTAAGGACAAATGATTCATCCATTGTATTGCCTTCAGGAAATTCAAGTTGGACACTCATTTAATAAATGATACTCAAATGATAAGACATAAGTGAACTTCTAAAGTAATACCCAGAGGCTTTCTTATTTATAAGTGAGTTTTTTTTTTACATCTTTATTGGAGTATAATTGCTTTACAATGGTGTGTTAGTTTCTGCTTTATAACAATGTGAATCAGTTATACATATACATATGTTCCCATATCTCTTCCCTCTTGCGTCTCCCTCCCTTCCACCCTCCCCATCCCACCCCTCCAGGCGGTCACAAAGCACCGAGCTGATCTCCCTGTGCTATGCAGCTGCTTCCCTAGCTATCTACCTTACGTTTGGTAGTGTATATATGTCCGTGCCTCTCTCTCACTTTGTCACAGCTTACCATTCCCCCTCCCCATATTTTAATATACTTGTTCATTGTCAACCATGTATCTGAAACTGTGAGCTCTGAATGAGCTCTGGATGAGCTCATAAACTAGTGGACTTACTCTCAGTATAATATCTTTGTACAGTATCATAAACCACTTAATTAAAAGAGGAAACCTGACACAAAACAAGTGTTGGAAGGGAGTTCCCCCAAGCACAGTAACAAGTCTACACTATTGTTAACCAGTAAGGAACTGAAAGTGACAGATGAAATATGACTCCTACAAGGATATTTGTGGTATATGAAGATGAGTCTATAATCTAAGCCAACACTAGACTCATACACTTTCCAAATACAACCCACTGGTTTTTCTTTTCAGAGTAACATTTTGAGTGACTAGAGCAGATTAGAAAACAAAAATCATAAGCCATGTATTAGATTGTTCAATGCTTATCAGGTACATTATAGTTAATTTTTCCTATTTGGATTCTCTAGTTTGACAGACCTTAACTTTTGTTGAATATAAGACTACAAGGTAGACTTGGAATGTAAGAATTTGTGAACTCAGACTTGGAATTTTTCTTTTAAAATTTTATTAGGGTTCTAAGAGCATTTGGACTGTGGTATTGTATGAGTTCAAAGTGGGGCAGTATAATAAAAAGCAATGAAAGATATAAAAGAATTTGGGGTAAACCAAAGGTAAAATTAATGTTCTATTCATAAGTATGCTACAAGTAATTAATTCTCAACTCAAATTATGATAAAATAAAAGCTTTAGAAGCAGACACATTTGAATTTGAGTTGATGCTCTGCTGCATACTGATAATGGTGCAAACTACTTAACCTTCATTTTCCAAGTGTCTTCAAAATCATAAAAAGACAAGTTGAATAAGCTAGGCTCTTGAGCTGGAATTGAGAATACATCAATCCACTGAAAAATCAATGATTCTGCACCATCTATGGTTACTCAGCTGAGCTAAAGACCTCATTTCTCAAGTATTCTGGATGAGACAGTTTACAGATCACTGTAAAAAGGGATAAAAGGTAATTGGTGGCAGACACATAGATAAAGGTTACTCAGGAAAAAAGTCTGTCTGGATTAAATATCCCAGGAAAGTGGCATGATGCCATTTCTGTTCCAAGAGGTGAACGCAATTTGCATCTTGAGTGCTGTAATCAAGAACAAACAACTCTTGACTCTACAAGTTAAACCATCCTGTTTTTTGCTTCTTAAAAAAAGGGAAGTAAGAATTAAGAACAAAAAAAAATGCAGCAAAGCAGAAGCATAAATAATACAGTTCAGATAAAGAAAGGGTGACATGCTACAAACCAAGCTAATAGTTCTTGGACAGAATAACAGATTTTGGAGAAGCACTGTTAATGCTTTTCACGTACTTCATGAAAATATATAAAATCTTAAAATCTTGTGTTCAGTTTATTTAAGACAAAATAAAAACTATCAGCCAGTGCTTAATAAATTTCTATTTAGCTTCATGTGGTATTAATAAAGGAGAGAGGCAAAGTTTACTAATTTGTAAACCTCACAAGGTGTTTAAAATGAAATTCTGAATAATTCTAGATTTATTGCTATTTTATATGAATATTATGTCTCTATAAATGATATTCTTTAAATACCATTTCAAGATACTACTTACTTGACAAGCTATTTTATTGTTTGCTCATAGCTTTTCAAAAGCTTCAATCAGAAGACTAGAGATCTTTAAACATTAAATAAATATTTCACCCCCACCTGCAGAAGCCTAATTTTCTTTGGAGAGTGACAGGCTAATCACAAATGGTCTGATGGACTGCCTGTGTCAGCCCATTTGTGTCTCCCCAGTCTGGGAAGATACCATATTTAAAAACCAGAAAAATAGATCATGCATTTACAGTGCTTTGTTCCTTCTTCTGCCCATTACAGGTACTCTAAATGGTTGAAATTCAGTGAAATTTAATGACTGATGTAATAGACCAAGGCACTCATTTAGTGAAGGCTATGTGTTGTGGGCCCAAGCTCTTGGGACATGATCATTGATTCAAGAAGACTTCAGGGGGAAGGAAAGAGCTCTAGTCAGATGGTGCTTAAAGAAAAAATCTGAAGCTCTTTCACATAAATCAGTCAATTAATATGCTAACTCACAAAATGTAAATCATGAAACTGTTGTTTCCCAATTCCAAAGCTGTCCTTTTCTGGTGTCTCCTTGACTTGGGACTACTTTTCAGTTTTTCTCCAGTAGTTTTAATTTTTAAATATAGAAATAGAACAATTAAATATAAAAAGAAATGTGTGACTATCCCAGATGTTGGCACCCTGGTCTGATAGCAAGAACACAAGTTAGAAGTCTGGTTTTCACCTGGTTTATACTGCTTAAAATAGAACAATTTATATAACCTCTCTAAGCATTAATTTTCTCATTACACAGTAGTGTGGGCACTATCTCCCTCCAGAATTGTTTTAAGGATTGAGTGTAGTGGACTCATGGTTAAAGGATTCACAATTAGAACTTAAATTATGCCCAGGTGAAATGCAGACATAAGCATTTAAGTCTCTGAAGGAGTGGTGAAGATGAACTACAAGCTGTTCATTTACCTAAAGGCACAAGCAGCTTTCTGAGAAGAAACTCACGCTAAAGAGGGAGAGAGAGAAATGCACAAAAGTTGCAAAGAAAAAATCTGTTTCCTAGAAGGAAAGGTAATTCTGGGTCCAATAGAGTGTTCATCACTAAAATCTATTTTCTGTCCTAGCCAATGAACTCACGAGTAAATCCTGAAATAATGTACAAAAGAAAACAAAATCCAAACCTGACAAGAAACTGTTTCATTAAGATTTTGAATATATTGGACAACAAAAGTAGTAATTTTAAAACTGTATTACAAAAATGGGAGATTTGGATATTTTCTGCTTATACACTTGGTATGGTTATGCACACTTACGGCACATGAGAACACAGCTCAGCTCTATCATATCAAGGATTTCAAAGGACCACAAATATCCTTGCCAATGACAACCAGAGATATCTGGCACCCTGACAGCAGTGGCTGTAAACATGTAACTCAAAAGGTCCCTATGTAGTGGCTTCTAGACCTATGAGCAACATCAATATCTGAATTGGGAATTTAAGTTGAGTACCAGCTGCAGGGATGGTATTCATGTAGAGTATCACATCACCAAATAAGTGTAAGGTAGGATACAGGAAAATGGCAACTGGATACACTAGGTCAGGGGTCAGCAAACTTTTTCTATAAAAGGCCAGACAATAAATATTTTAGGTCCTGTGGGCTGTACGGTCATTAGTGCAACTACTCAACTCCCAATGTAATGAGAAAGCATCCACAGACAACTGGTACATGAATAGGTGTGGCTGTACTTGAATAGTATTTTATTTACAAAAACAGGTGGTGGGAGATTGGTTCAAGATGGTGGAGTAGAAGGACATGCTCTCACTCCCTCTTTTGAGAACACCAGAATCACAACTAACTGCTGAACAATCATCGACAGGAAGACAATGGAACTCACAAAAAAAGATACCCCACATGCAAAGACAAAGGAGAAGCCACAATGAGATGGTAGGACGGGCGCAATCACAATAAAATCAAATCCCATAACTGCTGGGTGGGTGACTCACAAACTGGAGAACACTTACACCACAGAAGTCCACCCACTGGAGTGAAGGTTCTGAGCCCCACGTCAGGCTTCCCAACCTGGGGGCCTGGCAATGGGAGGAGAAATTCCTAGAGAATCAGACTTTGAAGGCTAGTGGGATTTGACTACAGGACTTCGACAGGACTGGGGTAAACACAGACTCCACTCTTGGAGGGCACACACAAAGTAGTGTGCGCATCAGGACCACGGGAAGGAGCAGTGACCCCATGGGAGACGGAACCAGACCTACCTGCTAGTGTTGGAGGGTCTCCTGCAGAGGCGGGGGGCAACTGTGGCTCACCAAGGGACAAGGACACTGGCAGCGGAAGGTCTGGGAAGTGCTCCTTGCCATGAGCCCTCTCAGAGTCCACCATTAGCCTCACCAAAGAGCACAGGTAGGCTCCGCTGTTGGGTCGCCTCAGGCCAAACAACCAACAGGGAGGGAACCCAGCCCCACCCATCAGCAGACAAGTGGATTAAAGTTTTACTCAGCTCGGCCCACCAGAGCAACAGCCAGCTCTACCATCCACCAGTCCCTCCCATCAGGAAACTTCCACAAGCCTCTTAGAGAGCCTCATCCACCAGAGGGCAGACAGCAGAAGCAAGAAGAATGACAATCCTGCAGCCTGTGGAACAAAAACCACATTCACAGAAAGACAGACAAGATGAAAAGGCAGAGGGCTATGTACCAGATGACAGAACAAGGTAAAACCCTGGAAAAAAAACTAAAAGAAAGGGAGATAGGCAATCTTCCAGAAAAAGAATTCAGAATAATGATAGTGAAGATGATCCAGGACCTCAGAAAAAAACAATGGAGGCAAAGATGGAGAAGATGCAAGAAATGCTTAACAAAGATCTAGAAGAATTAAAGAACAAACAAACAGAGATGAACAATACAATAACTGAAATGAGAAATGCACTAGAAGGAAACAATAGCAGAATAACTGAGGCAGACGAACAGATAAGTGACCTGGAAGACAGAATGGTGGAATTCAGTGCTGAAGAACAGAATAAAGAAAAAAGAATGAAAAGAAATGAAGACAGCCTAAGAGACCTCTGGGACAACATTAAGTGCAACAACATTCACATTATAGGGGTCCCAGAAGGAGAAGAGACAGAGAAAGGACCCGAGAAAATATTTGAAGATATTATAGTCAAAAACTTCCATATCATGGGAAAGGAAATAGCCACCCAAGTCTAGGAAGCACACAGAGTCCCATACAGGATAAACCCAAGGAGAAACATGCCGAGACACATAGTAATCAAATTGGCAAAAATTAAAGACAAAGAATAATTATTGAAAGCAGCAAGGGAAAAACGACAAATAACATACACAAGAACTCCCATAAGCTTAACAGCTGATTTCTCAGCGGAAACTCTACAAGCCAGAAGGGAGTGGCATGATATACTTAAAGTGATGAAAGGGAAGAACCTATAACCAAGATTACTCTACCCAGCAAAATCTCATTCAGATTCCATAGAGAAATCAAAAGCTTTACAGACAAGCAAAAGCTAAGAGAATTCAGCACCACCAAACCAGCTCTACAACCAATGCTAAAGGAACTTCTCTAAGGGGGAAACACAAGAGAAGAAAACGACCAACAAAAACAAACCCAAAACAAATAAGAATATGGTAACAGGCACATACATATCGATAATTACCTTAAATGTGAATGGATTAAATGCTCCAACCAAAAGACACAGCCTTGGTAAATGTATACAAAAACAAGACCTGTATATATGCTGGCCAGAAGAGACCCATTGCACACCTAGGGACACATACAGGGTGAAAGTTAGGTGATAGAAAAAGATATTCCATGCAAATGGAAATACAAACAAAGCTGGAGTAGCAATACTCATATCAGATAAAAGAGACTTTAAAATAAAGACTGTTACAAGAGACAAGGAAGGACACTACATAATGATCAAGGGATCAATCCAAGAAGAAGATATAACAATTATAAATATATATGTGCCCAACACAGGAGCACCTCAATACATAAGAAACTGCTAACAGCTCTACAAGAGGAAATTGACAGTAACACAATAATTGTGGGGGACTTTAACACCTCACTTACACCAATGGAGAGATCATCCAAACAGAAAATTAATAAGGAAACACAAGATTTAAATGACACAACAGACCAGATAGATTTAATTGATATTTATAGGACATTCCATCCAAAAACAGCAGATTACACTTTCTTCTCAAGTGCACATGGAACATTCTCCAGGACAGATCACATCTTGGGTCACAAATCAAACCTCAGTATTTTTAACAAAACTGAAATAATATCAAGCATCTTTTCACCACAAGGCTATGAGAATAGAAATGAATTACAGGGAAAAAAATGTAAAAAAACACATAAACACATGGAGGCTAAACAATATGTTACTAAATAACCAAGAGATCACTGAAGAAATCCAAGAGGAAATAAAAAAATACCAAGAGACAGGGCTTCCCTGGTGGCGCAGTGGTTGAGAGTCCGCCTGCCAATGCAGGGGACACGGGTTCGTGCCCTGGTCTGGGAAGATCCCACATGCCGCGGAGCAGCTAGGCCCGTGAGCCATGGCCGCTGAGCCTGCGCGTACGGAGCCTGTGCTCCGCAACGGGAGATGCCACAACAGTGAGAGGACCGTGTACCACAAAAATAAATAAATTAATTAATTCTAAAAAAAATACCTAGAGACAAATGACAATGAAAACACGACGATTCAAAACCTATAGGATGCAGCAAAAGCAGTTCTAAGAGCGAAGTTTATAGCTATACAAGCCTACCTCAAGAAACAAGAAAAATATCAAATAAACAATCTAACCGTACACCTAAAGAAACTAGAGAAAGAAGAACAAACAAAACCCAACATTAGCAAAAGGAAAGAAATCATAAGGATCAGAGCAGAAATAAATGAAATAGAAACAAAGAAAACAATAGCAAAAATCAATAAAACTAAAACCTGGTTCTTTGAGAAGATAAACAAAATTGATAAACCATTAGCCAGACTCATCAAGAAAAAGAGGGAGAGGACTCAAATCAATAAAGTTAGAAATGAAAATGGAGAAGTTACAACAGATGTCGCAGAAATAGAAAGCATCCTAAGAGACTACTACAAGCAACTCTATGCCAATAAAATGGACCATCTGGAAGAAATGGACAAGTTCTTAGAAAGCTATAACCTTCCAAGACTGAACGAGGAAGAAATAGAAAATATGAACAGACCCATCACAAGGAATGAAATTGAAACTGTGCTTAAAAATCTTCCAACAAAAAAACTCCAGGGCAGATGGCTTCACAGGTGAATTCTATCAAACCTTTAGAGAAGAGCTAACACCTATCCTTCTCAAACCCTTGCAAAAAACTGCTGAGGAAGGAAAACTCCCAAACTCATTCTAAGAAGTCACCATCACCCTGATACAAAAACCAGACAAAGATATCACAAAAAAAGAAAATTACACACCGGTATCACTGATGAATATAGATGCAAAAATTCTCAACAAAATACTAGCAAACAGAATCCAACAACACATTGAAAGGATCATACATCATCATCAAGTGGGATTTATCCCAGAGATGCAAGGATTCTTCAATATACACAAATCAATCAATATGATACACCATATTAACTGAAGAAGAAAAACCGTATGATCATCTCAGTAGATACAGAAAAAGTTTTTGACAAAACTCAACACCCATTTATGATAAAAACTCTTAAGAAAGTGGGCATAGAGGGAACTTACTTCAACATACTAAGGGCCATATACGACAAACCCACAGCAAACGTCATTCTGAATGGTGAAAAACGGAAAGCATTTCCTCTAATATCAGGAACAAGACAAGGGTGTCCACTCTCACCACTGTTATTCAACATAGTTTTGGAAGTCCTAGTCACAGCAATTAGAGAATAAAAAGAAATAAAAGGAATACAAATTGGAAAAGGAGAAGTAAAACTGTCACTGTTTGCAGATGACATGACACTATACATAGAGAATCCTAAAGATGCCACCAGAAAACTACTAGAGCTAATCAATGAATTTGGTAAAGTTGCAGGATACAAAATTAATGCACAGAAATCTCCTGCATTCCTATACACTAATGACGAAAAATCTGAAAGAGAAATTAAGGAAACACTCCCATTTACCACTGCAACAAAAAGAATAAAATACCTAGGAATAAACCTACCTAGGGAGACAAAAGACCTGTATGCAGAAAACTATAAGACACTGATGAAAGAAATTAAAGACGATACCAACAGATGAAGAGATATACCATGTTCTTGGATTGGGAGAATCAACATTGTGAAAATGACTATACTACCCAAAGCAGTCTATAGATTCAATGCAATCCCTATCAAATTACTAATGGCATTTTTGTTTGTTTGTTTTGTTTTTATTTATTTATTTTTGGCTGTGTTGGGTCTTCGTTTCTGTGCAAGGGCTTTCTCTAGTTGGGGCAAGTGGGGGCCACTCTTCATCACGGTGCTCGGGCCTCTCACTATCGTGGCCTCTCTTGTTGCGGAGCACAGGCTCCAGACACGCAGGCTCAGTAGCTGTGGCTCACGGGCCTAGTTGCTCCGCGGCATGTGGGATCTTCACCAGGGCTCGAACCTGTGTCCTCTGCATTGGCAGGCAGATCTCAACTACTGCACCACCAGGGAAGCCCCACCAATGGCATTTTTTACAGAACTAGAACAAAAAATGACCTCGAATAGCCAAGGCAGTCTTGAGGGAAAAATACGGAGCTGGAGGAATCAGATTCCCTGACTTCAGACTATGCTACAAAGCTACAGTAATCAAGACAATATAGTACTGGTACAAAAACAGAAATATAGATCAATGGAACAGGATAGAAAGCCCAGAGATAAACCCACGCATCTATAGTCAACTAATCTATGGCAAAGGAGGCAAGGATATACAATAGAGAAAAGACAGCCTCTTCAATAAGTGGTGCTGGGAAAACTGGACAGCTACATGTAAAAGAATGAAATTAGAACACTCCCTAACACCATACACAAAAATAAAGTCAAAGTGGGTCAAAGACCTAAATGTAAGGCCAGACACTATAAAACTCTTAGAGGAAAACACAGACAGAACACTTTGACATAAATCACAGCAAGATCCTTTTTGACCCACCTCCTAGAGCAAGTGGAAATAAAAACAAAAATAAACAAATGGGACCTAATGAAACTTAAAACTTTTGCACAGCAAAGGAAACATAAACAAGACGAAAAGTCAACCCTCACAATGGGAGAAAATATTTGCAAACGAAGCAACTGACAAAGGATTAATCTCCAAAATACACAAAAAGCTCATGCAGGTCAACATCAAAAAAACAAACAACCCAATCCAAAAATGAGCAGAAGAGTTAAATAGACATTTCTCCATAGAAGACATACAGATGGCCAAGAAGCACATGAAAAGCTGCTCAATATCACTAATTATTAGAGAAATGTAAATCAAAACTACAATGAGTTATCACCTCACACCAGTTAGAATGGGCATCATCAGAAAATCTACACACAACAAATGCTGGAGAGGGTGTGGAGAAAAGGGAACCCTCTTGCACTGTTGGTGGGAATGTAAATTGATACAGCCACTATGGAAAACAGTATGGAGGTTCCTTAAAGAACTAAGAACAGAATTACCATATGACCCAGCAATCCCACTACTGGGCGTATACCCAGAGAAAAAAAAGACACATGCACCCCAATGTTCACTGCAGCACTATTTACAACAGCCAGGTCATGGAAGCAACCTAAATGCCCATCAACAGACGAATGAATAAAGAAGATGTTGTACATATATACAATGGAATATTACTCAGCCATAAAAAGGAAAGAAATTGGGTCATTTGTAGAGACGTGGATGAATCTAGAGACTGTCATACAGAGTGAAGTAAGTCAGAAAGATTGATTCACAGGTCCCAGCCTAGACAGCCATGGAGGATAAGTCAGTCACCTGCTCCGAAAGTGGACTCTTTTTTCCAAGAGATAGCATGACTTTTATTATTTGCAGTGGCCCAGGTCAGGTTTCCACCATGAATCTTTAGAACATGTCAAAATAATCTGAGCTAGATTGATGCAACCACTGTGGAGAGCAGTATGGACTTTCCTTAAAAAACTAAAAATAGACTTATCATATGATCCAGCAATCCCACTCCTGGGCATATATCCAGAGGAAACTCTAATTTGAAAAGATACATGCACACCAATGTTCATAGCAGCACTATTTAAAATAGCCAAGACATGGAAGCGACCTAAATGTCTATTGACATATGAATGAATGGATAAAGAGGATGTGGTACATATATACAATGGAATATTACTCAGCCATAAAGAAAGAATGAAATAATGCCATTTGCAGCAACATGGATGGGCCCAGAGATTATCATATTAAGTGAAGTACGTCAGACAGAGAAAGACAAATATCACATGATATCACATGATATGTGGAATCTTAAACAATGGTACAAATGAACTTAGTTACTAAACAGAATTAGACTCACAGATATAGAAAACAAACTTATGATTACCAAAGGGGAGATCGGGGAGTGGGAGAGATAAATTAGGAGTTTAGGAGTAACATATACACATTGCTATATATAAAATAGGTAAACAACAAGGACCTGCTGTATAGCACAGGGAACTATACTCAGTATCTTGTAATAGCCTATATTGGAAAAGAATCTGAAAAAGAATACATATATATGTATATATATGTATAACTGAGTCACTTTCCTGGCACTTGAAACACAACATTGTAAATTAACTATACTTCAATTATATATATAAATAAACAATTTGAGCTATACCTCATTGGTTAAGAGAATATGAGTTTTTAAGGTGTCTGAATTGCACACTTTCTAATTGTGTTATCTAAGAAGAGAAACAAAACACCTTGTCCAACAATATTCTCCTCACTAGACTAAAAGCTCTTCAAACCAGGATTTGTATCCTACTCACTTCATACCCCCGAAACATGCATAATGCTCAAATATTATTAAATAATTACCTAGTGGAAATATTTTTAAATTAAAGGTATATGTACATGTGTTAGATGCTTAGATTTACTGAAAGGAAGATGGTATAAAAATCTTCTAAACCTTAAACTTCGTTGTATGAAAATATGATCATATAACCGTATAAAGAAAGAATTGTTCAAATAAGCCACAAACTCTTCCATTTTTCTCATTTGTAGTTGAACTGTGATATCATTATTGCCCTTAAAATGAAGTATATATGTCAAATATATATATATATATATCAAAACTTCCACAAACAAGTACTAAACAGCAAGGAAAATATATTAACTTGTGGGAGTTAGTATATTTATATATGTTATCAATCATCCACATTAAGTGAAATTTCTACTTTCTCAGTTACAGAATTTCTAATTATCTTATTTGCTTTTGTGCAATTTTGAAATTTGTAATTTAGAGATTATGTAAACTCTACTATCTGACATTAATTACTTGTACTCAAGGTGATGGCCCCAGCTGCTAATTTAGTTAAATAGTTATTAAAAAATTTAAAAGGAAACCAGATGGATAATTCTAACTCTTCTGTTGGATAAGCACTTATTATTTTTGATAGTTTATGTAGCTTCTCCAAATTCTCATTAGAGAATATTAATCATTCTAGGTTAATCTGGCAATCAAAAATAAATATCTTAAGTCTTTTTTTTTTAATTTGTCAGGTGATCATATGTTAGGGACAATCATGAAAACTGAGCAGGAACATGTTGGGAAGCATAACACCATAAATTTACAGCTGGACTTATGTTGGCTGAGAGATTGATGACCTGCTTGTTAATGTGGGAGAAATATACATAGGGCATATTGAGTTACTATAGTGTGGGTAGTTTGATGTGCTGTGATGTGTTATGTTAGAACCACTCTGTTTGACCTCTGCTCAGTGATGCATTAAAAATGTAAAGTATTGTACTTCCTTAGAAAGTAGACTCAATGCACTGCAACCCCATGCTGGTTGTTACCCAAAGCATCTCTTGGTTTTAAAGGAAGGAAAAAATAGGAGGAGGAGACACATTTCTCATGGATTAGCATCTTCTGATCTATTTTTGCAACTAACCTAATACAAATTCAGTAAATCATTTTTTTCAGGGTTGAAAAGAAAAATCTTTTATGTCCGGGCTTTTAATGTTGAACAGATCTGAAAAAAAAGTCCTAGCAAATCAAGGGTCTCTTTAAATATAAATGTTTCACATCATATGAGCATACAAATCATGTTTATTGCAAAAGTAACTTTGAGATTCTTCCCAAGGATTTTTAAAGCACCTCTTTTATATCTGTATTCTTCAACATAAACATACACACAGACTCTGTGACATGTGTTTACTCCTATACTAAGTTCCTAATGGTTCTGAATCATGTAAGTTCTTTCTGGGTAAAGATCTTGTCTCCATCTCCCATAGTATTTACATAGTCTTGTATTTAAAAGAGCAGATTCTAAATAAATGGTGAAAGCACAATGACTGTAAAAATGAAGAAATAACTTGAGTAACTTGAATTCTATCTTTCTATGTAACCACTTGAGTTTTTACTTATATTTAAATTTTTTAGATAAAATAGACTGTGTACATGAAAGGGGTAATGTGCTTTGGGGAGTAGCAATAAAGTATGTATTTCAAATGATATAAAATATTTATTGAATGTGAATAATATTTTTAAAGCTTAAATGTTATTCTCTTTAAAATTGATTTTGAATTAAAAGATGATTTAAAATTATTAGTGACTGTTACAAGATTATTATTGATAGACTTTTGTTATGGAAATATAGGAGATATTTAAAAATTATCTGCTTGGGTATCAATTATGCAATGTATGCTTTTGTTTAATCAAAAGGGGAGAAGAAGCTGGGGTGGAAAATGTAGAAGGTGTTATAGTACCTAACAGTTTCTATCACATCAGAACATTTCCATTTCTTTAGTATTTTTTTAAATAGTTGCTTCTTTGTCCTCTTTTTTCATGATTAAAGCATCTCATTCAGACTGTAATTATTATGTATGAGGCTTGATTAAAAATGTTTTATTTTTTCAGATGTACTTGTTTCAAGGCTTGGGAAATAATAAATTCCTCCTGGCTTGAGTTATTAACATTGAACCATGTCTTCAAATTGACACTTAGACTAGACTACAAAGGACACATTTTTAGACTGTCTGTAAGTTGTGCTTTTTGGAAGTCAACAGAATGTAAAACCTTGCTTATTATATAAAATTCAATTTACTCTATATTTTAAATATAAATAGTATTATATATTTCCATACATGAACCCCTGAGGCTGAAGTTTCTATTGAACTTTTGACTTGTCTTTGAAATTTGAGAGGAGCCATTAAGAAACTGATATTGAATCATCCATTATGGAAAAACTCAATAAATTTAAAAAATGAATTTAAAATATCAACTCAAGGGCTTCCCTGGTGGCGCAGTGGTTGAGAGTCTGCCCGCTAATGAAGGGGACACGGGTTCGAGCCCTGGTCTGGGACGATCCCACATGCCACGGAGCAACTAGGCCCGTGAGCTACAACTACTGAGCCTGCACGTCTGGAGCCTGTGCTCCACAACAGGAGAGGCCGCGACAGTGAGAGGCCCGCGCACCGTGATGAAGAGTGGCCCCCGCTTGCCACAACTAGAGAAAGCCCTCGCACAGAAATGAAGACCCAACACAGCAAAAATTAATTAATTAATTAATAAACTCCTATCCCCAACATCTTAAAAAAAAATCAACTCAATAAATGTAACTGTTAATTGGAATTTGTTTATCTAACATGTTATTAACTAAAATGACATGTCTGTGGAAACCAGTGATTTTCTGGGTTACTTCACATAGGAGGTTGGTGGTGGATGTAATTGGAAGTTTTATAGGAAGCAGAAAAGAACACTAGAAAGTGACTGGAGAAGAGAAATTAAATCAGATTTATGAGAGATAAAAAATTAAGAAAATAATTAAAATAAATTATAAAATAAAGAATTAAGATTTGTTTCTAAATAAAAAACAAATCAGGCATAGAACAATGAATACAGTATTAAATTGTTAAAATGAGATTGATGTTGAGTCCCATTATATTGCTGATGTCAAACAAAGAATATTTATGTAAAGCTCTAGTCTTTTATGGTAACCAGAGTTAAAAACACACACACAAATATTGCTATTTGGGAGTAATACTTCTAAGAATATAATGATCCAACTTTCCATGACCTTGATTATCAGGTTAACTTTAAAGTTTTATTCTGGGGCTTAGTAAAATGAGCCACACATTTCCCCATATCAATGTGGGCTTGCCTCTCCTCCATTCCTTTCTTTTCCTTGGTTTTAGACTCCCTCATTTGTGATCAATTTTTCTTCTTCATTATTCCTGTTTCTTACTTCATCTTTTGGTCTAAGTTGGTTACCTAAGCATTCCTCTCCACTCCCTACTTCTGGTGATATGGAATATTTGAGTTTTCAGTAACAAATGAGTAGTAACCTTTGCGTGAAAATGTAACTAATAGTAGAATAGCTCTGTGTTTGCTTTCATGTTAGCTATTCAATGTTGGTTATTCATTTACAAGTTCTCTTCCAGAGTAAAGTACTTAGGAAGAACTGGTTCAGAATGTAGTCTTTGTTTTCAAGCCTTCCTTTTATCTTGGTTTGTTCCCTATGTCCTCATGCCTGAAGCAGTCACTCTGTTCTTATATGTCAAACTGTTACAATTACCTTCACATTCTACTGGAAAAGTCATCACTTCACAAACTCCCACTCAGTGTCTCTGTATCACTGGGAATGAAGCATAGTTGATATGATTTCCCACCAATTCATCACTAAAGTCAGAAATATAATACATGGCTTAAAAGTCTCAGGCTTGCAGCCACTTCTATTGAAGGATACAAGTTCAAGGACTAAGTATACATGCATGCAATGATGTTGTGAATATATGGAGCCCTGAGGATTTAAACAGGCAAGGCAAAGCAAAATAGAACACATATTATAAAAATGTGCTGGAAGAGAGGTATAACAACCTGTTGTGACAAATCTGGAAGGAGTTATCTATTTATTGATTCAGCTACTAAACATTTTTCACTAAAGATTAAAAAATATGTGGGTAACATTAAACCACAGTTTGAGATTATTAACAATATTCTTACATAATGAATACATAAAACATTCCAGACTTTCGGTTTTCAAAAAAATGTGTCTTTTAAAAATATCAAAATAATATAAAAGCAATATAATATTACTTGGAAGGAAAAAAAAGAAACAAAATCATCCATACGTTCTCTTATGGGTTATGTCCCCTCAAAATTCATAAGTTGAAATCCTAACTGTCAGTCCCTTACAATGTGACTTTATTTGGAAATAGATTCCTTGCAGATGTAGTTAGTTATAGTAAAATGGGATCATGAGAGTGGGTCCTAATCCAATGTGACTGGTGTTCTTATTAAAAAAGAAAACAAATTTTGGACACAGGGGCATGCACACAGGGAGAATATTACATGAAGAGGCATACGTGGAAGACGGCCATCTATAAGCCAAGGTGAGAGAGCAGAAACAGGTCCTTCCCTCATAGCTGCCAGAATGAACCAACACTACTGACATTTTGATCTCAGACATCTAGCCTCCAAAACTATAAGACAATAAACTTCTGCTGTTTAAGCCACCTAGGTTTGGTACTTTCTACAGCAGCCCTAGCAACCTAATGTACCTTCATTACCCAGACATAATTTCTGTAAACATTTGTTATAAATTCTTTAATCTGTGACCTCTTTATGTTTGTTTGTCAGTATGTATTTTCTTCCACATAAAAATAAATTGTGAACAAATATTGTAAGGCTACAGCAGTGAGTTTTTGCGTCCTAGTATTAAGTCTATCATCTTCCCTCCACTGCTAATGATACACCAATTTTAGTACTAAGCTAAATGATAACATTTCCCAGGCTCCTTTGTACAAAGGGATATTAGCCAAAAGATTGTGTGAGACTGTCAAGAACTGCAAAGTTTCTGAGATTTTAAACTTCCTGCAAGCAAGCAAGTTAGCCTACTATAGTCTCTTAGAAGCTAGCTGAAGATATGAGATTCCTGTGTTAGAAATAAAGGATCTTATTCCTCACAGCAATAGCAGTGGTCAGAATACCAGTTTTCTTTTCCTAGTTTTCCGAGAGCCAATTCTAAGCCCTTCCCCAGGGCTACAAGAAGAGGGCCAGGCAATACCGCCACTCGTGAAGCTGAAATTTTCATTAACAGTCAGTAAGCCTAAACACCTTCTGCCTAGGAAGGAGACACTGTTTCTTCTGAGCCTGCTTTCTTAAAAACATTCTTAAAAAGAGAGACTAGCAGCTATGTTCTGAGGTGCAGTCATGTTCTGAGTCTGGCAGCCATGTTCCTAGAATGACAGCAGGAAGAGAGGAAACTGAAGTCCACACCAGTACTGGCCTGCCTGTTCTCAGGGTTCTTTTATGAATAAGAAAGTTTAATTTCTATAACTAAATCACTGCTCTTTTGGCATTTTCTGTTTCATGATCCAAACCTAATTCTAACTGATATCCAGTCAATAAAACTTGTATTTAAAACATCATTTTTCATAATTGTAAAGGAATTCATCATATAGTTATATCATCATTTATTTATCTAGTCCCTTTTTCTTGTGCCCCCTTATTCTGCCTTCATTTTTCTTTTACTCCAATAAAAAGCTTTGATGCACTTCGTTATCATTAAAATTATTTCCTTAAGATTGGTTAAGAGTTTTCTTTTTTGTTGTGGGTTTTGTGTAGTATAATTTTATTTTATGTAAATATGTGCATATGTAGACAAAACAACAAAATCTTAAGTTTATAAAATCAAATCACCATATCCATCTCTGCCTTTTCTCTTCTCTCTCTACATATAGACAAAATACCAGCACAAAATTTAAGTCTTAAGAGGTAACAGCACTTGAACATTTCTATTCACAGCTCTTCTGAAGTTAAACTGTATAGCTCTAAATGGCATGCTTTTATTATACCATAGTTGATTAAATTTAACCCATATCCAATGAGATCCTTCAATGAATTTAAAGTTATTTTACTTTACTTACTCTTCTCCTCTTTCCCTTCTTTTTCCAAATTTGGTTACATGCATGTATATGTCTTATTTCTTAATTTAAAAGACATTTATTGGAGTATAACTGCTTCATAATACTGTGTTAGTTTCTGTTGCACAACAAAGGGAATCAGCCATATGCATAGATATATCCCCATTTCCCCTCCTTCTTGAGCCTCCCTCTCATCCTCCCTCTCCCACACCTCTAGGGTATCACAAAGCACCGGAGCCAATCACCCTGTGCTATGCTGCTGCTTCCCACTATCCAACTATTTTACATTTGGTAGTGTGTGTATATATGTCGATGCTACTCTCACTTCGCCCCAGCTTCCCCCTTCCACCACATGTCCTCAAGTCCATTCTCTATGTCTACCTCTTTATTCCTGCCCTGCAACTAGGTTCATCAGTACCATTTTTTATTTTTTAGATTCCATATATATGCATTAGCATATGGTATTTGCTTTTCTCTTTCTGACTTACTTCACTCTGTAGGACAGGCTCTAGGTCTATCCACCTCACTACAAATAACTCAATTTCGTTTCTTTTTATGGCTGAGTAATACTCCATTGTATATATGTGCCACATCTTCTTTAACCATTCATCTGTGGATGGACATTTAGGTTGGTTCCATGTCCTGGCTATTGTAAATAGTGCTGCAATGAACATTGTGGTACATGTCTTTTTGAATTATGGTTTTCTCAGGGTTCTGCCAATTGCTAATGCTCATAAAATCAACTTCTTTTATTTACCTAATAGATGAGCTTTTCTACTAACAACAGATAAGCTTAATCAACAAAGAGAGGTAAATGAGCCTATTTGGATAGAATTAATATTGATAGGTCTTCTTATCGAAGTTGAATAATAGAGTTGTATTTATTAATTTAAGACTATGTTAGTGTATTTGATAATGCAGAAAAGACCAGGTCATATCCCCTGAGTAGCTTCTATCTTAGTAATTCACAGTGCTTTTACTGCTTCAGATAATGATTCAGGATGTTAATATATTAAATGTAATGTATCTTGATAGATATGCTGCATAAAAGGCATAGAAAATTTATTTTAAGGGTTACTATCCATAGGCATAATTCATATACATAATATTTTTTCTTTGTCTTTTTTAAAATGGTGAATTCAGGCCTCTTGCTCCTTATAGCTTCCCTGCACACAGCTCTGCTTGTAACTAGAAGATGAATAACAGAAATAGCAGCTCTATGTGTATGTGTGTGTGTGTGTGTGTGTATGTGCGCAAGTGTATGTTTTGCATGCCTGTACTAACAGCTGCACAAATGCATTTAGGCACTGAGAGATAATTACCTAGGAAAGAAATCAAGAAAAATAATTATGTGCTACATTTGCTGATACACTAGCAATAATACTGTAGAGAGAAACAAACTAGGTCTGAGAACAAATGGCAATTTTCTTCTGTCTGTGTATCAATAATACATTCTTAGTTATAATTCACTAGTAACAACTATACCATACCTAACACCTAATAAAAGAGAGACTCTCTAATAAGATACTAGTTCAATTTGTTCACCACAATTTAAACTAAATGCAGTAGAGTTAAGGTCATCTTATGAAGAAGACATTGCCTTGGTGTAATTCAACTCTTTATTACTGATAATGAGCCAAAGCTGAATAAAAAGCTGAAATAGAATGTAGAAATGTTTAGGAAGAATAATTTGGCAAAACAAAATTACTGGTAATAAAGATCATCACCATTGCCTAAGAAATTCAGGTAGAGGTATAAACAACAGTTCAGATAAGTTTGATCATTTAATTTGGGAAAAATATAATTGAGGCTTCTATGTGGCCAAAGATTAGAGTCACAATAGAGGCAGGAATCAAAATCAACAAAAGACAAACAGTGAGATAGATATTGCTTGCTTTTTGGCTAATTTGCATTGAAATGGTCCTCCTATGGGTTAGGCAGTCTGACACTTTGGAAGGCCTGGTGAAGCCTTTCTTCTGAAACTGAAAGGGCCAGATCCATGTTCTCATAAACCCTTGGCAGCTCAGACATAGGCATGTGACTCAGCCTGAGCTTGGGATCTCTGCTTTACCAGGTAGATTCGCCTGTCCTAGACAACACTTCTGTACTGACAGCTTACAAATCCTCTGAAACATTGTGGTGGCAGTAAAAATAGCCAGAGACCAGTGACCACAGTGGCAGCTCCACTGAATTCCAACAACTCAGCATGGTATGTCCAGTGGTCCTCGCACCAGAGGCAATTTTCTAAACAGACTGAGTGCATGATGTGATGGCGGCTTTCTTCCTGGCTGCCTGGTTTCCCTTTCATCCTGCTATTTTTTCTCAGTCCAGTTTAGCAGCCTTCCTGCTGGTTCTGGAAGGTACCAGGTATATTTCCAATAATTCATTTTTCTGTTAAACTAATCAAAGGTGGTTTCACTTGTTTGAAATTAATAGCCCTTGCTTAATTACATTAATGATATTCATGATAACACGATTCTAATTCTCATTTGTAATCCTGATGATTTTTTGAAAATCCAATACTTTGTACAGTCTAAATTAGTCTAATCGTTTAACAGAGATATCAGAAGTTTTAAAGTACACCTGAAATCTACAGAGCATTAGTGTATGAATACATCAGGTATTTACAGACAAGAAGGTGAACTTAACCTAAATAATTTGGAGAATTTTTATATTACTAAATTCTTCAGAATAAGACCTTAAGAAACTGCTGCTAATAGAAGTTCCTTAATTTGGGAAAGAAAAATAAATCATTCATTCTGTTCATTTTTATTCTCAAGATATATAAATATGCATATCAAGAATATATTACGTATATGTGACATTATATGCAGGTCATTGAGAATATGTGAAACAAACTACAGAGAGAATAAGGTGAAGTATTCTCAATCTTTTTTTCTAACCCAATATCAGAAACTGACTTTTCTTATTAATAATCATTACTGACTAAAAGTAAGACTTTTTGTTGATGTCTATTTGATATAGTTGTTTGATATAATAAATATGGATCTGTTACAATATAGAATCATTTTTTTATTACCCCAGTAATGTATGAACATACATCCCTGGCATTAGCTCATTCCATTACCTTGACCTTAGTTCTGGCCCCCCTTATCCCTGGTTTCTAACCCAGATAACTTTAGCCTTAACATATCCATGATACCAAGAAACGGCAATCACTGAGATCAGAGAGCATGTTTAAGGACAGGACTGAGGAAGTCTATATCACAGGTTACTTAGTAATTTTAAAAGCTTCACATTTAATTTTGTTCATGTTTAGTGAAAACGGCTGTGTCAAAATTGCAGTGTGCCATATACATTGGCTCATGATTGTGGTAATTGGAGAATGGGAGGCAAGGAAACCTACTGGACCATATCAGTATTTTAGGAGTAGAAGATGTGTTGTTTGTTCTCCATTCAAACAACAGTGACTAAAGCATTCCAAGAATGGGTAATAACATGAACAATGAAATAGAGCCAGCTCTGAATGTTGTGTACATGTATTTATGTGTTTGTTGAATTTCAAGGTCTGAAATGTCTAGATGTAAGAAGATTGATCTGAATGGGAATGCTTATATAAATTACATTAGAAACCTTGCCCCTATACTATGGACTGAATTGTGTGCCCCTAAAATTCATATGTTGGAAACTTAACCCCCAATGTGGTGGGATTTGGAGATGGGGCTTTTGGGATATGATTAGGTTTAGATGAGGCCATAAGGGTGGGGCCCTCATGATGGGATTAGTGCTCTTTTAAAAAGAGATACCAGAGAGCTTGCTGGCTCTCTCCACCATCTGAGGACACAGTGATATGCAGGCCATCTGCAAGCCAAGAGAGTCCTCACAGAACCCAACCATGCTGTCACCCTGATGTTGGTCTTCCCAGCCTCCAGAACTGTGAGATATTAATTTTTGTTGTTTAAGCCACTCAGTCTATGGCATTTTACTATGGAAGCCCAAGCTGACTGAGACACCCTACATGCTAGAATTTTAACTCTATTATGGAACTTATAACAATTCTATCGCTGATTAAACATGCATCTTTTTTTTCATAACACTATTGTGTTTGTTTGGAAGGGTTTAGAGAAGACCCCAAGATCCTTGTTTTCAAAAACCTTAGAACTTGGAGAAAAATTACATGTACATGTGAGCAGCTGTAGAACAACTCTGAAGATATAGAAACAAGTATATAAAGGGTATATATAATAAATGCTAAATGCAAAGGGATGGAAGGAACATCATGGGCTGGGGTCAGTCCAGCTTCCTGGAAGAAATTTGGCCAAATAGCTGTACAACTCTAAGGAGATAGTTTATAGTTTTTGGACCTCACTCACCACATCTGTGAATGAGGAGCTTAGTTTACATACAGTTCAGTCTGTTTCCAGTTCTCATAATCTGTGAAATCATGATTCTGAGCTTAACTCTACTGGAATGGAAGCCACATATTGGCAAAGAGCAAGTACCTCTTTCTTGAAAGGCAAGCACAAACTTCACTAGTTAGACATTTGTTCAATAGATTTTACAAGACAGGTCTCAGAGGAGATTTGAGGAAATGGACCTACAATTGTACATTTGTTTGTTGGCCGGACTGACTAAATCAGTCAGCTAATTTGGAGTCTTCATACTTATACAATTACACATACTTAATATAAACTGTCATTTATTAAGTATCTATCATATACCAAGAATTCTACGTATTTTGTCACTGACCTTTGCTACAGCTACTAAGACAAGTATAGCTACACTCATTTTATAGCTGAAGAAACTGAGGCTCAGAAAATTTAACATAACTAGAAGTACAGAACTGGGAATTAAGGACAAACCTGTCTGATTCTGATGCACATTATCTTTCCACTTGTTATAACACAGAGCTCTCTAACATTTAGTAAGAGTTTATCGAGGCCCTGTTCTAAGGGTTTTACAGGTTTTAATTCATTCACTTCAACAATCCCATGGACACTTTTTATCCTTGTATAACATGAAGTATCTGAGGAACAGAGAGGCTAAGTAACTTGTGAGTGATTACATGCTAGCAAGAGGCTGAGTTGGGATATCTCTGTCATGACTTCTCACCTATATAATGCTATGTAAATGCCAGCCAGATGGGTATGCTCATCACTAATAATACTAGCTGGGGAAAATAATCCATTTTATCACATCTTAGTTATTTCTTAACCATTGGGTAAAATGAATAAAATTGTGCACAGTAAAGAGTCTGACCAAATATTAGATAAATCTTTCAATCTACCAAGAGTCAAAGCAATTACTTGTGGAGAAAGCCTAATCAATTTTCTTATCAGGCTTATATTACCGTTAATAAACATAGCCAAAATTTTGTTTGCAGTTACTACACAGCTCGAGATTGTAGTTAAATTCAAATTAAACTGTAATTACCCTATAGTAGCAGGGGGTATTTTTGGCAAATAAATTACATTTTATGTAGCTATTATTGTCCCATATGAGATTAGTCAAAGAAAATTCTCATTTTATTCCATGAAAGAGCCAATGACAGTCTTGGAATGTTTTTAGATAAGAATGAAATAAGAAGAAAGGAAAATCTTTACCTTGTCTTTAGAAATAAATCTATCTTGAATGAAAAATAATATTATGCATCAATAGGAGAAATATGAAGTTTCTCTTAATGAAATAAGCAAAAAAGAGATATGTATGGGACTCCATCCCTAAAGAACTTTCCTCTCTATTTAGGCCCATAAAACAGAACGATTACTTTCTTTCTACATCTCAGATGCAGATGTCAGGATAATGATATTCTCTGTGACTTTTACTGAAAACACTATTGGATTTTTACTGTAATGTCTTTGTGGCTAAAATGTTATAAAAGTATTCAGGAATCTAGGTCTAGGTACTTCTTTTCATTGTCAAGTTACTAACAAATTCCTGAAGAGATTTTCATTCAAGTTTAGCAATTCAAGTAAAGGAATATATGATTGAAATAACATAAACACAGAAGAGAGGAGGGGTAAGGAAGAGGAAAGTGAAGAGGGAAAAGGATTATAAATGCTCATGTAGCCAGAAAATCATGCCAATTATCAACTGCTTAGAAGAGAGACTCTAGGTCAGCGTTTGGCAAACGTTTTTCTGTAAAGAGTAAAGTACTAAATATTTTAGGCTTTATGAGCTATATAGTCTTTCTCCCAACTATTCAACTCTGCCATTTTGTGAGAAAAGAGTTATAAAAATGTAAACAAATGGATGTGGACATGTTCCAATAAAATTTTATTTACAAAAACAGGTGGAGAGTCAATTTGGCCCTCAGGGTCTACTTTCAATCATGCTAAGATTATATCTTAATGCTAAGATTATATCTCGGTGCTTTCTGACAGAACTTTCCAATTTGAAGGAAACGTTCTACATCTTTGTTGCCCAATTTGGTAGGCACTAGTCACAAGTGGCTATTGAGCACTTGAGATGTGGCTAGTGAGAGTGAAGAAAATTAAATTTTACTTAACTTTAATTATTTTGCATTAAGTAGTCATGTAACTAGTGACTACATTTTGGACTTCACAGCACATTTCTTTCTTTTTAATCTGAGAATGCAACTTCAGAATTTCCTTTCATTGTTAATAAACAAAGAGAAACTTTTGATATTTTGAAGATTTTCAGAATGCAAAATTTGGAAAGGTGGAAAAACTTTTCACTATAAATATAGAAAAATTAAACTAAAAAGGCTAATCTCAATTTATAATATATAATATGCATATACATAAATATAAATATACAACATGTATCTGTATTTACAGAATAAATACTCCCTTGCCTCAAGAGAAATTGTGAGAAAGATGCAGAAGTCAGGAAAATATGGATAAAATAAATAAAACATATTTGATTTTGCTTCTTTTATATCTTCTGATTAATAAACAAATGGATTTGATGTCATTCTAGACAGGAGTTTTGAAAATATATGTGGTGTCATTATATTATGAAGCATTTTTCTAAAATAATGTCAGTGTTATTCAGTGAAAAGAACCGAAGCTTTGTAATCAAAAGTTGTGAGTTCAAGACTCAGTTTCATCACTTACTAACTGAATAACATTTTCAAATTACTTCAGTTCTTTAAGTCACAGTTTCCTTAATAATAAAATCGAGATAAAAACATCACCTACCATAACAAGTTGTGGTGGGGTTTGTGGGATTTAAATAATATGTACCCAGTACATAGATAAAAAACTCGTACACAGGTGGCTGCTTTTATTATTCTTGGTAAGATAAAAGGATAAATATATATTCTACATGCACTCTGCCTGAAAATGTCTGAAATCAGTCATTCTCAACTCTCTCACCAGTGACTTAATTCTGCGATTAGCAATCTCTGTGTTTGCTTCTTAAGAAACAGTTACTGTATCAAATAAATTCAGGGAAAAATGCTTCTTTAGTCCTAGATTTTTGAAATCTCTTGTAGTAAACTCTCTTTAGCTGGTGATAGATGGAAAGAGGCAGGAGGAGCTTCTTAAGAGACAGAAAATCCACTGCAGCCCAAAGTAAGCTGGTTAGGAAATGGCTTAAAAAAAAAATTGATTCTGCTTTACATTTATAGAGCAGGTCCACTGTCATCTGAAAGAAAGGTTAATGTTTGTGAGTGCACGTTTCTGTCCCATTCATTTGTGCTCTGCCTTCATCTTGGGGACCTAATCACCTCCCCAAGACCCCACCTCCTAATTAACATCACCTCCTAATTAACATTGGGCATCAGGTTTTCAACATATGAATGGGGAGATGGGTGCAGGGCACACAAGTTCACACCATAGCATTATTCAAAAAAAACAAAAAACTGGCTAATTTATTCTAATTGTTCAAATTCTAGATAATATATTCTAAGGAATCTGCACAACAGGTTATTTCACATCTAGATGTGAATACTGAGAATATAACTTCTTGCTAATTGTAAGTTATTAAATCCCACTGCAATCAAGAAATGCAGCTATCCTACAGAAATGTTTACAATGGTATTATTATTCTATAGACATAAATGGTTATTACTAGTCGGTAGATTACCTGTAATATACATATATATTTTTTGTTTCTTTACTGCATCAAGTGAAAGGATTGTGTAGTGAGTCAGCTTACCACCAATACTGACTGTTAAAGCTCTTTCCTTACAAAGGAATGAAACCCACAGAGAACAATAATAGAAAAGTATTAAAAGATACCAACTTGAAGTCAAAATGCAGGAAGGACAGCCATGTCTTATGCAGAAAGCATGGGAGACATTAATACATTTCCCTTTCTCTCTTCTGGGCTATACAGATTTTCCATTTCTGATGCTCTCAGCCTGTTAATGCTATTCACTTATCAACAGTATGGTTTTCCTACTCAATTAATAGTTTCTTATCCCCGTAATTCAACTTGCAACTGGTTTTCCTTTGCCAGAGCACCAAACTAACAATGTTCATGACCATTCAACTTCAGAATCCACCATCAACTTATTTAAAATTCTTGGAAAAGAAACAAATTCTCTCTATCACCTGTAGTTCGATGAGTATATTTGAGTCAGGTGCTCACCCCCCGACCAATCAGCTACAGCCTAGAAAAACTGTATGTGGTACATATCTAACAAACCAGACTCACTCTGGGCAGGCATGAAAAAACATACATGCTACAAAGGACATGGACTCTTTGCTCATCAGCAACTGAACATCTGAAAGATGAATAACCATAGATATCAGGCTTGTATGAATGAATCTGGAGTATAAGGGATGTATATTCAGTTAAAATACAATTCTAGAGACAGAATTTCTGTAATATATTCTGAAAAAAGAAAAATGATGAAATTCAATCTAAAAATCAGAATAATAGTTTTATAATTGTTTTTTGCTTATCTAATAGGACATAAATGATTGAGTAAAATCACATGAATGCTATAAAACTCTAAGATTTATATAAATTTTATTTGAGGCATCTTCTAAAATATAAATTATTTTATTTGGAAGAAAACTATCCTAATATAAATCTAGCTAGAATAAATATAATTCTGGGTAAGTCTGTGTGTAACAGTTATTTCTTAAAATAATTTTCCAAGTCTACAAATTAAATATGAAAATAGCTGTCATTTTCATCGATTTTTTAATTAATCATTACATACAATGCCATACATTTCTTCAGTTCCATAGATGTAGCACAGACTTATAATTAAGAATTTAGTTCATCTTCTTTCTATAAAATTTTTTACTACAAAAGCTAGAATGCAATTCGGCTGTTAGGTCTAAAGTGACTGCATGTGGATTATGGAAGCAGCAGTTTTGAAGGGAACAGTTTATGGGATAATTTAAACTGTCTCATAATGTAGGAATTCTGACAGCTGGTATATATACATATGCCCTTCCAAAATACTGTTTCACAAAGGAAAATGCATATAAACTGAAATATTATTGGAGTTATATACTCAATGGTTAACACACTGTGAAATATTTATAATACAATGTATGGCTTTGCTTCACTCATGAAAATGAACTTGTTTCAGAAAGCACTACACTGAATTGTTTAAACAGAGGAAATGATCACTGACTGACAAATAAAAGTTCTTATACTTTAAAATGATAAAAAAAGAAAAAGTAATCTACTTCCATTATTTATTGTATTTATGGAGTTCTGAAGAGTTTATGTTTAAATAAATAATATTTTAATACACTGAAGAATTATTTAATTTCTATGAATGAATTTCACTCATTCATCTATACTATACTGAGACCAAATAGTATGCTAATGATATCTCATAGCTCACTTAGCATGTGTTTAAAAGATGTTAATACAAAGTCCATATTTGGCATACACACTAGGTCACTTCTGTTTGTTACATTATCTTAGAGACTGACATCACTTGCTATGCCAGATACTATTGCCGTTAGGAGAAAGTCACCTGAATATTAGCTTCCAATTATTTTTTAAATTATTTGCTGTGAACATGCAAGTTTCAAAAAGTTAAAGAGAACTGGTTTTAAAAAACAAGATAGGCAAGTTAAATTTTTCAAGTTACTTTCAAATAAATAAATAAATAAACAAATGAGTTTCAAAACTAAATGAGCTATATATTCACATTCTTCCACTTAGTCTCTCAACAAAGGAGAAATTTCCTTCCTCTTGCTAATGAAAATTCCACACTTCCTTTAAAATATAGTTCATTCAACATCTACCTCAAAATCCTGACTATTCAAGTATATATTGATCTTTCCTTTTTAGAATTCCTAGATGATTTGTGCTGAAATATATTTACACATTTTCCTTTCATTTTTCTTTAATTGGTAATGTAGTCCTATTTCCTTCACTAAAATTTTCACAATAACATTAAGTTATTGCTTTGACTTATATAAACTTCCTGCATAGATAACTAGTGCCTGATTTAATGAGCTGGGAGTGACTTAATTGCCTAATATCCCCAAGTAAGATTGTATGTGATAAAATAAAAAAGCCAACTGTAGCTTATGTAGGTGGTTTTTAAAGTTGTTTTGAATGCCAACTGTTAGAAAGCAATAAATGTTCCTAGTAATCCTGTATACACATTTTTATGTAAATATTAGTGGGAATGTAAATTTGTGCAGCCACTATGGGAAACAGTATGGAGATTCCTCAAAAAAATTAAAAATAGAACTAGGATACTAGCCAAGACATGGAAGCAAACTAAGTGTCCATCAACAGATGAATGAAGAAGATGTGAAACAAACACACACACACACACACACACACACACACACACACAGGAATACCACTCAGCCATGAAAAATAATGAAATCTTGCCATTTGTGACAAAATGGATGGGTCTAGAGGTCATTATGCTAAGTGAAATAAGTCATATAAAGACAAATACTGTATGATTTCACTTATATATGGAATCTAAAAAACAAAACAAACATAACTAAACAGAAACAGAATCAAAGATACAGAGAACAAACTAGTGGTTGCCAGAGGGAAAGTGGGGGGAAGAGAGAAATAGATGACGGAGATTCGGAGGTACAAACTTCTGGTTACAAAATAAATGATACGGGCTTCCCTGGTGGCACAGTGGGTGAGAATCCGCCTGCCGATGCAGGGGACACGGGTTCGTGCTCCGGTCTGGGAAAATCCCACATGCCGCGGAGCGGCTGGGCCCGTGAGCCATGGCCGCTGAGCCTGCGCGTCCGGAGCCTGCACATCTGAAGCCTGTGCTCCTCAATGGGAGAGGCCACAACAGTGAGAGGCCTGCGTACCGCAAAAAAAAAAAAAAAAAAAAAAAAAAAAAAAAAGATAAATGAGTCAAAGGTATGAAAAGTACAGTGTGGAGAATACAGTCAATAGTTATGTAATATGTTTGTATGGTGACACATGGTAAATAGACTTATCACGGTGAACATTTTGAAATGTACAGAAATACGGAATCACTAATGTTGTATACCAGGAACTAACATAATGTTGTAGGTTAATTATACTTCAAAAACAAATGAACAAACAAAATCACAGAAAAAGAGATCAGATTTGTAGTTACCAGAGGCAGGGATTAGGGGGAGAGGGAATTGGATGAAGGCAGTCAAAAGGTTCAATCTTCCAGTTGTGAGATAAATAAGTACTAGGTGTGTACTGTACAACATAACTATAATTAACATTGCTGTATATTATATATGAAAGTTGGTAAGTAAATCCTAAGAGTTCTCATCATAGGCAAAAAGGTTTTTTTCTATTTAATTTTGTGTCTGTATGAGATGATAGATGTTCACTAAATTTATTGTGGTTATGATTTCATGATGTATGTAAGTCAAATCATTATGCCATATACACTAAACTTATACAGTGCTGTATGGCAATTATATCTCAGTAAAACAGAGGGAAAAATATATAACTGGAACAAAAGGTTTTCATAATAATACTTACCCTAACTATATGCAGTACAATCTGATATTGTCTATTCTCTGTTTATTTAAAAATAATCTCAGTCACAAAATATTACATTGATTTCATGACCCACTAATGGATTTATCAGACCCCAAATTTAAAAACATTGCATGAACTAATTCTCAGTGAGTAAGTTCACATAATAGAAGCATCAGTGCAAAAGTTTGTTTGAGTTTTGTGCTGGTTTTTCTCTGTGTTATTCCAAAGTATTACTGTTGGCATTTTGGGAAGGATAGTCTGTTGTTATAATGGAAGTCTGTCCTGCATCCTGGGATATTTACTACTCATGACCCCTACCCACTAAATGCTAGAGGAACTCCTCCACTACTGACAAGCAAAACCACCCCAAACATTTCTAAGGTTTGGACAGGAGCAGTGCTGTGGTGTTGCCACTGGTTAGGAACTCATGAAACCAGTGCTTTAGTATGAAATTCAGTTAGATTATTTATGTATGTTATTTGTAAAAATCAAGCCAATAATATTGGGGAATATGTTATCAGTGGGTAATTATAGCAATCAAATAAAGACTAAATCAATTCATTATTTACTGACAAATAATTAAGTTCAAGAGCCTGTAAAACCCTGTTTGTTCTTCACTTTCAAGAACTGAGAAAAGTTTGGATCTCAGATCAAGCACTTAACTAACCCTTAAAATCCTCACCTGTAGTGTAAGAATAGCATGAAATTAACAGTGTTGTTATGAGAATTACATGAGTAGTTTATGTGCCAGTGCCTAGCCCATGGTAGGTGCTCAATATACTTACATTTACAGAATGAGATAAGGAAGAAAAAAGCACACACATGAAAGCAAATATGTAATCAATGCTGTTAGGCTGAACAGTCTTTTGAGTAACAAGTGGTATCAGAACTCAAAGCATCTTCCCTTGTACAGCAGGAGTCATGTGAGCGGGAGGAAATAAATTTTTTTTGGAAAATTTTTTGCCAAAAATATGTGGAAAGGACTACTTCTATTTTCTTTGTTCATTGTTAAAGAATATGGCTAGAAAAAGTACCTTCCTTTCCTCTTTCATCAGAAGTTTATTCAAATGAGTATTAACATTAAAATGTATAATATCCCTAAATTCTCATTTTGGCCTCATGGAAAAATAAAGAAAACAATAATGAACTTTTTAAGAAAATTATTTGGAACTATTTCTTTCTTTTTAAAAATGTTTTATAAAACTCAAATTCACACATGTGATATGGACATATGATTTAGTTAAATAAAAAAAAACCTCAAATACAAATTGTGTAAAGTTATTTATGTCGGGTTGTAAAAAAAAATTCAACGAAGTATGGTTCACAGAAGAAATTATTTTTCATAATTTCAAATGATCTATGGTTTAATCCCTCTGAAATTTGTAGACAGCTGAATTTGTTCATATATTAGGAGCATACCATCTTATTTACTTATTTAGGATGTCTCTAGGAAATATAAGTAGTAGTAGAAAATAACAAGAAAAGTACACAGTCCAATATATCTCCTAAAATTACTATCTAAACAGCCTGTGAACAAAGAAATATTTGTAAAGTTCCTAACAATGATCAAAACTTTTGAATCAATGAACTCTCCCTCTATGGATTTTTTTTTACTACATTACTTTGTTGAATAAAATGTTTCCAACCACCTCCAACCACCAAACAGTTTTAAAATGTTTTGCACTTTATTTGGATATAAAAGGTATGTATGTGTTACACCAACAAAGAATACTTTCTTGACTCAAAATGTGGTTTTCTATTTCCAGGAGATTAATGAGGCCTGTGTTCAAGGAAAGTATTTCTAATACTTTGAACTCAGATCATCTCAGATAAAATCATTCCCAATAAGACATTACTTTTACTCCTCTGGAAGAATTTTTCCACTGATTTATCATTTTTAATCACATCAGTGTTCCACTGATTACAGATTATTCAATATAGCTTCAAGCTATATGCTCTTAATGTGTTGTAAAAACAGGACATTCTCTCCACTGCATTTGGGGAATGTCAGAGCCAGAAATTGAGAGTGGTTTCACAAATCTCAACCTCCAGATCCGGTTTCAGGGCCTCTCAGATAAAGGACAGATTTAAATTGATCCTAAGGTTTTTAAAAAGTAAATAAATATTTGTCTCTCATTTGTGAAGCTATTTCATTCTACTGTTACACAAACATAAAAAAACAAAAACAATCACCAACAAACTAGATAAATCTTGTTTTGTGCTAAGAAACTCTATAAATGTGATTTATATTGAGCCAAATATTTACCTACATATTTTTTCTTTTCTATTTAACACACAGAAAACTTTGTGCAGAATAAATGAAAAGCTCATAATTGTCTACTGTGTAATAGAAACAGACATAAAATTTTTAAAAATACAAAGACAAATTAGAGTATTATTGAAAATGTATCTAGAAACATACATCTTCAGCAGATAAAAATTAATAAAAATACAATACACCTCAACTGCTTTTTCATCAGTCGCACACATCTGTCGAGACGTCAACTATGGCTGATTCATCCGCTATTTACATGCAAACGGAGCCTCCATATTCTTCATCTGCCTTTACGCCCACATTGGACGTGGCCTATACTATGGCTCTTATATATTCCAAGAAACATGAAACATTGGTGTACTCCTGCTACTAACAGTCATAGCCACTGCATTCGTAGGCTACGTCCTACCCTGAGGACAAATATCATTCTGAGGTGCAACCGTCATCACCAATCTCCTATCAGCAATCCCTTACATCGGCACTACCTTAGTAGAATGAATCTGAGGTGGATTTTCCGTAGACAAAGCAACACTAACACGCTTTTTCGCTTTCCACTTTATCCTCCCATTCATCATCACAGCATTAGCAGCTGTTCACCTGCTATTCCTACACGAAACAGGATCCAATAACCCCACAGGAATCCCATCCAACATAGACATAATCCCATTCCACCCTTATTACACAATCAAAGACATCCTAGGTGCCTTACTCTTAATCTTAACCCTACTAGCACTAACCCTATTCACCCCCGACCTACTAGGAGACCCTGATAACTATACTCCAGCAAATCCACTAAGCACCCCTGCACACAACAAACCAGAATGATACTTCCTATTCGCATATGCAATCTTACGATCAATCCCTAATAAACTTGGAGGAGTACTAGCACTACTACTTTCCATCCTTGTCCTAATCTTTATCCCAATACTTCAAACATCCAAACAACGAAGCATAATATTCCGACCCTTTAGCCAACTCTTATTTTGAACTCTAATCGCAGACCTCTTAACCTTAACATGAATTGGAGGCCAACCTGTAGAACACCCATACATCATTGTAGGCCAATTAGCATCTATTCTATATTTCCTCCTAATCCTAGTGCTAATACCAACAGCCGGCCTTATTGAAAATAAACTCCTAAAATGAAGAGTCTTTGTAGTATAACAAAATACCCCGGTCTTGTAAACCGGAAAAGGAGAACCCCATTCCTCCCTAAGACTCAAGGAAGAGACATTAAACCTCACCACCAACACCCAAAGCTGGAATTCTACATAAACTATTCCTTGAAAAAGCTTATTGTACAATTACCACAACATCACAGTACTACGTCAGTATTAAAAGTAATTTGTTTTAAAAACATTTTACTGTACACATCACATACACATATACGTATGCATACTAATATTTAGTCTCTCCTTGTAAATATCCATATATACATGCTATGTATTATTGTGCATTCATTTATTTTCCATACGATGTTAAAGCTCGTATTAATTATCATTAATTTTACATATTACATAATATGCATGCTCTTACATATTATATATCCCCTAATAATTTCACCTCCATTATATCCTATGGTCGCTCCATTAGATCACGAGCTTAATCACCATGCCGCGTGAAACCAGCAACCCGCTTGGCAGGGATCCCTCTTCTCGCACCGGGCCCATGCTCCGTGGGGGTAGCTAACGGTGATCTTTATAAGACATCTGGTTCTTACTTCAGGACCATTTTAACTTAAAATCGCCCACTCATTCCCCTTAAATAAGACATCTCGATGGACTTATGACTAATCAGCCCATGCCTAACATAACTGAGATTCCATACATTTGGTATGGAATTAATTTTAATTCCATTAATTTTTTGGGGGGGGGCCTGCACCGACTCAGCTATGGCCTTAGAAAGGCCCTGTCACAGTCAGATAAATTGTAGCTGGACCTGTGTGTATTTTTGATTGGACTAGCACAACCAACAGATGTTATTTAATTAATGGTTACAGGACATAGTACTCTATTATTCCCCCCGGGCTCAAAAAACCCTATCTCATAGAGGTTTTAACCCCCCTTCCCCCTTACAAAACTGATCGTCTGCTTTGATATTCACCACCCCCCTACAGTGCTTCGTCCCTAGATCTACGTGCACTTTTTTTAATAAATCAATACTAAATCTGACACAAGCCCCATAATGAAATTATACAAATAATTTTCTACCCCACAAGTTAATGTAGCTTAAATTTTTATAAAGCAAGACACTGAAAATGTCTAGATGGGCATTATTGCCCCATCAACATAAAGGTTTGGTCCTGGCCTTTCTATTAGTTCTTAGCAGACTTACACATGCAAGCATCCGCATCCCAGTGAGAATGCCCTCCAAATCATTAAAGACTAAAAGGAGCGGGCATCAAGCACACTACACTAGTAGCTCATAACGCCTTGCTTAGCCACACCCCCACGGGATACAGCAGTGACAAGAATTAGGCTATGAACGAAAGTTTGACCTAGCCATGCTAATTAGGGTTGGTAAATTTCGTGCCAGCCACCGCGGTCATACGATTGACCCAAATTAATAGACACCCGGCGTAAAGAGTGTCAAAGAACGATATAAAAATAAAGTCAAACCTTAATTAAGCTGTAAAAAGCCATAATTAAAATTAAGTTAAACTACGAAAGTAACTTTACCATAAACTGAGTACACGACAACTAAGACCCAAACTGGGATTAGATACCCCACTATGCTTAGTCGTAAACTTAAATAATCCTAAAACAAGATTATTCGCCAGAGTACTATCGGCAACAGCCCAAAACTCAAAGGACTTGGCGGTGCTTCATATCCTTCTAGAGGAGCCTGTTCTGTAAACGATAAACCACGATTAACCTCACCAATCCTTGCTACTTCAGTCTATATACCGCCATCTTCAGCAAACCCTAAAAAAGGAACGAAAGTAAGCACAACTATTGCACGTAAAAACGTTAGGTCAAGGTGTAACCTATGGATTGGGAAGAAATGGGCTACATTTTCTATAATAAGAACACCCCTTAAACTTACACGAAAGTTTTTATGAAACCTAAAAACTAAAGGAGGATTTAGCAGTAAATTAAGAATAGAATGCTTAATTGAATAAGGCCATGAAGCACGCACACACCGCCCGTCACCCTCCTCAAGTGCCATAGCAAAGCCCCAGATTGCTAACCCATGCTAAGCAAGCGTACAAGAGGAGACAAGTCGTAACAAGGTAAGCATACCGGAAGGTGTGCTTGGATAAACAAGATGTAGCTTAAACAAAGCATCTAGTTTACACCTAGAAGATTCCACAACTCGTGCACATCTTGAACTATATCTAGCCCATACTCCTCCTCATCACTACTACTATAAGTCAGTCAAATAAAACATTTACCATACATCTAAAGTATAGGAGATAGAAATTTAATTATCAATGGCGCTATAGAGAAAGTACCGTAAGGGAAAGATGAAAGAATTATTAAAAGTAGAAAAAAGCAAAGTTTACCCCTTGTACCTTTTGCATAATGATTTAACTAGTAATAATTTAGCAAAGAGACCTTAAGTTAAATTACCCGAAACCAGACGAGCTACTTATGAGCAGTAACTAGAACAAACTCATCTATGTGGCAAAATAGTGAGAAGACTTGTAGGTAGAGGTGAAAAGCCTAACGAGCCTGGTGATAGCTGGTTGTCCAAGAAAGGAATTTCAGTTCAACATTAAACAGTACTAAAAACCATATTAAGTTTCAACGTATGTTTAACTGTTAGTCTAAAAAGGTACAGCTTTTTAGAAATGGATACAACCTTTACTAGAGAGTAACATAAAACTTAAACTATAGTTGGCCTAAAAGCAGCCATCAATTAAGAAAGCGTTCAAGCTCAACAACAAAAACAAGTTTTAATTTCAACAATAGACAAAATAACTCCTAGCCTGACTATTGGACTAATCTATTTAACTATAGAAGAAATACTGTTAATATGAGTAACAAGAAAAATTTTCTCCTTGCACAAGCTTATATCAGTAACTGATAATATACTGATAGTTAACAGCTAATAAATATAACCTAACACTAAACTATTTATTAATCGCACTGTTAATCCAACACAGGTGTGCACTAAGGAAAGATTAAAAGGAGTAAAAGGAACTCGGCAAACACAAACCCCGCCTGTTTACCAAAAACATCACCTCTAGCATAACTAGTATTAGAGGCACTGCCTGCCCAGTGACAATCGTTAAACGGCCGCGGTATCTTGACCGTGCAAAGGTAGCATAATCACTTGTTCTCTAAATAAGGACTTGTATGAATGGCCACACGAGGGTTTTACTGTCTCTTACTCTTAATCAGTGAAATTGACCTCCCCGTGAAGAGGCGGGGATAACACAATAAGACGAGAAGACCCTATGGAGCTTTAATTAATCAACTCAAAAAGCATAAAATAATACCACCAAGGGATAACAAAGCTTTACATGAGCTGACAATTTCGGTTGGGGTGACCTCGGAGTATAAAAAACCCTCCGAGTGATTAAAACTTAGGCCTACCAGCCAAAGTATAGTATCACTTATTGATCCAAAATTTTGATCAACGGAACAAGTTACCCTAGGGATAACAGCGCAATCCTATTCTAGAGTCCATATCGACAATAGGGTTTACGACCTCGATGTTGGATCAGGACATCCTAATGGTGCAGCAGCTATTAAGGGTTCGTTTGTTCAACGATTAAAGTCCTACGTGATCTGAGTTCAGACCGGAGTAATCCAGGTCGGTTTCTATCTATTACGCATTTCTCCCAGTACGAAAGGACAAGAGAAATAAGGCCAACTTTAAAAAAGCGCCTTCAAACAATTAGTGACCCAGTCTCAACCTAATAATCTAGCGCAAACATACCCTGCCCAAGATCAGGGCTTTGTTGAAGTGGCAGAGTACGGCAACTGCATAAAACTTAAGCTTTTATACCCAGAGGTTCAAATCCTCTCTTCAACAAATGTTTATAATTAACATTTTAACACTCATTCTTCCTATTCTTTTAGCTGTAGCATTCCTAACGCTAGTAGAACGTAAAATCCTAGGTTACATACAATTCCGAAAAGGACCAAATATCGTAGGCCCATATGGCCTACTACAACCCTTCGCCGATGCAATCAAACTATTCACTAAAGAACCCTTACGACCAGCCACATCTTCAACTACCATATTTATAATTGCACCCGTACTTGCACTAGCCTTAGCTCTCACAATATGAGCTCCCCTGCGCATACCACACCCACTCATCAACATAAACCTAGGAGTACTATTCATACTAGCAATATCAAGCCTAGCTGTCTACTCTATCTTATGATCCGATGAGCTTCCAATTCAAAATACGCTCTAATCAGGAGCTCTACGAGCAGTAGCACAAACAATCTCATACGAAGTAACACTAGCTATTATTCTATTATCAGTACTTCTAATAAACGGCTCCTTCACTCTATCTACACTAAACACCACACAAGAAAAACTATGACTACTCTTTCCTTCATGACCACTAGCTATAATATGATTTATCTCCACCTTAGCAGAAACTAACCGAGCCCCTTTCGACCTTACAGAAGGAGAATCAGAACTCGTATCTGGCTTTAACGTAGAATATGCTGCTGGTCCTTTCGCCCTATTTTTTCTAGCAGAATATGCCAACATTATCATAATAAATATATTCACAACTATCTTATTTCTAGGAGCATTCCACGACCCCTACATACCAGAATTATGTACAACAAACCTAATCGTCAAGTCACTACTACTAACAATATCCTTCCTATGAATCCGAGCATCCTACCCCCGATTCCGATATGACCAACTAATACACCTCCTTTGAAAAAATTTCCTCCCACTAACACTAGCTCTCTGCATATGACATATCTCATTACCCATCATAACAGCAGGTATCCCACCCCAAACATAAAATAAGAAATATGTCTGACAAAAGAGTTACTTTGATAGAGTAAATAATAGAGGTTTAAATCCTCTTATTTCTAGAATAATAGGAATCGAACCTACCCTTAAGAATTCAAAATTCTTCGTGCTACCACACTACACCATAATCTACAGTAAGGTCAGCTAAATAAGCTACCGGGCCCATACCCCGGAAATGTTGGTTCATATCCTTCCCATACTAATTAACCCATTCATCTCTATCACCCTACTAACAACCCTCATCCTAAGCACAACAATTGTCACCATTAGCTCCCATTGATTGTTCGCCTGAATCGGACTAGAAATAAACATAATAGCCATCATTCCTATCATAATAAAAAAACCTAACCCCCGAGCCACAGAAGCCTCAGCCAAATACTTTCTAACACAGGCCACAGCGTCCTCATTACTTATACTAGCAATTATTATTAACCTAATACACTCCAGCCAATGAACCATCATAAAACTATTCGACCCAACAGCATCTATTCTAATAACAATAGCTCTAGCCATTAAACTAGGATTATCCCCTTTTCACTTCTGAGTACCAGAAGTTACACAAGGCATTCCCCTAAGCACAGGACTAATTCTACTTACATGACAAAAACTCGCACCTATCTCAATCCTTTACCAAATTTCACCATCAATCAACCTACACCTAATAATCACCATGTCCTTCCTATCAATTCTAATTGGAGGTTGAGGTGGACTAAACCAAACACAACTCCGAAAAATTATAGCCTACTCATCAATCGCCCATATAGGATGAATAACTGCTATTTTACTATACAACCCAGCCCTCACCTTACTAAACCTATTAATTTATATTGTAATAACCTTTACTATATTTATATTACTCATCCAAAACTCCACTACCACCACACTACTACTATCCCAAACATGAAATACAATACCCATTATAACAACTTTTACTATACTCACCCTACTCTCCATAGGAGGACTTCCTCCACTCACAGGCTTTATACCTAAATGGGTAATTATTCAAGAACTAACAAAGAACGACACTCTCATCCTACCCACCCTCATAGCCATCACAGCTCTACTCAACCTATATTTCTATATACGCCTTACCTACTCCACAGCATTAACCCTATTTCCCTCCACCAATAACATAAAAATAAAATGACAATTCTACCCCACAAAACAAATAACTCTCCTACCAACAGCAATCGTACTATCCACAATACTTCTACCCCTCACACCAGCACTCTTTATCCTACTATAGGGGTTTAGGTTAAACAAGACCAAGAGCCTTCAAAGCCCTAAGCAAGTATAATTTTACTTAACCCCTGTCCAATAAGGATTGCAAGACTATATCTTACATCAACTGAATGCAAATCAAACACTTTAATTAAGCTAAATCCTCACTAGATTGGAGGGATACATCTCCCACGAACTTTTAGTTAACAGCTAAATACCCTAGTAAACTGGCTTCAATCTACTTCTCCCGCCGCGAGAAAAAAAAGGGGGGAGAAGTCCCGGCAGGATTGAAGCTGCTTCTTTGAATTTGCAATTCAAAATGATCATTCACTACAGGACTTGGTAAAAAGAGGACTTTACCTCTGTCTTTAGATTTACAGTCTAATGCCTACTCGGCCATTTTACCTATGTTCATAAACCGATGACTATTCTCTACCAATCACAAAGACATTGGTACCCTATATTTACTATTTGGCGCTTGGGCAGGAATAGTGGGTACTGGTCTAAGTTTGTTGATTCGTGCTGAATTAGGTCAACCTGGCACACTTATCGGAGACGACCAGCTTTATAATGTTCTAGTAACAGCTCATGCCTTCGTAATAATTTTCTTTATAGTTATACCTATCATAATTGGGGGTTTTGGGAACTGATTAGTTCCCTTGATAATCGGAGCCCCTGACATAGCATTCCCTCGTCTATAAGCTTCTGACTACTCCCCCCTTCCTTTCTACTACTAATAGCATCTTCGATAATTGAAGCCGGCGCAGGTACAGGCTGAACTGTATACCCTCCTCTAGCCGGAAATCTAGCACATGCAGGAGCCTCAGTAGACCTTACTATTTTCTCTCTACATTTAGCCGGTGTATCTTCAATCCTTGGAGCTATTAACTTCATTACAACTATTATTAATATAAAACCACCCGCTATAACCCAATACCAAACACCCCTCTTCGTCTGATCAGTCTTAGTCACAGCAGTCTTACTTTTACTATCATTACCTGTCTTAGCAGCCGGAATTACTATACTATTGACCGATCGAAATCTAAACACAACCTTTTTCGACCCGGCAGGAGGAGGTGACCCAATCTTATATCAACACTTATTCTGATTTTTTGGCCATCCTGAAGTATACATTTTAATTCTACCCGGCTTTGGAATAATTTCACATATCGTTACTTATTATTCGGGGAAAAAAGAACCTTTTGGGTATATGGGAATAGTATGAGCTATAGTTTCTATTGGTTTCCTAGGTTTCATTGTATGAGCTCATCATATGTTTACAGTTGGAATAGACGTAGATACACGAGCATATTTTACATCAGCTACTATAATTATCGCAATTCCTACAGGAGTAAAAGTTTTCAGTTGACTGGCAACACTTCACGGAGGAAATATTAAATGATCTCCCGCCCTAATATGAGCTCTAGGCTTTATCTTCTTATTCACAGTAGGAGGTTTAACCGGTATTATCCTAGCTAACTCGTCCCTAGATATCATCCTCCACGACACCTATTATGTGGTTGCTCATTTTCACTATGTGCTTTCAATAGGAGCTGTCTTTGCCATCATAGGAGGTTTCGTTCACTGATTTCCACTATTTTCAGGATATACACTCAACCCAACATGAACAAAAATCCAATTCATAATTATATTCGTAGGTGTAAATATGACATTCTTCCCACAACACTTCCTAGGCCTATCTGGAATACCTCGCCGATATTCCGACTATCCAGATGCTTACACAACATGAAATACCATTTCATCAATAGGCTCATTTATCTCACTAACAGCAGTCATACTAATAATCTTCATTATCTGAGAAGCATTCGCATCTAAACGAGAAGTATTAGCAGTAGACCTCACCTCCACAAACCTTGAATGACTAAATGGATGTCCCCCACCATACCATACATTCGAAGAGCCAGTATACGTCAACTTAAAATATTCAAGAAAGGAAGGAATCGAACCCCCTCTAATCGGTTTCAAGCCAACATCATAACCATTATGTCTTTCTTTATGAGCGAGGTATTAGTAAAGTCTTACGTAACTTTGTCAAAGTTAAATCACAAGTGAAAATCCTGTATATCTCCATGGCTTATCCCTTTCAACTAGGCTTACAAGACGCAGCATCACCCGTTATAGAAGAACTTCTACAATTTCATGACCACGCATTAATGATCGTCTTCTTAATCAGCTCCTTAGTTCTTTATATTATTACACTAATACTTACAACCAAATTAACTCACACTAGTACAATAGACGCTCAAGAAGTAGAGACTATTTGAACTGTCCTCCCAGCCGTTATTTTAATCATAATCGCCCTACCTTCTCTACGAATTCTCTACATAATAGACGAAATTAACAATCCCTCTCTTACCGTAAAAACAATAGGACACCAATGATACTGAAGCTATGAATATACCGACTACGAAGACCTAAACTTTGACTCATACATAATTCCAACCTCAGATCTAAAACCAGGTGAACTACGATTGTTAGAAGTAGATAATCGAATGGTTCTACCCATACAAATGACAATCCGAATATTAGTCTCCTCAGAAGATGTATTACACTCATGAGCTGTCCCTTCCCTAGGCCTAAAAACAGACGCAATCCCTGGCCGCCTAAACCAAACAACCCTAATATCAACACGACCTGGCCTGTTCTATGGACAATGTTCAGAAATTTGCGGCTCTAATCACAGCTTTATACCAATCGTTCTCGAACTAGTACCTTTAGAGAATTTTGAAAAATGATCTGCATCCATATTATAATTTCACTAAGAAGCTAAACTAGCGTTAACCTTTTAAGTTAAAGATTGAGAGTTATAAACTCCCCTTAGTGATATGCCACAACTAGATACATCAACATGGCTCCTTACCATTCTCTCTATGATCTTCACCCTGTTCGCACTACTTCAACTAAAAATTTCAAAGCACTTTTACTCTCCCTCCCCTAAACCAGTAGACACCAAACTACAAAAACAACAAACCCCTTGAAACCATACATGAACGAAAATCTATTTGCCTCTTTCATAATCCCAGTTATGCTAGGTATTCCTATTACTACTCTAATTATTATATTTCCCACCATGCTATTTCCAACACCAAATCGATTAATCAATAACCGCATGGTCGCTATCCAACAATGACTTACCAAACTCACATCAAAACAACTGATAATTACACATAGCCCCAAAGGACAGACCTGATCTCTAATACTCATCTCACTTTTCCTTTTCATCGCTTCCACAAACCTTCTTGGAATATTACCTCACTCATTCACACCTACTACTCAACTCTCTATAAATTTAGGCATAGCTATTCCATTATGAGCTGGCACCGTCTTTATCGGTTTCCGTAATAAGACAAAAATATCTCTAGCTCACCTTTTACCATTAGGCACACCCACTTTCCTAATTCCTATGTTGGTAATAATCGAAACTATTAGCCTATTTATTCAACCCTTAGCTCTAGCAGTACGGCTGACAGCGAACATCACAGCAGGTCACCTACTACTACACCTAATTGGAAGCGCAACCCTTGCATTAATAAGCATTAGTCTATTCACAGCTCTCATCACATTTATTATTCTCACCCTATTAATCATCCTCGAATTCGCTGTAGCCCTAATCCAAGCCTACGTAGTCACCCTACTAGTAAGCCTATACTTGCAAGACAATACATAATGACCCACCAAACCCACTCATACCATATAGTAAATCCCAGTCCTTGACCACTTACAGGAGCTCTCTCAGCATTTCTCATAACATCAGGCCTAATCATATGATTCCATTTCAACTCAATAATTTTACTAACTTTAAGTTTTTTAACAAATACCCTAACAATATACCAATGATGACGAGACATCATCCGAGAAAGTACTTTCCAAGGCCACCACACACCAACCGTTCAAAAAGGACTTCGATATGGCATAATCCTATTTATCTTATCAGAAGTCCTATTTTTCACAGGCTTTTTCTGAGCCTTTTATCACTCAAGCCTTGCCCCTACTCCTGAACTGGGAGGCTCCTGACCACCAACAGGTATCCACCCCCTAAATCCACTAGAAGTCCCACTCCTCAATACTTCCGTACTATTAGCTTCTGGTGTATCTATTACTTGAGCCCACCATAGTCTCATAGAAGGTAACCGCAAACACATACTCCAAGCCCTCTTCATTACAATCATACTCGGCCTCTATTTCACCCTACTCCAAGCATCAGAATACTATGAAGCCCCATTTACAATCTCAGATGGAGTTTACGGCTCTACTTTCTTCGTAGCCACAGGCTTCCACGGACTACATGTCATCATCGGATCCACCTTCCTTATCGTCTGCTTCATACGCCAAATAATGTTCCACTTCACATCAAACCACCACTTTGGCTTCGAAGCCGCTGCTTGATATTGACATTTCGTAGATGTTGTATGATTATTCCTCTATGTATCAATCTATTGATGAGGCTCATAGTCCTTTTAGTATTAATAAGTACAACTGACTTCCAATCAGTTAGTTTCGGTACACTCCGAAAAAGAACAATAAACCTTCTATTAACGTTGTTAACAAATACAACCCTAGCCCTACTACTTATACTTATTGCTTTTTGACTCCCCCAACTAAATACCTATGCAGAAAAAACTAGCCCTTACGAATGTGGCTTTGATCCAATAGGATCTGCTCGCCTACCCTTTTCCATAAAATTCTTCCTAGTTGCAATTACTTTCCTCCTATTTGACCTAGAAATTTTAACATTGTATATTTTTCATCAATTTTTTTTATTTCTTAACTTTTTATACAGTGAGAGTACAGGTGTCTTATAGAATTTGGGGATTGTCTTGAAGCACAGCCAGGGGAAGTGGAGTGGTGGCAGAAAGGATGACAAGGCAGTGGGGTAGTATAAAGGTCAGAGTACTTTGGTCAGGCAAAATGATCCCACTTGGGAAGGGAAAGCTGATCTAGTGCTCCTGGGAGACACAATGACATATTGATATGTCCCCAGAGCACCCTGCTATAATTGTCAGAGTCATGTGAGAGAGCCTCAAGGGACACTTTTGCTTTATCTTCCTATGGCATGGACACATTTATTGAATCCTCTCTTCTTTTTTATTTTTATTAAATGGAGAAGTGCTGCTGAAACTCTTAGGTCAGAGCAAAATAGAGTGAATCTATACTTCTGGTAGATCATTGGTAGGTATAATCAAAATTCTTGACTTTTTAGAGTTAAAAAAATGAGCAAAAGCACGAACAGAAGATACTTTACATCCCTGGTTGCAGCCACACATTTTATCTCTCCTTTTGTCTAACCAGGGACCTGTGGGATTGAGAGATTGTACATCAATTCCCAGGCAAGGAAATTTTTGTCTTGAAAACATAGAAACATTCCTAGTTTTACTTTATGTTTGTTAACACCTAGTGCTGAAAAGAGGTAATGCTTTCACGGTCTCAGACAAGGGAGGAAACAGAATAACACATCCTTTTGAGTGTCAATAGAATTCTGGTTTATAGTTAATGTAAGAGAACTGAACTGTTTAAGGCTCAAAAATAATTTGTCAAGCCAAAGTCTTTTTTTTTCTCATAAATACATCATAGAACATCATACTTTCAAGGAAATCTCCTAACTTTAAAAGAACCACAATCACTTTCCAGTGCATAAAAGACTATACAATGAGTTCTTGTTCAGCATAAGGACCTGAGGAAAATGTATGCTAATCAGACCTCAAATGAATAGCACTGGAATAGAATCATTCAAAATACTGTCTCCTCAAAGACTACAAACTCTACTTCTTTTACCTTCTCATCCCTCAAGTTTCATCCCTCAATTAACAGACCCTCTCTATCCATGCTCCACAAACACCTGCAAATCAACAAGAGAAACTCTTTCTTTTGTATTTTTACCTTGATGAAGAACACTCCTATGCACTCTACTCCATGCAAAACTTGGAAGTTCATCCTAATTCCTTTATTTTTTTTAATATCTCCTACCTGTAATGTTTCCAACTCTTGTGGATTCTACCTCCAAAATATTTCTGGAATCTTTTATTTCTGTCAATCTGCCCTGTAACTACCTTACTTCAGACTCCTAGGACCCATCTTTTTACCTCTGAGTAACTCAAAAACATCTCCTATCTCAAAGAATCATCTTCGGTGTAACCCAGTAGTTCCCCAAATTTACATAGAACAAAAATTATTTAACAAAGTTTGTTAAAATGCATATTCTCAGACCCTGCCTCTTACCTCACCTCCTGAGATTGTGACTGAGTGAAGTATGGGAAGCTGCATTTTTAATAAGGGGCTAGATGGTCCCAACACAAGAATAGACTGGAAGCAAACAGACTGAAAGGGTAGTGACTGCCAAAGAAGCCATGAGCCTGAATTAGAAAAGCCTGTGACTCTTTGGGAATTAAAGTAACCTGTGGTTCCTCAAACTTCAATGAGCAGGAAGTGAGCTAATAAAGTTACATAGCCTCAGTTTAGAACTGGTCAAAGAGGATAATGAAAAATAAAGGAGAGGAACAAAACAGCTCTCCCAGGAGAAGCATACCCTACCTAAAGAACCTCCTGACCTCCAGAGTAAGTAAGAGGCCTTCACAGTAAGCTCAGAGAAGCTATAGATTTTTTACTGTTTTTTGACTTCCATTCTTCTCTTTCAAGTGGGACTATTTTTGTGTGGGTGTGGTTTTCTGGCCATGCTCTACCATCATATATTGGGTGTGCATGGGTTCAATAACGTGTGCCCTCTTACTTTTAGGTCTCAAGGCCAAAAGGAGCCACAAAGAATCCCAGTGGAGTAATTGCTGCTTATCAACTGTAGATTCTGGACTCTAAGCTGCATTTATTCACTGAGTGTTACCTTTGGTTGTCTCCTAAGAAAATCAGTTCTGTTAAATACATTTCTATCCACAGATTCCTTGCGTAACTTTGAACTCCAATTTGAGAATCACTGGAAATGATAAGAAGATTAGTTTAGAGAGCTCCCAAACCTCTTTTCAAGCCTTATCTTCTTACTGGTGCAGATATGCCCTGTGCTCTAGCCAAGCTAAACTGCTCATTGTGGGCCCTGGGGTTTTATTGGCTGTGTCTATCAGAATTCGCGGTGGCAAAGATAATTTTTTTCAAAAAGATAACTAGTTTAAGCAGAGAGCAAAATTATCCAATAGACGTTTAGGTTCATATACCTAAAGGAAGGCTGGAGAATGAGACTTAGATCACAGGCATCAACAAAGGAATTCTGGATGGCTTACCCACAAGAATTACCATGAATCCAACCAGTAGAAATAATTAGATTGGTCCAGAGAATCCAGAAAAATGATTTAAAAAAAAAGCTTTCTGAACAAATATGCATAGAAGGCCACAAATTATATGTATTTTTTTAAAGGAGAGAATTAAAGAAAGAGAAGCTGAGAAACGGGCATTCTTAGTGAAGTTAGAGAACAGATTTAGCGGGTGTATGCATATGGGAAACAAGAGAGGAAGTTTTGATTACACATGCCAAGTAGAGTTTGAGTTGTTGGATGTGGATGTGCTGATGAGGTTCAGAGTGGGGCTCTATTACTGGGTGGTCAATCTAGAATAAAGATAAGTAAAGGTCAGGGTTATTGAGGAGAGTAAGATGACGTGAACTTGAAGAGTTGCATTGAGAGCCAACATCAATTTGGAAATCATGAGAATGAGGTCAGTTGAAGTTGGTTGGAAAATACACATATGAATACTCAACTGAAGTTATCCACAGAGATACAAGTGATTTATCTGGGGTTGAATGATAACAGTGATTATATAAAGAAGGTTGTAGACTCGAAGTGTATAGCATCCGAATAAAAATAAAAGGGAGACTTGGTATTCTGGTTCAAAAGTGGTGCTGGGAAGGAAACAGCACAGTATCTTCATTTAGGCTTTCAGATGAGTAGGAAAAAAACAATTCAATTCAACCCTATTATCACACGATGTCTTTTCTAGAGACATGATATAGTGGGTAGGGCAATAGGTATCTGGAGTAAACCCTATCATCATTATTGATCAAAGACATACTAAGTGCTACACTTTGTATGTTATTTTTATTGTAAAAGTCATTTTTAAAAAATTAAAAATCAAATGAGGTATGTCAAGTAAAATATAAATGTTACCCAATCCTCTTCTTACCACCACCAACACCAAACACACATATGTAAACCCCCAGGAATCTTCACGGTTAATGATTTTGTGTGTTGTTTGGATTTTATAAAGCATCAGCTTTGTGCTTATTTTGTTTTAGCAGCAGAATTACTGCCCTTTTATATTTTATATATACTAAATATTGTACAAGATGTGAACAGTTTATCACTCAATCATGGAGAGAAAAACAGTGGTACTTTGAGGAATTCAATTAATACTTGAAAAATAAGCATTCCCAGGGACTTCCCTGGTGGCGCAGTGGTTAAGAATCCGCCTGCCAATGCAGGGGACACGGGTTCGAGCCCTGGTCTGAGATGATCCCACATGCCGCGGAGCAACTAAGCCCGTATGCCACAGCTACTGAGCCTGAGCTCTAGAGCCCGTGAGCCACAAATACTGAGCCCGCATGCCACAACTACTGAAGCCCACGTGCCTAGAGCCCGTGTTCCGCAACAAAGAGAAGCACCGCAATGAGAAGCCCGCACACCGCAACAAACAGTAGACACCACTCGCCTCAACTAGAGAAAGCCTGCGCATAGCAACAAAGACCCAAAGTAGCCAAAAGTAAATAAATAAACTTATTTTAAAAAATAAATAAAAATAAGCATTCCAAGGAAAAATATTATTAAAAAATCCACCAAGTGTTGATACAGGTTATCTTGGGGAACTAGGATAAAAAGATCAAAGTTTTCTTTAAATTTTCAAAGTAATGCATTTATATGAAATTTGAGCTCAAGATATGTTTATTGATTTTGTTTTCATAAAAAGATTTTAATATTAAATAATGTTAATAAAAACTGAAATTGTGATTCAGAAAATTGGAGTAATTAATTGTATATTTTCAAAAATGTTTGGCATCTAATGCATCTTCTTGATTTTTACACTGGCTCAAAAGTATATGCTTTCAACTGTTACAGAAAGAATTATTCTGACACTTGTTAAATAATAATGAAGACTTTATTGAAGACTATTGCTATAGGTATCAAAATTATTGCAAAAGGGGAGAGAGTTTAAGCTCAACTCTAAGTACAGCAAGGACAGGTGGGGATTTATAGCCAATGAACTGAGGTTGGGGAAGGTGGTATCAGCAGACGGAAAATGACTAAGAGAAGACATCAAGGGTAGAGGGGATTTTTGCTAAACCTACTTAACAGGATTCATCGTGAAAGCAGGCCAGCGTGATCAGATATTAAGGGTGGGGATTCTCTCTACAATGACTTAGCAGGATTCTTGCTACAACTGGGCTAGGAGGGCTTGAGCACAAGGCTCAAGGACAAAGCGGAGTCTAAAAAAGGGCTCAGAGGAGTCTGACTAACGTTTGGTTAAGGAGTGAGTTTTTGTCAGAATCACAGCATTATATTGTAGCTATAATTTTAATTGGTACCTAGTTTAAAAGCAAAGGGTTTAAACAACAAACTTCTCATACTGTAGGCCTGATAATAACTTTAATGATGATTATTAAACTTGCATATTTCTTTGAGCCTAATTTGATGTTTAGCAGCAGCTATTTTATTACTTGTACCATTTTATTGCTTTTTTTAACCCCTCAATGTAGGACAAAGTATAAAAAAGCCTCAGTATTGTATTTTGTTGTTAACAAGCTACTAAATTTGTGTTTCCCATATAATGTTGCTATACTTGCTGTTTGCTTGGAAAATCATAGCAGTAATTTATTCTTAACAAGTCATTAAATTTATGTTCTCCATGGCCAATTTGAGGCAAGAATGGTAAATAATATAATCTTTATCCAAAAACCTAATTAAAATGAACACTTCAAATTATTTTTTGGTTTTGTTAAATGTACTAAGTCATTTTCTGAAATTTGTTCCTATCGACTCAGTGATTTATTTGGTACAAACGCTAAATCAAAGCTTAATATCTACACACAGTAAATAGCCTAGGAAATGACAAAACTATTTTGAAGTGACTAATCTCATTTTCTAGGTACTAGCAAAATCCAAAACAAGAAAAATTACGCAAGCAATTCTCAGACTAAACTTCCTATATTTACATCACTTTAATAGGGATATACATCATACTTGAGCTCAAAGTGTTATTAACATAGATGAAGCAAACCAGAAACAGTTTGGTAACCCATTCTTATGATATGGTGTTGTACATGTTTAGATTGGCTTTTATGCTAAAAGACTGAGCCTTTAATCAGACAATATTAAAAATTTTGTCTTTCCCTTTTCTTAGGTATAACCGCAATTTACCTTTAATTAAAATACTTTAAATTGCAAGTCCCATGCATCAAAATTGAAAATCAGTAAATACTGGCATAGCACCACAAATATATTTATAGTATGATACTTATGAATTTGTAAAACACTTTTAACTATCACCTATCTTTAAAATTAATGATTAATTCCAATTTGCTAAAGGGCTTCCCAGAAAAGAAGAAAATCAATTGTATAGTTTTAACTTAGTGGCCATCCAAGTGCTAAGATTACTTATATTTTTATTTAGCATTTAGTGCTCAATACCCATTCATTAGGCAAATTAATATGGCTTTTCTAATACTTTGAAACTGATGATCTGGAAGTGAGAACTTCACTTTAAACAAATTAACTCTAAACCCCTATAATTAATGCTCCTTATTCTTACCTTATCAGGATTGTTTTTCTCACTTCTATCTCTATTCCAATGGGACAAGAACAACAGATCATGCACATGATATTTCACTTATCCTTTGAGAAGATAAAGAGAGTGTGGATGTGGTAAATATGGGAAGTGGAAGATTTACCAATGTGAGTTTTCAGTATAATAATTAAAGCATTTATTAGATGGAAAGTTAGAAAACTGGCAGGACCTGAGGAGTCATTATACCGGACAACCACTGCAAAATGAAAAAGCAAGTTGGCTTTTCTCTCATTTTCTCCTCAATTTATAGGTGTATGGCATTTTTAAAACACGGTTCCTAAATTCTAATTTTAAATACAATATGAACCTGGTACATACAGCCAGGAAAAATTGTAAAAGACTTTAAAATGGGCAAAAATGAGTAGCAGATGTCCTAACTTGGCCCTCCAGGTTATGTTCACCAATTCATAGCACTGCATATTATTATTTTCCATATGCAGGTTACCTTCACCAATTCATAGCACTGCATATTATTATTTTCCATATGCAAATGAATTGTCAAGTGACAGGACAACTGACTTCCCTTCCATCTTGTGGAAAAAAGCCAATTTTGCATCTATTTGTAAATTCATTTTGGCATTCTTGCTTTACCTATATGTGTAGTACTTTGATTCTCCTTTGAACTACCCTTTGTAACATCTTACATGTCCCTTATTAATAAATGAGTTAAATAAAATATTTGGTACACATTCATTTCATATTTGTATGAGAGCAATGATTTTATCTGGTAAAAATCTTTCACAAGACTCAAATACAGTATTTACTGATGTAGCCAACATAAGAGTCAGTTACCCTTATGAATTTTCTCAAAAATGCCAAAGGGGATAATACTCAGCATAACAAACTTTCTTAAAAGTCTACTTTCTTTCTTACATTCATACACACAAACACACAGAGTAGGAGAGAGAGCGAGAAACAACTGTCATCACCTCCCAATTAATTCTTCATCCACTCTCCAAACTCTCCTATCTCCATCCATTATTTCTTGTCTCACTCTTCTTTCCCTCTCCTTTTAGGTTATATTCTTTTATCTGTACTTTACTATGTATTTTAAACATGGAGTCTTTGTTTCTCACACTACTACACCTCACTTTTTAACCAGTTTTCCAGGACAAAAGTCCTCCAGTTAATCTATTAGACAATTCTCTTGTGTTGAAATCAGAGAGGGGATGATATGCCTATCCATGCCTTAATTATTATGCACTTTTCTGTCACAGAGATGACAAAAAGTGTGGAAAATGCATAGAATATGAAAGTAGTTATAGTCTTACGTTGTTTGTCAAGGGCAGGGACACTCTAAGAGAACAAAGGGGCTTCTCATGGGAATTTAAAATCCAATGAGGTATATACAAGTCCTGCCGTATTCACAAAATCCTTTTGATCACATTAAGAGTTTTGGAACAACAAGGACAAGAAAATAAGTAGTTTTGGTGAACCTCTGTCACCCTTGCAAATTGTATTCTATTCTACTTGGTGTGCACATATAATAACAGAGCAAGGCAGTGCCTGTTTTCTTTTTTCTTTTCTGTAAATCCACTATCTTATGTGCCTACTGCTTACTTAATCATACTAAATTACTCAAGTCTCTCCAAAATTAAGAAGGCACTACTTTCATAAATAAAGTTTTTTAAGTGCCATGTGCTCTGTTTTGAATATACTCTTTCTAGTCAATCAATCCTCTTCCATGTACATGTCAAGTCCAAGCAATACTTTTATTCTGAAAACATCACATCATGCAGATATTTAACTGATTGTACAGATATTTCTCCTGTTGTAAACCTTCCACATCCTCCCACCCCCTTCCCCATGGTCTATTAGGCAATGTCTAGACAAGGAGGTTATTTTGCTCAGTTAGTTCTGGATTTTTGGAGTGCAAAATAATAATCTTCACAGAAGCAAAGAAAGCTTAATATATGAAGGAAAAATCTCTAGTGAAGCTAAGCTAATCCTATTTGATGGCTAGTTTCTAGCATTTACTTCCTGAACTTGATATTGCTTCTCTTTATATAAATGTGTTCTACCTGTGTATGTTTTAGTGATATTCCCATAACCAAAGGCGGTGTTTAATAGCTAGTCATCAAGCAGAAACATAAATCTTTCTTTAGTGTATACGCATGTGTTGTAAGCCATGTACATCTGTATGTCAGCAGTGGGGGTAGAGGAAAGAGAACAGAGTGGATTTGTGTGGCAGGAAACAGACTAGTATAAATATGCATTGCTGTGTGGTTAGCATAGTTTACATAAATGAGAACAAAATAACTGTGACATTCGCCTCTAAGATCTGAGAAATCACATGGGTCTGGGGAATACAGAATGGTGGAGAGCACGCTACAATGAGACACTCAAAAGTTAGATTTCAATTTTCCTTAAGTAACTTAAAAGGACCTTGCTCTAATAATTTAGAAACACATCAAGAGTTCAAATAATGAGTTCACATTATTTTCATGTGCAGTATCCTTTAAAGGCACCTTCCTGACTATGGGCTATCATACTTTACATTCATTCTTACCATCTTCTCTTGAGTTTTGGGTTATCTTTCTTACTGCCACACACACACCGCACACCCTGTATGAAATTCAAGTAACTCTAAGACAAATGTGTCATCCACTAGGAATCCTTCTCCTGCACTCCATGAGACTTAATGGCTTGGCCACTACAACTGAATGCATCACATGTGCATTATATTTAGCAATGTAGGTGTCTTTCTTACTAGACTGTTAGCTACTTAAGAACAAAGAGTGTGTGTTATTTATGTTGATATATCAACCCTTTCATCCTGTAACTGTATAAGTAAAATTTCACTAAAATGCCTAAAGAACATTTAAAGTAATTTATCACATTTAAAATAATTCCAACTTTTTATATCTCCATTGCTGATTCACACCTTTAATGGTCTCCAAAATAGTACTTTTTCTTAAAGTGCATCTATGTGAATCCCTGACCAGCTTTTTCTAGAAACACATTTTAACTGTCTATATTGTTGGAGGAAAAACCAGAATGAGAATACCTGGCAATACTCAAATTTAGGGACATAGCTTTAAACTCTAGATCCTACAGAAGAGCAGCCCTCTCTTTTTGGAAAGAGAGACTGAGGATGAATAGTTAGTAGAGTGACTTTTGATGCTTCTTTCATTGTATTATTGGCAAGTCATTTGTTGCCATTATAGGAATTGCATCTGAAAGAATAGAGCACTTAAGAAAGTGTAATTTATGTTGTTGATGTTTTCCCTTTTACCGTTGCTTCTTATTCTCAAGCAGCTCTAGATCACTTTCAAGATGGAAGAAGCAATCTTATTTTTTTTTTGGCGCCCTCCTCCACAGAAACTAGGAAGTCCTTTACACAGAGTAGATGCTCAATCCATACTATTGCTCTAAATTCCTCTTCCATAGCCTCTCATTTTGGCTTGCTCTTTTTATCATCCTAAAGAAATAAACTTTCCAGATCTACACTGTAAGGCCCAGTAGCCACCCTTGCCAAATTACTTGGCATGTCCTGTCATACATAGTTCCTAGAAATACATCTCTCTGCTAAACTTGTGTATATTACTGACGCACCAGAGCATGGCTCCTTTCACCAACATTTGGAGGAAATCAGAGACTGAACAAATGAATTAAGATACTATTATACTTACGCAAAATAGAAATAAAAGTAATAATGTACTAGTAAGATAAGGTATTTGATCTGCCCCTTTTTACATGTAAAAATATATTTTTAATCAATCTCAGGTTGTCCTTAAACTGATCCAGAAAATATATGTAAGAAATTAGTCAGATATTCATGATACAGAATTATATTAACTTGTGGTAATTCTATTCCTGTTTCACCTATATAAGGAAATTTTAAAAGTTAGTAATATTATCAAAACAGACATAGGATGTTGTAAATCAACTATACTGCAATAAAATAAATCAGAAAATAAAAAGGCCTAGGACAAACTCCTTTAAACAAACTGCTCATTTCAGACACTTCATTAATTAGAAAGGTCATGTTTGATTATAAAAATTATGGTTTTGTTACTAAAAAAAATCCCCAAATCCATTGAGACTAAAATAAGAGCAACTTGGGGGCTTCCCTGGTGGCGCAGTGGTTGAGAGCCCGCCTGCCGATGCAGGGGACACGGGTTCGTGCCCCGGTCTGGGAAGATCCCACATGCCGCGGAGCGGCTGGGCCCGTGAGCCACGGCCGCTGAGCTCCGCAACGGGAGAGGCCACAACAGTGAGAGGCCCGCGTACCGTAAAAAAAAAAAAAAAAAATAAGAGCAACTTGAACATATGGATTTTTATATTCACTTTAACACGTTTGTTGAAAAAAACATTGGAACCACAAACAGTATACTTAACTGGGAAAAAAAATGGAAATGGTTAATTCCAAATGGGAGATGTGAAAATCTATGGTATGAGGGAAAAGGATGGGAATAAATGAAACGATTACAAAAGTTCACTGGAAAAATACAATTTGAAGAGAGGATGAAAATATAAAACTCAGGAGGGGTCTAAAAATAGTATAGATAGAGATACTATAAGGTATTGGAAATTTGAGATCAGAAGTCTATGTACCTAAAGTGTGGAGAAATGGAACACTTGTAGACCACTGGTGGGGATGTAAACTGGTACAACCATTATAGAAAACAGTATGCACTCTTTCTCCACTACAAGAAGCTACAACTTGAAATACATTCTATTATAAAACATGCATTTTACTTATTTTCTGAAGTTGTTCATGTTATAAATCTAGGAGAAAAAATGTATTTTAAATAATAAGCCTATGAGATGTCAAATTAATATTACTAAAAAATATTCATGTTTAAAAAATCAACAACTAAGCAGAACTGGCAATTAAAAAATTAAGAATATCTTTAAGAGTAGGAAAACTACATACTAGATATTTTAATCTTATTATTCTGTACAATCTTATATACAATTTTATTTGATGCTTGCAGCCAGAGAAGAACTTATTTTTAAAAAATCTCAAAGAAACACTAACACTATTCATTCTTAGACCTTTGGAAATTTGAAATCAGTGTTTCATATTATTCATGTTTTCTACTAGAATGTCTAACATTCACTATGGGTAGTTACTGGGTACAGATTATTAATGTATTTATGATAAAGCCATTAGCTGTTTTACTGAAGATTTCATGAATGATATTCTAGGAATTGAGTCTTTCTTAAGTGTAAATTTTTATAAATTTATTTAAACATTTTCCCCAATAATCTGGGATTACAAAATGCTTTCTTTTAATGGTAAATTATATTTAAATGTGACTAGCATAGTCGGCCATTTTTTTCAGCAGGTAAAATACGTATTTTTTTATTCTAATCAGTCTTTGCAAAAGAACAGTTATAAAAAGGAACAAGCAGACCATTCCTAGAGTGTTCCAAGAGAAAAACACATCCTGTTCAGCATTTCCCCACTATGTGACAGCTTAAATGAAAAGTGTTAATATTATAACCATCAAATGAGGTAATTATATTTTTAAAAATTAAAACTGCTAGTAATTAGATAATGACCTGATCACAGTTAGTATTTAAAAATCTGTACATACTTTGAAAGTGTAATTTGGGATAAAACATGTATACTCTGCAGAAAAATGTACCTTCTCTTTTTACCTCTGAATAAAATGCAATGGCCCAATCCTTTCTTACGGAATTTACAAATGCGGTAAAAACACACATATAACCCTGATAGTTTCATTTTCTTATACAGCAACAAAAGAACTGTCCTTTCCAAATCAATAACCCTGCCTAGGAAAGAACGTCCATGTATCACCAGTTAGCAGCGATGGTTATCTTAATATAGAGACTTTTTTCCTCTTATGACTTGACTTCCCTTTGAATAAATTAAAGTGAGTAGCCCTACAGTAGCTGTCCTCTACATCAAACTGCCACTTCAAAATATTCCCAGGTGATGCAAGTGTAATTTTGTTAAATAGTATTTAAATAACAACTCAATCTAGATAGTGGTTTACCTAGGCCCTTGGGTACTCACTCAATCTAAATCTTCAGTAGTGTTTCTAAAACTTGTACAATGTGGGTCAAATAAATCCCTAGACTAGAGTCAAAAGCCATGCATCATATACTAAACAAAATGAGGTAAAAGGCTTGTTATTCATAAGCCTTGGGATGGATGCAAAAGCAGTAGCTGTTATTAATCAACATCTTACATAGAAATAGGAAGTCTGAACATCTAGTGTTTGGGTCTCTTAGTAAACATGTAACGGGCTTTTATTAATTTAAATCATTTCCACAAGCTTATCAAGTTGTTTTCATTGCACTGTACTTCCATTAAAACAAAATGAAACTAAGAAATAATCTTCAAAAAAATGCAAAACCAGTAGGAGTCAATGAAATGAAATTTGTACTAGTATACTCTACATCTATATGTATATACAATTTGAAGGTTGATAATATTGATATTTACAGAGTGGCTCCAGAATTTCTCTAAGAGGCAAGCTCAGAGACAACTATTTGGTTGGAAAGGTAGTAAGGCTTGAAGATTCATTAGAACAACAAGTATACCACATTTTATGATGTTTTGAGGAGTGCTCTAAGGGAGAAGCCTGATGGAACATAATTTCCATGCAAAATAGCTCCCCCTTCAAAGGTGAAGTGGTTAAAGTCCAAACAACAACAAAAAAAAGGCGGGCGGGAGTGGGGTGGGGGAGGGGGAGTGTGCCCTCAGCCAGGGCACCGGGCCCAGGTGGCTCAGCGGGTCGGTGAGGACACAAACGCGCTTCACAGGCCTCTGCAGGCCTCGGCGGGTCTCCCCCGCGTTGGAGGCCGAGCCCCCGCAGAGCTGGCAAGTGCGTCAGCTCACGCTGACCCCTGACGGGATCTGCGGATGGTTGCTGACACAGCACCTGGTCCAGAATCCAGTCAGACTCTACAAACTTTTAGATGGTACTTATTAACTTAACACCTCAAGGATGAAGCAGAAACTAAGGCCACTGCTAAATCCAAGAGGAGGAGCCCTGAAGACGAAGGAGAGGAAGAGGAGGCGCAAGGGGAGGGAGAACCACCTGTACCTTGTCCTCGTCGCTGTGGCGGCGCAGCCGCTGCACTCCTCAGCCCCTGCGGGGCCAACATTCCGGGACCGACTTTGTCTACGAGGCGCTGGCCACGGGCGAGGCCCCACAGGTCCACCTGGTGCCCGGGAGGATGTGGTGGGAGTCGGCCTGCACCCGGAGCTGTAGTGTTCGGCGTCCTCGGCTGGCCTGGGTGTACTGAATGCAGGTGCAGATATGGACGGTTTAAAAAAGAAACTCTGGAGGCTGAAGAGAAGCTGAATACGGAAGGCAAGGCCCGGACCCCCAGTTTCCTACAGCTTCTTAGGAAATGTTCCCTCCGCCTTGGGGAAATCAGCGCTGGGCTTGGCTGTGCATTGTTTCCATTTGACTGGAGAGACGGGGAGGGAGGCAGGATTCAGTGTTTTTAATCAGCTTAAAATGCCTCGTTTCATAATGGTGGACAACAAGGTGCAGAAACGAGTCAGCCTCAAAAGACTTGGTGGGAATGCAGTCAAAGGGTTTGTGATTACCTGAAGAGCCCGGAGTGCTTCCTTCAGCTCAGTCCCAAAGTTCTGGAAGGTGCGCTGCTGTTTGCCCGGGCTGTGGGAAGACGCCGCCGGCCAAGGTGGTAGTGACGGAGGCCTGTGCCTTCCTTGGCGCTGGCCGGTCCGGAGTCTGTGGAGGTCTCGGCCCTGCGCATTTGTGGAGCCTCTTCAAGGAAGCCGACGCCCTCCCCCGGAGGGAGTCGCGTACATTGAGGAGACTGACTCCGTGGGCAAGAAGCGCCCCACCACCAGGTCCGGCTCCTGCAACACGGAGGCGGGGCGGACTCTGAACCAGCTTCTGTGAAAATGGTTGAACCGTGCACCACCGACCACGTCAGAGCCCTGGCGTCCACCAACTGAACTGACATTTTTGACAACGCTCTGCTGAGGCCAGGCCGACTTCACAAGCCTTCTCGACCTTCCCACGCGGCGGGAAATGCAGGAGGTTTTCAAGCGGCACCTGAAAAGGCCGGCGCTGATCCGGGTCAGCTGAGTTCATCTGCGTTGCCTGTCAGCTGAAGGCAGGGCTCAGCTGTGTGGGTGTAGCCGGGCTCTGTAGCGAAGCCTCGCGAGAACTGCAGGAAGACCGAGCGGCGAACCTCGAGTTTTCCCTCTCGCGCTGCCCGGAAGAGCAGGATCCTCTCAGAGGATGACAGGAAGGGGGTTGCGTTTCACGAGTCAGGCCATGCTTTGTTTGGCTGGCCGCTCGAGCACACTGCGGCTGTGGTGAAAGGCGCCATCGCGCCACAGACAAACGCCGCACTGGGCTTGGCTCCGATGCTTGTGAGAGACCATCCCTTCTTCACCAAGGAGCCGCTGGTAGAGAGGGTGTGCAAGGCCCTAGGCGGCCGCATGTCGTCAGGGACCATCTCCTTCAAAAAGATCCCTTCCCAGGCACAGGACACCCTGAGGAAGGTCACCCGCACCGCCCACTCCGGGGGGGAAGCAGTTTGGTGTGGCACCGAGCATCCAGCCCATCTCCTTCCCCGAGGCACCGGAGGGCCTCACAGTTAACGGCGCCCCTTCAGTCAGGGCCTCCGGCAGATAATGGACCGTGAAGCAAAACTGCTAGTGGCTAAGGCCTACAGGCATACCGAGAAGGTGCTCCAGAACAACCCGGAGAGGCATCAGGTGCTGGCGAACACCCGCCGGAAGAGGAAGTGTTAAGGTGTGAGCACCTTGAAGGTTTCGTTGCCCGCCGCCTCACCGGCCTAAGAAAATAGCGCCTCAGAGGTGGAGCGACACCTGAAGGGGAGAAACAAGATGCTGGCGGGGGGAGCCTGAGAAGGAAGAGCTGGCTTGACCCACACAATTGGACTTCCCTGATGGTGCCAGTGAGGATGCAGTGTTTCCACTGGATCCAGTAAGTGAACTTTTTTATTTATTTATTTATTTATTTATTTATTTATTTTTGGCCATGTTGGGTCTTCGTTTCTGTGCCGAGGGCTTTCTCTAATTGTGGCAAGCGGGGGCCTCTCACTGTCGCGGCCTCTCTTGTTGCAGAGCACAGGCTCCAGACGCGCAGACTCAGTAGTTGTGGCTCACGGGCCCAGCCACTCCGCGGCATGTGGGATCCTCCCAGACCAGGGTGCGAACCCGTGTCCGCTGCATTGGCAGGCAGAGTCTCAACCACCGCGCCACCAGGGAAGCCCCAGTGAACTTTTTACTTAGCTGCCCCTCAAGTTTCTTTTTACTTGCGGCTTGTACCTTCTTTTTGAGCCTTGGCTGGTCTCTGCCGAAGGGCTTTGGAGATCTGTTAATTGATTTTTCTACCCGTGGTTAGCAAATATTTTTGCAGAGATGAAAAATAAACAAAATAAAACAGGTCTTTTGAATTAGTTTCTAATGGTCCTTCTTACCCACTTAGGTTTCTCACACGTCTCTCTACAAAACATTTTGAGGTGGAGGAAGATGTTCCTCCAGAGAGGAATATTCACACTGGACTGAATTCCTCAGAATGTCCTATTTTCCCTCACATAGGAATCTTCCTGAAATGAACTCCCTCTGGCTAGAATACTCATTACAACCCATTACTCCATCTCTGACATGTGTTACATAGCTAATAGATTCATATTTAAGGTACCAGTGTCTTTCACAAGCTCACTAGATGGGGTGCCCCTCCTGTTAATGAATGCATCTGCTTCTTTTCACATCTCGCATTACATTGAAACAACCCCACAACTAACTCTTCATTGGACTGTGAGCTTCTGGAGGAGAGGTGACATGCATTTAACCCCTTTAATAGAAGGATTGGATCCAGTGAAGTTACAGATAAGAAAGTGGCTTTTTTTCCCCTCCTCCATACTAGTGCTTTAAAACATTTCTGATACTCCCTTCCTAGTTTGCCTGCAATCTTTTGCTACAAAGTTCAATTGTTGGAATCTTTTGCTGTATATTTATTTCCTTGGTAAGAGGAAGTCTCATTTTTAGATACTGAATCCTTTTGGTATTAAAAAGTCCAGTCTGGTTTAATTTAAAACTTAAATCTCACATACAACAGAAAGCTTTTCCCCACTTACCAATGTAGCTGTGACCTCACTTGGCTTGGGAACTGGTAGTGGGAAGACAAACATGTTTTTTTTCTCTTTCTTCTCTACTTCTCACCCTTTGCTTCTGGGTCTCATTTCCTCCTCTAGTGTATTTTGAGAGAAGATGGGAAGATATCTTCTGTGATTGGTTTTATTATCATCTGAGCACTCTGTGTCAGGCAAATGTGAATTCTTTCATTGGTTGTATTAATGGGTACTTCTAAGGCTCCTGTGGGTACCTGCATATGTCATAGATCCATTCAGTTTCCCACTTTCTGGAAGTACACTCCATAGAGTTACATTGCTGGAATCCTTTTCCCCAACAGGGCACCCTCTTGTATAGGGTGCTGTCAGGATGGTTTGAGCCTGGCCACTTGTGCAGCATTTTCACTAGGCCAATGGGTAACTCTACATCTTTGCCAGATGTTGCTTATGAGGGTGCAGGGTGCTTGTACTGCTTTCTCCTTACCCAGTCCTGTGGACCCAGAAGATATTTAACACCAGTTGCTTTGTTCATAAATATTCCCCAGACTATGGAGATGCATGTCAAGCTTGCTCAAAATTTATCTCAATATGCTCTGGTCTAGTAGCCCCAGAGGTGGCCTTGTGCATTTCTGCTGTTTAGAAAGATTCTAACAGTGGAGTAAGTAGCAGGAAATCCTTCTGGAGGACTTCTCATTTGTATTGAGATTGTAGCCACAGGAAGAAAGGGAAATATCACAGCACTTTGCCTAAGCTGATTACTCACTGCTTCTGTTAGTCATTAGTTCAAGTTTCTAGTCTTTTATATATTATGGACATGGGTGAATTGTGTTTGCTAATTTAGTAAGTCCAACTTGGATGTAACTAGAATCTCTATTTATAATGTGGAGGCTCTTATTTCCTCATTAAAAGGATGTATGTCAGAGACTCAATCAAACTGATTTTCTTAAAAATGGGAAATATTAACACAGCTACCTGAAAATGAGAAATGTCTCTTCATTTTAAAATTCTATTTTGAAAAATTGCCAAAGATTTTAATTTATCCCATGGAAATACACTATTCAAAGGTTACATTTTTAATGTCCTAGAAAGTTGGGCTTAACACTTATCTGTATAATCAAATACAAATATATACATTTCCCATTTAATTAATTTAATTAGAGCCTTATGAGGTAATGTTTTAGGAAGTAGTAAATTTATATATATATATATACACACATATATACATACATATATATTATTTATAATCTATTTTAATTGCAATTCAAAATCAGTTTAGTTATTAGTGTCAAAAAAAAAAATATATATATATATTTTTTTTTTTTTTTTTGCAGTACGCGGGCCTCTCACTGTTGTGGCCTCTCCCGTTGTGGAGCACAGGCTCTGGATGTGCATGCTCAGCGGCCATGGCTCACGGGCCCAGCCGCTCCAGGGCATGTGGGATCTTCCCAGACCGGGGCACGAACCTGTGTCCCCTGCATCGGCAGGCAGACTCTCAACCACTGCGCCACCAGGGAAGCCCCAAAATATATGTAAAAATAGGTAATATTAGCAAAACCTGAATTATATACACTTAATTTTTAAAATAAAATACAAAATGAGAATAATGATGTATAAACTACATTTAATTGATTTCCTCTTTAAAATGTAATTAGTGGGACTTACCTGGTGGCGCAGTGGTTAAGAATCCGCCTGCCAATGCAGGGGACACAGGTTTGAGCCCTGGTCCCACGTGCCAAGGAGCAACTAAGCCCATGCGCCACAGCTACTGAAGCCTGCGTGCCTGGACCCCAGCTCTGCAACTAGAGAAGCCACTGCAGTGAGTAGCTCCCACTCGAAGCAACTAGAGAAAGCCTGCACACAACAATGAAGACCCAACGCAACCAAAAATAAATACATAAAAAATTGATTATTAAAAGAAAAACATAATTAGCATTCCGTAGATAACATGAGTAATACCATCCAAAGTAGTTGCTTTAGCAAACATTACAATACAGAACTGTGGGTCAGTTCATGGGGTGGTTGCCATTCCAAAAAAAAAATATTCACAGTTCTCTTTTAATTACATTTTAATCTATTTTCAGGCCGGCTAGAATGGAGTACTATTATTTTATCATCAGATAACATTTATGCTAAAGCAGCCAACATTTTATATAAAGTTTTATTAAAATCTTACATGTTTTTTCTTTGATATTCTTTTATAATATAAGACTTTGAGGAAAAATTTGTATACATGACAGAGTTCTCATAAGAGAAATTAAATTCTCTTACTATAGTACTAAAATCAAGTTTAACTATAAAGAAAGAATGTTTATTAACCAGTCCATATCAGAAATATACGTTTCATTTACTTATAAGTAGCCAAGGTAGAACTGAATAGAACAAAGCTTAAATATCTCTGTGAGGAGCATGATAGATACGCCCCCCAAGAAGCTATTCATATATTCAAAACTATCCATGTATTTAAACATCATCGCTCCTTCCTAACATATCTAAATTTATACAGTTCTAAAATGAAGTATTTTACAAGTAGATAACCAACTTCTATCTAGAGTTATGCTCTGACACCACCCAAATCTAGGAAATTACTCTTTCCTGGTCCATGGTACTAATTCTTATAATGGTATCAGACCATTCCTGACTTTTTTAGTACAATGAAGTATTTTTTTTTAACGTTACTATGATCTAATTTTCTAAAAAGTTCTTTCATATGAATATACTACTACACTTTTAAATCTTTTTAAAAGGGAGCACAAACATCTAGTGTAATGTATTATTTCATAGGATTAGAGGATTTAATAGCATTACAGGATGTGACAATTTTTATTTCACCGGAGAAAATATGATAAACCCCCCCGCAAATATTCTGGTTTCAGATATTTAACACTAATCTGTTTGCTCCTTAATACACATATCACCAAAAACTTAGTGTAAATTGTGGAAAGAATCTAAAATATATAGCGACATATCCTGGCAGAGAAGGATAAGGGAGCTAGGGATAGGGGTCAGGGAAAAGAATGACTAAGACTGCCTCATGGATATTTGTAATCATTAGAGAAAACTTTTACTCCAGAAAGTTAATGGTGCTGAAAAGCAACTGCATCATTTTGTAAAGTTTGAAAACAAAATTGAAAGAACTGCACAGTTATCCCCCAAAATAGCATTCTGTAGTTGTCTAGACGGGAAATAGCAAAGTCAAGAAGTAAAAGATTGGCCCTTTATCAAATGATAAATCCTAGAGCTAATTCACAAGGATATCTTTAAGAGTTTATGATTGTGTAAATGTGTTTGGGCAAAGAATTGGTGTCAAATGCTTTATTGATTGATCAAAATGTCTGCTACAGAGTAAGAGGATCGAAAATGAATCTACCACCATAACTGAAAAACTTTGATTTATATGCTCATAGCAGATAATTGCACTGAATATTGTGAGGTTTCTTATGAATGGCGAATTAATAAACATCACTGCAATTTACATTTATACAAGGTAAAAATAGGACTTTAACTCCTTACTCCCCCTTTCAAAAAAAAGTGATTTGGTGCTTCAAAATGAGCTCAATTATTTTGTAACTGTTGAGTTCAATGAAAAAACAATCATGGATTTCAGACTTACATCTTTAATTATCTGTTGCTTTGGACAAGTCACTTAAACTCTCTGAGTCACTATTTTGCTGTCTTTAAAATGATTGTTAAGTAATATAATGTTTATGAAATCCATTTTGAATGCTGTGCTTGAACTAAGTGTAAGGGCTTGGTTTTATTTTACATTTTCTTCGTTATAGTGGGGTTTGTGGTGGATCCACCTGAAGAGGTTCTTTAGATCAGCATTTCAAGTGCCATCATCCATCCATTAAAACAGCTTTAGAGTAAGTCGCTTTAGTAGAGGCATCCTTTAAATGTAGTCAGTTCCTCCGATATATTATTTATATTAATTGGTACCATGTACATGACTCTTTCTGAGCACTGAATTAGTTATACCAATTCCTAGACAACAGGCCATAGTATGTTAAATCTATAATGAGAAAAGTACAGAAAAACAAGCACAGTACAGAATGAGGCAACATACATGCTACAGTGAAAAGTTCACACTTTTCCAAATAAGATGTGTAGAAAGTCAAGATCAATCTAGAATCCTAAAGTAGAAATATGAGACAATTATTTAAACTGTATAGCTTTTATCATAATCATAGTAATTAAACTCACAAATTAGTGTAATTTTTAAAGTTCACTTTAAAATGGAGGAGATTATTATTATTTTATATTTGGGTGAAAACTACATATTTTAGTTTCTGAAAAAAAGGACAAAATTCTCACATCTTTCAGTGATTTTGGCCAGTCATTTTTCTAACTTTTGAGTTGGTTTGACTGGAGAATAAGAAGTTTTTGCTTATTACACAAGGATTTACTGTGATTCTAAACATTTTCTTCCTATTTCTTTCTTATTGTGAAATGTTTGTTGTTCAAACCATTTGTTTGTCTGTTTGTATGTATACATGCATGCATGTATGCATGCTACTAGATAGTTTACCAGGTAAACTCTTTTTGAAATAAGTAAATCATGGTAGTAGACTAAGATAATATAAGCTTTGGACTTCTTTCCTCCTCATCTTACCCTTCCTCTTTACCTCAGTTTTTGCTTTTCCTTGCTTTATTTTTAAAGGCTAAAACAAATGTGACTTGTCATGAAGGAATCAGAGCTAGTGACCAAATTGTAAAAGAGATTTTTGCCACGGGCCTTTGAGAAATTTACTCTACTCCTTTGATAAAACAGGCAGGTTTTCCTTAATAGAGTGACTGTTTGAAACCAAAAAAATAGATTGTTAGTAAATAAATTACATGGAAAACGTTTTAGAGTAAGGTTAATAGGATACTACTAATTCCAAGAGGCAGTAAGGGGTCAAATTATTTTTCATATAGTAGTTACTTCTGATATTATCTTGGGCAATGATCAAAGGAAAAGATAAGGAGGAAATTGAAGTATGCTTTTGGCTCTACTTCTATAGCATTAATTCTGAAGCACATTTGCTCCTACATTTGCTAATAAAAAGATTTCATTGCACTTAACCTCTTTCTTCATGAGACAGTATGACCTGTTGCAACTTCCAATATTTCTTTCCTTGACATTTCATACAAAGAAATTATCAAGAAATTAGACTCCAAAGTAAAAACAAAATTATTTTCCTAATTTTGGATAACACTACAAATTAAAATCACAAAGAATACAAGTGACTTTATAGATTGTTAGACTGTTTAAGATAATAAAGTTCAGACATACTAATAATGAAATCTAATCTCTCAGTACATGGGCTTGGTCACTATTCTGTATGCTCCTAGACTTCTACACAGAGGGCTTTAAATGATTCTGTTGAGGGTGGGAATTGTAAAATGAAATTTTAATATATATTTGTCATGGTAAGTATATCCTGGCTTATAAAAAATATAGTACAGAATTTAATATAATGTCTAAGAAAGGAAAGAGATCAAACAAAAAACCTAATTTAAATAAAGTATTAGCACTCTTCTCAGTTTTCAAAGTAACTAAAAATAGCAATAGCTTTTTAAAAAGAAAAATCATATCCCTAAATATAAACGTGACAGTCACTTCTCGACAAGCTCCATGATTCATCATGTTTAAGTACATAAATTAATTTGAGAATTTACATAGTCAAAAATTAGTGATTTAGCTGATTAGAGTAAAATCAATTTAAAAAAACAAAAAGCAAATTCTAATTGAAATTCTTTTCAGAACTTCTACATAGTTTGTTCAATAAATATTTGCTGTAGGTTTGATGAATGAATTAAAGAATGAATGGATAAAGCAAGTCAAACAAAATAAATGAGAATTCTTTGCTTGTCTTAGAGAAATTTACACAAACCAACCACATCTGTATAATTGGTTTTTTTACATTTTCTATGATAATTAAAAACTAAATCATGATTAAATATGGTGAGGTAGCCAGGAATTGAAAATGTACACAGTAAATTCTAAAATTGAATGACTTCAAGTCACAAATATGGGTTTTATATAAAAATAAATGGAAACAACTGGTCTTTGGAAATGCCACATTCACAACCTCTTATGTAAAATTTTCTCTGGAAAGTTTAATATGGACTTCTGATTAGCCAATATGACAAAAAGGATGTGTATTAATTTTATTACAATGAAAAACATTAGGAATATAGTATAGTTTTGAACTTTAAAATTTTTCATAATGCTGTACTCTGATTTTAAAAATAGTTTAAAAAATACTTAAAATGCAAAAATTTTTATTTGGTTTTTATTATGTAGTTGTATTTTTTTAGCCTTTGTTCCTATCAAATATATTATCCCATATATCAGCTCTCTTTTATCATTTTGGTAGAGACCATTAACAACTGTATGCATAGAAATAATTATTTCATATTGAAATAATTTCATATTTGAAATTATTTTCATATTGTAAATATGAAATTTCATATGAAATTCATATGAAATGAATTTCATTTTCATATGAAAATTTTCATATGAAAATTCAATATGAATTTCAATATTTTCATATTGAAATATGAAATAATTCCATATTAAGAAATTATCTGTAAAGAAAGTGATTTTAAATCAATAATGTATATATTTCTAAATATCTAAGGATCTGACGTAACAAAGTCTCACATGATTAACTTTATCATTTCTGTCATAAATCTTGAGATATATATATATGTATATATAGCTGCTGGCTTCTTGCCACTTCACAAAATACTTCTGAAAAGCTTATCATTTAATGAGTAGAATTTCTGGAAAGTGAAGAATATGATGTTGGGATTATATTGTTACAGTCTGAAAGTTATCCTAAATATACTTTTGCAGACACAAACTATTATTATATATATAATGCATAAACACACATAAATGAACATACACACACATATGTCATAAAAGTCAAATAATGACTTAGGTGGCAGCAGGAAAGAAACAGTTCCTAAAAATATGTACAACACAAAAAAGATAACTTAAACCTTAGACAGTTTACTATGGAGAATTAGTCACTGAATTCTCTGATGCTTTTTTATCAATTGGGAAAATAAGGAAAACTACATTACCTAACATTTTTTAAAAAAGCGATGCTGAACACTTCCTAAAAATTCTTCGTACACATTTGATACTCAAAACACCTTAATAGGGGCTTCCCTGGTGGCACAGTGTTTGAGAGTCCGCCTGCTGATGAAGGGGACACGGGTTCGTGCCCTGGTCCGGGAAGATCCCCCATGCCGCGGAGCGGCTGGGCCGTGAGCCATGGCCACTGAGCCTGAGCGTCCAGAGCCTGTGCTACGCAACGGGAGAGGCCACAACAGTGAGGGGCCCACGTACCACAAAAAACAAAACAAAACAAAAAAACACCTAGTTTAGAAGTTAACATCTTTAATTTTGTTACATTACACAAACGATTTTTGTTTCAAATTTTAAATGAAAAACAAAATCCATTAACTCTTTAAACTACTTGGGTCTACCTTCTAGCTTATCATTCAAAATATTACTTTATATTAACATTAAATCTCATGAAAAAGAGGGTTGTTTTTCACTGTGTTAAAATATGCATTAAGACTGACTGGTAAGGTAAGATGACAACATGGTATATTTTTCCTTTTATTATGAATGCTTAGGAATATTATGAATTATTAGGAGTGTGAAGAAATATTTTAATTAAAAATTTACCACTCTACTTCTCATAACAAAATTAAAACGTTTCTTAGTTATTTTTTAACATCCTGCACTTTCCACATTGGACAGAAACTCATCCAAACAATTTTATTCTTATCCATGTGATTTTTGATATGTTCTCTGCTGATAGCACCAAAATTTTGCAACTGTCCATTCCATTGCTATTTCTGGAAGCAAACTCTAGTTTGGTTTCTACTCTTAATCCAGAAAGTTAGAAGAGTTAAAATAGAAATACCATTGAAAAAAAAAAGTGACACCAGTGTATTGAACACACACCAGTAGTTCAATTTTAAAACAAATTTAGCGGATCTTTATTGGATCCCTACTCTTTCCTCTAATAAAAATATTAATTTTTGATATGCTGATGCTGTTTGGCTGTTTGATTGGTTACTCCCCCTCCTTTATATGCATATAAAAAGCTTATATATATATATATATATATATATATATATATATGAGCTTTCTATCTCAAACTAATAGGAATTTATTCCTTTTCCTATAGAAATTATTTTTCTTTCCTCCGTCCCTCCCTCCCTTCCTCCCTTCCTTCCTTCCTCTCTCTCTCTCTCTCTCTCCCCTTCTCCCTCTCCCTCTCCCCACCTTTCTCTCTACCTTCCTTCCTCCCTCCCTCCCTCTCTTTCTTTCTTTTGCTCCAGCTCCATCTTTGTTGATAAATTATATTAATTTCATAAACATATTCACTGAAACATGTCTTCTTGAAAGGCAGCATGGCATAAAAGGCTTTCGATTAACAAGATTAGGATTAGACAGTTTACTCTCTCACTAGTCAGGTACCTCCCTTTCAATGTATATTCTCTGAGTCTCAGTTTTCTTATCTTTAAATAATAAATAATATCTATGTTATAATTTCATTGGGAGAATTAAAAGTATTCTATGTGAAGTACTTATATATAGATAGCTGTTAAAATATTAGTTTAAAAATTATCCCAAAATTATGTAAGATGAAAAGTAATTTAGAAAATACTTTCCTCTGTATGGGGAATACAGCTAGTTGAGGATAAAAGTCTGAAGCCGTATATAAGCTTTACACATTGAGCAAAACCAGTAAAAAATATTGTACTCAATATATCTCTCAACTGTCTTCTTTTATCAGTATAACATTTTAGTTTCTCTTCTTCTATCATAGCCCTTGTTTATGGAGTCTCCAAGAATATCAAATTCTATGTCTCTAAGACCACTCTTATTTCAAAGTATACCTATACTTGCTTATTGTACCTAACTTGAAGGAGATATATCTGTCTTCAAGTTAGACATTATTAAGAAACAATTATTCAAACTTATTTTAAAAACCACAGGGAATTCCTGACCTCTTGAAATATATGAACCAGTGGCTTACGGTATTGATTATTTTAGTAAAAGTAAAGGAGAATAAACATTTTTCAGTTAGCATAGTACATCAAAGTTGAATTCAGTCAAATAATTCAGCCTCTAGTATTTCCATCCTGAAAGAATTATTGAAGGCTTTGATCTCAAATATTCATGTCCAACTCTGATCAAATCAATTTATTTTTTCTTTTCTTCCTTTCTTCTTTTTTTTTAATCCTGAGGGATATAATAGCCCTTGCTCAGTGTTGAACTGAAGGCATTAGATAGTTCTGATAAGTGAGCAGTTAGGAATCTGTTAAAGCCTTACTATGATCTTAAGGGGCAATACAACAAAAAAGTGTAAGTTTCTATGTATGTTGCTATGACATATATAATATATTTTTTCTAATCAGAATAGGCTATTAGCTCCCTATATCTACTGGAGTGGGGTGCAGAAAGGAGACAAGTGATCTATCTAGATCCCACTCCAATCCATTTTTATTCTTTATTCCGTATTTACTTTACTTTAGACTGTGTGTGTGGCAGGGGAAGGTGGATGGGGGAGAAGATTGAACTTTTTGGCAACCAAAATATCTCTCATCATAAAACCCCTAGTCTAGAAGTTGTACCACAATAAGCCTTGTGCCCAGAGAGAAATTCTGGACATTAGCAACATTTAGCTGTCAACACCTAGTCCAGTACTGTTTATTTTCAACTTTATTGTGTCATAAAAAGGCATCCTTCACCATGTCAGAATTAAAGTTTGTCTTTTTTCTTATCTGATTTGCTGAGGCTGAATCATTTGCAATTAAATTTGTCAAAATTAGTTCTCAGCTTTTTCATTTTTGCAGAGACAAATGTGCGGCACCCCATATCTGCTGCCCTTTCCTCTTTAGCTGATGCTGATGTATTTGCTGAAAAGATGAGAAAGGGGGACAAAATTAAAACGACAACTTGAGAATGGTCAATTTCCCTTTTTCTGTAATTATTCCTAAAGAAAAGAAATAATTTCTATAGGAAAAGGAATAAATTCCTATTAGTTTCAGATAGAAAGCTCATGTATGTATAATGAAGGGAGGAGTAACCAACCAAACAGTCAAACAGCATCAGCATATCAAAATTCATAGGTTTATTAGAGGAAACAGTAGGGGTCCAATAAAGACCCCTTTTCTAAAGGAAGGAAAGGAAGAAAGGGAAGGGAAGAGAAGGGGGAGAGAGGGAGGGAGGGAGGGAAGGAAAGAAGTGCCAGGTATTAGCATTTAAGTACCACAAGCTTTCTTAAGCAGCCATTGAAATAGGGCAACCTTAACAAAGGGAGAAATGATGGTAATTACAAATCATGTCTAATTGTTAAAAATATTTCAGGGACTAACTAGGAACTGTGTAAAAACTTGCTAGAGATTCGTGACTGTGAGACACTGAAATATAGACTTGTTTGCTTGATTAACAAATAAAGAGCCACAAAGCTATCAGGTTCTTCCTTCTAATCAAACTGATGAAATTTAGGCAATATTAACAAATATGATTTTTGATATTGGATAATTTTAAAGACCTAATTGTGTCCCCTCAAAATTCATACTTTGAACTCCTGACCCTCATTACCTCAGAATATGACGACATTTGGATATAGAATTTTCAAAGAGGTAATTAAAGTTATATAAGTTCATTAGAATGGACCCTAATTCAATATGCCTGATGTCCTTAAAAGAAGAGGAGATTAAGACACAAACACACACAGAGGATAAACTGTGTGAAGACATAGGGAGAAGGCAGCCATCTAAAAGCCAAGGAGAGAGGCCTCAAAAGAAACCATCCATGCCCTCATCTTGATCTTGGCCTTCTTCCTCTGGAATTGTAAGAAAATACATTTCTGTTGTTTAAGCCATCCAGTTCATGGTACTTTGTTACAGCAGCCGTAGCAAATTAATACAGTAGTGAAATGTTTCAACATTTGGAAGATCTACAAATCTCAGTGATGCAATATTTTCCAATAAAATCCAATAACAATGTAAGATAGGGCCGTAGATTTTAATATAACAGAATATGAAATATTTATTGATATTGTTTCAGTTTAGTTTCTTTACCACCATGCAACTAAACTTTAGCTAGGTTGCCACTAACACTTTAGAAACTATTTGTGGAATTTTTGTGTGGAATCAAGAAAATATCTACCCTTACTGAAAAGATTAAAATATCCTTTTTTAACTGTGCATATGTGTGAGGCCAGATTTTCTTCATAAATTTCAACAAATAAAACATATCACAGCAGACTGCCTTTTAAAAATTGTTTTGAAAATATCTTTCATTTTGTAGCAAATATTTGGCTGGCCAAAAAAGTTCATTCATATTTCTCTGTGAGATGGCTCTAGTAGTGCTTAGTTATCTTTAACTTCATTCAAAACAGTTTTGTTAGATTGTATTGTGACAGCTGTCATATCAGTGTGCATTTAAAAAAAGACATCAAAATTGGTGAATTTTTTTGTAGCCATTTTAATATTGAAGATGAAAAAAAGCAACGTTTTTAGCATATTATGCCTTATTATTTCAAGAAAGGTAAAAATGCAACTGAAATGCAAAAAAAAGATTTGTGTAGTGTATGGAGAAGGTGCTGTGACTGATTGAACGTGTCAAAAGTGGTTTGAGAAGTTTTTTGCTGGAGATTTCTCCGTGGATGATGCTCCACTATTGGGTAAACTAGTTGAAGCTGATAGCTATCAAATCAAAACAATAATTGAGAACAGTCAACGTCATACCATGTGGGAGATAGCTGACATACTCAAAATATCCAATTCAAGCATTGAAAATCACTTGCACCAGCTTGGTTATGTTCATTACTTTGATGTTTGGATTCCACATAAGTTAAGAGAAAAAAAACTTCTTCACCGTATTTCCGCCTGCGATTCTCTACTTAAATGTAATGAAAACATTCCATTTTTAAAACAATTGTGATGGGCGATGAAGAGTGGATACTGTACAATAATGTGGAACGGAAGAGATTGTGGGGCAAGTGAAATGAACCACCACCAACCACACCAAAGGCCGGTCTTCATCCAAAGAAAGTGATGTGTGTATGGTGGGATTGGAAGGGAGCCCTCTATTATGTGCTCCTTCCGGAAAACCAAACGATTAATTCCAACAAGTACTGCTCCCATTTAGACCAACTGAAAGCAGCACTCGACGAAAAGTGTCCAGAATTAGTCGATAAAAAACGCATAATCTTCCATCAGATTACCACAAGACCGCATGTTTTTTTGATGACCAGGCAAAAACTGTTACAGCTTGGCTGAAAAGTTCTGATTCATCCGTGGTATTCACCAGACATTGCACGTTCAGATTTTCATTTATTTCGGCCTTTACAAAATTCTCTTAATGGAAAAAATTTCAATTCCCTGGAAGACTGCAAAAGGCACCTGGAACAGTTCTTTGCTCAAAAAGATCAAAAGTTTTGGGAAGATGGAATTATGAAGTCACGTGAAAAACAGCAGAAGGTAGTGGAACAATACAGTAAATACATTGTTCAGTAAAGTTCCTGGTGAAGATGAAAAATGTGTCTTTTATTTTTACTTAAAAACCGAAAGAACCTTTTGGCCAACCCAATATTATTTATGTTAATATTTAATCAGTTTAGTGTTATTTCAAATGAACTAATAAATATAAAATTTTCTCAACTTTCTTTTAAATATATCAACAGCTATAATCCACATAAAATTCTTTAGTGTTCAGGAATTTTGAACACTGCAAACAGGTCTTGAGATCAAAAAGTTTAATAACTGCTGATTTGAGGGGGAAAATAAAACAATAAGTAGATTAGCTATCCCATGTGGAATTTGTATTAATATGCCAGCCACTCGCTAAGTATTTCATATTTGCTTTCTCAGTTTATTGATACGAATACTTGCAAGGTTAACATAGTTATCTCCCTTGAGAGATGAGGATTTTGAAGTTCTATGATTATAATATTTTAAAAATTTCACAACCAGTATGTATCCCGTACTGAAAAACAAACCCAGATTATATGATTCCAGAGCAAGAATGTTTGATATATTAGACCGAACACTCAATTAATAAACAAAAAATACATTAAAGAAATTATTTTGGTGATAATCAGGTAGAGATTTATCAGGATTTCTGCATAAGAGTTAGAAATCAGGGGCCAATAGGTCTTTAGTTTATAAAGTAATTCCCCAATCTGACCAGGAAAATCTTTTGGGTCAAACAGCTTTGGTGAAGCATACTATATGATGCTTTTCAATATGCTTCACCAAATATTCAGCTTCAATATTGAGACACTATGCACATAATTTGAGGAGATTTCTTCTCTGATTCTCAAAGACGTACTACAACTTTGTTGATTCCCAAAGACATACTATAACAAACTTGCGTGTCAAGTGGGTTCAAGTAGACAGGAAGAATAAACATTTCTCTTTTATAGAACTGGAATTATCTAGACTCTCTTTTATTGCCTAATTCCACTCTTAAACTAAATATTTGACAGATTTTCTCAAGATTATGCAAGCTAGCATGAAGCTTATGGAAATTTTATATGAAGGTATTTCTGAACAAAATGATAATATAGTTATTAGAGATGATTATATGTATCTCAAAACTTAACTACTATTAACGATACATTACTTCCTGTCTACTGTTTTCTACTTATCTTTCAACAGAAAATAGAATATGTTGTGAAATGACCATTGTATCAATTTGACCAAGGAAAGGTCAAAGCAAAACGCCATAAATTGTGGAAAGTTAATGATTATTAAAAAATGTGTTCCAAACATACTTATTCATTAATAAATGTCAGTGTATCTTCTGACATTTATTGCATTTGGTCAGTTTATATTTCTCAAATTTCATGAATTTGTGCCACCAATGTTTTTCACTAGAAATGTGAATGGCTTTCCATTCACAAAATAAATGGCTTTACTTATTGTCCTATATGCCAAGTGCTTCCAAAATGAAATATAGTGTTCAGGTAAAAAGTTGATTTAAACTTGATTTATGTTGTTGATTTAAATTTTGTTTCCAAATGCTTTCTTTCATCTGAGAAGGCTTTTAAAAGAATTTTTAATGTAATTATTAATAGTAAAAATTTATAAAACTTCAAAAGTTCTAAAATTATTTTTTAAAACTTTTAAAGCAATCTGCTCTGTGCCACAAAGCTCTGCAAAATAATCTATCAACTTTCACAATATGAGTATAAAATTGTTACATAGTTTTGTTAGGAAACAGTGTTTTAGGCACAAAGCTTTGATGGTCATCCAGTTTTCAAATTTAAAGCATTATTCTTTTGCAAAGGGTAAAGAAAAGAGAATGTGAGAGTGGAAGACAGTAAGGAACAAAAATTGTTCATACTAAAATTATGTTTGTAGTGGAGAGCTTTTGGATTGATATTGAATAAGAGAATGTTTCTGTATCCTTGAAGCTAAAGTATCAGTTAAAATTAATTAAGTAAATCAATGCAAGTCATAAAATTGTATTCTAGAAGTTCAGGAATGAGATTATACTATCACACACCTTTCTTAATTTGACAAGATTTATATAAATATTTTAAATGTAAATTTGATTTAAAATTTAATCTTAATATATATTTTATTGTCACAAGATTAAAAATCTTAACACTTGCTGTTTGGGTATGAACCCTAATTTTTACATTTAAATAACTATAGCTATGTACATTTTAAAACATCTTTTTAAAAATAGATAACAAACAATTCATATGTCATAGTTCTATTAAATCCTTAAGATACTAGAAGTTCTGCATACCTGTAATTCCTCTGCCTGTGTGCTGGATTACTTGATGGTTTTGAATTGTATAAAGAATGTGGCATAAAAGGCTTTTGGTTAACAAGACCAGGATTAGTCAGCTTACTCTCTCACTAATTAGGCACCTCCCTTTCAATTTACACTCTCTGAGTCTTAGTTTTCTTATCTTTAAATAATAGATGATATATATGATATAATTTCATAAGCATAATAAAGGGTCTATCTCCAGCAGTCATCTTTTTTAACTCAAGGCCTTCGGGTCAGATGTGAGGAAGAACTTTCAGGCAATGAGATTTGTAGCACAATGACCTCTAACTGTAAGAGAGATTATAAAATCTCTCTGGGAAGCTTTCAGTTATTTACCTTATTTTCCTCTCTAGATAACAGCCTGCCTAAAAGGAGGGGTTGGGGCTAGCTCAGTAAGTTCCAAATGTTAATGAACCAACTTCACAAGTTTTGCTATGTCTGAGTAACCCCTATAGAACTGTTTACTCAAGATATTTATTTTCTTTTAACCTTTAGTCTTTAGTCTTCTTAAGCAATGATACAGGCATCAGTGAAATCATAGTTTGATGGGCTAATTATATTTTATTGATGTGAATTAAAATATATTGCTATAAAAAAATAACATTCATTTTTGTTGGGTCCTCCAAACTAATATAAGTTCAAGTCCTAACCTTTAGTACCTGTGAACAGGACTTTCTTGGAAATAAGGTCTCTGCCAATGTAGTCATGTTAAGATGAGGTCCTACTGGATTATTCGTTCTGATTCAATGACTGGCTGTCCTTATAAGAAATTTGGACACAGACACAGATACACAGGGAGAATACCATGTGGTAATGGAGGCAGAGATTGGAGTGATGTATCTACAGAGAAGGAACACCAAGGATTGTCAGCTACCACCAGAAGCTAGGTAGGAAGCAAGGAAGGATCCTCCCCCAGAGCCTTCAGAGAGAGAGTATGGCCCTGCCAACACCTTGATTTCAGACTTCTAGCCTCCAGAACTGTAAGAGAATGCACTTCTGTTGTGTTAAGCCACGAAGTTTGTGGTAATTTCTGCAGGTTTAGGAAACTAATATGCCAAAGTACCACCTAAACTCATCCCTTGTCCCACTAGTGGGGTTCGTTTAACACTTGGGGAAATGCTAGGCTGGATGCTCTCTGAAGGTCCTTCTTAGTCCTGTGGTTGAACGATGATGACCTTCATCATATCAGTCACTCTTACATTCAGTTATGATGTGTCAAGCACCCCTATTTTTAAAGGCCAGGAAAAAGCTGTTTTAATTGAGTTTGAGCAGATTGGGCTCACCAGTTCTGAAAGGCACCCTGGTGTGTGTATCTGAATGTCCTGTTCACTCCCAGTCTTCCCAGGAACTACAGGCTCTGCAGAGCCATCGCTGGGGCTTGGAAATCTGTCTCTATGGTTGTCAACCAGGACAGACCTGAGAATCACTGGTGTATCTTAAATCTTACTTTTTTAATGCATTTCTTTTCAGCTTCAATGTTGAGATACAACTCACATACCCTGTACTTTGACTTACTGTATAAATGATGAAATGTAATATTTAACTCTTTTCATTAGATTCTAGATATACAGAAATCAATTTTGTAATAGGAATCGATTTTTAACAATTTGGAAAATGTTATCAATCATCTTAAAACTGTAATAACATTATATAATAGAAAAGCAATTATGTCTTATTTAGAACTATGTTTCAGATATTTAGGGAAGAAGGAATCCTTGTTTCCCATCTTTTTGTGTCTATAATTAAATATAGGTAGCTGACTGTTGTAGACATTTTTTATAGTACTTTTCAATATAAAATTGGAAAATATTTCTTGGACATCATTAATAACCTCTAAAATGGGCATTTCCATATTTTATTTTTTTTTAAATATTATGTTTTCCCCTATAAAAATTATGACAGCTCACCTAAACAAGGTGCTGAACAACTACAGGTTTCCTACCTTAGATCGTGTGGCCACAGACCCATGGAAATTAATAGGGAGTTTTGCTTTTTCAGGTATTTGTTTTATTTGTCAAACCTACAATTTAGAAGAAGGTAGACTTCATAACAGATTATCACTTAGGAATCTCTTATCCTAATTAAGGGGTGAAATTGTGTTTTCATGTTCTGTGTGAACAAATAAAATTAACAGACTGCACTCACAGAATTCTACAATTTCAATTCATTGGTAATAGCAAAACCTTTCTCTCTGGGAGTTCATATATACTTTGTTTCATAGGTTAACCTCTAAAATTTTATCCTGTAAATTTAAATATTTTTTACACTGGAAATTTTTATAAATTAAAGAGTGAAAACATTTTTCTTGCACATGTGTTAGTCATAACTATTCAATATAATATATTCACCATCTGCTTAGATGACTTAATACCAGTTAAAAGACTGTAATGATCTTGACCTCTCACATTTTGTGACCCTAACAAAGTTTAAATTGAAATTTCAGCTGCATAGTGGTTCTTTGATTGACCTGAATTCCAGCTTTACTTTGGTAATTCATGCTATTAATTTAATAGACTCTAGAAGTTTGCCTTCATGGGTATGTATTTTTTAAGGACAAAATTCTTATATGCATTCAACTCTTGCCCTATACATCTTTTTTCCTGAAAACAGACAATACATTACTAAAAATTAGTAGTATAAAGAGTAAATCAGATTGTTAAAGATCTTAATTGCCTGGAGATAAAACTATACATTCCCAAATGCCTAATTTAATATGAAGACTCTCTTAACTTTGGAGAGGCTGGAACGCAATTTTTAGATACTCATCTATAGTTTGTTAATATTTATGGTACTCCTGTGTGGTCCATGAAACAGAAGCAAGTTTTTAGGAAATGAAGAAAAGATATAATTCTTGCTCTCAAGGTGCTTACAGTTTAGCAAAAACCAGATGATAGAAGAAACCATGAAAATTAATAAAATCATGCAGAGAGATGTAACCCAGTGGGCTTTATGGTTTATAAAAATTCTGATCCATAGTAAAGAGTATTCGAAAAGAAATTAGAAAAAAAAACTTTTCAGGGCTATCCCAAATATCCTAGAGTTTTTAAAAAGTGCCTGTAATATTTAGTGGAAGTTATTTATTTTCTATCTATATATTAAAGATAAGAATACATCTATCTATTTTCTTCAAAATGTCATGGCAGGGCTTCCCTGGTGGCGCAGTGGTTGAGAGTCCGCCTACCGATGCACGGGACACGGGTTCGTGCCCCTGTCTGGGAAGATCCCACATGCCGCGGAGCGGCCAGGCCCGTGAGCCATGGCCGCTGAGCCTGTGTGTCCAGAGCCTGTGCTCCGCAACGGGAGAGGCCACAACAGTGAGAGGCCCACGTACCGAAAGAAAAAAAAAAAATGTCATGGCAAAGATAATTCCTGCCATTCATATCAGTTTATTTAAATGAAATTTCATATTGCAATGCACACAGACTTTGTAAATAGGGCAATAGATAGATGCCTGTGTAAAACCTGGTCACCTCAACAGATATTGTTAGAGACCCTTCACTCTCAAGCAACCCTTCTTAGTGTGATTTAAAATAGAGGACTAGTAGTTGTACGGATACATTTATAGAATGAGGTAATAAGAAGAGTGATTCCACAAATAGAAGCAAAAGCTTTCAGATGTTAGGATATGTTAAACCGGAGGGGGGAGGTGAGGGGTAGGGATGACATTTGTGATAACAGATACCAGGTAGCTCAGGTAATGAGCTACCTGAACTACAGATCTTTTTCATGACCAGAAGAAAGTAAAACAAAACTAAAAACCTACAAATAGGATCTCTAGCTACCAATACCCAAGATTTGCAGAACAGAGAACAGTTATAGGAAAGACAATTTTACTCTGCTTGAAAAGGAGTATATGAGTTTGAGATCACTACAACCAAATAAAAAATAAATGTCGTATATATGGCTATATAATTTTATTTGTATTTTTTTTTCAGGGAGAGGCATACAATTTTCAGTTGGGAAATTCCATCCAGAGATTGCATCTTTCTTTGTTCTGATTTCACTTTTCAATATTCGAAGTGTTTATTTGCGTTTATTTAGTTTTTTCTCTCTCACTGGATTATAAAATTGTTGAGTATGGGGATTAAGTCATACTCATCTTTCCATCTTTTTCCTAAGTCAACTTAAAAAAATTCCCATTTCTGTACTCATTTCTCAAACTGAAGATGAGCAAAAAAGGCCAATTGCCGACTACATCTTAACAAAAACCTTTCTTAGAAATAAGTTCAAAATGAAAACAGACTTTTAAAATGAGAAATGTCTTCATCCCATTTATTGAATTTTATTGTCTACAGCCTGGCAAGCGTATGTTGGATATGAAAACTCATGTTACTAAGCAAAGATTGTTTGAGTAAACAAGTCTTATTTACTTAAACTTTATTTCACCTAAGGAACCTATTATATGTCTCCAGAGGACCTAAAATACAGAACATAAAAATCTAGAATGTTATTGTTGATGTGCTGTTGAAAATCTCTTAATCTTGAATCGCTAAGCAAAAGAAAAAATCTTTTTACCAATTCCTCTGATATTTTTTCTATCATGAAACTATACCATAAATCTTTAATTATCAGAATCAAGAATTAATTAATAGTGTTTCAGCAATAAATGTTTTATCCCTGTATCTAACACATCCAGGAAAAATGCTAATTGTGAATTTGTGTCAGGGTTAAATTAGAATGGTATTTTGATTCATATTACATTCTTCAGTACACAAATTGATTTAATATATACCTTTCTTTTAGTTTTTACTTCTAGTCCTCTGGATACATTGTGCTAGTCTTCTGGAGCATAGAAAAATAAGATGTTGTTTTCTTCCTTAAAGGGTTTCAGGTCTAGAGAGGCACACAGACATATGAAAAATTGAACAAAAAAAGCAACTAATTCTAATAGGCTGTAAAATAAAAGTGCTAATTAAATGCCTCAGGAGCTCAGAGGAGTAGCAAAACAATATTTACTTAAAATGGCTTCCATCAACATCAGAGTTTAAATAAACACAGTGACAAATAAATATCATTCTTCATATTTTCTTTGTATTATAAATCCTCTTTGGACTTCCTTATGTCATAAAATGAGTGCATGTGGTTATATTCTCCCAATTAGTCTTGGCTCCTTAAAATTTTTCCTGAAGAGGTTATTATTCTGTTTGTAATATTTCAGAGGCATGATATCATAGTTAGATCATTTAACTTGGAATTTTTTAAAGAAGTTGTCTCCTTTATCATTTATTATTTGCAGCCAATTGGACACTTTAACTGCCCATCTGGTACTAGAATTTTTAAGTCTTGAAACTTGCTTTTAGCTTTTTTGTTATCACCTTGCCCTGCAATGTCAGACATCAAATTTTCTTCTCTAGCAAATAAAAGAATGTACAAGGCAATACTTCTTGCTTTCTCTTGTTTATCTTGCATATAAGTTGTCCAGTCTAAAGTTTGGTGTTTTTAAGCTAGTGAGTCTAAATGGTCAGTGTACAAAATAATACCAGTACAAAAGTTATGCTACTCTAATTTGTGTTTACTTCATTGTTACTAAATGTGCAGATGTGATCTTATCATCTGTGAATTTTGTCATGATTTTAAAATCCATTTGGGGTATGTAAAGATAAAATCTTTTTGGCAACAAAGACGGAATGTGTTCTTTTAAAACTTAATGTGTCCAGTTTGGGGAGGGGAGTAGAGAGAGACAGAGAAACAGAGACGGAGAGGGAGAGAGAGAAAGAAAGAAATACAGATACCTAACTGGGCAGGTCCTTTTGCCTTCAATATTCTTTAATCTCACTTCATACTTTCTAACAGCTTGTGTCCTTATTGCCCTTCAAACTAAATGTCTTGTCCCCATCCTTATGAAAAGTGGATTGCAATTGGAGTACTTTAACCCAGTTTTGGGATCCAGACTCCTAGGAAAAATCCCAGACTCATCTCTCTCTCTCTCACTTCATATACCCAGTCAGGTGAATCACCAGGTCAGGTAAATTCTGCCTTCTAAATAGCTCTTCTGTCTTCTGCTCTTTTCCATACCCAAGGCCTGCCCTATCCAGGGCCTAACATCTCTCACTTGAATTATACTTCTCACTTGAAACCATCAGACAATTAACTGTACCACCTGCTCCAAGCTTATTGTCCCCCACTCCAAGTTACATCAAGATTACAAAATGCAAATCTGATTTTACCATTCCTTTTAATGGCTTTCATTGCTCTTAGTAAAATTTAAAGTAGGTAAAATGGCTTTCAAAACTTTCTCCCATTATCTCTCCATCCTTCTACCATCCTCTAGAACCAGCAGCGTTCCTTCCACTGGATTATGTTAATTCTAGGGCCTTATATAAACTTTTGTTCCATCCCTCTACTAGCACTTTCCTGGCACCCTTACATGAGTTTAACTCCTATTTCACTATAAAGTCACATTTTTGTTATCAGAAATGTGTTTTTATTTTCCTAGAATGCTGATGCTAAAGAGAATTCCTCATCAGTACTCCAGGGTTGCAGAGGAAATCTTAGTGTGACTATTTTGTGGATGAATCTTCATTATCTCTATACATACTACCTAGAACAGTAGTTCTCAGTGGGGGAAGTTCAGACCTCAGAGAATGTTTTGGAAATTTGCGGGGGTATCTTTTGATTTCACAATGATTAAGCAGCACTACTGCCAGGAGCATTACACATCCTGCAGAATGTGAACAAAACTATCAAAAATTGTTCCATTTTGTTTGCAACTTTTGATAGTCATACAGTAGTTTGTGTAGGTGGAATGCCTATTTATAATAAGTCAAGACTAGAATTTAACTTCATTATAGATATAAACACATTTCTTGCCCAGTTTTAATATATACCAAAATTACCAGGAATGCAACTACAGAATAAATTGGGGGAAAATTGAGCTCTGTTATGATTAGAATTTCACAAAGGATTGGTTTTCTATTTTGGAAAATCCTACCACCATTAATGGTATTTGAGTTGGCAGTACAACACAAAATTATCAGTCGAAGTTTATAATTGTCATATTCATAGTGTTTTTCCCTGTAGGTGAAAGTATCTATCTTATGTCTTTGAGTAAAATAGTGACTGAGGATTTAAACACTGAAATACACATTATTTTATGACAAATCACTTTCCCCTGATTCTTCCTTTATAGGATGATTAGAGCATGATTTTGATCTTATACTATGAGAGTAGGTAGGCTATTTTATCTATTATTTTTATTTTGGGGTATTATAAAAATGTATTTTAAAAGGGTTTGCAGTCTTCCAAAGAATTCTCTAGAATTCACATTCATGTACCTGATACAGAGCTTAGGAAAAAGGAATCTACTGTACCTCTGTTAGGATTTGTTGTTGATATGATTGTCTCATGGGCTTTGACTCTCCAAACACACCCCTATTCCTACTAAGACTCTGTTAACTTTTCCTTTTTCCTGGGCTTATTAACTACCAACTGGTCATGTGGCCACCCTGTCCATACCCAAATGAGTTACTAGGGGCAAGGCTCATAAGCAATAGGGATAGACAAGCATCAACACGTAATTTTATTAGTGTCCTTTAGTACTGAAATGTTTAAGGAGCTATGGGAATACATTAATCCTTCCAGGAAGGTCAAAGATCATGACTCAATAGTTCAAGCTGACTTTCAAGGATTATTTGTTGTATGTAATTTATGGATTGACTGATTTATTTCCTATCACATTCCACAGTATTTGTCTTAGATAGAGAGTTGTAGCAGTCACGGAGGTGTGATCTTTCTTTGCTCTTCAAGAACTTGCCAATCAGTAGCTTTCAGGATCTACCACAGCGTTTGTGCTTAGATTATGCTCTTCCTGAATAGTCACAGTCCCCGGTCCCCAGCAGCCATTTCTGCTCCTCTTTGGGCTGGCCAAGACTTATTCATAGTTGTATCGTACCCAATCCTCCTTGCTTCCTCTTCTCTTTTTAATAAAAGAGATCACACCTGCATTCCAAGCTGAAAGATTTCTTTGTTCACTTCTCCCTGTTCCATTTATCTTTCACAGGCATTATCCTCCAAAGATGCCTTGCACTTCCAGCTCTTCCTTATCATCCGCTTTCAGGAGGACCCAGCCAGCACAGTAATGATGACTGAGGATCTCCCAGTCAAAATAGCATTATAGAGAAGCACAGAAGCGTAAAAGAACAAGGTTTGTAAGAAGCTTCTAGAACTTCAGCTTGGTTAAAAACTTAAGTTTCGTTTTGGAAAAGATGTCAAAAATGGGACCGAAGAGGTAGGGAGAAACTATTCTTAAAGCAACTTATGATCAAATGATTATGATTTAATTCAGAAATATATGGAGCAGTATTTAAACATTTAATGCAGTATAATTAAATGGTAAGAATTATGTTTTAATTAGAACAAGTTTTTTCAAGGCGTGGTTTAGAGATTGAATTATGGTGCTATGAAACAAGAAATCAAGAGATTAATCAGGAGTATATAATAATATAGATGCATGGACCTAAGGCATTGTCTGCAAATAAATAGTTGAGAAAGTAATACCAATGTGATGAGGTTCAATTAGTTCACAGGTCACTGAGCCTTGGAAATTTGGGGAAAAGCTGACTTGGTGTGTGTGGAGATGTTTATTGGGCACTGCAAAACGTCAGTATGGAGCTCTAGAAAGAAGAATGAATCAAGGACAAGAATTTATTATTGGGAAAGAATTAGCTTACTTTTGAAGTTGGTAGTTGATGAAATTATCTAGAAAGAGAGTAGGTATATAAATATGCTCATTCAGAGAGAGCAATACCAGCATTTTCTGTGAGCCATCTTCAAGTTATTCATTGTATTAATTTGCAAGATCCAGAGTAAAATGAAATGTGGAGCCAGTGTTCAAAATGTATTAAAAATTGTACTATGGTGACAAAAGATCATTAAATTAAGGGTGAGTGCCTTCTAAGCATAGGGTTCTGTGTAACTATATAGGTCTCATGCCCATGAAGCCAGCTCTCTGCATGTGTGTTCCCATACTCAAAAATTTTCATATACTATAGGACAGTGGTTTTCAACCCTACAAAACTTAATATCCCTTAAGTCAACACCAAAAAACGAGGAAAATTCTGAGCTGGCATCTGAACCTCACAAGATAAAGGGCTATAATTAATGGCCAGTGTCTTCCATTCAGGCTCATAGAGGGCATTGATGGTAGCATGATATGTTTTCATCACTCCTGATTTTAAAATGCAGGATATGCAAAACTTAGCTTAATGGTAAAAAAAGAAGAAAAAATAAAAGCAAAACATGCAAGCAAAAGCAAGAACAACTACAAGAGTAGAAATGATTTTAACCACAGAGCAGTGAAACTTAACAGTCTGCTGAGACTCACAAAGTAAATAAAATCTTGACTTTCATGAACAGAAATATGACCCCAGAGTGTATTTCAATTGTTTCATTTGCACTTTGGCTGTTTCGTTGTATGCTCTATATTTGAAGAAAATAGAAATCTGACTGTAATAAATATTTTGGGGGAAATACTCTTTGCCCTGGGAAAAGCTATTTGTTGATGTGTTTACACTGGAAAAGTGAAGACTAGGGAGCTCAAAACAGCTACTTTCAAGTATTATGGAGCGGAGGATGAGACTGATTTTATGTAGTTACAGGGGCAGAACTAGCATTAATAGATGAAAGTTAAGAATTAGGTGGGTTTCAGTTTGTAAACTAATTATACATTTATTGAGAAACCACTATATGTGAGGACAGAATATTTGATGAATACAGCAACAATAAATGAAATTCCTTGGAAGAAGAGAGGTCCCTGCCCCCTTCAGCAAACATCATATGACCTCTTTCAGGGAATTTCTCTGCTAACTAGAAATTGACTTTAAAGATCATTTGCAAACCTAAAATTCAATTATTTAAAAGATCTGTTTATTAAATATAAATGTATATTATATAAATATAATATATAAATACAATATATAAATATGAATATATAGGTATACATGATACATATGTGTAAGATACTGTGACATTTTATGTGTTGCAAAATAATATAGGAAATAGCTTTTAATTTTACTGTTAATCATTTTTAAAAATCTCAGTGGAGGGGCTTCCCTGGTGGCGCAGTGGTTGAGAGTCCACCTGCCGATGCAGGGGACACGGGTTCGTGCCCCGCTGCGGGAGGATCCCACGTGCCATGGAGCAGCTGGGCCCGTGAGCCATGGCCGCTGAGCCTGCGCGTCCGGAGCCTGTGCTCTGCAACGGGAGAGGCCACAACAGTGAGAGGCCCGCGTACCGCAAAAAAAAAAAAAAAAAAAAAAAAAAAAAGTTAAATACGGCAGGTGGACTCTCAACCACTGCGCCACCAGGGAAGCCCTGAAATATTTAACTTTAAATGGAATCTATATATCATATTCATAGCAGACATAGTCTCTTGGCTCCATTTCCAAAAACTCAGTGAAGAATGAGATTGATCTAACATTTAAAAAGCTATTTTAAAAATAGCCACTTTATAGTTTCTGAAAAATCCTAGCTTCTAGGATTTCACTACCAAGAACAGGGTAAACATTTCTACATAATTAAATATCTGGCTAGTCTATGCAAAAGCGATTGTGGATTTATTTGTGAGTTTTTGGCCTGAAACAACATCTCAATCCAATCCTCTTTCTCACTTAGACTGTCAAAATACAGTTTGAGGTTTATTTTCATGATGCCAAGCCACTTTTCAGATTAACAACCATAAACTTCAGTGAATGTATGCTAAACTAGTTTTTTAGCTGATATTAACCCTTGTTGGAATAAAACGGTCAGTTAAATTCTATTTGAATTATGATATTAAGGATCAGTTTTGCTAGTAAAGTAGGATCAAACTATCCTTAAAATTGTACAAACTCATTTATAATATTTCATTAATTTTGAAATTCATATTAGACATCTTAAACCAAGACAACCTGGAAGATTAATCTTTTGTGGGGGAGGTCATCCAAAGGGCATTACCACTGGTTGACCTATGAGCTGGACCTGGGCAACTGGAGGCCCATCACTCCTGGGAATATGCACTCTGCTTGCCTTTCCTGCACTAAAAGCTGCCGAAGGACACAGCTGGGAGATAGTAACGTGGTGTTGAGACCATCTGGACAGTATATGGGCCTGAGCCCAATTAAGGCCTTTATATAAACTTTTAAGATTCTGTTGGTGGACACTTTGGTACCTTCTGTATCTTAGCTATTGTAAATAATGACGTTATGAACATTGGTATGCATGTATCTTTTCATTTTTTTCTGGATATATACCCAGGAGTGGAATTGATGAGTCATATCATAGTTGTTTTTAGTTTTGCTGAGGAACCTCCATAATGTTTTCCATAGTGCCTGCACCAATTTACATTCCTACCAACAGTGTAGGAGGGTTTCCTTTTCTCCACATGCTCATCAGCATGTGTTATTTGTGGTCTTTTTGATGATAGCTGTTCTGACAGGTGTGAGGTGATATCTTATTGTGGTTTTGAATGCATTTCTCTCATGATTAGCAATGTTGAGCAACTTTTCATAGGCCTGTTGGCCATCTGTATGTCTTCTTTGGAAAAATGTCTATTGAGATCTTCTGTCCATTTTTTAACTGGGTTGTTTGTCTGTTTGATATTGAGTTGTATGAGCTGTTTATGTATTTTGGATATTAACTCCCATCAGTCATATCATTTGCAAATATTTTCTTCATCAACAGATGAATGGATAAAGATGTGGGAGTGTGTATATTATGTGTATATTATATCAATACATATAACTCAGCCATAAAAAAGAATGAAATTTTGCCATTTGCAACAACGTGTATGGACCTGGAGTGTATTACACTAAGTGAAATAAGTCAGACAAAGGCAAATACTGTATGTTACAACTTACATGTAGAGTCTAAAAAATGAAACGAATGAATATAGCAAAACACAAACAGACTCACAGATACAGAGAACAAACTAGTGGTTACCAGTGGAGAGAGGGAAGGGAGGTGGGAGATAGAGGTAGAAGGTTAAGAGGTACAAACTACTATGTATAAAATAAATAAGCTACAAGGATATATTATACAGCATAGGGAATACAGCCAATATTTTATAATAGCTTTAAGAGGAGTACAGTATAACCCATAAAAATATTGAATCACTATGTTATAAACCTGAAACTAACATAATATTGTAAATCAACTATACTTCAATAAAAAAACAAACGATAATAAAAGATTCTGGTGGGAAGATTCAGAGATCTAGTGGTCTTGCAGCTGCCCAAGACAAGCTTCCTACGTAAGTTCCCTTGCTTATTAAACTTGCCACCTACTAATCTGGAGTGGTCTGCCTCTTTCTTCAGTCTGTCCCTGTCCTCCAGATATGGAGCTGGTTGCAGATTACACCTGAGAAATTCCCCAGGACATTGCAAACGAACATCTTTCTAGTTCAACTATAAATTGAATGTATAACATGTAATTTTTATATTTAGAATTGAAATTCATTTTTTCCAGTTAAAGCAGTAACGTGTTTTTATATTTTATTTTATTCACTAATCTCAGTGTGCTATGCAATAGGAATACATATAACACTAAGTCAAATTCCTGCCTTTGAGGAATTCATGGTTTTACAGAGCTGTTAATTTGGGGAAAATATTTTTATATAAAAGTGATCCATTGGACTTTATCTTTAAAATCTTTCTGAGTTGACTTTTTTGACCTAGATATTGTATTGAACTTAATCCTTAATTAAAATTTATTTTCTATTTTAAATGCATTTCTTGCCTTTAATTTGCTAACCTCTATATTTGTAAACAAAAAAAAATTCTGTCTATTTAAGTACTCTGAGGTGTGCATTTCTTTCCTATTTTCCACTTTATGCAGATTATTTAATAAATACTTGGCTAATAGTCATGATAACTAAGACTGACTATACTAGCCATTTTCCAATATTATGTTAAAAAAGTTATTTTATCTTGCTATATATCAATTTCCTCATTTGAAAAAGGAAGGCAGTAATAACTAATCTTTATAATCTTAGGGGATATTAGGTAAGATAAAAAGAGGATAAAGCAATTTAATTGTAAATTAAAGATCTCCCATAAAATTTTTAAAAAATTAAATATATTCCCAAATTTAAAACTTTCTGGTGCCCTGGATCACAAACTGACTCATACTTGAAGCCTGCAGTCATTTTTCCAGATTTCATTGAGCAGTCTCACTTCTGACCTCTAGCAACATCCAACACTTACTAGCACTTAATTTTAAGGAGACAAATGACTTGTATTTTTCAAAAGACAATATATGAAACTGCAAAGTTTTCAAAAACATATGGCCTTGAATGTTAGTAGCTATACATGTATTCAAATTATATTAAAATCAGAAAGCGAATCAAAAGTTCTCTAATTAGGGAACTGAAAATCACACCAAAGTACCAATGTCCATAGCTTCTGAGCTGGCCATTTCTAAACCAAGCAACTGGATGGCTCTCTGCATTGTGTTAAAGGTTTTTAAAGTTAAGGATATGGCAATATACAATAGTTGCCTATACCAGTGTTGACTCATTCTTAAAGCTGACAGTTTTTCCTAACGTGGCATATATGGTAGATTGTTTTATTTGTTTAGTGCTATTCATTTCTTTCTTTCTTGCCATGCTTCTCTGTAGGTAAACTGTAGTAGGCTGAATAATGGTTTCCAAAGCTATCAGCCCCTATTCTCTGGAACTTTTATATTATTTGGGAAAAAATTGGTCTTTGAAGATGTGAATTAAGGATCTTGAGACGGGAAGATTATCCTGGGTTGTCTGTGTGGTCCCTAAATGTTATATATACCTTGGTAAGAGGGAGGTAGAGAGAGAGTTGATAAATACATACAGAAGAGGTGTCAAGTAAAGACAGAAGCAAAGATTGGAATCACATGGCTACAAGTCAGTAATGCTGGTAGCCACCAAAACATAAAAGAGGCAAGGAACAGATTCTCCCCCAGAGCCTCTAGAGGGAGTGCCACCTGACCAATGTCCTGTTTTAAGCCCAGTCACATTGATTTTGGGCTTTTGGCATCCAGAATTTTGAGAGAATAGATTTCTGTTATTTTAAGCCACCCAGTTTGTGGTAATTTGTTACAGAAGCCATAGAAAACTAATACATACACTATATTTTTCTGCCTCATTGATTTTGGACGTCACCATATAATTTTCTTTGGTCACTGTTGTAGAAAGCAGATGTTTATAGATGTCATGTTTAAGCAGAAATTTTAATGCATGCTTTAAGCAGTTCATCTTGTTCGTATCCTCCTTCATTATAACATATTCCCAATAGGGACTACTCCTTCAGCCTAGGTTCCTAAAGAAAAAACACATAGACTCGTGCCCAACAAAGCATAGTCAAACACAGTCAAGCCTAATCAAGTCAAGCCAAGGTTAGCCAAGCCCAGCCGAACTGCAGCCAACCTGTAGTTCTTTTGTAATATGAACAAGAAATAAATGGTGTCACAAACCGTTGATATTTGGGGGTTATTTGTTGCTCACATCAAAGGTGAATGATAATGCACATGGTGAGTTGATGAATATTTTACCCACTGTTAACCTTTTTTCTTTTGATTTTTAAATTATGATTGTTTATTTTCTTTTCTTTTAACTACAGAGAAGTATTTCTTCTAATTTAAATATTGTTTTCCTGTTAAAGTTCTCTAGGAAGATGAATATTCAGCATTCTTAGGATAGTAAGCCCTTAGGTGCTTGAAGGGGATTAATAATCATTCGTTAGTCTTCCATTCTTTATCATGACTAATGTCAACTTTTTAAATGCCTCCTAATTCCAACAGTGATCTATTATTCTGATATTCTGGGAGGGTAATATTCTTTTGGAAATGTGCAAACTCTTCTTTCACATTATGAACATAATCAGAAGCTTAGTTCATATTCAAGGGTATCTTAAAGACATTAAAGACATTAGCATATCTTCATCTCATAGCATTTACTTTTCTCTCTTCATTTTTTGGTCCAATCTCTATTTTTGTTCTTCAGATCCGCACATTCAATATCCTGCCTCTTCCTAATGTCTGTTTTCTTTTCCATCAAAATTTGTTGTTCTATTCCTAATGTTAATTGCAAGTACACAATTCTATTTTTATTCTTAAATTTCCACAATAAAACCATTCATTATTTGTTGATGAATATGCCTTGTGAAATATATGCAAGTTATCTTTACTGCATTGAATTAGTCTCCCACTGCTTATATATGTATTTTGATATCTTTAAAAGAGAAATTATGGATAAGCTTAAGAAAATAAATTCTTCAAAATCTTGCATTTTAATAGCATTGTGGACTTCAAACTCCAAAAACATTATTTTTTGGTTATGGCTTATGCTTCCAAGTAAAGTAACAAAGAAGACTGACATTTGTGTATGTTTATTTGTGCTACCTCATGTGTTGCATTTGTAGATTAAAATTAGAATTTTCAGAACATTGCTGGCATCATATAGTAAACCCGTGGCAAAAAGTGAAACAACTTATTTTCATGAAATACTTTAACTTATTTTATTCACATATAAATAATTTAAGCCTCACAACCACTGAGCTTCAGCTCGGTTAAATGATTTATACATGGACGGATAGCAAATAATCACAACCAGAGTTAAAAGGCAGATCTTTTGAGTCTGTGCCTATTATTTATTTCAGCATAGGCATTTTTAAAGCTACCTACTCACGAGACCTGGATACAAAATGACCTGACATGATTGTGCTTGGGTGAAATAGAAGGGAGTGAGAAGAGAACAGGCATCCCATGGGATAGAATCACCAATCCTGGGGTTTCCTGATGATGCAAAATCTCACACGACTCGTTATGTTTTGAAGGCATTAGAAGAGTATACTTTCTGCTTCTCTGACTGGCATTAAGTTCTCCTCCTTGAGTATTCCACTATGTTCCAGAGGGCAAGAAGTGCCATAGGATAAAGGGTGTAAGTAGTGAAGGGTGTAAGTAAGCAATTTATCAAAAAGAAATACAATGGCTTTTAAATATATCAAGTGATACTCAACCATTCCCTTAATTAAGAAAACAAAGTATAACAATAATGAAGTGTCACTGTTCACTTATCAGATTGGGAATGCTAAAAATTTTCTAATACGGTATTGGTAGTAATATAAGGATACCATACACAGTTGATTCAACATCTTTGAAAAAAATACTGACAATATTTTTCAGAACATTAAGAACAGTTAATATTTGAATTCTGCTTCTGGGAATTTATCCCATGATATATGAACACATGCAAAATGACATAAATAGCAAAATATGTATAATAATAAAAGATTAAATATATTTCTATCAATACAGGACTAGTTAAATAATTTGTGGTTCATCTGTACAATGAAATATTACACATATATATAAATATATACACAAATATATATATGTAGTAGATGCCTATGTGCTATTATTGATATATCTTGGAGATTGTTAAGTGAAAAAAGAAAGCAGTGTGAAAATTAGCTCTAAGTGCATAGAATACTCTGAAAACATATTTAAGTATCTTTTAAAATATTATTGCCAACAAAAAGGGAAGGAGACCAAAAGTCAGTGGTGATAGCTAGATACGTTTTCATTGCATATTCTTTTGTCTTCTTTTATTTTTTTAACATTTACATGTATTTTAATAAAACACCAAAACCAGTGCAAAAAAAACATTCAGAATGAACAAATACTTACTGTTGTGGTAGCCAGGATTCTAAAATGGTTTCCAAGATTTCTACCTCCTGATCTACATGCCTGGCATAATTCCCAACCCTTGCAAGTGCAGGCAGGGCTTATTAATATGATGGATTTTTCACTTCTGTAATTAGGTTACATTATATAATAAAGGTGAAGGGCTTTTGTAAATATAATTAAAGTCCCTAAACAGTTGACTTTCAGTTAATCAAAAGTGAGATTTCCTGGGTGAGTCTGACCTAATCAAGTGTGCCCTTTAAAAGAGGGTTTAGAGGTCATAAAAATATTCCTCTGGCCTTGAAGAAGTAAGCTGTATGTTGTGAGGGGGCCTATGTGGCTGGAACTTGAGAGGAACTTTTATTTGCTGAGGGCAGTTCCTGGATGACATCTTGATTGCAACCTTCTGAGGCTCTGTGTAGAGGACCCAGTTAAGCTATGCTGGAGTCTAGGCACACAGAAATGGAGAAAATACACTTGTGTTGTTTTGAGTTGCTAAATCTTTGGTAACTTTTTATGCTCTTATGAAAAAATAAATACAATTGAGTACTTCCTGTGCACCAAGCAAATAAGTTTAAGCACAACATGGTAAAGAAATTTTTCTCGTATTACCAAGTAAGGAGAATTGAATTCCACAAATTAAACTCTCACAATACAGCACCCACGTGTGGGGATATAGTGACCACCACAGCATCTGCCAAAATAGAAAATGGACAGTGGGAGAGCAGTCTCACCCTGCATATTTCAGTACAGATTGGTGAATTTAACCTCTCAGAGAACATTTATATTTATGTTGTCTGCTTAGCTATTACTGCAGAGAATATATCCCTTGAAAAGAGTCTGTCCTGATGGAGAGTTAGTGAAAGGGACTGCTGTCAGTCTTACTTTAACAAGAGTCATGGCCTGGGAAAATAAATAAGGATTAGAGTAAGAGATAGCCACTGTGAAAAAGTAAAACAATATAAGAATGAAGCCACAGAATTGTGGTTCTGAAACTTATGTCTCCAACACCTGATACACTCTCAAAAGCATCATTTCTTCAGCTTCAAACAAGCCTAGTCAGTGTGATTAAGAAGGTCTAGGATGAGGCACAGGAACTAGCAATTTTAACAAGAATGTCAGATGATTCTGATGTAGGAGTCTAGGACCACAAATTGATCAGCACTATGTAAGAACTGTGGGTCCCATCTATTGTTAGCAATCTGTCATGTACCCAGACAGAATGAGATAAAAAGAGAACTGACCTGAGAAAAGGATGTAAGCCTAAGGGGCTTTGGAAAAGGAGGTGTTACCGAGTCCACACTCATACTGCTTACCGCACAACAGGCCAATAAATCGAGAGACAAATTATTGGGGCAAGGAATAGTGACTTTATTTGCAAAGCCAGCAGGCCGAGAAGACAGTGGACTAGTGTCCCAAAGAACCATCTTGCCCAGGTTTGAATGCTACTTTCTTTTATAGAAGGGGTGGGAGGTGAGGGATAAAGTAAAAAAGGTGGTAAGTTGTTGCAGATATTTCTTTGTCCGAGGGGATGTGTTAATTTCTTCTTTCCTGCAATCATTCATAGGTGAGCCTGGTCAGGATGTTTCCTACAAGCCAAACAAAGGTACTTTAGCTTAGTGCTCAGACATGAGAGACAGGGTTCCTGGAGATAGAAGTTTAAAGTAAAAGAAAGAGATCCAATATGGAGTCAGATTTGTTCTTCCCTATTTCAGAGGCTCTAGGTAGTTCAATCCTTTGGGTAAATTAATTAGCCTCTCTATAACTGAGGGACTCTTACCTGGAAGATGTATATAAAAATACTGCTGTCCCCTACATTTAAAGGTATTGTAAAGAACAAGATGTAATTTTGTATATAAAGAGCTTTGAAGGGCAAAGATCTTTTTTAACCAATGTAAGATGTTATAACAAAATTATGTAATGGTATCAAAACTCTTAAAATGTGGTTTTTTCCCCCTGTGGCTTTGGTGTTTTATGGTTAACTAACACTTACTTACACATAGAATCATCACATATCTTCATTAACAAAAATAATTTGCTTATCAGTTGTATAAAGACCAGTCCTGGAACTATATGAGCCTAAAGAAATTGATTAATTCAGATAGTTACTAATTTTCTCATGCTTTGTTCATATACATGGGACAAGAAAAAATATGTGCTAAGCACACAAAGAAGTGTCTTGGATTTTTCAGCAAAGTATTGCAATGCTATCTGATAAGTACGTGTAGAAACTATAGGTATAAACCTTAATCGCACAAAAAGGAAGGTGAATTCTATGGGGGTGGGAATTAAAGGAAGACTACACAGAGGAAATAAATATAAGCAAATGTAAGGTATGTATTAGCAAAGCATATGTCTTGGGAGCTATGGAAATTTGTATCAGTTAGGATGCTTTTGAGAGCAAAGAACAGAAGACCTATCTAAAAGTGGCTTAAATAATGTGAAAATTTTCATCTCTTATAACAAGATTGGAAGCAGAGTTAGTCCAGGGTTAATTCAGTGGCTTGAGGACATAATTAAGGAACCAAGTTTCTTTTCCTTTTCTGTTCTTCCATGATCAGAGTTAGCATTTGTCCTTGAGTTTTTCCCCCAAAAGTATTCAGAGTTATCACATCCTCCCAAAACTTGAACCAAGAGTAGAAACAAAGGGAAATTCGTGTCTTGTCTCCTTGCTTTAAGAGTGAGGGAAACTTTACTGGGAGCCTTCAGAAGACTGTGCCTCTGGCTCAGAGGTTTCCATGCTTATGCTGAAAGTGACCACTGGCAAGAGGAGAAGGGGGAAGAGAGAAACACCATGATGGGCTTAGACTAATCATGATTCATCCCTGGGAGCTGTGGAGGGGCCTAGTGACCCCTGCTCAATTTCTAGTATGTGAGTACTATATGAAGGAAGCCAAAAATTCAGTTGTTGTTTGTATTTTGTTTTACAAGGGAAAAGGGGGTGAGAATGACTATTGAAGGCAAACAGAAATTTCATACAGTGTGTAAATGAATGGAACCATTAGCAAGCATGTGCATTTGGGAAACTGCAATTAATTCCATGTAATTGGGTCATAGAGAACAAGAAGAACTTGAAAGGGTATGGATCATGGAGTCTCACATTTTCCCTACGAAGAACAGGGAGCTAGGAAATGACATAATGAAACTATGTTCTACAGAGATCATTCTGGAAAGATAACTGTGATTTTGGAAGCAAGCTCACCAACAAGAGAACATTATCAAGTTCAGGTGAAGGTTTATGCCCTAAAGTCAGAAATACTTAAGATATAAAATTAATTGGATTACTTACCAGTTATATGGTGGGAGGGGTGATCAACACCAATTTTAAGTACTATTCAGTTCTCTCTATTGTATATACTTGTACATTAAAAATGTACAATAAGAGGTAAAAACAAAATTCTCCCATGTAGAACTGACAAAATACTGATTTAATTAAGTGAAATAGTTTCAAAGATGGCAATGGATAAATGTATTTAAAGTTTGTCACATAAATAAGTCACATGTTTCTAAAATTTACCACATATGGATATAATTTTAAAATATTCTTCTAAAACTGTTGATTGATTCTTTGTTGAACATTCTAACTTTAACTTAGATCAGAAATATTTTACTCATTTTCACCCCAAAAAAATCTAGTCCACTTTATAAAAAACACAACTTTAAAAATACATATAATGGTTAAAATTTTGGACATTATTTTTTCAAGGTTGATTTGCATTAATAACATTATTTTTCCAGATATCACTATAAAAGATCAAATCCCATTTACTTCGTGATTGGTTGTCTTTACATTTTAGCAGAAATTATATTATGTGGAAGAGCATTTATGTGTTATTTGCTGGGGGACCCATCAGGTGTTTAGAAAGCTCAGTCCTTCTTATGGGAATAGCCTCACACTTGGAACTCAGTTGGCACTGGTGAGAATAAGGCTGTAATCTACATCTTTGTTACAGAGCTTTCTCTTTGCGAAGCAAAGTAATCTGTTCAAGTATCAAACTCATGACCTTTGGCTCACTGGCAGCAAACTCCAACCAACTAGCCTAGCAGCTGAGGATAGGATGGAAGAATTCCCTCATAAACATCTGCTTTAGCTCGATCCAACAGAAAATACATTATAGCCTCTGGAGCTGGAACACACTCCTTGTGAGACATCAGTTAAGTCACAAGAACGGTTTTTGTGAAAATCTGCCTTTCTAAATCTTAGAAATAAAAATCCTTTCCACAGTCAAGCAAGCCAGACAAACAAGACCTACAACTGGAAATCCAGTCATTTAACATGGCAATTATCTAAAGCTAGTTTCTTTAAAGGTTTCTTTGCCTTACAACATCACTCTGGCCCTTTTTTTCTCCTCTTGAAATGTTAAAGGAGAGAACTCACTTTTCATTCACTTTTTGCTGAATTTTCTAAAAAGTTTAGTTACTGTGTAAACATCTTGTCAACTATTTAGATTACTCAAACATATTTCCCTATCAGATTCATTGACTCAGTGCTCAGTGAGATTATTGAAAGTATTTTGCAGGGAAGATGGACTTCATTAACAACTCTGGTTTTTTTCAGACTTCACTCCCCACATAAAATGGCACATTTATGAAACAGTTTTATCTAATCGTTTCTTGAGACCTCAATCTATCTAAAGCAAGCTAGTTAAAGAAGAAAAGCCTTAGACAACAGCTGAAAGTTTAGAAAGAGATGAAGAGATATTTGTATTAAATACTGAAATGTAACTGCTTATATATTTTGATCTCAGGGTTTGCTATAAAGTGAATCCTAGAGACCAAGACAATAGCTCAGCTATTATCTCACATGTTTATAGTTACCATATACAGCATTGTGTATCAAATAGCTCTTAAATTCCCTGAGAAGCTGACATGACAAAAGAGAACCTATTATGCCTTTATCTTTAAAAATATTTCTAAGGGATTTTTTTCCTGAAATAGATAGCTAAGTTGTGTCAACTTATCAGCAACATCTGATTCTGTATGTTCTACGTTAATTAGTTTTGCTTTCCCAACATAGATTAACCCATTTCCCCACCTTTGGATTAGAATGTCTGACTATTATGCTAATAGTAATAATACCTGTATGTGTTAATCTTAAATTTTACCCTCTAATATGCAACAGAAAAACAGTCAGTGGATAAAAAGAAAGTCCTTATTTCTTGGCTTTGCTATTTCTTTTTGCTATGATAAGGGGAACCCTTTTTTTAGAATAATGGAAAAGAAACTTGAAAGTCTACATTAGTACATAGCTTTACAGAATACAATTTCACATTTTATAACAATATAGCTTATAAATTATAAAAATGTATAAACATCACTTGAGGTCTATAAAATTTTAAACTTTCTATTTTGATATGTTTTGTTTACAGTCTTTATAAGATCATTTCTATTTTGCCAGCATTAGCCTTTAGCTTTTCTAATTAAATAAATTCTCTCTTCTGTAAAAGGTCTGATTTGGGGTTCGGAGGAAAAGGTTTTGTATATAAACCCAGATATAATGATGCACAGAACCTGTAATATTGCTTTAAAATGATTTCCATACTCACTTAGGAAAACACAAAGAAGGATAGACATTTGCAATCATGGTTTGATGTCAGATGCTGTTTGAAGCCAGGCTCTGTCATTGACTTCACTGGGGGAGATTATATAAGCTCCCTGAGCTTTGTTTCTCCATCTATAAATGAGGAAACTATTTCTTACCTCACAATTTCATAGATCTGCAACAAGGGTGAAAAGAGTTTTTTACAAAATAATGATTATGTAAACAGTATCAGATGACTTAGTACCTATTAAGAGGTGGTAACTCTATTTGTGTGCACTGTTGTACACAGGAAAAATGTTACAGCTCAAAGCTATCCAGATCTAATGTTTAGCTAGGTGGGTGTTCCCAAGGACAATTACGTGATTGTTTATTCTTTAAATAGGACTGCATCTATGTTCATCAGTGATATTGGCTGGTAATTTTCTTTTTTTTTGTGATATCTGTGTCGGGTTTTGGTATCAGGGTGATGGTGGCCTCATAGAATGAGTTTGGAAGTGTTCCTTCCTCTGCAGGCTTTTGGAATAGTTTTAGAAGGATAGGTGTTAACTCTTCTTTAAATGTTTGGTAGAATTCACCTGTGTAGCCATCTGGTCCTGGACTTTTGTTTGTTGGAAGATTTTTAAGCACAGTTTCAATTTCATTCCTTGTGACTGGTCTGTTCGTATTTTCTATTTCTTCTTCGTTCAGTCTTGGAAGGTTATACCTTTCTAAGCATTTGTGCATTTTTTCCAGGTTGTCCTTTTTATTGGCATAGCGTTGCTTGTAGTAGGCTCTTATGATCCTTTGTATTTCTGCGGTTGGTTGTAACTTCTCCATTTTCATTTCTGATTTTACTGGCTTGGGCCCTCTCCCTTTTTTTTCTTGATGAGTCTGACTGAAGGTTTATCAATTTTGTTTATCTTTTCAAAGAACCAGTTTTTGTTTCATTGATCTTTTCTATTATTTTCTTTGTTTCTATTTCATTTATTTCTGCTCTGATCTTTATGATTTCTTTCCTTCTACTAACTTTGGATTTTGTTTGTTCTTCTTTCTCTAGTTGCTTTAGGTGTACAGTTAGGTTGTTTGAGATTTTTTTTTTTTCCCTGAGGTAAGTTTGTATTACTATAAACTTCCCTCTTAGAACTGCTTTCGCTGTGCCTCATAGGTTTTGGATTGTCACATTGTCATTTTCATTTGTATCTAGGTATTTTGTGATTTCTTCTTTGATTTTCAGTGATCGATTGGTTGTTTAGTAGCATATTGTTTAGCATCCACATGTTTGTGTTTTTTGAAGTTTTTTTCTTGTAGTTTATTTCTAGTCTCATAGCTCTGGGGTCAGAAAAGATGCTTGATATGATTTTTAAAAATTACAGGCCAGTATCACTGATGAACATAGATAAAAAATCATCAACAAAGTACTTGCAAACCGAATCCAACAATATATTAAAAGGATCATACACCGTGATCAAGTGCATCAAGGGATACAAGGATTTTTCAGTATCGGCAGATCAATCAATGTGATACACCACATGTGATACACCACATGAACAAATTGAAGAATAAAAATTATATGATCATCTCAATAGGTGCAGGAAAAGCTTTTGATAAAATTCGACATCTGTTTATGATAAAGACTCCCCATTAAATGGGCACAAAGGGAACATACCTCAATATAACAAAGGCCATATATGGCAAACTCACAACTAACATAATATACAATGGTGAAAAGCTGAAAGCATTCCCTCTAAGATCAGGAACAAGACAAGGATGCCTACTCTCACCATTTTTATTCAACACAGTTTTGGAAGTCCTAGCCACAGCAGTCAGAGAAGAAAAACAAATACAAGGAATCTGAATTGGAAAGGAAGAAATAAAACTGGCACTGTTTGCAGATGACATGATTCTCTACATAGAAAATCCTAAAGATGCCACCAGAAAACTACTAGAGTTCATCAGTGAATTTGGTAAAGTTACAGGATATAAAATTAATATACAGAAATCTGTTGCATTTCTATACACTAAAAATGAAATATTGGAAAAAGAAATTAAGGAAACAATCTCATTTACCATCGCATCAAAAAGAATAAAATACCTATGAATAAACCTACCTAAGGAGGCAAAAGACCGAAAACTATAAGACACTGATGAAAGAAATTGAAGACAACACAAACAGATTGAAAGATATACAGTGTTCTTGGATCGGAAGAATTAATATTGTTAAAATGACCATACTACCCAAGACAATCTACAGATTCAGTGCAATCTCTATCAAAATACCTATGGCATTTTTCAAAGAACTGAAACAAAAAATTTTAATTTCTATGGAAAGACAAAAGACTCCAAATAGCCAAAACAATCTTGAGAAAGAAGAATGGAGATGGAGGAATCAGGCTGCCTGACTTCAGACTATACTACAAAGATACAGTCATCAAAACAGTATGGTACTGGCACAGAAATGGACACATAGATCAATGGAACAGGATAGATAGCCCAGAAATAAACCCACACACTTATGGTCAATTAATCTATGATAAGGGAGGCAAGAATATACAATGGAGAAAAGACAGTCTCTTCAGTAAGTAGTGCTGGGAAAACTGAACAGCTACACATAAAAGAATTAAATTAGAACATTCTCTAAAGCCATATACAAAAGTAAATTCTAAATGGATAAAGACCTAAATGTAAGACCAAATGCTATAAAAATTCTAGAGGAAAACATAGGTGGAACCCTCTTTGACATAAATTGCAGCAATATTTATTTGGATTTGTCTCCTAGAGTAATGGAAATAAAAGCAAAAATAAACAAATGGAACCTAATTAAACTTAAAAGCTTTTTCACAGCAAAGGAAACCATCAACAAAATGAAAAGACAACCTACGGAATAGGAGAAAATATTTACAATGTGACCAACAAGGGATTAATTTCCAGAATATGTAAACAGCTTATACAGCTCAATATAAAAAACAAAATCCAATAAAAAATAGACAGAAAACCTAAAGCGACATTCCTCCAAAGACATACAGATGGCCAACAGAAACATGAAAAAATGCTCACTATCACTAATCAGTAGAGAAATGCAAATCAAAACTACAATGAGGTATCATTTCACACCAGTCAGAATGGCCATCATCAAAAAGTGTACAAATAATAAATGCTGGAGAGGGTGTGGAGAAAAGAGAACCTTCCCACACTGTTGGTGGGAATGTAAATTGGTGCAACCACTATGGAGAACAGTATGGAGGTTCCTTAAAAAACTAAAAATAGAGCTACCGTATAATACTGCAGTCCCACTCCTGGGCATATATCCAGAGAAAACTCTAATTTGAAAAGATATATGCACCCTAGTGTTCTTACTAGCACTATTTACAATAGCCAAGACATGGAAGGAACCTAAATGTCCATCAACAGATTAATGGAAAAAGCAGATGTGATATATATATATATATATATATATATATATATATACACACACACAATGGAATATTACTCAGCTGTAAAAAAGAATGAAATAATGCCATTTGCAACAAGATGGATGGACCTAGAGATTGTTAGTTGAACTAAATCAAACAGAAAAACAAATATCATACAATACCACTTTTATGTGGGATCTGAAAAAAATGATATAAATGAACTTATTTACAAAACAAGTAGACTCAAAGACATAGAAAACAAGCTTATGGTTGCCATAGGGAAAAGTGTGTGGGGGAGGGATAAATTAGGAGTTTGGGATTAACTTATATATACTACTATATATAAAATGGATAAACCACAAGGACCTACTGTATAGCACAGGGAACTATATTCAATATCCTGTAATAATCTATAATGGAAAAGAATCTGAAAAAGTTAAATATAAATATAACTGAATCACTTTCCTGTACACATGAAGCTAACAGAACATTGTAAATCAGCTTTACTTCAATAAATAAAAATAAGTAACTAAATAAGACTGCAGATCTGAGGATTAGAAAAACAATATTATTCACAACTGCTTTTACATAAAAGACAAGAGGATCTGAAACATGTAGGGTTGTGAAAGAAGATCTCTTTTGCCCTTTGCCTAAACTGCCATGTCCAAGTGCTATTTCTATGGAGAGAAGCCTCATCTTCAGGGAGCTAGAAATTCACAGAAGGTTTGAAATTGCAGGGAATCACCATATTCAGAAAAGATGGTGGCCACCTTGGAGAATAAGCTTTCAGTGCAGTTTTTAAACGGTAAGAACAGTGAACCTTCTGCATTTTAAGGGGGGAAAGAAAGTCTGGAAAATAAATCTATTTTCTTAAGCAAGTTCTTAATAATGTTTATAGCTAATGCCATTACAACTATAGAAAGGCATTTTGCTAAGCATCAAAACCAAGTAGGCTTTCCTCTCTGAGTGGTGATCTCACCTCACTAGAACAGGAGTGCTTAGTATCAAATTTTATCTCGTTTTTGGAAAAGAATTAGCTTTTGCTACTTGCAAGAAAATGGCTTCATGTCACAGACATAACATTGAAAAAGAAGACATAAAAAGAATATGTAGACTATATAGTGTCACTTATACGAGGTCATGAACCAACAAAAGTAATCTCTTAGTGATTGAAGTCAGAAGAGTGGTTATCTTTGTGGAGAAGGATTTATTGAGTGGGAGTACCACAAGGGAGCCTTCTGGGGACTGGAAGTGTGGTGATTATACGTGTGTACATAAGTAAAATTCTATCAATCTATAGACTTAGGAGCTGTGCACTTTAGTGTTGAATGTGCTATACATTAAAAATTTTGAAAATATAAGTTACAGTTTTTTGAAGCCTCTTCTAAACTGTGATACAGTTTTAACTTTTACCTTATGACTACAGAATGATTTTTCCTCCTGATTGCATTTTCTGAGCCTATAAAATAGCATTATTTTCTTCTTGGAATCTCAAGAAAAATAATTGAGGCGCTGGAGAAATGTAACACATAGCACTGTATATATAGCAGTTTATTAATAAGATATTTTCTGGGCTTCCCTGGTGGCACAGTGGTTAAGAATCCGCCAGCCAATGCAAGGGACACGGGTTCGAGCCCTGGTGCACGAAGATCCCACATGCTGCAGAGCAACTAAGCCCATGTGCCACAACTACTGAGCCTGTGCTCTAGAGCCCACGAGCCACAACTACTGAGCCCGCATGCCACAGCTACTGAAGCCCGCTCGCCCAGAGCCTGTGCTCCGCAACAAGAGAAGCCACCACAATGAGAAGCCCATGCACTGCAACGAAGAGTAGCTCCTGCTCACTGCAACTAGAGAAAGCCATGCAGCAAGAAAGACCCAATGCAGCCAAAAATAAGTAAATTTTTTAAAAAAGATATTTTCTTATGAAGATAGATTTTTACCACTTTTCCTTCTCTGTCCTACAGCTAGGATTTTTCTACCTAAAAGGATTCATTTATTAACTAGAACACATTATTTTGTGACCATGAAGACAAGTAGAAAATGCAATTGATATTTGTTATCAGTACTGTCCAGAGCAGTGCTGTTGAATAAAACTTCCTGTGATGATAGAAATATTCTATGTCCATGTTGTCCAATATAGTAGCCACCAGCCACATTAGCTATTAGTACTTGAAATGTGGTTAGTGTGACTAGGGAATTCAGTTTTTAATTTTATTTAATTAAATTTATTTAAACTTAAATTCCCACATATGGCTAGTGGCTACTGTGTTGACAGCACCATTCTTGAGCTTAAAAAAAATACTTTCATACATTTTCTCATTTCTTAGAAAAAACCTGCACGTATTATTTCCAAGTTACAAATGTTAGAACTAAAGGTAAGGGTGGCAGAGGGGTTTAAGCAAGATTACACAGGCATTAAGTGGCAAAATTGGAATTGTAATTCTTTTAAATACACCTCAAAGCTTCTCTGGCTACCCCATGGTCTGTGTCGTCTCCTTGTTTCCTTTCCTGTCACTTAGTTACTCTCAGCGGAAAAAAAAAAGCAAAAGTGCGTTAAAAATCAAGTCTCTGTTTTTCCTCCCTGGACTTTTGCCATATCGCTAATTTTTTGATATCAAATAGATTTATGATATTTAACCTTCATGTGTACAATGTATCAGGGTATATATAAGGGCAATTGTAACTCTCTGTGGCAAGTCTAAATATGAATTGTTTCCTGAGATTAGCAGTTGGTGAATCAGACACGAGTAATCCTATTGTCATGACACAACACCCACTAAAATATCCATTATTTAATTCAAAATTACTCTGAACACTTCCGGCCCATCTATAAGTACCCAGCTTATGTATGAAGATTCCTCTGAAATGCCTGTCCATGATGCCTTTTATGATTCTCTAGGAAAAGTCATCTTCCTCTAATTCCTTTTTATGCCTGTTTCAAAATTGTCTTGTTCTATTTTATATGATTTTCTATTTTATATATATATATTTGTCCTCTTTGAGATGGCATGATATTTTATGGTAGGGAGAAAATTGTTTATTTTTTGTGCTTCTCTTCAAAGTCCCCTAACATAGTGCATTACACAGAGAGGAGTCCAGTAAATATTTGTGAAATTAACCAATAGGTTTCCATAGTGAATATTTTAGTTAAGACATGCATGATTAAAGAAAAAATATGATATATGACTTCTTAGGAGTAGCAATATGAACATTTGTAAACGCCATTTTTAATTTGTCCAGTAAATTTATCTCTAGGCAAATTAAAAGTTCTCACCTCTTCAAACCATGCCTCCTTAATTATCTCAGTTATCTCTATTCTTTGTGTAATGCTGTCTCAAAAAGGGATTACTGTATTTTGGATAAAAAACATTCTTTGGCAGTTCTATCCTGCAACTTTAATATATTTTGATTTCTATAAGAATGTAAGAATCACATTTTCCAGACTTCATTTATTTTTCATTAAAAGTATACTCTTGGATCTTTACTTCTTGTTAACTGATTTTACTAACTAAATGTCACTGTGTTCTGTAAGAAAATCCTGCCATCACATACCTTTGAAATAAGAGAAATTTACATGCCATACGAATGATGTTAATTTTTAATTTTATCAACACTGTAAAATGAAATATGGTTACTGTAAACTAGAGAACACATTTTAATGGTAGTTGAAAACATCAGATTTAATATTACTTACAAGAAAAAGTACAATAATTTGTCATCCCCAAACTTCAAATGCTTTACTGGCTCTTAGAATGAATCCTAAACCTCTGTTCAAGTCACAAGCCTTGTATCTTCAGAACATTGCTCACCTCTAGTGTCATACACCTCCCTATTCTTGGTTGAATCCTGTGACTGTTGAGTTGTTATTTATGCTTCCTGGAAGGGTTTGCTCTCAGGGCTTAATTAGCATGGCTCAATTCTTGTCTCAGCTTAAGTATCACCTCTTCAGAAAGACAGTTCTTGACCAGCCAGTCTGAAGCAGTACCTACACTATCCCCTGGTCCCCTGACTTCTTTTCTAAGACATCATACATTTCTCTGGTTTCATTTATAGTGTTTTCAGATGAGTAACAGAAATTAAGAGTTAAATTGATTTCTACAACTGTGATCACTGGCGTGACTGAATATCCAGAGGTAGGTGGAAATGAGCATCGTTCAACTAGAGCCTGATTGCTCTGTTTCTCTGAGATTCTCTCAACCATATTAGGGATATGGCAGCAGCGGCAGCTATAGGAATTGCAACCATAGAAAGAAAGAAGCCATTTTTTCCCTGTCTCTTAAGAGTGAGGCAACTTTTTCCCTAGAAGTTAAGCACAATATTCCCCTCATGTTTCATTGTCTAGAATTGTGTTACATTACTATTCCTGAACTGACACCTAAAGTCAGGTGAATGCAAGAACTGCTTTAATTAGGTTTGAGTTGCTCAACCAATTGCTTGCAAAGAAATGGAACTACTTTTAGAATTATTGTGTTCGTACCTATTACTAAGAGAGACATCAGCTTTTCCAGAAGTTTATGAGCTACATGGGGAAAGAGTAAACCTCCCCAAAAATCAGAGCAAATAGATGCTGGGGAGGCAATTTGCGTGACAGCCCAGTTTTAGTTCTTCATAGCACAGTTGCCATCTCAAATAATTTATTTATAGGTTTTTTAATTGATTTTCTTTGTCTCCTCAAACAGAATGCAAATCCATGAGAACTGGGATGTGGTATGTTTGGTCCAGTGCTATGTCCTCAGCAACTAAGTTTGACACATGGCATTATACATAAATACCTGTTGTCAAAAGAAAGGTCACTCCACCACTCCACTGCTTTTTTTCTAGTGAAATTCTACTCATTCTTTTTGTCTTAATTTTGACACATCGCTTTCTCCACTAAAATTTTATTTACCTACCAAACTCAGTATCACAAGCATCACAGAATAATTGTGTATTTAATAATCTCTGTCTACCATGAGACCATAAACTCCCAGAAGCTGGTCTTTCTTTCTAACTTGGTCACTGTTGAGCATTATTTCTACAACACAACATATATTCTGTATATATTTGCTGAATAAAGGAATAAATGAACCTATATACATATAATAATACATATAATGCATATAATAAATATATGTATTATACATATATATTTATACATATTATAAATAAACCTATATACATATAGGTTCTGCTTGAAAGCATCCTTTTTTTCAACTAATGTTACCCTTGGGGGAGAAAAAGTATAGGAATCATCAGTTTAGTATATAAATATGGCAACCCTGTTGTTATAAATTAAAGGTGGCAAAGGCCTATAGTTACCATAAATAACACATATAAGTTAAGAAATGTGTAGCAAACAATCAGATGGATGCCAATACTGGTGTCCATAGGAAAGGCTGCTGAAGTATGACTGAGCCTAACCAAGTAAAACACTGATTTTAGGATCTGGTCCTGTGCCTTAAAAAAACAGCTTTCAGTGCTCAGGAATAAAGAGGTCATCAGATAACTGACACAAGTGTGAGAATTTATTAATTTATGATGAGGAACAACTGTGACATAAACCAGAGTAATTGAAATCCAGATTATCAGAGCATTCATTCCCTGGGCCAAGCTACATGGGAAGTCAAACATCAGAAGTATGCTTTGGTAGGTGTAAAAAAACAAAAACTACCTATGTATGTGTATGTATTTGTCTATATCTATCATCTGTATAGTGTAGTTAAGAAATATTAAAGTCATTTCCCATGATTTATGGGAAATTGTATGAATATGAAAGTTTGCCAATTGTATGAATATGAATTGTATGAATATGAAAGTCAGTTGACCAAGACAATTATTAGCCAAAATAATTTGAGAAAATTTCTCACTATAGAAGGTTTTGCCAATTCAACCAGAATATTTGAATACTTAGCCAAGATATTACAAAATTCTGCTTTAACACCCTCTTGCTTTCTGTTTTATTATTTTCCTGATGATCCTAAGCTTATATTTCTCTTGATGCTCTTATGTATAAATACCATTTTTATGTCACAGCCTTAATTACCATTGAGACTTGCCTATTTCTTCAACAGCTTCCTTCTTTAGAGAGAAAATTTGCATCACATTCAAACTTTTTGTTTAGCTTAGTCCTTTAGAGCAAGCTGGCTTTTCATTAAGTGTGAATTTTGTGGTTAAAACTTCTGTGTAAACTTTAAAATATACTTCATTTGAGCCCCAAAGAAGGAACAGTGTGATATTCTATTTCATTTTATTTTCTACACTTTCCTTTGTCAAGATATCTACTCAAGTTTGGAATTTCATAACACTTTTGATATCAACTCATATCACCAACCACTTTTTCTATTGCTTTATTCAGCTGGAATCCTTGTTGACTAGGCCTTCTGACAACTGTGAAAACACCTTTTTGGTTTCTTTGAGTCAATTCAAAGGAGGTGGGTTAATTTTGCTTTGTAGTCCTTGGTATTATAAGTCATCCTCAATATGTCATTGCTCTTGAAATGTATGTATTCCATATAGGCACGTGTTGTTTTCCTTTTTTTACATTTTCTTTTCTGTGGTCATCTTGATGTAATGGGAGAGATGAACTTTATTTCTAAATAAACCAATGTGGTATAGCCAAAATAACGTTGGCTGCACAGAGGAGAGAGTGGAAGTGTTTGTCATTTGAACATTTTTCTTGGAAACGTAAGGTGTTTATATTTTACTTGGGGATAGAAACATTTCTATTTTAAATAAGATAATGTCTTCTAAAATTTAACTAAAAAATTTCAGTAAACCTTTTAAAATAAGTTTATTTTTTGAAAACATTGGCAGGGGATGGCATGCCTAGATTGTATAAGAGTTGGTACCAGAATGTGGAAAACGGGATTTCCTTCATTCCTTTCTTAGACTTGCCGGGGCAAAGAGGATGGTCTTCAAAACTATAGCAGGGTTAATCAGAACAGTTTTCTTATCCATGGTAGCCAGTGGTATCACCTGAGTTTGGAAGACTTGTAGATTGATATCAGAACCTAGTATACACACACACACACACACACACACACACACACACACACACACACACACACACACACACACACACACACACCCCACCCAAGGTGGAGTAGGTCCTACCTGGTTATTTCTATAAATATATAATGTTCCATGTAAGAGAAACCAAGTCGTTAGCACTCCTTAAGGAATTCATCATTAAAAGTACTTATTTTTATTTCCCTTTGCTGCCTTGGCACATCACTGTGGAATGAATGAGCCACTGTTACTCTTGCTACTGCCACATGGACACTGCTACCACTAAGAGTGGCAGTTTAATTTACTTAACATCTCCTCTGTCTCTGGAGCATTTGTGTACTTGTCTCAGCTGGAGCCTTCTACTTAATGATGAAGAATGCAGCCTTGGCATCCTAAAAAAATGTATGCTCTTCTCTCCTGCTAGAGGCTCAGTGATGTGAAGGGCCATTAGACTCCTGGTGGCTGGTTACTGTCTCATGACGTGTGGACTGAGAGATTCATTTTTGTTTCAGGGTCTTCATTACTAAGTAGAACCCAGCAATTAACAACTACCGCCACCTCCCAAGTCTGTTTGTGTATTTGGCAAAAGCCTTATTCTGTCCTCAGATAGTTGCCTACCGCATCTGCCTCTCTATGCTTCTCTCGGTTTCCCTATGAACCACCATACATTTAGCAGCCAGGTCAGTACCTGAGACTTCTTGATGACTGCCACCCTCTATGAACAGCAATTAAAGGTAGGAGAAGATTCCCTCTGCTTATATCCAGTTCCATACTTTGTTCTCTGGCTTGTTTATGGTTTAATTCAATACAGGAGGGAAGAAGTAGGAAATCCCATTTGGTTCCATATTCAAGTCACATTCTCCAATTCAGTTTTAATGTTATCAATTTCTCCTGTATCAACTTCTCAATTGGTTTAAAATCTGAATGGTGAGAAATAATTTTCTCCATACTACAATGCATTCTTTTTGTGAAACTGTTGGTCTCTTCTCTCCTATTCTGTCTCTTTTCTACTATGATGACTTCATCCCATTTTTATTCATTTTTCTAAGTAAAATAGTTTAAAACTTTTTTTCTTATCCAAACCATAATATTAGAGTCTCACTTTTCATTCTAAATGGTTTATCAGTATGTTTTGCTAAACAAAGAAAACCTCCTTTCTAAAAGAAATTTTGATTTCAGCTGTGTTTTTTTTATCTCTTCATTGTTAATGGATCCTGGTTTTGCCTCATTCATTTGCTTGAGGCATAATCTGTAAGGGCTGATGCTTCATTTCTTGACACCTATGAAAGAATAAGTAATTATTCTATATAATTAGCAAAATGTTGCCTGAGCTATATAGTGCTTCAGCTTTTTGTTCTCTACCTGAGAGTTTTGTGTGTATATTCTGAAAGGAAAACTAATGAACAAGAAAAAAAAAAAAACTAAACTAAACTACTCTCCCACTTTTTCACATTTATGCCTCAGCTCATTAATTGGGAAAGTTTTAGTTGTGGATAGGTGTCTACCCTTGATCCACTTCTCATTAGTTCTTTCACATAGGAGGAGAAATGACAAATGACTTTTTTAATGGATAAAACTAAGAAGAGCTTCTGAGTAGACCATGTTCCTGTTTGCCTGTTTTTCTTGAGAAGATTATTGGCCCTAATATGAATTGAATTGACTGCATTAAAGGAAGGTAATTGATGGGGATGTAAAGATCGAAAAGGAATATGGAGAGAGCAAACAGGTGTGAAAGATATAGTCAAATAAGTGACTGCTTCAGTGAGCAGTAGTCACCTGGAGGTGAAATGTATCAAGGGAAGTGTGGATAGAGACAAAAGTCAGAGCCTAAATTCATTTCTGATGCAGTATCAATGGAATTTCTTTAACAATTTAATACATACCATCAATCCAAATTAAAGATAATTCAGCCTTTTTTATTTCTATGCCCCTACAATGATGAATGCAATCGATTCAATTCGTATTAGTGCCAATAATCTTAAGAAAAACAGGAAAACAGGAACATGGATGACCTCTATCCTTTCTTAAGTACCCTTTGGCCAGAGGGCACTAGAAGTGTCTGGAGTAGGATTCTTTTTCTTATAACTGATCATTCCTATGATACATATGTTATTTTAGTGTAGCATGTTCTCTATATCTATATTGTAGGGTTGGGAAAATCTCTCCTTACCTCTCTTCCATTGTTATTTTTTCTCTCTACTTTCTAACATAGAGATATTCATATCTAATAGTAAGAATCTGCAAGTCATAGTGTAGCTTTAAGAAGATCTGTAACTGGAGATAAAAAATACTAACAAGAGACAAGACACCTCACTTAAATTCCTTTTTCAGTCACTTGCTATGTAATCGAAGAACAATCATGATATTAGTGTGTCTTATTAGACTGAGAGTGAAATTCTTAAGGAATCCTCATCTGCCACTCAATTATCCAGGCTTTTTTTTCTCCTCTAGCAAAATTAGGAGCTACAGTATTAAATGTAAAATGTTCAAATATTGTTTTATGAATGAGTATTCATGCCAAGTCTGTGTTCCATTCATTACGTACAATATCACATTTAATCTTTATATGATTATTTCTAATTTGCCTATTTATCCCCAGGACTTACCCTGGGGCTAAGCATATGACAGATGTTCAACAAATGTTTCGGGACTGAAAACTCAAACCTTCCTGGCTTCAGATTCCTCATTTGTAAGATGAGAGTGCTGGACACTTGATTTCTAAGATCCCTCCAAGCTGTTAAAGTTCTATAACTAAACACAGGGTGGAGTTGATTAGTACTGTTCTCATCTCAGAGGATAAAATTCAACCCATAACCAATATAAAAGAGATGACATGGAAAAGAAAAGATTTAATATGAGTACATATTGAACCTATCAATGCCTCATGAAATTATACGAATTTCATCAATAGGCAATATAGTGCAGATATCATCAAGAGAATAGGAGAGACGTTAACAACTTTCTTTTTTAACAAAATGGCACAGACAAAATTTATTCATACATATGCCGAGGTCATAAATGCCAGGCAAAGATAATGTGTTTATATTGATTATCAATCAAAAATGCTCAGCAGCAATCCTATACAACCCTGTACGCTCTGAAAAAAGACTTCCCTCTGCTTTTAAGACATACGATCTAGTTAGTGAGATGAAGCATAAATACAAGAAAAGTTTCAGTACATTCAGAAAATTATAATATTTCATTGGATGCTGGGGTAAATAGACAAGGCTTCTCTAGGACTAGGAGATCAGCCCAAGGACTGTGCCAAACCAAAGATGGAGGGGCCCCCTCTAGGCATACCTAAACCCGTTTTCAACAAGCCAGGGTGCCAGGGCACGGATTGGTACGTTCTTTAGAATAAGAGCCTTCTCTAAGTGTACAAATATTGTAAAATGAATTCAATTAAAGATTGAAAGTTGGTACTGTAGACTGTCATAGTTCTCAGAGCTCTCCCTCTTCAATGACTGCCACCTGATGTATCTCCAAAAAGGCCAAGATTTAGAAGAAGGGGAAAAGCCTATTCTGTGGGAAAAATTTCCTTTGGTTTGATATACAGAATCTATAAATACTTGACCATTTTTGTTCTAAAGTGAAGCCATCCATATAGTATTATACATATAATATATACATATATAGGATCATCCATATTCTTTTGTAATTAGTTTTTTTCATTTAATAAATACATTGTGAGCTTTTTTCTACAATATTACATATCTGTATTATTAGTTTTAATGACTGCATATTATTTAATTATATGATGGTCCCAAATTTTTTCATCCCTTCCTATAAGGCTAAGATTTTTTTTTCAATTTTTGACTGACCAACATCCCTATCTTTATTAATGTCCCTATCTTTGTAGTCTCATGTTCCTAGAAGTGGGACTTTGAATGAAAGGATAGTCATTTTTTATTTTTACACATACAGTTTTCTCAGCAAAAATGTAACCAGGTTTCAATCCCCAACAGTGTAGGAGAGGATTATTTTCCCTACAATAATAGGTATCAATGATAAATCTATTTTTATATTGTTATTGCATTTATTTAGTTATTTGTCAAACTGATAGGATTACACATGATCTCTTATTTTAATTCGCATTCATTTGACTATTAGCTGTTACCTTCAATATTAAATTTTAAAAATATTCCCACAAAAGCCTCAGTTAGTTGCTATGTAATCCTAGTTCCCGTATTTCTGAAATATTTCCTAGAAATTCTATTAATATTATATAATTCTGCCCCCACTGCTCGGTGTATTTATGTTAATAGGTTAGTTGGATTTCATGTAGTTGGTCATTAAAAAAAAAATTATTAAATTTAGTTAAATGTGATGCTACTCTGAGAAATCACAAACACCACTGAATTTAGGCTTAAAACCCCATGAAAGATTTTTCTGCAAAAATAAGATTGGGAGGAGTGTTCTGCACTCCTCAGCTTGTTATGGTGAAAGCACTAGAATGGGAATTTCAAGCACAAGCAGAAACCTTGTGCAGATAAAGCTGGTTATGGAAAATATTAAACAATTACAAATGAAAGCATTTATACATTAGCTTATTCCTAAGAACGGCCCCCATGCTACAGCATGACATTCACACAATAATTACTACACTGAGTTATATAGAAAGGCACTTATGCAAAAGACATGAAGTCCAGAATTCTTGTGGCAGAAGATAGAATCCCTCACTGCAATACCCACTTTAAAACATAAATATCCTCATTGAAAGGTTTTTGTTTGCTTGTTTGTTTGTTTGACTTTGTAATGGATGATTCTCAAATCGCTGTCTCTTGTCCTCGTCTCCCTTCTGATTTTCCAAATGTTCCCTGAACATTCTCATCTGGTGGTTACCCTTTTGCCCTAATTCATCATGCCTGAAAACAAATCCACAATTCCTGCCCTCCATCTCTGATCTACACCTCCTGCATACTCACCAGTTTCTTTTCAGCATTGTTGTCCCTATTATTCTGGTTCAAAAGCTCTCGTTTCTCCCACATTAAATCTGTTTTCTATGTTTTTGTGATTTGTTGTTGTTGTTGTTTGCTAGCGTCTGTTCCCCTAGCCTTTCTTATCCACCCCAATGATAATTACCCTATCTTAATTATGATTACCCTATTTCTTTAACCAAAAAAGAAACAAACAAACAAATGATAGAAAAACAATAAGTCCTTGAAACTGGTCTCCTTGCCACAGTACATAACCTGCAAATTCTTTTCCAGTAGCTGCTTGGTTGATCTTAAAAACAAAGCTCTTTTCATATTACCCTCTTAAAAACGTTGGGGGAGGGAAAAGTATTGGTCTTCCTCCTGCCAACGATTGTGCTTACCAAATAAAGTACAAATCTATAAGGCATGACACTCAAACCTCTCATAATCTATTACCATATTAGCTTTGCATATAGCCATCTGCTACATACCTTCATCTACATTAAGCTAACCTGAAATACTATACAAATCTTGAATATTATTCAGTTCTTTACCTTTAAACATACCGTTCTTCCCACCTATAGTAGCCTCCCCATAACCATCCACACTATTGGTTTTTTTTTTCTTTTGTTACTGGTTTTTATTTATTTATTTTTTCAAAAGCAATGTCACCTAAAATAATAGGTACTCTCACTGAGCAACATAGGATCATTACTCTAGTGACCTCTCCAGTTACCGTATTTCTCTGTTTGGCCACCTACTGACACTGTACCCTGCCTTAAGATTCAGGTATATCATGTATAGTTTTAAGCAAGGGGTATTCGGATCCCCATGACAGTAAGCATTACTCATCCAATTTTAGGACCACAGGCCCATTCTCTAGTATACCAGTCTTTCTAAGACTGGAATTCCTAGCTGATGTTCTTTCCACAAAGCCCAGCAACAGAAAACATATTAGAGTGGGTTGTCTTTGAATACATCTCCCATTTAAGACATTCTAAGGAGCAAATGTTTAGTTTAAATGCTTCCTACTTTTTTTATGTACGTACAGATTTTAAAAAAGGATTAATTTTTGAAAAGATTTGTTGTTAAATGGTAACTACTTATAACCAGGAAGGTTGGTGTTCCAGAAATTCTGAGATCAGGAGGGAATCAGAAATATGACCTAATGTTTCAGGGTTACTCAAGTATCTACAATATATAAATTATTATCAAGTTGACTTTTTTAAGAAGAAGAGTACTCTTTTCAGCAAAGATGTTTACTTTTTAATTCTAGAGAATAACGTTATATTTAACTTTTGTCCAGACTTATGTAGCAATTCCAAAAGAGAATGTCAAAAAGTATATATTCAAGTAAAGATTACCTTAGCTACAGATAATAAACTATAAAATGTTCAATATTTCACATAAAATCTTAGGTAAGACTGGAAAAAATGAATGGAAAGCAGAAACATTGGCACCCAACCTTGTTAGATCAATTAAGCAGTTTGCTAAAACATTTCTAGGCAAAAGATCATTATAGAATAGTAGTACTTATGTGAATGAAACTCAAACTACAATAAATGTAATAGAAAATTTAACTACATTGTTGACAAAATGACTTGCTTATATTTCTTTGTAATATGCCTTTGGGGCCTGATTTATTTACATTAGTAATCATCTCATTAACTGCAAGTGGCAGGGTTTCACATGAAAAGTAATATAGGATTACAATTTCTAGGAGTCTTGATGTTAGGCAATAGAACAAATAGACTAAGTTTATGATGTAGAAATTTTCTGAGACAACGTGAAGCAGTCAGATACTAAGATTTTCTTTTATCCTCAGAAAGAATCAAATAAATCTTTTTTTGTTTATTTTGTTTTTTGGGTTTTTTTTGCGGTACGCGGGCCTCTCACTGTTGTGGCCTCTCCCGTTGCGGAGCACAGGCTCTGGACACGCAGGCTGAGTGGCCATGGCTCACGGGCCCAGCCGCTCTGCGGCATGTGGGATCCTCCCGGACTGGGGCACGAACCCGTGTTCCCTGCATCGGCAGACGGACTCTCAACCACTGCACCACCAGGGAAGCCCTCAAATAAATCTTGAGTTGTTATACCAAGAGGACTTAAAAATATATTAATGGCAACACATGTAAAAGTGACACTCTTTATTTGACATATAATTTGTCAGTCTTAGAATAATACCCCAAAATTCTGTGGGTTCAGCTGCAAAATTATGGTTAACCAAGATGTCAATATCCTGTCTTGAAGTAAGAAGTCAAATAGGTCTCATGCTTTTGGTGTAAAAGAAAAAATTCTATGGAAAATTCTGTACCAAACCATACTGGAGTATAGAACAGATGTGTGCTGTGTCTTCCCCAAACTCTTCCCCAATTTTTCTTCAGTAATAAACGCAACTTATCTGAGGTTTTCAAAACAATGACCCAGCTCGCAGGGCCTATCTTTTGGATAAATGTGATTTGAGCATTGATAGAAAGGTTCTTTCCCTACAAAATACATCCTTCTCTCCTTGATAATGTTAGTAGAAGTACATGACTTATCATCCAATGGTTTCTTCTTTTATATGCTGACACCACATATATAAATATTTTCACTAATTACGGAGTTAATTTAGTATAACTTTGGGGTGATACAACAAGGCTATCATTAGGTTACACTAGGAAAAAAAAAACAAACAAAAAGCTGCTAGAGTTCTATCCAAACCCTTCCACCCTATGTCTTGGATAAATACATCTTGACCCCTGACAAAGGCTAGCGAGTTCTAAACCTCCCACCCCCCAAAAAAGAAGAAAATTAAAATTTTGTAGAAAATAAGGAAAGATAGACGAGAACCTTGGGAAACATCTATATTTAAGAACTAAGAGAAACCCAAGTGTCAGCAAATAAAACAGGGAAAACAAGAGAAGTTGGGAGGGCAATAATAAAAAAATTAGCATTATAAAGCCAGAAACAAAAGGGCTGATTCCAAAAGCTATCAAAAATTTGAAAATAGGGGCTTCCCTGCTGGCGCAGTGGTTGAGAGTCCGCCTGCCGATACTTGGGACATGGGTTCGTGCCCCGGTCTGGGAAGATCCCAAGTGCCGCGGAGCGGCTAGGCCCGTGAGCCATGGTCGCTGAACCTGTGCGTCCGGAGCCTGTGCTCCACAACGGGAGAGGCCACAACAGTGAGAGGCCCGCGTACCGCAAAACAAAACAAAAAAATTTTTTTTTTAAATTTGAAAATAAGCCATAGAGAAAAAGGACTGCAAAGAAGACCATTGGAAAACCATAGATGACTTTCAAGTAAATTTCAGAAATGTGGTGTGATGGAAGCAGGTGTGTAAGGTTAAAGAATTACTTGGTGATGAATAAGTGAAAAATTTGATAGATATGAATCTTACCAAGAAATTGAGAAGTAACAGCAAGGCAAGAGATAGGACAGTAGTTTAATAGGGAGAGGTTGTTTGTTTTTTGTTTTGTTTTCTCACAGTGTACTTGTTTATATGCAGAGGAAAACAAATCCATGAAAAGGGTAAGCCCAGTGATGCAAGTGGGATAGAATGTAATTGATAGTGGAGGAGATGGCAGCAAGTGCCTGCAGGGGGACATTACTTATCTTTGGATTCCTAGTTCCTAGCATAATTTCTGGCTCAGAACAGAAGTGAATAAACTTGTTTTTAAATTAATGAGCACAATGGGAGACGTTAGACCAAAAAAAGAGGAAGCCACTTCTGAAACCATAGAAAATGATAACAATATGGGCAAACTTATAAAAACAGTGTGGAAGTTAAGAGTGATCGGGAATATAAAGGAATTTCAGAGTATAGAAATTTTCAACCAAGTCAGAGGCAGCCTGAGGCTGTTCTGGGAGAGTTAGTAATGGGGATAAGTGTGGGAGAGTGATTAGAAACTTTTGGAGATGAGCCCTGTGGAGAACTAAACAGTGCTAGGAAAGCCAATTCTAAGATGCACTGACTGTTCCAAATGAAATACAAAACTTCAGTCAATAAAACTCAGAGTAAACTACTTATGTTTTTGACAGATCTTTATGATTATATCACTTCTTCTCAAAATCACTTTGGGCTTAATCATTAATATTTCAGTTTATGTTCTTTTGAAGAAATATTTCTATCACTTAAGACATTTAATATAGCTGCTTAATAACTTCTGGAATTTGGAAAGATAATACCCAGTTGCTGTTACTCTTGTAGTAAAATAGTTTTGTGTTCCTAGAAGTCCAAGACAATTAATAAATAGTATTCCATTTATATACAGTCGTATTCAGCTACTCCTTTTAAATTACATTGTAATTTAAACAAAATGGAACAAATATAATTTTATTTCCATATCTAATTCTCGATCGACTTTTAGTTGAATGGTAACAAGACTAGTTTTCCTATTTCCAGCACTAGATTGGACCTAACAATGATAGATGAAAGCTATTTGTCTGTCTAGAAGATCAGTTAAAGTAGGAAGCCCCTCATCATAATCCTTGCTACAGCTGTCATTAAATTCCTGCTGCCACATGAAAGGCTGGAGCAGCTGGAAATGGAGAAAAGCAGTTAGGAAAACAACTGGGTTTTTTATCAGAAATGTTGCCTTACTTGTGTCTACTGCCTTTTGACAAGGAGTACTGCTGTGCACACACTGTGTCTAGACTATAAGTTGTCGACACTCTCTTCTCAATTTTATTCTTTGAAATTGAATGAATATGCAGTGAGAAAGGAGACAGTTCTGATTTGAATTTGAGCACAACATTCAGCTGTGTGGTTAAAAATCTCTCTTAATTCTTCTTCACCTGAATTCTGAACAGCCTAATTACACTTGGCAGTACTTTGAGATAGCATGATGGAGTTGATAAAGGATGAATGGTGGATGAAAGCAGAAATGTGTTTTATTACAGACTCAGCTGGTCTCTTAAGTGTATGAGTTGAAGAAAGCTATTTAATCTGGTGTCTTAGTTCATCGTCCTTCAAATTCAGGTAACACTAGGCACATCATAGGGTTGTTGGGAGAAGGAAATACAAACAAATCACCTAACTCGGTATCTCACACACCATAGGCGCTTAATAGATGTATGTTTCAAGAATTGCCTCCTTTCATTCATGTTTACAGGAAGGAATCAGGTTACATTTGTTAGATATAGGTTATCATTTCATTGGTGCATTTATTCAGGAAAATGTTGTTAGTTTTCTTTGAAGAATGACTGAAATGCCCATCAAATCTGTTTTTGTACAGTAATTAGTTCACTTCCAGTGCTTTCAATTAGCTTAATATAAGTCCATTGTTTAAATCTCTCATCTTCTTTGGATAAAATATTCTCTTTTGACCCCATGTTTTGTTCCTCACAAAACTAAATAGCTTACATCCTGTAGTTCCTATCTCAATGGATTCAGACAGTTCAAAAACGGGTTTATGAAAGAACTCATGAATTTTACCTTCTAAAAGAATTGTTTTCTGAAAAGTAGAAAAAAATAGAAAAGTTTTTCTATTTCATTCAATAAACACAATTATCAGCAAATAATATCAATACCTTAAATCTAATATGCCCACAAGTCAGTTTCTTTTGTAATTCCACAAGATGTAATTCCACTAGGATATATTTTACTGAGGTTTTATAGTATCCAAATGGATAACTGAAGTGTCTTCAATAAGATTTCAGTGAGTAGAGCATACTATTTCTTTTTTTTTTTTTTTTTTTTTTTCGGTACGCGGGCCTCTCACTGTTGTGGCCTCTCCCGTTGTGGAGCACAGGCGCGCAGGCTCAGCGGCCATGGCTCACGGGCCCAGCTGCTCCGCGGCATGTGGGATCTTCCCAGACCGGGGCACAAACCCGTGTCCCCTGCATCGGCAGGCAGACTCTCAACCACTGCGCCACCAGGGAAGCCCCATACTATTTCTTTATATGTAGTTTGAAGAGAATTACAAACACATTCTGTAAATGTTTTCTCTTAAGGTCAGATGGGTTTTAGGGAAATGTAATCTTTATTTTTAAATCATTGATATTAAACTCATTTTTGAAAACAAATTAACTTACTTCCAAAAAAATCAGTTGGGTATTCAAAATCATAATAAATGGAAATTATTAATTCACAATTTGTCCACAAAGATTTCAGTTTATTTTAGCACTAATCTTCAAGGTTAATCATGTTCATTTTTTTCAACCTTATCCTCAGCTTTTCATAATAACAAACATTTTACAACCTTCATGAGTTTTTATTGATTTCAGTTATTATCTTTTTCAGTTCTAAAATGTTTTCTTTTGTATCTTCCACTTCTGTGTTGAGACATTTTATTACATCATTGGGGTCATGCATATCCATAATTGCTTATGGAAGCATTTTTGTGGTGACTGCTTTAAAATCTTTGTCAGGTAATCCTAACATGGTTGTCATCTTGGTTTGGCATCTGCTGATTGATTGGATATAAATTTGGAGAGGAGGAGAAATAAATCTACCTGGACTGCCTTTTGTTACTAGATTGGGAGTCAGGAAATGCAAAGCATAGTTTATTTTTTTCTGTTAGGTGTGGGGCTCATAATCAGCCCCTGCCACTATACTGTTCTTCCAGTCCTGGAGTCTAATTAACACTATCTTGCTCATTAAATTTCAAAAACTTTTCTTTTGTCTTTCAGAATTATCCTTTGTTTGCCTCTTGTGTTATTTCCACAGTTATAGTTGTACCTAGCATGGAGAAATGAATTTACATAATCTTTTCTGGCTGGAATCCCTGCACTTTTTAAAGGAATAAGTAATGGTTCTAACTTCAAAACACTTTGAAAATAAATATGTAATACAAAAATCACTTTTTAAAATTTATATTATAATCTAGATTTTATTCAGTGCAGTACATATCACAAAATGAGAGATAACTATAATATTTGTTTCAAGTAATATTTTAAATGGGTAAAGATGAAAATGTGAAGACTATTCACCTAGAGCAGTTTTAAAAAGCTTAAATCTAAAAAGACTAGTTCTAGTAGGAAAAAATATCTAAAAATGAAAGTAAAAAAAACATAGCAAATTAAAATGAAATGGACTATCAGTCCAGATTCTGCATCTCATTTTTATTGAGCAATCATTATTCATGTTTCAGTTTGCCTCTATAGAGGAAATTTCTTGATCATAGACTTCAGATCATGACATCCAAAAATTAATTTTAAAGTGGAAAATTACGGAGTGGTCTATGATGTGGCTGAATTATTGAAAAGTTTTAGGAATGAGATAAAGTGATTGTGAGTGAAATAATGCATTTGTTCATTTAATTGGAGGATTTGGAGGTTTAGAGCAAAGACTTGGTTTAATTAGAAGAATTAAAAATTTAATATCTTTCCTTTTCCTCCACTTTCTGATCTCTGAAATCACTGTGTGTTATGTGGAAATCACCAAAACATTATGATTTTACAAGTGGACTTTCAGACCAGAGGGCAGAAAGCAGAAGCAAGAAGAACTACAATCCTGCAGCCTGTGGATATATCATATCTAGGGTCACAACTCAAGCCTCAGTAAATTTAAGAAAATTTAAATCATATCCAGCATCTTTTCTGACCACAACACTATGATATTAGATATGAATTACAGGGAAAAAAACGTAAAACCACAAACACATGGAAACTAAACAATACGTTACTAAATAACCAAGAGATCACTGAAGAAATCAAAGAGGAAATCAAAAAATACCTAGAGACAAATGACAATGAAAACACGACAATCCAAAACGTATGGGATGCAGCAAAAGCAGTTCTCAAAAAACAAGAAAAATATCAAATAAACAATCTAACGGTACACCTAAAGGAACTAGAGAAAGAAGAACAAACAAAACCCAAAGTTAGCAGAAGGAAAGAAATCATAAATATCAGAGCAGAAATAAATGAAATAGAAACAAAGAAAACAATAGCAAAGATCAATAAAACTAAAAGCTGGTTGAGAAGATAAACAAAATTGATAAACCATTAGCCAGACTCATTAAGAAAAAGAGGGAGAGGATGCAAATCAATAAAATTAGAAATGAAAATGGAGAAGTTACAACAGTCACCGCAGAAATACAAAGCATCCTAAGAGACTACTACAAGCAACTCTATGCCAATAAAATGGACAACCTGGAAGAAATGGACAAATACATAGAAAGGTATAACCTTCCAAGACTGAACGAAGAAGAAATAGAAAATATGAACAGACGAGTCACAAAGAATGAAATTGAAACTGTGCTTAAAAACCTTCCAACAAAAAAACTCCAGGGCCAGATGGCTTCACAGGTGAAGTCTATCAAAACATTTAGAGAAGAGCTAACACACATCCTTCTCAAACTCTTCCAAAAAATTGTGGACAAAGGAACACTCCCAAACTCATTCTATGAGGCCACCATCACCCTGATACCAAAACCAGACAAAGATACTACAAGGAAAGAAAATTATACACCAATATCACTGATGAATATAGATGTAAAAATCCTCAACAAAATACTAGCAAACAGAATCAAACAACACATTAAAAGGATCATACACCATGATCAAGTGGGGTTTATCCCAAGGATGCAAGGATTCTTCAATATACATAAATCAATCAATTTGATACACCATATTAACAAATTGTAGAATAAAAATCATATGATCATGTCAATAGATGTAGGAAAATATTTTGAGAAAATTCAACACCCATTTATGATAAAAACTCTGCAGAGTGTGGGCATAGAGGGAAACCACCTCAACATAATAAAGGCCATATATGACAAACCCACAGCAAACATCGCTCTCAGTGGTGAAAAACTGAAAGCATTTCCTCTAAGGTCAGGAAGAAGATGAGGATGTCCACTCTCACCGCTATTATTAAACATAGTTTTGGAAGTCCTAGGTGCAGAAATCAAAGAAGAAAAAGAAATAAAAGGAATCCAAATCAGAAAAGAAGAAGTAAAGCTGTCACTGTTTGCAGATGACATGCAACTATACATAGAGAATCCTAAAGATGCTACCAGAAAATGACTGGGAGTAATCAATGAATGTGGTAAAGTAGCTGGGTACAAAATTAATGCACAGAAATCTCCTGCATTCCTATACAGTAATGATGAAAAATCTGAAAGGGAAATTAAGGAAACAATCCCATTACCACTGCAACGAAAAGAATAAAATACCTAGGAATAAACCTACCTAAGGAAGTAAAAGACCTGAACTCAGAAAACTATAAGACACTGATGAAAGTAATCAAAGATGATATAAATAGATAGAGACATATACCATGTTCTTGGATTAGAAGACTCAATATTGTGAAAATGACTATACTACCTAAAGCAATCTACAGATTCAATGCAATCCCTAAGACATTACCAGTGGCATTTTCTACAGAACTAGAACAAAAAAATCTTAAAATTTGTAGGGAGACACAAAAGACCCCGGATAGCCAAAGCAGTATTGAGGGGGAAAAAAAAGAGCTGGAGGAATCAGACTTCCAGACTTCAGACTATACTACAAAGCTACAGTAATCAAGACAATATGGTACTGGCTCAAAAACAGAAACATAGATCCATGGAACAGGACAGAAAGCCCAGAGGTAAATGCATGTACCTATGGTCAACTAGTCTATGACAAAGGAGACAAGGATATACAATGGAGAAAAGACAGACTCTTCAATACGTGGTGCTGGGAAAACTGGAAAGCTACATGTAAAAGAATGAAATTAGAACACTCCTTAACACCGTACACAAAAATAAACTCAAAATGGATTAAAGACCTAAATGTAAGGCCAGACACTGTGAAACTCTTAAGGAAAACATAGGAAGAACAGTCTTTGACATAAATCACAGCAGGATCTTTTTTGATCCACCTCCTAGAGTAATGGAAACAAAAACAAAAATAAACAAATGGTACCTAATGAAACTTCAAAGCATTTGCACAGCAAAGGAAACCATAAACAAGACGAAAAAACAACCCTCAGAATGGGAGAAAATATTTCCAAACAAATTAACAGAGAAAGGATTAATCTCCAAAATATATAAACAGCTCATGCAGCTCAATATTAAACAAACAACCCAATCCAAAAATGGGCAGAAGACCTTAATAGACATTTCTCCAAAGAAGACATACAGATGTCCAAGAAGCACATGATAAGCTGCTCAATATCACTAATTATTAGAGCAATGCAAATCAAAACTATAGTGAGGTATCACCTCATGCCAGTTAGAGTGGGCATCATCAGAAAGTCTACAAACAACAAATGCTGGAGAGGGTGTGGAGAAATGGGAACCCTCTTGCACTGTTGCTGGGAATGTAAATTGATACAGCCACTATGGAGAACAGTATGAAGGTTCCTTAAAAATCTAAAAATAAGACTACCATATGATCCAGCCACCCCACTACTGGGCATATACCCAGAGAAAACCATAATTCAAAAAGACACATGCACCCCAATGTTCATTGCAGCACTATTTATAATAGCCACGTCATGGAAGCAAGCTAGATGCCCATCAACAGATGAATGGATAAAGAAGATGTGGTACATATATACAATGGAATATTACTCAGCCATAAAAAGGAACGAAATTGGGTCATTTGTTGAGACGTGGATGGATCTAGAGACTGTCCTACAGAGTGAAGTAAATCAGTAAGAGAAAAACAAATATCGTATATTAATGCATATATATGTGGAACCTAGAAAAATGGTACAAATGAACCAGTTTGCAGGGCAGAAATTGAGACACAGACGTAGAGAGCAAACGTATGGACACCAAAGGGGGAAAGCTGTGGGGGGGTGGTAGTGGTGGTGTGATGAATTAGGCAATTGCGATTGAGATGTGTACACTGATGTGTATAAAATCAATGACTAATAAGAACCTGCTGTATTAAAAAAAAAAAAATTTCCCTTTTCCCCTTTGTAGCCATACTTTTCTTCACCCCTAACTCTTGGCAAGTTCTAATCTGATTTCTTTTTTTTCTTTTCTTTTCTTGTTTTTTTCTTTTAGAGAAGAACTAACATTTATTGAACACTTCCCATACACAAGGCATTTTCTTAATCACAGAATATCTGTATCATAGGATATGTATTTTATTTTGCATGACTGCCCCTGCATAGTCTTATTACCCCATGTTTATTTTTATTTTTTAACATATTTATTGGAGTATAATTGCTTTACAGTGGTGTGTTAGTTTCTGCTGTATAACAAAGTGAATCAGCTATATGTATATGTATACCCCCATATCCCCACCCACTTGTGTCTCCCTCCCACCCTCCCTATCCCACCCCTCTATGTGGTCACAAAGCACCCAGCTGATTTCCCTGTGCTATGTGGCTGCTTCCCACTAGCTATTTTACATTTGGTAGTGTATATATGTCAATGCCACTCTCTCACTTCGTCCCAGTTTACCCTTCCCCCTGCCCGTGTCCTCAACTCCATTTTTTACATCTGCATCTTTATTCCTGTCCTGTCCCCAGGTTCTTCAGAACCAGTTGTTTTTTTAGATTCCATATATATGTGTTAGCATACGGTATTTGTCTTTCTCTTTCTGACTTACTTCACTCTGTATGACAGTCTCAAAGTCTATCCACCTCACTACAAATAATTCTTCTTTTTATGGCTGAGTAATATTCCATTGTATATATGTGCCACATCTTCTTTATCCATTCATCTGTCTGTGGACACTTAGGTTGTTTCCATGTCCTGGCTATTGTAAATGGAGCTGCAGTGAATATTGCGGTACATGACTCTTTTTGAATTATGGTTTTCTCAGGGTATATGCTCAGTAGTGGGATTGCTGGGTCATACGGTAGTTCTATTTTTAGTGTTTTAAGGAACCTCCATACTGTTCTCCATAGTGGCTGTATCATTTTACATTCCCACCAACAGTGCAAAAGGCTTCCCTTTTCTCCACACCCTCTCCAGCATTTATTGTTTGTAGATTTTTTGATGATGGCTATTCTGACCGGTGTGAGGTGATAACTCATTGTAGTTTCGATTTGCATTTCTCTAATAATTAGTGATGTTGAGCATCCTTTCATGTGTTTGTTGGCAAACTGTATTTCTTCTTCAGAGAGATGTCCATTTAGGTCTTCTGCCCATTTTTAGATTGAGTTGTTTCTTTTTTGATATTGAGCTGCATGAGCTGCTTGTATATTTTGGAGATTAATCCTTTGTCAGTTGCTTCATTTGCAAATATTTTCTCCCATTCTGAAGATTGTCTTTTCATGTTGTTTATGGTTTTCTTTGCTGTGCAAAAGCTTTGAAGTTTTATTAGGTCCCATTTGTTTATTTTTGTTTTTATTTCCATTTCTGTAGGAGATGGGTCAAAAAGGATGTTGCTGTGATTTATGTCATCGAGTGTTTTGCCTATGTTTTCCTCTAAGAGTTTTATAGTGTCTGGCCTTACATTTAGGTCTCTCTAATCCATTATGAGTTTATTTTTGTGTATGGTGTTAGGGAGTGTTCATTCTTTTACATGAAGCTTTCCAGTTTTCCCAGCACCACTTATTGAAGAGGCTGTCTTTTCTCCATTGTATGTTCTTGCTTCCTTTATCAAAGATAAGGTGACCATATGTGCGTGGGTTTATCTCTTGGCTTTCTATCCTGTTTTGTTGATCTATATTTCTGTTTTTGTGCCAGTACCATACTGTCTTGATTACTGTAACTTGGTAGTATAGTCTGAAATCTGGGAGCCTGATTCCTCTAGCTCCGTTTTTCTTTCTCAAGATTGCTTTAGCTATTCAGGGTCTTTTGTGTTCCCATAGAAATTGTGAAATTTTTCATTCTAGTTCTGTGAAAAGTGCCATTGGTAGTTTGATAGGGATTGCACTGAATCTGTAGATTGCTTTGGGTAGTATAGTGATTTTCACAATGTGGATTCTTCCAATACAAGAACATGGTATATCTCTCCATCTGTCTGTATCATCTTTATTTTCTTTCATCAGTGTCTTATAGTTTTCTGCATACAGGTCTTTTGTCTCCTTAGGTAGGTTTATTCCTAGGTATTTTATTCTTTTTGTTGCAATGGCAAATTAGAGTGTTTCCTTAATTTCCCTTTCAGATTTTTCATCATTACTATATAGGAATGCAAGAGATTTCTGTGCATTAATTTTGTATCCAGCTACTTTACTACATTCATTGATTATTCCCAGTAGTTTTCTGGTACCATCTTTAGGATTCTCTGTGTATAGTTGCATGTCATCTGCAAACAGTGACAACTTTACTTCTTCTTTTCTGATTTGGATTGCTTTTATTTCTTTTCCTTCTCTGCTTACTGTTGCTTAAACTTCCAAAACTATGTTCAGTGATAGCAGTAAGAGTGGGCAACCTTGTCTTGTTCCTGATCTTAGTGGAAATGGTTTCAGTTTTTCACCATTGAGAATGATGTTGCCTGTGGGTTTCTCATATATGGCCTTTATTATGTTGAGGTAAGTTCCCTCTATGCCTACTTTCTGGAGGGTTTTTATCCTTCAGTTTGTTAATATGGTGTATCACATTGATTGATTTGCATATATGGAAGTATCCTTGCATTCCTGCGATAAACCCCACTTGATCATGGTGTATGATCCTTTTAACGTGCTGTTGGATTCTGTTTGCTAGTATTTTGTTGAGGATTTTTGCATCTATGTTCATCAGTGATATTTGCCTGTAGTTTTCTTTTTTTGTGACATCTTTTTCTGGTTTTGGTATCAGTGTGTTGGTGACCTTGTAGAATGAGTTTGGGAATATTCCTCCCTCTGCTATATTTTGGTAGAGTTTGAGAAGGATAGGTGTTAGCTCTTCTCTAAATGTTTGATAGAATTCTCCTGTGAAGCTGTGTGGTCCTGGGCTTTTCTTTTTTGGAAGATTTTTAATCACATTTTCAACTTCAGTGCTTGTGATTGGTCTGTTTATATTTACTGTTTCTTCCTAGTTCAGTCTCAGAAGGTTGTGCTTTTCTAAGAATTTGTCCATTTCTTCCAGGTTGTCCATTTTATTGGCATATATTGTTTGTACTAATCTCTCATATCCCTTTGTATTTCTGCAGTGTCCGTTTTTACTTGTTTTTCAGTTCAAATTCTGTTGATTTGAGTCTTCTACCTTTTTTTCTTGGTGAGTCTGGCTAATGGTTTATCAATTTTGTTTATCTACTCAAAGAACCAGCTTTTAGTTTTATTGATCTTCCCTATCGTTTCCTTCATTTCCTTTTCATTTATTTCTGGTCTGATCTTTATGATTTCTTTCCTTCTGCTAACTTTGGGGTTTTTTCTTCTTCTTTCTCTAATTGCTTTAGGTGTAAGATGAGGTTGTTTATTTGAGATTTTTCCTCTTTCTTGAGATAGGATTGTATTGCTATAAACTTCCCTCTTAGAACTGCTTTTGCTGCATCCCATAGGTTTTGGCTCATTGTGTTTTTATTATCATTTGTTTCTAGGTATTTTTTGATTTTCTCTTTGATTTCTTCAGTGATCTCTTGGTTCTTTAGTAGCATATTGTTTAGCCTCCATGTGTTTGTATTTTTTACAGGTTTTTTCTGTAATTGACATGTAGTCTCATAGCATTGTATTTGGAAAAGATACTTGATACGATTTGAATTTTCTTAAATTTATCAAGGCTTGATTCGTGACCCAATATATCATCTATCCTGGAAAATCTTCCATGAGCACTTGAGAAGAAAGTGTATTCTGTTATTTTTGGTTGTAATGTCCAATAGATATCAATTAAATCCATCTTGTTTAATGTGTCATTTAAAGCTTATGTTTCCTTATTTATTTTTATTTTGGTTGATCTGTCCATTGGCGAAAATGGGTGTTAAAGTCCCCTACTGTTATTGTGTTACTGTCGATTTCCCCTTTTATGGCTGTTAGCATTTGCCTTATGTATTGAGGTGCTTCTGTGTTGGGTGCATAAATATTTACAATTGTTATATCTTCTTCGTTGATTGTTCCCTTGATCATTATGTAGTGTCCTTCTTTGTCTCTTGTAACATTCTGTATTTTAAAGTCTATTTTGTCTCATATGAGAATTGCTACTCCAGTTTTCTTTTGATTTCCATTTGCATGGAATATCTTTTTCCATCTCCTCACTTTCAGTCTGTATGTGTCCCTATGTCTGAAGTGGGTCTCTTCTACACAGCATGTATTTGGGTCTTGTTTTTGTATCCATTCAGCCAGTCTATGTCTTTTGGTTAGAGCATTTAATCCATTTACATTTAAGGTAATTACTGATATGTATGTTCCTATTACCATTTTCTTAATTGTTTTGGGTTTGTTATTGTAGGTCTTTTCCTTCTCTTGTTTTTATTGCCTAGAGAAGTTCCTTTAGCATTTGTTGTAAAGCTGGTGTGGTGGTGCTGAATTCTCTTAGCTTTTGCTGGTCTGTAAGGTTTTAATTTCTCTGTTGAATCTGAATGAGAACCTTGCTGGGTAGAGTAATCTTGGCTGTAGGTTTTTCCCTTTCATCACTTTAAATATGTCCTGCCACTCCCTTCTGGCTTGCAGAGTTTCTGCTGAAAGATCAGCTGTTAACCTTATGGGGATACCCTTGTATGTTATTTGTTGCAACCTTGTTGCTTTTAATATTTTTTCTTTATATTTAATTTTTGATAATTTGATTAATATGTGTCTTGGCATGTTTCTCCTTGGATTTATCCTATATGGGACTCTCTGTGCTTCCTGGATTTGACTATTTCCTTTACCATATTAGATACGCTTTCTACTATAATCTCTTCAAATATTTCTCAGTCCCTTACTTTTTCTCTTCTTCTTCTGGGACCCCTATAATTCGAATGTTGGTGCTTTTAATGTTGTCCCAGAGGTCTGTGAGACTGTCCTCAATTCTTTTCATTCTTTTTTCTTTATTTTGCTCTGCGGTAGTTATTTCCACTATTTTATCTTCCATGGCACTTATCCATTCTTCTACCTTAGTTATTCTGCTATTGATTCCTTCTAGAGAATTTTTAATTTCACTTATTTGTTGTTCATCATTGTTTGTTTGCTCTTTAGTTCTTCTAGGTCCTTGTTAAATGTTTCTTGTATTTTCTCTGTTCTATTTCTAAGGTTTTAGACCATCTTTACTATCATTAGTCTGAATTCTTTTTCAGGTAGACTGCCTAGTTCCTCTTCATTTGTTTGGTCTGGTGGGTTTTTACTTTGCTCCTTCATCTGCTGTGTATTTCTCTGTCTTCCTATTTTGCTTAACTTACTGCATTTGGGGCCTCCTTTTCTCAGACTGCAGATTCGTAGTTCCCATTGTTTTTGTTTTCTGCCCCCAGTGGATAAGGTTGGTTCAGTGGGTTGTCTAGGCTCCCTGGTAGAGGGGGCTGGTGCCTGTGGTCTGGTGGATGAGATTGGATCTTGTCTTTCTGGTGGGCAGGACCATGTCCGGTGGTTTGTTTTGGAGGGCCTGTGAACTTATTATGATTTTAGGCATCCTCTCTGCTAAGGGGTTGGTTTGTTTTCCTGTCTTGCTAGCTGTTTGGCATGGGGTGTCCAGCACTGGATCTTTCTGGTTGTTGAGTGGAGCTGGGTCCTAACGTTGAGATGGAGATCTCTGAGAGAGCCCTCACCAACTGATATTATGTGGAGCTGGGAGGTCTCTGGTGGACCAGTTTCCTGAACTTGGCTCTCCCACCTCAGAGGCACAGGCCTGACACCCAGCTGGAGCACCAAGACCCTGTTAGCCACACGGCTCAGAAGAAAAGGGAGAAAAAAAGAAAGAAAGGAAAAATAATAATAATAAAATAAAATGTAGTTATTAAAATAAAATTTAAAAATATTACTAAAATAGAAATGAAGAAGAGAGCAGCCAAACCGATAAATGAATCCACCAATGATAACAAGCGCAAAAATCTATACTAAGATAAACATAAAAATCAGAAACTAGTCAGTTGTATACAGCAAACCCCAAGTCTACAATTGCTCCCAAACTCCACCACCTCAATTTTGGGATGATTCATTGTCTGTTCAGGTATTCCACAGAATCAGGGTACATCAGTTGATTATGGAGATTTAATCCACTGCTCCTGAGACTGCACAGAGAAATTTCCCTTTCTCTTCTTTGTTCACACAGCTCCTGTGGTTCAGCTTTGGATTAGGCCCCGCCTCTGTATGTAGGTCACCCTCTGGCATCCGTTCTTCGCCCAAAGAGGAGGGGGTTAAAGAAACGGCTGATTAGGGGGCTCTGGCTCACTCAGGCCGGGGGAGGGAGGGGTTACAGAATGCAGGGCGAGCCTGCGGCGGCAGATGCTAACATGACGTTGCACCAGCCTGAGGCGTGCTGTGTGTTCTCCCAGAGAAGTTGTCCCTGGATTAGGGGGCGCTGGCAGTGGCAGGCTGCAAAGACTCCTGGGAGGGGAGGTATGGATAGTGACCTGTTCTTGCACATAGGATTCTTGGTGGCTGCAGAAGCAGCCTTAGCATTTCATTATCATGTCTGGTGTCTACGCTGACAGCCGCGGCTCACGCCCGTCTCTGAAGCTCATTTAGGCAGTGTTCTGAATCTCCTCTCCTTGCGCACCCAAAAACAATGGTCTCTTGACGTTTAGGCAGTTCCAGACTTTTTCCCGGACTCCCTCCCGGTTAGCTGTGGCGCACTATCCCCCTTCAGGCTGTGAAGCTGCCTGTGTTCATGCAGCCAACCCCAGTCATCTCCCCAGGATCTGACTTCCAAAGCCTGAGCCTCAGCTCCCAACCCCCACCAGCCCCAGCGGGTGAGTAGACAAGCCTCTCAGTCTGGTGAGTGCTGGTCGGTGCTGACCCTCTGTGCAGGAATCTCTCCGCTTTGCCCACTGCACCTCTGTTGCTGTACTCTCCTCCATGGCTCCAAAGCTTCCCCCCTCCACCCCCCGTTTCCACCAGTGAAGGGGCTTCCTAGTGTGTGGAAACTTTTCCTCCTTTACAGCTCCATCCCAGAGGTGCAGGTCCCATCCCTATTCTTTTGTGTCTGTTTTTTCTTTTTCTTTTGCCCTACCCAGTTATGTGGAGAGTTTCTTGCCTTTTGGGAAGTCTGAGGTCTTCTGCCAGAGTTCAGTAGGTGTTCTGTTGGACTTGTTCCACATGTAGATGTATTTTTTATGTATTTGTGGGAAGAAAGGTGATCTCTACATCTTACTCCTCTGCCATCTTGAAGGTCCTCCAACACATTGTATTTACACTACTGAAGATTTGCAATGAACCCTTACCTCTCAACTAGGGGGAGAAAGAAGTCCATCATTAAATAATCTGTGGGGCAATGCTATGTTTAACTATTCTCATTGTTTGATTTTAACTGCCTGTTTGTATCAGGAAACTGAATTACAACCTAAAATCTAAGTGTATTTGTTGTCAAACACTAAGTACCATGTAGGAAAAAAAGGAAAAGTTCCTGGCCATCAGTATCTTTGTCATTGCTTTTAATAGACTTTTCCTTTTTCTTATGAAGAATTTCAAATATCACCAGCTCTAGTAGCAGTCATTAAAGTTTACCTGTCATGGTGAGCTCTGTTTCATGAACATTTCCAAAATTTGTACTTGCAAATCCAACATTAATCTGTCGGGAAAGAAATTAGATTCTGAGAAAACCAGACATCTGAAACTTTTCTCATTTTGCTTTTCAGAATATGCCTTATTTTTATCTTATAACTAGTGTTTCTATAGATTAAAACTTTAATAGATCTGCTCTTAATTTATTGAATGAGTTATATATTCACATTGTTCAAAAATCTAAGGTCACGTTGATTCTTGTCATTCTAGCCAGGAGAGAGGAAAAGAGCAGATGTCCAGAGCCAGAGTTTCCCTCTTAATTAAGGAAGACAGAAGTTGTACACATCACTTCGGATTATACTTCAGTGCCAAGAGCTTAGTCACATATGTACAACTACAGGAGCTTAGGGATATGGCTTTCCTGTGTGGGCAGCCAGGACCCAAATCAAATTCTATTACTGTGGAAGTAGAGAAGAATGATATTAATGGACATCTGGTAGCCTTCAACCACCAGAGAATGCCTATTCCCAAGTCACTGGAGCCTGTATAACTACAAAGCCTATGCTCTTTACGTTTCATATCCAGATGTACTGGCAAGGAATTTATTTTGTTGTGTCATCTTTATAAATATACTCTCTTCCCAGTAGCCCTTCACTAACTGAGGATTTAAAAAGAAAAGTTACCTGTTTTTAGTATACCATTTTTTATTTTTTTTTAGTATACCATTTGTTACTTTTGGAATACTGGATTTCCCTCCCACTAAGTTATAGTAGACATGAATTTTAGGTAGCAAGCATATAATAAAAGGATTTATTGAATTTGGAAATCACATTAACATAATAGTACAACTAGCCCATCCAAGCAAGAACCTCTGCTGTAGCAATTCTGGTAAGTGACTCCTTAATCATTGTCAAAGCATTACTTCTTTGAGGTAGACCACACTCTATTCATGAGGCAGTCCATTCCTTTGTTGGATAGAGTCTGATTGAAATGTTCTTCCTTAATTAAACAAAAATCTCTTTCCCATTAATATTCACTCAATAGCTTTAGTTTATGCCTTCTAGAGCTTCACTGTTCTATATGACTGCCACTAGACTCATGTGACTATATAAATTTAAACTAAAATTAGTTAAAATTAAATAAAATTGAGAATTCTTCAGCCACACTATTGAGCACATTTAAAGTCTTAATAGCCCTATGTGGCTAGTGGCTACAATACCAGACACTGTAGAGAACATATTTGTTATTGCAGAAAGTTCTTTTGGACAGTAGTATATCCAGAGAAAAAGAGACTAAATCTATTATGATTATTAATTGCCCTTCTAACATCAAAAATACATTGTCTTTTTTTTTTCTTTTTTTTTGGAAAGGTCAGCTTAAAAATCACTTTAATTCAATTAAAAGTATCAACATCTTACTTTGTTTCATGCTCTATTTTGAGAATTCAGAATAAAGTAGTGGACAAAACAAAGATTCTTGTCCCCATGGAGGTTTCATTTTAAGAGAGAAAGATAACCAAAGACAGACAAATCAAATAAAACAAAAGCCATAATAAATAAGTAAAATATGTAGTTTGTAAACTCTGATAAGTCCTATGGAAATAAAAATGTAGGGGAAGGGGAGGGAGGTGTAGGAATAGATGTGATTTGAAGTTTTAAATAGAGTCATCAGAACAGGCTTCACTGAGGTGGTATTTGAGCAAGAACTTGAAAGAGGTAAGGGAATTAGCCCTGTGACTGTTTTGGGGAAGAGTGTTCCAGGTAGAAAGAACAGCCAGGGCAAAGAGCACAGCAAAATAGTCATTGTGACTGGAGCAGAGTGAACAAGGAGGGGTATAATAGCAGATGAGGACATCACAGCAGTGTGAGGGAGGGTTGTACACAGCTTTGTAGACCCTTATAAGCACTTTGTGGAGCCATTGTAGAGTTTTGAGAAGAGAAGTGAAGTTTTTTGACATAGTTTTTAAAAGTTAAATTCTGCTGTCACGTTGGGAATAGGCTTACAGCAGGGTATATACCCATATATATATAGTAAGGGTAAAAGCATGAAGTTATATTTATTACTTTGCACAGTTTATAAAATTATTTCCTGACCCCTTATCATCGTAATTTGCATTGTATTCTCTAGTTGGCATGATCCAGTTACAAGAGTCCTTCTTAAAATGTGGCTCCAAGAATAGAACACAATACCCCAAATAATGTGACAAGAGACGTATATAAGACAATAACATTTCATGATATAAACACTATTTTTCTAATGCTACATTTAAAGATTTTGTTAGATGTTTTTAATTAGTCACATCTCTTGAAGATTTTTTTTTTTTTTTTTTTTTTTTTTTTGGGTACACGGGCCTCTCACTGTTGTGGCCTCTCCCGTTGTGGAGCACAGGTTCTGGACGCGCAGGCTCAGCGGCCATGGCTCACGGGCCCAGCTGCTCCGCGGCATGTGGGATCTTCCCGGACCGGGGCATGAACCCGTGTCCCCTGCATCGGCAGGCGGACTCTCAACCACTGCGCCACCAGGGAAGCCCTCTTGAAGATTTTGATCAAATTAAATCCCTGATGATTTTTTTTGATTTATTAACAGAAGTTTCCTAAATCATGCAGTTTATTATTTTGAAATTAAATGCAAATCTTATGTTTATCCTTGTAAAGTTTATCTATGTTTTTATGTTTTTCTTCCTTATACAGTGTATCCTAGTGTTTTTAGTTTAATGTTTAATATTAGCCATTTTATAGCTTTATTTAAACTTTAAATATAATAAGTATTAGTTCTATGCTTTCACTCATATTATCAACACATTTTTGTAAGACAAGGACAAGAGCAGAGCACTGTGGCATTCCATTGCCTGGAATTTCCATTTAGCTGGAAAGATGGTAACTTGGGTGAAAGACTAGAAAAAATACTCATTTTCCAAGTTAATACTGAAGCATTAATTAATTCTCATTTAGTACAATTCTAACAGTTTCTAAAATCACTATCTTTACTATGAATAAAGTTTACAGAGAACTTTTCAAAATGCTTAAAATACCCATAAATTCCTATCCAGTCTGCCCCCAGGCATTACCTATATGGTCCTATCTCCTATTTTTCATCCCTTTCTCTCTCTGCTCTTGCTACTCAGGGACTCCTTCATGTCCCTCATACTTACCAAGCATGCTCCCTCCTCAGGCCCCCTGCATATCCTGTTCCCTTGTGTCCATAATGCTGCTCCCTGACCAGACACCTGAATATATAACCCCAAAACTTCCTTTAAATGTTTCCTGAAATTTCATTTCTTACAGAAGCCTTCACTCTCTACTTTATATAATATTGCAGTAAGCCTTAATATTTCCTAGCCCCTTGCCCACTTTATTATTCTTCACATTAATTTACATTTTCTAACACAATAAACTATTATTTTGGCTACTGTCTTTCCCTTGCCATGGGATCATATGATCCATGAGAGAGGGGTTCCCCTGCATATCCTGTTCCCTTGTGTCCATAATGCTGCTCCCTGACCAGACACCTGAATATATAACCCCAAAACTTCCTTTAAATGTTTCCTGAAATTTCATTTCTTACAGAAGCCTTCACTCTCTACTTTATATAATATTGCAATAAGCCTTAATATTTCCTAGCCCCTTGCCCATTTTATTATTCTTCACATTAACTTACATTTTCTAACACAATAAACTATTTTGGCTACTGTCTTTCCCTTGCCATGGGATCATATGATCCATGAGAGAGGGGCTTCTGTTTCCTTTAGTTTACTGCTGTATTTCCAGCACTTAGAATTGTGCTTTGCACATAATATGCAATTAGTAAATATTTGTTGAATGAATAAATCATCCTATCTCCTGGGCCTATCCCCTTAAATAATTTGATTTGATTAGCTGATTGTGGAAATCCAAGAAGAAAAATCAGTAAAGAAAATCACTAAAACCTCATACAATTTCTCAATGAAGCCAAAGAATCTACTTGTTCCAAAATTGCAACTGACTTGTCACCACCAGAATCCACCCTTGTTCACATAATAAACATTATGTGAATTAATCATGAATAAAATGAAAGATGAGCTTCAAAACTTAATTTGACTGTAGATTTTAATATTGTGTACACATAAATATTTTATCAGTTATAAATGAGAACTGGAATTTATTTGATTTGTTTTCTTATTTCTATAGTTGACTTTATTTGGGATACTAAAGAGCACAGAACTAGGGTGTGAAAAATATAAAAATTGAAATATCATTTGGTATATAATTTAGTTAAACCACATTGAAAAAAAACTTTTAAGAAAGCAATTTGATATTCATTGTTAATCTGACTGGAGCCTTGGTGGTAAAGCGTGTGGTGATGGGGAGAGCCTGCATCTGAGAATGAACAGGTCAGTTAACAGGTCAAAATATTTCAATAAATAATATCCAGACAAGCTTTTTAGATAAATACCCACAATCTTGGTCTTTGGAGAGTTAACTAGTTACTTCCAAGAAAAATGTACCAGTCCCACTCATAAATTCCAAATTTGGTACAGAGATGATTTGGACAGAAACAGATGATTTGGTACAAGTTAATCCTTCCTGTTTTGAACTTCAGACACTGGAAACTAAAACCCATTGTTTAATGATTTCTGAAGTCATATGACCAATGAAAACGTTTCTGCTCTAAATCTGTTTTTACTGATATTGGGTGGATATCTCCTGCATCCATTCATCAGGAATACTTACATTCCACATTCTGTTAATCTGGAAGTACAAATAGTTAGGTATGTCCAAATTTTAGGAAGTCCTAACTAAAGATTAAAATACTGGCATGGGGATTATTTTATTTCCAAGTTGGTTCTTTGTTTGCATTTTAATAATTTAAATATTTGGTTACTTCATTTTCAATCGAAAGAGTGGTAAAAATAATGAGAATGACATGAATGAGCATAAAGAATTTCTGAATTTGATTATATATGCTTTTACTTAGTTCTTATTCATATGGGCAACATAAAATCTATTTTGAATAAACTAAAAAAATTTTTAACTAATAAAATTTTTTGACCTATATTTGATAACTTTAATAAGGATGCAATGTGTGTAAACACATGTTGATGAATTGAGAATTAAATTAGAATAATGCATAGCTATTATTTTGTACCTTCAAATATACATTAATAGGATCCAGATCAAAGTATTTTAATTGATTGAAATCGTATGATTGAAACTACATTTGCAAAAGGAGCTCTTGAAAATGCTAATTTTAGTGATAGTCCTGTATCTGCATTACTGAAAACCTTAAAATGTATTCTTCTATTCCACACAGCAATATTTTCACATTTTAACTATGGATTTTGAAGCACATAGATTCGATTAATTGCATTCAGACATATGTTCTTTTCTTCTAAGACATTACACCAAAGAAGCCAGAAAATGCATTAGAAAAGCCATACACGTCTTGAAGCTCATCAATGCTATTAGAAAAAATAAAATTCTCTTTCCAAGCCTAAGGTTTTAAAAGTGATTTTCAGTTGGAAATCATATTTGTCTATTCTATCTTAAAGCAACTAAAATAGAATTTACAATTAAATTAAAGACTTCAATGGAACAATAAAAGGAAAAAAGCAATCTCACTGATAACAATAAACCAAAATAACCTGCTTAATAAAAGTTGTCAAAAATTATAAAAGGATATTTTGGAGTAACGCATATATCCATTTGAAAGTTCGTCCTTAGACAGCAGAGAATCTGCTACGTCTCAAGAGCTCAGTAAACATTTAGAGAATAAAAGAATGAGTAAATTAATGAAGTTTAAGGAACTTGATGTACTTTACAAATTCTCATCTTCTGTTCCCTCATAAATTAGTGTAAAGAGGATAAAATTGAAGTGCTATACACACCTTGGAAATCTAGTCCATTGGTCTATACAACAAAGAGAAATAAATCAAAAAGAGGTATGCAGCTTAACCTGAAAGGTTCACAATCATTCCGAAGTACAAAAGACAAAACTATAAACTGATGAAATAAACTACTGTATATTTTAAAAAATTAATTTATTAAATGAACATTTATTGAACATCTACACTACACAAGGCACAATGAAAATTAGAAAGGAATCAGAGGAATTGTAAATATCTGTGGAAATAAAAAAAGGAAAGTCACAGTAAAAAACGCTGAAAATTATTAACACATTATGAAGTAGTGAGCTTATCTTTTTAAAAGATTTTTTAAAGGATGACTGTACCATTAAAAGTTTAAAATTCTAATCACAATAACTTCCCTGTTCTATTTCTGTATTTACCACATTCTGAATTTCAGAAATTCAGTTTCCCACATAACCTGAAGGGAAGAATGATCTATCTACTTATCAGTACATTTAACATTATAAATTAATGATTTTTTTAAATATTTGCATCTCATTTGCTTTATTTTTTAAATCTTCCAAATTGTTTTTCAAAAAAGCTATACCCATTACCACTAGAAATCTGCACGTTTATCCACATCCTCATTCGTATATGGTACTATCAGACTTTCAATTTTAGTCATTCTAATGGTTATGTGGAGGTATTTCACTGTGGTTTTGATTTGCATTCCTTTAGTTACTGATGAGGATGAGCATATTTTATTTGCTTATTTGTAATACATATTTTCTTGGCTAAATATTTGTTCAGTCTTTGCCCATGTACTAATTAGGTTGTCTGCCTTCGTGATATTGAGTTGGAAGAGGTTTTTGTTTATTTGTTTTTCTGTTGCACAAATTCTAGACACAAGTCCCTTATCAGAACTACTTTTTCAAAATATTTTCTCTCAGTCTGTGCTTTGACATTTCATTTTCTTAAATTTTATTTTATAGTTTGTAAGGTTATTTTGTCCTATTTAAAAATTATTTGTCTAAATGAATGTCACTAGATTTTCTCCTATTTTTATCTAGACATTTTATAGTTTTGTTCTCAAATTTAGCTCTGTGATCCATTTCTGGATATTTTTTGTTAAAGTAACAAAATGGTGTAAGAGAAGCATCTGAATTCTAGCACCATTTATTAAAAAGATTATCCTCTTCCACTGACTTGCCTTGGAAACTTGGTCAAAATTCAATTGACCATATGCATGTATAAATTTTATTTTGTTAATCTGTATGTTTATCTTCATGCCAGTACAACACTATCTTGATTACTATAGCTTTATGTAAAAGCTTGAAGTCAGGTAGGTGAGATCCTTAAATTTTGTTCTGTAATTGATTTTTATATATTGACTTTGTATCCTGTGACATTGCTCAACTCAGTTATTAGTTCTAGTTGCCCTTTGTTAATTCTGTAGGATTTTCTACATAGATGATCATCTTGTCCACAAATAAAAACAGTTCTGTCTCTTCTTTTTCAATCCATTTCCTTTTAATTTTGTTTTTCTTGCTGTTTATTGCACTGACTAAATCTCCAGTACAGAGTAGAATGGAAGAATACCCATCTTTACCTTGTTCCCAACTTAGGGGGAAAGCAATCATGTTTTCACCTTTAAATATCATGTTAGCTTTAAAATTGTCATGTTTGTCCTTTATCTAGATGCCTTATAGCAAGCTCCCTTTTATATCTCATTTACTGAGGCTTTTTTAATTATGAATGTTGAATTTTGACAAATGTACTTTTCCCTGCATCTGAGATGATCCTCTGGTTTATTTGTTTTATTAGTATAAATAATTACATGATACCAGGATAATATAACCCTGCAGAGACCACTCTGTGCAGTCATTGATCTCTCTAGGCAATAGTTACTAGCTTTTGGGGCGTGCTACTACTTTTAACTTCCATGACACAAAAAAATATACATCGTGTATTACCAGGAATTGTTATCAACTGATCGTGGTGTAATCTATATAAGTTGCTTTATCTTAAGATTTAGTTGGTACATTTAAAAACATGACTTTTACTTTAATTTTTATTATTTAAACAAACAAAAGAATAAAGAAAATTGTGCATTGACCCTCATATGGCCATCAGCCAGATTTAGCAATCATCAAAACTTTGCCTATTTGTTTCTTCTGTTAGTTTTCATCTTTTCCTTTTCCTTGCTGAATTATTTTAAGGCAAATTTAAACCTCTTTTACTTCAATACATTTTAGTATGCGTATCTAATCACATAAAAAATCATTTTAAAAGTGAGTAATTTCTTATATAATTAAAAAGAAATTATCACACCCAAGAAACTTAAAAATTACTCTTTAATATAATTTAATACCTTGCTTCTCAAAACGTAGTCTGCAAACAAAAAGCAGCAGAGGGCTTCCTTGGTGGCTCAGTGGTTAAGAATCCACCGGCTGATGCAGGGGACACAGGTTCAAGCCCTGGTCTGGGACAACCCCACATGCCGTGGAACAGCTAAGCCTGTGTGCCACAACTACTGAGCAACTACTGAGCCTGCGCTCTAGAGCCCGCGAGCCACAACTACTGAAGCCTGCGTGCCTAGAGCCCATGCTTTGCAACAAAAGAAGCCACCGCAATGAGAAGCCTGTGCACCGCAATGAAGAGTAGCCCCCGCTCGCTGCAACTAGAGGAAAGCCCGCACACAGCAGCGAAGACCCAATGCAGCCAAAAATAAAAAATTAATAAACAAAAATTAATTTAAAAATTAATTAAAAAGAAGCAGCAGAATTTGGTAGCTTGTTAGAAATTCAGTATCTCAGCTTCACTGAAAACTATTGAATCAGAAGCTTCATTTAAAAAGATCCCAAAGTGCTTATAATACATCTGAAAATTTGAAATCTAATGCTCAGATATGTAGTCACATTTCCCCAATTGCTTTAAAAATATATACTTTTTACATTTGGTTTGTTTGAAGAAGTTTCCAAACAATATTTACATGTGACATTGACTTTTTATGTCTCTTAAGTTATTTTATATAAAGCATCCCCCTCCCATTTCTTTTCTGTCTTTTGCTTACTGAAAAAACTGACAGTTAATTAGAATGCCCCCAAGTTTTTCTATTTGCATTTTTTGGTATCTTTAAAATGTTCCCCTGCTCTCTGTATCTCTTATGACTTTAGATGAGCTTCAGAGGCTTGATTTGACTCAGGTTCAACTTAAATAAAATATGGGTGATTCTGTGTGCTTCATATTAATTACATTAGGAAGCACACAATGTGTTATTCCACCATTTTAAGTGATGCTAACACTAAAAACACAGATGGCAGAATTTCATTCTTTTTATGGCTGAACAATATTCCATTGCATTTATATACCATTTCTTATTTATCCATTTATCTGTTGATGGACACTTAGGTTGCTTCAGTATCTTGGGTACTGTAAATAACACTACTAGGAATATTAAGGTGCCTGTATCTTTTTGAATTAGTGTTTTCATTTTCTTCAGGTATATATCCAGGAGTGGACTTGCGGGATTATATGTTAGTTCTATATTTGTTTTTTTTTAGGAACCTCCATACTGTTTTCCATTGTGGCTGCACTAATTTACATTCCCATCTACAGTGTACTAGGGTTCCCTTTCTCCACATCCTCACCAATAGTCATTATTTCTAGACTTTTTGATGATAGCCATTCTGAAAGGTGTGAAGTGGTTCGTCATTGTGGTTTTGATTTACATTTCTCTGATGATTACCAATGTTGAGCATCTTTTCATGTGTATTTTGGCCATCTGTATGTCTTCTTTGCAAAAATATCTATTCAGGTCTGCCCATTTTTAAATTGGGTTGTTGGCTTTTTTGATATTGAGTTGTATGAACTGTTGATATATCTTTGATAATCACCCCTTATTGGTCATATCATTTGCAAATATTTTCTTCATTCAATAGGTTGTTTTTTCTTGTTGGTGGTTTCCTTTGCTGTGCTAAATCTTTTAAGTTTATTTAGGTCACATTTGTTAATTTTGCTTTTGTTTCCTTAGCCTTAGGTGCAGGCCCCCAAAAAATATTTCTCTGATATATGTCAAAGAGTGTTCTAGGAGTCTTATGGTTTCTGTTTTTTAAGTCTTTAATCCATTTTGAGTTTATTTTTGTATATGGTGTGAGAAAATGTTCAAATTTCATTCTTTATATGTAGCTGTCCAGGTTTCCCAGCAGCACTTATTGAAGATACTATCTTTTCTCCATTGTATCTTTTTGCCTTTGTCAGAGATTGACTGTAGGTGTGTGGGTTTATTTCTGGTCTCTTTATTCTGTTCCATTGATCTATGTGTCTGTTTTTGTGCTTGTGCTATACTGTTTTTTGATTACTATACCTTAGTAGTATATTTTGATGTCAGGGAATGTGTTACCTCCAGCTCTGTTCTTTTTTCTCAAGATTGCTTTGACACTTTGGGGTCTTTTGTGGTTCCATCTTAGGATTATTTCTTCTAGTTCTGTGAAAAATGTCATGGGTATTTTGATAGGGATTGCATTAAATCTGTAGATTGATTTGAGTAGTATGGTCACTTTAACAATATTAATTCTTCCAATCCACGAACATGGGATATCTTTCCATTTATTTGTATCATCTTCAATTTCCTTCATCAGTGTCTTGTAGTTTTCAGAGTATAGGTCTTTCACATCCTTGGTTAAATTTATTCCTAGGTATTTAGTTGCTGATTTTAAGAGTAAGGAATTGATGTCAAGTTATTTCCAGTGGTTTACAGTAAGTTTCTCTACCCCTTCCTATCTTTTTTTACCTTTCTGTTTTTCTTTCACTCATTGTCTCTCTACAGTTTTGAGTGCTGTGTACAATTAACATTAATCATTCTTTTTGATGTTAAAATTATCCAATATTTGGAAAATATGAGCTCTTTTATATTGATCTCCATGTTGTTTCACACAAAATAACAATTGATAAATACTTGATTGCCCACTGAAATTCTCCAGGTTCATTATATATTTTCTGTTTCATGGCTGAAATCAGTATTCCTTGCAAAATCCATAGTTCCTTTTAATGGAGAATCATATCTGAGGGCCATATCATGGATGAGTAGTGTTTATTCTTATTGGGTTGTCATTGCTTGTAGGTATTTTCAGTGACCATATTTTGGAAATAATAGTAATAGTAATAATAGTTATATAATTATATATTCTAATATAATTGTTATCCTAGTGCTAATTTTAAAATTTTAAATATTGCTTTTAATTGAGATAATATTCACATATAATTAAATAACATTAAATAAATACACATGTGGAAACTCTGGTTCTGGTAATATGGCTATCTAAGGTCCCAGGCTGACCCACTGTAAAATGTTGTATAAAAATCTTCTTAAATTCACCCACAAGCTGGCAAAAATGTAAGGATTCAGATCAAAATTAAAGGGGCACTAAATTTGCCTTTTCCTGAGGAATTTTTTCTGAATCAGGTTTTGCAAACTTGTGGAAATTGGGTGGGACAAGAATTCAGTTTCAGAGCCTGAGGTGATGGATAGAGTTGAAGACTTCTGTAAAGCCCAACCCACCAAAAATCTTCACCTGATTTGTAAGAATGAGCTAGAAATCCCCTTCCCCAAACTGAGTGCTACTAGCCAACAGACTGCACAAAAGATAAAAAAAAAAATCACTTGTGAGAATTTGATTTGTAACCATAAGTTAGATATTATACAAGTTGACAGCCTGAGTTCAAAATAATGTGGTCCAAAAACCACTTAAGCCAAGAATTTAGTTTAAAATATCCTAGATCAGTGCTCCCAGTTGACTGACAAAAGTAAATACAAATACTCTCTGAAAGAATCCACCTTCATCCCAGGCTTAAAGTATTTCCATAGATAAGATTCCAACTAGCATTTATACTCAAAAGTAACAATACATACAAAGATCATCATGAGCAAGAATCGGAAACAAAATATGTAGCTGAATTATACTAATGTGTTTATGTGTGTATATATAATTTACTATAGGGTAAACAAATACAAAGGACCTAGAATTAAACCTAACAAAATATGTGCATAATATTTGTACATATTGTATAAAGCTATAATGAAACATTTGAGAGACCTACCTAATGGAGAAATATATCACGTTCATGGATTGGAAGATTCAATATTATAAAGATCTCATTTTACCCACTTTGATCTACAAAGTCACTGTAATCCCAATCAAGATCAAAAGAGTCTTTTTGGTAGGACTTAGAAGTAAATTCTAAAATATATGTGGAAATTTAAAAGGTCGAGGAAAGTCAAGACACTCCTGTAATAGGAGAAAACTGTGGCTGAATTTGCTTGCCAGATACCAAGACTTAATTTGAAACTGTGATAATTAAGACAATGAATAGTGTTAATAACAGAATAGAATATAGTACCCTAAAATGGATACAAATATAGAAACTTGATTTTTGACAGAGCTGAAGTTGAAAATTATTGTGCTTGGACAATTGGTCATCCATATGTTAGTAAAATCTTTGACAGCATGTTTTCTTTAAAAATGTCTTTTTCCTTTATTGCATAATCAGCTCACCTGAAATATGCATGGGAGATAAGGTCAATGACAATGTCCAAAAGCTATAAAATAAGTGATCAGATTTCCAGAGGGTATAATAGTTTTAGACATAAAGAAAACTTAAGTGAAATAAATGTTAAACTCTATCCAGTTGAGAATAATAGAAATTATAATTTGTTTACCCTAAGTAGAAGGAAAAAGTGGGGTCAAATCCAATAATTTGTATGAAAAATCAGAGACCTTATATAAAAATTACTTCATTCAAAAACAAATGACTCAAAGACTATAACATGTCTTACCCAACTCAAACCAGGCAGTAAGTGGACAGCAAGGATTAGATTTTTGCATTTTCTAATTCTCATGTAAATTATTTCCAGCACAACACAACATCCGTAGGAGGTTAAATCATAGAACAACAGAGATAAATGATGGTGGCATATTACAAAGTTTCAAATGAATTGTACAGGAAACAAATATATAGAAGTTGATAAAAGAATAGATTTACTTTCATGAAAGACTTGAAGAAAAGTGTTTATAAATTATGTAAAATAAGGATTTGATTAAGTAATACCAAGCTGTAAACGAGTGAATAAGAAATGGAATGACTGAGTCATAATTTTACTCTATCATGAGTATGTAAGTCACCAATGAGTCAGCAGCCTCCACACGTACAAATCATAATAGTAAACAAATTTTACATCTGGAAAAAAATCCTTTCTCTCTTGGCTCTCCCAATTGTTGCTATTTATAGATTTAGGGCTTTTATTTGAGATATATTTATAAATTTCTACAGTGTCTCTAAAATATATAGTAATTTATGGCTAATATCCAATTATTAGAGCATGAATAGATGCAGTCTTCATAGTTAAAACATTATAGTAATATGAAAATCTATATACTAGATATTTTTCAGAATTAAAACATTTATTCCACAATTTTAAAATAACTTTTCTCATTGAAAATATTTAAAGTTTATGAAACCAAATTTTAAAAAAATTGAACCCTATTTTTTAGGAAAGTGCAGCCCTGATGCAGAAAATAGACACATAGATAAGTTCTCTCCTACCCTTTAAAACATCTGAATATTGTCCTGTCCAACTCTAAAAATGAATCAGTGGTTCGATTTACATTTAATTTGATATTAGATCTAATCCTGAAAAATTAATACCGAAAATAGAGAATACAGGTTTCATTTTTTGAATTCACAAATATAATTTCAGCTGAAAGTGATTTACAGTATTTTAAAATCATTTTAATAAGTCTCTTTTCATTGTCCTAATCTTCTTGGCAATAGCCAGCTGTTTATTGATGCCCCTTGGCAGAATAAAAATGAAATAGTCTGTCCAGTGGTAACAGTTCGTGAACCCCATGATCTGCAACATCTCAACTTCTGGAACATTCTTATTGTCATTGAAGCTTTCACTATACATCTATTTCTTGGCTCTGCCCTAGCTGGAAAACTAGGGAATAATAATATTTCAGGTTTTCCAATGATTACAAAAGAAATTCCTGTATACTGTAATCAGTATATCCTTTCCATTCTAAATACTAAGCAACTATATATTGATAAGTTTTTTGCCATTTTATATTATAATGTGATCTGTTCTCAGACTCTGAAAAACTGTGATTTTTTTTTTCCATTTCAATTATTCTTTCAGAAATAAGAAGAACCATTCCATTGGTGTAGTGCCTTTGGGCTCCCTATCTAAAGAATTTCACACATATAGCAAATATATTTTTCCTGTTCTCTTATGGCTTTTATTAAAGCTTATGCAATGCTTGTTAAATCACTTAGATTCTGACACTCAAAACAATGTGTAACTCTTGAATGATCAAAACCAATTTGCTGGGAATTTCCCCATGGCTACAATAGGGTAACTTTGGCTGACTAACACTCCTAGAGAGAAAACTAGAAAAAAACAGCTAAAACTACAAAGTGGGAGGGGATTTGTTTGAAGTCCTTGGAGAGTTGCTGAAGCTATCAGGACTAAAGGGGCCAAAATCCCAGAGAAGTGAACCACAATGAGATGAGCTAACATTCTGTGAGCAGATTTCATTCTCTGAGCATTTGCTGATTCTTGGAATGGGGAGAGAGACTGAGAATTCAGGCAGAAGACATCAGTTAAAAGAAAAGAAAACAGTCTTGGTTAACACATGAGGTATGTAGGGAACCATATGGGATTGAAAGACAAAAACTGGAGTGAGTCATCCAGAATTTAAGAAGCAAAATCTAAGAGTGAGGGAGGCAAAGAGAATTGGCATTACTAACACTTAACAGTATTCCTTCTTGAAGCATTTGTTCAATTCTATGCACAAAGAAAAAGTCTAAAAAACTAAGCATAAAGCAGAAACTATTTAAAAACTGAGAGTATTTGGAAGTGTTTTAATGCCAAGAAAATAAGAATTGAAATTAAGGATCTTAAGGAGAACAGACTCTAATAAGTATCCTAGGCTCTAAGGTAATGCCTCAAAGAACAATGGGAGTACTGGATAAAACAGAGATAAACTGAGCCATCTAAAAACTGCAATCCAGCTACATAAACGAAGCCCTGATTTACTGTGATCTTTCTCTCAACTCAGGGTCTCCACCAAACGGTAGTCTAAACCCTTTCTGAAGCTAATAGCACCACCCTGAGCTCCTACAACATTTTTAAAGAATTCTGGCTTTCAATCAGAAACAGACGTACAGATCACTTATGAAAGTTGGCAGCCACAGATTTTATTAATATGGTTTTAAAAATAGGTAGAAATCTAGTTCTGTAAGCAGAATACCTGAGAAAAGAACCAAATGGAAAGTGTAAAACTAAAAACTGCAGTAATCAAAACTAAAAACTGAATTGTTGATTTTAACATCCTGTTAGACACAGCAAAAAGTAGGATTAGTAAACAGAAATATAGATCTGTAGAAAATATTCAAGCTGAAGCACAGGGATTCAAAGGAAGCACAGAAAATTCAAGAGAAGTACAGAAGAGAGAGGAAGAGGAGGATAAAGTGAGGGGAGGAAGGGGAAGAAAGGGAGAGAAAAGAACATTGAAGAAATATGGGACATTGTAAAAAGAAAAACAGATCTATCATATGTTTAGAGTCCCAAAAACTGAAAAGAGAACTTAAAGCAAATATATATACATATATATATGTATATGTATTTGAAATACTAATATCTAAGCATTTTTTAAAACTGGCAAAGTAATTAAGCCAATGATCGAAAAGTACCATACACCTCAAGCAAGATAAATTCACCACATTAAGAAAGAGGAGAGGGACTTTCCTGGCCGTCCAATGGTTAAGACTCAGTGCTTCCAATGCAGGGGGCACGGGTTCAATCCCTGGTTGGGGAACTAAGATCGCGCATGCCACACAGTGTGGATAAATAAATAAATAAATAAAAGAGGGGAAATTATAGGATGAAGTTAAGAGATGCAGAAAAAAAATTTTTTAATAAAACACAACAAATAACTTTTTAAAAATCTAAGAAAACAATGACTAGGCTAGAACTTTTGATTAAAAAAATATCTACCAAAAAAGATAAAACCCATCAGCAAATATGTATTGTAGAACGTTGAAGGCTTTCCTCTTGAGATCAGAAATAAAATATTTGTTTCTATTAAACCTTGTATGGGAAGTCCTAGACAGTTTACTAATAAGGCAATAAAAAGGAGAAAAAAAGTATAAATAGTGGGAAAACACTAAAAGGGTCATAATTTGCAGATAATAGAATCTAGAAAATCCTAAATAATCCACAAATTTAAAAAAATCGAGCTAACAAGCAAACTGCACAATGTATACTGATATGGCCAATATGCAAAGATCAATTAATATATATATGTATAACAATTAATTAGAGAATGAAACTTAAGGATACCATTTACAATAGAATAAAAAATCATATAACTTAGAATAAGTTTAATGTTTGATATAAAAGTATCTAAACAGAAAAATACAAAATATTATTGGCAAACTAAAAGAAGGCCTAAACAAGAGAATGTATACACCATACATTTCAAAGATTCAATGTTGTAAAAATATTTGTTCTTCAAAAATTGATCAATAGAAAAAAATCTCAATCAAAACCCTAGAAGATTATTTTTGTGTGTATATGTATGTTAACAAGATTATTCTAAAATTTACATGAAAACTCAGAGTCAAGTATAGTCAGTCTATTCTTGAAGTAGAATAAAGTTCAATGATACACACTACAGGATATCTAGACTTGTTTTAAGTACAGTATATTACTGGTGCAAGCAAGACAAACAGACAAATACATCAGAATACAGAGTTCAGAAATGAACTTACTCTTATAAATTCAGTTGATTTACAAAATGGTGCCACTTGAAATACAGTGAAGAAAGATGTTCTTTTCAATAAATGACATTGATTCATTTGGATATCCATATGAAAAATTAAAAATATCTACAGCTTACCCATACACAAAAAATGGTATGAATGGATTGCAGACCTGTAAATTTAAAAGGTGAACAATAAAATTTCTGAAAGATAAGATAGGAAAACAACTTCTTGACTTTGAAATAAGCAAACATTTCTTAAGCAGGATATAAAACCAATAGCAAGAAGAAAAGGATTAATATAGTCAAGCTCATTAAAAATAAATATTTCTGTTTATCAAAAGATAACATTATGACAATGAAAAAGTAAGTCTCAGAGTTGAAAATATTTGCAATATATCAACCTGACAAAGAATTTTTCTCCAGAGTTCATCAGTAAGGAAAAGACAGAATCCCAGTTTAAAAAAAAAAAAAAAGATTAAAAATTAAATGGAGGAGGGGGATCAAGATGGCTAAGAGGACATGGAGCCCACTCCTCCCACAAACACATCAAAAATACATCTACATGTGGAACAGTTCTCACAGAAAACCAATGGGAAACTGGGAGAAGATCACCTATATAACCAGAGCTGCAAGATAGATCTCCATGTAATCAAATAGGATGGGGGAAAAGGGCATCAGGACAGGATCTGTGCCCCTTGGAGGGATCTGTAAGGAAGAAAAGGTCCACATGGTCAGACCCTCACTCTGGGGAGCCCCCTTGCCTTCTGGGAAGTCCACTGGGACAGACAGAAGGGATAGAGAAGCCTAAATTCTACTTGCAAGGAGTGTGCACATGCTGGCTTGCTAACAATCAGGGCAGGGAGAGACTTGTGCCGGGGGCTGCTGCATTGCTGCACTTCCCAATCCGAAGGGGCAAACACCCTGGCCCTACTCGCTCCACACCACAGCCTGGCAGGAGATCAGGGCAGAGATTCAGTCTAGCTGCACATGGACAGATCACCATGCCTGGGATGTGATCCAGGCTAACACAGAGACCATTGTCAGCACACATGGGAGCAGTGGGTGAAACTGGGCAGACACAGTCAGTCCCTATACTGGGCAATGCCACAAGATTGCACAGCAGTTAAGTGCTGAATCGGGTAGACAGGCACTGGGGGAGGATTTGGTCTAGCTGTGCAGAGAAAACCCTGGGGGCCTGGGGTATAGTCCCCCCAGGGAAGTTGTCAGCACAGGCATGGCAGGGCTAGACTAGCCACGGCAGACATTGTTGAAGCATGCACTCTGTGGCACCGCAAAAACACACAGTGGCTGGGTGCTGAGTCTCATGGAATACATGACAATTCATTACCTGGTGGGAGCGCCCTGGCTCTGCCCACTCCACACTCAGCATGGTGCCGGATTTGGTGCAGACAGGTCCTGGGAGAGGTGTGCCACAGAGGCAGCCCAGCTCCCAGGCAGCAGCACAGCAACCTCAATTTCTGCAGCCTCAGTGTCCCGCCCCCAACACCAGCCTGCTCCACACCACAGCCTAGCACTAAGTCTGGAACAAACACAACAAAGAAAGGGAAGTGACCTTGGGCTGCTTTTGGGCCGAACCGCAGATGCCTACATGGGCAGTGCATAGATTTGCTGTGACCACATGTGCCTCACTTACTCAGTGGTCACCTCTTTCAGGGCAGGGCATGCCCTCAAGGGCAACGGAGCCTGATCGAACCCAACCCTCAAGGTTTCTACTCTAAGGACTGTGGAGCAGACCCTGCCCCCTGACAGGGCAGTGACAGCCAGGGGACAAAGAGTAGGCCCTGACCCGCATCCAGTGCAGTCTCCAGACACCACAACACCAATCACACCCCCTATCAAGGGGATAAAGGCCATCACACTCTGAGGAAAGACATGGCTGGTATCCATACCAAACCAGCCCTCACAGCAAAAATATTGGACTCACAGTCTACACAGGGATGCTCCCACATAAGAACAAACTTTCAAGCCCACAGTACATAACTGTTTCTCCTAAATTCATAGAGACAGAGAAAGTTAAGTAGAATGAAAAAGCAGAGGAACTACTCCTAATTAGAAGAACGAGAGAAATCCCTTGAAAGAACAAATAATAAAACAGACCTCTCGGGGGCTTCCCTGGTGGCGCAGTGGTTGAGAGTCCGTCTGCCGATGCAGGGGACGTGGGTTTGTGCCCCGGCCCGGGAAGATCCCACATGCCCCGGAGCGGCTGGGCCCCTGAGCCATGGCTGCTGAGCCTGTGCGTCCGGAGCCTGTGCTCCGCAACGGGAGAGGCCACAACAGTGAGAGGCCTGAGTACCACAAAAAAAAAAAAAAACAAAAAAACAGACCTCTCCAGTCTACTAGACCCCAAGTTCGAAAAGGAGTTAATAAAAATGCTAAAGGATTTAAGAAAGATTATCAGTAGAAATGCAGGTCACTGTAACAAGGAGCTAGATATTATAAAGGTGAACCAATTAAAATTAGACAATTCAATTGCTGAGATAAAAACCAATCTGGAGGGCTTCCCTGGTGGCACAGTGGTTGAGAGTCCGCCTGCCGATGCAGGGAACACAGGTTTGTGCCCCAGTCCGGGAAGATCCCACATGCTGCGGAGCGGCTAGGGCCGTGAGCCATGGCCGCTGAGCCTGCGCATCCGGAGCCTGTGCTCCGCAGCAGGAGAGGCCACGACAGTGAGAGGCCCGCGTACCGCAGAAAAAAAAAAGAGAAAAACCAATCTGGAAGCAATGGTGGCAGACTAAATGACACAGAACAAATAAATGATCTAGAAGATAGACTAATAGAAATTACCTCATCAGAGCAGCGGACAGAAAGACAAATGAAAAAAAAAAAAAAAGCAACATATGAGATCTATAGGATAATGTAAAACATGCCAACCTGCACATAATAGGGGCTCCAGAAAGAGGAGAGAAAAGGGGATCAAAAGTGCATTTGAAGAATTATGGCTGAAAACTTCCCAATCCTAAAGAAGGAAACAGATATCCAGGTACTGGAAGCACAGAAGGACCCAAACAAGGTGAACCCAAACAGACCCATACCAAGACATATTATAATTAAAATGGCAAAAGTTAAAGAGAAGGTTCTAAAGGCAGCAAGAAAAAAACAAAGAGTCAGTTACAAGAGAGCTCCCATAAAGCTATCAGCTGATTTCTCTGCAGAAACCTTGCAAGCCAGAGGGGAGTAGCATGACATACTCAAAGTCCTAAAAGGGAAATACCTGCAAACTCTGATACTCTACCCAGCAAGATCATCATTTAGAATGGAAAGAGAGATAAAGAATTTCTCAGCCAAACAAAAACTAAAAGAATTCAGCAATACTAAATCTAACCTAAAAGAAATATTGAAAGATCTTCTCTAAATAGAAGAGAAGCAAGAATCTACATCAAAGGGAAAATCAAATAGGAAAGGCAAATATATAAAAGGATTGAAGATCACTTAACTAAAACAGTACATAGATTTAAAAACAATTAAAAAATTTTGTAAAATTGATTTTAAGTACAATTAACAACAAAAGGTTAAGCATGAAGATGTAAAACAGGACATCAAATTCACAAATTGGGGAGTACAGTATAAAAATAGAGATCTTTTAGGATGTGTTTGAATTTGTATGACTATCGGTTTAAATCAATAGATATAGTTATGGGTCAACATACTTGAACTCCAGGGTAACTTCAAGTTAAAAATGTACAATAGATACACAAAAACCAAAAAATAAGGAATTCAAGCTTACTACAAAAAATAATAATAATAAATCAAACCACGAAAGGAAACACAAAAAGAAGAAATGAACAAAGAAGAACTACAAAAACAACTAGAAAAGAAGGAATTAATTTCCAAAATATACATACAACTCAGTACTGAAAAAACAAACAATACAATAAAAAAATGGGCAGAAGACATAAACAGATATTTCTCCAAAGAAGACATACAAATGAAAATATGCTCAACATGACTAATTATTAGATAAATGCAAATCAAAACTACAATGAGATATGACCTCACACCTGTCAGAATATCTGTCATCAGTAAGTCTATAAATAGTAAATGCTGGATAGATAACGGAGGAAAGGGAACACTCCTACACTGTTGGTAGGAATATAAATTGGTTGCAGTCCCTATGCAAAACAGTATGGAGGTGCCTTAAAAAACTAAAAATAGAGCTACCATATGATCCAGCAATCCCACTCCTGGATATATATCTAAAAAAGATGAAAACTCTAATTCAAAAAGATAAATTCACCCCAGTGTTCATAACAGCACTATTTACAGTAGTGGAAACAACCAAAGTGCTCATCAACAGACAATGGCTTAAGGAGATGTGGTATATACAATGGAATATTACTCAGTCATAAAAAAGAATGAAATATTGCCTTTTGCAACAACATGGATGGACCTAGAGAATATTATACTTAATGAAGTAAGTCAGACAAAGACAAATTTTATATATCACTTATATGTGGAAACTAATGAATAATACAAATGAATCTATATACAAAACATAAACAGACTCACAGACATAGAAAATAAACTTATGGTTACCAAAGGGGAAAGGGGGTGGAGGGATAAATTAGGAGTATGGGATTAACAAACTACTATACATAAAATATATAAGCATTAAGGATTTACTGTATTGTACAGAAAACTATATTCAATATCTTATAATAACCTATAATGGGAAATAATCATATATATACATATATATTATATATATGTGCATATACATATGAATATATGTACATATACATAACTGAATCACTTTGCTGTATACCTGTATACCTGAAACTAACACAATATTGTAAATCAACTATACTTCAATTTAAAACAATTGAATGAGTGCTTCAGAAAAGATGATATCCAAATGCTCATTTAAAATATCTAACATATTTTTAACATCATTGCCCATGAGATAAACAATTCAATTTTAAAATGCAAATCACCACTAAGCACCTGTAAGAATGGATAAGATTAAAAGACTATACCAAGTATTGGTGCAAATTCAATAGTATAGGACTTTTTATACACTGCCAGTGGGAATATAAAGGGACACAGTCACTCTGAAAAATTGTTTGGCAATCTTTTGTAATATTAGACTTATACATAACCAAAAATTCCATTCCTAGATGTATACGCAACAGAACTGCCTTCATATGTGGACCACAAGACAAATTCAAGGATGTTAATAGAAGCATTATTCATAAGAGCCCCAAACTGGGGGAAAAAATGTTCATCAATACTGGGATTGATAAATTGTGGTAAATGCTTAAAATGGAATACTATAAGTCAGCCTTTAAAAAGACAAAGCTCACGTTCCACCCAAGAGCAGGGCAAAATGTAGCATATTGTTGAGTGAAATAAGCCAGAACCACTTCAAGAATATTCTCACTTGCATCCCAGTCTCCCAGCCTTCCAGCCTCCTGGTACAGTTTACCTATCTACCTCTAATTGTCAATTATACCAATATTAAATATTTTATATTAAATATTAAAGTGTTGCCTAATATGGTTAACAAAATTTTGATTTCATCAGCATGTTCTTTGGGATTCATCTGGTCCCAGTTTCATACTTTCTAATATTCATGCATCTGTCACCAGAGCAAAGAGTCACTGGCTCTTTCTCTATGTCTAGCATATGCTTCCTCCTGGATAACAGAGAAGGAGAATCCTGAAATCATCTCATTTCTTTTGCAGGCACTGAGCCTCTACTATGACACTGCCTCTGAAGCCTGAACTATTGCTATATAAATTGTCAGCCTATCTAAACTTATATACTAGTTTCACTATTTTAAAGCATAGACCAAAAAATATGCTTTAGTTCAATTCAATAACTATATACTGAGCATCTATTATGTAAAAGACATTCTAGTGCAAAGAAAGAGACAGCAAAACTCCTCTCTGGTGCCTGATACTGCCACCTCTAAAAGAGAGTCTCTGTATTTTTTCAACAAATAGAATTGAATTTGTGCCATGGGAATGAAATTTTATCTACGTACACACTAATTAAAAAATAGAGGGATAAAATAAAAGAAAAAACCCTTAATTTAAAACAAATCATATTTGACTGATTAAATTAGTCAAAACTACTAAACAATCTGAACTTGGAGAAAATAACCTAAAGTAACCTCAATTCTTTTTAATGTATTTTAAGAACTGGAGAGTGACACTTGTAGTAATAACTTAAACGTGTTATGCTGATGTTTTCAAACTAAATTCCAAGCCCTTAGATTTGATTAGAAACATTGGACTACTGTAGGTTAGATGGGTGAATATGTTCTCTGCTGGAAAATGAGGGAGTAGCCCCAGTCTTGGTTAGGTCAGCCAAGAGCTAAAGGGAGGAGAAAGAGAGGAGCAAAAATCAAAAGTTAGTAAACCATATTGTATGCATTTAAAAAGCATATTTTATGTTATTTCTTCCAGGTAGAAAGAAGAAAAATCTGGTAACAATTTACACTGATATTTAGATCCATTCCTAAGAGTGTTAGTTAATGTGGAGTAATAATAAATGTACCAAGTTTGTATTTATTATTTTAAATTTTATGATTATAATTTTAAATTTTGGACTGTAACATGGGACATCGTTTTTTAATCCCGGTGGAACATGGACTCAAGCCTCACTATCCAGCCTCCGCAATGTACAGTGTTAATACCCAAACCTCCATGCTACAAGAACCACCTTGCCTACCTGCAAGAACACTGCTGCCTATGCATCACTTTGAAATGTAATTCGCCCCTGCGAGCAGCACAGCTGGGTTTGGGTGGCCAAGTCCACTGCAGATCCACAATAGTATTTCTATGAGGTGATTCCCAAGAGGACATTGGATGTTGGGAGATCTTAGGCATCACCTTCTACCTTCTTTCTGCTCTTCCAAAATAAAAAGGAGCATATTTTTTTCCATGTTACACCCATTTAGGACTTCCAACAAAAGCTTGCTTAAGACAAAATATATTACAGAAATTGTTAAAACTGTTCTGTCAATGGTTGCTTAGACAGCTGAGCCAGAACAGTGCAGCTGGTCCAGTTTTCCAAACCACAATGATTATGGTTTCCAGTGCACCTTCTGAGGCCATTGCTGTCACCTAGAAGCTGGTGAAGTCAGAAATGTGCCACTCCAGAGTGGATTTGAAAACTATCTTTGGACCATGTAGCAGATGTGCAACATCTGTGTTCTAGTAAAGTCAGGAAACAACACTCGTATGTGACATTATACTTGGTACATAGGCAGTATACTAAACCAAATTTGTTTCTATTTTAAAAGATTATAGCCTTGAGCAGATCTTTCAAATTATGCAAAGAGCCTCTATCTTCTAGCACTGAAATATGGTGCCAAGGCAGCTGGGTTAGAATTAGCATAACTCACGAACCTACACTTGGACTTCCTTCGTTCTGGAGCTGTCTCTGTCTGCATCTGGCTCACCATCCTAATTCCTTTCTTTGGTTGACTTTTCTCTAGGAAACCCTTTTCTTGCTCCAGGTAATCTGAACTCCACAGATATAAAACCAGTCCTTGAAATCATTTTAATATGTTTGTGCCACAGTAGTTACATTAGCTCAAATTATTTATCTGGGAGGATCATCAGTCCCAATATAAATTAGTGGATATAAATAGTTAAAAGCAGGGATGGTATATCACCTAGCTGCATTCATTAGGGGACATTGGTATGGGTGTGATGGTCAGGAGAATTAAAGAGGTGTAGTTGCAGTGCCAGAGGTAGGTAATAAGAAATCACAGAAACTGAAGGTGACATTTTCAAATGTGTGGCAGCCAAGAAAAAGATGTTTTGGTACAGAAACACACAAGAGACAACATAGGGTGAAATTTCATTATGTCATATACAAAATATAGAATTTTGCTATTATAGAATGTGTAAAAATAGCAACTGTCTTGATATATGTTACCAAGAAGTCTAGTTTAAAAGAAATGTTTGGCTTCCTTGACTTGTGATTTAGTATATATTAATTTTCAGAAAACGCCTCTTCAGTTATTTTTGTTGTATTTATGTTCTATCGATACTTCTTTCCAGCAAAAAGTTAATATATTATTTGATAGTAACATCAGCTTCCTCAAAGTAAAACAAGATCAGCTCAGATCAAGAAGTTAATCCCTATGGGATATTGAGGAGAAAGAAAATATATCTCCAGAGTGTTTGGATTCATTTGAATTTTTCACTGGCATATTTTTTTTTCTTTTTGAATGTTTCCATGTCATAGATAATTCCAGTTTTACTAGTTTTATTTATTTATTTATAAATAAACACAAGTTCTCTTAAAGTTCTAGAGGTCAAAAGTCCAGAGTCAGTTTTCACTGGGTTAAAATCAGGGTGTCGGCAAGGCTAGTTCCTTCTAGAGAGTCTAGGGGAACTCTGCTTCCTGACTTTTACAGCTTTATAGCCACCTGTATTCCTTGCCTCTTGGCCTCTTTCTCTGTCTTCAAAGCCATCAACAATAGCATTTTCCAGTCTCTGTCTCTCTCTTTTCTCTCCCTGTCTCCATCACTTTGCTTTCATTTATACTTCAATGTCACATTAAGTAAATTGCACTTGTGTTTAATTGATTTAAGGATAAAACCAGAAAACTGCATCCTTTGGGGGTATTATAATAATAATAATAGCTAGAATTTACTCAGTGCTTTCTATGTTAAATACCTGTACTAAGTTGAATCACATGAGATTGCCTTTTTCGTAGATCATATAAGTGCAGGATTTGGAATTAAAATCCAAATGTTCTTAGCCACTATGCTATATTCAGCATCTTTTTCAATAGGCTAATCAACCCTTAATACTGGAACATGGCAAAGTATACATGTATAACTAGAACTCTCAGAAAGCAAGACTACGTATAATTCTTATAGAAATGTAAACAAATAAAACCTGGGAATTGTTAATTATGAAATCCTATGTTAGAACAGAGGCAATTATTCAAAATTCTTTGGGTCAAAATATGTATAATGTTAAAAAGAAAAAGAAAACCATGGTTTGGACTGTTAAAGTCTTTAATATAGTGGTAATTATTTACATGTAAAACATATTATTTATGTGTAAAACTAGTTTCCGTATTCATTTTCCCATTGCACAAAATAGAATTCATCAGATTAATCATGGAATTTTGAATCAAACTCTCTTCAACTTGAATGCATACTCTGTGTTACTTTGGTTTGTTAATTTCTCCAGGCTGTATGATTAGTGAAATGGAGATGATATAATAGTATGTAATTTATAATAATAGTGATAACTTATATAACACTCATGATATGTTAGGCACAGTTCAAGGGACACTGTATACACTAATACATGAAAACATAAGAGCACTGCGAGGTAGATTATTTAACCAAACCCCACAGGTAATAAGTAGTGCACTAGGACTGAACAGAGGTAGTCAGACTTCAAGTCTATACTCATAAATAATGCACTCAGCTGCCGCATTGTGTGTTTTCCCAGTTGAATGAAATAATGTGGGTAAAGTGTTGATATATTGCACATAGTAAGATCTCAGTAAATGTTAGTCAATGTTAAATTTGAAGATTAAGGCACTTATCTAATTTTGTGACCTACTGAAAACTGAGCACTGTGGCAGCTTTTGGCCTTGCTTGCTAATAAGCATCACTAAAGCTATAAACCCAGTCAGTATTCAGTTCTGTGTGTTAAGCTAACCATGTTTAATAAGTAAGTTAGATTGCAAGAACCACAATATGCATGTTGCCTTTCACTGAAATTCTGGATGCCCACCCACTCTGATGCTGGGCTTGGCCATGTGACTTGTTTGGACCAATAGGGCAATAGCAAACATGAGGAGAGCAGAAAATTAGGAAATACTTGTGTCACCACAGGGCACTGAGTCGAGTTCCCTATGCTACACAGCAGGTTCGCATTAGTTATCTATTTTATACGTAGTAGTGTATATATGTCAATCCCAGTCTCCCAATTCATCACACACACCCCTTCCCCCTCGTGGTGTCCATACATTTCTTCTCTATGTCTGTGTCTATTTCTGCTTTGCAAATAGGTTCATCTGTACCGTTTTCTAGATTCCACATATATGCGTTAATACACGATATTTGTTTTTCTCTTTCTGACTTACTTCACTCTGTATGACAGTCTCTAGGTCCATCCATGTCTCTACAGATGACTCAGTTTTGTTCCTTTCAATGGCTGAGTCATATTCCTTTAAAAAATTTTAAAATTAAAAAATAAGTTAAAAAAAAGAAAATACTTGTGCATTGGGGCTTGTCCTTTTCTTGCTCATGAAACTCTGCAACCACCTTGTAAGTGAGCCCAGGCTAGCCTGCTGGATGAAGAGAGATCCATGACCCAGCCACCCCTGTTGCACCAGCCACCTGTCAGCCATCTGCCAGGGCTATGAATGAGGTTATTCCAGACCACTGAGCTCCAGTCACTCCCCAAGTGAGTCCTGATGCATGAGTGAGATTAGGTGAGACCTGTAAAAAAGCCGCCCACTAAATTCAGCCCATTTTGCAACCTGACAAATTGTGAGCTAATTCAGTAGTTGTCATTTTAAGCCACTAAGTTTCAAGGGTGACATATTATACCCCCGAAGTAATAATAAAAAATGATATTTCAATGAATCATTCTCAATACTATGGTATGACTGGGATAGAGGGGAAATTATGTGGAAATTAGGCAATTATTGGATTAATATGGTTACATGGATAGACAAATCGAGGAACTCTGATCTGAATTCTGCTCTTCATTATCTATCTTGGCTCTAAATAGGAGCATGTCATATGCAAATTATTAATGCACAGGTGACTGCTCATTTCTGGAGTTATTTAAGGTCATCTGGCTTTGTATTCAGTCTCATTTTTGAAGCTGGCATAGCTAAACCCTAATGTAAATTAGCAACTGAAAACTATTAGTTAACAAGTCCCAGCAAAATTGTATCTGGCCAAACTTCTCAGTTCTATTCTCAGAGTGAATGAGAAAAAATGTCATAGGAAATCCTGCCAGTCTGGAGGAGTGGATGCTTTTCAATATGACAGTCTCAACCATAGTTACAGGGTGTGTCACCTTCCTTTGTATATATCTCCATTTTCAGAGGGATTGTTACAGACTCTAAAATGTGACTTCCCAGCTAATACCAAAATTGAAATCCAAAAAGATTTTTGTATTGAACTAGCTAATACTGTCAGCATTTCTAATCTGTTACATATTTGAAGACCAGCTAATGATCATATTTTTTTAGGTGAACATGTAATCATTTTGTAACATTAGAATAAAGAATTCTTTATATGTAACATAGCAGTATCAAAACAAAACAGTTTTGTTTATTTTTTTCTGAAACATCAATTACACACAGAAAAGCCTGATATAAAAATTACTTCTTAGACAGTTTTAGTCATTTCCCTAATTCCAATACCCATAAAAACATGTAACTTGGCAAAACATTTTTGAATGATTTTCTGTTTTAGTTTCCATTGTGGGAAAATATTTTTTCAAAAGATTAAAGGCTGGGTACTCTATTATACTTAAAAACATTCCAGAATAATATAGCACAATATACATGATCAAATAGATTTTTCAATATCCTAACATTTTTAACAATTATTTATATTTTCATTATATGTAACATACATGGTATGATACATAATAACTCAAAACATTTGTGTGTTAAAGATAATTGCATGTATTTGTTGAGCACAAATACAGAATGAAGTCTCTTTGACCTAGGAACTGCACAGCATAGGAAGTGTTTGGCCATGGGAAGTGCAACTGTCAGTTGGTAAGATATATTTACCATCTGTCATTTACCATGTTTCTGCTTGGCACTGCCCACTGGAACATTCGGAGTGGCTTTTAGCATTAAAATTCTCTCCCAGTAGTGATCTCCCCAAGTCAGTATTTTTCCAACTATTACAATGCATATCTGTTAAATAAATCGTTCTTATTACCATAGCTTTGTCTCATGGGAGGCAAAGCACTTAGGGTGATTTGTACATAGCAGAAAAAGTGCAAGCAGCAGATGGACCAGTGGGGCCATTATTGCTGGTACGTTTAAAATAATGGAAGAAGTTTTTTTTTTTTAATGTTTGGGGGAAAAGAGCAGTTTGGAACTAGCTTTTCATTCACTGAGCTATGAACTAATGAGTGTATAGTAATAATAGCAGCCACATTTTTAATAAATGAAATTAATATAAATGTTCCATGAATTAATTTGACTCTGTTTATCTATTTGTTCATCACCATGGATACTTTCATAAATAACAGTGTTGATATTTTATTGTTAACATTGCCTAAGGTTAGAATTCCAAGAAATATCCAGAACCACTGACAGAAATTATTTGTAATATATTATGAGCCATCTTCTGTGGGCTGTACCATATGCTGATTCTATTTTTAATATTCTCTTTTAGGGTTTCCTCTAGTACTGCTTTCATTAATCCTTTAAAAATATTTCCTGAAATCATATTTAGAACCCAGCATAATGTAAGTAGACACACGAAACCTTAAATTGGTATTTTTTATTGTTTCTTCTCTTACCCAAAGAGCATTACAAGTAGATTTGGCTAACAATAAAGTCATAGCTGATATACATTTATAGATTAGTATTTGTTCACTCAGAGTGAAGGTGACCCATTTATTTAGGTGCCTCAGTGGTTGACACCAACTACCATAGTTAAGTGTATTATTTTGTGATGCCAGATAATGCTGGTGACTGTGAGAACAATAGAAATCATTGCATTGATTATGCTCTTTTATAGCTCTTTCTGACACAAGCATTACAATTACATAGTACACAATAAAGAATAAAAGATAATTATGTTCATGTTTTTCAATGAGGAAAACCAAATTATTGACACCAGGTGGAGAAAGAGTGCCTAAATAATTCATATGTTAAAATACATAATTTCCCCATGTGTCTAGATATCTCAAATGATATTAATATTGAAAATACATTAGAGACCATATATATGTATCTAATTAATATTATATATTCTGTAGCTGGGCTTCCTGGATTCAGATCTCAGCACTGACATTTATTTTGTGACCTTGGGAAAGTTTCCTAAATTTTGGCCTTCATATCTTTATATGTAAAATAGGGGTAATATTTCTACTTTCAGCATGGGATTTTTGAGATGGTTAAATGTAGTGCTTAGAAAGTGAGTGGAGCATTTGTTTTCTGCTGTCTATAAAGTGCAAATATTTGTAAGATGAGTCCATATCAATAACTTAGGCATCGCCATAAATTCCATGTATGTACTTTTCTCGTCAGTTTTTTTTCTGATTCACCAAATAACCTAAAGGATATTTTATCCATTCATGTTATCTGATTTGCCTCAGTATGCTGTTTCCTTTCCTGCAATGTATTTTCCAGTATCTTTATGTGCTCACTTCTCTTTATTCAGAGAGGTTAGTTCCTGACCAAATTATATTAAATAAACACATATCTGTATCATGCTCTATCCTGTGGCTCTACTGAATTTTCTTCATAACACTTATCTAAATATTAACATGATTTGTCATTTATTTTTTAACTCATTTATTGTCTGTTTCCCTCATTTTATTCACCACTGTGTTCCCCATGTCTAGAATAGCACTTGCTATAAAGTTGGTATCAATGAATATTTGAATAACTGAATGAATACATGCTCATGTCCCCTTGTTGCTTCCTTAGCCCCAATTCCTACACATTCACTGCTATTTACATCTTTGCCACATTTTCATCCTATATGGACATTTGAATTGGTTGGATGGAAATTTCAGCCTCTTCTATATTGTACAATCCTTGCCTTATCATCAGTTTTCCCAGCGTGAAAAAGATTCTATTGTATCATATTATATTACATTATATGATCTTATATTAGTTATGTTTTATGTATTTTTATATATGCAGAACTTTATCTTGACTTCCCTATGTAACAAATTCAGGTGTTTTACTTAAGTGTAATTTAGAATTCAGAATTTAGGTGTTTGCTCGACTGGTGGGCTACATCACCCAGGAGTATCTGCACTATTTGGTATTTCTGGAAGTTTGTTTTATACATGATTTTAAGTAAAGTTGTAGGTGAGACATAGAAATGCATAAGAGGATTTACTCATTTAACATTACTTATTAGGCATCTACCATGTTTTATAAATGCTGGGGATTGGAACCTTTGTTGCCCAACTTCAGAGAATCCAATGTCAATGGTGTTTATTGGACTTGTACAGTGGTAGCCCTGGTAAGGGACACTATGCTATATAAACATACAAAGTTTCTGCCCTTACGAATAAAGAGTTTAGGGGTGGAAGAAGGGAAACGAAATCACTAACTACGATGATAGAAGTATAGAGAACTATGAGGACATAAAGATGAGAGTTACACGTACCACAAGTCAGGAAATGCTTCCCTGGGAAAACGATGTTTATCCTCATTCCTGAAGGAAAAGTAGGGGTATCCTGAATGTTCCTTACTGACACATCAAAACTAGAGGGAGCTGCATTCAGGAGGGGCTCCAGGCACTAATTGTGCTGTGCACGACAGAGGGAAAGAGACATCATTCCCATAGGTAACTCTGGAGCCTAAAACTTTCCTTTTAAAAAATCCTGGGAAATTACCAGTGACTAGGTGCCTCCCCTTAAGACATTGCCTGACAGTATTCATTAACAAGAGGCTGGAGTAAAAGAAACAGAACTTCTGAGACAAAGGGCTCCAAGAAGTAAATGGCCAACATTTTCCGATATTTCATACTAGGAGGGAAAGTGATATCTTGCCATTGAGAGAGAGCCCGTGGGATTTGGGCATTAATATTAATGAATCCTTACCTGAACCCACAGGCTGCTGAGGCCGGCACACATTTCTGGGTAGATTGCTATAACAAAGAGGATATATTCCTAAGGCACTTTAACTTGGGAAATCCTTTCATATAAAGTAAAATTAACACATTTTAATTTGGGGGTGCTTTTAACATATAGATTTCTTGATGACTGCTCAACTCTTGTCTTTTGGGGGATTGCTAATCCCCAGATCACCTAGAAGCTGCAGCTGTATAATCTTTCCTGAAGAGAGGCACACAGATCCCTCTGAATCATTTTCAATTCAGGAGCCCAGGTAACACTTTCGCAACTCCTAAGTTACATGGGTTATGAACTCCAGGAATTTCAGTCCCCTTCGTGAATGAATTCTGTACTGCTTCTTTTTCCTCCTTGTCCATCACATGCCCAGGCCAAGCAAAGAAAAGACCTGAAGCCCTCCCAGCGTCCATCACACACAGACTGATTTTGCTAAAGTAGTATAACTTTATTTCCAGATGAATTGCCAACCAAGATATCACTAGGATATGGTTTTAATAAGATGTTTATAAAGTAGGGTCTAAAAAACGTGTGTGCCTTTGAGTGTCACCTCTTGGTAGTTTATTTGCATAGCCCATTCAGTCTTTATAAAGACGTTTTCAATGCCATGCTAACATGAGGATAATATATAAAACAAAGAATGGTTGTCATAATTGGCAGCATGGGCAGCAGTCTTCAGTGGAGTCAATTCATTTAATTAATATTTATCAGGAGCGCAGACGGAGCCTGGCAGTCTGTGAAGTGCTGGGCACTCCCACCCTCACTGCCTTTTTGCCATCTGCTGCACATAGGAATGGCAGGCAACCGGCCACCTCGGGATGAGAAAATGTTGTGTTCCTCGCTTGTTTCTCTTCTGCTTCCAATTCCTTGGCTGTCTCTAATTTTTCACATGGCTTGAGCTTACATATAAATTATACTCAAAGGTACAAGATTCAAAGTTCCAAATATGTTTGTCTACAGAATAGTTTAGTGTTAGGGTTTTCTTTTTTTCTTTAGAGCCTAGTGAACCCTAGATTTACTATAAATGGGTTCGCATGTCTCTATGATTTATGAAAACAACAGTGAGATGGTTTTCTCACAGAATCATGGTAGTCAAGAACTGTATTCTACAGAGCTTAAGGGTAGAAGAGTAAAGTTCTCCACCTCACATTTCACTGAGACATCAAAATCAAAACCTTCATGACTTTTCAAGTTGTATGAGCAGTCACAGAGTTCTGTTCTAAATCAGTGCTCATGTTTCGTTCCCCTCCCATCCTTCTCTTGCTACTCCATAGATTTCCCCAGTACAGAAACAGAGTATGTACAGCCTGTAGTATCCCAAGCATTGAATAGTCCATCCCTCAAATGAGCATCATAGGGCTAAATATAGCCAGGCATTGTCATTGCCCATATAATGGGCCTCCAACTCTTTTTCTCTCACTTGTCATTCTTTATCTGCTGAATAGTGCTTTGAACCCTAGTGTGTTCCAGCTCTGAAGGCCTGAGTTAGATCCTGTCTCTGCTACAGTTATGGCTTTTCCCATCATTCCTCATGACGTTTGCCCACAGTTCTGCGGCACCCCTGGGTACTGTCTCCTGCTGAAGGACTGAGATTCTGCCTTTGCCATTGTTACACCCCTCCTCATTGCCAGACACATTTTGTTCCCTTGCTTTATAAGGGTTATTTTCAAGACTGTCTCACTTTGGCCATACTGCCCCTTGTTGCCATGACTTTTTCAAGGTTTGTACTTACTTTTTCTGATGAATCATGCTTAATGGGAAAATTGCTTTCACTTTTTCCCACTGTTCTTAGAGAAGAGGGTCTGAATTAGTTGAATTAACACAATCACCATGGGACTTATCTCACTTCTATGTTCCAAAGAGGGAGGGATTTCTAAGGCCAGGTGAATGAAAGATCGAGTGTAATACAGTTTCCCTTTCCCGCTCTTACAGTTTTACCCCCAACTTCTCTCAGGAGTGTAGTTGACTTAATCATGGCACTTGAAGGGTTGAGGAACAGTGCCTGAATTTTTTTCATGGGAAAGGGATGTACAAAAAATTCTATCCATATTTATTTTGCCAGTATTGGCAGATTCTATTTTAGCTTATCCTGACCCTTTGAATCACTCAATTTTCTGTGGAGAGAAAGTCCTCTCACCAAAATCAGTCTTGTTCAGGCTTCCAAGAACCTATGTAAATGGTTGATATAACTCACTTCCTTCCCTGGCCTCTTTTTCAGGAGTCATACTTTCTAGGCACTTGAAAAAGAAGTTTTCACAAAATCTTGATTTTCATGTTTACATTCATTTTTGAATGGTGAGTAACATTTATTTCAGTACTGTGGCCAGGGCAGTATTAGTCCCTATGAGTAATTCCTCCAAGTGCATCGGTGTGGGAGAGGACAGGTTGATTGCTTATTCATCAGCACTTACAGTAAAAAAATATTTAAAGGTAAAATGAAAGTTGTCATTAAACTTTTGTAAATATTTTGAGAGAAACAACTATTTAAGAGAATTGGGGTTTTTTTTTTTTTTTTTTTTTTTTCTGTACATGGGCCTCTGACTGTTGTGGCCTCTCCCATTGTGGAGCACAGGCTCCGGACATGCAGGCTCAGCGGCCATGACTCACAGGCCCAGCCGCTCCATGGCATGTGGGATCTTCCGGGACCGGGGCACAAACCCGTGTCCCCTTCATCGGCAGGCGGACTCTCAACCACTGCGCCACCAGGGAAGCCCCGAGAATTGTTATGATGATTATAATACAGTCACTTTGATGACTAATTTAAATGTCTGAAAGATTACAAGGTGCTTATATAGGTTTTATTCAACTCAAAAGTCCAAAATTCACTTAAAGTATTTAAATTGGAATAAAATAACTGTATCTCTAAAAATTTTCTCAAAACTAGTGTAAACATGCAAATTATTAAAATTTATACTGAAAATGGTAAATTAAATAAGATTTTTTCAATCTGATTTGTCTCGTAAAATGATATTTTTACACACAAAAGAAAAATGATTCTGAATCATCAGTATGAATAAAGAGTAGTTTTAAGTGTCATATGGCTTATTGGAATAGATGAGTGTTTCTCAACCAGGGCAATTTTGCCCACCGTGGGACATTTGGGAAATTTTGGAGACATATTTGGTTGTTCACATTGGAGAGGAACTTTTGGCTTCTAGTGTCTGGAGATCGGGAACGCTGTTAAACATACTAAAATGCACAGGACTAAGGTAGAAAAACTCTGTAATAGATAAGCTTTAAGATCACGTGTAGGGAGACGTAAGAGGGAAGAGATATGGGGATATATGTATATGTATAACTGATTCACTTTGTTATAAAGCAGAAACTAACACACCATTGTAAAGCAATTTTACTCCCATAAAGGTATTTTTAAAAAAAAAAATCACATGTAAGACTGTGATATAAACAAATCTGTACATAAATGACCAGTTTCAGTATCACAAAAAGTAGTTTAATTTAATCAGTTCTGTTCTCTGTATCTATGACTCTGTTTGTGTTTTGTTACGTTTGTACATTTGCTTTGTTTTTTAATTCCACATATGTGTGAAATCATATGGTATGGGTCTTTCTCTGTCTGACTTATTTCACTTAGCATAAAACCCTCTGTTCCCATCCACTTTATCCCAAATGGTAAGATTTTATTCTTTTTTATGGCTGAGTAATGTTCCATTCCATATATATAATATATGAATATATTCCATTCATCTATGGATAGGCACTTAGGTTGCTTCGATATCTTGGCTATTGTGAATAATGCTGCAGTGAACATAGGGGTGCATATATCTTTTTGAATTAGTGTTTTTGTTCCTTTGGAAAAACACCCAGAAGTGGAATTGCTGGTAGTTCTATTCTTAATTTTTTGAGGAATCTCCATACTGTCTTCCATAGTGGCTGCATCAACTCACATTCTCACCAAGAGTCCACAAGTGTTCCCCTTTCTCCACATCCTCACCAGCCCTTGTTAGTTGTTGTCTTTTTGATAATAGCCATTCTAATAGGTGTGAGGTGATATCTCATAGTGATTTTGATTTGCATTTCCCTGATGATTAGTGATGTTGAGCATCTTTTCATTTGCCTGTTGGCCATCTATATGTCTTCTTTGGAAATATGTCTATTCAATAATTATTTTTCCAGCATTTCTGAAAAATTTGGAGTGTATATATTCAGAAACATGGACACAAATACACAGACATATTACACAAGCATATCTGACCAACACACACACACACACACACACACACACACACAACCATTTAGGTTTTTCTGAGTTTTTCCTCTTTCTTTTGAACTGGACTTAATATAGATTTCAGAAGTTAAATTGTAAAATTAAAAATATTTATTAGCAGAATGGTTATATTTGTTTGTTTTGTTTAGTCCAAATTTAATTATGCTTCTTAAAAATCTAAACAAACAGAAACAAAATTAAAATGTGTGCAATGTGAGTTAGGTGTACAAAAGAAACTGGGGGCAAGAAATGGAGAAATACTGCCCAGTGCTCTTCCACTTTCAGTTTGGCATTAAGTTAAACCCATAACTCCAAAATATATCTTTCTTTTTACTACTTTTATGAATAATCCCAAATATTGAGTTGACCTTAAATTCTCATTCTCAGATGAACCTCTCTCCTGTGGTGTGCTCAGTAGACATACTTAAAGAAGTGGATTGAGAGCCAAGCCTCCAAAGTCTGAAAGTGTGAAACACTTAGCTTTGCCTTAAATATGCTAAAATATATGTTTAACATAAATACTTCAGATATCTTACGTATCTGAGACTTATAGAACAATGAGCTTTTACCCTTTGCATTAAGAATTTGTAGCTACTTAAAGTTATAAAAATTATGATATATTAATTACTGAAACATAACAAAAATGGACTATTTAATGAATAACATCAGTTTTAGCTCTATAAATCTTATTCTGAATGCAATTTATCTGCATGTGCAAACTGTATATACAGTTGTCCCTCAGTACCCAAAGGGATTCAAGTACCATAGTTGGCCATCCCAATGGGGATTTCATATTGGGGGTTTTGCATCCACGGACTCAACCATCCACAGAAATTTTGATCTGTGTCTCAGATGCAAAACATGCAAATAAGGAGACCCTTGCAGTTCAAACCATGTTGTTCAAGGGTCAAATGTAATTACAACATAGATTAGGATTTTAGGTTAATATTTTAGAAAAAATCCAGAAGTGATATTTATTCATGAGACAAGATAATAATTGATAAGAACAGATAGTAATTGACAAGACCAGCATAATTTTTAGCAGTTAACTTATCCCTGTGGAGGATATACAATCTTGTAATTTATGAAATTTCAATATTTCATACATTTCAAAATATTGCATTTTCAAAGGATCATCAGCAATAACAACAGTGAGTATTGGCAGAGAATATTCAAATAAGTTTATCTAGTGAAATAGTTTTCACTCATTTCCTAAGCCAATTAAGAACCTTAAAAATTAGGTTTTATGTGATAAAATAAATATGGGATGTTTCTTTTTCTATTTTTACTTACTGGTGGTTCTACAACCATTAATAGTAGTTCAAAACAGATGTTTTTCTATATTTTACTGATTATTTGGCAACATTTACTTTCCCTCTCACTGCACAATTGTATTTCTTGGGTTTTACATTTGTATCAACTCAGAAACCCCTGAAAAATCTGTCTACGAAGCAAGGCATATCCACAATCTATACCCCACCCAGTGAAGGAATTTTTAATATCATGGCTTTAATGCTTTTTGCTGACTTTGTCATCACTTCATATTGTTGATATATAAAATTTGATATGTTATTCTTTTGAAGAGCTATAAGAAATAATCCAGAATTATGGATAAACGTTGATTCTCAGCATCCTCTAGAAAATGTGACTATTGTCTCAATTACTTTTTTTCCCCTCATCTTCAAAAACATGATAGGGCAAACCTTAGGAATTCTTAGACCATCCAATGTGGTAGCTTCGAATGAGCTTGCTATGATGGTAATTGAAATATAGCGGAAAGAAAATACCATTTAAATAGCTATATGTATGTGATAAAACCCCTAATTGCCTTGGCCTCCTTATTCATAGGCAGTTAGAAAAATTGGGCCCATAAAGGGGTGAGAGAAAGATACCTCAGGAAATATTGCAAAGATTCCATCTCCAAATTATGTGAGCAGTAAAACAAATGGATTCATTGTTCTCTACTACTTGCCTGGGGTAAGAGAAAAGCTTGTAATGGATAATAACCATTTCCAAAGTTAACCGGTGAGAAGGGAGTCATGCATTTGTTTGTTTCTTTTAGTTTTCTTTTTCCCCCAACTAGCCTGTTTGCCAAAATTGGACTCTAAAATTCAATGTTTCTTATAAAGAGAGAGAGAGCCTATGGAGAATGTGTACTCAATTACTGAGAAACTGCATTCTAATTGCCTTCATGGATTTTTATGGCAGAATCCAAAATAATCATTTGGAAGAGAAATTCTGGATTAAAAAATAGTCAACATGAATCTAAGTAAAGCTTTCCTATCCCATAGTTAAGGATTTCAGTGGGGAGATGGCAAGAATATGAGATCTATTATATGATTGGATAGCAAATAAGGCCTACTCAGAAACAAAGATACCCTTGATAGTAAGTGAGAAAGACACTGTTGCTTCTCTTTCTTAAATTGGAATTTACTAATGTGCAGATCAAATCCACGTGTAGTAGTATGACTTTCAGTTTCTTGGTTAACACCAAGACCTTCCACTGTACTTCAGCTGAATGTGTCTAATGTCTTCAAGGCAATGGTTACAGACATATACATACATGCTTTTAAAGTCCTTTAAAAAAACTCATAGAATATTTGGTAATAAATGATAATGGAGTTGTAACAGTGTGTTTCATACGTCTTTGTGCATCTGTATACATTGTCTTTCAGGCATCTTTTGTATACTTTTAAGCATGTTTAATGATAATTGTGTGCCTACTTGTCATCATTTCTCACTTAGAAATCTAAAAAAGTATTTTGATATCCTTACATAGCCATAAGGAAACTACTTAATAGGTGCATAATTTTTCATTTTGTAAATGTTTACTTTAAAACACTTATTATTACCAGTTTATTATTATTATTAGATACTTGCATCATCACTTATATTTTGCTATTGCAAACACTACTGCAATAAACATTTTATACAGTACACTTCGCCCCACCCCCGTATTTTAAAGGTTTTTGTCATAGATACATTTCTGAAAAGAAGCATATTGGTATCAAATGGCGTGTACATGTTTAATGCTATTGACATCATAATGACTAAATTTATTTTCACAAGGCTACACCAGTTTTATCTCCCACCAGTAATACATGAAAATGCCCATTTCAGTGCATCCTCTTCGGGAAAATGTTGTGGATGGGAAAGAAATTGGCTTGAATTTACTGAAAACATTCACTGAAAACACAATTCAGAATGTAATATTCACATGAAATTCTTTTGAAAGACTACATGGTTTTCCAAGTGTTTAATTTTTGTAAGTGATAGCAACAGTTGACAATTTTTAAATATAAGATTCCCCAGGTTTTCTCTGGTGGCAAATATCAGTCTTGGCATATATTTGGAACCTGGATCTGAATTCTAAAACTTTAGCTCTGAGATTCCTGAAAGAGTGATTCTAAGTTGATTAGTAGGGGGCATTTTTATAGTCATACACATAGATGTGAAATAGCTCTTGATTAGAATTTTAATGTCGCAATTAAAGAAACACCTCTGCTCCTCCAAGGCCAACCTTTCCACTTCTGTCCCAACCCAGCTCTCATCACACTCTAGGAAGTTGTCCTGCAGTTACCCTATTTTGTCCTACTTCATAAATTTCTATATCAAGATTGGATCATTCCCAGTACATAGATATACCTTTAAATTATCCTTTTAAAAATAAAATGTTGTCTTGGACAAAATTACCCTACAACTTCTCTAAAGGGTTACCTATTCTCACTTTAGTGCCTTTACTTTATAACCTTCTCTTTTCTCATCTCAAGTCACTCTGATCATGCTTTTGTTCCAATACTTAACAATAATACTTCATATAAAGGCCATTAAAGATTTACATAGTGAGAGAAGTTGAAAGTTCTCTTTCTCATCTTTTCAGACTCTCAGTGGAGTTGTCAAGTTAAACACACACACACACAGAGACTCTATGCTGATAATTCTAAAATCTCTGTCTCCTACTATCAAGCTGTTCTCCATGTCTTTTTTTCCACACAGCAGACAGTGATCGTTTAAATGCGTAAATGAGAGAATATTGCACATTTGCTTAAAAAATCCCAATGGTTTGACTTTGAAATTAGTTAAAAAAAATCCTAAATCTTTGAAGAATCCCAACTACTGGTCTACAACATCATCTCCTAATTCCTCTAGCTAACTCAGCCTCCCCTCCAAATTAGTCTGGCTTCTTCGTGATCTTCATCATGCCACCTTATAGCAGAGGCCACTGTAACTACACTGCCTAATGTTTACCCAAACTTTCACACAAGGTCTCTGGTACCTCCAGTAGGTGCCTACATCGGCCAGGGAAGGTAAGGCAGTAATTCCCATATGGCAAAATCTGACAAACGAGAGACAAAATGTGGAAGGAGATAGATTTTTGTCTTCTTCCATCTACCTTAAAAGACTGCTGTGAGGTTCCACACGGGCCCTACAGAGATGCCCTTCGTAACTGAGCAACAATTTGTGGTTAGCTTAGTAAAGCCCTACTTGTGCTTGCTCTTACTCCTTTCCTGCCTCATTTTCCTTTCTCACTCACATTTGTTACCCGGAGATTGTCCTCTTCCCAATACAGTGTTAGCATGTAAGCTTGCCTCAGGTTCTGTTTTCTAAGGAAACCAGTCTGTGACAATATGCAAGGCCGACATAACTGATGACAGCCTACCAATCCTCTTTCTTTCCTCACCAGTCTCCTTGATCCATTATACGCTAGCTACACTGGCTTATTTCTGTTCTGGAATTTTTTCCTCCTCCTCTACCACTCTTCCCCTATTTCTTCAACTGGTTGCCTACTGCTCCTCATTTATGCCTCAGCTCAAATACGAGCGCCTCAGAGAGGTTTTTACTGCCCACTCTGCCTAAAGAAAAACCCTTCCCCCCTCCAGCACTTTTCATATCTCATTTTATTTTTTAATCACTCTTGATTAATTTTAAGAAAGGGATAGCAAAACCTTCTTCTACCAATAGCAAGACATACTACACTCAATCCTCCTAAATGGTTCTTACATGTCTTCTAGTCATGGTCTTATTCAAATTTCCTGCTTTGCCTGAAATAGTCTTAGCAGCCTTTCCTTTTCTTTATTCTGCATGGACCCAATCATGGGATATTCTCTTTTCTTATAAATCTCAAATCACTTTTGCACAAGAATATTTTGTATAAAAGAATTTTACTTAAAAATCAGGAGTAGAGGGCTTCCCTGGTGACGCAGTGGTTGAGAGTCCGCCTGCCGATGCAGGGAACATGGGTTCATGCCCCGGTCCGGGAAGATCCCACATGCCGCGGAGCGGCTGGGCCCGTGAGCCATGGCCGCTGAGCCTGCGCGTCCGGAGCCTGTGCTCCACGACGGGAGAGGCCACAACAGTGAGAGGCCCGCGTACCGCGAAAAAAAAAAAAAATCAGGAGTAGAGGTTGACGCATGTGGTGGAATGGAGGATTACTTTCAAGTGCACAGAGCATAGCACAACATAACTACCTACTATACTTATATTCAAAATTGGACATGTCCAGAATATTTGGACCATACCCATAGCTGAGACTGTCTCACAGTTGATTCATTCTTGGGCCCTACATTTCTACAATCTTGCTGGCCTTTTCCTTACCTGCCCTCCTCATCAACTCCAGCTGCTTCATATCCCCAGGCAATGTAATGCTATTTATGAGCAGCTTTGGGAAACTGTGAATTATCCTAAATTTATTATGGGGAGAAATTTAGTTTTCTTATATCAATCTGAACACGTCTCAGCCTTTTAATAGGCCTGAGGTCTATCTTTGCCTAACTAAACATGGCTCATAGAAGTAGTGCTCGGGAAAAGACAGATCCCTGAGTAATTCTGTCACTAGCCCTTAAACTGACAATTTGTTTTTCACACCTACCACTACAAGCATCCTTTTTTTGACATTGATGTTTATGAGATAAAAATTAGTTCAAATAAAAGATGAAGCAAGAATTCCCTTGTATAATAAGCATTGTGTTCCAAAAGAAAAAACTATTTGTTTACAGAATTTAGAGTCAATTTGTTTTCTCAGGTCACATCAGCACAAAAGCATAAGTTATACAAAAAAGCTAATGTTTACAACTGATCCAAAGATGCATTTACTCTATCCTCTACCTCTGTCTCCCTTCCCTAGATGATGATTAGACATAGAAGAGCCTTTCAGTGCTTTTGGGGTTGAAATCGTGCTGGCAGTTTTTCTCCCTTGCCTTAAAATTCAGCTCACTGCTTTATTTTTTCCTGTTTATCATGCCTATATGTGTAACAAGTTCCAGACCTGGGATCTGGCAGAAGTTTCTAAAACACATTCAGGAGTGATATTACTATGAGACACTCTTGGATTTACAGTCTACAGAATGTATGATTTGTCTTTTAATCTAGGTGTGTATTCTGAGTAATTCTGCACCATTATGAGTCCCTTAGAGGAAGCAGTTATAGAATTTAAATTTGGAAAAATGTATTTGTGTAGGTATGTATTTATATAAGGTTAAATGAATGTATAGTCATTGCTTTTGATGATATATCACTATACAAACATAGCTGTTATTTTAATGCTGAATAAGCACTATAGGTACAAAATGAAGAAGGATAAGATACTCTTTCTTTGAGGACAAGATAATTCCAAGGGAAATTGGTAAATGTTCCTCAACATTTTATCTATCAATTTTGTAACTTCCTGTTAGTGTGTTAGGTTTTAACTATTTAATATTCCTGATAATTAAATTCACCCCGAGGCAACTATACAGAAAATTTTTGTTCAGCCTCATTCGGACAATTGCTGTATGTTCTCCGTGACAACAAATTTGCAGTCAACATTGGTGTAAATTTAATTTTTGTAAAGTAGTGTATTTAAACAAAATCAAGTTATTTACTTTGCAAAACAACTTGATGAAACAAAGTTTAAAAAGATGCTTCCCAGCATTCCTTAAAAAATCAAATTTTTGTCTAATGATGGCAAATCATGTCCTTCTTCATATTTTTCTTCCTCAGGTGAAATGCAAAACTCAACAAGAAAACACAATTCCTCTCACAAGTAAGTGTTATTAAAGTAACATTGAAATTGAAACTATAGCATGATATTTTTATAATAACTGAAATTTTTAAGGCCCATTTATTTGGAAATGAACTTTATATTTTTCATTGACAGTAACTCTTTCCTGATAAAAGGTATTGGAATAGTCTGTCTCAAAAGCAAACAAGAATGGTATGCTGCATGGTCAAATGTTTAGAAAGAAACAATAGTTAAGTAATTAGATATATATGCCACTCTTTAAATTTAAATAGCAAAATGTTCTATATAGTATTTACTGCTATCTTGTATAACTATGCTTATGTTGATTATATATAAAATATTTATTGGCCTTATTCCATAGTGATTTTATCATAATTATTTCTTTTGTTGTATTATTAACTTCAAGAGATTCAAAATACTTCAATTATCCCTATCATTAGAAATCTGGAATGAGAAGACACAATTTCAGTCAAAAATTTTGATGGCCAAAAACTTACATATAAAATGTACACCACAGTAAAACGTTGGAATAAAAAAGTTTTTTCTATCTGGGAGTGATACTCATTTCAGTATCTATACACATATAAAAAATAAAGCCTGGGCATACAAAAAATGGAATAGATTAAGTTACTAAAAATTTTACCATAAACCTTATCATCAGTTATTAACTGAAATTAAATTTCAAAGTCTGTTGCAACACATGTCATGGTTTTACGTAAAATTTATTGAATAAATAGTGTGCCTAGTGACTTTCCAGTTACTCTCAGCATATTTTATTTTCTAAACAAAATCTTACAAGAAACAGCAATGATGAATAAAATAAAATATAAAAAAGTGATCAGCTGTTTCTCAAGTAGCAATAGGAAGATGAGACTCTCTACCAACCTAACTTCTCCTTCACTTTTCGTAGCTGTATGTGAACCATATCTGGGACCCAGTAGGTCTCTAAGGAATAGAGTTCCAAAAATCACTTGTCAGTTTTAGTAATGTCATAGTGGCTTATATAAAACTAAGACTCCTGCAAATAACAATTAAATGTGGACAAATTATATTTTTTTAAAGAAAAGCAATTGAAAGCACTAGAAACTGACACAAAGCAGGCAGAAATTTGATGGAATTTAGTGCTTCAGAAAATGAACCTCACTGGGTGAGGTCTGTGTTTACATGTTTTTTTTCATGAGCATTACTCAGTCCAGAGTGTTCAGGGAGAATATTAAAAATCAAGCAGAAAGTTGCAGTGTAATTGGATTGAGGCATAATGCCAGAGGACAGAGTTTGGGGTTACCAGATGGCTGTAAATTGAGAAGATGAATTCAGAAAAGTAGGAAGCCACAAACATAGACCAGTAAATTTGCATTTAAGTCTCCTCATATCCTTGGCTGACCTTTTGACTCTGCACTAGCAAGAAAGACTACAGCAAATCCAGCAGGAAGCAAAAGGGAGAAAGCAGAATATGTTGAATGGGACTTCAATTGCTGTTCACTGTAGGGGAGACAGAATTTGAAATTTGAAATGTGCTAGATTAAATGGGTTTACAATGAAGCCTAAGAGGGCCCACACTCTCACATAGCTCTCTATCTTAGAACTAAAGAACTTTTCTTAAGACTAAGGGCAAAACCCAAACAGCCACTCTAACAATGTGTAAAACCAAGCTTCTACAAGTTCATGGCATCAGTCAGTAATTTAATTAAATGCAAGAAGATAAATGACTACTTTTCAGATGAATATAACAGAATTCAATGTCTGTACAATATATCATCCACAGTGTTCATTATACAGTAAAAAAGATATTAAATGTGCAAAGAAACAGGAAAAATTGATCATAATTAAGGTAAAAGGCATTCAGTATATCCAGACCATGGGACCACCTAGATAACAGAATTAGCATACTTGGACTTTAAAACAACCAGTAGATACATTCCATGACTGGCTTAAAGGAAATGATTATAATAATAAGTAAACCAGAGAGGAATATCAGAGAAAAAAAATGGAAATTATTTTTAAAAGAATCAAATGAAAATTCTAAAAGTAAAAATTATAGTATCTGAAATTTAAAAATCTATCACATGGTCTTAATAGTATACTGGAGACAGCGGAAGGGAAGGTCAGTAAACTTGAGTAAAAATCAGTAGCAACTATTTAATATGAAGAACAGAATGGGGAAAAAAGATTTGAAAATTAAATGAACAGAGTAACTGTGATCTGAGAGACAATATCAATTTTTCTAGTCCAGAAAAAGAGTATAGAGATTGGGAAAGAAAAATATTTGAGAAAATAATTGAAAATTCTTCAAAGTTGGTGAGAAACACCAACTTACAGATCCAAGAAGCTCATCAAAACCCAATACAACAGGACTTCCCTGGTGGCACAGTGGTTGAGAATCTGCCTGCCAATGCAGGGGACACGGGTTCAAGCCCTGGTCTGGGAAGATCCCACATGCCGTGGAGCAGCTGGTCCCATGAGCCACAATTACTGAGCATGCGCGTCTGGAGCCTGTGCTCCGCAACAAGAGAGGCTGTGATAGTGAGAGGCCCACGCACCACGATGAAGAGTGGCCCCCACTTGCCACAACTAGAGAAAGCCCTCGCACAGAAACAAAGACCCAACACAGCCATAAATAAATAAATAAATAAACCCAATATAACAACATTGTAAAGCAATTGCACTCAATAAAGATGTTAAAAAAAAAACCCAATACAAATAGATACAAAGAAAATTACACATAGGACATCACAATCAAATTGCTTAAATAAAAAAGAAGATAAAAAAGATGTTGCAATCAACCAGAGGTAGAGGAAGGCTTAGTATATATAGGGAAGCAATTATAAGAATGGTGGTTAAGGTATCATTAGAAATGGCAGAGGCCAGAAGACAATAGAAGAACATTATTAAAATGTTGAGGAAAAAAAGCCAACTCTGAGTTCTATAGCCAATGAAAATGACCTTCAAAAATGAAGGCAAGAGTACTGAGCATAATAGAAGCTCCAGCTCACAACTGGCTCTGGCTCTAGCTCTTCCATCTCTACCTCCCCACCTCCCACCACAGTAATAGCTGCCAGGACGTCCTGGGGGAAGACATGATCCATGATCACTTCAGATCCAGTTCTCCCACCAAAGCCACTGGGCACACTCAGACTGCAATGGGACACTCCCACACAAGGACACCCCTTCAAGACTGGGATACGTAACTGTTTCATCTCATTTCATAGAGACAGAAAAAGTTGAACAAAATGAGAAGACAGAGGAATTTGTTTCACATGACAAGAACAAAAACCCTGAAAAAGAAACTAAAGAAACAGAGATAATAATTTACCAGATAAAGAGTTCAAGGCATTAGTAATAATAATGCTAACTGAACTTGGGAAAAGAATAGATGAACACAGTGAGAATTTAGCAAGGAACTAGAAAATATAAAAAAAGAACAGTCAGAGATGAAGAATAAAATAACTGAAAGGAAAAACACACTAGAGGGAATAAACAGCAGACTAGGTGATACAGAAGGCATAAGTGATCTGGAAGATAGAATAAAGGAAATCACCCAGTCAAAACAGCAAAAAGAAAAGCAAATAAGAAAAAAATGAGAAAAGTTTAAAGGACCTCTGAGACAACATCAGTCATGCTAACATTTGCATTATAGGGGTCCCAAGGAGAAAATACAAAGGGGTGGAAATGTGTTATTGAAATTGTGACTGAAAACTTCCTAAGTCTGAAGAAGGAAACAGATGTCCAGGTACAGGAAGCAGAGTCCCAAACAAGATGAACCCAAAGAGACACACACCAAGAAATATCACAATTAAAATGACAAAAGTTAAATATAAAGAGAGAATTCTAAAGACAGCAAGAGAAAAACAAAGAGTCACATGCAAGGGAACCCCCATAAGGTTATAAGCTGATATTTCTACAGAATCTTTGCAGACCAGAAGGGAGTGGCATGATATATTTAAAATGCTGAAAGGAAAAAAATTACACCTAGGATAATCTACCCACCAAGGTTATCATTCAAAATTGAAGGAAAGATAAAGAATTTCTCAGACAAGCAAAAACTAAAAGAGTTCACCAAGACTTAATGGACCCTAAAAGAAGCGTTAAAGATTCTTCACTAAGTGGAAAAGTACAGACTACAACAAGAAGTAAGAATTTTTAGGAAAGCAACAGTCCCACCAATAAGGGCAAATATACAGTAAGGACTATGGATTAACCACTTAAATAAGCTATTTAAAATTTGAGAGGGGGAGAGGGTGACCATTAGTATTTCTCGACCCTCAGAGACTGGGGGTGGGGGATGTTTGCAGGTGAGCCTGAGGCTGTGGCTCAGGCAGTGGCAACAAAGGAACAGCAGTGCCATCATGCAAGTGTGGAGGAAGAGCACTCAGAATGTCCACCTGAATTAACAGCAAGTCGCTCTACTTTTCATTAAATTCAGGCAAAACAGGTTTCTTTGCCTTCCCTTCCTATTGGACCATAATCTTACATTTTCTTTGAACAGATTTATTCTGATACAATAACATAAAAGACTGTACATAAGGTATTTCATCCCATTTTTCTTCTCATTTACAAAATAATTTTGGTTGCAAAATTGTATGGTGATTTAAGGATCCATTTTCAGGCCATTTTGCTATGAAGTCTAAAGGATATTGTGGCCATACAGTGTTACAAAAAATACCATATTTTTCTTTTCCATGGATTCATTACTGAAAGTCACTCAATTTTAGAGACTGCAGCCTAGAGGGCTGCAAGTAGAGATTGAATTAACACTTTCCATTTTGAAGGAGTTTTGTTTCCAGGTGGTCACAGCAACAGAATCTTTCTAAGTGTCCTTGCTATAGTCACCAAGAAGCTCAATCCCCAATAGCCAGTTCTTAACAATTAAGTCTTTTGTAGATGACCTTGATTAGTGAAGGCAGGTGAAATGGATTTGACTAATGTTTACCGACAGTTTCAAAGCCATTTAAGATATTAACATGTAATACAAAAAAGAAAAAAAACCCAAAATTTGATTAACCCAAAATAACAGGTGGGACAAATAGAAGTTAAATAGTAAATTAGGGTAGATCTAAACCAAAACATATCAATCACTAAATTAAAATGGACTAAATGTTTCTATTAATAGGCAGAGATTTTTAGAAGGATAAAAATATAAGACCCATGATTTAAAAAAAAAGGACTCAACTACATTCTGTCTATAAAAGATGTACTTTAAAAATAGAGAGATTGAATGTAAAATGGTAAAAGTTCATTCTTTACGAAGATAAAGCAAAACTTGACAGAACTAAATGTAGAGATTAACAAATTCAAAATTGTATTTGGAGATTTTAGCATTCATCTATGTGTAAATGATTGCTGAAATAAATAAATAAATAAACAGTACTATCAACCATTTTGATCATACCCCTAAATTGTAGAATATTCTTTTAAGTGCACATGAAATGTTTCTTAAAGTAGACAATATATTCAACATAAAATGTTTCAATAAATATAAGAAGATTTAAATCTCACAAAGTATCTTCTTGTACCAAAATAAAATTAAATTACTCACAATAGGATAAATACAAAATCACACAGAGCTTTCTAACCTAATAAATCTTTCAATACAAATATGAAAAGAGTTTTTAATTTATTTGAGAAATGTGATTAACACTTTTAAAAACAGATAAACATTCAGGATATATATTATATGAGGAAATTAAATATACATAATTTTATCAATGATCCTTTGTTACTCTGCTTTTTAATACTTTGAGCAGAATATCTTTTTTAGATAAAGTAATTGGTTATATGAAAATTCAAAATATAATAAACAGTTTTGAGTTTTTATTCAACCACCTGATTGCATAGATTGGGTTGCTGAACAAAATTATGCATCTAGGTTAATTTTACTACTTAATATTGTAAGATCCTTTAGAGCAAGGACAATTCCCCTCTGATATTTAGCAGTTAGTTTTGTGGCTTAAAGGTATTTCAGTAAATATTTGTTGAATGAATACCGTTATCATTAGTTCAGAAAATGGAACAATAAACACAGGAAGAAATTTAGAACCAAATTTAGAAGAAATTTAGATAAGTGAGAACTACAGTAGCCAGAATAGAGGAAGCTTTCAACATACAACCTCTCATTAAGTGAAATAATAGGCTTTGCTCACGTTCTTCCTCCCATTTGAAGTCCCAGTCTGCAGCATTTTAGATGGTATTAGAAAGATGTTTATGATAAAAATAGGAATATTTATTTTATTTATATTTTAGGATTCAAATTTATAGTATGAAGTCTGGTTTTGGACAGCATCCATGAAATTACATTTTTAGTATTCACATCTTGTTTTCCTTTGTACCATTAGACTCAGAGAATAATCCTTTATTTTTCCTGAATTAGATGAGAATTGATGACCTTAGGACCAATGGCTACCCAAAATGTAATTCTTTTTACTTTATAAATAGGAAAAAGAGGTTTATACCATAAGCCTTTAGGAGAGAGAAATTATCTTACATATTCTATTAATCCCTACTCTCCCTTTACCTCTCTTCTCCACCAAGTATTTCATTCAAACATACTCAGTCACTATTTAGCCTAATGTTGTTACTCTTAAATTACACACCAGGAAAATTCTGTTTAAAATCTTCATCTCTTACCATTTTGCCTTCCCAACAACCACTCTCCTGAGCTTTTATACATCTGCACCCTCCTGTGATGTGGTGGAGAACAAAGGCAGAGTCATTAGTGTGGAAACAGAAACACAAAGAACAAAGCAATTTTCAAGAGCATGTATGTTATCAACAATGATGCAAATAAAGCCCAGATATGCACTTTCTCAATTCCTGGATTCTTATGGTCTTCTGCTGAAAATTAAAAATTACATGAGAAACAAAAGAAGTCTTTTGGGAATATCAAATAAATTGCTTAATCTAATAAAGAATATAGCATATATTTAATATGAATGTCTTAATTTTTGTCTAGTAATATGTTTAGGCCCAAGTGAATAAAGTTCATTTAAAATAGAATTACAGCATATGAAAAGCTGCTCAGCATCACTAGTTATTAGAGAAATGCAAATCAAAACTACAGTGAGGTATCACCTCACACCAGTTAATATGGGCATCATCAGAAAATCTACAAACAACAAATTCTGGAGAGGATGTGGAGAAAAGGGAACCCTCTTGCACTGTTGGTGGGAATCGGCCAGTATGGAAAACAGTGTGGAGGTTCCTTAAAAAACTAAAAATAGAACTACCATGTGACCCAGCAATCCCACTACTTGGCATATACCCAGAGAAAACCATAATTCAAAAAGACACATGCACCCCAATGTTCATTGCAGCACTACTTACAATAGCCAGATCATGGAAGCAACCTAAATGCCCATCGACAGACGAATGGATAAAGAAGATGTGGTACATATACACAGTGGAATATTACTCAGCCATAAAGAGGAATGAAATTGGATCATTTGTAGAGACATGGATGGATCTAGAGACTGTCACACAGAGTGAGGTAAGTCAGAAAGTGAAAAACAAATATCGTATATTAACGCATATATGTGGAACCTAGAAAAATGGTACAGATGAACCGGTTTGCAGGTCAGAAATTGAGACACAGACGTAGAGAACAAACGTATGGACACCAAGGGGAGAAAGTGGCAGGGGGTGGGGTGTGATGAATTGGGAGATTGGGATTGACATGTATACACTGATGTGTATGGATAACTAATAAGAACCTGCTGTATAAAAAAATAAATAAAATTCAAAAATTCAAGAGAAACAGCAACAACAAAAAATAGAATTACATAGCATGATTTTTAATTAAGTTATTCTGACCATCCCTAGTACTATCATTTTGTTATTTAGCATTAAATAGGAATACAGAAATCTAGGTTACTGCCTACTAAAACACTCTTCAACCTTGGGGAAGTAATTTCAGCTTCCTGAGACACAATTTCTTTATCTTTATGATGAAACTTTAAGACCACTTTTAGGCATAAAATTCTGAACCCATTACTCTCTAGGTGGTAAGTGATTTGAATTGGGGTTATATGCTTGTGTTTTCAGTCTGGACCTAAAGAGACAAAGCAAAAGAATAACACTGCATGTTTGGTATGTAGATGAATAAGCAGAGCTGAGTTTATTTTTGTTATTGTTGCTTCTATTCTTGTTGTTTTGTTGTGTTATTTTGACAGATTTGTACCTAAAACAAAATAAACTCATTTTTCTGGATCCATCTGAATGAGAAACCCATGTTATTATGAGCAGGGAAAAATGGTGTAGCTGCATAAGTGCTGATGATGTCTGCTAATTGGAGGGAATCTTTTTGAAATTCTTAGTAGGAAATTTTGGTTATTTATGTTCCTATAATGGTTGCTGAATATTGGTCATCTAATTAGGAACATCTTTGTCCTCTAGTAATCATCTATTTTGCATGAGAGCAAAGTGATTTGTAAAGGGAAGTAGATGACTATAGAAATACAGAACAATAATAGCTCTTAACCCACAGACCAAGGACCCAAAGTGGATTTTTGCCAACTACCAATTATTATTATTCTAATTATATATTCAGGGACTGGCTAATAACCATTAGGTGGATTCTACTATTTTCATTGCCACCAGTGAGCCTAGTTCTATAATAACTTCTCTTTCTGTCATCCCTGGCTTACAGAGCCATCACTGAAACCATCTTTTAGTAAAGTTATATCCCCCAGCCCCTCCCACAGTGAGTTTTCTCTCAGAATGACCACTTCTCTGAGTTCAGTAGGTTTCTCAACCTTAACACTATTGATATTTTGGCCAGATAATTGTGTGTGTCTGTGTATGTCTGTGTGTGTGTGTGTGTGTGTGTGTGTGTGTGTGTGTGTGTGGAGGCTGTTGTGTGCTTTGTAGGATGTTTAACAGCATCTCTGACCTCTTCGCAGTAGATACCACTAACACCTCTCTAGCTGTGACAACAAAAAATGTCTCCAGACGTTGACAATCCGGGGGAAAAGAGTGGGGGTAAAATTGTCCCTGGTTGGAAACTACTATTCTATGGGAATTCTAGAATTGCAAGCTGCCTCAGCATGGGCCATAACTTTATGTTTACTTCTACAAATATCCTGGTCTCAAGTTTGCACTATGCTAACAAATGCTGGAAGAATGTGGGTAGAAATTAATTCTGAGGGAGCCAGAATAAATACAGAAGATTCTAATTTTAAGTTGGACCAGATTTATTGGTATGGGTGTCCTTAGCAGGAATACAATTCATTGTGCTAACATACAGAATTGGGAGTGATTTGAATTATTCACTTACTTAGTTGATTGAAAGCAGACCCCAATGGAGGCCCACTCTAAATAAAGCTGAAATGCTAAAATCATGAGGCTCAGAGCAAGAGAGAGCTCTCCAAGTGATCCAGTCTGAAGTTTAAGTAACTTTGTTTCCAATTGCTTATGAACTAGTATATTCAAATGGATTTAAAGCATCTAAGGCAGTTTAGGATCCTCCCAATGGACAGAACTTTGGGCAGTTCACCTGGTCTTCCACTTTGAGTGAAACAAGGAATGACTCTGGATTAGAATATACTTGAAATCATGGGCAGGGACATTGGCTTGCCTGGCTGATCTGGGTCCTAAAAGGACAAAGCAGTTCTGGAATAGAGACATGTGAGTATACCTATAAAAGTGGCAATGAAGTATGAAGATATGTGTATCACACATTCATATCCATCAGAGAGCATCTACCAGAGAAGAGGCACTAAACAACTCAGCAGACAAAATTATTTGTCTAGTTGTAATTAGTCAAGTCTTTGTCAATAACCACTCTAGTGCTGGCACTATGGGCACCTGAGTAAAGCAGCCATGGAGGTAGAGATAGAGTTTATGCATGGGCCCCAGAAATCAATCTTCTAGAAACAGAGACTAATGTTGAATTGCTTATATAGCACAATCTCTTAAGGATTGTCCTGGACAGTGTCAAATTGACTACATTGGACCTCTAAGAAATTCACTCTGATAGGAATAGACAGGTATTCTGGTACATTTTTGTCTTTCTTTCCTGTAGGAGTCACTTGCATGAGACCCCACAGGAATATGACATCAGAACAAGGGTCACATTTTAGAGCAAAGAAAATTCCAGAGCTGGACCACGGGCAAATATCATTTCATATACCACACCATCTAAAATCTGTGCTAACAGAGCAGCCTGTTAAAGTCGTTGGTGAAGTGGTAGTTTGAAGATGACACATTATGATAATGTATGATAATGGGGCACTATCCTCTAGGATGCAGTAGAAGAGTATACAATTTAAATTAAAGTTCTTTATGTGACACTCTACTCCTAATAGACATAATAGTCCAGGAACAAAATTATAGTAGCAGAAATAGCTCCACTTACCATCACTTCCAGTAACCCACTTGGGAGTCTGTGCTACCTGTTCTTGCAATTTTGCGCATTACAGTTTCCGAAATCCTGGTTCTCAAAGTGGGAGAAATTTTCACCTGAGGGCACAGCAAGAATTTCATTGAATTATATAATAAATGATAGTGTTAACAATAACAGCATAAATTCAAAACAAATTTCTCAAACACCTATTGTATGCCAGACACTGCCTCAGTTTTGACCCTACTTGGGCAACTATATCCAAGACAGATCAATGTAAGGATATAAAGAACCAACTATCTCAACCAAACTTGGGATAGATCCAAAGGGCCACTCTAACTTCATTTTGATTCACTGAATGAGGTTCTAAAACAATGTGTTGAATTAGCTTGAACAGAGACATTATAATCTCAAAATCAACAGTTGAACATAGATGTATATTGCCTATTAGCTCCAAATCCAAATTTCATTACCTGCTCTGCAAAAACATATATGGGCCCTTTAAAGATTTTACTTTTATCTTCTGGCTTGATGTTAAGTTTCGTGGAGGGAGCTGGAAAAATATTGCAGGTGGGAATTTTCTAGTGTGCTCTCCTGGAAGATTTAGACAGTGACAGCTTCGCTGGTGCCTGGTTACTACAGTGAAGCATCCAGTTCTAACAGTGCATGTAGCATTCCTAGTGCCCAGCTTCTGCAGTGGGGCTTATGTATTAACCATGCCTTTTATTTTCTATACTGATGCTTTGACGTACTGGGGCCTTACTGACCCTTAAGAGGCTGCCTCTCCCAAGGTTAGCTAATTTCTGTAGCTAGCAAACAATTCACCTTCAAGAGCTTCTTTCATATACATACTAACCAATCCAGAGCCCATATCCCCAACAGTCTTCTTTATCAGGCTCTCACACTCTGGGCCACTATCCCCCTGCCCTGACCTTCCCAGGATCAGGTACCTGACAACTAGGGATAGCTCCTTTGTCCCAGAGCCTGCTCAAATTATTCAAACTAGCCAGTCATGAGCCTGCTTACCCTGCCTTGCCTTTTCCTTCACATGGAGATCCCAATTAAAGTCTCTTGCCTATGCTTTTCCCTAACTCTTTTTGCCTCTTAACTGACAGTGGTGCTTCTCCATGTGTTCCCCCATGGCATGTTCCCTCCTCTTGGGATGTGTGAGTATAACAAACTCTCTTTTCAATGGCAATAATCTCTTGATCTGTTGGGCTCATCATACCTGGGTAATAAAACCTACATTTTGAAACAGGTAGCTTCTCCAGCACTAGGCTTCTATAGAACAGTTATAAGCAGCATTCAGGGACCAGCAGCTTCCTCTGGCATGCCCCATGGGTGGTTTCATAATAGAGTGCCTTTGGTGAGACATCTTCCCATGAGTAGCTTTCCCCAGATACCAAGATAGTTATTTCTGGCAACTTCTAAAGGACAGATTCCTGCAAGATCCACCATAACAACTCCTTAGTCTTCGAGTGAGACAAGATTATTTTCTCTCTAACAAAGTCTGGATCTCAGGCCTGGGGTGGGGGAAGGGAGACTCTTCTTTGGACAACTTATCTCAGCCTTAGGGTACTGGCTATTCCTAATATGTTTCATTTCCAAATCCATTAGAGTTCTCTTTAATTCTTACTAACCAATACTTTGTTTCTTCAATTCCCCTCTTATAGTTAATAAGTCTTTATAGTAAACTTTTCTTGCTCAGATTACTATGTGGTTTAATCTCCTGATTGGATTCAGACTTATACAATATTAAAATATATGTGATTATAAAAAGATATGAGTTTTCCCTGTTGGCACACCCAGTAGGAGTCAGATACTTTATGAGCATTGGTTTTGGAATTAAGTGTTCAGCAAATGCTTAGAAAACACAGCCCCTTCCCTAATACTTACATTGATTTGCCTTATAGTAGTTATTTAACCAATTGTCACAAGACTAATGGCAACGCTTTGTGAATAAAGAACCAAATCTGCATTCATTTTTCACGTAGATATAACTATTGTTTTTAATTTAACTAAAATTATTCTGGACCGAGGAATTTTTCAAAGTCTATGTGTGCATATAGAAAACACAGGGGAAAAATAATATGAAATCTTCATGAGCTGTGTGAGGGTTGGATAACTGAGTGAAAGTCATGACGCTCCCAGTAATGCAAGTCAAGCAATACATTTTACTAAAGATTTTTATCACAAAGAATGATCTAATCTTTTACACTATCTTTGATATATTTGCTAGTTACCCTTAGATTTCCATTAATTAACTGAAAGTTTGGCCTCCCCAGGTCATTTGCCAGGCACTCTGTGGAGGACAAATTTTAGTAGTCATACTGGTAACAACTAAATCAAAATAGGAATTATATAGACTTTCTATATTATGGAAATAATTATTATTCTATATACTTTACTATTAAATGTGTTCTTTTCATGTTCTTATAATATGACATAGTATTATTCTATAGTGTATAGAATAATTATTATTCTATATACTAATATTTATATATTATTCTATATGCTTTCTATATTATGGCATGGTTATAAAGTCATCCGACTTTTTCTGTTCATGTTCTTCCAACAAGTGAACACTGGGGAAACTTCAAGATCTGTGAGCAATTTCTATAGGGAAAGTATCGGTTCTTAAATATCTCCTCTCTCCTTTTCATGGAAGATTCACAATGTCTGTTTAGAATTAGTATTAAACTCTATAAAGAAGTTAGAAGATAAAGATCAGGGATCAAACTCATGAGTTTTGTAAATTTTCCACATTATTTCTGCTTTTGAGACTCTGTTTCCCCATAGCTAATTAGCAGTAAAACCCTTTACACAAAAAGGAAAATAAAGGAGTTTATGTAAGCCAGATATTTCAGAATCTGGTAAAACAGGTGTTAGATGACCTCAAGATTGTTTCTCCATGTGTGAAACAGCAAACTGTTAAATGCTTTGCTCATCAACACAAGGTTTCCCCCTCCTTACTTCTATCCCCATTACTTCTTTGTCATAGCTCAAAAGCATTTCATTTTGGCTTTCATATATGATAAAAACCTACCATAAAAGGAAAAATGTAACCATAGATAAGGGGGAGATAAATAGTCTTTGAAAGATAAGATCCCTGAATCTAATTCTAGATTTGCTTCTTATTTACTACACTACTGAATTTCAATTCCCTACATTGTGAAACAATAATGTCATATTATAAGAACATGAAAAGAACACCTTTAAAAGGTATTTTCTCATAATGTAAAAAGAACCCGTTCTTACTAATAGAAATGCTTTTTTTCTGATAATTTCAAACACATGTTGTCTTAGTCCATTTGGGCTGCTATAACAAAATATCATAAACTGGGTGGTTTACAAACAACAAAAATTTATTTCTAACAGTTCTAGAGTCTGGGAAGTCCAATGTCAAGGCACCAGAACATTTGATGTCTGTAAGAGTGCACTTCCTGATTCATAGACAACTATCTTCCCCCTGTGTGTTCACATGGTGGAATGGGAAGGGAGAAGGGAGCTCTCTGGGGTCTGTTTTATAAGTATACTAATCCCATTCATGAATGCTCTGATCTCATGACCTAATAACCACCCAAAGCCCTGACCTCCAAATACCACCATCACACTGGGGGTTAGAATTTAACATATGAATTAGGGTGGGGAGGAGACACAAATATTCAGTCTGTAGCACATTTGATAACTTCTTTCAGCACTACCTACCCTCTAACACATTTTAAGGTGTGGTTATTGAAAATAAACATTTGTTACAGTCACGTGCATTCTACTCAGCCTCAAAACTAAAACAAATAGAATATTCCAGATCACAGATTCTCATTTTCCTCTCCAACCTTTAAAGTATTTCATTTGTTTAGAATTTATAGTGATTTTCTTTCTTGGCCAATATTTGATTGTAATATCAAATAGACATTAGGTCTATGTTATTGTATTGTGGATGGCTCACAGTTACTATAACTCTCCTCCCTTCTGGTAAATTTTATTTCCATACACAAGGACCACCCACTGAGGTAAGGAGGCTACTCATTTTTCCAGCTCATTTCTTCTTCATGATTTAAGTGAACATCTCTGTTTACTGTCTGAATCCTGGAAATACAGAGAAAAAGCAGGAATCCTTTAATATGTTTACTAAGGAAGCAAAGAGCAGAACAGCTGCGGGTGGAGAGAGCAGAATGTTTAGAGGTTTTATGAGGGAAGCAAGGAATTCGTATCATTTAATACATTTAAATTGGACTAGGCAAAACACTTAAGGATAAAGGGTAGGAAGCAGGTTTGTTGTAGTCTCAAGGAAAGAGGGAAACTGACCTAAGTGCTCTTTTGCGTTTCTTACTGATGTGATTAAACAACTTGATCCTGGCCTTTTTACTGACTTAGCCAAAGAAGAAACCAATTGGTGGCAATTAGGACATTAGCTTTACTACATGGACATCTGCTCTAGGAGCTAAGCCTAGAATTCATTAATTTCAAGTATGTCAGCAGCTGTCAGGAGGTAACAATTTCAAGTCATTTCTAACCTAAGCCAGAAGAAAAATATAGGAGTAAAATTGCTTAAGAATCCATGGATACATCAAATTCCTATTACATAAACATTTTGGTCACTTCTTCAGTTCAAGTGTTTTAATTTAAAAACATTGAGCCATTCCTAGATTTTAATTAATGGATTATTTATAAAAGGACTCTGGGTTGCCATTTTATTAGGTATACATACAGTCTCCAAATGTCAGCACAATGTGCTTGTGCATTGTGACTTAAGTGTTTAATATAAACAAAATAACATAGCATTTAATGCACTTTTTAACAATTCCCAAGTGTTTACTCTTATTGTGAATGCTTAAAATCTACAAATCCTATATTCTTAGTCACCATTTAGTGTTGAGTATTTTTCTGCATATATCATTCCCCTGGTTTAAAGTCCCTCTGGCTTCCCTATGCTCTTAAGGTGATAAGAAATCTCATTACAAGATATTAGCACCAGGCTGGCTCTGGCCTCCATCTCTTTCTCCAGCCTCAAATTCCAGCACTTTCCCCTTTACTTTCTCTTCTTAAACCATTCTGCTCTTCTTCCAGGCCCAGAACCAGTCCTGTTCCTTCTACTGCAAGTTCTTTAACTATGCTGTACCCTCTGCTAGAATACTTCTCCCTCCCTTCTTTAACAAATTAATGTCTGCTCACACTCTGAGCTCAGTGCAAGAGCATTCCGTCAGGGAAAGTTCCCTGAGATCCCTCCTTAGGTCAATGCCCTATTGTAAGCTCTTACAATGCCTTTTTATCCCCAGACATATTCTACTAGTCTATCCTGGATTATTGCCTTTCTGCCAGACTATAAACTCTGGGAGAGGTAGGAAGCTGTCTCTTCTTTGTTCACCGTTATATCATTAGCACCTAGAACAGTACATAGTACATGTTTGTTGAACAAATGTATTACAGGGAAGTAAGTAATTGAACATCACTAAGAAATCATATGGCATGTGTGAGTAAATTGCACTTGGGTCTGATATTTACAAGGCTAGTCATTTCAAATAAGTTTAAACCAACATGACCAGCTTCAGTCTCTATCACATCATTTGGCTAGTGTCCTGTTAACTGCTGTGTATGGCAACTGTATTTCCTATATCGTGAAATAAAAGAACAGCAAGTTTGCAAAAAAAATAATCTCACAGGGAAGCAAAATCAATGAAGCAAGAGCTACAACTCAGGTGAAATTAACACATCCTCAAAAGAAATAAAATCAGAGTAAATAAATAGAAAATAAAATTATATTAACACAATGAAATGAGAATCCCTCATTACTATTAAGAATACTTTATACTCCAATAAAGATGTTAAAAAAATAAAAGCACAGACTTGGAAAAAAAAAGAATACTAAAATTCTGTTGAAATGGGGAAGAATACATCTTTCTAAATCTTAAGCAAAACTTAAGAATTTTTAAATAAGAGGAGAAGATAGGTGAAACATTGAGACTGGAATATATGTAGCAGGGAGTTTACACTAAGAATGTTAATAGATTAGATTGGAAAGTTGTGTGTGTGTGTGTGTGTGTGTGTGTGTGTTATGAATTACATGCTGAGCCATTTGGAATTTATCATAGGAGGAATGTGAAATTTCTATATTATTTTTGTTGAAGGAGTTGACAACATAAAATCATTTTCATAGTGATTAATTTAGAGAAAACAGGCAGAAATTTTGCAAGCACAGAGACCATATTTTTGCAATAATGCAGACAGATAGCCAGGACTATGTGACTTACAATGGGAATGAACATAGGGAGCAGATATATAAGACATTCTGAAGGAGTAATTGTCAAGTTGATAATTTATACATGTTTAAAGGGAAAGAAAAGGATCAAAATGATACATGGTCAAAGACCTATTGAAAAACTTTCTTAATAAACACATCCAAAAATAAGACACTATTAGTCTTGGCCAGTCTACTAATTTTCATACTTTCTCAAGGCTGAAAGGAACAAAACTTAAATATGGTACTTATTTTTCTACATGTTCCCTTTACAAAGAAAAGTCTTACAGAAAATAAGCAAAGTACATCTGTCAAAATATCTGCCAATAATAAACCAATCCAGAAACAAATTTAGTAGCCAATAATATTTTTGAATTTTTTAGAATTACATAATTGTACATCATGTAAGTGCTGTACAATGCTGTTTAGTTGAATGGTTTTCAAAACTTAAACTTAAGTTCTCTTGTGGTATTTGGGGGAGCTCTACAACTAATTAATTAGAATTTAAATTTTCAAAAATGTATTTTAACTCTTAAAGTTGTAATGAGAGACAACATCCACAGCAAAGGTATTTTATGTTAAGTGGCAACCCTGTAGAACGACTAGCACATTAACTTATTCTTCAGGGTTAACCCATCTTATGCAGATCTTACACTGTCTCCAGCCATCTTCGTGCATATACTTGAACTTCTTGTAAACGTTGTTATCAATTAAGAAAGTGAAGTTCAGCACTATGTTTCTTGATTTTTTTAATACAAAATTCAGTCCTGAGCATATCCAGTAATGCACATCAGTACAAGTGGGTCTGTTACTCAGGGATATGTATCTGAATCAAGCCCTGTTAGCAAGACCCAGTAGTTTCACATGTCTGGATAAAAGTGCAAATGGCTAAATAATAAGTGAATGACATTATATTACAGAGTATTACCACTAGTCAATTTTGAGGTCTTCTCTTCTGATTTTATATTTATGATAACAGTGCTTCAACTTCAACATTTCCTACCATTAATCCACCAAGCCTTAATAGAAGATTATCCTGAAATTGCAAAGGTAAACCCTGGAAAAATGTCATCTTTGCAACTACTCACCTATGTCAGTCAAGATGGTCCATATATGGTACAATCAAAGCAAAATAGAGCAATAATGAATATTATTTGCAGCTGTGTTTTCTAGCCCTTGATTTCAGTTTTTAATATCTCTAAGACAACTAAATTTTTCTCATTGACATTCATTGAATAAGTAAAAGTTTTACATGTGAATTGAGTTCCACCTATGAGTTACCTTGAAAAGAGGGTTTTTTGTTGAAAGATAAAAAAAGATAACCTGGAAACTATTAACATATGTGCAACTGTTTGAGTAATCTACTTGCTTTCAGAGTATTACATTAGAAGATGGTTATGCTCAAGACTGGATGCTTTTAATAAAAGGTATAAAATTCTACATTTACAGAAAGTTGAGGAAGGTGCACAGTGAGAGCAGAAGCTGCATTATTCCATGGTCTATATAATGAGTTAACTGGTCAGAATAACTTAGTAACTTGATTGTTTACAGTGGATATCGATTTATTTTATAATCCACTAAAGTGTAAGAAACACAGATTATGGAGCCAAACTGCCTGGTTTCATATTCCAGTTCCACACCTAATCTTTGTGTGGTCATAGGCAAGGAACCTAACCTCTCTGTGCCTTGCTTTCCTCATCTGTAATTCAGGTTGATATGAGGTCAAAATTAATCATTATCTGTAGAATGTTTATAAGAGCACTGGGCAGTTAGTAATTGGTAAATAAAAGTCATCTTTTATAACAATTTTTTAAAAGGTTAAAACTATGTCCTAAGTAATAAAATTCTAATTTCATGTTTGTAGGACTACCAAAATGCCTCAGTACATACCACGTGTCCTTTTTTACCATCATTAGTTGAACCCTATTTTTCTCAAACTTATTTTTGAGCAATTTCAGAAATAACATTACATGATTTTCAAGGAGCTAAAATGACTTTATACTCCTACATCTCCAAACTGACATATTCTAATGTCTCGTGTTTCACGTTTGACTTTATATGTAATGAACCTTTCACTGCATATAAACAACAACCCATAAAAAGTGGAAAACCACTGATCTAGTCTACTGGCCAGTTTGCAGAAAAGCTAAAAGAGACTCAGAAAAATATAATGGTTTCCCTCACAAAAATTGTGAGGGAAAACATAAACACACACACACACACACACACACACACACACACACACACCCCTGATCCCCAGATCTTTGCTTTTGCAGTTATATGATGTCACCTTTCAAAATAATCAACTCATCTTTTAATGTGATTACAAAGTTGTAGAATTCTAGAGGACTGTTCATGAAAGTGACTTGATTTTGGAAGTCCTAACAAATTATGTTTTCCAATGATGGGAACCTTTTTTTTAAAAAACTGTGTTTGTCATATTCTGATTTTTTAGTATTTGACCTGTAAAGGCAACCATGTTATGGAGGTAAAATCATGATAGACTGATTTACTTGTCTTTTTCTGTAGAACAGGCTATCTGGGTGACGATGGATTTGGCAACTATTAGCTATGGTCCCAGGGAATACTGTTTCAGAGCAGTTACTTCACAAATGCTCCGATGGTTTCATCCAAAGGATGATTCCAAAGCTTCACATGCATTTCCTAAGGGCCTATAAAATTTCTCCTGTTATCTGAAATGTCATGTCAACAGCTGTTTCTTCTGAATATGTGAGACTGGCAACCACATGATTATGAAGATCCAGGTTCAAATTGGTCAATTAACTTTTTAATCTATCAATTCCACTTATACATTATGTTTCTCTCACAGGGGCAGTTAACACTGAAAGATTTCATTAGTAGTTCAGGCACATGTTGGCTTACTACATTTTAAAGACAGTATGATATCTGTTTTTTGGTTTCATATTGGAAAACAGTGAGTAGTTTCCAAAAACTGTCAACAATGTGATTACAAGCCATATGTTGCATTTTGCTACTAATTCCCATTGAAAAGAAAATATATTAATGCTTTATATTTATATTTTCTACTTTGGATTTGTAGTAAACAACTTTTTCGCCCTTAGACTTGCATAGCATTTTAGTTTGTTTTTTATTATTGTCTTCTTTGGAGTTTTAAGTTCTGACTCAAATCAGATTCTGACCAATTATTCCTGGAAGTCATTTGCACATAAGTTTGAGGCAAAACAATAGGCTTCACAAACATTTCTCTTATACCCAACTTGTTATCCCATCTGTAACCATTTTTTTTCAATCTCTGATTTTTCATTAATAAGGCAGCTTGAGGTACATACATGAATTATTGGAACAGAATATCTTCTTGTCATAGACTTAAATTTTAATGCATTTTCAAAATGCCAGATTTTTTTAACTTAGCACTTTACCTCATAGACATGTTTCATATATATATATATATTTTTTTTACTCGCACATATCATTTAAGGCATTAAAATTTCTTTTGTACTTTTCAATAAAATGATACTTAATACTTATAGAAATATGAAATATAGAAAAGATATATAGGCAACAATAATTAAATTTTTCAAAACTTAAAAAAATCAGGTTATTTGCAACAAATTACACAGTAAACAAACACTGTTTCAAGTGTAAATGATTTACTGTGTACATACTGTATACAGATATATAACTGAAGAAAATAAATGACCCTACACTGAAGTGTGCACAATCTAATAGAACAAATCTATTATCCAATATTTTAAAGTAAGTAAGTATCCAAACTGGTTACAGATAAAAGATAAGCAAAATGTAAGAAAGTGATCAAGTGGATTTGGTTTGGATAGTCAAAATACTATCCAATAGTCAAAATACACGTTGTCAGAGAGCGGGTAGGGAAGAAACAAAGAAAGTCATGTTTTTAGAATAAAAGATGAAGATGATGGATAAAGAATTGCAAACATTATCACACAAACAAGATCATTCGAGGAATAGTACAATAAAGCCAGGAGTGCAGAATTCTTGCAATTGCCCCAGTTTACCATGAACATTTTCTCCTCTGCTGTGTATTTGCATATTCTGTTCATTCATATTTATTCCCCTTCCCTACTCCTTCTTTTCCCCATGATTCCTTGGCAAAACTTTTCCTCCTTCAAATATCAAGTCAAGAATGACCTCTTCTGTGAAGCCCTTCCTGACCCTTCTGGAAGACTTGAGGATTCATTTCTCTAAATTCGAATTGATTCCAATTATAATCACTGTTCTAAACCACTGGTTCTTTATCTTGGTTACATATTGGAATCATCTAGGGTGTTTTAAATGTATTGTTGCCTTTACCACACCCTCAGAGACTCATATTTAAGTGGTTTAGGAGTACCCTGGGCATTGGGATTTTAAAAAAAAAAAAGGAAAAGAAAAAACTTCCAATCCCAAGTGATTCTAAAGTTCAGCAAAGTTTGAGCACCACTGGTATGTGTGTTAGTAGTTGTGATATTTGAGTTGTCTATATAAGCCTTCTCCCATGCCATATGTGAATCTATAGATTTACACAGGAGAGACCCATATCCTTTGGTGCTGGTTGGAGAGGGGAACTGTATGCTGTTAAAGAGCAGATGTTTTACCATGAGAACAACTGAGTCAGAATTGCAACTCCCTGACTAACTAAGGATGTGCCTTTGGGCAAGTAATTTAATCTCTACAAGCTTCAGCTTTCTCCTAAGTTTATTGGGATGACTAAATGAAATGTAACATATATAAACATTAACAAGAATGTACAACACAAAGGTGACCAATTTTAAATAGCTACTATTGTTGTTATCTACTCATAAATAATTGAGCATGTTTTATGTCCCAAGAACTAGTCTAAGAGCTTTAATATATTTCATTAATTTTCAGAACACTCTAAAATAAAGTTTTAAGTAAATTGTAAATATTACTTAGTATTATTTTACATATGATGGAACTGTGGTACAGAGAGGTCAGACAATTTGCCCTAGAAACCTGCTGAAGGTCATACATCAAGTTAAGAAGCAGAGCTGAGAATTGAAACCAGTTAGTCTAATTTCTGACCCTGTGATTGATATCACTATACTAAGAAGGGATGAAAGTAAAACTATTCTTAAAAGTATATTCTATTTAACTGTATGTGATAAGTGCCACATGAGTGTTGGTAACAAAATATTTTAGATGTTTACGAGGGAAGAATTATTTATGTTTAAGAGGTGAAGAGAGGCTTCATGGAGAAAGTGAAATTTGAGCTACATTCCTGGTTGTCGCCAATGTTGGGCATGGCAATTCGTAAACACACACACACAATCAACTCACTTTAATTTAAATATGCATAATAGTTATTGATGAGTTGAAGTGTTTTAGGTGAGATACAGCATTTCTTGGAAATATATGAAAAGCAACAACTGAACAAGAATGAATATAACTATATTTGGAGCCTTAAGTAGGCAAAACCAAAGAGGGTTCTGAGATGCAATAGACCCTCTGGAATTTGAGGATAAAGTTTCAAAAGACTCAGGCATGCTCTGGCAATTCTTGGCAATGATGCACCATACTCAAAATAGGAAAGACAGCACCGGTTATACTAGAGATTTTAAAAGATACAATACTAGAGTTCTGATGAGCTTCTGTATTATCAAACTGATTCTCTCTTCTCTTAAAGCTGTTCTAAGAGAGATTCTCCACAAAGGCCTCTAAAAAAATTCTTGCAAATACGCTTTTTGGTAAATGACATTTTTTTATTAAATAGTTTATTATCAGATAAGTTAAAATTAATTGGACTTAATATTTCTATGATGACTTATTTTAGCATTTTCAGTGTTATAAATGAAGTAGTAATTAAAGGAGGATAAGTTAGTTTTCACCTCTAGGCTAACCATGAGTGAATATTTAGATTCCCCCAAATTAATAAATCATTAATCACCCAAGCCAGACACAACCAAGGAAAAATGTCTTGCAACCAATTTATGATCAGTTGCTTTTATAATTATTTTCTTATTTCACCTTATCATATGTATTGGACTGTAAATAATTCTATTTCAAACTCCATAAAATGTAGATTTAGCAATAGTATCTAGAAAAAACTGAGCAAAAAGCTTTTTACTGTATCTTTTTACTCCTACTAAAGAAAGTTATCTATTGACTGAAACCATTAACAAGACAAAAGGAATTCCAGTATGTTTTCAGGTACATAATAGGGGACAGAATTCAAATGGAATAAATGCTAGAGGAATTCAGAGAATAACATTTTAAAAACAGAAAACATATATAAAATTGTACTGTATACATGTATTATGTCACTAAATGATTTCACTGTTTTTTATCAGGTTCAGTTTTTTTAATTAATTAATTTTTTATTAAAGTATAATTGATTTACAATGTTGTGTTAGTTCCAGGTGTATAGCAAACTGATTCAATTATACATATTTTTTCAGATTCTTTTCCCTTGTAGGTTATTATAAAATATTGAGTGTAGTTCCCTGTGCTATACAGTAGATCATTGTTGGTTAGCTATTTTATATATAGTAGTATTTTTTTTTAGGTTCAGTTTTTTTGTGTGTTTGTTTTTGTTTTTGTTTTGCGGTACGCGCGCCTCTCACTGCCGTGGCCTCTCCCGTTGCGGAGCACAGGCTCCGGACACGCAGGCTCAGCGGCCATGGCTCACGGACCCAGCCGCTTCGTGGCATGTGGGATTTTCCCAGACCGGGGCACGAACCCGTGTCCCCTGCATCGGCAGGTGGACTCTCAACCACTGCGCCACCAGGGAAGCCCCTAGGTTCAGTTTTAATGTATTTTCTGAATGTTTTATAGAGTTTATCCTCATGTCATTCATAGACTGTTACTAAAATTGTGCAAAGATTGAGTAAGAATGACCCTAATTGCTAAACATATTGATAAACCGGGTAACATTTTGTTGGAACTCTAGGCAAAAATAAGGATTTTAGTTATGGTATTGGTAAACCACCTCTTAAAATCAACAACAAAACCACTCTCACTTCTAGTGCAAATAGTCTCACATCATAGACAATTTCAAGCCAGTTTAGCACTGGCTATCGAAATTCCTAATTATATTTAACATTCATGTCCTATGGGGCATAACCTGTCTCTACCCTGAACTCACAAGTTTGTCTTTAAAAAAAATAGAGAAAGAAAGAAACACAAGCACAGAATTTTTAAATTACCATTGCTTTGATGTCAAATGCATTCAAGGAAATCTAGAAAGAACCCTTGCGCATGATGATTGCTTAACAACATTTCACTCTAATGTGCCCAACTCTATGCTCACTCAAGTGGTATCCTGGTAAATGTTTAAGAAACAGCTTGGGAAAGAAGACCCTCTTCTGTAGTGTATACTTATATTATGGCTGATTTAAGACTACCAAAGTGCTGTCAATGAGCAGTGTTGAAGAGTGATGTGCAGTAGCACACCGTTAAATGGCATTTCACCATACAAAGACAATAGATTTAAATAGCCACAAAAGCATAAATAGTATTATTAGGTAGTAAAATAATCAAGAAATGATGGGGTTGGATGCTTATGACCTTGCTTTCAATATTATTTAATTGAAAGTTTATGTAATTTAATTTTTAATAATAACTGTTTTGGACAACTGGATTTACAAAACTGAAAATTTAACAATCAGTTCTACAAGACCAGTACCAGTCTACTCAGCATGCCACGTTTACCACCCACCCATTCTTCTGCCAATTATATGCCAACAATGGAAACATTTGGAATCACACACCAAACTAAGAGACCGCTACACAGAGAGAAGCCAAAGGGTCACTGCATGAATCTGCCAAAACTTGTATTCAAGGTCACTATTAGGATATCCCATAACAGTTTTCTATCCCTTTCCATAAACAACAACAGCAGCAAGGCTGTGATCATCTGTCATTTTAGGCCCAGAGATGACATCAAGTTTAAATCCAAAAGCAATGGTACTGGACATAGGAATAAGGATGCAAGCCAAGACCAGAAACATCAGATACATTCTGCTCTTTCTTATCTCTCCATTTCCTGAAAAAACCTGCTGACAAATGCTAGTCCTGTGAATACAGCCCCAATGTTCAGAATGCTGGATGCTCTAATGATTGACGGCTAATTGGGAACAGACTGCTGTTTCCTCAGCTAAGATTTTGCCTTGCTCCAGGCACTATGATAGGCTTATAAAGTAGATGTTCATATTTAATCTCGTTGCTGTCTTAATGTAAATCTTATATTTCCGTTTTTAATAAGAAGAAACCAAAGCTTAGAGAAACTATATAACTTGTCAGCCCCCACAGACAACAAATGGCAAAGTGAGATTTGAGCTCAGGCTTCAAAAACTGTGCTCCTAACGATTTCACTGTTCTACCTAGCATAATCATGATGATGTTTATTGACAATAATGACTGACATTTGTTAAGTGAAACTTATGTACTAAGTACTATTCTGAGTGCTTTACATTACTAACTCATTTAATCCTCATGAAAAACAGACATTAATTAGCACGTTTCCTCAATTCTAAGATATTATCAATTGTAGACACTATTGATTTGATAACAGCATTCAAAGAAAAATAGGAGCATGACATGTATTATTTTAAATGTGATATTGATTACACATTTGACCCTTGAACAATGTGGGGGGTAGGGGCCCCCCGCCCTCCTGAAGTGGAAAATTTGAGTATTAACTTTACAATCGGCCCTTCCTATCTGCAGTTCCACATCCACAGATTTAACCAACATTAGAACCTGTAGTACTGTAGTATGCATTTAGTGAAAAAAAAAACAATCCGTGTAGAAGTGGACAGGTGCAGTTCAAAACCATGTTGTTCAGGGGTCCACTGTACTATGCATCCCAAATTAATAAATATTTTAAGATATAAAGCTTATGTCAGAGGACCAAGGAAATATGGTACCTTAACCCTGTATTAACAAGAACACCAAAGGAAGAAAATCTGCCCAAGGAAGCACAAGATGTAAGGAAGAATGGGAAATTGAAATTCTAAATTACTTGAAAGCCATGTAGTTTCTCAAGGTTCCCAGATAAATTGGTATTTATTACTCTGACCTCCTCTTCTGCCTTCCTTTTCCACATTTAAGGACTTGGTGATTACACTGAGCTCAGTTGGATACTCCAGGATAATCTTCCTATTTTAAATTCATCATATTAGCAACCTTAACTCCATCTGCAACCTTAATTCCCCTTTGCCATGTAACTGAAGATATTTCCAGGGTCCGTGAATTAGACAATGGACATCTTTGTAGGGTCATTATTCTGCCTAACCACAATGACCAAACTGAGGAAAAGATGAAGACATAACTGCCCTTCGTTTCATCTTAAAAATAAAATTCCAATCAACCTGGCAAGGGCCACCTATCCATTCTAGTGATAACAATGGAATTGGGAGCCAGGCAATAAATATATCATAATTAGGAGCCCCGAATAGAATCACGTATTTTTGAGTTAGATGAGAATCAGATGATTGAGAGAGGAGGTGGCTTTTCTCAGAATGAGGGAAAGATACAAGGCAGACCAAACAGTGGCTGTCTAGTGTCCTTCCATTTCACCCTAACCTCTTACTACTTCCTTTTAGGCACCCAATGCTCTGCACACAACATAAACTAGCTGGTTCCTCCGACACATTTTCACTTCCACATACCCTTCATATCTTCTCTCAGACAGTACAGCCTTCCTGTCATTCTCTGCCTATAGAAATCCTCTTTCTTCTAAGTATACCTCAAATGTTAATTCTTCTAAAAGAGAAGTGGATTTCTGGAACTGTCTAGTTCTCAAATATTCAAACCACTTACTACTATATGAAAAGTTTAACAATAATGTTGCCGTGATTCTGAGAGCAAATGTTATTCTTTCTCATGCTTGAATGTTTCAGAAACCCTCTTAACTCTTGGAAAGATTCATTTGTACTTGTCTGCCCTCTTCTTGAATTGTCTCCTGTTTCAAAAGTTATTTCAAGCGCTTTCCAAAAATCCAGGATATTTGGTTTTGCTTTAGAGAGATTTGTAAATGCAAAGTTTACTTTCTAGTCCAAATCTCTTTCTCTGTGGCACTAATAGGCAATAGTGACATTGCCTCCAGGCCATTTGACTTGTTTTTTACAAAGGGAAATTTAATCCTCAAAAGATAAAAACAGTATTCTGGCGTATGCTTCATCATATGGTATTTTTGTACAAAATGAAATTAGTCTTAAACATACATATCAACATCAGTTTACTGTTCTAGCAGGGACTTCTAAGACCACCACATAACTATGTTCTCAGAAAAAGATGTCATCTCATCATAGGGAGGTAAAATAAAAAGCCAACTCTTACGTTTAGGCAAATGAGATGATTTATGAAGTCAGTATTTGGTAAAAACAAAATTAGTTAAATTTTCTAGACAATGGAGAATGTCAAAATGGTGACATATAGCATAGAAGTTTTACTTTTAGCCTACAGATTTTATCTGTGGGATGAAATACTTCATTTCTTTCCAAGGCTAACTTTTTTAACTTTTTAATAGTCATAGTCATATGACTTTTCTAATAACATAATGCTAGTAGGCACATGACTAATTTGCTAAAAAATAATTTCTCTTCTTTCAGAAAAAAATCATAATAAAAAACCATTAAGTCTTTTGCATTTTCTTTGTAAAAGTGCTCTGTCTTCTTAAATTGCTAGCTTGCTAATAATTGGTAAAGTACTTCACATATACTTTCAGTCTAATAGCTAATACTTCCTTCTTTATTAAACTTTTAAAAGCTGAAGTTCCTCAGGGCTCTTTCTTAGGCCTTCTTTCTTTACCACTCCATAATTTTTACCTGGGCTTTATTATCTTCTCTAATGGCTTCATTTATCCGATATATGTGGAAGAGTCTAAAATAGAAATCTGAATCCTATAACTGTCATCTGACTCCACACTAATATAACCATTTGCCTACTGGCAGCTCCACCCAGAGGTACTATGGCTACCTCACATCTAGTATATCCAGAAGTAAATACAAGATCCCCTCATGGCCAGCAGACCCCCTCCTATGTTCCACTGGCAAAAAGTAACTTGGACTTCCGCCTAATTGCTTAAGCCAGAAAGCAGATAATCATCTTTGATACTTCCATCTCCTTTAAACTTTATGTCCAATGTAACATCAAGTCCTGTCAATTCTGTATCAAATACATTTCAAGCGTTTTTACTAGACTTCCTCACATCAGCATTATCTATCTCCAAGCTATGATTTCTTAGCCAGAAAATCTGTTAAGATCAATGTTCTATACAAATCCCTTCCTCTTAAAGAGACGAGAAAATGCCTACCCATTGCTTTTATAATAAAATTCAAAATTCTGAATATGACCTACCAAAATCTGATTACTCTCTGCATCTCTACACTCAGCTTAATACATGTTGACCCTAGGTTTCTGCTTCCAAACTGTATCTGCCTTGTTCATATCCTTGAATGCATTCTATACCATTAAACCATGGGGCAATTGCACAGGCTAGTTACTAAGCCTGGAACACACTGTCATCCCTTCTTCACCTAAGTCCTACCATTCTTCATATCATGGTTTAGATATCAGTTCCTCATAGAAAAGTTACCTGACCACAAGGTTAAATTTTATTATTCCGTTCTATGCTTTCTTCACCCGTGTCTCAAAATTATGATGATTCTTTTCTCATATAGTTTATTACAGAATATTGAGTAGAGTTCCCTGTGCTATAAAGTAGATCGTTGTTGATTATCTATTTTATATGTAGTAGTGTGTATGGGTATATGTATATGTATAACTGAATCACTGTGCTGTACACCTGAAACTAACACAACATTGTAAATCAACTATACTCCAATATAAAATAAAAATTAAATTAAAAAACAAAAAATTACAGTGAAATAGTTAATTGATTATTTGTAATTTATGTTATTGCACATTAGTTATTTATTGTCTTTTTTTGCCCTCAGAATAAAAGATTATATCTATTGTATCAACTCTATCTAGCACAATCTTTTACACAGAGGAAGATCATCAATATACATTTTTTGAAAAGATAATAAATAAACGCATACTAAGATGCTGCTTAATGTGTTACCCCTTCTAAGGAAATTTGCTTTATTAAGGGAGTAACTCTAATGGCTTGGCTTTCTTCTAAAATTACATCCATAATCCACTTTCCTCATCACCTAATGCTTCTCAGTCCTAGTCTAACTCTGTTCTAAAGGTAATAAGTAGCCAGCTCATTACCAGGCAGATCTGCAGTTGCTACTACATTTCAATAATTTTAAAAACTGATGCCTATTTGGAAAGCTGGTGTAACAGGAAACGTTTATCTTTAATTAGTGCACTGACCAGTACTCAACTAGTTATGGGAAGGTCCTGTAATGCTCTTTCTTACACGTACATTCTGCCTCTCTCTCGACACCAATGTGCTTATGGCTTCCAGCGACTTCTGCCTAAACTTCACAATCGGTGTTGACAAACAGTTCTTCAAAGAGCTCAGAGTTCAGGGAGGACTATCCAAAAATAATAAAAACATAGAGCAAAATTGAAATACCTTCATAGCTCCAGTAGCCCATGATCTTTCAAAGGACAGCAGCCATGTCTTATCCTTAGTACAGCAACTAACACAGTTTTAGACACTCACTGCTTTTGTTAGCTTCTGAAGAGCAGAGTGAGTGAATAATTATCTCTGTCTGGGAGATTGAGGGACGACCTCACAGATACGATAGCATTTAAACCAAATCCTAAAACTGAGATGAAGTGGTAATACGAGAGAGGAAGTTATGCCAGCTAAAGGGAAGAGCAAATGCGAAGGCATAGAGACTTGACAGGGACCACATGTTGATAACAAGGAGTGATTTAGAGCACTGTGAGCTTGGAACCCGTATGTGACAGGCAGAGGAAAAGGCTGGTTAAGGTCACCTTGCAAAGCCCTTTTACCATGCCAAAGAGTTTATATTTTATATTCTGGGAAATTGTATGCCATGTAGGATTTAAACAGGGAAGTGGCATACTCACATTTATTTAAAAAAAAAAAAACTTGGTGGTATTTTGAAGCATGGACTTAAAAGGATGAATGACTACAGTTACTGCATCAAGTAGATTTTATCTGTAAATCACAGTTACCCAGATAGAGGTCTCAGAATGAAATCTCTGCAGGAAATATTGTTGATCCAACAGTGATATCTGCCATATGTGGGAAACGGGTGTGGTGCATGAGTACATGAACATGAACACACTGGCTAGAGGGGGAGGTTCAGGAGGGAGCAGTTCTAATAACACTGGAACATTTGAGGGGAGATGGGGTCGGGGGACCAAAGGGAGTGCTTAAATTGAAGAAATATTTTAAAAGTTAACAGCAGTAGGTCATCTTGAAAAAGAAAATCAGGAAACAGTGATATGAAGCCGTTTTCTTGAGTCTGAAAGAAAATTTGTCCATTCCTATACTTTGGTTTTGGTGCAGATATGACTATTAGCAAAATAGGGATGAAAAGAAGAGCCATTTCTGCATTTTCTCTACAATTCACTGTCTCCAACATCTTTTTTATTATGTTTTATACTTTTTATTCTCAGATGGCTATCTTTCTAGATTGGCAGTAGCAATTTTCTTTTGGAGGCTCTCCTGGGACAAAAGTAGAATACTGGCTGAAAGGAGAGAATGTAGTATTTGCAGAACCTAACACATTTCATATGTGAATAATAATGTTATTTATTAAATCAGCAAGTGTTCATTTAGTAACTCTTTTGAATCATTTTGTTTAACAATTAAAATCAGCAAACATTTGTTCACTGATTATATTACCTGGATAAATACTTATTACTCTGAGGGGGAAAAAAAAAAGAAATAGCTTAGTTCCTCCCTTTGAAAAAGGTATTTTCCATATTTTCAGAGTAAAATTAACTACTTAGAAACTATCCTACTCCCACAGCCCTCCAAGTCAACCTGTTAACCACTATTTGCTTATAAGAAGGAAGTGGTTCCATCTAGGGCTAACAGCCAAGAATTTTACATTCCATTCCATTCATTGCTTCTTGATTTATTGAGTAATATTCAGTAGCAATTCTGCAAACTTTCCCTTTATCCTCCGGAGCGGGCATTGCACTGGAAATTCCACCAATGTGGACGTGGCCTGGGGCATAACAGAGAAATAGGTGGAGACTAGAAATACATCTCTGGCACGTCTCAGGAATGTCCCTAGAGATGGCTCATTACTGAGTAGCTGAGCAGAGACATGACTCAGCCAGAGTTTCTGCAACAGGCTTTCTGAAGCAGCTATGAGAGTGCTGGCAAGAGCCATGGATCAGCCAGTGTTTCCTGGATATAGAAGAGAAAATTGAGCCTTTTATTCAGAATCAGGGCTCTTAAATAACAATCTGATTTTACAAACTTACTTTTTTGTCAGCACTACAATATTAAGAAGTCTTCTGCTTACAATAACTTTCTCAAATATCATCAGTATATTTGAAACACATTGAAAACAATTATTATTTAATCAGTGGACATTAGAATTCCTCTTTGGAATGGATTCATTAGAAAAATACCTTGATCTTTGCAGTTGAAAAGTGAGAAATCTCTGTTGGCAAAGAGTTAACTAAGGTTTATGTAAACTTGTTTCTTAGGAAATAAATACTAAATTGGTGAGGGAAGTAAAGGAGAGGAACGAGAAGAGAGACAAGGAAGGTGACCAAACAACAGAGCAGAGAGGATGAAAGAAGTATGTCATAAATGACACTTATAGGATATCAATTGTATAAATTTTTCTTGCAAATTGATATGTATTTTGCATTGGGGTTTTGATAGCTTGATATTTATTTTAGGATTGTGTTCACAGTCTCTGATATGAAGAAATTCAACATTTTCTCACTCCATTATGTATCATGGTGTTATTCAGTGCCTAATTTTTATGACAGAAACTGGGCAGTTAAGACCAAGTACAATCATTCTGTTTAACTCTATTGGGCAATAGTTGCATGATCCTCAGTTTGTAAGAATTTGTGTCAAGGCTCATGTGACAATTTCTTTATGGCACTGAAATAAGACTGTAATTGTCTTTGCTATGACCTTCCTGCCTGCCCCTGGTATACTCCTTATAACAATGAGTTCATATTTATGAATCACAAGATGACTAGTTTCTATCTGTAAAGTTAAGTTTAACGCCCCATGAAGGTACCAGCTGTCCCTAAGTGAGGTAATTGCCATTTTCCTCAGGCCAAAAATTCCAGTTCTACCTAGGACAAAGCCTTCAAATGGGAGTCCCTAAGAGGCCACATTTGGTCCAGGGATCTCTTATCAAAGTGTCAGTGAATTTCCACACACATGAACAAACTTAATTTTTTTTTTTCTTTCGTGATAAAGACCAAAGATTCCCAGAGGAGGCTATCCTAGAACTCGTGATCCCAGGACCATTGTTCACAGCTAGTGTTAAGTGTTCCTGGTTTATTAGCCAGGACCTAGTAGAATGGTCACAGCAACAGAAAACAGTAAGCAGATGGTGAATTTTAGGATAGAGCTGACTCAGTACCTGAGAAGTATATAGTGGACAATGTGGGGCTCTTCACAGATCCATTGGATCCTTTTCACTTTTTCTATGTGGAAGTGGTGGGGTATTAATGCTTTGGTATGTATTCAACAACCTATCTTCTACCCCTTAACAATGACAAAAGACTGACAGATATTATGAAAACCAACTCTCTTGCCTCCAGATGGGGCACCTCTAAGGCATAATATATAACTCTAGAGCTCCCTGCAGAACCAGGCGTAAGTTACCTTCTGCAGGACTTATGCCTGAGATTGCATCTGCACTGTTACTTGGCTTCCTTCCCTTCTCTCTCCTGATTCCTCCAACTCCTTATCCCTTGTGGTCATTAACCAGTAACCCTGTGGTCATTTCCTTCATAAGTCACTTATGCATACGTCCTTGACTCAGGGTCTGCTTCTTTGGAACCTGACCAAAACAAAGGGAGAGGTGAGTGGAAGGGAAGAGACAGGGAGAATAGGAATCTCCAAGTACAAAATAGGAAAATAGATTACCAGAAACCAGGATGGAAGAGCAAGATAATCTGGGAGAAAGGAGTAGAAGTATGGTGAAGGAAAGTATTGAAATGCAAGATACTGTAGTCTGGGATCAGACTTCATGGGGACTTCATTTAGGAGTCCCGAAGCATGGTGGTTAAACACAAAGTCCTGAACTCATGCTGACTGGGGATAAAGTTCCAACTTTGCCACTTCATAACTGTAACCTTTGGCAAGATGTTTTACTCTCTAAGCCTCTACTTTTCCATCTACAAAACATATCTGAGATGTTGACCCTTAGAAATACTTTTACATATGGAAAGAAGCTTTATAACTAAAGGTATTTATTGCAGCATAATTTAGAGATATGGTTTCCAACTGGGGGTAATTTGGCCATATCTGGATACATTGTTGTATTCACAGCTGACGGATCGAGAAGCTACTAGTTACTAATGAGTAAAGACCAAGGATGCAGCTATACATTCTACAGTGCAAGAGGCAGCATCCCACCTTTATACCCAACAAAGAAATATTTAGGCCAAAATGTCAATAGTGCCAAGGATGAAAAACTTTAATCTAGAGCAAAAAAAAAAAAAAAAAAAAAAAAAAAAATATATATATATATATATATATATATCAAACTAAAAATTTTTAAAATTAAAAGTAGAGAATAAGTAAATTATAATGCATCTCCTAGGTTATATACTATATCTGAAAATAAATTATTTTGTTAAAATATCATTAACTCTTACGATGAGATTATAATAACAAAATTTCTAAGAGTCTATAAATCATGTAAGTTCATTTATTCATTCAAGTCATAATCTTTGACAGCTACTCCATGCCAGGCATTGGACTAAGCTAGAGTTGTAAAGGAGACAAATGTATTGCTTTCATGAATTTACATTTTAGTGAATGTCTAAAAAAGACAATAGAAAGAAGAAAGAAAGAAAGAGAGAGAGAGAGAAAGAACGAAAGGAAGAAAGGAAGGGAGAAAGGAAGAAAGAAATATAGATAAAAAGAAGTTATGGAAAATTTAATCATAATCAATAAGAATATAAAGTAAATAACCCTAACCACAACCTTAACCCTAACCCTAAAAGTGAATAACTAAAATACGATAAATAAACATAAACAAATGAACAAGAAACAATTTTCTGAAGAGCTGACATTGTAACTGAGATCTCAATGACTGGAAGTTGGGAACGATGCAAAGATGGAGGAGTAAGCATTCCCAGGCAGAGGGACCCATTTCATTGAATACCCTAAAGTGAGAATAAGATCGGCAGTTTTGCAGAACATAGTGTGAAGTGCCAAAGAAAAGTATGGTTAACAATACAGACCATGGGGAAAGATAGACTTGACTTTGATTTCCTGCTCTGTGAGATATGAAGTGAGATGTTCACTGTCTCAAAGACTGTCTCTTCAACATTGCTTGCCTGTCTGTAATTGGCGATTAGGAAACTTCTCAAGGTGATTGTGAAAATTAAATTAGATAATATATGTAAAGTGCTAAGCATTATATCTTTTACATAGTAAGTACTGAATAAGTAGTTTTAATTGAATAAAAAATCAAGATTTAAATGTATACATAGGATATGAAATTAATACAAATATAATACATTAAGCCTATGTAATATTACATATAACACACACTATAATAAAATAGAATAGAATGTAATATAAACTAGTATAATGTAATGTAATATAGTGTTGGATGACCCCTAAGATCTTTCTTATTCTATGATACCAGGACTCTGTGAATTCCTGTACAATGATAAATGACAAATAGCTTTTGACATACTTACTCATTTATGTCAGTTCTTTGGGCCAATGAGGAATGAATATCTGATTTACTGCGGTATGGGAGTGTGGTGGACACAAAGTGGCAATGGAAAGAGCTGTGGACTGGTAACCAACACATAATGGTTCTATCTGATCTGAGGCTTTGCTGAATATTAGTTTTAGTATACTAACAATTCACCAGTCACCTCAAGCTTCAGTTTCCATAAGTATAAAGAATTGATTAGACAACATGATCTCAAAGATTCTTTCCAATTCTAGGATTCTAAATATTACAGATAATTTGGGAATAAAAGGTGCTTTGACCAGATTTTAGTTCAATCAAGTATAAAACTGGTTTTAAGATGTTAATACATGATTTCTCCCCACAGGAAAAATTAAAGAAATCTTCTGGATTAAGGAAAGTGTCTATTGATAATTTTGCATAAAGTTATATTAATTATCACAACCAAAATACAATAATTATAAACACTTGGTTTTAACTTTACATGAAAATATAAAGATGACCAGGTTTTTACAATAAATAGTTCAAAGATACCAGGCAGTCACATAAAGAAACTCTTTAAATACCGCAAGTTGAGAAAGACAAGGTGGCATAGCCCTCACTGAAATGGCCATACATTAGACAGAGGCCATTCCTGACATTGGAAATGACATCAAATGGAATATTCAGCTCAATTGCACTGATCCAAAATTCATTCCCCAATAGTCTTTTATGCCATAATTGAAAATAACTATCTAATTTTATCACTAATTCACCATATGAATAAAAGCCACTTACAAATATTGTTTTGTCACAGAACAAAAGAAGTGAATTGCATGTACCAGCTTTGCTTCTCATAATTTAACTGAATAAAGGACATAGGTCTAATGCTTTACAGAAAGTCACATACAAATAAGATAAGGTCAGGGTCAAGATCCACTTAAAATCCATTAAAATGTCATTGAAGTCATGGCCCCACTCCACATGAGAAGATACTTATTCTGTCTAGTGATAAAGAAAAATATAAGGGCATGTAGAGACCTACATAGTCTTCAAGACTAGAGAATGCATGAAAAATCTTACATGAATGTGTTTAGTACATATATTCTTATTTTTTTTATTATATACTGATTTATTAAATTAGAAGGCATAGTGTATAATGAAGCCCCATTTAAGTTCACACGTGGACTTAGATAGGAAGACTTATGTGGACAGATTCCAAGATATGATTTCATTTCTCGTATCAAAACCATTTCTGCGAATGCCTTGGAAGTGTTGAAACATATTGTTTGGTTATAGTATTGAGATGTTATTTAAAATTATGAAAAATACTTCTAACAGAGGGTTTATGTATCAAATTGAAATATATCAAATTCAGCAGAGAGCTCAGAGTTTTTGTTTGTTTGTTTGTTTTTGCGGTACGCGTGCCTCTCACTGTCGTGGCCTCTCCCGTTGCGGAGCACAGCCTCCGGACACGCAGGCTCAGCGGCCATGGCTCACGGGCCCAGCCGCTCCGCGGCATGTGGGATCCTCGCGGACCCGGGCACGTACCCGTGTTCCCTGCATTGGCAGGCGGACTCTCAACCACTGCGTCACCAGGGAAGCCCTATTTCTTTTTTTCAATTCAGTAGGTGAGGAGCTGGGGCCAAGAGTTAAGAGAGAAGATAGTCTTCTCTACACCACATATAATGTATCTCATTTTTATAATTGTCTAGTTTTTTTTTATGTAGTAAACTCTTAGAACAGCCAACATCTAATAAGCAAGGCCTACTGAAAGCAATTTTATTGGCATTCTGTTTTCCTTAGTCAGTAAATCTTCCCAGTGCAAAACAGAATTTTTACCAATGTTAAGATGAGATGGAGGAACAGTAATTCCAAATAGAAAGAAGATTGGGAGAGGGGAAGCTTTGTTCAAAATGGTAGATGGAGCATTTGTATTTATATAATTCCCCACTTAACTTTACATTAAAGTGATTTGCAGCAACAAAGCGAGCAGAATGGGGTTATCCATGAGCTTCTGACACGTTTCTAGAAGACAGAAAGCAGATGGCAAAGTGGTACTACTGCAAAAGGATAGAAAAATCTGTGGCCTAGAGAATATGAGGAAAAGGCAACAGGGGTGAGGAGAGAGTCAATATATGCTACAAACTTACAGGACAGTTCAGAACCAGAAGTCTCAGTTACCATAAAAGGTGAAGATTAATTTACAGTAGGTAGATGGAATAGTTAATCTACTCCATTTCTCACAACTAAATATAGACAGCCAGCTTTTTAACTCTGAGATCAAAAATTAACCTTTTAAAGGTTGTTAACATGTGAGGAAGTAGCCACCCTATAATAAGACCGTCTATATTCTGATTTAAGGATCCAAATATGTAGCAATTCAACATTCTGACCTTATTCTAAATAGTCTGGCAATCAGCAAATACCTCACACATCAGAAAAATTCATAGTCATGAATCCACATAAATGGATAACTAGAGTTGACAGGAAAGTTTAGAAAAGTATGAAATGTAAAAAAGCCAAAGTGAACAGATGAATAAATGACCCTAAGGAAATGGATAATTTACAAAAGAAAATAAAACATTCAAAAATTTAATAGGGGCCTTAGATTTTTGTAAAGAATATGTTGCTTCCATAATATAAGAATAAGATTCTATGACAAAGAGTAATCAGAGAACAAGAAAGATCTCTTAGCAATTAATAATTTATTGCCCCTAAAATAATTAATTAAGTTTAAAATATAAAGTCAAAGAAATTTCTCAAGAAGGTAAAAAAGGTAAAAGATATAGAAGATCAATCCTGGGGACTGAACATCGAACTAGTAAAAATCTCTAGAAAGCATGAAGAGAGAAAATACAACGAAAAGGATTAAAAATAAATTAATGGACACTTCTGAAAGATGTCAGTATAAATCTACAGATTAAAAGGGCTAATTGAGTGCTTAGCAGAGTATATGAAAAAGATATACATTTAGAAAAGCATTGTAAAAGCTCAGTATGGCAAAGACAAAAAGAAGTTCCTATAAGGCCAAACTGCTTAAACTATAGAGAAATAATGCTCAAACTAGCATCAGACTTCTTAACAACAAAATTGAATCCTGGAAGAAAGTGGTACATGCCTTCAAAGTCGATCAGTCTTCATCCTGTACCATATGGAGAGAATGGTGGACAGAACAAAGTCACTGCAACACAAATAAGCTATCAAAAGATTACTTTCCACATACACTTTTTTAGGCAGTTCCTTAAGTGTGAGTTCTAGTAAAAAGGAGTAAATGAGCAAACTAACACCAAAAAATGGAAATGGACATATGGAATTTAGAAAATAAAGAATTCAATCCTCAAGAGTCATATAGATATGGACCAGAATGTTTTATACAGTAATCAGTCCACATTGGAGAAGGAGAATAGAAGATGAGAGAAGGGAATTATTTCATGAGGAAAAAAAAGATTTCATAAGTTTGTTATTTTGAGAATTTTAAAGAACAAAAAATATGATAAAAGCTACAAAAAAAGAAAGTCACCTTAAACTACAGGAAAGATATAAATGATGGAACGAAAGGATGAATAAAACTATACAGGGGGCTTCCCTGGTGGCGCAGTGGTTGAGAGTCGGCCTGCTGATGCAGGGGACACGGGTTCATGCCCCAGTCGGGGAAGATCCCACATGCCGCGGAGCGGCTAGGCCCGTAAGCCATGGCCGCTGAGCGTGCGCGTCCGGAGCCTGTGCTCCGCAACAGGAGAGGCCACAACAGTGAGAGGCCCACGTAATGCAAAAAAAAAAAAAAAAAAAAAACTATATAGAAGAGAAAATGTTATCACAGTATGACACAGTTCCATGGTAAACACTATTTAGATGAACATGAATAAAAAATACCTCATATTGCCTTTCAATTTTAAAACTAAGCTGTAGATAGAGCAGAAAGGTTACTTATTGTTATGGAACAGAATATGGTATAACCAACCTTGACAATATATAAGAAAATGCTCAAGTGACTAGAGAGAGGAAGTTAGAGAAGAGCTGGAGGAGAGGCTGTGGGTGATAATAACATGCAAATCTTACAAAATGAGGATTCAGGAGATATTGGCTATTGTTGATGGAAAAAGGAATAAAAGTGTAAGAATATAATTTATAACAGAAATAAAATTTTAAAAGTAACAAAAAGTGATAGCAATCTCACTTTTACAGGGATAGAAGATTGAAAGTAAATTAGATATTGTACAAGTTTCTGCTTCCACCTATCATTCCATGAACACAAAAGATCGTCTCTAAAATTATGTAAGAAATATTAGCATAGACCTTTATATATGTTTAAAAGTGGAGAACAGGAATAGAGGAAGAGATGAACTGGCCAGAGAATTATAAGTCCATCTCTACTATTTACTTTTAAAATTGGTGCTACTTTTTAAAAAATAAACTTTCTATTTTGTAATAATTTTAGATTTACAGAAAAGTGGCAAAGAGAGTACAGAGTTCACATACCCTTGCTCAGTTTCCCCCGTTAACATTTTACATTACCATGGTACATTTATCAGAACTAAGAAACTGACATTGATATATTACTGTTAACTGAACTGTAGACTTTATTTGAATTCCACCAAGTTTTTCATTAATGTCCTCTTTATATTCCAGATCCAATCCAAGGTAGCACATTGCATTTAGTTGTCAGGCCTCCCCAGGCTTCTCTGGTTTATGGCAGTTTCTCTGCCTCTCCTTTTTTTGTTTGTTTGTTTTTGTTCTGTTTTTTAAATAAATGAATTTATTTATTTATTTTTGGCTGCATTGGGTCTTTGTTGCTGTGCGCGGGCTTTCTCTGGTTGTGGCGAGTAGGGGCTACTCTTCATTGCGGTGTGCGGGCTTCCCATTCAGGTGGCTTCTCTTGTTCTGGAGCACAGGCTCTAGGCGCGCAGGCTTCAGTAGTTGTGGTACACAGGCTCAGTAGTTGTGGCACACAGGCTGGAGAGCGCAGGCTCAGTAGTTGTGGTGAACGGGCTTAGTTGCTCTGCAGCATGTGGGATCTTACAGGGCTCGAACCTGTGTCCCCTGAATTGGCAGGTGGATTCTTAACCACTGAGCCACCAGGGAAGTCCTCTCTTTGTTTTTATGACCTTGACAATCTTAAGGAATACTGGCCAGGTATTCTGCATAATGTCTTCTAATCTTGGTTTGTCTGTTGTTTAATGTCGATTAGACTGTGGTTATAGGTTTTGGAAAGAATACAAAAGAAGGGAAGTGCCCTTCTCTTCATATCATATCAGAAGTACATGCTATCTAGATTACATCATTCATGGTGTTAATCTTAATTACTTGGTTAAAGTAGTGTTTTCCATGATTCTCCACTCTACAGTCACTATTTCCCCTTTTGATGCTCTATTCTTTGGAAATAAATCATTAAGTCTAGTCCCTCCTTAACTGAGAATAGAGACAAGAATTACTGTTTACCTCTTGTAGCGTGGAGTATCTACACATATTATTTGGAATTCCTCTGGGAAGAAACACTTGTTTCTTCTTCCTCAATTATTTATTTATTCAGTCATTTATTTATATCAGTATGAACTCATGTATACTTATTTTATACTTTAGGTTATAACCCAGTACAATGTTTTTTATTTTGTTGCTCAAATTGTTCCAGCTTTGGCCATTGGGAGCTCTTTTAAGTTAGTCATGTCTCTTTGAAGTATCCCCATCCTTTCATTTTTTAACATTTCCTTACTTTCTGGAGCTACAAGATGATCGGGGTTTGTCTTTTATTTTTTTCTGCCCTGGTTCTAGAATCAGCTATTTGGAGAAATAGGAGCCCTGGTACCTTTTTATTGGAGAATAGTGTTTGAAACCAAAATCAAGGTATTACATGTGCTTGTTGTTACTGTATGTCATTGCTTCTCAATATATATAGCTAGGTAGTATACATATACATACTAACCCCTGTGTACATACTGTATCATGGTTCTCCAGAAAAATAGAACCAATAGGATGTGTGTACCATAGAAAGAGATTTATTTTAAAGAACTGGTTCATGTGGTTATGTGAGCTGACAAATACAAAATCTACAGGATGACCCAGCAGGTAGGAGACTCAGAGAAGATCCAATGTTGCAGTTCACATCCAATAGTCATATGCTGCAGAATTCCTTCTTGCTTGAGAGGTGTCAGTCTTTTTATTCTATTTAGGCTTTCAACTGATTGGATGAGACCCACCCACATCATGGAGAGCAATCCACTTGACTCAAAGTCCACTGATTTAAACATTAATCTCATCCAAAATCATTCTCACAGAAACATCCAGAATAATGTTTTATGAAATATCTGACCACAGTGGCCCAGCCAAACTGACCCATAAAATTAGCCATCATGCATACATATCTGTAGCTGTTTCTGTTTCCATACATATTTATATATTAAACTCAACATGAGTTCATCATAATGTCTCTGACTCTAATGCAATCTCAATGCTATTTTTGTAAATATTTCTTCATTTTTTGTTAAATATTTTAAGACATGAAACATCTTGACTTTCATTAATAAATATGAAATTGAGGATTTTACATTCCATATAATTAGAAAATGTTTGAAATTAGTGAAGCAGGGAAATAGTGACTCTTATACATGTTAGATATTTCATGTTTTTTTATTTTGCTTAAGCGACACAGTTATGGGAGGGAAACATCACTGACAATATTGTACAAGTCAGGAATCTGAAGCTCAGGGAGAAGAGGACTTGTCCGAGTCCTTGGTGAATGTTAATTTATAACAAGTAGTATGATTCAGGGGAAAGAAGCACAGTGCAGGGAGCAGAGCAGAAAACTAATTAACATTAGGTTCCCAGGGCTGGTGTAATGAAATGCCATAAACTGGGTGGCTTAAAATGACAGAAATTTATTCTTTCACAGTCCTGAGGTTAGGAGCTCAAAATCAAGGTGTTGATAGTGACATGCTTCCTCTGAATTCCCTATAGGAGAATCCTTCCTTGTCCCTTCCAACTTCTGGTAGCCCCAGGTGTTCCTTGGTTTGTGGTAACACAACTCCATTCTCTGTCACTGTATTCATATGACCTTCTTTTAAAGACACCAGTCATATTGGATTAAGGGTCCACTCCAATGATCCCCTTCTACCTTGATTCTCTCTGCAAGGACCCTTATTTCCACATAAGGTCTCATTCACAAGTACGGGGGTTAAGACTTCAACATGCCTTTTTGAGGGACACAGTTCAAACCACAATTCCTCCCAAATGATACTGGCGTAATTCAGAAAGCCATTGAAACTGTAGTCAAGACAATGTGGCCATCACCTGCATAGAAAAAGGACATCCTGTAGGTTGTAACAGGGCTAGACAGTGATGACTTAAAAGAGGTGGAGAGGGATGTAGATTCTGAGTACTACCTTCTGTCTTTCCTGTGTTTCATTCAGATTTATTTCCTTGCTTCGCTTTCCTTGTTTTTAAATCTTAGGTGAGAGGTGGAAGGTAAGATATGCTGAATATAAAAGCTAGAAATGCTAACAGAGCTATTCCTTGCAAAATTCCTTAGGACAATAGGATGCAAACTGAACTAATATAGCTCTCTGTTAGAAAGTATCAAAAATGGGAAATAAAGCATTTCCCTCCACCTCCAGCCCTCTTTGGTATTGTACACAGCAAAACTTTGTTTCTTTAAAGATAATCCATATTTCAACAGCAGGCATGGGGGTTTTGACTCAAAAATGAGGGTGAAGAGGAAGCATTAGAAGAGAAAAGAGACAGTAAGTAGCAGGGTAGCTGTCTATTTGTATGAGTATTTAAGAAACATGTTGAGAAAAGCTATTACTCTAGTAAAGGACCTTATTTGGGTTAAACTATTGTATAACTTGACAAATTCAGTAAAATATGGATCATCTATGTGACTTGATTAGTTACCAGGCTGCGATGTCTGAGAAAAGTAGATTTATAATTAAATTTATGCCAATCTGTGATTTTGGATCTTAACTTAGAAATGGTGAAACTGAGCAGTGAACAGATTATTTTTTCCAAGTCTAAATATGAGGAAAATGTTAAACTTTAAAAGTAAAGGACATTTGTTTGCCCTTCAAAATCTGAGAAGATTAAATCATAGCACATGTAAAACTTCACTATTAGCCCGTGCATTGTTTCAGCAGTCAGTGTTTAAAATATTGCCAAAGGCTACATTCTCCACTAAAAGTAAATTCTTGTGTTTCAATTTGCAGATACTCTCATCGTATTTTGGCTTCATTCAAATAATAATCCTAAAGTAAAAAAACAAAAAAAGTCTGGTAAGGGAGGAAATGTAAAAAAGAATAAAAACAACAGAAGATTTGGGGGTTAAAGTGCCTTAAATCAAAGTGAAAGCCTAAAAGAATCAAACATACACATTTTGTATTAATGTGTCCTATAACCAAATCATACCTCAGGGTATGTATGTATATATAAAGGTAAAGTATATAAAGAACATAAATCCCATAGAGGAAACAATATATGGTGACCAAGGAGCTTATGTGCACTCAAGAGACTTAAATTCAATGTAAGTCAAATAATGAAATATTTTCTATCAAAAATTTCCTATCAAAAATTGTTGCCTTTTAGAAACCTTTCCAATGGGTCTATACATACATACCTAGACAAATGACAACATCAATAACTGGATGCTTAATTCTAATTCGTACTTTCAAAATTGAGGTCATGGCTTCAGTATATCTATGTTGTAATAGAATTATAGTATCTTTTAGTGTTTGTTCTTAAACTTGTAGACCAGGGTCAGAATATTCCTAGAAACTTTTAATATGACACTTCTTCAAAATATATGGATATGTATGGGGATAGGGGAGGTGGGCTTTTTAAATCCAAGAAGAGAAATGGTTCATTTTTAAAAGAAAAGTTCTCTAGATAAAATCTTACCCATGTAATGAATTTTCTGGGGTTACAGGTGCACATTTGTACTTTCTAAGGGATCAGTAGAAAAATACCCAACCCTAGCACTTAATTCTATGGCTGGAGCTCAATGTCTCTCAATAAGGTTTACTTTTGTAAAATTTTCATATTTTCTATTATCATGAAGTATAAATGCTTTTTTTCCTAGTTGATATGGATTTGCTGTAGATAAATACAAATAATATACCATATGTTCCTGAAATAATACGCTTATAATTTTAAAAGTTTTGCATTATTCTACCCATCATAGAATTTTAAAACTGAATTGGTATTATTGGTGATATTTTTTGTAACTCTTCATTTAAACCATAGATATTTTCTGAAAATTGATATATACATTTTTTAACATGAATGCATTCAGAGAATTCGCTAACTAAAGAAATCTTTTGGATAAATTGAAGAACCCTTTGGTAAAGCAAGGTTTTAAAACTCATCCTATTATTAATGCATTAGATAACCCCAAATTTTTAATATATGATATTATGTTAAATGATATATATCTTAAAAGTAAAAAAAGAGCTTCCCTGGTGGCGCGGTGGTTGAGAGTCCACCTGCCGATGCAGGAGATGCAGGTTCGTGCCCTGGTCCAGGAAGATCCCACATGCCGCGGAGCGGCTGGGCCCGTGAGCCGTGGCTGCTGAGCCTGCGCGTCCGGAGCCTGTGCTCCGCAACGGGAGAGGCCACAACAGTGAGAGGCCTCCGTACTGGAAAAATAAATAAATAAATAAATAAATAATTGGGGTGGAAATCTATAGAATATTTTAAATTTAATTCTTAAAAGATTATGTTCTTGTTGTTTCAAATTAAGACCTTGGTAGAAGAAAGCTAGAATGAAACACCTCTAGAGTGAAACATGAGAAGAAACAAAATTATATTCAATTAGTGGAAATAGATAATTTTTCCCTTTCTATGCCAAGAATTGCTGCTACTGGTTTCTTTATAATCATGCTCTTATTTTTTGTTTAATGTGATAAGAGTTTCACAGAACGTTGTTTTAAATTTTTAAACAGAGAGCTCAGAACATGTTTTCTGAATTTTAATTTTAAAGCTCAAATTTAAAAATTTGAATTAATTCACACCACCTGTTCCTATAACAGTTGATTATCAAGAATCAAGCCAGTTCAAATGTTTTTACAGTTCACAGCTTTTACAAATGCAAATTAAAATTCAAATGTGGCCTGAAGGGGAAAATACAAACATAATTACTTTGGGAGTAAAGTTATGAACCTTGGAAAGTGGTTACTTAACAAGCTGGTAAGAAACTGCATGTATTGAAATGCAACACTGTCATTTCAAAAGTTCGGTTTAGGGCTTCCCTGGTGGCGCAGTGGTTGAGAGTCTGCCTGCCGATGCAGGGGACACGGGTTCGTGCCCCTGTCCGGGAAGGTCCCACATGCCACGGAGTGGCTAGGCCCGTGAGCCATGGCCGCTGGGCCTGCACGTCCGGAGCCTGTGCTCCAGCCCTAACGGGAGAGGCCACAACAGTGAGAGGCCCGCGTAGCGCAAAAAAAAAAAAAGTTCGGTTTAGTTAATTGAGTAACCATTTATCCAGCAGTCACTGTGTGCCACGATTTGGCTTTGCTTCTGGCTACAAAATGTCTAGAGTCCTATGTCCTTTCCTGTGGCAGTGGGAGTTAATGGAGAACATTTTCACATGATTGTAACACTAAGTAAGTATACAGCAGAGGGATAAACAAATTTATGGGAATACAATAGAGAGAGGTATCATCATACATTATAGTAGCTAATTAACCATCAACCTAACAGTAGTTGGTATAATTCTCATTTTACAAATAACAAAAATAAAACTGGAAATCAAACAATACTCAAAATAGTAAGTTAGGTATCAAAAATTTAAATCAAAATCTATTTGACATCAAAATTAATATTGTTACCACTTTATATATAACATCCAGGACTTGACTAATTTTGCCTGGGATTGTAGAAGAGGAACATTCAACAGAGAGGATTTATTTGAGGTGAGTCTCAATGAATGAGAAAAAATTTAAAAGGTGGGTGAGATGGGGGAAAACAGGAAATGGTGTGCAAAACCACAGAAGTGTGAGGAGGTATGGTGTGGTCAAAGAATTGTAAGGTGAGGCATTTGATGCATAGAAGTTTAAGGTGCCAGGGGAAGGAATGGATGAGAGGGGATGAGGGTTTAACCTGGACCCTGGACCTTTCAGTCAGTGAAAGGGAATGTCTAAGCCGTGAAAATAATCTGGAACATTATCCTCAGTGAAAGAACAAAAGACTGCTCAGTAACCCTGGTGACATTTGGCATAACAGGTAACCTGTGACTTATAATAATCAGATTTGACCTTCCCTGATATCAATGAACCTCATGTTACTCAGGCTGAATCCACTGTGCAAATTTGTTTCTGGACTGGCATTTACTGATTTGCATAAGTAACAAAATAGACATAAGGGAAGAGAACCAATTTATATACCTATAAATGTGCCCTTGGATGGATGATAAAAAGAATATGCATGAATTTTTGTTTTATAATTGTGTGGTCTTTTACCTAGCCAATTTATTATTGATTCCCTCTTCTCTTCCACCCATACTCCCTGAAATCCTTCTCCATCTGTACTTCAAGGCTGTTCATTAATCATCTCAGTTCTAGCTATTCTAAAGATATGAAGGAGAAATAGACAGTGATTTTGCTCTGAAACTGTCTATAATTTCATGGTGATAATAAGACATCTGCATTTACAACTCAGATCTGTGAGATAGTGTTTAGTATCCAACAAAAACAGAAAACCTTCTTCAGGACCTAAATAGCCTAGGAGGAAAGGTAAAGGTCTCCACTGCCTTTTCCTACTTACTGGACTGGACTAATGTACCAATGGTAGTAGAAAGTGGGAAGTGTGTGGACTCGGGCACAAGCAGATCTGAATTCATTGCCTAGGGATAGGGCCCAGGTAGGAGAAGGTGACTCAGATTTTTGCACTGGCTTTCCTGTTTGCATAATGTCAATACTTATACCTTCCTTTTAGGAGTGTTATGGATATTAAAAGAAATACTCTTTGTAAAATATCTATTAAATAACATATTCTCTTTTAAATCATACTCCCCTCTGGTACACTTCTCGTCTAAAATTCAGTGAGCCCATTGCAACAGACACAATCCATCAAAGGAAAAATATTTCACTGAAATGTACCCCGAGCTGCATATCTTGTGTTGCATTTGTTAAAAAATGAAAATTGTATATCCTTCTTTAAAGTTATTAGATGTCACTTGAAATTTCAAAGCATTAAGTATCGTGACTAAAATTAAATAAGTATAATAAGTAGTAGTTGATGCTTTTTATTTTTTAATTTATTTTATTTATTTACTTTATTAATTTATTTATTTTTGGCCGTGTTGGGTCTTCGTTTCTGTGCGAGGGCTTTCTCTACTTGTGGCAAGCGGGGGCCACTCTTCATCGCGGTACGCGGGCCTCTCACTATGGCGGCCTCTCTTGTTGCGGAGCACAGGCTCCAGACGCGCAGGCTCAGTAGTTGTGGCTCACGGGCCTAGTTGCTCCGTGGCATGTGGGATCCTCCCAGACCAGGGCTCGAACCTGTGTCCCCTGCATTAGCAGGCAGATTCTCAAGCACTGCGGCACCAGGGAAGCCCAGTTGATGCTTTTTAAATTTACCTCACAGTCTTCTCTATCTCCTAGAAATCACTGGTATAGATGACTTGGTCATATGATTTTCATTACGAGAATGCCTCTGCTAGGATGTGAAAGTTGTTTATACAATTTAATATTCTACTTTCTAATCAACCACTTAAAGTCCATGAATAATAGAAAAATAGTAAAATCTGAAGATGACATGGAAAAGGCCTTTGACCAGGCTGAAGGACTGTAGATGGGAGTCAATTTAGCCGTAACTAACAGTCCTGAATTCATTGCTCCAGCTGGTTATTATTTTTGAGCCTCCTTACACACATATGACAATCAGAGGCACTTCCATGGGCCTCTCTTAGCTCTCCTGTGAGAATAGATATGGGAAAGGGTTTTATACTGTCAGGTAAAGAGAAAGAGAGATTTAGACACAATAGAGCCATCAAAGCAGTTTGCCTTCCTTAAAAGAAGTCTGACTGTGGTTGTGTGTGCATATATTCAATTAACAAACATTATTAAGTAACTATCACTTACTTTGCAACTGCAATTATTTATACTGATAGTTAATCTCAAAGACAGATACTACTCCCCTCATGAGGTTTCCTATGAAATATTCCAATAAGGACAAAACAGAGTTCACATTTTACCCCTGTGATGAAAGTGTGAGTGATCACAACACTCTCTTACAACTTTGTCATGTGCATATAAAGAATAAAATAAAATCACTAACAGGCTCCTACTACTGAAATTCCTTACTATTCTAATTTTACATTTGAAATACGATAATACATAGACATTAGAGGTCACATGCTCTTATTTTGGTTGAGTTGGGAAATACAGCACTTTATTGTGTTTGAGATGTTTAAGGGTATTTAAAGTAATGTTGAAGAATTAAATTTCAAATTTTGTAAAAGCTTATACATTCATCTGGTTTAAAATTACAAAAGCAAAAAGGGGAAAACAATAAAAATTCTCTTTCTGGCCAGTTTCCCTCTCCAGTGCAAACCACTGTCACCAGTTTATTTTGTTCAGTGCCAGGGACTGTACAATTTGAGAAACCTAGGGTCTAGTACATATCAAAAGAGAAGGAGATCAAGGGTCAGGGATATAGATTAGCAATGCGTTAAGAATGAAAATAGAGATACACTCATCTTATTGAAAAATAAGGAATGATTTTAATAGAGGAAATACTAAAGCCTATCATCCATGCAGATAGCAATTCCACAACAGATTTTAGACCAGACCTGTTTGACCGGCTTGCTCTCAGACCAACTAAGGTAAACCAAGGAGAAGTAAGGCTGATGTGAATAACCATTTGAAGTACAAACTTTCTAAAGATATAGTTCAGGAGGTTTAAAAGGTTGTCATCTGGAATTTGAGAAAAGGAGGAAGATAGGAGAGAGGAGAGGTAAAGAGGAGAGGAGAATTAAAGAGAAGAAGCAAGTGTAACCGTTGCTCAGGTTCATATTGAAAAAAATGAAATGATGAGTCAGTCATGCCCAGTTTCTCTTTCTAGTCCAATATTTACTATCCATGTGACTTTGGGCAAACCTTCAATGTTCTCATATGTAAAATAGTAACTTCATTTAAGAATGCTGTTCATATAATATGCAAAATGACTAGAATATACATGAACTATCTTCTCCTGTGACAAATACTAATTATAACTAATAAGAGGACAACTTTCAGTCTCTGAAGGACTGAGATTCTCGAGGTAAAGTTTATTTATATAGGTTATCTGTATGATGGAGAAAATCTGAAAATGATCTGTTTTCTTTAAATTTGAAATAAGAGAATTCATAGCTGTACAACTCATTAAAAAAAAAAGATAAGTACATTACTCAAAATCAGTCCAAGAGTTTAAGTTAAATAGTATTTTTAAGGACCACCAAAAATATAAAATACTAAAAAATAAAGTCACTATACTTCAATAGAGAAACTTCAGTGTACAAGGTTCTATAACATTTCTATAACATCTCAATGAGAGAGATTCTAGTATTTTAACTTGGATATTTTTTCCCAAGACATGTTTATGAGGGCAAAATTTGTAATTAGTAGCCTCGAAATTTAATTGTGTCATTACTCTTGTACATCCATGTAGTGTCCACCTTTCCCAAATTAGCTTACACAATTAGCTCATGTTGTTTCCCACCTGTAAGGACTTTCCTACCTGTAAGAGTCAAAGACTGCATGGGAGAAAAGTAGCACTGGCCAGCAATGTTTCTTATGTAAGTCCTGTCAAGGTGTTTTAGGCTCCTAAGCAGTTTGGAGAAAGCGGAGCAGAGATAAATCTTGCTATGGGAACTTAGTGCCACTGTTAAAATTTCACTATATGGCCCAAGTTTCAATCAAACATGAGAAGTAATTGCGTCCTTGTGCTTGAATCTGCCTTGGCTAATGCCTATCAATATTTTCATGACTTATTTTGAGGTGCGGCCAATGGTAAATGTCTGAGTACTAAGCAAATAGCATTCAGTGTCTCAGTACTAGGCATACAATTCAATTAAATGCATAGAAAAGAAGTTTATTCAAGAAAGATAGAGGGAATCACAGCACAAGTTTCATAGACTGTAGTTAAATCTAAACTATTTGTCACACTTTCTTAAAGCCTTTTGAGTATATATGAGAGACTGAGATAATGCTTTGGGTTTTTATAAATTGAGTTTGGTAGTAAACTCCCCTGTAAAAACACCATTTGACATGCATTTTACCTTGCATTTCTTCATCTCAGTTCCCTGAAACTGAAAAATAAATGTGTAAATATATTCTACTTTACATAGATTTATAGATTAATCAGTGTCTAATGACTCCACGTTTTGAAATTAAGAATTACATAATTTGTTAAAGCTCACAGCATTCTTCTTTCTTAATGACTTATTCCCTGTCTTCCTAATTTACAAATGCTGACTCAGGCATCAGTAGGAAGATAATAGTGGTCAGTATAACTTGGGTCTTAATCAGTTTCAGAAGTATTTCAGAGAAAACCATGCATAGTGCTTACTCATGTTTGCATCTGGTTTTTTGATACTGTCAGATGTTTTGTGGGTTAAATTCATTATTACAAACTTATGTCAAGGAGCTACTCACATTTTTATTGCACTAATTATCACAAAAAATAATTTAACTGTATTAGATTTTTTTAAAAGAACACATCCACTGAATTGGAAATTTCTTTCATAAACATAGTTGTGTTTAAAGATAATATTGGCCCTGGAATATAATTTTTGAACACTTAAATTTGCATTCTTATTTGACATGATCCCTTCATATCTCAGCTATACAGAAAGAGTTAGGGACATGACTTATGTCGACATAACAAGTGGTGCTTAGATACATGAAAGATATGTCTTAATCACTTCTTCACTTCCTCCTACCTGAAATTTAGTTCAGCTGTCCCACTCCATCAAAGATTTTGCACTTTCAGAAGTGTTTTCTATGATAGTTTATAAGAATTTAGTGATCTGCTTTACTTCATAAAGAAAATTATGAGGAACAAGGTGGAGAAATTACACTCCATGTTCCCTCTGTATAGTGACATCTGCTGGGCTGTAGCCCACAGTGATTTTTAAGCAAGTACCTGCTCATTTTATGGAGGTCGAAGCTCATTTCTCCCGAAGTTCAAGTATGTAGCTCATTGTGATCCGGAGAAATAATTTTCACTTAAACATCAAAGTCATTCCAGAGTTTAACAAGTTTATCTGAAAGTAGTGCTGAAATATACCCCCTGAGGCCTAGATTTGTAAACCTCTATCTGCTGGCATAGTTCAGAACAGCCTTCCTTTACAAAACTGTGAAATAATTTCTTGTAATTATGTTTTGGTAATATCTGGGAGGGTGGAGGTAGAGTACTGTATTATGAGTCAACGTGGTGAGGTCAACAGAGTTACTGCCTTTCGGACATTAAGGAAACAATAGGAAACAATACCCATTAAAAGGATAAGCATCTGCGATGAGGCTGTTGGTTTATCTCGACCGGTTTTAGAAAATTTTCTACGGGAAAAGAACGAGACTCGTGCCCTTTTAAAAACGCATCTCTTTGCCTTAAAAGGATTTAGTGATCCTTCTCTTGCAAAAGCTGCTTTGCACTTTGATATTTAAGGCCAAGCTTAATCTTGAATGCCTTCCAAGAGCAGCCGGTAACAAACAAAAACCTTGGAGCACACCCTGTTAAGTTGTTCACTCCACTGCAGAGCGCGAAAGCAGCAGAGGTGTTCAGTTCGTCCCCCAGACTGCTGCGGCGCATTCCTGTATCTCTAGGGCGGCTTGTCCTGGGGTCGGCCCCGCCCTGGCGGCTCCCTGCCACCCTCTCGCGGGCGCGCTCTGGGTGGGGCCTCGCGGCGGGTGGAGATGCGGCCGAGTGTGCTGGGCGGGTGAAGCGAGCCGGCTGGGCGGCGCGCTGGGGCAGCCAGAGCCGCGCGCCGCGTCGCTGTAATCGGACACCCGAGCGCTCGCCCCATGCGCCGGCCACTTTCCATTCACTTCACAGTGCTTGATTGAGAGACGCAGAGCAGGGCTCCCGGTGCCGCGCCACTGCAACGCTGAGGATTCCTTTACAAAGAAACTCAGAGGACCGGGAAGAAAGAATTTCACCTCTGGGACGCCCTAGAAATTACGGTCTTTGGGGAAAAGGACTACAAACACGCGGATCCAAACCTGTAGCAAATTGACTTTTCCGTGCTGATCTCGTCCCACATCGGTAAGCTGGATTCGTTGTTTTCAGCATTACAAATTTAGAAAAATATAACTTTTGGGTCTGGGTATAGACTTTTCACATATCAGTGTGCTCAGGTCTGGATATTTTCTTAAGAGCGCATGCAGTTTGTCATGGAAGTGTTTCCCTTGCTGAGAGCCCGGCTGGAATTGTTTCTTTAGGTTGTGACACCTGCGGAGAGTTTAAAGCTGAGTATTTCCCTGCCTTCTAAGGCAAAATTACTCGAGAGGATTTTATAAAAGAGTCCTTTTCTTACGTGTTATTAGTGTTCAATCAGTACAAGTGAAAACAACAAGCAGCATGTCTTAAGTGTTTGAGTTAAAGGGAAGAAGTCATAAAATATGAGGGGCGGGGGCGTGTATGAGACACTTGGCTTTCAGTCCCTTCTCAGCTCTAGGTTGGCTTGAAATCACATTGCTCTGTATACTCACTCCACTTGACCTGTCATTTCATCTCCAATATTATTCTTTGCAATTTGTGGCATATGTAGCTCTCGTGGAGGCATATCAGATAAGATATTGTTAATAGCAATATGTAGAAATTCGTGATTATTATCAGCCTGCTTAATAAAGAGACAAAGTTTAGGCATATTTATAGCTTTGTGTGTGGGGGTCTTTATACATAAAGTCAACAAAACCAGGGAGTAAATTACTAAGGGAAAGTCACCCTATAAAATCAATTTTCTTCTAAGTTAATTTAGGGATGACAAGGTGAAGAGGTTGTGGAAGCAGGAAGAAAGTGTTTCTTTTGAAAATTACCAACACAAACATCTCTAGGGTTTCCTCCATCTGTGTGGTAAAAGAAGCATGCAATTTTGTTTCTGCCTCTTATAACATATATACCACCTAGGAAATCAACTTATAATTTTTGTTTACAATGGCATGTTCGGTTTAATTGTTCCTTTGCTTCTGTATTACTAAAGCTTTTCTATTGCTTCTGTTACTTTTCAAATTTTAGTGGCATTTCTTTATTGAATAAAATTAGTGGTAAAATTTTAATTTTAAAAGCCACATAATATTGAAGATCAGTATTGTTGTAACTTGTAAAAATAAATTTCTAGATTAAACTCTGTCATGTCATCTTATTGTATAATTGTGGTAGATTCAAAATGATGGGGTTTCTTTTATGGTCCTGAGTTTATTTTGCATATTGTGGCCACTAGAGCTCCTATAGATATGAAGTTCCACATTACCTGATCTTTGTTATTCAGACATTAGTTAATAGCATGTGTCAATTTTATAGCTACAGTTTCAAACAGTAATACCTGTCTCTCTGATTTATCTTTTGACATTTTGACAGCCCACTTTCTAGTCGATTTATTTTAAATATGCATTGAGGGATATATGGTTCACTGGATTGCTCACCACTAAGTCATTGGTTTGAATTTGGCACAAATCCATGGTTACCTCATCTACATCATTTAACAGCTGTATGGTCATCTGTATAAACTGGCAGATAACTAATTCCAGTGATCAAGGATTGAGCACTAGTAGATCTCTGTGTAGAAATATCATTTCAGAGATGGTTACTCCAAAAGAGCTAATGAGTGTGTGGAAGTGAATGTTCATGTGGGATTTTCCTACTGCTACTATATTTATGGTAGAAAGAGAAGTTTTCATCCACTAATACCTATTTGCACCATTCTCAAGTCTTTTCAATGTAATGTGTTTTTTAAAGCGAAAAATAAGTTTAAATATTGGCTTTTCCTTTGGGAATCAGTAACTTTTTCCTGGCTGCCTTGTTTAATATTAGCATTATTTTGCTGGAAGATGAAATAATTTCATTTTTAACAAAGACTTCCAGACACAAATGAAATCAAATCCAAATTTTCACATCTAAGAAACAGTCACAGCACCTCCTACTGTTTGCATGACTGTAAAAGTTCAGCTGTGTCTTTTGTGAATAGAGTGCTCTGTCTAGATTGCTGGTTTTGCGTGTGTGGTGGGAAGGGGGGGGTGTGCTCCTAATATGTGAAGTGAAATATAACAAACTTGTTATCTTTATTTTAAAGGTACTTTCCCTTGGATATTAACTTGCAAATCTGAAGAAATGGCATTCCAGGCAATTTGGGTCTTGGTTGGAGTATTTGTTTGTTCTACCTGTGTAAAAGGATCATCTCAGCCCCAAGCAAGAGTTTACTTAACATTTGATGGTAAGAAAGTTGATAAACACTCTGAGGACAATGTTATTTGAAGTATTTTTTCTTATCCAGATTCAAAAATTACTAAAGACAGTAAAATATTATTGAGTATTGATTAGCTTTAAAATATCTAGTGGACAGCTTTTTGGATGACAGCTATTTTAAATTATTGGTTAATAGACAAAAGCCTCTCTTGCATTTGTTTATGAAAATGCTTGAAGTATATTCTGCCCTTTCTGAAGTTTCTTCTGTGTTTTCATGCACGCATATGAGGAGATGGTGAAGAACTCAAAGCCTAAGGTCTTTGATCTTAGTAGTCACTTGGCTTTGTTGAGGAACACCCCTTAACTGCTAATCCTCATCAGCAGGAAGAGCTATGCAAGTTTAATTATTACAATTTTTTATAATACATATTGGGCCTTAGCCTCAAAACTGGTCTCTCCATACATTGTTCTACTGGTGTTTCTTCTATTTCCATGAGGAGTTCCTGAGGTTGGCAAAGTCTCCTAATTAATTGAAAAGGACCTAAAAGAATAGTCGGAAATATTGCAATATTTTGATTGCTGTTGTATGCAGATGTTCTCTTCAGAAGCTTAGGGAAACGAGTGTGATTTCAAATTTTCACAAACATGAAAGGCTTATGGTCCTCTGAGGGTATGGTTTGCCAAATGTGCGCATGAGCTTTAATGTATATAGTTCAAATGACTTGTAGATGGATGATTTTGGTCAGTCACGTAACGCATACTAATTGGACAGATGGAATAAGAAATGGATCAGAGGGCATCCCTGGTGGAGCAGTGTTTGAGAGTCCACCTGCCGATGCAGGGAACATGGGTTCGTGCCCTGGTCCGGGAAGATCCCACATGCCGCGGAGCGGCTGGGCCCGTGAGCCATGGCCGCTGAGCCTGCGCGTCCGGAACCTGTGCTCCGCAACGGGAGAGGCCACAACAGTGAGAGGCCTGCGTACCGCAAAAAAAAAAAAAAAAAAAAGAAAGAAAGAAAGAAATGGATCAGGCAGGAAGATCATCCTGCCAGTCAGGTCATTTATATTTTTATTACTTCTTTCAGCTCTGTCTCTGCGTAAACCTCAGTGTCACTGGGCATATTTTCATTCATTTGAGAAATAGTATACTCTCAAGCCTTATGTAGCAGGATGTCTTTGAAACTCTATCTTGAATGTCAAACAGCAGTATGACTGACACTTATCACTCAAATGGCTATCCTTTTCTCTTTCTTTCTTAAACCACCAAGTGCTTTCCCCCAAGGTCATCATAAGCACTGAAGGGGCCTTATTTAGAACTTAGAGTGTGTGAGCTTCTACTTGTTTCCTTAGCTTCTGAGTTAGGCATTCCCCTCAGAAACCCATGGCTATCCAGTTAAGTTGGGAAGAAAGGAAAAACAGACCTTTGAAGTATCTTTTTTTTTTTTAATTACTAACAAATCTTGCAGCCTGCCAACACCTCTTCTCCTAAGTTGAGAACTATGAATTACCTAATCAAATAAAAAAGAAAGGCATTAAGGAACAGTACAATTTCTCCCCAGTTTTCTGTATTTCTCTCAGCATATAGGAAGATGGAGTGGTCTCATAGATGAGGTATCTAAACTTGCTCTCTCTATTACTTTGAAACTAATAGAACTTCTTTTAACTGAAACTTAAACCAAAATATGTAAACATTAAAAACAAGTGTGTCAGTAGAGAGAATTCATTAGGTCTGTGTTTGAAAAGACAATTACAATTTACCTTTTACAGAGGAAATTAATACAGTCTTTTAAAACCAAACTTCAATACCATGTAGGACAGTGACTGCTATTTACAAAGTGACTAGAAATTATGATGGGCTTTTTAAAATTCTGCATATCTAAAATTTTAAATGCTCTTAATCTCAAAACAGATTCTTATAGAATAATACTTTAATTTATAACATATGCAGAATACAGCATGATTAGATAAGCTAATGATCTGAAAGTCTTATAATTCCTATTTTATTCTTCCCAAGAGTCTTACTAGGAAATAATTAGAGAGATAGAATTCACTTAATTTGAATACTGTTTTAAAGAGATATATCAACAAGCATAATGAAATGCCACGGTTTCTAAATTAATACCAAAAAAACTCCAAAAATGAACTGTATAATAGACAAAGTATCATTGGAAAAGTACCTTGAGCAAAACCAATTGTTAAAATGTATATATTTTAATCATTAATTCATATTAATTTTCTTAAGAGATTTGACAGTGAACCTGCTTGAGATCCTGTTCCAAATTTCTTATCACTTAAAGTGTCTCTTTGATCTTATTATGACTTCTCTGAGTATCGCACTGAATAGGTTACTAAATTTCTTCCAAAATGGTTTAGTCTTAACATCAAAATATAGAACTTTGTACAAGGTTGACATATATATGAATATATGTTAATTTAAATATATACAGATATATACTGTCATTTATTTCATAATTAAAAATTTCTGAGTGACACATTAGAAGAATCCTCTCAGTCTTGTCTTACTGTCCAATTAAGAATCACAGTCAATTTAAAGGTGGGTGAAATAAGAGATCTCTTCTCCCATCCAAATTCCATCCCTTCTTGTGGTGGTGATAACATTTGGGAAACAATGATTTACAGATTTGCCTTCCCTATTCATCTAGTGCAAGGTCAACCAGATGGTCATCACTACTATGGGAGAATGTACTTCAGGTGTTATTAATTAGTTACATTTGTGCTAGATAAATCTTGCATGTTAAAAGAACAGTGACTTGGGCTTCCCTGGTGGCGCAGTGGTTGAGGGTTTGCCTGCCGATGTAGGGAACACAGGTTCGTGCCCCGGGCCGGGAAGATCCCACTTGCCACGGAGAGGCTGGGCCCGTGAGCCATGGCCGCTGAGCCTGCGCATCCGGAGCCTGTGCTCCGCAACGGGCGAGGCCACAACAGTAAGAGGCCCACGTACCGCAACAAAAAATAAAAAAAGAACTGTGACTCCTATTAGATATTGCATTTCATAATTTTTATAATTCTTATTTTTTGCCATATACCTTTTCAAATGAATAAAACGTTCATGCAAATTATTTTTGTTTGAGTTGAATTTTTCTTGAAAAAATTCCAATTGTTTGACAAATTCACATTTCATAACATTATTGTGTATTTTTTTTCCAGAAAATCTTTAAGATCAATAAGGGTCATAAGGAAAGGCGAGGCTATGTATATAAATAGACAAAACTTGTTTTGCTTGCTAATATGCAAGGGAAATAATTGTTGAAAAGATTCTGCTTTATCAAGAAGAAATTTTAGCATGTAATCTTTTACAAAATCAGGAATAAATACTCCATAATTTGACAGAAGATATCAGTTGCATGTAATTTTAAGAAAAGGTGCTGAGCTTCAGAAAAATGGTAATATTGTCTATATTTGAATAGATATGAAATCTGATGACTACTTTAAATGTGTTAAATATTGTTTCTATTTAAAAATGAGATATTCTTTTCTCTTTTGTTTACATTTTTATTGAGATATAATTGACATATAACATTGTATTAGTTTTAGGTGTACAACATAATGATGCGATATTTGTATGCACTGCAGAATGGTTACTGCAGCAGGTTGTTACCATATGTCATTGTAGAAAGTTCCAAAAATTATTTTTCTTGTGATGAGAAATTTAAGATTTGCTTTCTTAGCAACTTTCAAATACAGTACTATTAATTGTAGTCACCATGCTATATATTATATCCCCATAACGTATTTATTTTATACCCAGAAGTTTTATATCTTTTGACCCCTTCACCAATTTTGCCCACCCTCCACGCCCTGCCTCTGGGACCACCAATCTGTGCTCTGTATCTAAGACTTGGACTTTTTTTTTTTTAAGATGCCGTATATAAATTAGATCATACAGTTTTTGTCTTTGTCTGACTTATTTCACTTAGCATAATGCCCTCAAGGACCATCCATGTTGTTGCAAATAGCAAGATTTCATTCTTTTTTGTGGGCGAATAATATTCCATTGTATATGCATACCATATCTTCTTTATCCATTCATTCATTGACGGAAGCTTAGCTTGTTTCCATATCTTGGCTACTTTAAATAATGCTGCAATGAACTTGGGTGTTCATATATCTTTTGAGTTAGGGTTTTCATTCTCTTTGGATAAATACCTAGAAGTGGAATTACTGAATCATATGGTAATTCTATTTTCAGTTTTTTGAGGAACCTCCCCACTGTTTTCTATAGTTGCTGCAGCAATTTACATTCCCACCAACAGTGGACAGGGGTTCCCTTTTCTTCACAATCTCACCAACACTTACTTCTTGTCTTTTTGTTGGTAGCCATTCTGACAGGTGTGGTCTAAGGTGAGCTATCTCATTGTGATTTTGATTTGCATTTCCCTGAAGATGAGTGATGTGGAGTATCTTTTCATGTGCTCCTTGGCCATTTGTAAGACTCTTTGGAAAATGTTTATTCATATGTTCTGCCCATTTTTTAGTCGAATTATTTGTAATTTTGCTATTAAGTTGTATGAGGCCTTTATATATTGTGGGTAATACCCCTTATTGTATATATAATATGTTTTGCAAATATATTCTCCCATTCAGAAGGTTGCCTTTTTATTTTGTTGGTGGGTTCCTTTGCTGTGCAGCAGCTTTTTACTTTGATATAGTTCCATTTGTTGATTTTTGCTTTTGTTGCCTTTGCTTTTGGAGTCAGACCCAAAAAATCGTCGCCAAGACTGATGTCAAGGAACTTATTTCCTGTGTTGTCTTCTAAGAGTTTTTTGTTTCTGGTCTTACTTTTAAATCTTTAATCCATTTGGAGTACATTTTTGTGTATGCTATAAAATAATAGTCTGGATTCTTTTTTTTTTTTTTTTTTGCATTGGGCTGTCCAGTTTTTCCAACACCATTTATTGAGGAGGCTGTCCTTTCCCCATTGTATATTCTTAGCTTCTTTGTTGTAAATGATTGACCGTGTATGCTTGAGTTTATTTCTGGGCTCTGTGTTCTGTTACATTTACCTATGTGTCTGTTTTTATGCCAATACCATACACTTTTGATTACTACAATTTTGTAATATAGTTTGAAATCAGGGTGCATGATATCCCAGCCTTATTCACCTTTCTCAAGATTTCTTGGCTATTCAGGGTCTTTTGTGGTTCCATACAAATTTTGGAATTGTTTGTTCAATTTCCGTGAAAGATGTCATTGGAATTTTGATAGGGACTGCATTGAATCTGTATATTGCTTTGGGTAATATGGACATTTTAACTGTATTAATTCTTCCAATGCATAGGCACAGAATGTCTTTTCATCTCCATGTTTCTTCTTCAGTTTCTTTCAGTATATAGTTTTCAGTGTACAGGTCTTTCACCTCTTTGGTTAAATTTATTCCTAGGTATTTACTCTTTTTTTCCTTTTAAATAAACTTTACTCTTAGAAGAGTTTTAGATTTACAGAAAAATTAAGAAGGTAGTACAGGTAGCTTCCATATACCCTACACCCAGTTTCTTCTCTTGCTAACATCTTATATTAATATGGTACATTGGTTACAATTAATAGACCAATATTTATATATTACTATTAAATAAAGTCCATTTTTTAAGATTTCCTTAGTTGTTTTTTTTTTTTTTTTTTCCGTACACGGGCCTCTCACTGTTGTGGCTTCTCCCATTGCGGAGCACAGGCTCCAGACGCGCATGCTCAGCGGCCATGGCTCACGGGCCCAGCCGCTCCACGGCATGTGGGATCCTCCCGGACAGGGGCACAAACCCGTGTCCCCTGCATCGGCAGGCGGACTCTCAACCACTACGCCACCAGGGAAGCCTCCTTAGTTTTCACCTAACGTCCTTTTTCTGTTCCAGGATCCCATCCAGGATAGTACATTACATTTAGTCATCATGCCTTACTCAGCTCCTCTCATAGCTGCTTTTCAAAGCAAAACAAAGAGAAGCTCCTCCATGGTTCCTGTGGTAAATTAGTCTCTCCTGCTTCTGTCTTTGGTCTTGGGCCATGCACAACTAAAAGTTTAATATTTAAGGCATTCTTCCTGAGGCTGGTTTTTGTAAGAGCAGAAAATAATGGGAAACAGTAATATTCTAACACTCAAAAATTCATAGCACCAATGTAGGTGCTGAATACATACTTCACTGAGTTTATCTAGTGATCCAGTGAGGTAGTGTGTATGGAGTCTTCCAAAGCCGCAGTCTGTGTTTTCATTGATGATAGAAGTGGGGATGCTCCCTTGCTGTCTTGGTCCTCCAAATTTCTTTACAAGTATGAGTGGCTATGCAACTCAAGTTTAGTCAATGTGATGTAAGACAAAGATACTAGGTAAGGTTTATATAATGCACAAACTCACCGGCATTCATTTGGCCCTTTATCCTTTGCCCTAATCCATGATTCCTATCTGGAATATCAAAAATGGTTTTGATTAATGGAAATAAAGTATTTTATTCTTTCTGATGCAATTATAAAGGGGGGATTGTTTTCTTAATTCCTCTTTCTAATAGTTCATTGTTAGTGTATAGAAATGCATCCAAATTTTGAATATTGATTTTGTACCCTGAAAATTTACTGAGTTTATTCATTTTAAAAGTTTTTTTGTGAAGTCTTATGAATTTATATAATCATGTTGTCCACAAATAGTGACAGTATTACTTCTTCCTTTCCAATTTGGATGTCTTGTATTTCTTTTTCTTTCCTAATTGCACCGGCTAGGACTTCCAATATTATGTTGACTAGAAGTGGAAAGAGTGGGCATCCTTGTCTTGTTCCTAATCTTAGAGGAAAAGCTTTCAGCTTTTCACCATTGAATATGAGGTTACCTGTGGGTTTGTCATATAGGGTCCTTATTATGTTGAAGCATGTTCCCTCTATACCCCCTTTGTTGAGTTTTTATTGTGAATGAAAGTTGAATTTTGTCAAATGCTTTTTCTGCATTTATTTGAGACAATCGTGATTTTTCTCCATTTCGTTAATGTGGTATATTATGTTGATTAATTTGCAGATGTTGAACCATCCTTACATCCCTAGAATAAATCCCACTTGATCATGGTGTATGCTCTTTTTAGTGTATTGTTGAATTGTGTTTGCTAATATTTGGTTGAGGATCTTTGCACCTATGCTTATCTGGGATATTGGCCTGTAATTTGTGTGTGTGTGTTTGGTGTCCTTTACTGGCTTTGGTATCAGTGTAATGCTGGCCTCATAAAATGAGTTTGGAAGCATTCCCTCCTCTTCAATTTTTTGCAAGAGTTTTAAGAAGGATAGGGCTTCCCTGGTGGCGCAGTGGTTGAGTCCGCCTGCTGATGCAGGGGACACGGGTTTGTGCCCTGGTCCGGGAAGATCCCACATGCCGGCGAGTGGCTGGGCCCGTGAGCCATGGCCACTGAGCCTGCGCATCCAGAGCCTGTGCACCACAACAGGAGAGGCCACAACAGTGAGAGGCCCGCATACCGAAAAAAAAAAAAGAGTTTTAAGAAGGATAGATATTAAATCTTCTTTGAATGTTTGGTAGAATTCACCAGAGAAGCCATCTGGTCCTAGACTTTTGTTTGTTGGGACATTTTCAATTACTGATTCAATCTCTTTATTAGTAATTGGTCTATTCAGATTTTCTATTTCCTCATCATTGAATCTTGGCCGATTGTATGCTTCTAGAAATTTATCCACTTCTTCTGGGTTGTCAAATTTCTTGGTGTTTAATTGTTCATAGTTGTCTTTTATGGTTCCTTGTATTTCTGTGATTCCTTGTATTTCTGTAAAGTCTCCTTTTTCGTTTCTGATTTTATTTATTTGAACCCTCTCTCTTTTTCTCTTTGGTGCATCAAAAAAATTTTGTTTATCTTTTCAAAGAACCAGATCTTAGTTTCATTAATCTTTTCTGTTGTCTTTTAGTCTCTGTTTAATTTATTTCCACACTGATCTTTATTATTTCCTCCCTTCTACTAATTTGGGCTTCATTTATTCTTCTTTTTCTAGTCCATTTAAATGTAAAGTTAGATGGTTTATTTGATATTTTCTTGTTTCTTGAGCTAGGCCTGTATCACTATGATTCCCTCTTACAACTGTTTTTGCTCTATCCCATAGATTTTGGTGTGTTGTATTTCTTGTATTTCCATTTTCATGTGTCCCAAGTTATTTTTTGATTTCTCTTTTGATTTCTTCATTGACCCATTGGTTGTTCAGTAGCATGTTGTTTAATCTCCACATATTTGTGGGGTTTTTTTCCTTTTTTTTCTTGTAATTGATTTCTAGTTTTATACTATTATAATCAGAAAAGATGCTTGAATTGACTTCAGTCTTCTTAAATTCACTGAGACTTGTTTTATGACCTAACATATGATCTATCCTGGAAAATATTCCATGTGCACTTGAGAAGAATGTGTATTCTGCTGCTTTTGGATGGAATGTTCTGTATACATCTGTTAAATTTTTCTGGTCTAATGTGTTATTTAAGACTGATGTTCTGTTAATTTTCTGTCTGGATGATCTATTCATTGATCTTAGTGGGGTACTAAAGTCCCCTGCTATTATTATACTGCTGTCATTTTCTCCCTTTAGGTCTGTTAATATTTGCTTTATATATTGAGGTACTCTTATTTTGGGTGCACAAATATTTACAAATGTTATATCTTCTTGTTGGTTTAACCCCTTTATCATTATGTAATGACCATCTTTGGTTTTTTTTTTTTCACATTATTCATTTTAAAGTCTATTTTGTCTGACATAAGTATAGCTACCCCATCTTTCTTTTGGTTTTGTTTGGATAAAACACCTTTTTTCATCCCTTAACATTTAGTCTATGTATGTCCTTATGTCTGAAGTGAGTCTCTTGTAAGAAGCATGTAGATGGGCCTTGTTTTTTAATCCATTCAGCCACTCTGTCTTTTGATTGTAGAATTTATTCCCTTTACATTTAAAATAATGTTTAATAGATATGTACAAATTTGCTAATTGTTTTTTGGGGCTGTTTTGTAGTTCTTCTCTGCTCCTTTCATCTTCTCTTACTCTCTTCCCTTGTGTTTCTTTTTTTGTTTGTTTGTTGTTGTTGTTGTTGTTGTTTTTGAGGTACGTGGGCCTCTCACTGCTGTGGCCTCTCCCGTTGCGGAGCACAGGCTCCGGACGCGCAGGCTCAGCGGCCATGGCTCACGGGCCCAGCCGCTCCGTGGCACACAGGATCCTCCCGGACCGGGGCACGAACCCGTGTCCCCTGCATCAGCAGGCGGACTCTCAACCACTGCGCCACCAGGGAAGCCCCTTCCCTTGTGTTTTGATGACTTTCTTTAGTGTTATGCTTAGATTTTTTTCTCATCTTTTGTGTATCTACTATAGGTTTTTGCTTTGTGGTTACCATGAGGTTCACATATAACAGCTTATATACATAACAGTCTACTCTAAGTTGAAAACAAGTTAAATTAGAATGCATTCTAGAACTGTATACTTTTACTCCCCCGACCACCTTTTATGTTTTTGATTTCACATTTTACATCTTTTTAGTTTATGTATCCCTTAACTAATTATAGTTATAGTTATTTTTACTACTTTTGTCTTTTAACCTTCACACTAGCTTCATAAGTGATTAATCCACTACCTTTACTATATAGTTACCTTTACCAGTGAGATTTTTATTTTCATATGTTTTCTTGTTACTAATTGGTACCACTTCCTTTCAGCTTAAAAAAGTCCCTTTAACTTTTCATGTAAGGCCAGTTTACTGGTTATGAACTCCTTTAGCTTTTTCCTGCCTGGAAAACTTTATCTCTCCTTCAATTCAGGATGATAACCTTGTGGCGTAGAGTATTTTTGGTTGGAAGTTTTTCCTTTCAGCACCTTGGATATATCACGCTATTCCCTCTGTTCTGCCAAGTTTCTGCTGAAAATTCTGCTGATAGTCTAATGGGTGTTCCCTTCTATGTAACAAGTTGTTTTTTGTCTCTTGCTGTTTTTAACATTCTTTCTCAATCTTTAAATTGTGACAGTGTATTATGATGTGTCTTGGTGTGGATCTCTTTGGGTTCTTCTTATTTGGAACTTTCTGGGATTCCTGGATCTGGATTCTGTTTCCTTTCCCAGGTTAGGGAAGTTTTCAGCCATTATTTCTTCAAATAAATCTTCTGTCTTTTTTCTCTTCTCCTTCTGGGACCCCTGTAAGGCAAATGCTGTTTCTCTTTATGTTGTCCTAGAAGTCCTGTAAACTATCTTAACTTTTTAAAATTCTTTTTTTCTTTTGCTGCCCTGTTTGTGTGAATTTCCACTGCCCTGTCTTCCAGATTACCAATTCGTTCTTCTGTTTCTTCTAGTCTGCTGTTGAACCCCTCTAGTGTATTTTTCAGTTCCATTTTTGTATTCTTCAATTCTGAGACTTCTGTTTGGTACTTTATTATCTTTTCTGTATTTGTTCAAGTTCTCACTGTGTTCATCCAGTCTTCTCCCAAATTCAATGAAAATCTTTATGACTAGTACTTTGAACTGTTTATCAGACAAATTACTTGTCTTCATTTAATTCAGATTTTTTCTGAGGTTTTATTTTGTTCTTTGTTTGGAACATATTCTTGTTTCCTCATTTTGCTTGACTCTCTGTATTTGTGTCTATGTATTAGATGAAACAGCTACCTCTCTCAGTCTCAAAGGAGTGGTCTTATGTAGGAGATGAACCTTGTTGTTCAACCTTGCAGTAACTCTTGCATGTCTCTCAAACCCCTGTGATTGTCTAAGCAGCCTGATTTATTTTTGGTATGTCACAGATGTTGAGGGTGTACCAAGCCCCATCAGTGTTCCATAGGGAGGGATCTCAGAGAGCACCTAGTTTCAGGCTGATTGGAAAGAATACCCTCAGGTAGCAGCTTTTAAAGTATGCAAATATATACAGCTCTGTGGGACCACAATGTAAGCCCTGCTGTCTTCCAGATCAGGTGATGTGGAGGTGTCGCCTGGATGACAGTTGCAAAACTCAGGGCTCCAGACGAGTGTATAAACTCCTTTCTGGGAGGCACCAGTGAGCTGTAGTGAGGCCGAGGGAGGAGAATACAATGATGGCATTCCCTGTCCTACATTCCCTGAGAGCACTTCCATAGCTTCTAGATGTGTGGCAAACCTTAAGTTTCCCCCTCAGGTTGAAGCTCAAGAAAATAGGCCTTTTTTCACAGAAAGACTGGGGTTGTGTTTCATTCTGCTGTCTGTTCAATGCCCTGGGTGTGGTAGCCTTTCAAGAACTGACTCTCTGATTGTTTCCATCCTGTAGGGCCCAGAAACGAAAGCTCCCCTGGCCACCAGAGGCAGGTGATCAGGGTGCATCTCCTGTGTGGACTGTGCACACCTGCTGGCTTTAGCGAGGCAGCAGGAGAACTCAGGGTCATGATGCATCTGCAGATGTTATCTTTAGAGATGGAGCAGAAGAGTACAGTAATGCAACTTCCAGCTTTAGAAGGCAGCAGGAGAACACAGGGCAGGTCGTGAATGCCAGAGATTTAGCAGAGCAGCAGGGAAGTGCTGTGACTGTATGTGCCTGGTGGTACTAGCCAGGTAGAGGGGAGAACACAAAAAATGTCACCCACCAACACCTCCATCCCCAGAGAGAGTCCTAAAAGGCCACTACCCCTCCAGCAGATGCTTTAAGATTAGCAAATGAATTTCCTTCACATATAGACTAGGAAGTTTTCAAACTGCTACTTTTGTGCTGAGTCCCAAGGCGAGTTGTCTGTATGTAAAAGCCCTTTAATAGCAGAATCTCACTTCCCAGCAGCCTTTTGGGTCTCCTGGACATAAGCCCCTTTGTTTTCAAAACCAGACATTATGGGGCCTCATGTCTCCTGTGCAAGTCCCAAGGGTTGGGGTGCTTGATATGGGGCACAAACCATTCACTCCTCAAGGAGAAGCTCTATATTTGTGAGATCCCTCCTAATTGTGGGTTGCTGTGCCAGAGGTGGATTTTTTGGCAAAGAAGCACTAATTCAGTCATGTGGATGTTTTGGTTTTGTTAGTACAAACCTCTAAGTTATCAGACCTTATTTTTTTAAGTAATCCTGATAAATACTGGATTATCATTTTTGTTTATGTTTTTAGATCTAGAAAGATAATATTCTGAAATAAAGAAGTAGGATAAGACTAAGGTGCACTCAATAAAACACAAGCTTCAAAAAGCCTGAATATCATTTTACTGAATAGGCAGCTGTCTGGCTCCACTTCAAGTTTTCTTTTTAGAGTTTCTAAAAAACTCTTATGAGTTATCAAGATAACCATGGAAATATTTTAAATTGCTTTATAAAGCTATGAATGCTCAAAAATAAATTCATTGATAGTTAAATGCATGGCAGAAAAGTCAATTATTTGTGACTGCTAGTAATTCCTTGCTATGTTCAGTAAAGACTTTCTACTACTAAACTGTTCCTCACTCCATTTAAGCCTGTGACTAATTACCTAAAACTCAAAAGAAAAAAACAATTAAAAGATTAAAACTCCATAAAGATTTTTGCTATTTGGATACATAGCTAATATTGGCCAATTTTCCAGCCCCAAGTTGAGTTTTACATTTACATTTACATATGCATGACAGTGGTTTAAAAACATAAAAATGTCAGTGTGAGTTGTATCGGGAAACAAGTGTATTCAGTGTAGAGACTAGGGTTGCATAAGATTATAAGCTCTTTCAGTTATTTACTTTGTGATTCTTTTTGCCTTCTTTTAGTGCTGAATTTTAATTAATAAAGCTGTCAAAGTCTCCAGGTCATTGATAGTATACAAATGAAAGATGATGGAATTTTACAAAACTTCTTTTATCTTTTAATATCTGCCTCATTTGACAGAAAGCTTAGTTAATTAAACAATAAATGAAAGGACCCCTGTGAACTAGTAGGCTGAATCCAAAAGCTGATAAATTGTTATTGGACAATAAACTCAAAACAATAAATTGCCTCTTTATGAACTCTGGTAGCATTAACATTGCAAGGCACATTTGTTGAAAACAGTTTGCCTACTGGTTGCCCAAGAGATAAAAATAAAGCCTTGATTACTCCATTAATCTTGGAGAATGCTCACTCTGGTTGTATTGAATCTTCTGAAATACTTAGTTCTTAGGAAAACTTGTGTTACTACAATTTCCTTTAATTTCCCTGCCAGTGGTCTCAGTTAAATGTCAATTAAACATCTTAAATAACACCTGCATGTTTTAATAAACCTAACTCAACAAGGGGTGCTGTGTGAATAGGAAGCTCTTTGCATTCTTCCCCTGTGAGAGAGTCACTGAACTCAGGAAGGGATTGATGAATGCAAGTGTGAGTTGGATGTTACCTAAAGCATAAAGAATCTTTAGAGTAGCACTAAATTTGTGGTGTAAAGAGCAAGTTAAAACAGTTGTAAAATACTGTGGGAAAAGAAAATGAGAAGAAATTGCCCAAAAATTCATATGTCTATATTGCCGTAAGGTATATATTGACATGGGACTCTAGTAGTCAAAATAAGACAAAATCTGTTTCATAGCCTTGAATTGGAGGAGAGAAGTTTTAGGTATAGCAAAGAATGTCTCTTGGGAAATATTAGGACAGAAATGTATTACAGTGATATGCTGTGTATCTCTTTTTAAATGATTTTTAGAAAAAAGTTGGAAACATATTTTCCTGTCATAAAAAAGTAATTCTTGGTGAGTTTTCTCAGAATCCAATAAGCTTAATTCTGTTGCCAAAAGATGATGTTGTGGTGTTAAGCCATTCCTAGAGGTACAAGGTTCCTGCAGTTGGGAACAAAGAGGGATGCTTCAGTAATCTGAAATCAGAAGAGTGAGCTTATATGCTCTGTTAATTTAGTCAACCAACTATAGCAATTCCATGAAAAAATGCGTCATATTCCATGATTATCCATAGATACATGTGAATATTTATGATTGAACTGTCAAATGAAGGTGGCTCAAGTGATGCTTGATAGATTATTTTAAATCCATTTTACATGTTGATCAAATATGTGGATATGTTTTTCACAAGTATGGATAATAGGATACGTTACATAGACTTTCTTTGCAGTTTTGATTTAGAAAAATATACCTAGAACTAAATATATGCATTTTTCCATCCTTCATAGATGTGTGCTACCATTTTGTCTTCTGTGTTTCTAAAATATTTTGATAATTTATTTGTATTCATTATAATAATAATCACTAACGTTAATGTTGCCTTTGTGCCAGGCACTATTCTAAATACTTCACATTATCTCATTTTATTCTCTAACAACACTGTGAATTAGGCACTATTTTCATCCTCATAAAATGGAGGTACAGAGAAAGTAACTTACCTGAGGTCACAGGAATGGAAAGGGACATGATAAAACACAAGCAGCCAGAGTCCAGAGCCAGAGCCGTTTCTGCAGATGCTGCTAGAATTAGTTTTAAGGTCCACAAAAATCACAATTAAAATAAAAAACCATTTTCTGAGGAAGTCACACTATAACTCACTTTATCATGTTAAGGGTGTCAGTATATTTTTGCTCTTCTCGTGGAACAGCAAGCCTTCCTGAAAATAAAGGAAATAAAACTCATTCTGTACACCATTCCTAATTCCCTCTTCAATTTCAGTTTCATCAAAGTAAGTATGAGGGAATCACCCTCTGGAACAAGTTTATTTTGTTGCTGTAGGTGAGGTCTCCTTTTGTGGCTGTGAGAGCAAATCTGAGCTCAGACAGGATAACTATAGAAAAACTTATTATTCACTCTCCTTACCTCAGTATACAGGTTTATCAGGGTGTGTCCCCCTAACTTCAATATAGCCTATACTTTCTTTTAAAGAAAAAAAAAATTCAGGTGCTCTTTTTTATAGATACCATTGCAGCGTCAACTAACTATAGCACTGAGACACACTCAGTTTTTTCAATTTCCAAATATCTCTTATATAATGAGGTTAAAAAAATCCAGTCATTTTTATTTTAGTTCCATTACTGTCAAAAAATAAAAGTATTCATAAAGAGAGCTGCAGGCTTTGGGCAAACTCCAGGACTCTTTTGCCTTCTGCATTTCCATTTATGTGTTACTGAGAACCTCTGCTGTTAATGAAAACAGTTAAAAGCAAGGAACAGAAAGGTTAGACATTTTCTAAGGCAGAGTGTGAGTTGGCAAGAAGGGCATATAAAAGGCAGAGCTGAGTGCTGAGCCATGTGCTATTTTAGGGCAGCACCAGCCATGAAACAATGTGCTGAGCTGTAAAAGATGGCAAGTACATTCTACATTTCTAAGATGCATGCTCAGAAACAATCATTTCTACACTCCCTCCTTATTCAATAAGAATTAACTGCCTTTGAGCACTCAGTAGTAATATTTTACTTCTGCAGGGTGCTTTTTACTTTTCGGAGAATTTCCACATGTTATCTCATTTATTACAGAATGCTTAGGCAATAGGTGGGCACGGAGGCCCCAAGGAGCTAAATGTCTTGGCTAAGGATCTGCAGCTTGATGCTAACAGAGACAAGACTGGAAGAGGGAAATGGTGTAGGAAAAAGAAAACTAATTATGTAGAGAATAAGAGACATTCTGCAAATGTATATTACAAAATCTGCAGAAATGCCAGGCCATTAATTTCAATGTTAGCAAATTTGTCACATGCTATTTGTTTCCTCAAAGTATGCACAACACTGTAGCTTGAACATACCTTACATTTTTAATTAACTACTGATTTTTAGCAGTAATTTATGGATTATTATATGTCAGGCTTCAAATATATTGAACATATTAGAAATGCCTGTAAATTTTCTTTGAAAAGATTGAGGCAATACATAAATACCAGAAGTTCATATTTTTGTTTCTAATTCATGTAAGTTAATGAACATACTTTCCTTGCCTTGCCTTCCCCAAGTTATTGCTTTTGTAGTCAAGAGTTTCACTTGCTGTGCTCTGTACTTTAGGATTCCATTTTCCCCTTTGTCAATCTTTAGAACAGAGTATTCTATGTATTATCTTAGAAAGAAACAATCATTAAAATAACGTTAAGATCTGGTTTGAAATGATGCCAGTGAAAGTGCCTAATATTCTTGCCTTTCTCAACTTTAACATTTTCTAGCATTTAAGATTCTTGATAATAAAAGGGTAAAATATTCTACCTAATTAATTCCTAAATTACTACTTTACTGAAACTATTTTCTTATAAAAAATTAGCAGATACCAGGCTTTGGATATAAGATTGCTTATATTTAAGCTTATATATAATGTAATAGCTAATGCCAATTCTCTAGCCTATATGGAATTGATAGGCCAAAGGAGTCAAAGCAATATAATTTTACAGAAGATAATTGCTATTTATCTAAGAAGAGGGTCAGACTGCTGATCCTGTGAAAAGAAAACCTTGAGTCTCTTTAGGAGTAATAGCACTAAAGAAACAGTTGTTAAATTCTTTCATGAAAAACTTCCTCTTTCCTTGGTATAGATTTTCACTTTCTAAAGATAAATGAATTATGGAGAGGGGATATATATCTGAGTAAAGATAAATGCACAATCTTTACATACACATACATGTATACACATACTCTGTGGGTAAAGATCAATTATATTTCATTACCGTTTTGGTGTTTTCTAAGTATATGTTCTCTTGTAAGTGCATATAACAAAAACTGAGAAGTCGTGAAGAAAAGAGTTGTATTCCTGGTATCGTTTTCAATGTGTTACTGATATGTTTTCTTACTTTAAAGTTATATTTAGCACAAATTTATCATTTAATAATTGGATAATTAGCTTGGCAAACACTTTAGTACTCTAAATGTTACTGTAACACTTAGTTATACAGTAATAGCTAGTGCAAGTGAGCTGAGGACCAGGGCAAGAAACTCTGGTGGCTTCTGTATTTGAGCTTTGCCTCCCTCCCATTATTTATGGCTAGTAATAGTGAGAACAAAATGACTTGCTGCCAGAAGGAGGTAATCCATCCTTAGCACAGAAAACAGGAACTTAAAGGGAGCGAATGGAAAAAAATAATATGTAAAGGCACTGTAAAATAAATACCTAAATTTGTTTACAACATTTGCTTCTTTTACAGCCGTAAAGTCTTCCAACCCAAGTGGCTAGTGTGACTATAGTTAGCATCAATTACCAAAGACTTAGCAGTGTGCCAATTATAGCATATGAAACATAATCTTTCATTATGAGCTTCTCCTTTCTAAAAATCTTTGCAAAATTTAGATTAGAAAATACCTTTTTTCTTTTGTAAATCGACATAACTTTATACAAACTGTGTGAAGTGCACCAAGCTGGAACTTCATTCATTGCTGAAATTTTATGATGAATACAAGGGTCTGAAGCTTTTAAGACAGCAGTAACAAAATTAGAAACTGAGAGTAAGGGGAGTAGAACATCCTAGTATTCCTTTCCTTGCTTATTTGGGTCAGGTAGAAGTGGTGTATGTGGCCACAGTTTCTTTTAAATGGTAGAGACTATTACAGTTCCACAGAAGTGTAATTCTTAACACAGGGACTTCTTTTTTAATGAAGAAGTAAGTAGTAGTAAAGTGATTATAAAATTGGCTTGTATAAAAAAGATTTTCATTGAATTTCATTATGGAATTAGAGTTACGTCTATATGTATGCAAATCATTCAATAGACTGGATTGAAAATATTTTAATAAAGAAACTTAAGATGATGACCAGGCATGCAAAAGTTTTGATAATATGATGTGGTGAATATTTTGAAGCTCTTTTTAAAACTTTTCCATCCTCTTAAATATACGCTATTTGTCATAATTCAAGCAAAAACAAAACCTCATGACTTAAATTATCTCTTGATTTGAAAGATTCTTTGGATAATTAATTGTCAGTTGCCAGTAAGAACCTTAAGCGTTCTCTAAACATCATCAGCCTAGTTCTGTATTCACACCTAAATGTTATTATGTAATAAAGATGCAGACAATGGGAAGAGATTGGAATCTCATTGCTATTATCTACAAATCTAGGTTTAAATAGAACCATTCCTTTCAGAAGCAGTCTTTCTGGCATCAAAAGTTTCCAACTTTTATTGGTCTATCCAGCCAGATTGTTGCTCCATAAATTCAAACTCATGGATTTTTTTTTTCTTTCCCCTGAACAGTAATACTCAGAACATTTCAGGAGACCAGAACATTAAGCTGGAATAAAACAATGAGTGTATTATCATCACCAAAAGAGCATTTTGAATTTTATTAGTAGAAACCAATTAAGATGTTATTTTCAAGCAAAGGGCTTGTCAAGACTTCAGAAAGTTACAATACTTTCCAGAGTCGGGTAGGGGTTTAGCTGGCATAGAGGGCAGATCTTTAGCTTAGAGTCTTGACAGCTTTAATGCACATGCAACTGGGATTTTTTTGTTTAAGCTGATTCTCTTAAAAGCCATGCTTCCTGCCACTGTTCAACATAATTGCATCAATTCCACTTTCCATTAGAACTCAAAACCTGCTGATATGACTGGAGTTTTAAAACCTTTGTGTGAAAATCTAATTATGCATATTTTTTCCAGGGAGATCTGATAATGCATATGTTCTACAAAGTTATGTTTTTTATTCTGATATCTAGCATAGACTTTTATGCTAGTCATATACTTTGGTTATTCATTTAATTGTATTGACTCCAGTGGCGTAAGCAATTTTCTATTACAGGAGGAAAAGAATATTCAATAGGCTCTATTTTGTTGAAGGACAAAGGAGCACATACCTATTTGCTATAGAATAATAAAATATTCTGATTTCAGGTGAAAGGAAATGATTATCTTTTTATTATGTGTATAATATCTATGTCCCTTTTATAATGTGCTTATTTTCAACAGTTTGTCTTTATAGATATTTTATAATGATCTGCATTGATTTACTTCATCTCATATATTTCTACTTTTTTGATATGTATTTGACACTTTTCTATACTTATAGTTATGTATAGACATTTCAGATATTACATCAGGAATTTAAAGTGTAAAATATATTTATCTAGCAGTTTATCACCTTGCATTTGTTTTCCTTACATTCTTTCTTTGGTTTTTCTTCTTTTTTAATTGAATTAAGAAAAAGATTATTAAGCTTAGCCTGGACTCATTCACAAAATGGTGAAAGCCTCAGAGCCTAGGTGCTGATGGAACATGTAGCAGGAATTGAGTTAAAGATGGCCTAGAGTTAAGATGCATCATTTATATATGCTTTGGAAATGAAATTTAGTGCCATAAACACTTAGATGAAATTACCTTTAAAGCAATAACCATCTTTGGTTTCCAAATTTTACAATACATATTTGATACTAAGGCAAAATTTTAAAACCTTTTCTAAAATTGCTTCTGGGTTAAAAATAGAATTTTAATAACCAAAGATAAATTTGCTGAGGCCCATTAATAATAAAGCATAGATATTTTTCAAGGTATGTAAGTATCTGTATTAAGTTCCAATAGCACACATTACGTTCACCTTAAAGTGGAAGCTGGAAAATGTGGTTAGACTTGATTGTTGGCAAATTATGGGTCAATATAAGAAAAAGCTTTCAGGCTTTTATAAAAAAATGTTGTATCCATCTGTCTCTTATCCCTTTACTCCCCACTCATCCACCCTACTTTGGAGAGATTCCATTAAATACATTGTTCCATTTTTTAAAAAGACCCAAAGAACTGCACTGAATTCCACGAATATTTTAGAGAACCTACCTTGTACAATGTGGTTGCTACATCTGTAGGTACAAAGAGAAGTATGGCATGGATCCTGTCCTCAGTAACCACCCGTTCTAATCAGCAGGGTAAGCCAACTACATAAATACTACACCAGGCACAGCTTAATGTGTGCCATAAGAGCGACACAAACAACTTATAGAAGAAGCCAGTTTTGAAATAAAAACATTATCTTAAGTTGGTTTTGAAAATTGGCTTTAAACCTTTTGTGGGCATTAATCATTCTGCAAGCAGGGATTACAGTTTTATCATGGTTATAAACTGGATTGAGAGGGGAGTTCAACTGGAATGCCAAGGAAGAGGTTATTACACTTAACCAAGGTTCTCCAAGCCTCTGGGGCAAAGCTCTTTTGCTAGGATTTGTTTTGTCTTGTTATTCACCTCTAAATCTCCAGCAGTCCTGTACAATGTAGAATCATTATGAGTGATATACTGACAAACAGTTTGGCACCAGTTTGCCAAACTGTCTCTGAATGCCCAGAGCATTTAAAATCCTAAACTGTCTATAGTGGTGGTAGGAGCAGGGGAATGTTTTTAGAGTCTTCTCCATTTCTCAGTTTCCAAATCTCTCTTGTTCTCTTATTTGATTTCTCTCTCTCTGTCTCTCTGTCTCTGTCTCTGTCTCTGTGTGTCTCTCTCTCTCTCTGTCTCTCTCTCTCTCTCTCTCTCTCTCATACACACACACACACACACACATACACACACACACACAAATACACAATGTTGGCCATATGTGAGGGATAGAAGAAAGACATGAAGCAGCCTGTCTTAAACATCAGAAGTCCAAAATAACTAGGTCTTCAGAAATATCTTCTTTTATACATGAAAATGAATTCCATACCAGAGGTCAGAAGCTCCTTTCTCTGGGCTTTCATTCCCATCAGCAGTTTTCCATCTTATCATAAGACTACAAGACAGAAGAAATTAGACCAGGGAAAAATCTATAACTCTAAATGTTTGGAACGACTGATCATGTTAAACCCAAGACCTTATAACACTGATTCTCCATGTTGGCTACACATTAGAGTCACCTGGGAGCTTTAAAATTCTGCTGCCAAGGCCACACCCAGACCAATTAAGTTAGTATCTCTAGGGATGAGGTATAGCCACTATTGTTTTTAAACTTCTCCAGGTGATTTCAATCTGCAGTCATATTTAGAGACCACTGCCTCCAAATCCCTAAAGTTCAGTTTCTGTTAGGGAACATGAAATCTCCAAGGTTCTTTTAACAATGAAATATAATTCTATTCAGTCTATTGCTCTAATGGTTTCCAAGATAGAGTCTTTGCTAAACATTGAAATATAGCCACTTTACTCAACAGTGGAGATTTTCAATGCCAGAAAAATCATCATTAGTGTAACCATAATGCACCTTGAGTGTTCAGTACCCATTGAGTGAACAAATACCCTTCACTTATTTCTTTGTGAAATATGAAAGTCATGTCAAAGTTATGACCTAGAAAATTATGTTCTATTTTCTATTTCCTTTATATTTTGAAATGTAGTGTCATCTCAGTGAGATTCTTGACAACCTAAGCTAGTCTTGATTTAAGTTATGTCGTCAGGGCTAACAGAGCCTGGTGCTAAGAAAATTCGGTAAAGATCTGTGCAGTATGTACTCGCTCACAGACAATTTCATTTGTATGTGTTTGTGTCTAAATGTGGGATAGCAGACTCTCTAAGACAAAGAGGCAGTCTATAGTGGTAGTGGTAGGGAGACTGGGAGTGGAAGATAGGGAAGGTTTCTTCTCACTCAGAAAAAAATATTTCACCTATGGCAATGGGAACAGATTCTGATCCGTTTTTGTATACCATTCTTTTTCCAGTCTCTTTAATGATGTATGATACATAGTAGATGCTTAATAAATTTTTGAAAGTAAAAGAATGAATGAATTATGTCTGCATTAGCAGTTTTAGAGAACTGGAAGAGAGCAGAAGTAGGTCCAAAAACACAAAAATAAAGAATCAAACCCTGTCCAGCTCTGTGTTCCAGGATCATAAGTTGCCAATAATTCAGAGAGGCCTTTCTTAATATGCTTTTAACCTTCCTCTTGGAAAATTATCTTGGTTTAGATCTCTGTCCTTTGTACTGTGATCCTACTATTGCCATGAAGGCAGGAAAGCCATGGAAACCTTTTATGAGTTTATGATAAATACCTGCATACTCACAGTTGACGACTTTCTGGAGAAAAAAAAACTGTGTAGGGGTTACTAGGTAGAAATAAACTAAGCAATATTATGGGCAGGTCAATAGTAACCAGAACACAAATTGAGAACTTTGGGCCTTAGAAAATGTCAGTATTCACTGTGAAGGACATGTCATGTTTACCTGTTCTTATTAAAATGACATGAATTAAAAAGTTTTCTTGGCTATTGTCAGGAGCTTTATAGTATATGTTTGTTTACCAAAATGATGTCTTTCATTAAAGGAGAAATAGGGAAAAAACTCTCTTTTTGTGGAAGATATAAATTTAACACCTTGAAATGCCCAATATACCTCAAATGGGCAAGTTCAGAAAAATGTTTTGCTTATTGGATGCAGTTTAGGAAAGAAAACAAATAGGCAGCTATCTTATTAAATGATACAGCAAATGATATTCTAGGACAGTGTGGGTTTTTAGGATTCTAGTCACATCAAGCTAAGATATCATTCTTTCCATGCTTCCACCTATAACTTTATTGATTGATCTTTAATGGAAAGATATGTATCTTGCCTTTGAAAGAATTCGGTTTAGCGTGCTCCTATTATTTAGGACTTGGTCTGGCAAAGTAAATGAGGAACTCACAAGTAAGAGGTAAATGCTTAAAATATTTCCAGGAGTAAAATACCAACATCTGGCTTAGTAGACTGTAAGAATACAACTCCATGTGTGTCAAAATGCAAGTTACACAACTGTACTTCTCTGAAGGGTATAAAAAAAAATCGCTTTGCTGAGTGGAAATTACTTCTGTAAAATACTAAAATAACTGCATTAGTAAATTGTGGAGTCATGTAGTCAAAGGTAGTTTTTATTTTTCCTGGAGTATTTCACTTACCATTTATTTGTTTTGGAATATTGTTGTTAAAACCCAAATTATCATTTAATTCTAACTTGACAATCGGAAAATTTGCTTGACTATCTTGTAACATTGAGGTTCTTAATTCATTTCTGGAGTTCATCCACCAAAATGAAGTGTGGTAATTCTTTCTACCACCTTCTTCAGCAAACAAAACTATGACTCATTTCCCCCACCCAGTTACTCCAGAACTGTTCAGTGCAATGTTACAAAATGAGTTGTGATAGTACAATATTTCCCAATTTATTTTTGAGCCACTCAAGCAATGTATCCAACATCTTCTGTTCTAGGGAACAGACACTAAAACACATATTACACATTTTCCATACTTCATTCTTGTCTCTGTGTTATCTCAGTAATAAAGAGGGGAAAGGTGATGGAGTATTTACAGTATAGTGCAATAAACTAGTCATGAAAGAACTATATTTTATAAATTCATTTGTTATATAGAGGGACTTTACTTATATTTAATTAGCAATTTATAGGACAGTAGTGAATGGGCCCTCCTGTTATCTTTGCCTTGTTTAAACCAAAATGGAAATTATTTTGTTTTGCACCACCTCTACTAGCTAAGGCAAATGCTCAAGCCTAGGTCAGGCCCAGAAGCAAATTGCCTGGGTTTGAAACATTGCTCTAATGCTTATGAGACATGCAACTCATGGCAGTTCCATCAACTTCTTTAAACTTTGTTTACTAGGCTATAAAATAAGGATAAATTAGTTCCCACCTGATAATGTCATTGTGAATATTAAACAAGGTAACATATATAAAACACTTAGCAAGACATGACAACAGTAAAAGTATACTAAATGCTAAATATAATTATTTTGTATAAAGTGAGAGAATTAAAAGATGACTAGGATATATTCCATCACCTTAAGAAATGTATTGTCTAGTTATATTAAGAAACATTATTCTAGATGTGGAAAACTTGTGGGACACTGGCCTGGAAAATGATATTCTTGGCTCACATAATATTTAACACAGAGTAAGATGCTAACATTTAAGAATCAGGAGATTTTAGTTTATAATGTATATTTCTCTTTTTGCTTGAAAAGTCAGAGGATCTAGGAAGCACTGATAGGGGCTGAGTAGGACTGTCCCTTCTAGTCTGGTTTCCTTTATTCACTCATGTTGCCTGTCTGAACCTCACCAACACGGACTTTCTACTCTTGGGTCTAGAGTGGGACACGATAATGGATAAAAAATAATTTCTAGATAAAACAATAGATCTTGTAAGGATCCTGTCTCCTTGGTGGCATTGGGGCATAAAAGAAAAAAAAATAGAATTCTTTCTTTCAAGGAACATACAGTTAGAGAAAAAAGGAAATAAAATCATAAAACAAGGGCTTCCCTGGTTGCGCAGTGGTTGAGAGTCCGCCTGCCGATGCAGGGGACATGGGTTCGTGCCCCGGTCCGGGAAGATCCCACATGCCACGGAGCGGCTGGGCCCGTGAGCCATGGCCGCTGAGCCTGCGGGTCCGGAGCCTGTGCTCCGCAACGGGAGAGGCCACAACAGTGAGAGGCCCGCGTACTGCAAAAAAAAAAAACCATAAAATAAGACATATCATATCTTCCTAAAAATACGTATATCATTTTCATGATACCCACACTGAAAATAATACAGTACATTAACTTTTGTCTCTGCTTATGAAAATATTAGTTTGTTATGAAAAAAAGAAGTTGAGAATATAGGGCATGTAAGAATCCTTAAATATAGAAGCCCACTAATCTCATGGTTTCTTTCAAAGGGAATCAACAACAGCATTTCTTTTTCATAAATATATTCATAAATATATATGCATATGAACATGTGTTGAGGTTTGCATGAAGGCATAAATCACCTATAAAATAGTCTAGGCTATGTTGACAGACTTTGGGAAAGAATTTATCAAGCCACTCTCTGATCAGCAGTTCTAGTTTTTTGATCTCAGAGAAGTTATGGGTAGGCTGTGGTTAATGATGTGAAAATATGGGCTATAATTCTCCTATTTGTCAAGTTATTGACAAAACTTTTTACTTAGTCATTTCAATGAAAATCTAGTGTCAGCTATCCTAGCTTCATGCAGATTTATTTAAGGAAAGAAATACCCTACATAAGTTTCCTGATACTCAATACCAAGTTATTACAGAAGTCTGATTCCCAAGTCCTGTGAGCTGCAAGATTGGTGTGATTTGGTTCTACCCATATTTTGCTAAATATTGACAGACAGAAAACACTGCCTAGAGCATATGTATCCTAATGAGTACAATAATTCTTGTTTTATTATTATTATGACACATCTTTATCTTTGCTTCTAGTCTTATACATGGAGCTCAATGTTACTCATCTTTAATAAGAATTATTTCACATTTAGTATTTGGGTTTATATATTTTTCATTTTTTAATCTGGGAAATTATATAGAAAAAGTACATCTTCTGGAAATGGTCAACATAAACTGCATCTAAATACTCTCTTGTTATTCTTTATGGCAGTTGGCAGGAGTTTTAGCAAGTCATGTTAAGTTGTAACTACAAACAAAAAAAAATACAATTTCCAAGTTCATGAAGAATTTAGAAAGTTTCATTATGTATTCATTCCAACATAATTTCTGCACTATCTGACTATACTGTCAATGAATAAAAGTACTGCATAACAAACTAAAAAAAGTCTTAATTTAAAAGTTTATAGTTAAAATAGCACAGTAGCTTTAATCTTTAAACTGTAAATGCAACAACCTTCTTAGCTTGAATTTTCATTCAACTCTTTGTTTTCCTCAGTAGCAAATCTTGCAATCGATTAATAGCTTCACACTGTTTTTCAGTATTTTTCTTCAGCTAGTTATCTTTCTGCTCTTTGATTTTCCTGATTTTCATTTCTCCGTCTTCTTCACCGCCGAGCACTCTTTTCTATCTGTGTGTTCTGCCATCCACACCTCCTCTCATTTTTCCTTCAGTTTTCTTCTCTGGTGTTCATGAAGGGAGGCCAGAATTGACCTAGGCATGTAAGCAAGTCTGAAGGCTGTGGTTTAAAGCTTACCTAAGCAATCATTTTACCACTAAACATCTTCTATAGTCTCCAATCCCCAAAAGGAGACATTACTTCCCTCTGGATATCTGCTTATTCCTCAAGGAACTAAAAAAAAGAATGTTGATTTTTAATGGATTGTTTTGTTGTTTTATGTTTTGGTGGAAATTCCTAAATTTAATATCTCCATTCAATGCCCTACAACCCCATACACTGCTGCACAACCCAGGAAACAAAAATGAATAATTTTATCTAGCCCTAGTTTATTTCAGATCTTTATTTTTCTAATCACTACTAAAAGGGAAGTTAGAGGGAGAAGAAGAGAATAGAATTACTAACTTTCAGAGAATGTAGGCCGGTGGATTAGTTGGGCCATGCAAGCTGCTGGATGGTTGCATAGCCCCATGCTGCCCTAAGGGGTCTGTGTGACTCTGTGCCTCTCTCAGCCTTATCTGCCTCCAAAGGTGGTACTCACCAAGCCTTGCCACCCTGCCACACACAGTCTTATCAGATCAGATCTCTTTTACTGAGAGGTTAATTCAGGAAGAAGATGAATACAAAATAAAAGTTGGCACAAAAGGAAAAGAAGCCAAGATGTAGGCTAGCTGTGTGATGGCAAGTCTTGCAGGATGGCAAGACTAGAGTATACAACACGGAAGTGATGGCCACTTCTAAAGGAACAACCACTAGGGTTGATTGAGGGTCATAAGAGATCCATTCAACTATTAGAGCTACTAGTGTACTCCAGTTGAGGTCCAGTTCACTGTTGGGCTGGTCCAGGTGGCTGCTAAGATAACTTTGCTGCTTTCCCTTTCTATTTTTTTTTTTTTCTACATAGATCCTTTTACAGAAGGTAAACTCAGATATACCCGTTCTTGACAGTAGGTATGATTGAAGCCTAGTTAAATGACAGCATCTGGAGGTAGTGAAATGAAGAACTCCCATAGTTGGAGTAACTAAAGGGCAACGACAAGAATTTTTACTGTTACCTTGATTTAATGAAAATGATGATACCTATAGGTACCCAGAATAATCACGTTAAGATCCTGATTTTATTGAAGTTGGGAGCATTTTCAAGTTCTCTGCAAATGCATTGTTATTATAAATTAATAAATGAATCCAATGTTTGTAGTTGTAGGGCTATTTTAAAGACAAAAATCTACTATTTAAGCGAATTAAAAATTAAAGCAATTTAAATATCATATTTTGGGAATTCCCTGGCGGTCTAGTGGTTAGGACTCCACGCTCTCACTGCCGAGGGCCCGGGTTCAATCCCTGGTCGGGGAACTAAAATCCCATAAGCCATGTGGCACGGCCAAAAAAAAAAAGCTGTAATAAAAATCATATTGTAAAGTGAATTATAGTATTGTGATTACGCTAAAAATAGTGTGGGAATATTGAGTAGAATCAACATGGAAAATCTAAACACAAATCTTACATTCATATTACTGTATTCTCTGTATTTTCTCTTTTTATTTCATAACATTTTAGAAAATATTATGAAAAGCATTAATTAAGAAGTGCCTACAAACTTTATTTATATACCAACATCATAGGCCTAAAGATCAGTCAATGTAAGGGTGAATTGTGTAAGAAAATTTTTAAAATGAGAGCAATTGAAATAATTGATTTTTGTAGGGTAAACTTTGCCTTAGATAGCCTAAATTAAATCATCCCTTCATTTTTCCAGATCACAGAGATATTTTAGAAAATGAGGTAACTGTTTGGATGTTTAACAGGAGATTTTTGTAGGCATTCTCCTCTGTGTTTTTTAGTGTCCCTCATTTTTCTAGACTTAGATAATTAATAGATTGCATGTATTACTGAAACCCTTTCATGTTTAAACTTAATCTCTGCAATTTTCTAACCATTCTGTGCTAATGTGTAATTTGATGTGCATGTTAGGAATTTGGATTTGTTTTATTTATCAGTGATTAGAATTTCTGCAGATTTGTATTTAACACCTTTATGAAAGTTTACCACTTTGTTGAGCATGGTCAAGAAATACTTTTTTTAAATTAAAAGATTGCTGTGTCTGAACATTGGATGTAGGTAACACTGCCCTGCATTGTCAGTTTACATAGGGAAAACTAATGAGGCCATAAAGAAATACTATCTGTTTTATTAGAATTTTTTTACTAGTGAAACAGCTGGAAAAACAGAGTTAGTCTGCTGGCTTCCATTTTCCATTGCTTTCTGCCCTTTAAATTCAGATTTCCTCTTGTTCGTGACCACATGCTCACTATACACAGACTCCTTGGTTTGTTACTTTAAGCCACATGGAGATTAAGCACCATTAGTAAAGACTAGTTTAAGAAAGGTTTTAACTAAAATAAATGGCACTTTCAAAGAGAATGAGGATTTATGGAGTGTGTGTGTGTGTGTGTGTGTGTGTGTGTGTGTTTGGATAAATCAGTAAGGAAGAAATAAGATCATAGTGCTTGGGTTGGGTGCCATTAGTCATGGAGACATATCTTATGTTACAGACTTATTTCTAACAGTTTAATCGTAGTAAAAATGCTAAGTGGCATCATAGTGGCCAGAAAGAATATGCATCACTTTACTGTATTTAGAATCAGAATTCTGTTGCTGAAAGAAGAATTAGATATCACTTAATCTGGCCCTTTTATATTACAGCTGAGGCCCAAAGAGATTAAATTTCTTGGCCACTAGGCAGAAGAACTAGAACTTGGGTATACTTGTTACTTGTACATAGCATTCCCACATCATCATAACTGTCTTCTCTACTTATCTGCTAAAGGGGTATATGGAGAAACTGGAAATGCAGTGTGAAGGATGATAAGGGAGAGGATAGAGTGGAGCCAATCAGGCTTTAATACATAACTGTGAAAGGTAAACTGACACCAATAAATTGGGAGAGTTTTTGGACTACAAACAAATGAAAATTATTTGATTTTTTGAAAAACACCTATTTGCAGTTATATCTGAAAAAAGAAGAAATGAAAGCATTTATAGTTATCTGCCTTCAAAAACCCATTAAGTGCTAATTAGCCAGTATCAGAGAAGGTCCAAATCTGTCTACTTTGGAAACATGCTCTTTAGGGAAATATATGAATTTTGTTTAAAAAAATAGCATCTGTTGGTAGAAACATGTATCCATGACCTCTACATTTCTGAAAAATTCCCATAATCATTGTGGGAAAAAGAATCTGAAAAAACAAATCATGTAAGTTTAATTCTAACAAACATCCTACTGCAATGATAAAGTGAAATAACTGAATAACACATGAAATACAGTTTATATTCCACTTTATCAAGGAGGCACAAGGAGTTTAACTTACATATATCCAAATCAAATTCAGTGCGTTTTTTAAATATTCTTTACCAATAGAGGCCACCACATTAAATAAGAAAAAAATTGTATATTCTAATACACTCTCTTATTCAACTGCCATAATTAAAATTGTAATTCACAATATTCAGAAACTAGTCTGAAGTATTTGTACTGTCTACCAAAGGAAGAATTATCTCGTTGTTGTACTATAAATTGGGTATTTATTTCATAACAATGGCAAAAGTGGGTTATCTTTGGGAGGTAGGATTAGTTTTCTCAGCATTCATGTGTGACAGAGGTTAAAACTCGAGTCATAGCAATAATATTCAAAGTAGAGAAATGTCTTCAGTTACCTTTCAGTCATGGTACAGCATTAAATTTCTTGTAACTTTTAAGGGTTTGTTTACGTTTTAAAAGTGCTTGGCTGTTTCATAATGGCTAAGGAGCAACTTAAGTTAATTTTTTGATACGGTGGTCTTTGTTTAGTTTTCAGGAATTATTTGATATACTTTGGAAATATCCTTGATATAATTCCCTGAATTATTGATGTAATCTCAGAGCTAAAGTCTACATCACTACAGGATGACAGCTAACACAGTTCACAATGGTACACATAAATCTGACACCTCCCTCAGCCTTTCAAGATATTTTCTAATTTAAAATATTCTGATTGAGAACCTACCACATTTAAGGCATTATCTCCTCTATTGAGTGGAATATCAGTAAATGATAGATTTCTTGCTTTCCAGGAATTTACAATCCCATTAAGGAGATGAAGAGAATAATAACTATACAATAGATGACACTGTTAATCATTAGTGTTGAAGGCTAAAGAGATAAGGAAAAAATGAAAGAGGAGTGGTACAATCTGAGCTTTACCTGAAGAAAGAATACAGTTTAAAAATATACAAGCAAGAGGGCTTCCCTGGTGGCGCAGTGGTTGAGAATCTGCCTGCCAATGCAGGGGACATGGGTTCGAGCCCTGGTCTGGGAGGATCCCACATGCCGCGGAGCAACTGGGCCCGTGAGCCACAACTACTGAGCCTGCGCGTGTGGAGCCTGTGCTCCGCAACGGGAGAGGCCACGGCAGTGCGAGGCCCGTGCACCGCGATGAAGAGTGGCCCCCACTTGCCACAACTAGAGAAAGCCCTCGCACAGAAACGAAGACCCAACACAGCAAAAATAAATTAATTAATTAATAAACTCCTACCTCCAACATCTTCTTAAAAAAAAAAAAAAAAAATATATATATATATATATATATATATATATATATATATACACACACACACACAAGCAAGAAAGATGGTAGAAAGTGCATCTGATAGAGCAATGGTGTAGAAATCGATTTCTCAACTTGATCTGTTTGAGCCTAAGATCAAGTCTTTACCATGTGATGGATTTGAACAATGTTGACTATAGGGATTAGGATGAAATGGAATTGGAGAAACTAATCTGTCTAACATGTGGTCCAAATAGTGAGGCAAGTTGCCATGGCAAGGCAGTTGGGTGGCATTCAAGGAACAACAGTAGGAGAAACAGAGGGCTAGAAAAGGAAACCAATAATAGTAAACTAGTGAAGGGGGATTATTATGATTTAAAAATAAGTAAAAACTCTGGGTATCACAGTTTTTGCCTCTTCCTCATTAATTATCTGATGAAAGAGTTTAGGGACAAAAGGTTTCATAAGGTTGAAGTACAACTTCAGGCCATCCAATGCAGCACCATTCCTAGCTTCCATCCTTTTCTGAAGAATGGGAAAATAATCAATAGTCAATGTTGAAATATTCCTTCAGAATAAAATCACAAGAAATTTAATCTTTTCTTGTTACAGCAATAATAATGGAGAAAAAGATCATAATATAGCCACATATTCCAAACTTTAACAGTGGAGTTAGTTATTCAGAGTGGGAGTTTTGTTAGGAACCTGAGCAGACAGAGAACAAAGTACTTACACCTGAATCATTAGAAACACCTTTTTAAAAAAAATTCATGTTAGATAACATAATTTTCAATAGCCTATATTTGTGAAAATGATTTAGTGGCTTATACTTCTCAACTCAAAAAATATTGGTGTCTCTATAGTGTCTATTAGGTGTAGGACACTATCTTGCTCTTTTTTTCCCTTCGGTTTCAAAGTTTTTTAGTGTATCATTTTCCTACAATGTCTAGGACCTACTTCTGTCTCCTTTTTAGACAATGTACACACTGAACTTAATCACAGTTAGGTCTATAATAAGAAGTAGAGAATCATCTGAAAAGAAGAAAATATCATGACTATCTTTGAAATATTGTGCATATACCCCCAAGGAAAGAATATATATAACTGCAGAATATAAATTACCTTGGTATTATAATAAGAAGAAGAAAAGACTCACATTAACTGTTAAAGTGAAGAATGATCTCTATAAATACACTTCAATAATCTGTACTGTCTCCTATAAAAACATTGCTATGTATTCAGCTTTTAACTATGAAAGATTACAGAGAACTGCAAGATAAATTAAATGTCAAAGTGACCTTAGTCAATTTGTACAGCAATAGTTTATTGTCTCCTGTAAAGATATTACCTACACAAGCCAATGATTTTATATGTGATCCTAAGGTAGTACCATTATGCTAAGAGTGGTTGCAAAGCTGTATTTCTAAATTAAACGGCCTATAACCAATAGAAAAATAAATGAGAGGAATATATGGTTTTTAAAAACATTGACTACTTCAGACTTTTGGTAAGGTTATTATCCTAAGCATATAGTAGTTACTTTTAGAAGGACGGGAGGAAAAAATAAATAAATTTTCCTAGTTGATCATTCTTGCCTGAATTCCACAATTTCTAATGCTTTTTACATTCAAGAATAAATGTTATAGTAATACCATTTTCTAGTTAGCATGGGAAAAAGAATCTTCATTTAGGGAAAGTATAATAGTTCAATTATCTGGAGAACGTTTTTTAGATAAGAGGGTGAAATTACTAGTCCTTGTAGATTTGTAATTTCTAGTTTGATTTTGACCATTATATTCAGCAGAAAAGATAGGACATTTTTTCCCAGGACTCAAGAAAATAGTTTGCATATTTTTGTTTGTTCTTTAAGGAAATTTGATATTTTCTTCTTTGAATATAAATAGTTTTATCAATTCATCTCGCTTATGTATTTTATTTAAAACAAGGGAAAAAGCGTGAAAAAGGAACATATTTATGCCGTCTTGTTTTTCTTTGCTTTTTTGTTCTCTTTGCCTCTCCCATTCCTCTCTATGTATCCCAAATTATTTGAAGATTTTGTATGTGTGTAATGCAATGGATGACGTCCATTTATAAGCAAGGCTGGAGAAGATAAGCTGGTCCAATAGGCTATTACTACTACAGAAACAGTAGAGGTATCAAGGGGAGGCAGAAAAGCGGGGGAGACTCACTCTGCAACAGGTTGTGCATGGTGAAGAGGGACACCCGTCAGGAGTTTGGACTCAAGAAGGGGTGCACAGGAAATATGGCAGAGGGGTTTCAGTGACTGAGACCCCTCCTATCTCACTCATAGACTATTTGTAAATTTGCTAAGTATCACAAAATGCTGAATGTGTCCAAAATTTCAGTGGAAACCAGCAAAAAGTGGAAATTTCCAAGCCCTATCTCACATGGTGCAGAAGTGTGCTGACTTTTCTGAACCAAGAGGCAAAGCAGAGATAAAGCACAAGAGAGAATTCCTTGTGCTTCCTTGTGTGGAATTCCTGGGAAACTTTTTTTTTTAATTGGAGTATAATTGCTTTACAATGTTGTGTTAGTTTCTGCTGTACAGTGAAGTGAATCAGCTGTATGTATACATATATCCTCTCCCTCTTAGACCTCCCTACCCCCGCATCCCACCCATCTAGGTCTTCACAGAGCACCGAGCTGAGCTCCCTGGGAGACTCTTATTTGTATCAAGCCCAGAAATGTGGGGTCTGAAGCAAGATTCATTAAGTCTTGTAAGTCTTGCAGGGAGCCTTGGTAATATACAGATTGTCTGTGCATAGGCAATCTCCCAACCTCCCAAAGAAACCCACTGAAATCCAATACTACAATGATCATAAAATAATAGCATTATACCTAGATAATACATACATTTGATGCACAGGACATTTGACTGTTGTTTTGGATTTTGGAGAAAGTGATAATATGCTAGTAATATCATATGGCCTATGATAGTATTTGTCTACAATCTTGTCAGAATCTAAACGTTCTCTATAGAGATATTTCTCTGACACTGAGCTCTTGGTTCTTCTTTGGTATTTTTGGAACTCCATGAACTGTGTAGTTCATTATGTGCCAAACTAGTTGAGGAAAGTTCAGTCACTACTGAACATGTATATTTCAGCCTTGAAAGCAACAGATTTAAAAAGTAGAAAGTATATATAATAAAATAACTCAGCCAAACCTCAAGTGAAAAACAACTTTGGTCATTTTTTAGCCTTTAGATTTGGTTGTTTAGAAGTGGTTTCCAAAGTTTATTTTACCAAGTGCCCTTTCAAGATTTTAAGCTTTCTGAACTTACTTTCATTTTTCTTTATACACTCTTAAACTTGTTATTAATTTTTATTGAGCTTTATGGTCTATGTTGAAAGGGTGATGCAAGTAAAGGGAGGGATACTTTTGGAACCTTGGAAGGTCCTCAGCTTCCTTCAGGAAGCATTTGCCCATTTCAACAACTGAGGAGATCAGAAATAAAAATAAGCTTTTGTTTTTGCTTGCCCTTGCTTGAGCCGTGGTAAAATTTTATCCGAAAGTAACAGCAACAAGCATTAAAAATTTATGTATTGAAAATGTGATAGATTAAATTGGACAAGTGCCCAGATTGTCAAAGACAACAGACTTTTTAGCCATAATGTAAGTGCCTTCAATACGTCAAACTTCTAAAAGCAAATGGTTTCCTCTAACACACATCTAATCTGATTCTCTTCTGCATATTTTAATTACTTTTTGCAATTATGAGGACAATAGACTACATATAAGGAAACGTTTAAAAAATGAATAATATGGCTTCTAATTTTGCTTAAAGTTGCCAGAGGTATAATTTGAATGATTGTTCACCCACTGTCAACTCCGTACAGCTGACTTCACTGAATTAGATATTTGTGATTGTGTTATTAAAAATTGTCATAAATGGAAAAAATATTTATATTGTTGGGTATTATTTAGGAGGGTGCTACAAATAAATCCTTTTTTTTTTTTTACAATATATGATGTGTCCTCATTTCTATCGTCATATTTATGCTTAAGATAACTATAGCTCAGCCTTTAAAACACTGTGCTGTATTTGGAAATGTATACAATTACTTTGATTTGTATTCATGTTATCTAAAATAATATATATTTTAACGCATAATGAATTTGTAACCATATTTCTTTAAGAAGAATATATTTTGCAGGTTAAACTAAATTATTATTTTGAACCAATATAACAGGTGTCTTAAGTCTATTACAGGGATGTGTGGTAATACAAGAAAGAGGAAAATGACACGTTCTATACTAAAAGGAAATCATGAATAATAATTATTTGCAGATTTATTTATAACATAAAAAGATGATTATATATAACATAAAGTATACAGGATTAGGATGAGACCTAGATTCTAGTTTTAATTTTACTATGTCTTATTCCTTTAAACTTCACAATCTTTCCTTTTCTCATATCAAAATTAAAATAGTAATAGCTACCCTTTCTCAAACAGGGCTATTGAGAGATTAAATGGAAAAAAAACATTTATTTTTGTAATATAAAATTCAAAACTTATTTCAAGTTTAAGATCAAATCAAAATATGCTTTTGCACTAAACTATGAGACAAAATACAGCATACTTTATCTCCTGAATTAGATTTAATAACTTTCTTTAATAATTGTGATTATAAATATTTAAAATGTTTATTATGTCTAAGCATAATCAAAATCAGTTCAAGGATCCTTATACTTTTGGGACATGGAACAGAAGTAGTGGCGTAGACAAAAATTCAGACACCTAAGAATGGTACCATACCTTCTTCATTCTTTGTTAAAAACAATGTAAATAGATATTCACTGTATACCTCCTTCCTTTCAGATGTCTCTTTACTACATTAGTATTGTAAACTTAGTGTTCATGCCAGTATCTCATATAATTACAAACTTCTTTCACTTTAAGTTTCCTAGAGGCCATCTCAGGAATCATCTCTGACTTTAAGTGGTTTAAGGGGGAAAAAATGCCAGTACACATCTTTCTAAAATGTCGTGTTTATTTTATAATTATAAATTCATTAATCTTTAAAACTTCTTTGGAGAAATAGTATTAGTCTATATTTCTGTCTTCCAAACTACATTCTTTATATAGATGGTTTACAATTGATAAATTAAAATTATAGTCTTTGGATATCTAAGGTAACACAACATCAATATTTATAGAGCTTCTATAATAGACTATGTTAAATATTTGAATATTTCTTTAGAGAGATGAATATATTTGGAGTCTTCAGATTATTTTCCATGGTATGCAATTGCAAGTAGTTATCCAATCTCAGTTACTCTTTATACTCAGGGTAGGCAGTGCTTTCAAATCTGTGTTATTATATAATTAACTCTAAGAAATGTGAAACCTGTAACCAGCATCTCAGTAACTAGTTTGACAGACTGAAGGTAATTGTCTTTAACCTTTACTTCGAGGCTACTGTATCTTTCAGTACTGTAATTTGTTAGACATACTACCAATGCTTTGATTTGGTGATTCTATTCATCCATTTAATCTTGGTTTATGGAGTTGAACCATTGATTTAATCTTTCTACTTTTTCTAAATTCAGTATATTTCCTGGAGATAAAACCTTAGTGAGAGGCATTCAAAAACTCAGTTATAAAATTTCAGTGGGTCACTCTTTTCTATTTATTAACATTTATTCTTCAACCTGTCTATTTCTGTTATACCAGATTGAAATAAATATTTTGGATACTAACTAAAAAGTGGTAAGCTCAACTGTTTAGATATTTAATATCTCTGTCCATTTAAAACTTTGTTTTAAATAAATACTTTACATATTTAAATACATTTAAATAACTATTTAAATAAATATTTCAGGTGAGAAAATGTAAATGTACTTGATGTATCATGCTTTAAATTGGATCTCCTCTATCAAATTACATAGCTACATTAAAATAGAAATCTTTTCATGCGATATTTTAATTTAATTATCTACTAACTCTGAGTATAAACTAAGCACTGAGAGAATGACAATGCATGCCATAGTTTAATTAACATAACCTGTTATTGATTTTACACATACACATACACATTTAAAGACCTTAGTGGTCAATGTTGGAAAGAGAAAAATCCATCAGTATTTGTTACTTAGAAATATCCTAATTCCTTTCTTATTGGTCTTGTTATAAGGAACTATTGACTTACTGAGATTTTTAAATACTTATATAAATTCAACTATATTTTCAGCATTAAGGACTAGACTGATTTCTGGTGATTTTTTAGCACAAGGCTGGTTTAATAAATTTTAAGATAGTACATTTAACTCATTTAACTAACTCCTAGAATTCTGCCCACCAAGCAATATTTGCTAAGGGAAATCCTGAGAATGCAAGTAATCCTTAAGAAATTTAATTTCTAACTGTAAGTACACAGTCAGCTGAGCCATTTTTCTTATATACATGGACATATCAATACATACTGCATATACAGTGTAAGTTTATTGCACAAATGCCAACTTAGAAACACTTTACCAGATGTTAGAAATAAAATAAACTCACAAAAGTAAAAAAAAAAAAAAAAAAAGAAAAAAAGAAAATAAATATGTGTGAAGCTATAATTAATTAATTTGCTCATTGGTATTTACTGTTAGATAGCATCTTCAACAGGACATTCATTAACTGTCCCTCAATTTGAATTAGTTTGAATGGATAATGTGAGTATGCTCTGGACTCAGTGGAATCTTACAAAAAACACAGCTGCTCTAAAGTCTCAAAGGGGAAAAAAACCAATATGTCACCAGCAGGTTTGTTGTAATAGATGCTTAGCACAGCAGGTTTGTATAAACTAATGGCTCGCTAGGCAATGACAAGACAGTTAAATTAAAGGACTGCGTAGGCAGAATCACTGGGGCAGCAAGGCATACAAATATATAAGTGAAGAATTTTTTTGGCGGGAGAGGGGCAGGCAGGAGTGTGGGCCAGAGTTCATAGGTACCTGTGTTGGAATATAGTATTGAAAACAGATTTTAAACATAACAAATTTACATAGATGTAACAATCGCTTTGAATTGACTCATGTATTTAAAACTCATTATCAAAGAGCTGTTAATTTTTTACTTTAAACTATTGTAATTTTATATGAATTCACCAATGTACAGGTTTTTTAAGAAGGCAAAAATTATTCTTTACACAATTGATCTAGGGATCAAATAGGGAAAAAAGCTATGTTCCAAATATCTGAAAACAAAAAGAAATTATGTGTATACTTAAGAGATCAGGTAATAGTCTGCTTCAGAAGCAATATATAGGGGAAAATCCCGAGCTGTAAAACGTTAAACAGGTTAATCATAAGAATCATCTTCTTTGTCTCATTCTAAAGAAAAATGTTATCACGATACTGTAATCTTATGAAAGCTTGCAACTGAAATGATTTCATTAAAAAAAAATGACTTCAACTCAACAGTAAAATATTTTACTTATACTACCTCATGGGAACCAAAGATTTCCTTAGAAGGCTTTTTTTAAAGGCACTAAAGCTGTGTTTTTTAATTCATACATTGGCCTTAACGTTTATTATTCTCTAGTTCGTTACACAGTTTTTCTGTACAGTCAACGTATTATTGCAACCTGGATTGTGATGTTTCAACACAATCTTGTGACCTTTAAGCAGAAATTTATAGTGTACATCAAAGCAGTAATAAACACATAAAGAAATTCTTGTACAAAGAAACACAGTTATTTCAATATTTCTGCTGAACATGTGGCTAGAGTTTACATCTTGGTTACCTTGCACCAGCTTCCATGAAAAACAATGCCACCATTTGTATGAGAATGTACTGCTTACTTTCTCCCATCAACACTTTCCCTCCAAGGCTGGAGTTTTTCTCTGCCTGGCCTTTCTGTTTATTTGCTGCTCATCTTCACTTTGGAATTGCCCATAAAAGTCTGTAAAAACACAGGTTTTATTCATTTCTTTACCATATTGTAGCATAGTTGTATTTTTTTTTAAATCAGAGAGTCTTCAGTGTCTCTCATGTTTGAAAAGTTAGTTCATGGGGCCTCAAATTTTTGTAGCAATTAAATAGAGGCTAGTTATGTAGTTAAAAGTCATCTATAGTGAAATCAAAAGAACTTTACCTTGATTCTTTCACTAACAGCCTTATGATCTTGGGCCACTCTCAATTTTCTTACCTATAAAATGTAGAAATTCAAATGGATCCTTATATCTAAAATATTTCACACCTTTTAAAAGGAACAAGTTTATTGAATATATGAAATTTTACTTATATATGCCAATATATAAAATTAGGGATACATTTCTTTTGCTTACAGCTTTTTTGACTATAAAAGGAAAATAAGCTTACCCATGAATTTAAATTTAAATTTAAAACTAATAAAATTCAAATGAAGATTGCTAAGTTAACATAGCAAATGTTTACTGAAATGACATTTTTGTTCACAAAGTAGCCGTGACACTGACTTTAACCCTAGAGATTAGGGTATATAGTGCCTCACACTTAGTGTGGACTCTAGAAACATTTCTTTCATAGGAAATAATGACTACCAAGTGAAAATGAAAGATGAGTGATGATTCCTGCAAATTATGGGTTATGGTGGTATGAGGTAATTTTGTTGACATTGTGGATCTTTTCCTCATGATTTAAAGATGTGCTTTGATACTATGAAGGACTACAGAGCAGTTGAACCAGTGCAAAGCTGCCTGTGAAGCTTGTCTTAGGGAAAATTGTGAGCCTTTATTTGTGTCCAGGGTGGGAGGAGCAGCAAGAAGCATGCATGAGTCATAGGACAAAAACACAAAATGTCATTCCAAAGAGAGAGTGGTGACCTTATGTCTGAGGATGCAGAAACCGAATTGGGGAAGTAAGCTGTGTTGTTCTCAAAGGTCACGTAATGAGGGTAAAACCAACTTTTTCCCTTAGAAGGTTATACCATTGGATTAGAATTACTTTCATTTTATATTCCAAGTGCGTTACCTCTGATTCAGTTTGAAACTATCCCAGATCAGGCAAAGTCCAAACAAGGGGTGCTGTTAAGGTGTGTGCTTCTGCCCTCTGAGATTTGGAACAGAATCTAAATTCTGTGTAGGCTGTGATGTACTTAGGTAGAATCTACTTTTCCAGGCCCCTTTTAATTTTAGAAAGAGGCTAAATGTTCGAATTACCATTCATTAATTTGTATATTTTTTATTGATTGCTAAATATAAAAGGTACAAAGGGTAGGTTGTGGCATATTAGCAAATACTTAAGAAAAAAAGTATTATAATAGTAAAACATGAAAGAAGTCATCACTTGATGGAAGAGAACTTCTTATTTCTGAGTGTCTGGTGTCGTAGAATGTCAGGCCATGGAATCCTCATTCTTCTAATTCAAGTGTGTTTACCATCATTCCTTCTTTTTCACAAATGGGTTTAGGTGAATTTCACTTACTGATAGGAGCCTCCTCTTCAGGATGTTTTTCTTTTTAAAATTTTTGTGTGTGTAGATCCATTTTAATGTGGAAACTGTCCAAATTAAACATTTGTGTATAAAAGTTTTCCAGAGAACTCTCAAAGAGTTCTATTGGATGTCTTTACTGTATTATAGGACTTGTACTAAAAAAATGGTACAAAGAATATATCCAATTAAAACAAGGAAAGAACTCTTGAACCCAGCCATGCATACAAGAAAAATAAATTGTCTGAAGTGAGACATGAGGTAATAGTGACTCCGCAAGGGGGGAAGCCAGTACTAATCTGGCTTCTAGTGTGCTGGTTGGAGATGAAATGTTTCATTGACATTAGTGCTTAACAAATCACCAAATATTCGATGAATACTTACTATGAGTCAGGAGCTCTGTTAAATGGCTTTTCTTCATATGATTGCATTTCAGCAAATATGTAAATTATATGAGGCAGAGTTGACAGTGTCAAATACCAGGAAAAAATACATTTCCTAAAAATTCCAGAATGTATTTTGAGGTTTTACTCAATGCTATACAGTGATTCAAAGTTCTCGCTACAGTCTAGCCTCTGAGAAAATAAAAATACCAGAAGGTGTATTGCATTTCAGGCCATGAAAATACTTCCCAGGAAATGAGGACTGTGCTCATAGACATGACTAACACATCTCATTTCATATATTGAGATTATTTGCAATGGGTGGGGAGTACATTTTAGTGGTCTAAGCCATACAGTATTGAATCATAGCATTTGGGGAACTAGGTGTAGTAATCTATATGATCAGTTATAATGACTAATGTCAACTTCTACTGTGGTTCTTTTTCATATGATCACAGTAAATTTAAAAAATGATCAGGACATTTAAAAGAATAGAGTCACTTCCTGTGTGCCCAAAGGTTTCTGTATGCTATAATTTTTCCCCTTACAGCTATATTTATGTTTTACTTAAATATAATGCATTCCAAAATACTTATTACTATATTAAATCAACAGAATCACATGAGTAGTTTATTTCATTATTTTCCCCCAATAAACAATATTTGTATTCATTTATGGACAAGCTTTTTCAGGCTTTTATGATTTTCAGCAGGCTTTGTCACTACAAATTTTATGTGGCTTGACATTTTCTCCTCACACTGTCTTTATGGTAATGCACTGGCTAATTAGAGGTTTTTAGCCCCACTCATTGGTTATCTCCACAAAGAACAATATGAATCCAGTTCTCTAACTTTATTTCAACTCATTGCTGCTGCTCCTGCTGTTGCTGCTGCTGCTGCAAAGCCAACTGTAGATGCAGATAATAGTTTCCATGATTACTAAGATAAGCACCACATGTAGGAGAGGTTTGATTTTTCCATTCTACAAAAGATAATCCCTGGGAGAATGTAGCAATTGTAGCGTTCTCTTTCCTAATCAATTACGCAAGCAAAACTCCTCCAATGATGCCATAACTTGTCCATTATTTCTTGCAAGCAGTGTGTAAAACTCAGAGTGCACTCAGAGGAAGTTATCAATCTATTTTCTTGGAAGCTAGTGCTGCTACGTTAGTGTTAAAAAAAACTTCATCAGAAACCACATCTTATAGGTTGTTTTTGAATATAAAAATGATACAAGATTAGCTAAGAAACTATTGATAGAATAACACTTGGGTTTCCTTTGGAAGAATAATAATGTTGGTCTTGATGAGTTCTTGGGTAAAATGATTGATAAACTTGATAAACTTGATAAAATGATTGATAAACTTGAGACTGTGTGTGTGTGTGTGTGTGTGTGTGTGTGTGTGTGTGTGTCCTTCCCCAGGCAATAAAAATAACAATTAGGCTTAAAAATTCTTGATAGAAGATCATTCTTTCAGAAACACCACTTCACATCCTAGCAATCAAATTAACTTTGGTTGTTTTTCATCAAAGTTATAATTCCATAAGAATGATTATTATTGAATATTTACAATGCAAGGGACTTCCCTAAAAGGCATGCTGATTTATTTCTTGCTGTAGTATGATCTACATTTGGATAAGATTATTTTAAATGGAGGTCAGAGTGAACATTTCAATATCCTAAAAGGCACAGATCTTTTGAGAGATTTCTATAAATTATGTAACACGTGTTTCTAAGATAAGCAACCACCATGATTTTTAAACATAGTAAATCTCTAGGACATCATTCAAATCCATTCATTTAATTAACAAGTGTGTATTATTTAGCACTATTATGTGTGGGATATTCTTACAGACACTCAGAACATATAAGTGAACAGAACAGATACCCCTTCTGTAGTGGACTTTATGTTCTTGTGGGAGGGGACAGATAAAAAACACAAAACATGACAAATAAATAAATTAGTATCTTAGACAGTGGTAGGTACTATGGAAAAGAAAAAGTAGAATAGGTTAATGGTGTGTTGCAGAGATGGGGGAGGGCCGCCTTCAGTGTTAAAATGGTAGTCAGGGTAGGTCTCTTTTAGACTGTGAGATTTGCAAAGACTTGAAGGAGATGAGGGATAACCAAGGGAATATCTGTGGGAAGAGCATTCCAGACAGAGGAAAAGAGCCAGAGTGAAGACCCAAAGGGGTAAGGGAGCATTCCTGGAATATTCTAAGAAGAAGCCCAGTGTGACTGAGGCAGAGTGAGTGAGAGATAGAATAGTAGGGATAAAGTCAAAATGAGTTGAAGGGGGGTTGATGCACATCTCTTTACGGCAGTACCGTGACGAGTGTCCTTCAAAGAGGAGAACTGGATTTTATGAAAACCGGATAGAGAAGCCTTTTAAGCCTCTTGGCTCAAGGTCACTTGAATTAGGTTTGGTAATGTGTCCAAATTCATTTTAAATATCAGCTAATCTCTTCATGGTTTGTCTCCTGTTATTCTTATATTCTTACTCCATGCTGGTGTGGCTTTAGCACAGACGCACACACATACACACACACACACACGCACACAAAGCTAGATGCATGGATGGATGGATGGATAGAAAATTCTTTTCTAGGTTCAATTATATTTATATATATAAATAAATATTCATGAATAATTCCATAAACTTATGGTCCCTGAAATTCCATGAATGGTTGAATGCATGGCCTGAAATGGGGTTTCACAAAGTGTCATATGTGTTTGGAATCTGTGCTCCTTTGCATCCCCTTCCTTCTGCAGCATCTTGAGAACACAGTCAGGTGCCTGCAATCTTCCTGCCTCTATATCTCTGCCTCTTGCCCTCTTGACTGAAAAGAATCAAGTGTTACTCTTTCTAATGCTATTTGATTCCCTGTGCTCTGGAATTCTGTATCCTTTGTCTGTGAAGGGACTTTGTTCTGTTACTTATTGTCCCTTATATCTCCAACAAATCTTGTTTAAATGACCATTTCCATTAATACCTGCTCAGATGTCCCCCATCATTAAACAATTGCTTTCTAGGTCCCGTTTTCTAGCAGCGCCTGCCTGTTTTCTCCTTTTCAATACCAAGCTCTTTACATGCATTTCTGTGTTTGCTGTTTGCACATCATCTCCTCCCTTTAAGTCTTCAGGCCTCTACAGATGGGATTTTTCCATTATCTCACTGAAGTCACCTACCTCTTCACTGCTACGTTAGTATTATTTTCATTCTTTATCTGATTTGATCTATGTATAACATTTGAGGCAATGGACCACTTTTCTCCCTGAAAATATTCTTTTCTTTAGCTTCAATGACAATATTCTTTCAAGTCATTTTTTTCAAGTCTACCTCTGAGGCAACTTATTTGTAATCTTTTTAAATTCCTCCTTTTGCACACACCCCATAAATACCAGTGTCCCTAGGATGACATTCCACACTCTGGACAATCTCAACCCCTGGCAAAACTTCCTTCACCATCTACATTCTATGATCTTTCCCAGATGTGTCTCCTGTTGAGGTCTCCCGTGAATCCAATGTTCTTATGTAGAACCATGACCTAGACACAAGTGTGAAAATCCATATCCCATAGGCACCCTCAAATTCAAGATGTCTAACTCTAAAACTCTAAACACTGCCCAACTTCTTTCTCTTCCTTGTCCTGTATTTAGTGATTGGCAGCCCTAAATACCCCACTGTCCAAGCTATGAACCTGAGCACCATTTTTTTGGAGAAGTTTTAGATCCACAGCAAAATTGAGAGCAAGGTACAGAGATTTCCTATATACTTCCTATTCTTCCACATGCACAGCCTTCCCCAATATCAACATCCCCCAACAGAGTGATACATTTATTACACTTGATGAACCTACATTGACACAATATTATCACTCAAAGTTCATAGTTTACATTAGGCTTCAGTCTTGGTGTTATACATTCCATGGGTTTGGATAAATATACAATGACATGTATCCATCACTATAGTATCATACAGAATATTTTCCCTGTGAGCACCATTCTTGATTCCTTTTTCACCACCCCTATATGATCAATTACTTTGACTTTTATAGTTTATAACATAAAACTTCCTAAATTACCTTGGTGTCCCAATGTAACTTCTTGTGAAATTATGTTTATTTTTTATTCTATAAAACTTGAAACAGATACCACAAATTCCATTGTGAAAATAAAATTCACATTAATGGAAGAGGCTCTAATCATAAAGAGTTATTAAATTTGAATGAAGAATATAAATTTTAAACTTGTCATTACAAAAAACACTAATCAAAAGTTTGCTTTAGGTTGAAAGAAATAATTCCACCCTTAGCGGAATTCATTATGTAAGATCTACTGAGAGAAATTTTACCTCCTTTGAGTCATATTGCTTCCAACTGCACTACATCCAATCTCATACATCATAAACTATACTTTACATTTCAAAATCCGTGAAAGAGTTAATTTGGGGAAATTTTTTAAAATACAAAATACATTGTTAAATCAGTTTTCTTATCAATGCAAAACAAAAGACTAGATGGGAAAATATATTTAAATTATATAATCACTAAACCTGTGTAAGATGGAATTTAATTTCAAGAAAAGAGGAAAACAGTGTGAATGTATTTTTTATTTTAGTTCCATCTGTCAATAAGTATATTTAAAAAGAAATGTAGTAAAAATACTGTTTGAAACATCAGTGGCCATTATCACCACATGGCGTGAAAACATTGAGATAAGATTAGGTAGTAGAGTATATGGCAGTTAAAATCACATTTTACGTTAATCTTTAAAGGAATTTTGAAAATAAACATTTAATATAAAGGAAAGTGTTTCTGCCAAAGTTAAAGAACCTCAGGTTACAAAGAGCTTAGCAGTTGGAGGAGAATGAGGCAAAACATTTCAAATTTGAAGAAAAAATCAGTAGGGCGTGACTAACAAATGTTATAACTCGGAATGTATAATAAACTAGCACACTTGTTAAAAATATATGGTAGCCACTGTAGAGAAAATTTATAATTAATAGTGACTTACATATGTTTCCTATGATATTATGCTTAAATTTTGTAACTGTATATGATCAATATATGCTCATAATCTTGCCATTATCTTTTTCCAAGATAACTATAATTGCTTCAGACTTTACAAAGTTGGCTCAGAAGTAAACTGTAGCATGTCAGAAAAGTAATCTCCACAACTCACAGCTAGCTAGTGGTCATCTAACATAACAGATGGCACCCTGCCTGTCCTCAGCAGCTTGTGGGACAAAGCTGAATGTCAACACCACTGGGATGTAATTATTGCAATCTCTTGGGTCCAGTTTGGCGTGACCCTGAAAGCAATTCCCCAGGAACTGCTGGAAGCAATACAGTGATGGAAAGAGCAAAGAAATGGGAGCTTTCTGAGACCAGTAGCGTTTTCATTTTACTGACAAGTGTTTTCACGCTGCTTGAGAATAGGTATTTTTCATGCGACAAATCAAATTGACAAGGAAATTGAAAATTTATTTCGATTTTCAGTGTGGCCTAATTTAAATATTATCAGTGTGGCTTTTATTTATATTGCAGAAGGAGCTATTCAACGATCAAAATAATTTTGAAAAATATTTTTAATGATTAAGAAGCAGTATCAATTATATTTAAATTATGTTTGCTAAATAACTTGATAATGCTTTGTTATATTTGGGGACATACATTGTAAATTACCACCAAAACTTATTTAATCTTTAAAACTACCCTATAAGTTAGATATTAGCATTAGCTCCAATTTATAGGTGGTAAATGAGGCACAGAGAAGTTATGACACAAAACCAGTGATAGATTGAGGGCCCAAACCAAGCCATCTAGTTCCAAAGCCCCTGTTCTTAATCAGTTTACTTCTCTGTATTCTCCTTGTATGTCTCTTTAAAATGCTCAACTTACCTGTGTCGTGTAGTAGTACCTACAAAGATTATGGGGCTTGGTACTGAAAACATAGTGTAAGAAAATCTAAAATTGCAAAGATACTAAAAAATAGGTCATTAGAGAAATTATTAATATGTGAATTGATTAGTCATAAATTTCTCTCCAGAAAGGTGCCTTTAAGTAATATATACACTGAGGATGCTGAAAACGTTTTTTATTACTAAAAAATTAACGTCACAAAAGAGGTATGCTTTCAAGTGCGTTTTAGTGGGGAGAACTTTGTAAAAATGTCACAAATTTTTTTTCTGATTTACGAATAGCACAAACATTTCTCTTGTACGTGAGAATAGGCATCTAAAAGCCATGCTGCTGATGGTAGTTAAGAACTGAGCACTGTTATCTCATATAATCTTCACAGCAGCCCATGAGGGAAGTGCTGTTTATTATAACTTCACTTTACAGGTGAAGAAACTTGAGAGAGAAGATAAATCACTTGCCTGTAGTATTTTAAATAATACATAGAACAAGGTGATACCTCTGTGGTAAAAGCAATTGTACCTAGTATAGATAAAATTCTGGTCATTTCTCAAATGTTTGCCTATCATGATCAATCAACCACTAAGCAAGAGACGGTGACAGCCTAGCCAACATGAGGAAAGCGCCTAAGGAACTGTAATTGCTAGCTGTGATTTTTTTCTTGCTGGGGTTGGTAGGAGCAGTCAGTTCTAGGTAGTAGAAGCAGTAGAGAGATAAGTTCAGGCTCTCAAAGAATTTAGAGTCTAATTGATGAAATTACTCTTACTGTGAAAAGCTCTAAAACCATGGATTATAAATTCTTTTTGTAAACAAGGAATAGCATAATAGCCTCAGGGGGCGATTGTAGTCTGAGGATACCTCCCACTGCATCTCCACTTTGAGGTAGATCTTAGAGGAAGAAAAGGTAAGATAAGGTGTAAGTGGGAGGAAGGGCATTACTGTTGGGAAAGGCAGGAGTGAAGACCAAGTTCACGATGCTGGAGGTGGGTGGAGGGGGGTGGAGCCTGGTGAATATTTCAGAGGAGCTTCTACTCTTGCCCCTGTAATTACTTTCCACACAATAACTGGTTGTCTTTTAAAAACATAAATGAGAGCGTGTTTCTCCCTGCATACCACAGTTCAAAGATTTTCCATTTCACTTAGAATCAAGAAGCAAATGCTGCAAAATGAGTCCCTGCTTAGAGGTCTCATACATACAATGTATGTGTGGGACAAGAAAAATGAGTTTAATAAGTGAATCAGGCCAGAATGCATAGCACTGGAGAGGGCTTCAGCTTTGAAGAAGGCGTGAGGAGTGGTGGAGACTATGGCTCCTTCAAATGCGATATTAGGTGCTACTCAGCTCTAGCTGCCCCATGTAGCAGTAGCTCTCCTTTTGCCTGGTGTTCTGGTCTGCTTAAGAGCATCCAGCAATCCAGATTTTTAAGTGAAATCCCCTTTTAAAAATATTTGGCTCAATAAGAATAGTGGAAGAAAAAAAAAAACAACACAGTGCAGACAAAATACATCTGCAAGACAGATGTCTAGATCAGAACCACAGGCCACTAGCTTCTGACCTCTGCCCTGCTCAGTCTGGCTCTCCCTGGCTTGGCAACCACAGTTCATACTACCCTTTCCCCTGCTCACCATATTATCACCGCAGTGGCTTCCTTTCAGGTTCTCAAATTTTTTGAGCTCTTCCATACTCTGGGTCCTTCATGTTTCTTGTTTTCTCTGTCTACAGTTGTTTGGGGGCCTTCTCATTCTTCAAACCTCAGCGAGGCTTTCACTTCCTCAGAGTAGTATTTCCTGACTCCTATCTAAAAGTGCTACCCCACCCCTTGCCCTTTGTTTCCTTCCCTTATACCAGTGGTTCTCAAAGTGTGGTCTGGGGATCCCTGAAGACCCCCATGATCCTTTCAGGAGGGCCCACAAGGTCAAAATTAGTTTCATTGTAGTAGTAAGATGTAGCTTTCTGTTTTCACTTTTGTTCTTTCATGACCGTATAGTGGAGTTTTCTAGAAGCCGTATGATAGGTGTTACTGCAACAGACTGAATGCAGAAGCAGATATGAAATTTCTGGTCACTTCTATTAAACCAGACATTAGAGAGATCTGAAAAATATGCTACTCTTCTCATTAATCTTTTGCTTTGAAAATATAGTTATTTTCATAAACTCATATTACTTACATTAATATGTAATGGGTTTTATGGTTATTCTTAATGTATTAATACATATTTAAACTTTTTTCAATTTTAATTTCTATTGTGGTAAATATCACTAAACATAGACTCAAAACAAGTTCTTTGAGGTATATAATAATTTTTAAGTATGCAAAGTGGTCTTGAGGCCAAAATTTTTGAGAATTGCTGCTTTACAGATATATATCAAACACTAAAATTGCCTCTCTTATTTACTTGTTTCTCTTTTTTTTGCGGTACGCGGGCCTCTCACTGTTGTGGCCTCTCCCGTTGCGGAGCACAGGCTCCGGACGCGCAGGCTCAGCGGCCATGGCTCATGGGCCCAGCCGCTCCGCAGCATGTGGGATCTTCCCATACTGGGGCATGAACCCGTGTTCCCTGCATCAGCAGGCGGACTCTCAACCACTGCACCACCAGTGAAGCCCTACTTGTTTCTTTTACTGAAATATAAGCACCATGTGGGCTGGGACTTTGTTATATTCACCATTTTAGCACTCTTCAGCACATAGAACAGTGCCTGAAGCATAATGGACACCCAGCAAACATATGTAGAACAAGTGAATTAGTAAATGAACATAAGATGTCTAAATGGGAGTTGTTTAGAAGGATAGGTTTGAGCTAGCTCTGTAAGAAGTTTTGCATACAAGGCAGGACTGTTAAACTGATCGTGCAGTTAATGCAGAAAATTAAAGGTCTGCAAACGAGCAAGTAACAGGATATAAGTGGCATATGTGAGAAATGATTTTATAGTAAAAGTTAAATGAAATAAAATCATCCTTAAATTTTTATTCCTTTGCCCACGCATGTTTATCAACTCTTCAGCCCACTTTCCCCTTGGCTTTTTGAGTGGGGAAAAGTTTTTGAAACCGTTGTACATTTCTTACAGCTATACATACCTCATGTCCTAATGAATGAGATCACATCAATTTAAATGGAACACTGACAGAAAACACAATTTAGTTCATTAGTAAGGCATGACAAATTTACAGCCAGAAACTCGTGTTGACTTTTATAGGGGAACATAAATTAAACATGGTCCGTATTAAAGTCTGAACTCACTCAGGCAAAAATGCACATATTCCTCCAAGGCAAGCTGTTAATATAAAGCGAGTAGGTGTGGTATCTGTGGTGTGATTTGAAGGGCTCCAGGGGAGGTCTTTCTCCCTCCCAGGCAGGGAGCACAAGTGTCTAAACTCTACCGTTAGAGAGACATTCTTTGAAGTGACTCTTTCTGCTGTACTCTTTTGAAATACAAATCCCGTAGAGAACGTTAAGAATTTGGGCTCCCTTACCAAGCTGCTGTGTTTAATTCTGCCTCCACGTTACTTTAGCTGCATGCCCTCGGGCAACTAATTAAACATTTCTATGCTTCAGTTTATGCATTTGTAAAATAGAGATTCCAATAGAGTAGTTGTGAGAATTAAATAACACATGTAAAGATAATTGGAATGGTCCCTGACACGTGGTATTCCCTCTGGCAGTGTTAGTGTTTATTGTTATGGCATTGCGGGTAGCACAGGAGGCTGGGTGTCAAGGAGAACTAACTTAACAACTAAATGGCCAAGAAACCCTGATTAAGTAATTTAGCATGTCTAAGCTTTGATTTACTAATCTAAAAATAAGAAAAGTCTGACTTTAGTTCAATTAAAAGGGAGAAAATGTATTCAACAAATGGATGTGCTGAGTGAAAGGAATAAAGAATGACTTTCTAAAAAAAAATAAATAGTGGTCTCAGGTAGTTTACAGTCTAATGGGGATAGAACTAATGTAATGCACACTCTGCCGAGCACTTTAATGAAGGCATCTACAAGGTGCTGTGAAATCATGGAAGAGGAAGATGAGAATTTTGAGTACTGCCATCAGAAAAGACATGGAAGAGGAAGGAACTTCTCAGATGGGCTTTGGACATATTAGAAGGGTGTTGTCATGCTACTCAAGTGGGATAAGGTAATTCCAGGTAGGGAAAGGCTCTGATTGAGCCTGTTTCCACAAGGAGGAATGCACAGTGCTTAGCATACAATAAGAGGTGACGTAGTGGAAACTTAATATGGGAAAAAAAGTTCAGAAACACCGTGGAGAACATTGAACTTTGCAAGTTATAGGCTGCGCTTTTACTCTGCAAGAAAGAGAGTCTTTGAAAATTTATAAACATGAGAGGTTTCGATCATCTGTTATCATCTGTTCTATAAGAAAATAAGCTTTGGTAACAAGGCAAAGGAAGAATTGGTGAGAAGAGAGAGTTAAGTCTGAGAAAGTAACTGGAAAAAAGAGGGACTTGAAGTTGCAGTTAAAGATGAGGAGATCCCAGACGTGAAACCATAGACATGAGGCTCTTTTTTGGTTTGAGAAATGAAGGAATAAGGGTCAAGGATGATACTGGGATCTGAATCCCAGAAACTTGAAAGATGCCTTTAAGTAAATAGTGCTTTCAGGAAAGGAGAAGCTGCTTTGGGGAAGAAAATAATACATCTAGCAATAAATTCTCTGATTCTAAATACCAACAGAAGGAAAACATATTAATCCAAACCATATTTGAGGTGCTCACAGCTCCTATAATTCACTTCCCGCCTGCCACAGTGCCTGGCATGGAGAACATCAATAAATATGAATCCAACTCTGATGGAAGGGCTCTGGTGTGGGTCTGGAAAGGCGAAGGAGAAGAATGTAGAACTGGGAGTGAGGCTATGTAGAAAAACATCCCATACTGCATATTTTTACTTCTTCTGTGAGAGTTTTTATGAGGCTATAAATGTTAAAAGTAACACAGAAAATTTGTGCTTTTAACATTTAAGAACTGATCTATGAACAAGTAGGTTTATACATCGAACAATCCTTGCTTGTCTTGTAATGAGATGCTGATTTTCTTTGCTGCTAAAAAACACACTTTCATTAACACTTTGCTAGCTAATTACAGTTAATTATAACATTAAATTCATATGTGATTACTTACAGGAGTGCCAGGTCTGGGGGAGGGGAGCATTCTAGTTCATTTATCTAAGTTACTAAAAATTGCACTGAGTTGTAATACTACCAGGATTTTACATTAAAATACCCTTTTGAAAAATCTCCACTATCCTCATTGTAGTTAAAATTTTAGTTACTCATAATTTATCCATTTGAAATATACAAAGCATTTTATACTCTTAAATATACATTTAACTTACATTTTAGGAGTAGTAAATAGTCTTTCCTAATTTTAAATGTGTATTTTATTGTTATAGCTTTTGCTTTGATGACGCAAGCTTATTATACATTTAATATGGGTAATTCCCAATTTACAGATAAATTGTTTTCTAAAATGTTGTTGGTTGTCTGTTCCAGTTCCTTTTATGACACCTGGTATAGCCACAATAGCAGCTGTAGAATCACGCAGACATCAGCTGTGGATTCCTGCAATCTGCTATTTGTGGAATTTCTCCAGCAAACTGTAATAAACTCTGCTCCCCCTGCTCCAAACAACAAATTTTGACATCATCATATAAATTTCATGAATAATCTTTGCTTCCTGAGAGAGGAAAGTATATGGTCATCAGCTGGTTACAAATACATGACTAATGAATATCTATATTAATAATCAGTATCCTATTTTAAATTATAAGGGAGGGATCTAAAGAGGAAAGAAGAGATTGCTGTTCCTGGTGCTGCTGTTTGTTTTGTTTGCCTTAACTGGAAGACAGAAATGCAACGTCCTGTATTCTAGAAGTCACAGATTGCTACCTGCAGTTCAGATGACCCACAGACATGTAGACCTTGATCTACACAGTGTTAAAAAACTGCAGAATTAAAAAAAAAAAAGGATACAGGGACTTCCCTGGTGACACAGTGGTTCAGAATCCACCTGCCAATACAGGGGACACGGGTTTGAGCCCTGGTCCGAGAAGATCCCACATGCCACGGAGCAACTAAGCCCGTGTGCCACAACTACTGAGCCCGTGTGCCGCAACTACTGAAGCCTGCGCGCCGAGAGCCTGTGCTCCGCAACAAGAGAAGCCACCTCAATGAGAAGCCGGCGCACCGCAATGAAAAGTAGCCCCCGCTCGCTGCAACTAGAGAAAGCCTGCATGCAGCAACAAAGACCCAATGCACCATAAATAAATAAATTAATTAATTAATTAATTAATTAATTAATTAATTAATTAAAAAAATAAAGATGTACTTGCATATGTGTACAAAGATTTCTTTAAAAAAATGATAAAAATAAACTTATTTACAAAACTCACAGACTTAGAGAATGAACTTATGGTTATGAGGGGGGAAGAAAGAGGGGGAGAGATAGACTGGGAGTTTGGGATCGACATGTACACACTGCTATATTTAAAGTAAAATCCCTTTCCATGAAAAATAAATAAATAAAATAAAATAGATAACCAACAAGGACCTACTGTATAGCACAGGGAACGCTGGCTCAGTATTCTGTAATAACCTAAATGGGAAAAGAATTTGAAAAAGAATAGATACATGTATATGTATAACTGAATCACTTTGCTGTACGCCTGAAACTAACACAACATTGTTAATCAACTATACCCAATATAAAATAAAAAGTTTAAAAAAATTAAAATAAAAAAATGCCTTTCCATGAATAAATAAATAAATTAATCAATTGAATAAAATAGATAACCAACAAGGACCTAATGTATAGCACAGGGAATGCTGGTTCAATACTCTATAATAACCTAAATTGGAAAAGAATTTGAAAAAGAATAGATGCATGTATATGTATAACTGAATCACTTTGCTATATACCTGAAACTAACACAACATTGTTAATCATCTATGCTCCAATATAAAATAAAAAGTTTTAAAAAACCTGTGTATTAGTTGTCTAATTTTTTAAATTGCGAAATTTCATAATAAAACCTAAATTGTCTGTTTCTCTTGAAAAATTGGAAAATCTGTCAGTACAGAGACTATGGTAGCTAAGAAATGGCTACCCCCTTTATAAGGGCATGCACTTTCTTATTTCTACTGTCCTCATCATGCTTTACTGTTATCCTAAAACTGAGAACAAGACTCAGTTCCTATTGACCATCAGTTTATAGTATCTCCTGGCCTGTTTGACTCATTGGCATTATATACGTAGTCTCTAAATGTATGGAATACTTCCCTGTCATGATGTCTTCTTCAAGGAGAAGGTTAACTAGTGTGGTGTCTGTGTGTGTATTTATACATGTGGATATATAAAGAAATGATAAATGTGCTCTCAGCATTATAATGCCACTCTGCACCCTATTTTCCTCCCTGGTTTCAGATCTATCACATGCCTCCTGCCTGTACTAACAACTCACAAAGCACTTGGGACAACAAGACAGGGAAACAAGGGGAGGTCAATCAACTCAACACTGTAGACAAAAGTAAGAACAGAATTAACTTCAAAATATTATTATATGTTAGTGATTTCCAAACTGTAATACTTTGAAATATTGGCATTTTTATTAGGACATTTGTCCCAATATAAAAATAATTGCTGTATGTATACACCAACATAAATACATTTTCTCTTTGCTTGAAACGATATATTTTGATTATTTCAAAATATTTCCCTACAACCATTAATCAGATAATATTATGAATTCCCATAGTAGCATGTTAAATTGGTAACTTGTTGTTTATCTCATATATTAACAAAAACATGCTTTCCTAATAGGGATTTCTCAAATAGGCATTCCAAGGGGACCCCTTCCCTGGAATTCTCTCACTTTTTTCTGCTTATCTGAAACGCACTCATTTTTGTTGGTTCACAAGCTTCATTGTTTCCACAACTTCAGTCTTACATTACTCTCTGCATTCTTTCTAAGCAAATCTAGTTAAGCAAATACGTCAGCTTTTAAGCTATGTAGTCCTAAGAACTTACTTCTGTGGAAATTTTATATTATTTATTTATTCTACCATAGAAATCTTATGTTAAAAATGCAGTGTCTCTAAATGCAAATAATGTTCCATGTATTTTAAATGCTTCATATGTCAAGTGATTATTTTAAATTACTAGAGTTATCAGAAGCTATAAGGATGAGCTCCTTCAACACTAAGTTACTATTTGTTTCTTCAGAATGCCCAGTTTTCAGTCAAAACAAACACCTTCTCCAGCTGCCCTGGCACCTTGCAGGAGTGCTGATTATAATTATGCATAGCCATCCTCATGGAATTCACTGATAAACTAGGTTTTAACCAGGTGACATGACCGCTTCTTAAAGAACTGTGAAAAATAAGTGGAAGTAAAAATAATTGTGTTAGAAGGAAACTTTTCACAGTGTGGTTTTCATTGTTCAAATACATTTCTTTTAATTTGAATATTGACCATAATATTATAGAAAAAACACTGAACCCCTCAGAAGACAGTCTTTCTTTTAATCTCAGGCCTGAGTATTACCATCACTAGTTTATATAATCACCGATTATATAATCTTGACAAATTACCTAACTTACCTAATAATCAATTTCCTTATATGTAAATTGAATCTGTGAGTTTTATGCACATTAATTGAGGAAATATCAGAGCACTTTGGAATCATTAACCTGATATTTCCAATTGTTAGATAAATGTTATTAAAGAGATACTTATTCAATACTTACTATATGCAAAACACTGAATTAGGCACTACAGGGGACAAAAAGAGAAGCAAAATATAGTGCCTCCTCTTACTGCATTTATAGTTAGGCACTATAATGTAAGGAATTATCTTCTTACAGATCAAGCAAAGTAAAAGCACTATAAATTAAGTGCTACGGACATTGAAAATAGAGAGGTCAGGAAAGTCTGGATATTTGGTTTGCATCCTTAAAGATAGAAAGATGAATTTGGAGAAAGAACATTACAGATAGAAAAGACAATAAAATCCAGGACATGGAGATAGAATGATTGGAATATGTTTGTGGCATATTAAGTAGATCAGTAGGCCAGAGTGGAAGATAAGTTTAGAGGTATCACGGATGATACAGCTAGAGAAGTTAATTAAGTATTATTGTCTAAGCATATATACACCTGACCCTTGACCTACACAGGGGTTAGGGGCGCTGACCCTCACGCAGCTGAAAATCCACATATACCTTACAGTCAGCCTTCTGTATATGCAGTTCCTCCATGTTCACAGATTAAACCAGTGGTGGATCGTGTAGTACTGTAGAATTTACTATTGAAAAACATCCAAGTGTAAGTGGACCCACACAATTCAAACCCATGTTGTTCAAGGGTCAACTGTATTTTGGAGGCTTTAAGGTGTTTGTGGGGATTTTGTTTGTTTTTCTTTATTATTTTTTAATCTCCTACATTATACTCAATCTTTCTTGACATTTTCTCTAATCACTGGATAATTGGAGTTTACTTTAGTAACTACATAATAATCCTTGCAGCACTGAATTGAACATTGAATAAAAACTCCATACAGAGAGAAATATGGTGTTTAATTCAACATTGTATTCGCAGAGCCTAGTGGCTGACAAATAATACACACTCAGGAATATCCTTTGAAATAATTAATGTTGCTATGTCAATGATATTTACATTTTTAAAACTTTAAGATCATCTTTCT